>NW_027457647.1:3529166-4747500 GCF_050624435.1 Tenrec ecaudatus | reverse complement strand
TTAGGGTTAGGGTTAAGGGGGTTAAGGTTAGGGTTATGGTTAGGGTTAGGCTTAGGGGGGTTAGGGTTAGGGTTAGGGTTAGGGCTAGGGTGGTTAGTGTTAGGGTTAGGGTAAGGGTTAGGGTTAGGGTGGTTAGGGTTAGGGTTAGGGTAAGGGTTAGGGTTAGGGTGGTTAGGGTTAGGGTTAGGGTTAGAGTTAAGGTGGTTAGGGTTAGGGTTAGTGTTAGGGTGGTTAGAGTTAGGGTTAGAGGTAGGGTTAGGGTTAGGGTGGTTAGGGTTAGGGTTAGGGTTAGGGTGGTTAGGGTTAGGGTTAGGGTTAGGGTTAGGGTTAGGGTTAGGGTTAGGGTTAGGGTGGTTAGGGTTAGGGTTAGGGTTAGGGTTAGGGTGGTTAGGGTTAGGGTTAGGGTGGTTAGGGTTAGGGTGGTTAGGGTTAGGGTTAGGGTCGTTAGGGTTAGGGTTAGGGTTAGGGTGGTTAGGGTTACGGTTAGGGATAGGGTTAAGGTTAGGGTGGTTAGGATTGGGGTTAGGGTTAGGGTTAGGGTGGTTAGGGTTAGGGTTAGGGTTAGGGTGGTTAGGGTTAGGGTTATGGTTAGGGTTAGGGTGTTTAGGGTTAGGGTTAGGGTTAGGTGATTAGGGTTAGGGTTAGGGGATTAGGGTTAGGGTTAGGGTTAGGGTTAGGGTGGTTAGGGTTAGGGTTAGGGTTAGGGGGGTTAGGTTATGGGTTAGGGTTAGGGGGGTTAGGGTTAGGGTTAGGGGGGTTAGGGTTAGGGTTAGGGGGGTTAGGGTTAGGGTTACGGGGGTTAGGGTTAGGGTTAAGTTTAGGGTTAGGGGGGTTAGGGTTAGGGTTAGGGTTAGGGTTAGGGTTAGGGTTAGGGGGGTTAGGGTTAGGGTTAGGGGGGTTAGGGTTAGGGTTAGGGTTAGGGGGGTTAGGGTTAGGGTTAGGGTTAGGGGGGGTTAGGGTTAGGGTTAGGGTTAGGGGGGTTAGTGTTAGGGTTAGGGTTAGGGGGGTTAGGGTTAGGGTTAGGGTTAGGGGGGTTAGGGTGTTAGGTTGGCGTTTAGGGTTAGGGTTAGGGTTAGGGGGGTTAGGGTGGGGGTTAGGGTTAAGGTTAGGTTTAGGGTTAGGGTGGTTAGGGTGGGGGTTAGGGTTATGGTTAGGGTTAGGGGGGTTAGGGTTAGGGTTAGGGTTAAGGGGGTTAAGGTTAGGGTTATGGTTAGGGTTAGGGTTAGGAGGGTTAGGGTTAGGGTTCGGGTTAGGGGGGTTAGGTTTAGGTTTACAGTTAGGGGGGTTGGGGTTAGGGTTAGGGTTAGGTGAGTTAGGGTTAGGGGGGTTAGGGTTAGGGTTAGGGTTAGGGGGGTTAGGGTTAGGGTCACGGTTAGGGGGGTTAGGGTTAGGGTTAGGATTAGGGTTAGGGTTAGGGGGGTTAGGGTTATGATTAGGGTTAGTGTTAGGGTTAGGGGGGTTAGGGTTGTGGTTAGGAGTGTTGGGGTTAGGGTTTGGGTAGGGGGGTTAGTGTTAGGTTTAGGGGTTTTGGGGTTACGGGGGTTAGGGTTAGGGTTAAGTTTAGGATTAGGTTTAGGGTTAGGGGGGTTAGGGTTAGGGTTAGGGTTAGGGGGGTTAGGGTTAGGGTTAGGGGGGTTAGGGTTAGGGTTAGGGGGGTTAGGGTTAGGGTTAGGGGGTTATGGTTAGGGTTAGGGTTAGGGGGGTTAGGATTAGGGTTAGGGGGGTTAGGGTTAGAGTTAGAGTTAGGGGTTTAGGGTTAGGGTTAGGGTTAAGGTTGGGGTTAGGGGTGTTAGGGTTAGGGTTAGGGGGGTTAGGGGGGTTAGGGTTAGGGGGGTTAGGGGGGTTAGGGTTAGGGTTAGGGGGGTTAGCGGGGTTAGGGTTAGGGTTAGGGTTATGGTGCGGGGGGTGGGGGTTAGGGTTAGGGTAGGGTTAGGGTGAGGGGGGTGGGACTTGGGTTAGGGTTAGGGTGAGGGGGGTGGGGGTTAGGGTTTGGGTAGGGTTAGGGTGAGGGGAGTGGGGGTTAGGTTTAGGGTTAGGGTGAGGGGGGTGGGGGTTAGGGTTACGGTTAGGGTTAGGGTGAGGGGGGTGGGGGTTAGGATTAGTGTTAGGGTGATGGGGGTGGGGCTTAGGGTTAGGGTTAGGGTGAAGGGGGTGGGGGTTAGGGTTAGGGTTAGGGTTAGTGTGAGGGGGGTGGGGGTTAGGGTTAGGGTGAGGGTTAGGGTGAGGGGGGCGGGGGTGAGGGTGTGGGTGAGGGTTAGGGTGAGGGGGGTGGGGGTGAGGGTGTGGGTGTGGGTGAGGGTGAGGGTGAGGGTGAGGGTGAGGGTGAGGGTGAGGGTGATGGTGAGGGTTCGATAAAATTGATGTGTGACTTTACAGGGCCACTAGTAAGCCAGCATATATAAAAGACTTACTCCCTCCCCCAACAGAATGGGTTCTTTTCTCCAAGATTTCACGAAACATAGCATGACCAGGAAAGACAACCGGTCCAAATTCCTAAAGCCACCAAAGTGGAGGCCGTCCCTCCCCGTCCCTCCCCTCCCCTCCCCATCCCCGTCCTCTTTATCCCACTTTGCAGGACAACTCAAGAGCGGGAGAGCTGGCTTAAGACCCATTGTGACTGCTGCCTGCCTATCAGTTCATGGGGGAAAAAGGAAGAGAAATACCACTTCTTTTAAAGTCACCCCGCAACACGTGCACTAGGGTTGGCATATCCTCTCCATCCCCCAAGAAGGATCACTGGTCAGCAGCATTCTCTGCTTAAGCCAAGCAGCCCAAATACCTGGGGAAAACCCAAGAGTCCCTCTTTGGGTCTATGTCCCATTTTTTCCCCCAGGATTGCATAATTGGAATAAACAAAACCCCCTGTCTGAGAAACCACAAGGTCTGATTTCTTTGCTAGACTAGCTTTTCCACATGCATCAGCCCACCTCAGACAAGTGCCAGCCACTTCTGCAGGTGCTGTTCACAGCAGAGGAATGCGAGCCCTTCCAGAGAGAGGCCCAGAAAGCAGTCAATAGAACTGATGGTCAGCCAGCGGGCACTCCCCAGTGGAGAGAAACTCTTTTTACCACTCCACGAATAATGTGGGACCCAAACTCCCAGTAAGGCACCGAGGGCTTAGCCAGGTATCACCAGTCTCTCTTGCAGGGCCTCCGCAGGACAACTAGGAAACCTATGCATTTATCTAAGGTCAGTGAGAATTTTCAGGCGCCTACAAGCAAATGTCTGCCTGCCTGCCTGCCTGCCTTTTTAGAGTGACTGATGGAAGCCTGCGTTCTTTGTACCCCAAAGGACCCAGAGGCCCCTGAGAACAAGAGGGAAATAAGTATTGCCTTTATTACTCAGCCTGCCTCAGACATGAAAAAGAAATGGGAAGCATTTGAAGGGAACAATCTTCGTGATTTGGTAGAAGTGTCTTATTGGGTGTATCACAACACAGATGGCCCTACCACGACAGAGACAAAGAAATAGCTAAAATACTAGGAATTGCCATGAGACACAACAGAGACCCAGAAAAAGAGATCATGGCCCACTCACGGAGAGACTGACCTGTGGCACCGCCAAGCCCTGAGGAAGGAAGGATCCAGGTGCCTACTACAGAAGAGACAGACATTGGAAAAAACATTGCATTGAAAACTCCAGGAGAGACGGACAAACCTCCACTAGAGAGGACGGGCCTCGTCCTCGCCTAGAAAAACCCAAGTGAGAGACAATAACGCTTGAGGAAGCTGAAGGAATGTCTCAGGGCTCTGTTTCACTGGCCCCCAGGATCCCGTGCTAACTGTCCAAGTTGGGGGCCAGCCAGGAAATGTCTTGGAGGACACAGGGGCCATCTTCTCAGGTTCAAAAAAGAGAACGGACACATTGTCAAAGGAAAGATCGGAATTACTGTCAGCCTATGATTGCTTCCAAAGTACTCACACCAGAAGGTTTGCATGGAGATTGGGGGGCTTCCCAAGCCATCAAGGTAAAAAATGTCTCTCTGCCCTATGTCCCAGTTAGCCACATGGTTTTCATGGCACTGGCTCCCGGTTCGGCTGTTGAGCCAGTGAAACTCTTTTAGCAGGAGTTGAAGTGGCCATCAGCGGAAGGACAAAACCTCCACAGTGGGCTTCCCGTATCAATACGAAGCCACCTATATCACCTCTTGGACATTATCATTGTCCTGGACTCTGAATCGCCACCCCAGATCTAGAATGCGCCTGACATGTCCACATGGTTTGAATCATATTCGGGTTAACCCCTCTTGATCACTTAGTGACATGGGACACTAGACCCTGGAATACCTTTACTTTCCAGATGAGAAAACTCACTGAAAAAGACACAGGTACTGACCAACTGGAACACAACTGGTTAACAACAAAGCCACATTCCCAACCAGTATCTGGAGCCAGAGCTCAGAGCCCCATATGCCTGTGCCCAGCTGAGCAGTCACCCTCTCCTGGACCCTCGAAAGATCTGAGCAGATCCTCCCCCCACCCATGCCCCTCTCCCACACCCAAATATGTCTTTTCATAGGATGGCACTATATCTGCAGCTCTGGGAGAGGGACCTATCTGATGGAGAATACGGAGCAGACGAAGGGGGAGGAGGGGAGAATGGAGCACATCCTGGCCCACCAGGCCTTGAGGAAGATGTTCCCACTCAGAGAAGACAGTCCACACAGAAGACCACATGGCCAGCCCAAGATGAGACACGACGTCCCTCAAACACTCATAGCCCTAGAAGGGACAACACTGGAGACACAGTGCGGGAACGGATCCCGCCACACCGAGGCATAGCACTAAGGGGGTGCAGCAGAAGAGTAAGGAGGTGGAGCAACAAGGTCCCCAGGGAATGCTAAAGGAGGACTTTGGGGGCAGGACTTGGTGCCCGCACAGACTGGACTGGAAAACACTGCTAAGGGCCAACAAACAGTCCGTGAACTAACTACGAGCTTTCCTTTTTTGAGAGTTGTGTTTTCTTTGATGGTCATTGGATTTTGGCTATTTTCTTTCTTTTGGTGCATGCTTTCGCTCTGTCTTGTGTTTGTGCATGTTATTACCTCTATTGTATGTCTAAAAGAGATGATGGATGCACAATCTGCAGGAGAGAAAAAGGGGACCAACGCTTCGCGGGAGGGCCACGGGAAAGAGGGAGTTGGGGGGAAAGGGAGTGATGTCAAGAAACCCAGACACAAGGGAACAACAAGTGGATGCAAATCCGTGGTGAGGGCGATGTAGGAATCCTGGTAGGGCGTGATCAAGGGTGAAGGAACCAAGAGGATTTACTGAAACCCAAATGAAGACTGAGCATGGCAGTGGGCACAAGAGGGAAATGAAAGGGAATAGCAGAGCGACCTAGGAAGCACGGGCCAGTTATAGAGGTCTAAAGAAAGACACGCACAGATGTAAATATATTTATCTGTGAGCCTGGGGAAATACACCTATGTCCATATCTTTATAGGTGTCCTATTAAGGTAGCAGATGGCCTTTGGGCCTCCACTCAAGGACTCTCTCATTGCAAGAATACCTTGTTCTATTACATTGGCATTCTATGATGCTCACCTTCCCGACACGTTCCTTGAAGTCTAAGCGGTTGCATAAGCAAATGTGGTCAAGAAAGCTGATGGTGCCCTGCTATCAAGAGATATGGCGTCTGAGGTCTTAAAGGCCTGAAGGGTAAGCAAGCGGCCATGTAGCTCAGAAACAACAGAGCCCACATGGAATAAGCATACCAGCCTGTGCGATCACGAGGTATCAAAGGGATCAGGCATCATCAGCACAAAAAAAATCTCATTGCGAATGAGCAGGGAATGCTGGGTAGAGAGCCAAAGCCCATTCGCAGTACACTGGACATTCCCTTAAGTAAAGTCTTGGGGAAGAGACAAGCCTACACAGGGTACTAGACAGCAACTGTGAAACACAACTTTCCTCTAGCTCCTCAATGCTTCCTCTCCCCTCACTATCAAGATCCCAATTATAACTTACAAATCTGACTAGACCAGAGAATGTACACTGGGACAGATAGGAACTAGAAACCCAGGGAATTCAAGGTGGATGAGCCCTTTAGGACCAGTGTTATGAATGGGGATGCTGGGAGGGTGGAGGGAGGGTAGGCTGGCACCAGGGAACCGATGACAAGGATCTACATAAAACCTCAAAAGAAAAGGGGGTGAAGGGGGACATCAGACAGTGCAAGATATGACAAAATAATAATTAGTAAATAATGAAGGATTGATGAGGAGGGGTAGTGACAATGGGGGCGGGGGGAATGGGGAGCTGAGGCCAGGGGCTTGGGTGTAGAGAAGATATTTTGAGAATAATGAGGGCAATGAATGTACAAATGTGCCTTATATCAGTGATGTTTGCACGTATTGTGGTTATTGTTGTATGAGCCCCTATAAAAGGAGAGAGAAAAAAGACCCTGGCAGAGGGTTGATGCTAGGATGATCTCAGGCTGGATTAGACCAGAAAAGCAGGTGCTGCAGTCGCCTCACCCTGTGTCTATTCCTGTGTGGGGCATGAAGCTTAGGGTCCACAGCCCCGGCAGCTGAACAGTGAGAGAGGCGGGGCTCTGAGGTCATTCCACAGGGGGAATGGCCCTCCGGTTCCTGCAGGGCCCACCCTCTTGTGTAGTCCTGCTGTCTGGGGCACCTCTTTCACGGAGCCCACACCAGGGCAGCTCTTCAACTCATGGGGGATTGGCAGGAAGCCTCTGCTCATGCACACACACCACCACCTAGCTGGAGGACCTCGGTGAACAAACCTTGAGGCAGACAACAAGCCCACTAACTGATCCTGTGAGAGATATAATCAGGATCCAGAAACCGGCAACTGGGAGCAAGGGGCAGCATACCTGGGTCCCAGCCCCTCCCACTGCCCTCTGCAAGGAGTGACATTCCAAAGCACAGTGTTTTCCAAAGGCACTGTCAGGACTTTGGAATGGGCAGCTCATTTGTGGTCATGGATACTATGTGATCCAGACATACTACCTCCTCTGATCCTGTCAGCCAAGACTAAACACCCTTCCAAGCAGAAAGCCATGCATCTGAACAGTATCCACCAGCCACTCACGTCCACTCCTGCTGCCTCCAAAGAGCTTCCCTGGGTTGGTCAGATCTCTCTGGGGACAGATATCCCTCGGTCCTTGGTTCTGCGTGAGAAAGAATTCATGCCAAAGCCTGGTTTGTGATCCAAGGGAGGTTTAGGAGCGTTAGGGAGGTGTGGTGGGCAACCCTGGTCGATCCTAGTGGCTGAATTGAATATACTTGGCCTAGGTGGGTCGATGCAGGTGCAGCGCCCACCCAGGTGGACCTGCCCTTCCTGGCCGGAAACCTGGACCTCTGAGCACGCACAGTGTGCCACTCCTTCCTGGGCCGCTAACTGGGCCATCTGAGCATGTGTAATGGACACCCCAGTCCCTATGCTAGCTACCTAACATTTCCATCCTGAAGAGATGTGGACCCAAATCTTTGGGGTACTGGGCGACGACATCTCTAGCTACTTCCTGCTGGCAAAAAGGGCGCAGTGGGGCTTTGGGTCCACACCCTTCCTGCTCTGCTGGGAGGGGTTGTCCATTCAGCGCTAGATTGGATAAGGTTGAAGTGGTCCGGGAGATGGTGGTCCTGGAGTTGGCACAATTGGATTAGGGGCTTTGGTAACTTGAGAACTTCTGGAAAAACCAACAAACGCACAAAAGGGTGAACAGTTTAACTGAGACAAGGCTAGGATTGTGAGGTGGGAGTCCCTTGAAAGTAGGTGAGTATCACAGGAAGTAAGTAAAAAGTCTTAGGATTACCAGGCGTGTGTGTTTGTTCATTCTAAGTACCGGCACAGGGGTAAAAGCATTCACAATTTCCCCTAGCGGGGTCCAGGGTTTGGGCACTACTGGGTGCAGTGGGATCACCGCTTCACTTATGAACCTAAGGCATTGGCCCCTCTGATAAGAACCATCCTTCTTTTTAACCCTATAACGCCTCACTTTTAAATTTTTGGGCAAAAAAAATTTCGTTTTGATTCATTACTTTCATAGTTATCAATATATATACATTTATATTCATTTGATTAAATGTTAGGGAAAGGTCATGCTCGGTGTTATAGGGTTAAATTGTAATATTGGGATGCTACAGGCGGATTCAACAGGGATCAAAAGTAGAGTAACTGCCTGTGTCATTTTTAATTTTCTCGGGTTCCATTTGAGTAAAAGGCTTGTAAGTTACCCGGGGACCAAGTGCCCCTGGTGCCTCTACTAGGGGTAGAATGTTCAGGGAGGGTTCAGGGGTGGGACAATAGTGACCTGAAGTCCAGGATCCCTTAGGGCAGGAGTCCTCAAATTGTTTACACAGGGGGCCAGTTCATTGTCTCTCCGACCGTTGGAGGGCCAGACTATGGTTTTCAAAAAACCTATGGACAAATTCCTATGCACACTGCACGAGTCGGCTGCTAAGCAGGACAGACAGTGGCAGCAAAAACACCCCGAGGGTGGGATAAATGGCATCGCGCCACATGTGCCCCATGGACCACAGTTTGAGGACGCCAGCCTTAGGGGTTCCTGGGTGCACTGGGGATGAAGGTCTCCTACTGCTCCTCGAGAGGAGAAATGCTCTAAGTTCTGGCATCTCCGCCCACTTTCCCGGCACTCTACCGAACTGTTCCCGGTGAATCACGGTTGGAAGGGAAAGCGTACCCTTCTCTGCCCACCATTCTCCTTTCTCAAAACGATACTGTGGCCAAATAGAGTTGCAAAGTGAATCTATCAGCTTTTGTTTGCCCTGCCTCTCTGTATCAACTCTATCCCAATTGGACACGATTCATGCAAGGGGGCAATTCCTGAGCATCAAGCTGCTAAGTCCCATCTAGAAAGCACAAAACAAGGAGGCGATTGACAGCTTGCTGCCTCCAGGTCAATAACCCCCACTTGAGAGCACACCCCTGGGTTGCCCTGAATCTCATGCCTCAGCCCGAGGGAAGGGGTCAAGGACTAGTCGCCGAGGGCGACCTTTAGGTCCAACCATTTTTCTGGACAACAGGCTAGGACGACCACTGCTTGGGATGGCCCCAAGGCCCTCCAAGACGCCTGCTGGTGGGGCTGATGCTCAAATCTCTCAAGGGAAGGGACACGTGGCAGCTCAGGGAACCTTAAGGGAAATTGGAATTTCTGGCTGGAACATCATGGTAGAGGAGCTGTGTATTAAGTAAGAGCTGTCCCCAAAAGTGCCTGAAGCAGCATCGCTGAAAGCCTAAATAACAGTGACTCCTCCTAGGCTTCCGAACGCCATTGGCCTAAGCCTGGGACACGGAAAAGCAGCCTGTAAGAAGGAACAAACCAAATCTGGAAGAACACTAGCCCTATAACGCCTCAAGTTTTAAATTTTGGAAATATATTTTTTGGTTTTTATTATTTACTTTCATAGTTATCAATATATATGACATTCAAAATATATTTTAAAAGCATAAAATTTTCAGTGTTTTTGAAATGTGACCAAATTGTCACATTTATAATTTGGGTACCAGATATGTTTTCATTAAGAATTATGACAATTTTGTGCTTGGCGTTATAGGGCTAGAGCAGCTTGTTTGAAAACCCAGGAGAAAGGCAAAGGGAATGGAGGGGAAAAGGGAAACTTTGGGCTCCCGGGACCAGGCAGGACTAACTCCCAGGCCTCTTCACCCAGCTCCCTAGGCAGCGCCCTTCCACATGTGGACTGGTGGGTGCCATCTTGGCCATGGTCACAGATCTTGTTACCTCTCGGCTACAATGGCGACTGTGTAGGATCTCTGGGAAAAGCTGAAACAGCTTTGACAAGAGTGAAGCCATTTGGGGCTGACAGAAGCCACCATGAAAAGAAAATAAAGTAGCTAGGAAGTGTAAATGAACTAGCTGATATTGGGGAGGTAGGCTGTGCAGACGTCGCCCAAGGGAATGTCATGGAGGAAATGGGTGTTCAGAAGGCTTGCGAGAACAACCAGAGCAGTTTTGGTACAACTAAGAATGGCTAACCCTAATACCCCGCTTCTCACTCGCCTAGTCCTGAGGAAGTATCCATGTACCTACTATACAAAACAGTGACATTGGAAAAATCAGTGCCTTGAAAAGCCCAGGAGAGGCGGACGAGCCACCACTAGAGAGAACGGGCCTAGTCCTCGCCTAGAAAAATCGAAGCTACAGACAATAATGCTCGAAGCTGAATAAAGGTGTCCAGGCTCTGTTTCACTTGACCCCAAAGAGCCCATGCTCACTCTCCATGTAGGGAGCCAGCCAGTAAATTTCTAGGTGGACAAAGGGGTCACCTTCTTGGTTTCAGAAAAGACTACAGGTGCCTTGTCAAAAGGAAAGGCTTTCATTACAGGGGCCCCAGGGCAGACCCAAGCACACCCATGGACAACGGCCAGAATAACAGATTTAGCACAAGAGACAGTTACACGCTCACCCTGGTAATGCCTCAATGCCCCTTTCCCCTAATTGATCGTGACTTATTATGAAAAGTGGCAGCCATAATTACTTTCTCATCTGCTACAACCACCTTAACCCTTGAACTTGAAAAGCCAAAAGTTTTGCTCACCACTCCAATGTCAGAGTGATATGTGTTTTATCAAGGAGCAGAAGAGACCTCCTCAAAGGAACTTCTTGATAAATCACTAAAAGATATTCCTTTTGTTTGGGCAGAGAACAACCTGCCAGACCTTTCTGAACTTCAGGTGCCTGGGGTCGTACAACTTCTGAGCTCAGCTACACTGGTGTGTCAAGCTAACCCTACTCCCTGGATAGCAAAAGTGGGTATTTCTCTTCCCATTTGCAGACTAAAGAGGACAGGTATTTGGGTCCTCTGCAAGTCCACATGGAATGCTCCCCTGCTGCCCATGCAGAAGCCGGGAACTGAGGAATTCCAACCGGTGCAGGATCTCAGAGAGGCAAATGAGAGGATAGAAACTGGCCACCCCACGTGCCAAACCCCGAGATCCTCCTGAGTACTATCCCATCAAACTGAATTTGTTATACTGTTTTGGACTTAAAGATGCTTTGTTCTCCATACCCGTGTCCCCTGCACATCAACCCAGTGAAGACTTACAGGGACACAAGTAGGAACACCCCCAAACCACCTTGCTCCAGTATGCAGATGACCTCCTCCTGGCCTCCGAAACCCTGGAGGATGCCAACGGGCTACCAAGGACCTGATAATAGTCCTTGGCTCATTGGGGTACAGGGTATCTGCAAGAAAGGCTCAACTGTGTGTCCATAAAGCTGTATACCTAGGCTACCAACTGGAGGAGGGAAAATGGACCTTGTCCCCCAGCCGCACTGAGGCGATCCTCAAAATCCCAGTCCCTGAGACGAAGAAGCAGTTGCAAGAGTTTCTAGGAACTGTGGGGTACTGTCCATTGTGGAATTTGGGATTTGCAAAAACAACGAAACCCCTATATGCAAGTACTGGGGAAAGGAAAAAGAACTTAAATGGACTGAAGTAGAACAACAAGCGTTTGAATCCTTTAAAAAGTCGCTCATATGGGCAACCTCCCTTGCCCTACTAGACATAGTAAAGCCCTTCCAATTGTCTATGTGAGGCCAGAGGCACAGCAAAAGAAGTGCTAACTGAGAACTTGCAGCCATGGAAGAGACCTGTGACCTATCTTTCAAAGAAACTGGACTCTGTAGCTGCAGGATGGCTGAGCTGCATGCGAGCTGTGGCTACCACGGCCATCCTAGTCATAGAAGCTAGGAAGCTTACACTGGGACAGGATATTGCTGTGGTAGGGGGACCTATGGTTGAACCACTCCTAACCAGTCTCCCGGACCGGTGGATCTCGAATGCCAGGACTATACCACAAATACCCAAGGTAGTGGCTGTGACCATGCCATCCCCAGTGTTACAGCCACAACCTACATACTCAGAAAATGATCTAAAGATAAGCCAAGAGCTGGCCTGCCAAAAAGGCTGGGAGCATCCAGGGTGGCTGCTCCATCCTGATGGAAGAAGATTCATGCCAGAAGCTCTGGGAGAGATCTGACTCAAGGACTACATGAAGGTATGCATTTGGGATCCTCTCTAAACTGTCTCAGTTGCTTCTCAGGCACTTTTACATACCCAGGCTTGGACACTGGGTGGCAGATGTCACCCACCGTTGATTGCACTGTGCTCGGGTAAACAACCCCAGAAAGAAAAGGAGCAACCCCAAGCATGAGCTCGAGGTAGTAGTCCTGGAGAATTCTGGGAGGTAGACTTTATGGATATCAAACTTAGAAAGTAGGGCTACCGATATTTGCTGGTGTTCATAGACGCCTATTCTGGATGGGTGGAAGCCTTCCCAACAAAGAAGGAAACTGCTGCCACTGTGTGTAAATTATTAGTAACTAAAATTGTCCCTAGATTTGGCCTTCCCACCACCTTGGGGTCCAACAATGGCCCAACATTTATTGCTCAAATTACTAAAGTCTTAGCAATGCTTCTAAATATTAACTGGAAGCTCTTCAGGGCAAGTAGAAAAAAATAAACAGAACCCTAAATGAATTGTTCGTTAAGTTGCATTTAGGACCTGGCGAGAACTGGGTTGATCCTTACTTTACCTTTTGCCCTACTTCAAGTCCGATGCGCTCCCTATGTGAATAGCATGTCCCCATTTGAATTTATGTTTGGCAGACCTTCCCCAAATCCTCCCAAGATTGAAGGAAGTAGAAATAATGGAAGTCACTAATCATTCCCCCATCGAGTGCCTGCAGGCTGTGCAACAGGTGAGAGACAAATCATCTGCTCTGACACCTTCATTTTGGGCCTAACCAAGGGAAAGGGAACAGGCAGCCAACAACGTGCAACCAGGAAACTGGACATGGGTAAAGAAGCACCAACCTGACACCTTAGAACCTAGGTGGACTGGCCCATACCAAGTGATACTTACAACACCAACTGCAGTTAAAATAGTGGGGAGGGGGCCGTGGATTCCTCAGTCATAAGTTAAAAAAAAAGCCCTCCCTGAGCATATCCTGGAAAGATGGACAACCAGAAAGACGGAAAATCCCTCAAAATTAAGGCTTTACAGAACTTGATTGTTTTTCTCTGAGTATTGCTGACAACACCCAGTGTTTCCCCCAAGCACAAACACATCTGTGGACTGCTATTCTAACCTCCAGCAGTGAATATGTAACCTCTTATACTGGGTATGACCCCCTGTTTTCATTTTGATTTGTTTGATTTGCTAGGAAAGAATTGGCATTCTGGATCTTTTAAAGGGAAAGGGCACAATGGGACCTATACTCGAATCCCGTCCTATTGGTGAGGAATACCCTCTATAGAAAGAAGGCTCCAAACAAACCATGTCTATATATGCCCGGCTCATGGACTCCCTATCTGCCAAGGGGAGGGACATTACCATTGCGCAGCTTGGGGTTGTGAAACCATCATTTTCAGGGTGGAAACTTGTTAAAGATGACCCTATTATTTTTACAAGAATGAGACTCAAGTCGGAAGGGTTTGATCCCACTACGTGTATGGTTTCCAAATATAACCCAATAAGAATTGGATTCAAGCGTTATTGGGTTCACCGGGAAAACATGGGGAATTCAACATTATGTAAATGATAGAGATCCCGGGAAACCTTTTCTATCCAGCAAAGTAAAATATGGCAACCTGCCATCCGTACAAAGGCCCAAACCTCGGGATAAATCCTGAAGAGCCACAGCTGGTGTCATTAAGATTCCTTTGCCACACACTCCAGACTCTCCAGTAACTTTCCCGTTCACTGCCAGCCCAACTCACAGGGCCCTTCTCATTCAGGAGCCACCTCAAGGTTCTGTGTTTGATTCTCGGGATGCTGTATTCCAATTTATGAACTCAAATCCTCACCTCACAGCTGATTGTTGGCTTTGTCTGAACACTGCTTCCCCTTACTATGTAGGCACAGGTACAAATAGCACTATTGGTACAGAGTGTAATCCAATTAGAAATGTTAGTAAAAAGGATTACACGAAGCAGCAGTCTATAGGTGATGTTAGTATGGACTCAAGTCTAAGCTCACTTTAAAAGATTTGCAAGGGCAAGACTGTGTTTTTATTCATCTAAGTATCCCTTTAATATATCAAGATATCGAGATTTTTGCCTTCAAGCTGTTCCCATTGAACCAAATGTTGATCCTAATTTGTTATCTGCTCCAATGAGTACTTGCTTTACTTGTTCCACAGGATGAACACCCTGTCTCTTTTCCCCGGGTATTTGTGTGCTAGTGCATGTTACTCCTCAAGTGTACCTGTGTTCTGGTGAAGGAGGTGTAGGGATAACTTTGGAATTTCCGGATGAGTTCAAAGAGCCCCAGTATTGGTCCCACTGGTAACAGGGCTTGGGATTATGAGATTAGCTGCAGTCGGGTCAGTTGCTTTAATACAAGTAAACTTAAACTATCAGACTCTTAGTCAGCAAATTGCTTTAGATCTACAGGGATTAAAAAAAACCTGTCTCCCATTTAGAAAGATCCCTAGACTCCCTTGTAGCAGTTTTGTTGTAAACCCGCCGAGGGCTTGACTTGCTCTTTTGGAAACAAGGAATGCTGTGCACAGCATTGGGAGAAACTAATTCTATGCAAAGCATTCGGGAATCAATAAAGATAGATGAGCCCTGGTTAGGAAAGGATTAGAACAAAGAGTCAAGAAAAGAAATGGAGGAACCAATTGGTTTGAAAAGCTACTTAATTGGTCAGCCTGGCTAACTACCCTATGAACGGCCCTAGCCGGCCCCTAATCCTCCTCCTGCTAAGCCTCACATTTGGCCCAGTAATAACCAATAAGCTAGTGGCATTCCTTACACAGAAAGTACAAGCCACAAAACTCTTAGTGCTGAGCCCACCATACACTGGGCTGGCTACCGAAGATTCAATGATTTGAACTTGGCTAAGAACAGGAGAGAATATAGCAGCTCTGGGCAAAGCTTAAGTAGCCTTGACAAGAGAAGTCATTTTGAGCTTTCAGAAGCCATTATGAATGGTAAATAAACTAGCTATGAACTGCCAATGAACTAGCTGATACTGGGGAGTTAGGCTGTGCAGACATAGCCCAAGGGAACGTACAGAAGGAAATGGATGTTCAGAAGGCTTTCGAGAACGACCAGAGCAGTTTTGGTTCAACTAAGAATGGCTAACCACAATACCTCGCTTCTGAGCTCTGCCTGCTTGCACACCTGCACATTGCAAAAGTATAAAAACCTTTGGAAAATTAGACTGGGGGGCCGCTCAGTCTCCCCTCAAGAGAGCTGATGGTCTGGTCCCTGAGCAGGAAATGAAACTTGTTCTGCTGAACTTTCCGGCAGTCTGGGCGGTTTGCTGTCTGGGAATGGAGTGTAGCTACAACAGACACAGGTGGTGCCATTCTGCCTGTGAGTGGAGTCACGTGGCTGGGAAAATGGAGGCCCCAGGTTGCGGCCTAGCCGAAAGCCAGCCTGGAGCCGGCCACCCAGCCAGAGTCCTGCCCAAACCAACAGGGTGGACGCAGGCGCCCCCAGGCCTGCTGTTTGCCGGAGCCGCGGCACAACACTGTTTCCCAGTCTTGGCACAACAGACTCCATTTTGAGTCCTGCACCTCCATCTTAGCTCTCAAGGCTGACCCCTAACCGACCTCCCCTCCCCAGCTCAACCCCAAATTCCTGGAACCAGCTCGTCACAAAGCCAGAATGTTTTCTGAAGATATGGTCACTCCACGCGTCCCTGACATATAGGTAAGATTAACGACCTTCTCCCTTCTGAAGCACCTGTGTGCGCAGATCCTCCCCAGCTTTGATCCTCCCCAGCTGTGCCTGCCAGCAGTGGGCATAAAAACGCTGCCAGGATTTTTTCCCCCTGCGCGGCTTCAATAGCTCAATACCCTGAGTTGCTGAACCTGCCCGCAAGCTTCTCAATAAAGCCTGCTTCTAAAACTTCGTTAATTGCATCTTTGATTCTGTTTTCACGTCCAAATAAACCTTATACACTGAGCCTCGAGAAGGCTTTTGGAGTCAAAATCCTCCCAGCCTCCAGGCAGCAGCGTCCCAGCCCCCTCACAAATGCAGCCCGGGAAGGCAGGCGAGTTCCTGGGAAAGCAGGCACGTCAAGTCCCGCACACCAGCAAGAAACGGCGCAAAGACGGACACCAGCAAGAAATGGCGCAAAGACGGACACCAGCAAGAAACGGCGCAAAGACGAACACCGTGAATTCAACCCAACAATTCTCCCGAGGGTGGTGAGGTAAAAGGAGCCCAGAGGGGCCCCCAATCCGTGAGACCAACATGGGAGGGCCCACTCCTGGGGCCGGCTTACCTCATAGCTCCAAATCACACAGCACCGCTTCTTTTCGACCTCTCCGGGGACAGGTGTGCCTCGGTCCATGGCTCCACGCGAGAAACAGCTCACGGCGAGGCCTGGTTTGGGATCCCCGTGAGTTTTATGAGCGGTTAGGGAGGCGTGGTCGATGACGTGGGTCGACCCCATTGGCTGAATTGTTGAATTGAATTCACCTGGCCTAGGTGAGCCAATGCAGGTACAGCCCCACCCAGGCATAGCTCCCCCTCCTGGCTGGAAACCTGAACTGCTGAGCATGCAGTGAGCCACTGCTTCATGAGCCGGTAGCTCGGACCTCTGAGCATGTGTAATAGGTCTGCCAGTCCCTATGCTAGCTCCCTAACAGGTTTTCCAGCCAAAGGTCTGCCTTCTGGAGCTGTTCTACAGAAAGCACTTAGTTCCTGACCCTTATGCATTCGGGGTAATGGATGCCCTCGCTTCCGTGCTTGCTTCTATTTCATTCTGGAATGGTCCTTGTTTCACAGGTCGGCGAGGTCAGGAATTCTGGGCTGGTTGGCTACCAAGCACAAAATAAATAGCCAACAGATTGAAATCTCAACCCCTATATTGGTTTATTATCGACCACACAAACTTGTCTTCTGGAACTTCCCTCCTAAATTTCTGAACCCTTGAACTCCTTGACACATGTACTTGGAAAGCAAGGATTCCAAACTCTGATCACCATATCTGACTGCTCCCCCAGTCCCTCTGCACTGTCAACCAGCAAAGTCGCGCCTCTCCATTTCTCAGAAGCTGCAGATTGTTACGTGACATCACCCTGTGTTTAAATGTTAGTGATTATGCCATTTAAAAAACAAATGTGTGAGCCAACTGGGGGCAAACAAGACTCGTTTCAAACACCAGCTCTGTCTCCTCTAAGGGCCCGTGTACAACTGCGACAACACAACAGTGGGTCCTGCTGGGTCTCCATTAGCATCTGGGAGGAAGGTTATTTATTACAGGGAATCCTACCTTTGTCCCTTGGTGTTAATGGCAGACTCACTGGGTGACGGATTGTGTCTGACACGCACCACGTTTGCCGCAGCAAACACCAACACTTTGTCAAACTCCGTTTGGTATTGCTCCATCCCTCCATTATTCTCCCTAATCACAAAAATAATTAACACATTCATATAAAAGCACAGGATGAGGATAGCTTTAATTTATGCATCTAGTTCAGGGTCATCCCTCTTATCAAGATATGACAATCTAATGAGGCTTAATTAAAAGTAGCAGTGAAGCAATTTAGGAAACTGAGGGATTGTCACGAGTCCTGGTTGTGACAGCATGTTCTGTGCACCATGGAAGATAACAGATTTGTCTTCTGTGGTATCTCATATCCATCATCCCCAAACTACCTGCTCTTAGGGGTAGAGAGAGCGAGCTTGTCTTTGAAAAAAGTGCCTGGGTTTGGTAGCTGCTCACAGGATGGCAGGTGTAATGTATTATGAGAACTTAACAAGGCTCTGAGAAGATGGCTATTGGAAGGTCTGGCTGGAGGGCAAGGTCATGGCCCTGAAGGATTCAGGATCCAGAAGTCAAGTCAGAACTGGATGCCAGAGACTTTCTCAATCCAGCCCTCTTTGCCCCTCCCCTAAGGCCAATACATTTCTAAGGGTTATGGATTCTACTTCAGAATCTTTCTCAAACCCAGGGCCCTCTTCACCATTGTTGTCTAGACCTGGTCACCTCTTGCCTTATAAATACAAATATGGGTTTATTGTAAGTCTGGGTCTGTTAGGTTTCTCGGGTGGGAAATGTCTCGGTCCTTGGCTACACACTGGAAAGAAATTCACACCAAAGCCTGGGTGGTAATCCGAGTGGGTTTATAGACATGAGAGAAGAAGGTTCTGGCGTTACACTAAACTGAACACGGGCACCCTCATGACACTGCACACTCAGCCCTGCTGAGTGGAAGGCAGAGAAGCAGCTGAAGGGAAGGGGCGGTGGTCTCCAGATTCCAGCCTTGTAAGGGCTTTCAGCTGGGAGGCATCAATTAAGCTCTCCTGGCTTGGGCTTAGCCCGCATTGGCTTCCAACCTCCTGTAGGGGGCCCCCTAAGCATGGAGAGGAACAACCCCTTGTCTTGCTACCTAACCGGTCTACATTCCTGCATGGCTACATTGAGATGGAACTAGCCCCTTTAGACAGCCTGAGGGGTTCACCAGGAGACACGGGCCCCAGTGTTCCCTGTGACCACCTTAAACCTTAAACTACTGTTGGAGTTTATATTACCTGTGTGGGTCTGTGGGCATGGGACGTTTCCATGCCAGAGACCTGAAGTTACACAAATAGGCATCCAGAACAGAACTCATACAGGCTCTAATAAGATGCTCGGATGCTTCTCGCTAGGATGAGAATTTAACGAAGTGTGTGAGCAGTTCAGATCTTGTAAGGGAGAACAGGTCAGTAGGGTATCCAGAGAAGAGAGCAAAGGTCAGGGGAAAGGGAGGGGCCCACAGACATCTGTGCTCTGTGTTTGGCCACAAGACAAGAAACCGGGTCTCCTTGCAAAAGAAAACAGAACAGCAAGTCCCTCAGAACTACGACATTTTTAAACATGACCTATACAACACTCGGCTCTGGGAGGCGCCTTGGAAAACCATAAAAGCCCTAAAAGAGGGGCAAGGAGGAAGCCCAAGTCTTTGATTTTCCCTGCTGTGCTTTCAGTGTTGAAATGTCTGTGCACGGAGCCTTTGAAATTTCAGAATCAGAGAGTGGATTCACAAGCCAAGCTCCTGCTTTATTCTTCAATGCATTTTGGCCCAGCTTCTCCTTGGTGAGACATGTAACAGAAATTCTGGACTTAGGAGCCACTTGGTCCTTGGACACTAGGAGATTTCAGTGGAATCTGAAACAGGGCTCTAACCACCAGCTGGACTGGCCTAGGAAGCCCAAGTATTCATTCTCCCAAACACCAACCTCCCGTTGCTCTTCATCTGCCTGCACCTTGTTCAGCTTTAGTTGTCCATGGAAGCGTTTGGCACCCATCTGATGCTTCGGAACCCAGAAAGGAGGAAAGGTAAAACTGGGATTCAAATGAAACAGACTTAAGCAGGACCATAGCCAAGATGTGCCCAGGGCTCCTCGCAGCATTTGTCACCTTCATTTCCCTCTTGGGACTCAGACGTGGCAAGGTTCAGAAACAAGCTTTACCAGAAAGAACAGCTGTGAACCCAGCCTGCTTCCAAGTGAGAAAAAGCCCTTTACACATGAGTTCCTGAGGTCAGCCCAGCCCTGTGCGTCCCCACCCCTCCCAGAGTCCCTGGCTCTCTGGCGAAGCATTAAAGCAAGTGGAAGCAGAGATTTGCTCAGAATAAAAAAATCGTTTTTCACAATAGCACGGCACGTTCTGGATGGCAATCACGGCTGCACAAACCATATCCGTCCTCCAGCCATAATGTTGGTGCCTCAGTGACCATGCACATACATTGTGTGACGAGACTCAGAGCCTGTTCCATTTGTGGTCAATTGTTTCCTCCCTCTCCATACTTTGCACTTAGGAGACATGCTCTCTGGAAGTGGTTGAGGCTTGTCTTGTCACCAATAATCATCTCCTACACCTTCTTTAAAAGTCACTAATTTGATGTGTTCACTCAAAGAAATGCCAATAATATGAGGTTTCAGAGGAGAGCTCCTAGAGCTCCCCCAGACAACAAGGAGGCCGAGTGTCACTGTCATTATCCTGAGCTGGGAGGGGGCACTAGTGTTCTGGAAGCTGGGGATCCGTCACTGCCTGCCCACCGCACAGACAGAGCAGGTGCTGGTTATAATTGCTTCTAGACGTCCTGCCATGCTGAGTTGAAAGTCAAACCCGTAAACGCTGCCCGACTACAATAACACTGGAGTACACAGACATTTCTGCATCATTGCTGGGTGAAAATATACTGAGTGGAGTTGGATGAGATGGCAGCAAGTGCCTAAGGAGGGGATGCTGTGGGAATACCAACAAGATGACTGTCAGTCGCCGTTTCCTCCTCTCGTCTGCTTTTTCCCCCCTTTCTTTCAGGCCCAAAAGACAGGACAAATACGTAAGCAAACAAATTTGTTCATTTTTAGAGAAGTCTCCCACCCCACCCCACCCCACCCCCATCCAACTCTGGCCTCCTTTGAGCAAGCCAGTAGAACTTTTTTTTTTTTTTAAACCTGGCTTCTGCTATGGCAATTTCCAGAGTTGCTATGTGGCTGTGTTTAAAAGTCGCCTTTGGGATCCAGAGCACAATCCTTGTCACAAAGGCATTCTCCCAGTCCCAAATAGCAATGCGACCTCCTTTCAGAAGGTTGTTCTTGTTTCTGTAGACCCAGAAAGGAGTTCAAGCTGTTGATCTTGACCGTGGTTGTCGAGTCAGCCTCTCATGGACACCTCATGGGAAGCGGAGCAAACTATGCCAGTCTGTGCTATCACCAGGGCTGGGAAGGGAAGCCAACCGTGGAGGGCCATAGGTCGATGTGTGGATGGAGATAATCAGGTCTTTCGTCCTTATTCTATTTCAGTCTGGGAACATCCCTGAAGCCTGCTCAGTGTCATAGCAACACACAAACTTTCACTGACAGTCTGGGGCACATTGGCTGCAAATCGAACCCGGGTCTTCCCGGTGAAAGACGATGAGAGATCTACCACTGAAGCACCGTGGCCCTCACCTCAAACCAGGGCAGTCATTTCCCACAGATCTACCAGAGTTCAAACCACACCACAATGCGTGATGACTAAGATTGCCACCAGAATCTGATACTGATGCAGAAAAAAACCTAACTACCATTTTATTGACTCCCACTCATACCGGCCCAATAGGACAAAGAACTGCCCTTTTGGGGTTTTGAGACTTTAAATCCTTACAGTAGCGGTTCTCAACCTGTGGGTCGCGACCCCTCTGGGGATCAAATAACCCTTTCACAGGGGTCAACCATTTCATAACAATAGCAAAATTACAGTTATGAAGTAGCAATGAAAATAATTTTATGGTTGCAGGTGACCACAACATGAACTGTATTAAAGGGTGGGGGCATTATGAAGGTTGAGAACCACTGCCTTACAGAAATAGACAACCTCATATTTCTCCCACGGACGGGCTAGTCAGTTCAAACCCCCGACCTTGCGATTAGCAGCTTAATGCACAGTCCACTACACCACCTGGGCTCCTAATGCTATAATAAGAGATACTATTGTTAGATCTCTCCTGGGAGAGATATACCTCAGGCCTTGGCTTCGCGCGAGAAAGAATTCAATTCGAAGCCTGGATTGTGATCCAAGTGGGTTTTTTGAGAGAAGAAGTTTCAGGTTTACACAGGCACCTCGGGGCCCCTCACGGGGCACAGCCTACCTAGAAGCTGCTGGAGAGAAAGTCACTCAGTGGGCTCCGGGATCCTGCCTTTTTTTCTTTTTTTAAAAATCGTTTTATTAGGGGCTCATGCAACTCTTATCACAATCCATATATACATCAATTGTGTAAAGCACATTTGTACATTCATTGCCCTCATTATTCTCAAAACATTTGCTCTCCACTTAAGCCCCTGGCATCAAGTCCTCATTTCTCCCCTCCCTCCCCGCTCCCCCATCCCTCAAGAAACCTTGATAATTTGTGAGTGTTGATACTGAGGGGTTGTGGGAGGGTGGATTGGAAAGAGGGAACTGATTACAAGTATCTAAATGTGACCTCCTCTCTGGGGGACGGACAACAGAAAAGTGGGTGAAGGGAGACATCGGAGCGGTCAAGATCCTGCCTTTTCAATTCCTCCATAGGGAGGCATGGTTGACGGTCATGGTCAACCCCAATGGCTGGATTGAATTCACCTGGCCCAGATGGGCCAATCCAGGTGTAATGCCCACCTAGGTGTACCACCCCTTCCTGGCCGGAAGTTTGAACCTGAGCATATGTAATGGATGACCCAGTCCCTATGCTAAACCACCTAATAGTATTTGCAAGATGCCAAGCACCGTTCTAAGCTTTTTGTGTATAATAATTCAATTATTCCACTTAACAAGCCTATGTGTGGACTCTATTTGGCCTCCTTTTACAGATGAAAAATCAGTGGCACAGAATGATAAAGTCATGAGCCTAGGACCACACAGTGAGGAAGTGGGAAGGAGAGATTTGCACCCAGGCTGCAGAGCCCATGCCTTGGGTGCCTACAGCTGCCATGTAGGACACAGAAAAGCATGGAGCAGACTCGGCGTAAGATATTAGGGAGTTGGGAGGACTGTAGCATGAATGTATGTGCTATGACTTCATGAGAGTAGCTGCTACTCAGATCCAGAAGAGAATACAAGCCTTTTGCAAAAATTATTTTTGCCAAGAGAGGGTGGAAAACTGCATCTTGTGCGAAATCCCCCCAACCTGCACATGTGCATAGCTATTTCAGAAGGTTCCAAACAATGTGTGCTGTGCGGCAAACCAAACTGAGCTCAGGGGGAGCTGGGCTGTGCGTTATGTTAGCCAGAAAGTGAGCAGTTTGAACTCACCAGCCACCACTCCAAGGGAGAAAGAGGAGGCTTTCTGCTCCCATGGACTTACAGCCTTCGAAGTGGCAGGGAGCATTTCCATGCGTCCTATGATTAGGATCTCAGAGGGTGAGGGTGGAGTTGGTTGAGACCTGTCTTCAGGGCATTTCCCAGAAGGGCTTCCTGCAGTGGCTCTGCCTTCAGGAATGTCTGATGACCTTGAGGGCAGCAAAGTCCTAAACACACTCAAGCAGTGGTTCTCAACCTTCCTAATACAGGTCCTCTTGTTGTGGTGATGCCCCCCTCCCCCAACCATTAAATGATTTTCTTGCTACTTCATCACTGTAATTTTGCTACAGTTATGAATTGGGTGAGCCCTGTGAAAGGGTCATATGACTCCCAAAGGGGTCGCAACCCACAGGTTGAGAACCACTGCACTAAGGGTTCCCCTCCCAGGCAGCCCTACCAGTGTCTGGTGTGCATAGTTCTGTGAGGTGAGAGAAATGAACTTAGTGTCTGCTTCTGGTGACAGTTGATGTGGGTGGGCTTTCTCCCTATGTCAAATCCCTCTCAAGCCATTTGTCACCACAACAGAGGGAGCCATGCACAAAAAAGCAAGAAGAGGATGCAGCGCAGCAGGACAGCAAGCAGAACAAAGATTGAATAAGCACAATTCACTTCAATCATGAATCGGGTGCCCTTGAGATGTGAGGAAGACCCCAGTCTAGTGACATTAGATCAGGTTTAGGGATTGAGTGAAGCGACCCCTCTTGGCTCCCCTCAGCTCCTATTTTGCTTTCCCATTGATCCTGACCCTTGCATCGTGATTGGTCCTTATTCCAGCATGATGGTTGGTTTCATAACCACGGCATATGGGAATGTGTTAGTCGATAGGTTATACAGGCACAGCCTCTGGAATGGGTAAGTGAGGAGGCGATTTGGGCTCGCTCATGCAGACCTCTAGTTGTCCTTGACATGACTGGTAGAATGGATCATGTGAGGTGATTTGAGATCGGCGTTGAGATCTCATAGGTCATGCAGACTTCTAGCTGATCCTGGCAGTACCCTATTTTAAGGAAACAGAATGTTTGGCGTTTAAGTCGTATTTGAGCTTAAATTTTGAGCAATAGGCTGTGGCTCACAGTGAGAGTCTATGTGGAGACCCTACATCCATTTTGAGGGGCCACAGATTCAGCCGCCACTGAGTTCTTTCCTACTCTGACTGGCAGTGGAAAGCTTGTCCCTCAGGCAGTGTGCTTGCGTCCACTCCCCGGGCCACACTCAATGATATACGGTAGTGTGCACATCCTAATGAAGGTCCCGCTCATGCTCTCACAGGCCCTCCTGAAACTCCAGGAATTGATCTGTCTTCAGTCACAATTTTGTGACAAAGTTGTTTGTTTTCTATGTCTTATTTAAGTTTTCAGGAGCCCAGGTGGTAATGCTGGATAGTGTTGGACTATTAAGAGCAAGGTCGCTGGTTCAAAGCCACTAGTCTTTCCACAGGAGAAAGATGAGGTTATTGCTTCCTGTAAAGGTAGCAACTTCAGGATCCCTACACAGAGTCACTATGAGTCAGAGTCAGCAGTGACAGAATGGGTGTCATTTTATTTAAGTCACTGTGGCTGTGGGTCCTTCCAACACCATTGTGGCCTCATGCGGATGCTCTCCTTCATCCAGAACAGCAGTTTGTGCCTTTTTCTTGTGTAAAACTTAGCAAAGGAGTTCCTAATAAAATATAGTTGGATTGGGAGTCTTTTTCCCCTAAAAACAAAGTAAATACAAAAATAGAAACGAGACTATGGTGCTAATAACCAGTTGGAGAGTTGAGAGAGCTGAACTCTCAATCCTGATAGAAAACCATTGTGAGTGAGCACCTGCTCAAGGGCATCCACAGCCTATGAGGTTGAGCCTATGTGTTGGGGAGTAATTGTGTACATAAAGTTAACCATTTCTCTTTCTAAAGATTCTGTCTAAAGCTTACTTTAAATAATAAGTTTTCCCCTGGGCTAGGTAAAGTTCAGCATTCATCATGTTAGGCCAGAGGAGGCAAATCACACCCACTACCCAGGGAGCACTGCTTCCAAAAGCACATTGCCTGTGCCGGGGAAGAGGGGAGGTACCCGGACCAGAAATGCTGACAGAGTGGAACCAGAGAGCTCAGCCCCCAGCTTCCCGAGAGAGCAGCTGTGATGGTTCACTTCTGGATGAATATGTTTAAGCAAAGGCCAAGGGCATGACTTGGGCAGCACGAAAAGCAGATGTGCAGAGGTTGTTCACTGCATTCCAGAAGTTCACACACTCTCCTGAGGCTCCTTGGCTCAATGGCAGGAAGTCATTGGTGGCTTCCACCTTCAATCCTAAAAGGTCACTGCCGTCCAGTGGATTCCAACCACAGTGACCCTATATGGAGTTTTCAAGACTGTAAATTTTCATGGGAGCCAGCAGTCTCATTGTCCCCCCTGGGACAGCGAGCTAGCAGCCCGTTTTGCCACCAGGGCTCCTTCCTCTCAAATTCTGGATCCAGTCCCTCCGAATATCCTGCCCTGCCCTTGTCTAGGCTTCTTAAATGCGTTCCACGCTGCTTACGTTAGTCTGGGTGCATTCGAGAAACAAATCCACAGAAACACATATGTATAAGAGAGTTGTATATAAAGGGTGAGTGCACATCAAGAAAACATGCTCACATGTGCTTATGCACCCGCTTTGTCTTCAGCGATCATGTTGGTGTAGGCTGGTGTGCTTTTTCCATGTGGACTTTGTTGTTTCTTAGCTACATGGCCCCCTGTTTATCTTCCAGCCTTTAAGACCCCAGACGCTATATGCTTTGATAGCCGGGCACCATGGTGCTTAACTACTACACCACCAGGGTTCATTAGCATGTGACTTATCTCCTGTCATTCACACTAGATGCTCAAAATAGCAGGAGACCAGGTTTCTCCTTTGTGGCCACACCGGGTAATGACAGAACCAAGAACAGAGACACAGTTATATATCTTGACTATCATTTGCATATTATATGCCAGGAATCCCTAGGAAGTGTCTTGGAATTGTTCTACTCTGGTTCAAATTTCACACACCCTCCCAGTTTCCATACTGACTCTGCCAAACCCCTAGTAGCTGATTTGCACCTCCTATCAACTTGGAGAAAACACCCTAGGCCAGATATAGAAGTGGACATACTTGGTACCCAGAAAAACTGTTCAGTGTTTTGAGGGCGGCTCAGCAAACAAAATGGGAACAGTGATTAAGCATTCAGCTGCTAACACAACGCTCAACTCTGTAGTGGTTCTGCAAGAGAAGGATATGGTAGTTGACCCCCCAAAAGAGTTACAAACTTGGAAACCCTACGGGTATTTGTATAGGGTCGCTATGTGTTCCGATTGAGATGATTGTCATAGGTTGGGTTTGGTTCAACCCGTCTTACTGAGGAGACTCCTTCTTTACACGCGATCAGTTACTTTAGAGGAAAAAGGCATGCCTGTCCCAGAACAATCCAAGGACTGGTAAAGGCAACACCCACAAAGACACTCCCTCTGCCTGCCTAACTCTAAAATGCTGCCCATAAAACACTCTGCCTGGTAATATCTGGGCAGCACACTGGGGAGGTGCGGCAAATGTGTGTTGAATGTATGAGGCCATTTCATAGTTTGGTTGCACGATCAGGGTGTCTGTCATAAAGCCCATCTCTTTGACTCCACCTCTCAGCAGAGATGAACACAAGCTTCCCGTTTTTTTCTCGGCAATGTCCTTGTCAAATAAAAGTTCCTTGTAGATCAGTAACTTGCCACAGAGCAAAAGATATGGGAAGAGGCTCATCTTTCTCCTGGCTATGAAATAGAATGGCAAGCCCCTCCCTTCAACACACACACACACACGCACGCACACACACACACGCGTACACGCACACCCCTGCCTTACAACTACATTCGGTTGATTAGCAAACAAAGCTCTACAACCCAACTATGTGTTTTTCTTCTCCAGAGGAATGACAGACTTATATACCCTGCATTGTCTTTTTTTAATGGAATTGCCCCAGTTCTCCTCACCTTTCCTTAAATAGTGCAGTGAACTATTAGATGACTGCAGGTATTGAAAACTAGTATTGATTTCCGGTTTGTGTCACCTTTGGCTTTTAGCACCCTCCACTTCTCTAGTAAGCTTTCCATTGCTTTGGGGAAATTTTCTCTCTCTGAATTTATTATGTGAGGGTGGTAGTGTAATAATCAATGTGCCTATGGAGGACTATCCTTCATGACCTAAACTCATTAAGGGGCAGTGCCTGATGGAGCATCAGGTTGGAGGAAGGCCTATTAACAACCTGCATTATACAGATGACACAATTTTGCTGAAAATGAGAAGGACTTGATTCACTTGCTGATGAAGATGAAGGATTGATTAAAGCCTTCAGTTTGGATTATGACTCAATGTAAAGAAAGCCCAGACCCTCACAACTGGACCTATTGATAACATCATGATAAATGGAGGAAAGATCGAAATTGTCAAGGATTTTGTCTTGCTTGAATCCACAATCAATTCTCATGGAAGCAGCAGAGAAGAGAACAAATGACACATTTCACTAGTCAAATCTGCTACACGAGACCTCTTTAAAGTGTTGAAAAGCAAGAGATTACTTTGAGGACTGGGGCGGGTTGACCCAGGCCATGGTATTTTCAACTGTCTCATATTCATGTGAAAGTTGAACACTGAATACGGAAGACCAAAGAAGAATAGATATATTTGATTAGTAGTGATGTAAAAGAGTAATGAATGTACCATGGACAGCCAAAAGAACAAACCCATCTAACTTGGATGAAGTACAGCCAGAATGTTCCTCAGGGCAAGGATAATGAGACTTCGCCTTAACATTGACATGTTGTCCGGAGAGATCAGTCCCTGGAGCAGGACATCGTGTTCTGGAAAGTAGAGGGGCAATGAAAAAGAGGAAAGCCCTCAACAAATGGGATTGACACAGTAGCTGCAACAATGGGCTCAAACTTAAGAACAACTGTGAGAATGGTACAGGACTGGGCAGTGTATGATTATGTTGTATGTATGGTCACAATGAATCCAAACCCTCACTATGACACTGAACAACAACAACAACAACCTGACTGAATCCTCTAGGAGGACTCTTGAATGTGAGAAAAATGGAACGAAGCCAGAGGAAGGATTGGAGGATGTCTTAAGTTTCTGTCTTAATCTCCTTAACCAAAAATTATCCAACAAGTCAGTAGCCTTAAAACACTTTTCCCCCTGCTTTGGAGCTTACAGGTTCAAATTTGGGGTGCGACTCTAGGTCAGGGTCCTTCTTTGTGGATACCAGAAAGTTCCTTGGCATTCCTCGCTATCTTTCTCCCCGTACTGTGTGTTACTGGGTCTATCCTGGCCTTTAACTCAGAAGTGTTTAGGTTTAGGCTCAAGCCTATTCTCATATGGCCTCATTTTTTTAAACATTTTATTAGGGACTCATACAACTCTTATCACAATCCATACATATACATATATCAATTGTATAAAGCACATCTGTACATTCTTTGCCTTAATCAATTTCTTTTTTTTTACATTTTATTAGGGGCTCATACAACTCTTATCACAATCCATACATATACATACATCAATTATATAAAGCACATCCGCACATTCCCTGCCCCAATCATTCTCAAAGCATTTGCTCTCCACTTATGCACTTTGCATCAGGTCCTCTTTTTTTTTCCCACTCCCTCCCCGCTCTCCCCTCCCTCATGTACCCTTGGTAATTTATACATTGTTATTTTGTCATATCTTGCTCTATCCCGAGTCTCCCTTCCCCCCCTTCTCTGCTGTCCATCTCCCAGGGAGGAGGTCACATGTGGATCCTCGTAATCAGTTCCCCCTTTCCAACCCACTCACCCTCTACTCTCCCAGCATCGCCCCTCACACCTTTGGTCCTGAAGGTATCATCCACCCTGGATTCCCTGTGCCTCCAGCCCCCATATGCACCAGTGTACAACCTCTGCCCTATCCAGCCCTGCAAGGTAGAATTTGGATCATGGTAGTTGGGGGGAGGAAGCATACAGGATCTGGGGGAAAGCTGTGTTCTTCATCGGTCCTACCTCGCACCCTGACTGACCCATCTCCTCTTCTAAACCCCTCTATGAAGGGATCTCCAGTGGCCATACGGCCTCATTTATATTACAAAAGAACTCCCTTCTTTTCAAACAGGATCATGTCCACCAAGGTTCAAATTTCTCACATATTTTGAGGGGGCTACAGATCAATCCATAATGGTTCTTTTGGGTAGCTGTAACAACTGGCTACCAATCGAGTGACTTAAACAGCAGGCATTTGTTCTCTCACTTTTCTGAAGGACAAAGGGTTAAAATTAAGGTGTGGGCAAGATTCATTCCTTCTGAGAGCTCTGAAGGAGAATCAAAGTAGCCTCTCTCTGCTTCTGGTCACTGCTGCTAATCCTTGATATTTCTTGGCTTATAGATGCACTGATCCAATCTCTGCCAGTGTCTTCACACGGGGTCTCTGTGTGCCCACTCCCCTTCTTATAAGAACACACCAATCAGTGCATGTAGTATCCATCTGAAATCTAAACCCAGAAAGATGGAGCTCTTGAAATACTTATCTAAGCACATCTGCCAAGACCTCCTCTCCAAGTAAGGCCATAGCCTCAGGTCCCATGTGAACATGAATGGGTGTGTGTGAATGTGATTTAATGTACTACAGAGGGCACGCTTTGGCCTCAGGAGAGGAGGAGTGTTTCGCCATTACCTGCTTCACAGCCCTGAGATTGCCCAGGCATTTGCCACATTTTCTTGTCTTCCCAACATTTATCCACCATTAGGCCTTTTTCCCTAAGTTAGTCAAGCGTCAGTTTCTGTCACTTGTGATCATGACCCTCCCTCCCGCCCAGGTCACAAATTTAAAGTGACACAGGCAGTTTCTTTAATGGGCACTATGTTATCCTGACTAGCAAGCATTGCTAAGGAGGGAGGATGAATCAGGGAGAACCCGCTTGCTTCATCTAGCTTCGGGGCAGTCCACAGAGGATTGATCCCTGAGCCACTAACGAATTTTGCAACTGTCACAGAACAATGCAAATAAGTAAGATCCACATCTGCTGAACACCATCATGAGGTCAAACTGTGTGTAAATAAATGCCTGTTTCAAAGAGTGAGTAAATTCTATGGTAAGGAGTGACAGGGCTTTGTTGGCATAAACCCAGCAAGGCATTATGGGTCGGATATTAATGAACTCATGCTCCTGGGCCTCACAGAGCCCCAGCTCAACTGCTTCAGCTTGTTGACAAACTGAACTCAGGGTACCCGGAGAGAGCACTACCATTTTGATGAACAAGGTTGGTTGGGGATGATGCTTCCTAACTTGCATTTTAATATAAATTTGATGATTCATCTGAGCAATGTGGAAAGAGCATTCAGATAAAAGAGAGGGACAAACATCAAGTGACCAGAGGATGAAACTTCTTTCTAATCTGTGCCCACTGGAATTGCTTCTTGGGAAGGTATTTTTTGGGGGTGTGGGGTTGTTCCCCTACCCTGCTCCAAGCCTTCCTCCTCATGCCCACCCCCACCCCAGCATACATCCTACTGGGAGAATGTCTCTGAATAATGAAGTTTTAATAAATGAAGCTTTAATGAGCCTGATAGTCTGCCTAAGACCCCTTCAAACTGTAGTCTTTCATTAGTATTCTTCCATCCTTTCTGAAGAAATGAACCTGATGGCAGGTAGTATGTTTCCTTTCCAGGATGAGCTGATAGAGCCTCTCACTGCTGCAGTGGGAGGTGAAACATTAAAAGGCCCTCTGTGGCCATGAGACATGCCCACTCTCCAAGAGACACTGGGCAGGTTTTCTGAAGCTCCTCAGAATTGACTAGTGGCCCTGGTCCACCCATCTCAACCAACCCAGTCTTCATTTGCACTGCATGCCCTCTCTGAGCTCCAACTGCATGCTTCATTTGAGGATGACACAACCTCTATTGTCTGAGAAGATGCGCAGACATATGAACTAATCAATGCTCCCCCTGTCCCCGGGGAGTGTGAAATTCTCCCATCATGACCCACCAGCTTCCCTGGAAATTCCTGTCTTAACTCAGGCACTTAATATCAATGGTGTCTCTGCTTCCTTTCTTCTTGCACACCCCCCAGGCATTAACTGTCATCCTTCCTCTCCCTAAAATATACTTTGAATCTATTCACTTCATGCCATCCCTACTGCCCCAAGGTGTGTCTTGCATTGACTATGAAACTAGATTCTGTATCCATTTTCCAGGGCTGTCAAAACAAAGCATCGTAAATCAGGTGGCTTTTAAGAACAGTCCACCACCTGTCTATCAGTTCGTGGTGCAGTGGTAGCTAGAGTGCTGCTGTGAAATTGGAAGCTGTGCCACCGATATGACAAACCCCAGAAGGGTCAGCAATGATGGGCAGGCTTCAGTGGAACCTCGAGCCCTGTGGTGCTCAACCTTCCTTTAATACAATTCCTCATGTTGTGGTGACCCCCAACCATAAAATCATTTTCCTTGCTACTTCATAACTGTAATGTTGCTACTGCCATGAATCGGGTGACTCGTGTTAAAAGGTCGCTGGACCCCAAAAGGGGTCACAACCCACAGATTGAGAACCACTGCTCTAGCCTAAGGCAGACTAGGAAGAAAGACCTGGTGATCTACTTCCAAATATTAACAAATGAAAGCCTATGGGTCACAAAAAAATATGGTCCTATAGAGTGCTGGAAGATGAGCCACTGACCTGCAAACAACAGCTACAAAAATAGACTCAAACACACCAACAAAGGCCTGCTGAACTCCAAAGCCCTAACAAACCCACTGCCCTCAAGTCCATGCCAACTCATAGCGGCCCTATAGGACAGGGGCGAACTGTGTATTAGTCTGGGTATGCTAGAGGAAAATCGAGGGAGACTCATGTGTATGAGAGAGAGTTGGTGGTTTTTAAAAATCATTTCCCTATTATTTAATCATTATATTAGGGACTTATACAACTCTTATCACAATCCATCCATCCATCCATTATAAAGCACATTTATACATTCATTGCCCTCATCATTGTCAAAATATTTGCTCTCCACATAAGCCCCTGGCACCTGCTCCTCATTTTTCTCCTCCCTCCCCACACCCCCCTCCTTATGAACCCTTGATAAATTTTATTGGGGGCTCATACAACTCTTATCACAGTCATTCCATCCATCCATCCATCCATCCATCCATCCATCCATCCATCCATCCATCCATCCATCCATCCATCCACCCATTGTGTGTCAAGTACATTTGTACATGTGTTGCCCTCATCCTTCTCAAAACATTTGCTTTCTACTTGAGCCCTTCGTATCAGCTCCTCATTTCCCCACTTCCATCCTCCTCCCCCTCCCTCATAAATCCTTGGTAATATATAAATTATTTTGTCATATCTTACACGTCAAACATCTCACTTCCCCCACTTTTCTGTTGTCCGTCCCCCAGGGCAGAGATTTTATGTAGATCCTTGTAATCGATTCACCCTTTCTACCCCACCTTCCCTCCACCCTCCTGGTATTGCCACTCTCACCACTGGTCCTGAAGGGATCATCTGTCATGGATTCCCTGTGTTTCCAGCTCCTGTCTGTACCAGAGTACATGTTCTGGTCTAATTCTACCTTATAAATCCAGAGAGAGAGTTTTATATCAAACAGTAATTGTACATTAAGCAAACGTCCCAGCCCAGTGCACATCAAATCCATAAGTCTGGTATTAGCCCATATGTCTGATACCAATCTATAAATTCCTTTTCAGACCCATAAAACATGTGCAGTGATGCTGAATGCAGGATAATCACAGGCCAATGGGTGGAAAGTCTTGTGGATCCAGTGGCATTGTAAGCATCTCAGTGCTGGCTGCGATCTCTCTGAGGCTTCTTTGGCTTCAGAGGTCTGGTCGCATCCATTTGGCTTGCCTTCTGCAATGTCTCCCAAGGAGTAGCAGAGAGAGAGAGAGAGAGAGAGAGAGAGAGAGAGAGAGAGAGAGAGAGAGAGAGATGTCTTCCACCTCCAAGGAGGAAGTACCAGATTTCTCAGAGTTCTCAGAAGGAGGCTATGCCCACATAAAAATCTCACTGACTATCTCCAGATTGGCAGCCTAAACTCCACGCCTACACTCCTAATCCTTAACTTGACACAAGATTAGGTGACTACCACAGGCTCCTAATCCATAACAAGCCCATTTATTTTTTCCCTGCATACCGACACCAATCCAATACCCAAAGCTTTACACAATGGGTGGAGATCTACTTCTAAAACATGAATATAGAAAAATCGCTTTTGCTTGAAGGCTCTCAAGGAAATGCTCACTGAAAACTCCATTCCTATTATCTCACCTCCCCCAAATTAGTCTTCTTCTGGGCTTTCAGTCACACCAAGATCTCTCCTGCCCCAAGGCCTTTACATGCACTGTCACCTCTTCCAAGTCCTGAAGTGCCAAGTTCAAAGTTCCAGTTAATCTCCCTGATCCTGAATTTTAAGAACTGTGTGTGTGGGAGGGAAGGGGTTGGGCTGTTTGTTGAACTGCTGGGTTTTGGAGCCATTTGTCATGCAACCTCATTTTGTCAATGACTGGTTAATTAATGCAGCATTCATTTGCCCTTCTTCCACTCACAGCACATGGCTTGTATCTTTGGGATCACTCTTCCACCATGCTCCATCTCCATGCTTCTGCTGGCATTGACCCAATCTGCCAGCTCCAGGCCTGGCTAGTCAGGGCATGACTTTCCTCTGTCCAAAGGGACTGGGTCAGACTCAGTATGAGACTCATGCTAGGTTAATGATATCTAACCCTAAAAAATGCCCCAGAAACAATTTCCTCATTGCCAATGAGTCCATTTTGAATCATAGAAGGTCCCTGTGGGGTTTCTCAGACTGTAAATATTTATGTGAGCAGAAAGTTCCATCTTTTTCCCTATGAGGTAGCTGGTAGGGTAGCACTGCCAACCTTGCAGTTAGCAATCCAATGCTTACCTGATAGTACCACCAATGATTAGAAAGGAAAAGAGCCTCTCTCTAATAGAATTCCTGAGCTTCTAGATAAAACTACAGCTGTCATCAGGAAGCCTGCGTGAAACTCAAAAGGAAACAGCTCTGAAAGGAAAAGATTCAAACTCTGATGGTATCAACTGAGTGCCAGAACCCAGCTATTCCTGATGCTCTGTCTCCAGACTTACAAATTCCATAAACCTACCCATTAATTCCTTCTCCTGCTCCTTCCCTTCTCACGCCCCAAGGTACTTTGACTTAGCTTTGAAGGCACTCACAACTTCACGGGTTCTGCCTTGCACAGGTGTCTGCTTGCTTCCAGTTCAGTCCTGACATTGTCCCTATCTTTAGCCATGTTAGGCTTGCGTCCTAGAGCCTTCCTTTGCTTGTCTCCCTATTGCTCTTGTCCTATGAAGTCTGTGGCTTTATCTTTAAGTCTAAGTCCTGCCCTTTCGCTTTCGTAGAAATCTGTCTCTGTATCTTGACTCATGGCAGGTTGTGTCCTTCAAAGATGACTGTCCTAATGTTGCACATCGCACATTCTCTTGTTACAAGATGAGTTTGTGTTCATTTTTCCAGAAACAGGGCCTGCTTTCCCTCTTCCTTGCATCTTGGCAGGCCTTTGACTATGGCAGAAGTGTTGCTCTGTGACTTCCACCTGGTCGTATTGGGTTGTTCACCATTGGGACCCTGTCAGGATGTTGCAAGGAAGACCAAGCCAAATGAAAATGTCACATATAGGGTTCTTTTTGAGCTCCAACCAATAGAAGTATCAGTCGTGTGAGGGAGTGAGTCTTAAGAGAGCTGCAGCCTCTGTCCTTTGAGCTAACGCAGCTAATGCTTGATGAAGCCAAAACTAGTGTCCTCACTGAGCTCTGCCCAGATTGCAGATTTGTGAGCAAAATTGATATCATCATAACTTTAAGATGCTATTTGTGGGGATACTTTCTGTTAGCAGCAGATTATCACAATACTGCCTAATCAGACTGCATTGCCAGTTTTACTCTCTCTCTCTCCATATATAGATATAGATATCCTCCACTCATCTGTCAGTTGGTTGTACTATAATGGTTTGTGTATTGTTATGGTGCTGGAAGCTCTGTTCCCAGAATTTCAAATACCAGCAGGATTGCCCATGGTGGACAGGTTTCAGTGAAGCTTCTAGACTAAGACAGACAAGGAAGAGGGGCCTGCTAGTCCACTTCCAAAAATTACTGAAAGAAACCCTTATGGATCACAAGAGAACACTGACTGACTAATGTGTTTTGGACACATTATCAGTGGACAATTGCTAGAGGAAGACATCATATTTGATGAAATAGAGGGACACGGAAGATCCTTATTGAGGCAGATTGACCTAATCGCTGCAACAATGGACTTCAACATTCAGGAATGTGTGACAATGGTGCAAGATCAGACAGCACTCCATTCCATTTCATATAAGGTCTCCATGGATCACAGTAGACTTGATGGCACTCTCTATATGTTTGTCTTCAGTCACTTCCCAGAGGGCTGCTCTGCCTGGCAGCCTCTATTCTTCATGCTTCCAAATGGGGAGCACAACAGGTCCATAGTCACTGATATTCCCCTCAATCCCCAGGTCAAGTAAGGAGGCATGAAACTAACTATGTTGTTCTCTTTGCCTTGTCTCTCTTCCTTTTCCCCTCCTCCAACAGGGCTAGAGGGTGTAAATACTTACCTTGCAGTCTAGAAGAGAATTTCTTCCACACCAAAATCTTCTCCTTCCTCAAAAGGCACACACATGCTTTTCGCCTTGTTTTGAATTAAAATGGCAGATGGGATGGTAGGAAAGAAAATGAACTAGTCTAACAGAATGGCCAAACAGATTTACCTTCCACATAAGAATGTAAATAACTCCTCAATCTTGTTATAGAGTCATGATATGATGAGCTCCATCAAAGCAGAGTAGAACACCACGGAGGTCAGACCAGAAAGACCATATTGAGTTGATTTTGTAAGAGAGATTCTAGTTGCTAATTATACTTTTCATAACAGACAGATGGCAGGTATAGAAGCCCAGACTTAAAATGTCTTTATCTAATTGCCTGCCTAAATATATATTTGCATTATGGTCCTCAAAGGGAATACTTTCTTTACCTTAAATTCCATTTCTTTTCCCCCTTTTTTATGTAATTTTATTGAAGTATCATTGATGTACAATAAACCATAGTGTGTTTTGCTCTTTGAGGTTTTTAAAAAGAATCATTTTATTGGTGGCTCCTACAACTCTTATCACAATCTATACATACATCCACTGCGTACATTTGTTGCCATCATCATTCTCAAAACATTTGCTTTCTACTTGAGCCCTTGGTAGTAGCTCCTCATTTCCCCTCCTTCCCCCTTCCCCTCCCTCATGGACCCTTGATAATTTATAAATTATTATTCTGTCCTATCTTACACTGTCCGACATCTACCTTCACCCACATTTTTGTTGTACCTCCCTCATGGAGGAGGTTATATGTAGATCCTTATAATCAGATCCCTCTTTCTACCCCACCTTTCCTCCATCCTCCTGTTATTGCAACTCTCAGCACTGGTCCTGAAGGGGTCATCTGTCCTGGTTTCCCTGTGTTTCCAGTTCCTATATGGACCAGTGTATATTCTCTGGTCTAGCCAGTTTTGTAAGGTAGAATTGGGATCATGATAGTGGGCGCGGTAGCATTTAGGAATGAGAGGAAAGTTATATGTTTCATCGTTGCTACACTGCATCCTGACTGGCTCATCTCCTCCCAGCGACCCTTCTGTAAGGGGTTGTCCAGTTGCCTACAGATAGATCTTGGATCCCCTAACTGTACCCCCCCTCATTCACAATGATATGATTTTTTTGTTCTTTGATGCCTGATACCTGATCCCTTCTACATCTTGTGATCACACAGGCTGGTGTGCTTCTTTCATGTGCGCTTTATTGCTTCTGAGTTAGATGGCCACTTGTGAACCTTCTAGTCTTTAAAACCCTAGACTCTTTATCTTTTGATAGCTAGGCTCCATAAGCTTTCTTCACCACATTTGTTTATACAGCCACTTTTTGTCTTGAGTGATTGTGTCGGGAAGTGACCATCATGGAATACCAGTTCCTTAAATTCCATATCTATAGGCTTAAGTCTTACCCACAGGAAACCTATTTTTATTTTATCCCTGGAACAAAATCTTGCAATAATTTTCTCTTTTTGGGCAAGTCCATCCTCAATCACTTATCCTTTAACATTTACAAGAATTTATCTGTAACCAACCCCATTTACATAGTCTCATTCATGCTATTTCCACAATAATTGCTAATAACCCTATTTTTTAGAATCGGCAGAAAGCATCAGCATCAATATCCCATTGCCACTGGGTTGATTTCAACTCAGTGGTACCCTATAGGACAGAATAGTATTGCCTCATAGGTTTCCAAGGCTGAAAAAAAAATCTCTTTATTGTGAGTTGGGTGAAGGTTTACAGAATACATCTGTTTTCCATTTGACAGTTCACACATATTTTGCTTCATGATGTTGACTGCAATCTGCTCAACGTAATATCACTTATCGCACTTCCTCCTTGTATTTCCTGTTTCCATTCCCCCTTCTTTCCTGACCCTTCTGAAGTTGATCTTTGAATAAATTATATCCTTTTGATTCAAAGAGTTGATTAGTGTTACTTTTTACCTTATAGATCTACCTATTGTTTGGCTGAAGATTGAGCCAAGGGAGTGAGTTCAGTTCCAGATCTGAAGGTGCCTAAGGACAACATTCTTGTGGGTTCCAAGAATCTCTCTCTGAGCAATACCACTGAACATTTAAAATAAGTTTAAACTTCGTTGCACATATTTCTCCTATTCTATCCCAAAATTCCAAAGCAAACTCATTATCATTGTGTTGAAGCTGACTCATAGAGACCCTACAAGATAGAATAGAACTTCACCCTTTGATTTTCCAAGGCTTAAATCTTTACCAGAGCAGACAAACTCCTATTTCTCACATGGACCAACTGATAGGTTAGAACCACTTTCCTTGTGGTTAGGAGATCAATGAGGAGTCCACTCTGCCATTAGAGCTCGTTAAGAATGCGATCCAGCATCCCCTAATGCTATCCCTCTCAGATCAGTTGGTAGTGGTAATCAATGTAAATCTTAAGGGGGTCAGACTGCCACATCGTAACTCTTCCTTGGGGAAGATGGTGGGTTTGAACTGCTGATTGATTAGCCCTTAAGTGCTTAATTACTGCCTCACCAGGGTTCTCCTTAACATCAGAACAGTGGACACTTATTGGTTTATCTTACTGGTCTCTGTTCCCTAAAAATTGCACTTCATCCACAGGGTTTTCTTCCACAACACACAGCTGCTAGTGTTTTTGGTTTGTTTTTCCACATGACTTCACCTTCCTGGTCAAAGCTGATTTGTCCAGGGCTAAACACACAATGAAAACATAGCCATATTTGCACACTACAAAATTTGAAGTGAGACAGCAAGCTATTTGTTGAGTTTTTTGAATGACTGAAGTCTAAAAGGAAGTGTTATGATACAGGAAACAGTGAGTTTTGATGTCCAGGATCTATGCTGGGGACCCAGTTGGCACTCTGAATGACTATTCAAAGTGATGGTATGAATTCTCCTCTTCCATGACCTACACATATAATAGCTATAACCACTAAGTCCATGATTTGACAAATGTCTTGTGTGATTGAGTTTGGGTTCCCCATAGGATTAGATCCTGAGACAAAGGTTTTAATTAAGCCATTTTCTGGGGAGATATCAATAAGGAAATGGGAAATAGAAAAGAGAAAGAAGGCAGCCAATGAAAAGTACATTATCAAACAATTTAAAATTGTGAGCAACTGGAGGTTAATCTTACTGGAGACACTGTAGAAAATCCACTAGTTATTCTGCCCAGAATGTGAGGGAGTGTGGCTATTTGTCCAACAACTCCTATGGGTCATTGGTTAAGGGTTACTCCAGGAAGCAAGAATTAACTCCACAACCTCCTAAGCCATGCATGCTCAGGTACAGTGGTCTACAGAAACTAGAGAAAGCAAGAAGAGAGATGTGCTGGCCATTCGGAATTAGGCTAGCATGCCAAGTTGTCAGACATGTCAGGTTCTTGAACTATCATAACTTGAAAGTCATCATGATCCTGTGAGATATACCACTGGTATTTCAAACACAAGCATAGTTACCCGTGGTGGAAAATTTTCAGAAAAGCTTACAAGCTAAATAGACTAGAAAGAATAACCTGCCAATCTACATCTGAAAAAAATAGTGGTGTTTGTGGAGCACATTGATAGCAGTGGAATATTGTTTCATATAGTGCAGGATGATGAACCCCTCAAGGTGGAAGACACTCAAAATATAATTGGGGAAGAGCTGTCTCCTCAAAGTAGAGTTGACCTTAGTGATATAAAGTTTTCAGGACCTATATTTGTTGATGTGGCAATGACTCAAAATGAGAAGAAACAGCAGTACTGCAATAACCACTAACAAGAAGATGGGATGCATGAAATATGGATCTAGAAATATTGGAAGCCATGAAAAAATGGAACACATAAAGATCAAACACTCTAGGTGTTATTGAACTGAAATAGACTGGTATTGGCCATTTTGAATGTCACAATAATATGGTTTACATACCAGAGTAACAAATTTGAAAGGAATGGATGACTTTCATGTTAAAAATGAGAATGTTTCAACATCGATTCCAATGTTCACCATTGTTAGGTGTAGGATATATTACACCTACAAGGATGAATAATTAATAAAGTTATTATTCAAATTTACACACCAACCACTAATGCTAACAATAAAGCCATTGAGGATTTTTACCAACCTTTTCAGTCAGAAATTGATGAAACATGCAATCAAGATTACTGATGACTTGAATGCAAAAATTGGAAACTAAGGAGGAGGATCACTAGTTAGAAAATATGGCCATGGGGATGGAAGCCACATGGGAGATCTCATGATAGAATTTTCCAATAAGGATGGCTTATTGATTGAAGATTTATTTTTCAGGGATGTAAACAGTAACCATAGACATGGATCATGTATATTCGATAGAAATACACACGAATTAAATCAACTATATCTGTTGAAATAAACTACTATACATACTCGAGTATAACCCAAGGCAACTAATTTTACCCAACAAAGCTGGGGTGCTTTTTCAGCATAAAAAATGTGCTGAAAAAACCTCGGCTTATCCTCAAGTATTTACGGTATAAAGAAGTTCAATATCATCAGTCATGAGACTGGAGACGAACTGTGGAACAAACCATCAATGGCAAATTCAACTCGAATTCCAACAAAATTAAAACAAGTCCCCAAGAGTCAAAGTATGAATTTGAGTATAACTCATCTAAATTGGAGGATACTTCAAGAAGAAAGTTGACACATTGAACACAAATCACCTGAGATGATACGAGTTCTGCAATAATATCAAGAACATCATAAATAAAGAAATTCAAAGATAATTAAAAAGACAGAAACTAAAGAAAAGACAAAACGGATGTCACCTTGAATGTGGAGTAGCTGAAGCCAATGAAAGAAATGATGAAGTACGAAAAAGAGAGAGAGAAATATAGAAATAATTGATGAAGTAAAGACGCTGAATAAAGAAGCTGAACATAAAATCTCAAAGGGGAATTAAAAAAGATGGAATAAAGAATTATATGAAAAGGTGCAAAGACCTGGAATTAGGACAGCAAAAATGAAAAGCATGTGCATTTCACTAGCTGAAAAAATTGAAGAGAAATTCAAAATACAGAATTACACAGATAGCATCAAAAGAAGATGAAAGGGATTCACTGACCACATGAAGCCCAGGCTCCACAGCGCTGAGTCCAGAAGACCAAGATAGCATAGGGTTCTCACTGCAGATTGCTCTGAAAGTGCTCACAGTAGTAGGCCCTGGATCAACTGGGGAAAATGTAGAACTCAAAATAAGAAGACTAACCTTAGGATATGATAGGCACTAGTGGAATTCCCATTTGACACCTGACCTCACCTCCATGGCTCAACTTTCAGTCCCCAAATAGGAGACCTATACTGTCAACGATGTACAATTCAGAGCCCAGCATTTGTCAGGGAGTTACTCAGAAGGCAGGAAGGCATGGGAACGAAAGACCAATGGAAACGGCAAACAAAGGGAGGGAATAGGAAAAGTAGTATTGCATTGCAGGTATTGCTATCAATATCATAAAACATTGCATGAATTGTAAAGAAAATCAATTTACTCTGTAGATTTTCCCTCACATCACAATCAAAACAGTGTAAAAAGAAAATAAGTCATATGACCGAGTACACTGGTAGATCTTGCTGAAGACCAATTTCCAGTGTTAAAAGATGTCACTTTGAGGAATAAGGCACAGCTGAGCCCTAGTGGTATAGTGGTTACAAACATAATGCGTCAGAACCAACCAAGTTGGGTTGCTCAACACAAGATCAGCAGTTCTGCTCCCATACAAAGTTCCAGTATTGGAAACCCACACGGATATCTCTGCCCTGTCCTATAGAGTTGCTAAGGGTTGGAATCAACTTGATGGCAGTGAACTGGATGTAAGCCAGGCTGACTAGAGACACAAATCAAGTGACACTCATATATGTGCAATAAATAGTTTTTAATCAAGAAGTCATTATAGTATTTCTATTTCAAGGAAATATCCCAGGCCAGTCCAACTCAAGTCCATAAGTCCAACACTAGCCCATAAGTTCCTTTCCAACTTACGCAGTTACATGCAATGATGCAGAATGCAGGGATGTCAAAGGCCAGTGATTGCAATGTCGTGTGGACCCAAGGTCAATGGAAGCATGGCAAGACTCTGGCAGCTCTCAACGTGGGCAGGAAGCAGTCAGGTGAATGCAAAAAGAAGGGGAGGTTCCCAGGGCCCTCCTTATGAGAAGGCCATGGTCACAAAGAGGCACCATCAGGCTATGGTGTGATTGACAGATTGGATACCAACCTTACACTTTTACATATCTTCAAACTGACATAAAATTATATAACTATCATACTATGGCATTTTCAATCACCTCATATGTACTTGAAAATGGACAATAATTATGAAAGGTAAAATAAAAGTTGATGTCTTTGAATTATGATGCTGGTGAAGAATATTGAACATTCCATGGACTTTCAGAAGAAGGAACAAATCTTTCTTGGCGGAAGTAGAGCCAGAATGCTTCCTAGACATGAGAATGGCAAGACTTCATATCACATACTTTGGACATCTTAACAGCTGAGCATAGTCCCTAGAGAAGGATATCATACTTGGTAAAGTGGAGTGGTGAAAAAAAGAAGGTCCTCAATGGGATGAATTGGCATACTGGCTGCAAAAATGGTCTCCAACATTAACTGTGAGGAAACAGGCTGTGGGTGCTATGAGTTAGAGCCAAATTAACAGTATCTAACAATGACAACTCCCCTCCCGCGCCCCATCTGTCAATTTGCTGCACTGTGGTAGCTTGTGCTTTGCTGTGATGCTGGGAGTTAGTCCACTAGTACTTCAAATACCAGGCAGGATCACCCACGGTGAACAGATTTCAACACAGCTTCCAGACTAAGAACTGACAGGACGACAAAACAATCAGTCCACTTCTGAGGGATTCACCATTGAAAACTTTATGCATAGCAGTAAAATATTGTCTGATATAATGCCAGAAAATGAGTCCCTCAGATTGCAAAACAATCAAAATATCACCGAGAAAGAGAGCTTCCTCAAAGTAGAGTCCACCTTAATGATAACTCAAAACCTCACAACAGGAGCTGTAGATAACATCATAATAAATGGAGAAAATATTGAAGTTATCAAGGATTTCGTCTTGCTTAGATTCACAGCTAATGCTCATGGAAACAACAATCAAAAAACCAAATAACATATTGCATTAGGCAAATCTACTGCACATAACCACTTTAAAGTACTGAAGATCAAGAATTTCACTTAGGATTAAGTTGCGCCTGGCCCAAGGCATGGCATTTTCCGCCACACCTTATGCATGTGAAATTTGAACATTGAATGAGAACGACTGAAGGAGAACTGGTGCATTTGAATTAAGGTACTGACAAAAAAATACTGAAAGTACCATGGGTGGAGAGAAGAACAAACAAATCTGTCTGAGAAGAAGTGCAGCTAAATGTTCCTTGGCAGATAGGATGGCGAGACTTCATCTCATGTACTTTGCAGATGTTATCAGGACAGACCAGTCCCTGGAGGACATCATACACATTACAGTGGAGGGGTTGCAAAAAGAGGAAGACACCCGATCAAATGGATCGAGACAATTCCTACAACAATGGACTCAAACATAACAAAATTTTTGAGTATGGGGCAGGACGAGGCAATGTTTCATTCTGTTGTGTAGGCATTATTATGAGAAAGAACTGACTTGAAGGCATCTAGCAACAAAGTGTACTAAAGCTTCTTCTGGCACCTTCATTTGCTAATGGATTATAATTCAAAATGAGAAAAATCATTGCAACCATTCATTAATAATCAGAACATGAAACGTGCAAAATAAGAATCTAGGAAAATTGGAAATCATAAAAAAAACGGAATCTGACCTATAAAGATCAATATCCTAGGCATTGGTGAGTTGAAATAGTCCCTTTGAATCTTAAAATGATAAGAATGACTATGCTGACAATGACAAATTCAAAAGAATGTCTCTTTCATCCTCAAAAAGAGCATTTTTAGATCTATCTTGAAGTGCAATGCTGCCTGTGACAGAATAATATTTATCTTCATACACAAGGAAGGCCGGTTAATAGAACCATTATTCAAATTTTCTCACAAACCACTAAAGCCAATGAACAATTGTAGCAACTTCTTTAGTCTGAAATTGACCACACTTGTACTGAAAATACATTAATAATTGCTAACAATTGGAATGCACACATGGAAACAAAAAGGTAGGAAGAGTAATTAGAAACTATGGCTTTGGGGATCGAAAAGAAGCTGAAGACTGCATGAAAGAATTCTGCAAGAGCAATAACTTCCTCATTGCAAACACCTTTATTCAACAACAGGAGCGGCATATATACATGTGGAAAACACAGGAATGGAATTGATTAAATCTGTGGGAAGACATGATAGAGAAACTCAATATCATTGAGACAAAACAAGACCGGGGGCCAACTATGTAAAAGACTATCAATTACTAATATGCAAGTTCAAATCAAACCTGAAGAAAATTAAAATAAGAACGCAAAAGAGCCCAAATACAGTCTATATTATATTTGTGGTCGGCTGGGGTTTCTAGAGAAACAAACCAGTGATACTGATACATGTAGAAGAAGGAAATTTATATCAATAAAGAATTTTACATTAAGAAGTCCACACAACAAGAAACCCCAGTCCAACTCCAGCCCATAAATCAGATGCAAACTAGAGGCCCTTCCAGACTCCTGAAGCTGTTGGAGGAATAGCCCAAGAAACAGGAAAACCACAGGTTGGTGGAAGCAGAGTTGGGAGAATCCAATGTCAACAGGCAGTTGGCAGGCCACAGACAGCTCTTAGGGTCAGCAGGTCTCATGGTGATTGCCATCCCAAGAAGCCAGACGTAGGGTCCAGGGTCATTTCATCAGGAAGAAAAAGAGTGAGCCCATTCTCCACAGTCTACTTATAGCTATGAAATAGGTCATAGCCCCAAGGAGAGTGTGAGCTGCACCTTCTGAAGATCCTGGTCAAGCTAAATTGACACGAAACCTTACTATCACAATATCTCACCTGAATTTAGAGCCTATCTCAAGAATGGTTTGGACATATTGAACATTAATGATCAGCTACCAGAAGACTTGTGAAATAGCATAAAGGTCATCAATGTTTTTTTTTTTTTTTGTCATGTCACCTGTGGCTATTTATTTATTTATCACAAATCATTTTATTGGGGGCTCCTCAAAAAGATCATTAATAATCCAGGAAAGAAAGAAAATACTACAGTGGATATCAGAGGAGACTGGGAAACTTGCTCTTGAACCTAAAGCAGTTAAAGCAAATGGAAGAAATGATGAAATAAAAGAGTTGAACAGAAAAATTTGAAAGGCCAGCTTGAGAAGATAAAGTAAAGAATTATATTGTAACGTGTAAAGACCTGGAATTAGGAAAGCAAAAGGAATGAGTACAGTCAGCATATCATAAATTGAAAGAACAGAAGAAAAAATCCAAGCCTCGGATTACAATGTTCAAGGATTATTTATCAAACTATTGAATGATGTAGGGAGAATCCAAAGAATATGGACGGAGTGTACAGAGTCTCTGTTCCCAAGAATTAGTTGAGGTTCTACTAGTTCAAAAGGCCAAGAGGAAGTTGAAGCTGCAATGTAAGCATTAGTGAAAAGCAAGGAAGGGATAGGAATGGAAATATTTCAACACGCTCATGCAGTGATAGTCCATGTCAAGAAATTTGGAAGATAGCTATCTGGCCAACCAACTGGAAGTGATTAATATTTGTGTCCATTCTAAAGAAATATGACGCAACAAAATCTGCAAATTAATTTAAAATAACATTAATATGACATGCAAGTACAATTTTATTGACGATACCTTTAAAAGTAGTTATAGCAATATGTCAACAGGAAGCTGCCAGAAATCCAGGCTGTATTAAAAGAGGGCATGGGGCAAGGTATATCAATGCTCGTTTCAGATGGACCTTGGCTGAAAACAGAGGATACAAGGAAAATGCTTACTTATGTACTATTGACTATGCAGAGGATTTTACTGTGTATCATAACAAACTTTGGGTAGCATATGAATACATATGAGAACAATGGGAATTCCCGTACATTTAATTGTGCTCCTGTGGTACCTGTACACAAACCAACAGGAAGTGGTTCGAATAGAACAAGTGGATAGTGTGTGGTTTAAAATCAGGAGAGTGTGTGTTGTGGTTATATCCTTTCACCATATGTGTTAGACAGGGTTCTCTAGAGAAACAAAACCAGGACATTTATGATTTGATAGATAGATAGAACACGAAGGAATATAACAGCTAATTAGTCCACATAGCAGTACAAAGGACTCAGTTTAACTCACTTCCATGCAACAGTAAATATGGCAGTACAGCCAGGCAGCAAACTGCAGAACTAGGTAAGGCAGCCACACACTGGTCTGATCACCAGAGAGCAACTGAGAGATAGGTGTGGCTTGCTGAGCCATTTATCTCTTTGCCCACGAATCAAACTGCGAACTTATTAATCCCACATGTTCTTATTGGCCAGGTTGGCACTATAAACCTACCTATCTATCACACTATACTTATTCAAATAATCTGAGAAGCTGCTCTGTATGAAGAAGTTGAGGCATCTGGTTTGGAGGAAGAATCATTAACAACCTGTATTATGCAGATGACCCAAACTTGCTGGCTGAAAGTCAATAGGCCTTGAAGTACTTACTGATAAAGCTCATATAGTACACCTTCAGTATGAATTAGTCTTCAACACTAAGAATACAAATGTCTTCTCAACTTGACAAATATAAACACACAACATCATTACAAATAGAGAAATGTAGCTAAACTCTATTTTACTTGGACCCACAATCAATACTCACAGAAGCAGCAGTCAATAAATCAACGTATTTCATTGGAAAAATCTGTTGTAAAAGACCTCTTTAAAATGTGAAAGAGCAAATGTTTTACTCTGGGGATTAGCAAATTATGCCTGCTTTTAGCCTTGATATTTTTAATCACCTTAGATGCATGTGAAAGGAGTCTTAATTTCAGTGTCTGGTATGGGTTGAATGACTAACAGCAAGGTTGGTGGTTCAACCCACTTGCTGCTCCACAGAAGAAAGAGGAAGCTATTTGACCCTGTAAAGATTTACAGCCTTGGAAACCCTATATGGTCACTATGAATAAGAATAGACTTGATGGTAATGTTTGACATATGCATGTGAAAGATGGACCATAAATAAGGAAGACTGAAGAAAATATGATGCCTTTAAAATATGATGTTGCAAATAATATTGAATATACCATGAATGCCCAGCAGAACAAAGAGGTCTATCCCGGGAGAAGTACAGCCAGAATGTATTTTAGAAGTGAGGATGGTAAAACTCCATTTCATATACTTTGAACATGGTATCAGGAGAAATTAGTCCCTAGAAAAGGACAAAATACTTGGTAGAGCATCGTCAAAAAACAGGTAAGCCCTGAATGAGATGGATCAACACAGTGGCTGTAACAATAGACTAAAATATGACCATTGTGAGGATGTCACAGGACTAGAAAGGCTTTTATTCTATTGTGCATAGGGTCACTATAAGTGACAATGCGTGAGTTTTTGTTGATTAACAACACTGGGATATGAGCAATGTGCCCATGGCATATGCTAAACTGTCACCATGCTGGACACAGTTGATCTTTGTGGCTTTAGAGGGTAATTATTTAGAGGGTTATGATTCCACTGAATTTTTTTTTTTGTATTCAAAATATTCCATCCTAAGATTCCACATATCTAGGGGTGCTCAAGTCTTAGGCTAGCTGAGCCCTAGCCTTAGCCTAAGCCTAGGGGTGCCCTAGCCTACGCCTAGGGGTGCCCTACCCTAAGCTTAGGGGTGCCCTAGTCTAACCTAGGGGTGCCCTAGCCTAAGCCTAGGGGTGCCCTAGGGTTAGGCAAGGGGAGCCCTAGCCTTAGCCTAAGCCTAGCGGTGTCCTAGCCTAAGCCTAGGGGTGCCCTAGCCTAAGCCTAGGGGTGCCCTAGCCTTAGACAAGGTGAGCACTAGCCTTAGCCTAAGCCTAGGGGTGCCCTAGCCTAAGCCTAGGGGTGCCCTAGCATAAGCCTAGGGTTGCCCTAGCCTAAGCCTAGGGGTGCCCTAGCTTAAGGCTAGGGGTGCCCTAGCCTTAGTCTAGTGGAGCCCTAGCCTTAGCCTAAGCCTAGGGGTGCCCTATCTTAAGCCATGGGGTGCCTTAGCCTAAGCCTAGGGGTGCCCTAGCCTAAGCCGAGGGATGCCCTACCCTAAGCCTAGGGGTACCCTAGCCTTAGGCTACGGGAGCCCTAACTTTAGCATAAGCCTAGGGGTGCCCTAGCCTAAGCCTAGGGGTGCCCTAGCCTTAGGATAGGGGAGCCCTAGCCTTATCCTAAGCCTAGGGGTGCCCTAGCCTAAGCCTAGTGGTGCCCTAGCCTTAGTCTAGGGGAGCCCTAGCCTTAGCCTAAGACTAGGGTTGCCCTAGCCTAAGCCTAGGGGTGCCCTAGCCTAAGCCTAGGGGTGCCGTAGCCTTAGGCTAGGGGAGCCCTAGCCTTAGCCTAAGCCTAGGGGTCCCCTAGCCTAAGCCTAGGGGTCCCCTAGCCTAAGCCTAGGGGTTCCCTAGCCTAAGCCTAGGGGTGCCCTAGCCTAAGGCTAGGGGTGCCCTAGCCTTAGTCTAGAGGAGCCCTAGCCTTAACCTAAGACTAGGGGTGCCCTAGCCTAAGCCTAGGGGTGCCTTAGCCTTAGGCTAGCTGAGCCCTAGCATTAGCTTAAGCCTAGGGGTGACCTAGCCTACGTCTAGGGGTGCCCTAGACTAAGCCTAGAGGTGCCCAAGCCTAAGCCTAGAGGTGCCCTAGCCTAAGCCTACGGGTGTCCTAGCCTAAGCTTAGGGGTGCCCTACCCTAAGCCTAGGGGTGCCCTAACCTTAGGCTAGGGGATCCCTAGCCTTAGCCTAAGCCTACGGGTGACCTAGCTTAAGCCTAGGGGTGCCCTAGCCTAAGCCTAGGGGTGCCCTAGTCTTAGGCTAGCAGAGCCCTAGCCTTAGCCTAAGCCTAGGGGTGCCCTAGCCTAAGACTAGGGGTGCCCTATCCTAAGCTAAGTGGTGCCCTAGCCTAAGCCTAGATGTGCCCTAGCCAAAGCCTAGGGGTGCCCTAGCCTAAGCGTAGGGGTGCCCTAGCCTAAGCCTAGGGGTGCCCTAGCCTTAGGCTAGAGGAGCCTTAGCCTTAGCCTAAGCCTAGGGGTGCCCTAGTGTAAGCCTAGGGGTGCCCTAGCCTAAGCCTAGGGGTGCCCTAGCCTAAGCCTAGGGGTGCCCTAGCCTAAGCCTAGGGGTGCCTTAGCCTTAGGCTAGCTGAGCCCTAGCATTAGCCTAAGCCTAGGGGTGCCCTAGCCTTAGGCTAGGGGACCCCTAGCCTTAGCCTAAGCCTACAGGTGCCCTAGCTTAAGCCTAGGGGTGCCGTAGCCTAAGCCTAGGGGTGCCTTAGCCTTAGGCTAGCTGAGCCCTAGCATTAGCTTAAGCCTAGGGGTGACCTAGCCTACGTCTAGGGGTGCCCTAGACTAAGCCTAGAGGTGCCCAAGCCTAAGCCTAGAGGTGCCCTAGCCTAAGCCTACCGGTGTCCTAGCCTAAGCTTAGGGGTGCCCTACCCTAAGCCTAGGGGTGCCCTAACCTTAGGCTAGGGGATCCCTAGCCTTAGCCTAAGCCTACGGGTGACCTAGCTTAAGCCTAGGGGTGCCCTAGCCTAAGCCTAGGGGTGCCCTAGTCTTAGGCTAGCAGAGCCCTAGCCTTAGCCTAAGCCTAGGGGTGCCCTAGCCTAAGACTAGGGGTGCCCTATCTAAGCTAAGTGGTGCCCTAGCCTAAGCCTAGATGTGCCCTAGCCAAAGCCTAGGGGTGCCCTAGCCTAAGCGTAGGGGTGCCCTAGCCTAAGCCTAGGGGTGCCCTAGCCTTAGGCTAGGGGAGCCTTAGCCTTAGCCTAAGCCTAGGGGTGCCCTAGCGTAAGCCTAGGGGTGCCCTAGCCTAAGCCTAGGGGTGCCCTAGCCTAAGCCTAGGGGTGCCCTAGCCTAAGCCTAGGAGTGCCTTAGCCTTAGGCTAGCTGAGCCCTAGCATTAGCCTAAGCCTAGGGGTGCCCTAGCCTTAGGCTAGGGGACACCTAGCCTTAGCCTAAGCCTACAGGTGCCCTAGCTTAAGCCTAGGGGTGCCGTAGCCTAAGCCTAGGGGTGCCCTAGTTTTAGGCTAGCAGAGCCCTAGCCTTAGCCTAAGCCTAGGGGTGCCCTAGCCTAAGACTAGGGGTGCCCTAGCCTAAGCGAAGGGGTGCCCTAGCCTAAGCCTAGATGTGCCCTAGCCAAAGCCTAGGGGTGCCCTAGCCTAAGCCTAGGGGTGCCCTATCCTAAGCCTAGGGGTGCCCTAGCCTTAGGCTAGGGGAGCCTTAGCCTTAGCCTAAGCCTAGGGGTGCCCTAGCCTAAGACTAGGGGTGCCCTAGCCTAAGTTTAGGGGTGCCCTAGCGTAAGCCTAGGGGTGCCCTAGCGTAAGCCTACAGGTGCCCTAGCCTAAGCAGAGGGGTGCCCTAGCCTAAGCCTAGGGGTGCCTTAGCCTTAGGCTAGGTGAGCCCTAGCATTAGCCTAAGCCTAGGGGTGACCTAGCCTACGTCTAGGGGTGCCCTAGACTAAGCCTAGGGGTGCCCTAGCCTAAGCCTTGGGGTGCCCTATCCTATGCCATGGGGTGCCTTTGCCTAATCCTAGTGGTGCCCTAGCCTAAGCCAAGGGTTGCCCTACCCTAAGCCTAGGGGTGCCCTAGCCTTAGGCTAGGGGAGCCTTAGCCTTAGCCTAAGCCTAGGGGTGCCCTAGCCTAAGAGTAGGGATGCCCTAGCCTAAGTTTAGGGGTGCCCTGCGTAAGCCTAGGGGTGCCCTGCGTAAGCCTAGGGGTGCCCTAGCGTAAGCCTAGGGGTGCCCTAGCGTAAGCCTAGGGGTGCCCTAGCCTAAGCCTAGGGGTGCCCTAGCCTAAGCCTATGGGTGCCCTAGCCTAAGCCTAGGGGTGCCCTACCCTAAGCTTAGGGGTGCCCTAGCCTATGCCTAGGGGTCCCCTAGCCTAAGCCTAGGGGTGCCCTAGCCTTAGGCTAGCTGAGCCCTTGCCTTAGCCTAAGCCTAGGAGTGCCCTAGCCTAAGCCTAGGGGTGCCCTAGCCTAAGCCTAGGGGTGCCCTAGCCTATGCCTAGGGGTCCCCTAGCCTAAGCCGAGGGGTGCCCTAACCTTAGGCTAGGGGAGCCCTAGCCTTAACCTAAGCCTAGGGGTGCCCTAGCCTAAGCCTATGGGTGCCCTAGCCTAAGCCTAGCGGTGCCCTAGACTAAGCCTAGGGGTTCCCTAGCCTAAGCCTAGGGGTGCCCTAGCCTTGGTCTAGTGGAGCCCTAGCCTTAGCCTAAGCCTAGGGGTGCCCTAGCATAAGCCTACGGGTGCCCTAGCCTAAGCCTAGGAGTTCCCTACCCTAAGCCTAGGGTTGCCCTAGCCTAAGCCTAGGGGTGCTCAAGCCTTAGGCTAGCGGAGCCCTAGCCTTAGCCTAAGCCTAGGGGTACCCTATCCTACGCCTAGGGGTGCCCTAGCCTAAGCCTAGGGGTGCCCAAGCCTTAGGCTAGGGGAGCCCTTGCCTTAGCCTAAGCCTAGTGGTGCCCTAGCCTAAGCCTAGATGTGCCCTAATTAAGCCTAGGGGTGCCCTACCCTAAGCTTAGGGGTGCCCTAGCCAAAGCCTAGGGGTGCCCTAGCCTTAGGCTAGCTGAGCCCTAGCCTTAGCCTAAGCCTAGGGGTGCCCTAGCCTAAGCCTAGGGGTGCCCTAACCTAAGCCTAGGGGTGCCCTAGTCTAAACCTAGGGGTGCCCTAGCCTAAGCCTAGGGGTCCCCTAGCCTTAGGCTAGGGGAGCCCTAGCATTAGCCTAAGCCTAGGGGTGCCCTAGCCTAAGACTAGTGGTGCCCTAGCCTAAGCCTAGGGGTGTCCTAGCCTAAGCCTAGGGGTGCCCTAGCCTAAGCCTACAGGTGCCCTAGCCTTAGTCTAGTGGAGCCCTAGCCTTAGCCTAAGCCTAGTGGTGCCCTAGCCTAAGCCTAGATGTGCCCTAGCCTAAGCCTAGGGGTGCCCTACCCTAAGCTTAGGGGTGCCCTAGCCAAAGCCTAGGGGTGCCCTAGCCTTAGGCTAGCTGAGCGCTAGCCTTAGCCTAAGCCTAGGAGTGCCCTAGCCTAAGCCTAAGGGTGCCCTAACCTAAGCCTAGGGGTGCCCTAGCCTAAGCCTAGGGGCGCCCTAGCCTAAGCCTAGGGGCACCCTAGCCTAAGAGTAGGGGTACCCAAGCCTAAGCCTAGGAGTGCCCTAGCCTAAGCCTAGGGGTGCCCTAGCCTAAGCCTAGGGGTGCCCTAGCCTAAGACTAGGGGTGCCCTAGCCTAAGCTTAGGGGTGCCCTAGCATAAGAAGATGGGTGCCCTAGCCTAAGCCTAGGGGTCCCCTAGCCTAAGCCTAGGGGTGCCCTAGCCTAAGCCTAGGGGTGCCCTAGCCTTAGGCTAGGGGAGCCCTAGCCTTAGCCTAAGCCTAGGGGTGCCCTAGCCTAAGCCTAGGGGTGCCCGAGCCTAAGCCTATGGGTGCCCTAGCCTAAGCCTAGGGGTGCCCTAGCCTAAGCCTAGGGGTTCCCTAGCCTAAGATTTGGGGTGCCCTAGCCTAAGCCTACGGGTGCCCTAGCCTAAGGCTAGGGGTGCCCTAGCCTTAGTCAAGTGGAGCCCTAGCCTTAGCCTAAGCCTAGGGGTGCCCTAGCATAAGCCTAGGGGTGCCCTAGCCTAAGCCTAGGGGTTCCCTACCCTAAGCCTACGGTTGCCCTAGCCTAAACCTAGGGGTGCTCAAGCCTTAGGCTAGCTGAGCCCTAGCCTTAGCCTAAGCCTAGGGTGCCCTAGCCTACGCATAGGGGTGCCCTAGCCTTAGGCTAGGGAAGCCCTAGTCTTAGCCTAAGCCTAGGGGTGCCCTAGGCTAAGCCTAGGGGTGCCCTAGCCTAAGCTTAGGGATGCCCTAGTCTAAGCCTAGGGGTGCCCTAGCCTAAGCCTAGGGGTGCCCTAGGGTTAGGAAAGGGGAGCCCTTGCCTTAGCCTAAGCCTAGCGATGTCCTAGCCCAAGCCTAGGGGTGCCCTAGCCTAAGCCTAGGGGTGCCCTAGCCTTAGACTAGGGGAGCCCTAGCCGTAGCCTAAGCCTAGGGGTGCCCAGGCCTAAGCCTAGTGGTGCCCTAGCATAAGCCTAGGGTTGCCCTAGCCTAAGCGTAGGTATGCCCTAGCATAAGGCTAAGGGTGCCCTAGCCTTAGTCAAGTGGAGCCCTAGCCTCAGCCTAAGCCTAGCGGTGCCCTATCCTAAGCCATGGGTTGCCTTAGCCTAAGCCTAGGGATGCCCTACCCTTAGCCTAGGGGTGCCCTAGCCTTAGGCTAGGGGAGCCCTAGCCTTAGCCTAAGCCTAGGGGTGCCCTAGCCTAAGCCTAGGGGTGCCTTAGCCTAAGCCTAGGGGTGCCCTAGCCTAAGCCTAGTGGTGCCCTAACCTTAGTCTAGGGGAGCCCTAGCCTTAGCCTAAGCCTAGGGGTGCCCTAGCCTAAGCCTAGGGGTGCCCTAGCCTACGCCTAGGGGTGCCCTAGCCTACGCCTAGGGGTGCCCTAGCCTAAGCCTAGGGGTGCCCTAGCCTTAGGCTAGGGGAGCCCTAGTCTTAGCCGAAGCCTAGGGGTGCCCTAGGCTAAGCCTAGGGGTGCTCTAGCCTAAGCTTAGGGGTGCCCTAATCTAAGCCTAGGGGTGCCCTAGCCTAAGCCTAGGGGTGCCCTAGCCTTAGTCTAGTGGAGCCCTAGCTTTAGCCTAAGCCTAGGGGTGCCCTAGCCGAAGCCTAGGGGTGCCCTAGCCGTAGGCTACCTGAGCCCTAGCATTAGCCTAAGCCTAGGGGTGACCTAGCCTACGCCTAGGGGTGCCCTAGCCGAAGCCTAGGGGTGCCCTAGCCTAAGCCTAGTGGTGCCCTATCCTCAGCCATGGGGTACCTTAGCCTAATCTAGGGGTGCCCTAGCCTATGCCTAGGGTTGGGTGCCTTGGCCTTAGGCTAGCGGAGCCCTAGCCTTAGCCTAAACCTAGGAGTGCCCTAGCGTAAGCCTAGGGGTGCCCTAGCCTTAGGCTAGGGTAACCCTAGCCTTAGCCTAAACCTATGGGTGCCCTAGCCTCAGCCTAGGGGTGCCCTAGCCTCAGCCTAGGGGTGCCCTAGCCTAAGCCTAGTGGTGCCTTAGACTAAGCCTAGGGGTGACCTAGCCTTAGCCTAAGCCTGGGGGTGCCATAGCCAAAGCCTAAGGGTGCCCTAACCTAATCCTAGGGTGCCCTTGCCTAAGCCTATTGGTGCCTTAGCCTAAGCCTAGGGGTGCCCTAGCCTAAGCCTAGGGGCGCCCTAGCCTAAGCCTAGGGGTGCCCAGGCCTTACGCTAGAGGAGCCCTAGCCTTAGCCTAAGCCTCTGGCTGCCCTAGCCTAAGCCTAGGGGTGCCCTAGCCTAAGCCTAGGGGTGCCCTAGCCTAACCCTAGGGGTGCCCTAGCTTAAGGCTAGGCGTGTCCTAACCTAAGCCTAGGGGTGCCCTACCCTAAGCCTAGGGGTGCCCTAGCCTAAGCCTAGGGGTACCCTAGCCTAAGCCTAGAGGTGCCCTAGCCTAAGCCTAGGGGTGCCCTTGCCTAAGCCTAGGGGTGCCCAGGCCTTAGGCTAGAGGAGCCCAGCCTTAGCCTAAGCCTATGGCTACCCTAGCCTAAGCCTAGGGGTGCCCTAGCCTAAGCCTATGGGTGCCCTAGCCTAACCCTAGGGGTGCCCTAGCTTTAGGCTAGGGGAGCACTAGCCTTAGCATAAGCCTAGGGGTGCCCTAGTCTAAGCCTAGGCATGCCCTAGCCTAAGCCTTGGGGTGCCCTACCCTAAGCCTAGGGGAGCCCTACCATAAGCCTACAGGTGCCCTAGCCTAAGCCTAGGCTTGCCCTAGCCTAAGCCTAGGCTTGCCCTAGCCTTAGGCTAGCTGAGCCCTAGCCTAAGCCTAAGCCTAGGGGTGCCCTGGTCTAAGCCTAGGGGTGCCCTAGCCTAAGCCTAGGGGTGCCCTAACCTAAGCCTAGGGGTGCCCTAACCTTAGGCTAGCGGAGCCTTAGCCTTAGCCTAAGCCTAGGGGTGCCTTGCCTAAGACTAGGGGTGCCGTAGCCTAAGCTAAGGGGTGCCGTAGCCTAAGCCTAGGGGTGCCCTTGCCTAAGCCTAGGGGTGCCCTAGCCTTAGGCTAGGGGAGCTTAGCCTTAGCCTAAGCCTAGGGGAGCCCTAGCCTAAGGCTAGTGGTGCCCTAGCCTAAGCCTAGGGGTGCCCTAGCCTAAGCCTAGGCTTGCCCTACCCTTAGGCTAGGGGAGCCCTAACCTTAGCATAAGCCTAGGGGTGCCCTAGCCCAAGCCTAGGGGTACCCTAGCCTGAGCCTAGGGGTGCCCTAGCCTAAGCCTAGGGTTGCCCTAGCCTAAGCCTAGGGGTGCCCTAGCTTTAGTCTAGTGGAGCCCTAGCCTTAGCCTAAGCCTAGTGGTGCCCTAGCCTAAGCCTAGATGTGCCCTAGCCTAAGCCTAATGGTGCCCTAGCCTTAGGCTAGGGGAGCCCTAGCCTTAGTCCAAGCCTAGGGGTGCCCTAGCCAAAGACTAGCGGTGCCCTAGCCTAAGCTTAGGGGTGCCCTAGCGTAAGCCTAGGGGTGGCCTAGCCTAAGCCTAGGGGTGGCCAAGCCTAAGCCTAGGTGTGCCCTAGCCTAAGCCTATGGGTGCCCTAGCCTAAGCCTAGGGGTGCCCTACACTAAGCCTAGGGGTGCCCGAGCCTAAGCCTATAGGTGCCCTAGTTTAGCCTAAGCCTAGGGGTGCCCTAGCCTAAGCCTAGGGGTGCCCGAGCCTAAGCCTATAGGTGCCCTAGCCTAAGCCTAGGGGTGCCTAGCCTTAGGCTAGGGGAGCCCTAGCCTTAGCCTAAGCCTAGGGGTGCCCTAGCCTAAGCCTAGGGGTTCACTAGCCTAAGCCTAGGGGTGCCCTAGCCTAAGCCTAGGGTTGCCGTAGCCTAAGCCTAGGGGTGCTCAAGCTTTAGGCTAGCTGAGCCCTAGCCTTAGCCTAAGCGTAGTGGTGCCCTATCCTAAGCCTAGGGGTGCCCTAGCCTAAGCTTAGGGGTGCCCTAGCCTAAGCCTAGGGGTGCCCTAGCTCAATCCTAGGGATGCCCTAGCGATATGCTAGAGGAGCCCTAGCCTTAGCCTAAGCCTAGGGGTGCCCTAGCCTAAGTCTAGGGGTATCCTAGACTAAGCCTTGGGGTACCCTAGCCTAAGCCTAGGGGTGCCCTAGCCTAAGGTTGGGGTGCACAAGCCTTAGTCTTGTGGAGTCCCGCCTTAGCCTAAGCCTAAAGGTGCCCTATCCTAAGCCATGGGGTGCCCTAGCCTAAGCCTAGGGGTGCCCTAGCCTAAGCCTAGGGGTGCCCTAGCCTAAGCCTAGGGGTGCCCTAGCCTTAGGCTAGGGGAGCCCTAGCCTTAGCCTAAGCCTTGGGGCGCCCTAGCCTAATCCTAGGGGTTCCCTAGCCTAAGCCTAGGGGTGACCTAGCCTAAGCCTAGGGGTGCCCTAGACTAAGACTAGGGGTGCCCTACCCTAAGCTTACGGGTGCCCTAGTCTAAGCCTAGGGGTGCCCTAGCCTAAGCCTAGGGGTGCTCTAGGGTTAGGCAAGGGGAGCCCTACCCTTAGCCTAAACCTAGGGGTGCCCTAGCCTAAGCTTTGTGGTGCCCTAGCCTAAGACTATGGGTGCCCTAGCCTAAGCCTAGGGGTGCCCTAGCCTAAGCCTAGGGGTGCCCAAGCCTTAGGATTGGGGGCCCTAGCCTTAGCCTAAGCCTTGGGGTGCCCTAGCCTAAGCCTAGTGGTGTCCTAGCCTAAGCCTAGGGGTGCCCTAGCCTAAGCCTGGGCGTGCCCTAGCCTTAGACTAGGGGAAACTAGCCTTAGGCTAGGGGAGCCCTAGCCTTAGCCTAAGCCTTGGGGCGCCTTAGCCTAAACCTTGTGGTTCCCTAGCCTAAGCCTAGGGGTGAGCTAGCCTAAGCCTACGGGTGCCCTAGGCTAAGGCTAGGGGTGCCCTAGCCTTAGTCTAGTGGAGCCCTAACCTTAGCCTAAGATTAGGGGTGCCCTATCCTAAGCCTAGGGGTGCCTTAGCCTAAACCTAGTGGTGCCCTACAATAAACCTAGGGTTGCCCTAGCCTAAGCCTAGGGGTGCCCTAGCATAAGGCTAGGGGTGCCCTAGCCTTAGTCTAGTGGAGCCCTAGCCTTAGCCTCAGCCTAGGGGTGCCCTATCCTAAGCCATGGGGTGCCCTAGCCTAAGCCTAGGGGTGCCCTAGCCTAAGGCTACGGTTGCGCTACCCTAAGCCTAGGGGTGCCCTAGTCTTAGGCTAGGGGAGCTCTAGCCTTAGCCTAAGCCTAGGGGTGCCCTAGCCTAAGCCTAGGGGTGCCCTAGCCTAAGCCTACGGGTGTCCTAGCCTAAGCCTAGGGATGCCCTACCCTAAGCCTAGGGGTGTCCTAGCCTTAGGCTAGGGGAGCCCTATCCTTAGCCTAAGCCTAGGGGCGCCCTAGTCTAAACCTAGGGGTTCCCTAGCCTAAGCCTAGGGGTGAGCTAGCCTAAGCCTAGGGGTGCCCTAGGCTAAGGCTAGGGGTGCCCGAGCCATAGTCTAGTGGAGCCCTAGCCTTACACTAAGCCTAGGGGTGCCTTAGCCCAAGCCTAGGGATGCCCTAGCGTTAGGCTAGAGGAGCCCTAGCTTAGCCTAAGCCTAGGGGTGCCCTAGCCTAAGCCTAAGGGTGCCCTAGCCTAAGTTTAGGGGTGCCTTAGCCCAAGCCTAGGGGTGCCCTAGCCTAAGCCTAGGGGCGCCCTAGCCTAAGCCTAGGGGTGCCCAGGCCTTACGCTAGAGGAGCCCTAGCCTTAGCCTAAGCCTCTGGCTGCCCTAGCCTAAGCCTAGGGGTGCCCTAGCCTAAGCCTAGGGGTGCCCTAGCCTAACCCTAGGGGTGCCCTAGCTTAAGGCTAGGCGTGTCCTAACCTAAGCCTAGGGGTGCCCTACCCTAAGCCTAGGGGTGCCCTAGCCTAAGCCTAGGGGTACCCTAGCCTAAGCCTAGAGGTGCCCTAGCCTAAGCCTAGGGGTGCCCTTGCCTAAGCCTAGGGGTGCCCAGGCCTTAGGCTAGAGGAGCCCAGCCTTAGCCTAAGCCTATGGCTACCCTAGCCTAAGCCTAGGGGTGCCCTAGCCTAAGCCTATGGGTGCCCTAGCCTAACCCTAGGGGTGCCCTAGCTTTAGGCTAGGGGAGCACTAGCCTTAGCATAAGCCTAGGGGTGCCCTAGTCTAAGCCTAGGCATGCCCTAGCCTAAGCCTTGGGGTGCCCTACCCTAAGCCTAGGGGAGCCCTACCATAAGCCTACAGGTGCCCTAGCCTAAGCCTAGGCTTGCCCTAGCCTAAGCCTAGGCTTGCCCTAGCCTTAGGCTAGCTGAGCCCTAGCCTAAGCCTAAGCCTAGGGGTGCCCTGGTCTAAGCCTAGGGGTGCCCTAGCCTAAGCCTAGGGGTGCCCTAACCTAAGCCTAGGGGTGCCCTAACCTTAGGCTAGCGGAGCCTTAGCCTTAGCCTAAGCCTAGGGGTGCCTTGCCTAAGACTAGGGGTGCCGTAGCCTAAGCTAAGGGGTGCCGTAGCCTAAGCCTAGGGGTGCCCTTGCCTAAGCCTAGGGGTGCCCTAGCCTTAGGCTAGGGGAGCTTAGCCTTAGCCTAAGCCTAGGGGAGCCCTAGCCTAAGGCTAGTGGTGCCCTAGCCTAAGCCTAGGGGTGCCCTAGCCTAAGCCTAGGCTTGCCCTACCCTTAGGCTAGGGGAGCCCTAACCTTAGCATAAGCCTAGGGGTGCCCTAGCCCAAGCCTAGGGGTACCCTAGCCTGAGCCTAGGGGTGCCCTAGCCTAAGCCTAGGGTTGCCCTAGCCTAAGCCTAGGGGTGCCCTAGCTTTAGTCTAGTGGAGCCCTAGCCTTAGCCTAAGCCTAGTGGTGCCCTAGCCTAAGCCTAGATGTGCCCTAGCCTAAGCCTAATGGTGCCCTAGCCTTAGGCTAGGGGAGCCCTAGCCTTAGTCCAAGCCTAGGGGTGCCCTAGCCAAAGACTAGCGGTGCCCTAGCCTAAGCTTAGGGGTGCCCTAGCGTAAGCCTAGGGGTGGCCTAGCCTAAGCCTAGGGGTGGCCAAGCCTAAGCCTAGGTGTGCCCTAGCCTAAGCCTATGGGTGCCCTAGCCTAAGCCTAGGGGTGCCCTACACTAAGCCTAGGGGTGCCCGAGCCTAAGCCTATAGGTGCCCTAGTTTAGCCTAAGCCTAGGGGTGCCCTAGCCTAAGCCTAGGGGTGCCCGAGCCTAAGCCTATAGGTGCCCTAGCCTAAGCCTAGGGGTGCCTAGCCTTAGGCTAGGGGAGCCCTAGCCTTAGCCTAAGCCTAGGGGTGCCCTAGCCTAAGCCTAGGGGTTCACTAGCCTAAGCCTAGGGGTGCCCTAGCCTAAGCCTAGGGTTGCCGTAGCCTAAGCCTAGGGGTGCTCAAGCTTTAGGCTAGCTGAGCCCTAGCCTTAGCCTAAGCGTAGTGGTGCCCTATCCTAAGCCTAGGGGTGCCCTAGCCTAAGCTTAGGGGTGCCCTAGCCTAAGACTAGGGGTGCCCTAGCTCAATCCTAGGGATGCCCTAGCGATAGGCTAGAGGAGCCCTAGCCTTAGCCTAAGCCTAGGGGTGCCCTAGCCTAAGTCTAGGGGTGTCCTAGACTAAGCCTTGGGGTACCCTAGCCTAAGCCTAGGGGTGCCCTAGCCTAAGGTTGGGGTGCACAAGCCTTAGTCTTGTGGAGTCCCGCCTTAGCCTAAGCCTAAAGGTGCCCTATCCTAAGCCATGGGGTGCCCTATCCTAAGCCTAGGGGTGCCCTAGCCTAATCCTAGGGGTGCCCTAGCCTAAGCCTAGGGGTGCCCTAGCCTTAGGCTAGGGGAGCCCTAGCCTTAGCCTAAGCCTTGGGGCGCCCTAGCCTAATCCTAGGGGTTCCCTAGCCTAAGCCTAGGGGTGACCTAGCCTAAACCTAGGGGTGCCCTAGACTAAGACTAGGGGTGCCCTACCCTAAGCTTACGGGTGCCCTAGTCTAAGCCTAGGGGTGCCCTAGCCTAAGCCTAGGGGTGCTCTAGGGTTAGGCAAGGGGAGCCCTACCCTTAGCCTAAACCTAGGGGTGCCCTAGCCTAAGCTTTGTGGTGCCCTAGCCTAAGACTATGGGTGCCCTAGCCTAAGCCTAGGGGTGCCCTAGCCTAAGCCTAGGGGTGCCCAAGCCTTAGGATTGGGGGCCCTAGCCTTAGCCTAAGCCTTGGGGTGCCCTAGCCTAAGCCTAGTGGTGTCCTAGCCTAAGCCTAGGGGTGCCCTAGCCTAAGCCTGGGCGTGCCCTAGCCTTAGACTAGGGGAAACTAGCCTTAGGCTAGGGGAGCCCTAGCCTTAGCCTAAGCCTTGGGGCGCCCTAGCCTAAACCTTGTGGTTCCCTAGCCTAAGCCTAGGGGTGAGCTAGCCTAAGCCTACGGGTGCCCTAGGCTAAGGCTAGGGGTGCCCTAGCCTTAGTCTAGTGGAGCCCTAACCTTAGCCTAAGATTAGGGGTGCCCTATCCTAAGCCTAGGGGTGCCCTAGCCTAAACCTAGTGGTGCCCTACAATAAACCTAGGGTTGCCCTAGCCTAAGCCTAGGGGTGCCCTAGCGTAAGGCTAGGGGTGCCCTAGCCTTAGTCTAGTGGAGCCCTAGCCTTAGCCTCAGCCTAGGGGTGCCCTATCCTAAGCCATGGGGTGCCCTAGCCTAAGCCTAGGGGTGCCCTAGCCTAAGGCTACGGTTGCGCTACCCTAAGCCTAGGGGTGCCCTAGTCTTAGGCTAGGGGAGCTCTAGCCTTAGCCTAAGCCTAGGGGTGCCCTAGCCTAAGCCTAGGGGTGCCCTAGCCTAAGCCTACGGGTGTCCTAGCCTAAGCCTAGGGATGCCCTACCCTAAGCCTAGGGGTGTCCTAGCCTTAGGCTAGGGGAGCCCTATCCTTAGCCTAAGCCTAGGGGCGCCCTAGTCTAAACCTAGGGGTTCCCTAGCCTAAGCCTAGGGGTGAGCTAGCCTAAGCCTAGGGGTGCCCTAGGCTAAGGCTAGGGGTGCCCGAGCCATAGTCTAGTGGAGCCCTAGCCTTACACTAAGCCTAGGGGTGCCTTAGCCCAAGCCTAGGGATGCCCTAGCGTTAGGCTAGAGGAGCCCTAGCTTAGCCTAAGCCTAGGGGTGCCCTAGCCTAAGCCTAAGGGTGCCCTAGCCTAAGTTTAGGGGTGCCCTAGCCTAAGCCTAGGTGTACCCAAGCCTTAGGCTAGGAGAATCCTCGCCTCAGCCTAAGCCTTGGGGTGCCCTAGACTAAGCTTAGGGGTGCCCTAGCCTAAGCCTAGGGGTGCCCTAGCCGAAGCCTAGGGATGCCCTAGCGTTAGGCTAGAGGAGCCCTGGCCTTACCCTAAGCCTAGGGGTGCCCCAGCCTAAGCCTAGGGGTGCCCTAGCCTAAGTCTAGGGGTGCCTAGCCTAAGCATAGGGGTGCCCTAACCTAAGCCTAGGGGTTCCCTACCTAAGCCTAGGGGTTCCCTAGCCTAAGCCTACGGGTGCCCTAGCCTAAGGCTAGGGGTGCCCTAGCCTTAGGCTAGGGGAGCCCTAGCCTTAGCCTAAACCTAGGGGTGCCCTAGCCTGAGCCTAGGGGTGCCCTAGCGTAAGCATAGGGGTGCCCTAGCCTAAGCCTAGGGTTTACCCTAGCCTAAGCCTAGGGGTGCGCTAGCGTAAGACTAGGGGTGCCCTAGCCTTAGTCCAGTGGAGCCCTGTCCTTAGCCTGAGCCTTGGAGTGTCCTAACCCAAGCCTAGGGGTGCCCTAGCCTAAGCCTAGGGTTGCCTTACCCTAAGCCTAGGGGTGCCCTAGTCTTAGGCTAGGGGAGCCCTAGCCTTAGCCTAAGCCTAGGGGTGCCCTAGCCTAAGCCTAGGGGTGCCCTAGCCTAAGCCTACGGGTGTCCTAGCCTAAGCCTAGGGGTTCCCTACCCTAAGCCCAGGGTTGCCCTAGCCTTAGTCTAGTGGAGCCCTAGCCTTAGCCTACGCTTAGGGGTGACCTATCCTAAGCCTAGGGGTACCCTAGCCGTAGTCTAAGCCTAGGGGTGCCCTAGCCCAAGCCCAGGCATGCCCTAGTGTTAGGCTAGAGGAGCCCTAGCCTTAGCCTAGGGGTGCCCTAGCCTAAGTCTAGGGGTGCCCTAGCCTAAGCCTAGGTGTACCCTAGCCTTAGGCTAGGGGAGTCCTCGCCTTAGCCGAAGCCTTGGGGTGCCATAGCCTAAGCCTAGGGGTGCCCTAGCCTAAGCCAGGGGTGCCCTAGCCCAAGCCTAGGGATGCCCTAGCGTTAGGCTAGAGGACCCTAGCCTTACCCTAAGCCTGGGGGTGCCCTAGCCTAAGCCAAGGGGTGCCCTAGCCTAAGCCTAGTGGTGCCCTAGCTTAAGCCTAGGGGTACCCTAGCCTTAGGCTAGGGGAGCCCTAGCCTTAGCCTAAGCCTAGGGGTGCCCCAGCCTAAGCCTAGGGGTGCCCTAGCCTAAGCCTAGGGTTGCCCTAGCCTAAGCCTACGGGTGTCCTAGCCTAAGCCTAGTGGTGCCCTACCCTAAGCCTAGGGTTGCCCTACCCTTAGGCTAGGGGAGCCCTAGCCTTAGCCTAAGCCTTGGGGCGGCCTAGCCTAAACCTAGGGGTTCCCTAGCCTAAGCCCAGGGGTGCCCTAGGCTAAGGCTAGGGGTGCCCTAGCCTTAGTCTAGTGGAGCCCTAGCCTTAGCCTACGCTTAGGGGTGCCCTATCCTAAGCCTAGGGGTGCCCTAGCCGTAGTCTAAGCCTAGGGGTGCCCTAGCCCAAGCCTAGGCATGCCCTAGTCTTAGGCTATGGGGGCCCTAGCCTTAGCCTAGGCCTAGGGGTGCCCTAGCCTCAGCCTAGGGGTGCCCTAGCCTAAGTCTAGGGGTGCCCTAGCCTAAGCCAAGGTGTACCCTAGCCCAAGCCTAGGGATGCCCTAGCCTTAGGCTAGGGGAGCCCTAGCCTTAGCCTAAGCCTAGGGGTGCCCTAGCCTAAGCCTAGGGGTGCCCGAGCCTAAGCCTATGGGTGCCCTAGCCTAAGCCTAGGGGTGCCATAGCCTAAGCCTAGGGGTTCCCTAGCCTAAGATTTGGGGTGCCCTAGCCTAAGCCTACGGGTGCCCTAGCCTAAGGCTAGGGGTGCCCTAGCCTTAGTCAAGTGGAGCCCTAGCCTTAGCCTAAGCCTAGGGGTGCCCTAGCATAAGCCTAGGGGTGCCCTAGCCTAAGCCTAGGGGTTCCCTACCCTAAGCCTACGGTTGCCCTAGCCTAAGCCTAGGGGTGCTCAAGCCTTAGGCTAGCTGAGCCCTAGCCTTAGCCTAAGCCTAGGGTGCCCTAGCCTACGCATAGGGGTGCCCTAGCCTTAGGCTAGGGAAGCCCTAGTCTTAGCCTAAGCCTAGGGGTGCCCTAGGCTAAGCCTAGGGGTGCCCTAGCCTAAGCTTAGGGATGCCCTAGTCTAAGCCTAGGGGTGCCCTAGCCTAAGCCTAGGGGTGGCCTAGGTTTAGGAAAGGGGAGCCCTTGCCTTAGCCTAAGCCTAGCGATGTCCTAGCCCAAGCCTAGGGGTGCCCTAGCCTAAGCCTAGGGGTGCCCTAGCCTTAGACTAGGGGAGCCCTAGCCGTAGCCTAAGCCTAGGGGTGCCCTAGCCTAAGCCTAGTGGTGCCCTAGCATAAGCCTAGGGTTGCCCTAGCCTAAGCGTAGGTATGCCCTAGCATAAGGCTAAGGGTGCCCTAGCCTTAGTCAAGTGGAGCCCTAGCCTTAGCCTAAGCCTAGCGGTGCCCTATCCTAAGCCATTGGTTGCCTTAGCCTAAGCCTAGGGATGCCCTACCCTTAGCCTAGGGGTGCCCTAGCCTTAGGCTAGGGGAGCCCTAGCCTTAGCCTAAGCCTAGGGGTGCCCTAGCCTAAGCCTAGGGGTGCCTTAGCCTAAGCCTAGGGGTGCCCTAGCCTAAGCCTAGTGGTGCCCTAACCTTAGTCTAGGGGAGCCCTAGCCTTAGCCTAAGCCTAGGGGTGCCCTAGCCTAAGCCTAGGGGTGCCCTAGCCTACGCCTAGGGGTGCCCTAGCCTACGCCTAGGGGTGCCCTAGCCTAAGCCTAGGGGTGCCCTAGCCTTAGGCTAGGGGAGCCCTAGTCTTAGCCGAAGCCTAGGGGTGCCCTAGGCTAAGCCTAGGGGTTCTCTAGCCTAAGCTTAGGGGTGCCCTAGTCTAAGCCTAGGGGTGCCCTAGCCTAAGCCTAGGGGTGCCCTAGCCTTAGTCTAGTGGAGCCCTAGCTTTAGCCTAAGCCTAGGGGTGCCCTAGCCGAAGCCTAGGGGTGCCCTAGCCGTAGGCTACCTGAGCCCTAGCATTAGCCTAAGCCTAGGGGTGACCTAGCCTACGCCTAGGGGTGCCCTAGCCTAAGCCTAGGGGTGCCCTAGCCTAAGCCTAGTGGTGCCCTATCCTCAGCCATGGGGTACCTTAGCCTAATCCTAGGGGTGCCCTAGCCTATGCCTAGGGTTGTCCTACCCTAAGCCTAGGGGTGCCTTGGCCTTAGGCTAGGGGAGCCCTAGCCTTAGCCTAAACCTAGGAGTGCCTTAGCGTAAGCCTAGGGGTGCCCTAGCCTTAGGCTAGGGTAACCCTAGCCTTAGCCTAAACCTATGGGTGCCCTAGCCTCAGCCTAGGGGTGCCCTAGCCTCAGCCTAGGGGTGCCCTAGCCTCAGCCTAGGGGTGCCCTAGCCTAAGCCTAGGGGTGCCCTAGCCTAAGCCTAGTGGTGCCTTAGACTAAGCCTAGGGGTGACCTAGCCTTAGCCTAAGCCTGGGGGTGCCATAGCCAAAGCCTAAGGGTGCCCTAACCTAATCCTAGGGTGCCCTTGCCTAAGCCTATTGGTGCCTTAGCCTAAGCCTAGGGGTGCCCTAGCCTAAGCCTAGGGGCGCCCTAGCCTAAGCCTAGGGGTGCCCAGGCCTTACGCTAGAGGAGCCCTAGCCTTAGCCTAAGCCTCTGGCTGCCCTAGCCTAAGCCTAGGGGTGCCCTAGCCTAAGCCTAGGGGTGCCCTAGCCTAACCCTAGGGGTGCCCTAGCTTAAGGCTAGGCGTGTCCTAACCTAAGCCTAGGGGTGCCCTACCCTAAGCCTAGGGGTGCCCTAGCCTAAGCCTAGGGGTACCCTTGCCTAAGCCTAGAGGTGCCCTAGCCTAAGCCTAGGGGTGCCCTTGCCTAAGCCTAGGGGTGCCCAGGCCTTAGGCTAGAGGAGCCCAGCCTTAGCCTAAGCCTATGGCTGCCCTAGCCTAAGCCTAGGGGTGCCCTAGCCTAAGCCTATGGGTGCCCTAGCCTAACCCTAGGGGTGCCCTAGCTTTAGGCTAGGGGAGCACTAGCCTTAGCATAAGCCTAGGGGTGCCCTAGTCTAAGCCTAGGCATGCCCTAGCCTAAGCCTTGGGGTGCCCTACCCTAAGCCTAGGGGAGCCCTACCATAAGCCTACAGGTGCCCTAGCCTAAGCCTAGGCTTGCCCTAGCCTAAGCCTAGGCTTGCCCTAGCCTTAGGCTAGCTGAGCCCTAGCCTAAGCCTAAGCCTAGGGGTGCCCTGGTCTAAGCCTAGGGGTGCCCTAGCCTAAGCCTAGGGGTGCCCTAACCTAAGCCTAGGGGTGCCCTAACCTTAGGCTAGCGGAGCCTTAGCCTTAGCCTAAGCCTAGGGGTGCCTTGCCTAAGACTAGGGGTGCCGTAGCCTAAGCTAAGGGGTGCCGTAGCCTAAGCCTAGGGGTGCCCTTGCCTAAGCCTAGGGGTGCCCTAGCCTTAGGCTAGGGGAGCTTAGCCTTAACCTAAGCCTAGGGGAGCCCTAGCCTAAGGCTAGTGGTGCCCTAGCCTAAGCCTAGGGGTGCCCTAGCCTAAGCCTAGGCTTGCCCTACCCTTAGGCTAGGGGAGCCCTAACCTTAGCATAAGCCTAGGGGTGCCCTAGCCCAAGCCTAGGGGTACCCTAGCCTGAGCCTAGGGGTGCCCTAGCCTAAGCCTAGGGTTGCCCTAGCCTAAGCCTAGGGGTGCCCTAGCTTTAGTCTAGTGGAGCCCTAGCCTTAGCCTAAGCCTAGTGGTGCCCTAGCCTAAGCCTAGATGTGCCCTAGCCTAAGCCTAATGGTGCCCTAGCCTTAGGCTAGGGGAGCCCTAGCCTTAGTCCAAGCCTAGGGGTGCCCTAGCCAAAGACTAGCGGTGCCCTAGCCTAAGCTTAGGGGTGCCCTAGCGTAAGCCTAGGGGTGGCCTAGCCTAAGCCTAGGGGTGGCCAAGCCTAAGCCTAGGTGTGCCCTAGCCTAAGCCTATGGGTGCCCTAGCCTAAGCCTAGGGGTGCCCTACACTAAGCCTAGGGGTCCCCGAGCCTAAGCCTATAGGTGCCCTAGTTTAGCCTAAGCCTAGGGGTGCCCGAGCCTAAGCCTATAGGTGCCCTAGCCTAAGCCTAGGGGTGCCTAGCCTTAGGCTAGGGGAGCCCTAGCCTTAGCCTAAGCCTAGGGGTGCCCTAGCCTAAGCCTAGGGGTTCACTAGCCTAAGCCTAGGGGTGCCCTAGCCTAAGCCTAGGGTTGCCGTAGCCTAAGCCTAGGGGTGCTCAAGCTTTAGGCTAGCTGAGCCCTAGCCTTAGCCTAAGCGTAGTGGTGCCCTATCCTAAGCCTAGGGGTGCCCTAGCCTAAGCTTAGGGGTGCCCTAGCCTAAGCCTAGGGGTGCCCTAGCTCAATCCTAGGGATGCCCTAGCGATAGGCTAGAGGAGCCCTAGCCTTAGCCTAAGCCTAGGGGTGCCCTAGCCTAAGTCTAGGGGTGTCCTAGACTAAGCCTTGGGGTACCCTAGCCTAAGCCTAGGGGTGCCCTAGCCTAAGGTTGGGGTGCACAAGCCTTAGTCTTGTGGAGTCCCGCCTTAGCCTAAGCCTAGAGGTGCCCTATCCTAAGCCATGGGGTGCCCTAGCCTAAGCCTAGGGGTGCCCTAGCCTAAGCCTAGGGGTGCCCTAGCCTAAGCCTAGGGGTGCCCTAGCCTTAGGCTAGGGGAGCCCTAGCCTTAGCCTAAGCCTTGGGGCGCCCTAGCCTAATCCTAGGGGTTCCCTAGCCTAAGCCTAGGGGTGACCTAGCCTAAGCCTAGGGGTGCCCTAGACTAAGACTAGGGGTGCCCTACCCTAAGCTTACGGGTGCCCTAGTCTAAGCCTAGGGGTGCCCTAGCCTAAGCCTAGGGGTGCTCTAGGGTTAGGCAAGGGGAGCCCTACCCTTAGCCTAAACCTAGGGGTGCCCTAGCCTAAGCTTTGTGGTGCCCTAGCCTAAGACTATGGGTGCCCTAGCCTAAGCCTAGGGGTGCCCTAGCCTAAGCCTAGGGGTGCCCTAGCCTTAGGATTGGGGGCCCTAGCCTTAGCCTAAGCCTTGGGGTGCCCTAGCCTAAGCCTAGTGGTGTCCTAGCCTAAGCCTAGGGGTGCCCTAGCCTAAGCCTGGGCGTGCCCTAGCCTTAGACTAGGGGAAACTAGCCTTAGGCTAGGGGAGCCCTAGCCTTAGCCTAAGCCTTGGGGCGCCCTAGCCTAAACCTTGTGGTTCCCTAGCCTAAGCCTAGGGGTGAGCTAGCCTAAGCCTACGGGTGCCCTAGGCTAAGGCTAGGGGTGCCCTAGCCTTAGTCTAGTGGAGCCCTAACCTTAGCCTAAGATTAGGGGTGCCCTATCCTAAGCCTAGGGTGCCCTAGCCTAAACCTAGTGGTGCCCTACAATAAACCTAGGGTTGCCCTAGCCTAAGCCTAGGGGTGCCCTAGCATAAGGCTAGGGGTGCCCTAGCCTTAGTCTAGTGGAGCCCTAGCTTTAGCCTCAGCCTAGGGGTGCCCTATCCTAAGCCATGGGGTGCCCTAGCCTAAGCCTAGGGGTGCCCTAGCCTAAGGCTACGGTTGCGCTACCCTAAGCCTAGGGGTGCCCTAATCTTAGGCTAGGGGAGCTCTAGCCTTAGCCTAAGCCTAGGGGTGCCCTAGCCTAAGCCTAGGGGTGCCCTAGCCTAAGCCTACGGGTGTCCTAGCCTAAGCCTAGGGATGCCCTACCCTAAGCCTAGGGGTGTCCTAGCCTTAGGCTAGGGGAGCCCTATCCTTAGCCTAAGCCTAGGGGCGCCCTAGTCTAAACCTAGGGGTTCCCTAGCCTAAGCCTAGGGGTGAGCTAGCCTAAGCCTAGGGGTGCCCTAGGCTAAGGCTAGGGGTGCCCGAGCCATAGTCTAGTGGAGCCCTAGCCTTACACTAAGCCTAGGGGTGCCTTAGCCCAAGCCTAGGGATGCCCTAGCGTTAGGCTAGAGGAGCCCTAGCTTAGCCTAAGCCTAGGGGTGCCCTAGCCTAAGCCTAAGGGTGCCCTAGCCTAAGTTTAGGGGTGCCCTAGCCTAAGCCTAGGTGTACCCAAGCCTTAGGCTAGGAGAATCCTCGCCTCAGCCTAAGCCTTGGGGTGCCCTAGACTAAGCCTAGGGGTGCCCTAGCCTAAGCCTAGGGGTGCCCTAGCCGAAGCCTAGGGATGCCCTAGCGTTAGGCTAGAGGAGCCCTGGCCTTACCCTAAGCCTAGGGGTGCCCCAGCCTAAGCCTAGGGGTGCCCTAGCCTAAGTCTAGGGGTGCCTAGCCTAAGCATAGGGGTGCCCTAACCTAAGCCTAGGGGTTCCCTACCTAAGCCTAGGGGTTCCCTAGCCTAAGCCTACGGGTGCCTTAGCCTAAGGCTAGGTGTGCCCTAGCCTTAGGCTAGGGGAGCCCTAGCCTTAGCCTAAACCTAGGGGTGCCCTAGCCTGAGCCTAGGGGTGCCCTAGCGTAAGCATAGGGGTGCCCTAGCCTAAGCCTAGGGTTTACCCTAGCCTAAGCCTAGGGGTGCGCTAGCGTAAGACTAGGGGTGCCCTAGCCTTAGTCCAGTGGAGCCCTGTCCTTAGCCTGAGCCTTGGAGTGTCCTATCCCAAGCCTAGGGGTGCCCTAGCCTAAGCCTAGGGTTGCCCTACCCTAAGCCTAGGGGTGCCCTAGTCTTAGGCTAGGGGAGCCCTAGCCTTAGCCTAAGCCTAGGGGTGCCCTAGCCTAAGCCTAGGGGTGCCCTAGCCTAAGCCTACGGGTGTCCTAGCCTAAGCCTAGGGGTGCCCTACCCTAAGCCTAGGGTTGCCCTAGCCTTAGTCTAGTGGAGCCCTAGCCTTAGCCTACGCTTAGGGGTGACCTATCCTAAGCCTAGGGGTGCCCTAGCCGTAGTCTAAGCCTAGGGGTGCCCTAGCCCAAGCCCAGGCATGCCCTAGTGTTAGGCTAGAGGAGCCCTAGCCTTAGCCTAGGCCTAGGGGTGCCCTAACCTCAGCCTAGGGGTGCCCTAGCCTAAGTCTAGGGGTGCCCTAACCTAAGCCTAGGTGTACCCTAGCCTTAGGCTAGGGGAGTTCTCGCCTTAGCCGAAGCCTTGGGGTGCCATAGCCTAAGCCTAGGGGTGCCCTAGCCTAAGCCAGGGGTGCCCTAGCCCAAGCCTAGGGATGCCCTAGCGTTAGGCTAGAGGAGCCCTAGCCTTACCCTAAGCCTGGGGGTGCCCTAGCCTAAGCCAAGGGGTGCCCTTGCCTAAGCCTAGTGGTGCCCTAGCTTAAGCCTAGGGGTACCCTAGCCTTAGGCTAGGGGAGCCCTAGCCTTAGCCTAAGCCTAGGGGTGCCCCAGCCTAAGCCTAGGGGTGCCCTAGCCTAAGCCTAGGGTTGCCCTAGCCTAAGCCTACGGGTGTCCTAGCCTAAGCCTAGTGGTGCCCTACCCTAAGCCTAGGGTTGCCCTACCCTTAGGCTAGGGGAGCCTTAGCCTTAGCCTAAGCCTTGGGGCGGCCTAGCCTAAACCTAGGGGTTCCCTAGCCTAAGCCCAGGGGTGCCCTAGGCTAAGGCTAGGGGTGCCCTAGCCTTAGTCTAGTGGAGCCCTAGCCTTAGCCTACGCTTAGGGGTGCCCTATCCTAAGCCTAGGGGTGCCCTAGCCGTAGTCTAAGCCTAGGGGTGCCCTAGCCCAAGCCTAGGCATGCCCTAGTCTTAGGCTATGGGGGCCCTAGCCTTAGCCTAGGCCTAGGGGTGCCCTAGCCTCAGCCTAGGGGTGCCCTAGCCTAAGTCTAGGGGTGCCCTAGCCTAAGCCTAGGTGTACCCTAGCCCAAGCCTAGGGATGCCCTAGCCTTAGGCTAGGGGAGCCCTAGGCTTAGCCTAAGCCTAGGGGTGCCCCAGCCTAAGCCTACGGGTGCCCTAGCGTAAGCCTAGGGGTGCCCTAGCTTAAGCCTAGGAGTACCCTAGCCTTAGGCTAGGGGAGCCCTAGCCTTAGCCTAAGCCTAGGGGTGCCCCAGCCTAAGCCTAGGGGTGCCCTAGCCTAAGCCTAGGGGTGCCCCAGCCTAAGCCAAGGGGTCCCTAGCCTAAGCCTAGGAGTGCCCTAGCGTAAGCCTAGGGGTGCCCTAGCCTTAGCCTAGGGGAGCCCTAGCCTTAGCCTAAGCCTTGGGGCGCCCTAGCTTAAACCTAGGGGTTCCCTAGCCTAAGCCTAGGGGTGACCTAGCCTAAGCCTAAGGGTGCCCTAGGCAAAGGCTAGGGGTGCCCTAGCCTAAGTCTAGGGGTGCCTAGCCTAAGCATAGGGGTGCCCTAGCCTAAGCCTAGGGGTGCCCTAGCCTTAGACTAGGGGAGCCCTAGCCGTAGCCTAAGCCTAAGGGTGCCCTAGCCTAAGCCTAGGGGTGCCCTAGCCTAAGCCTAGGTGTTCCCTAGTCTAAGACTAGGGGTGCCCTAGCCTAAGCTTAGGGGTGCCCTAGCATAGGAAGATGGGTGCCCTAGCCTAAGCTTAGGGGTGCCATAGCCTAAGCCTAGGGGTGCCCTAGCCTTAGGCTAGGGGAGCCCTAGCCTTAGCCTAAGCCTAGGGGTGCCCTAGCCTAAGCCTTAGGGTGCCCGAGCCTAAGCCAATGGGTGCCCTACCCTAAGCCTAGGGGTGCCCTAGCCTAAGCCTAGGGGTTCCCTAGCCTAAGACTTGGGATGCCCTAGCCTTAGTCAAGTGGAGCCCTAGCCTTAGCCTAAGCCTAGGGGTGCCCTAACATAAGCCTAGGGGTGCCCTAGCCTAAGCCTAGGGGTTCCCTACCCTAAGCCTACGGTTGCCCTAGCCTAAGCCTAGGCGTGCTCAAGCCTTAGGCTAGCTGAGCCCTAGCCTTAGCCTTAGCCTAGGGTGCCCTAGCCTACGCCTAGGGGTGCCCTAGCCTTAGGCCAGGGAAGCCCTAATCTTAGCCGAAGCCTAGGGGTGCCCTAGGCTAAGCCTAGGGGTGCCCTAGCCTAAGCTTAGGGATGCCCTAGTCTAAGCCTAGGGGTGCCCTAGCCTAAGCCTAGGGGTGTCCTAGGGTTAGGAAAGGGGAGCCCTTGCCTTAGCCTAAGCCTAGCGGTGTCCTAGCCCAAGCCTAGGGGTGCCCTAGCCTAAGCCTAGGGGTGCCCTAGCCTTAGACTAGGGGAGCCCTAGCCGTAGCCTAAGCCTAGGGGTTCCCTAGCCTAAGCCTAGGGGTGCCCTAGCATAAGCCTAGGGTTGCCCTAGCCTAAGCCTAGGTATGCCCTAGCGTAAGGCTAGGGGTGCCCTAGCCTTAGTCAAGTGGAGCCCAGGCCTTAGCCTAAGCCTAGCGGTGCCCTATCCTAAGCCATGGGTTGCCTTAGCCTAAGCCTAGGGATGCCCAACCCTTTGCATAGGGGTGCCCTAGCCTTAGGCTAGGGGAGCCCTAGCCTTAGCCTAAGCCTAGGGGTGCCCTAGCCTAAGCCTAGGGGTGCCTTAGCCTAAGCCTAGGGGTGCCCTAGCCTAAGCCTAGTGGTGCCCTAGCCTTAGTCTAGGGGAGCCCTAGCCTTAGCCTAAGCCTAGGGGTGCCCTAGCTTAAGCCTAGGGGTGCCCTAGCCTTAGGCTAGGGGAGCCCTAGTCTTAGCTTAAGCCTAGGGGTGCCCTAGCCTAAGCCTAGGGGTGCTCTAGCCTAAGCTTAGGGGTGCCCTAGTCTAAACCTAGGGGTGCCCTAGCCTAAGCCTAGGGGTGCCCTAGGGTTAGGCAAGGGGAGCCCTAGCCTTAGCCTAAGCCTAGCGGTGTCCTAGCCTAAGCCTAGGGTGCCCTAGCCTAAGCCTAGGGGTGCCCTAGCCTTAGACTAGGGGAGCCCTAACCGTAGCCTAAGCCTAGGGGTGCCCTACCTAAGCCTAGGTGTGCCCTAGCGTAAGCCTAGGGGTGCCCTAGCGTAAGCCTAGGGGTGCCCTAGCCTAAGGCTAGGGGTTTTCTAGCCTTAGTCTAGTGGAGCCCTAGCTTTAGCCTAAGCCTAGGGGTGCCCTAGCCGAAGCCTAGGGGTGCCCTAGCCTTAGGCTAGCTGAGCCCTAGCATTAGCCTAAGCCTAGGGGTGACCTAGCCTACGCCTAGGGGTGCCCTAGCCTAAGCCTAGGGGTGCCGTAGCCTAAGCCTAGTGGTGCCCTATCCTCAGCCATGGGGTGCCTTAGCCTAATCCTAGGGGGGCCCTAGCCTAAGCCTAGGGTTGTCCTACCCTAAGCCTAGGGGTGCCCTAGCCTTAGGCTAGGGGAGCCCTACCCTTAGACTAAGCCTAGGAGTGCCCTAGCCTAAGCCTACGGCTGTCCTAGCCTAAGCTTAGGAGTGCCCTACCCTAAGCCTAGGGGTGCCCTAGCCTTAGGCGAGGGGATCTCTAGCCTTAGCCTAAGCCTACGGGTGCCCTAGCTTATGCCTAGGCGTGCCCTAGCCTAAGCCTAGGGGTGCACTAGCATTAGGCTAGGGGAGCCCTAGCCTTAGCCTAAACCTAGGAGTGCCCTAGCGTAAGCCTAGGGGTGCCCTCGCCTTAGGCTAGGGTAACCCTAGCCTTAGCCTAAGCCTATGGGTGCCCTAGCCTCAGCCTAGGGGTGCCCTAGCCTCAGCCTAGGGGTGCCCTAGCCTCAGCCTGGGGATGCCCTAGCCTAAGCCTAGGGGTGCCCTAGCCTAAGCCTTTGGGTGCCCTAGCCTAAGCCTAGGGGTGCCCTACCTAAGCCTAGGTGTGCCCTAGCGTAAGCCTAGGGGTGCCCTAGCGTAAGCCTAGGGGTGCCCTAGCCTAAGGCTAGGGGTTTTCTAGCCTTAGTCTAGTGGAGCCCTAGCTTTAGCCTAAGCCTAGGGGTGCCCTAGCCGAAGCCTAGGGGTGCCCTAGCCTTAGGCTAGCTGAGCCCTAGCATTAGCCTAAGCCTAGGGGTGACCTAGCCTACGCCTAGGGGTGCCCTAGCCTAAGCCTAGGGGTGCCGTAGCCTAAGCCTAGTGGTGCCCTATCCTCAGCCATGGGGTGCCTTAGCCTAATCCTAGGGGGGCCCTAGCCTAAGCCTAGGGTTGTCCTACCCTAAGCCTAGGGGTGCCCTAGCCTTAGGCTAGGGGAGCCCTACCCTTAGACTAAGCCTAGGAGTGCCCTAGCCTAAGCCTACGGCTGTCCTAGCCTAAGCTTAGGAGTGCCCTACCCTAAGCCTAGGGGTGCCCTAGCCTTAGGCGAGGGGATCTCTAGCCTTAGCCTAAGCCTACGGGTGCCCTAGCTTATGCCTAGGCGTGCCCTAGCCTAAGCCTAGGGGTGCACTAGCATTAGGCTAGGGGAGCCCTAGCCTTAGCCTAAACCTAGGAGTGCCCTAGCGTAAGCCTAGGGGTGCCCTCGCCTTAGGCTAGGGTAACCCTAGCCTTAGCCTAAGCCTATGGGTGCCCTAGCCTCAGCCTAGGGGTGCCCTAGCCTCAGCCTAGGGGTGCCCTAGCCTCAGCCTGGGGATGCCCTAGCCTAAGCCTAGGGGTGCCCTAGCCTAAGTCTAGGGGTGCCCTAGCCTAAGCCTAGTGGTGCCTTAGCCTAAGCCTAGGGGTGACCTAGCCTTAGCCTAAGCCTAGGGGTGCCATAGCCTAAGCCTAAGGGTGCACTAACCTAATCCTAGGGTGCCCTTGCCTAAGCCTATTGATGCCTTAGCCTAAGCCTTTGGGTGCCCTAGCCTAAGCCTAGGGGTGCCCTAGCCTAAGCCTAGGGGTGCCCAGGCCTTAGGCTAGAGGAGCCCTAGCCTTAGCCTAAGCCTCTGGCTGCCCTAGCCTAAGCCTAGGGGTGCCCTAGCCTAAGCCTAGGGGTGCCCTAGCCTAACCCTAGCGGTGCCCTAGCTTAAGGCTAGGCGTGTCCTAACCTAAGCTTAGGGGTGCCCTACCCTAAGCTTAGTGGTGCCCTAGCCTAAGCCTAGGGGTACCCTAGCCTAAGCCTAGAGGTGCCCTAGCCTAAGCCTAGGGGTGCCCTAGCCTAAGCCTAGGGGTGCCCAGGCCTTAGGCTAGAGGAGCCCAGCCTTAGCCTAAGCCTATGGCTGCCCTAGCCTAAGCCTAGGGGTGCCCTAGCCTAAGCCTATGGGTGCCCTAGCCTAACCCTAGGGGTGCCCTAACTTTAGGCTAGGGGAGCACTAGCCTTAGCATAAGCCTAGGGGTGCCCTAGCCTAAGCCTAGGCATGCCCTACCCTAAGCCTAGTGGTGCCCTACCCTAAGCCTAGGGGAGCCCTACCATAAGCCTACAGGTGCCCTAGCCTAAGCCTAGGCTTGCCCTAGCCTAAGCCTAAGCCTAGGGGTGCCCTGGTCTAAGCCTAGGGGTGCCCTGGCCTAAGCCTAGGGGTGCCCTAACCTTAGGCTAGCAGAGCCTTAGCCTTAACCTTAGCCTAGGGGTGCCTTGCCTAAGACTAGGGGTGCCGTAGCCTAAGCTAAGGGGTGCCGTAGCCTAAGCCTATGGGTGCCCTAGCCTAAGCCTAGGGGTGCCCTAGGGTTAGGCTAGGGGAGCCCTAGCCTTAGGCTAAGCCAATGAGTGCCCTAGCCTAAGCCTAGGGGTGCCATAGCCTAAGCCTAGGGGTGCCCTAGCCTAAGCCTAGGGGTGCCCTAGCCTTAGGCTAAGGGAGCTTAGCCTTAGCCTAAGCCTAGGGGTGCCCTAGCCTAAGCCTAGGGGTGCCCCAGCCTAAGCCAAGGGGTCCCTAGCCTAAGCCTAGGAGTGCCCTAGCGTAAGCCTAGGGGTGCCCTAGCCTTAGCCTAGGGTAGCCCTAGCCTTAGCCTAAGCCTTGGGGCGCCCTAGCTTAAACCTAGGGGTTACCTAGCCTAAGCCTAAGGGTGCCCTAGGCAAAGGCTACGGGTGCCCTAGCCTAAGTCTAGGGGTGCCTAGCCTAAGCATAGGGGTGCCCTAGCCTAAGCCTAGGGGTGCCCTAGCCTTAGACTAGGGGAGCCCTAGCCGTAGCCTAAGCCTAAGGGTGCCCTAGCCTAAGCCTAGGGGTGCCCTAGCCTAAGCCTAGGGGTTCCCTAGCCTAAGACTAGGGGTGCCCTAGCCTAAGCTTAGGGGTGCCCTAGCATAAGAAGATGGGTCCCCTAGCCTAAGCTTAGGGGTGCCCTAGCCTAATCCTAGGGGTCCCCTAGCCTAAGCCTAGGGGTGCCATAGCCTAAGCCTAGTGGTGCCCTAGCCTTAGGCTAGGGGAGCCCTAGCCTTAGCCTAAGCCTAAGGGTGCCCTAGCCTAAGCCTAGGGGTGCCCGAGCCTAAGCCAATGGGTGCCCTACCCTAAGCCTAGGGGTGCCCTAGCCTAAGCCTAGGGGTTCCCTAGCCTAAGAATTGGGATGCCCTAGCCTTAGTCTAGTGGAGCCCTAGCCTTAGCCTAAGCCTAGGGGTGCCCTAGCATAAGCCTAGGGTGCCCTAGCCTAAGCCTAGGGGTTCCCTACCCTAAGCCTACGGTTGCCCTAGCCTAAGCCTAGGCGTGCTCAAGCCTTAGGCTAGCTGAGCCCTAGCCTTAGCCTTAGCCTAGGGTGCCCTAGCCTACGCCTAGGGGTGCCCTAGCCTTAGGCCAGGGAAGCCCTAGTCTTAGCCGAAGCCTAGGGGTGCCCTAGGCTAAGCCTAGGGGTGCCCTAGCCTAAGCTTAGGGATGCCCTAGTCTAAGCCTAGGGGTGCCCTAGCCTAAGCCTAGGGGTGTCCTAGGGTTAGGAAAGGGGAGCCCTTGCCTTAGCCTAAGCCTAGCGGTGTCCTAGCCCAAGCCTAGGGGTGCCCTAGCCTAAGCCTAGGGGTGCCGTAGCCTTAGACTAGGGGAGCCCTAGCCGTAGCCTAAGCCTAGGGGTTCCCTAGCCTAAGCCTAGGGGTGCCCTAGCATAAGCCTAGGGTTGCCCTAGCCTAAGCCTAGGTATGCCCTAGCGTAAGGCTAGGGGTGCCCTAGCCTTAGTCAAGTGGAGCCCAGGCCATAGCCTAAGCCTAGCGGTGCCCTATCCTAAGCCATGGGTTGCCTTAGCCTAAGCCTAGGGATGCCCTGCCCTTTGCATAGGGGTGCCCTAGCCTTAGGCTAGGGGAGCCCTAGCTTTAGCCTAAGCCTAGGGGTGCCCTAGCCTAAGCCTAGGGGTGCCTTAGCCTAAGCCTAGGGGTGCCCTAGCCTAAGCCTAGTGGTGCCCTAGCCTTAGTCTAGGGGAGCCCTAGCCTTAGCCTAAGCCTAGGGGTGCCCTATCCTAAGCCTAGGGGTGCCCTAGCCTACGCCTAGGGGTGCCCTAGCTTAAGCCTAGGGGTGCCCTAGCCTTAGACTAGGGGAGCCCTAACCGTAGCCTAAGCCTAGGGGTGCCCTACCTAAGCCTAGGGGTGCCCTAGCGTAAGCCTAGGGGTGCCCTAGCGTAAGCCTAGGGGTGCCCTAGCCTAAGGCTAGGGGTTCTCTAGCCTTAGTCTAGTGGTGCCCTAGCTTTAACCTAAGCCTAGGGGTGCCCTAGCCGAAGCCTAGGGGTGCCCTAGCCTTAGGCTAGCTGAGCCCTAGCATTAGCCTAAGCCTAGGGGTGACCTAGCCTACGCCTAGGGGTGCCCTAGCCTAAGCCTAGGGGTGCCCTAGCCTAAGCCTAGTGGTGCCCTATCCTCAGCCATGGGGTGCCTTAGCCTAATCCTAGGGGGGCCCTAGCCTAAGCCTAGGGTTGTCCTACCCTAAGCCTAGGGGTGCCCTAGCCTTAGGCTAGGGGAGCCCTACCCTTAGACTAAGCCTAGGAGTGCCCTAGCCTAAGCCTACGGCTGTCCTAGCCTAAGCTTAGGAGTGCCCTACCCTAAGCCTAGGGGTGCCCTAGCCTTAGGCGAGGGGATCTCTAGCCTTAGCCTAAGCCTACGGGTGCCCTAGCTTATGCCTAGGCGTGCCCTAGCCTAAGCCTAGGGGTGCCCTAGCATTAGGCTAGGGGAGCCCTAGCCTTAGCCTAAACCTAGGAGTGCCCTAGCGTAAGCCTAGAGGTGCCCTAGCCTTAGGCTAGGGTAACCCTAGCCTTAGCCTAAGCCTATGGGTGCCCTAGCCTCAGCCTAGGGGTGCCCTAGCCTCAGCCTAGGGGTGCCCTAGCCTCAACCTGGGGATGCCCTAGCCTAAGTCTAGGGGTGCCCTAGCCTAAGTCTAGGGGTGCCCTAGCCTAAGCCTAGTGGTGCCTTAGCCTAAGCCTAGGGGTGACCTAGCCTTAGCCTAAGCCTAGGGGTGCCATAGCCTAAGCCTAAGGGTGCACTAACCTAATCCTAGGGTGCCCTTGCCTAAGCCTATTGATGCCTTAGCCTAAGCCTTTGGGTGCCCTAGCCTAAGCCTAGGGGTGCCCAGGCCTTAGGCTAGAGGAGCCCTAGCCTTAGCCTAAGCCTCTGGCTGCCCTAGCCTAAGCCTAGGGGTGCCCTAGCCTAAGCCTAGGGGTGCCCTAGCCTAACCCTAGCGGTGCCCTAGCTTAAGGCTAGGCGTGTCCTAACCTAAGCCTAGGGGTGCCCTACCCTAAGCTTAGTGGTGCCCTAGCCTAAGCCTAGGGGTACCCTAGCCTAAGCCTAGAGGTGCCCTAGCCTAAGCCTAGGGGTGCCCTAGCCTAAGCCTAGGGGTGCCCAGGCCTTAGGCTAGAGGAGCCCAGCCTTAGCCTAAGCCTATGGCTGCCCTAGCCTAAGCCTAGGGGTGCCCTAGCCTAAGCCTATGGGTGCCCTAGCCTAACCCTAGGGGTGCCCTAGCTTTAGGCTAGGGGAGCACTAGCCTTAGCATAAGCCTAGGGGTGCCCTAGCCTAAGCCTAGGCATGCCCTACCCTAAGCCTAGTGGTGCCCTACCCTAAGCCTAGGGGAGCCCTACCATAAGCCTACAGGTGCCCTAGCCTAAGCCTAGGCTTGCCCTAGCCTAAGCCTAGGCTTGCCCTAGCCTTAGGCTAGCTGAGCCCTAGCCTAAGCCTAAGCCTAGGGGTGCCCTGGTCTAAGCCTAGGGGTGCCCTGGCCTAAGCCTAGGGGTGCCCTAACCTTAGGCTAGCGGAGCCTTAGCCTTAGCCTAAGCCTAGGGGTGCCTTGCCTAAGACTAGGGGTGCCGTAGCCTAAGCTAAGGGGTGCCGTAGCCTAAGCCTATGGGTGCCCTAGCCTAAGCCTAGGGGTGCCCTAGGGTTAGGCTAGGGGAGCCCTAGCCTTAGGCTAAGCCAATGAGTGCCCTAGCCTAAGCCTAGGGGTGCCATAGCCTAAGCCTAGGGGTGCCCTAGCCTAAGCCTAGGGGTGCCCTAGCATTAGGCTAAGGGAGCTTAGCCTTAGCCTAAGCCTAGGGGTGCCCTAGCCTAAGCCTAGTGGTGCCCTAGCCTAAGCCTAGGGGTGCCCTAGCCTAAGCCTAGGCTTTCCCTAGCCTTAGGCTAGGGGAGCCCTAACGTTAGCATAAGCCTAGGGGTGCCCTAGCCCAAGCCTAGGGGTCCCCTAGCCTAAGCCTAGGGGTGCCCTAGCCTAAGCCTAGGGTTGCCCTAGCCTAAGCCTAGGGGTGCCCTAGCCTTAGTCTAGTGGAGCCCTAGCCTTAGCCTAAGCCTAGTAGCGCCCTAGCCTAAGCCTAGATGTGCCCTAGCCTAAGCCTAGGGGTGCCCTAGCCTTAGGCTAGGGGAGCCCTAGCCTTAGCCCAAGCCTAGGGGTGCCCTAGCCAAAGACTAGCGGTGCCCTAGCTTAAACTTAGGGGTACCCTAGCGTAAGCCTAGGGGTGGCCTAGCCTAAGCCTAGGGGTGGCCTAGCCTAAGCCTAGGTGTGCCCTAGCCTAAGCCTAGGGGTGCCCTACACTAAGCTTAGGGGTGCCCGAGCCTAAGCCTATCGGTGCCCTAGCCTTAGCCTAAGCCTAGGGGTGCCCTATCCTAAGCCTAGGGGTGCCCTAGCCTAAGCCTAGTGGTGCCCTAGCCTTAGTCTAGGGGAGCCCTAGCCTTAGCCTAAGCCTAGGGGTGCCCTATCCTAAGCCTAGGGGTGCCCTAGCCTACGCCTAGGGGTGCCCTAGCTTAAGCCTAGGGGTGCCCTAGCCTTAGGCTAGGGGAGCCCTAGTCTTAGCTTAAGCCTAGGGGTGCCCTAGCCTAAGCCTACGGGTGCTCTAGCCTAAGCTTAGGGGTGCCCTAGTCTAAGCCTAGGGGTGCCCTAGAATAAGCCTAGGGGTGCCCTAGGGTTAGGCAAGGGGAGCCCTAGCCTTAGCCTAAGCCTAGCGGTGTCCTAGCCTAAGCCTAGGGGTGCCCTAGCCTAAGCCTAGGGGTGCCCTAGCCTTAGACTAGGGGAGCCCTAACCGTAGCCTAAGCCTAGGGGTGCCCTACCTAAGCCTAGGGGTGCCCTAGCGTAAGCCTAGGGGTGCCCTAGCGTAAGCCTAGGGGTGCCCTAGCCTAAGGCTAGGGGTTCTCTAGCCTTAGTCTAGTGGTGCCCTAGCTTTAACCTAAGCCTAGGGGTGCCCTAGCCGAAGCCTAGGGGTGCCCTAGCCTTAGGCTAGCTGAGCCCTAGCATTAGCCTAAGCCTAGGGGTGACCTAGCCTACGCCTAGGGGTGCCCTAGCCTAAGCCTAGGGGTGCCCTAGCCTAAGCCTAGTGGTGCCCTATCCTCAGCCATGGGGTGCCTTAGCCTAATCCTAGGGGGGCCCTAGCCTAAGCCTAGGGTTGTCCTACCCTAAGCCTAGGGGTGCCCTAGCCTTAGGCTAGGGGAGCCCTACCCTTAGACTAAGCCTAGGAGTGCCCTAGCCTAAGCCTACGGCTGTCCTAGCCTAAGCTTAGGAGTGCCCTACCCTAAGCCTAGGGGTGCCCTAGCCTTAGGCGAGGGGATCTCTAGCCTTAGCCTAAGCCTACGGGTGCCCTAGCTTATGCCTAGGCGTGCCCTAGCCTAAGCCTAGGGGTGCCCTAGCATTAGGCTAGGGGAGCCCTAGCCTTAGCCTAAACCTAGGAGTGCCCTAGCGTAAGCCTAGAGGTGCCCTAGCCTTAGGCTAGGGTAACCCTAGCCTTAGCCTAAGCCTATGGGTGCCCTAGCCTCAGCCTAGGGGTGCCCTAGCCTCAGCCTAGGGGTGCCCTAGCCTCAACCTGGGGATGCCCTAGCCTAAGCCTAGGGGTGCCCTAGCCTAAGTCTAGGGGTGCCCTAGCCTAAGCCTAGTGGTGCCTTAGCCTAAGCCTAGGGGTGACCTAGCCTTAGCCTAAGCCTAGGGGTGCCATAGCCTAAGCCTAAGGGTGCACTAACCTAATCCTAGGGTGCCCTTGCCTAAGCCTATTGATGCCTTAGCCTAAGCCTTTGGGTGCCCTAGCCTAAGCCTAGGGGTGCCCTAGCCTAAGCCTAGGGGTGCCCAGGCCTTAGGCTAGAGGAGCCCTAGCCTTAGCCTAAGCCTCTGGCTGCCCTAGCCTAAGCCTAGGGGTGCCCTAGCCTAAGCCTAGGGGTGCCCTAGCCTAACCCTAGCGGTGCCCTAGCTTAAGGCTAGGCGTGTCCTAACCTAAGCCTAGGGGTGCCCTACCCTAAGCTTAGTGGTGCCCTAGCCTAAGCCTAGGGGTACCCTAGCCTAAGCCTAGAGGTGCCCTAGCCTAAGCCTAGGGGTGCCCTAGCCTAAGCCTAGGGGTGCCCAGGCCTTAGGCTAGAGGAGCCCAGCCTTAGCCTAAGCCTATGGCTGCCCTAGCCTAAGCCTAGGGGTGCCCTAGCCTAAGCCTATGGGTGCCCTAGCCTAACCCTAGGGGTGCCCTAGCTTTAGGCTAGGGGAGCACTAGCCTTAGCATAAGCCTAGGGGTGCCCTAGCCTAAGCCTAGGCATGCCCTACCCTAAGCCTAGTGGTGCCCTACCCTAAGCCTAGGGGAGCCCTACCATAAGCCTACAGGTGCCCTAGCCTAAGCCTAGGCTTGCCCTAGCCTAAGCCTAGGCTTGCCCTAGCCTTAGGCTAGCTGAGCCCTAGCCTAAGCCTAAGCCTAGGGGTGCCCTGGTCTAAGCCTAGGGGTGCCCTGGCCTAAGCCTAGGGGTGCCCTAACCTTAGGCTAGCGGAGCCTTAGCCTTAGCCTAAGCCTAGGGGTGCCTTGCCTAAGACTAGGGGTGCCGTAGCCTAAGCTAAGGGGTGCCGTAGCCTAAGCCTATGGGTGCCCTAGCCTAAGCCTAGGGGTGCCCTAGGGTTAGGCTAGGGGAGCCCTAGCCTTAGGCTAAGCCAATGAGTGCCCTAGCCTAAGCCTAGGGGTGCCATAGCCTAAGCCTAGGGGTGCCCTAGCCTAAGCCTAGGGGTGCCCTAGCCTTAGGCTAAGGGAGCTTAGCCTTAGCCTAAGCCTAGGGGTGCCCTAGCCTAAGCCTAGTGGTGCCCTAGCCTAAGCCTAGGGGTGGCCTAGCCTAAGCCTAGGCTTGCCCTAGCCTTAGGCTAGGGGAGCCCTAACGTTAGCATAAGCCTAGGGGTGCCCTAGCCCAAGCCTAGGGGTCCCCTAGCCTAAGCCTAGGGGTGCCCTAGCCTAAGCCTAGGGTTGCCCTAGCCTAAGCCTAGGGGTGCCCTAGCTTTAGTCTAGTGGAGCCCTAGCCTTAGCCTAAGCCTAGTAGCGCCCTAGCCTAAGCCTAGATGTGCCCTAGCCTAAGCCTAGGGGTGCCCTAGCCTTAGGCTAGGGGAGCCCTAGCCTTAGCCCAAGCCTAGGGGTGCCCTAGCCAAAGACTAGCGGTGCCCTAGCTTAAACTTAGGGGTGCCCTAGCGTAAGCCTAGGGGTGGCCTAGCCTAAGCCTAGGGGTGGCCTAGCCTAAGCCTAGGTGTGCCCTAGCCTAAGCCTAGGGGTGCCCTACACTAAGCTTAGGGGTGCCCGAGCCTAAGCCTATCGGTGCCCTAGCCTTAGCCTAAGCCTAGGGGTGCCCTATCCTAAGCCTAGGGGTGCCCTAGCCTAAGCCTATAGGTGCCCTAGCCTAAGCCTAGGGGTGCCCTAGCTCAAGCCTAGGGATGCCCTAGCGATAGGCTAGAGGAGCCCTAGCCTTAGCCTAAGCCTAGGGGTGCCCTAGCCTAAGTCTAGGGGTGCCCTAGACTAAGCCTTGGGGTACCCTAGCCTAAGCCTAGGGGTGCCCTAGCCTAAGGCTAGGGGTGCCCAAGCCTTAGTCTTGTGGAGTCCTTGCCTTAGCCTAAGCCTAGAGGTGCCCTATCCTAAGCCATTGGGTGCCCTAGCCTAAGCCTAGGGGTGCCCTAGCCTAAGCCTAGGGGTGCCCTAGCCTAAGCCTAGGGGTGCCCTAGCCTAAGCCTACGGGTGTCCAAGCCTAAGCCGAGGGGTGCCCTAGCCTACGCCTAGGGGTGCCCTAGCCTTAGGCTAGGGGTGCCCTAGCCTTAGCCTAAGCCTTGGGGCGCCCTAACCTAAACCTAGGGGTTCCCTAGCCTAAGCCTAGGGGTGACCTAGCCTAAGCCTAGGGGTGCCCTAGCCTAAGCCTAGGGGTGCCCTAGCCTAAGCTTAGGGGTGCCCTAGTCTAAGCCTAGGGGTGCCCTAGCCTAAGCCTAGGGGTGCCCTAGCCTTAGACTAGGGGAGCCCTAGCCGTAGCCTAAACCTAGGGGTTCCCTAGCCTAAGCCTAGGGGTGCCCTAGCATAAGCCTAGGGTTGCCCTAGCCTACGCCTAGGTATGCCCTAGCGTAAGGCTAGGGGTGCCCTAGCCTTAGTCAAGTGGAGCCCTAGCCTTAGCCTAAGCCTAGCGGTGCCCTATCCTAAGCCATGGGTTGCCTTAGCCTAAGCCTAGGGATGCCCTACCCTTAGCATAGGGGTGCCCTAGCCTTAGGCTAGGGGAGCCCTAGCCTTAGCCTAAGCCTAGTGGTGCCCTAGCCTAAGCCTAGGGGTGCCTTAGCCTAAGCCTAGGGGTGCCCTAGCCTAAGCCTAGTGGTGCCCTAGCCATAGTCTAGGGGAGCCCTAGCCTTAGCCTAAGCCTAGGGGTGCCCTATCCTAAGCCTAGGGGTGCCCTAGTCTACGCCTAGGGGTGCCCTAGCTTAAGCCTAGGGGTGCCCTAGCCTTAGGCTAGGGGAGCCCTAGTCTTAGCTTAAGCCTAGGGGTGCCCTAGCCTAAGCCTAGGGGTGCCCTAGCCTTAGGCTAGGGGAGCCCTAGTCTTAGCTTAAGCCTAGGGGTGCCCTAGCCTAAGCCTACGGGTGCTCTAGCCTAAGCTTAGGGGTGCCCTAGTCTAAGCCTAGGGGTGCCCTAGAATAAGCCTAGGGGTGCCCTAGGGTTAGGCAAGGGGAGCCCTAGCCTTAGCCTAAGCCTAGCGGTGTCCTAGCCTAAGCCTAGGGGTGCCCTAGCCTAAGCCTAGGGGTGCCCTAGCCTTAGACTAGGGGAGCCCTAACCGTAGCCTAAGCCTAGGGGTGCCCTACCTAAGCCTAGGGGTGCCCTAGCGTAAGCCTAGGGGTGCCCTAGCGTAAGCCTAGGGGTGCCCTAGCCTAAGGCTAGGGGTTCTCTAGCCTTAGTCTAGTGGTGCCCTAGCTTTAACCTAAGCCTAGGGGTGCCCTAGCCGAAGCCTAGGGGTGCCCTAGCCTTAGGCTAGCTGAGCCCTAGCATTAGCCTAAGCCTAGGGGTGACCTAGCCTACGCCTAGGGGTGCCCTAGCCTAAGCCTAGGGGTGCCCTAGCCTAAGCCTAGTGGTGCCCTATCCTCAGCCATGGGGTGCCTTAGCCTAATCCTAGGGGGGCCCTAGCCTAAGCCTAGGGTTGTCCTACCCTAAGCCTAGGGGTGCCCTAGCCTTAGGCTAGGGGAGCCCTACCCTTAGACTAAGCCTAGGAGTGCCCTAGCCTAAGCCTACGGCTGTCCTAGCCTAAGCTTAGGAGTGCCCTACCCTAAGCCTAGGGGTGCCCTAGCCTTAGGCGAGGGGATCTCTAGCCTTAGCCTAAGCCTACGGGTGCCCTAGCTTATGCCTAGGCGTGCCCTAGCCTAAGCCTAGGGGTGCCCTAGCATTAGGCTAGGGGAGCCCTAGCCTTAGCCTAAACCTAGGAGTGCCCTAGCGTAAGCCTAGAGGTGCCCTAGCCTTAGGCTAGGGTAACCCTAGCCTTAGCCTAAGCCTATGGGTGCCCTAGCCTCAGCCTAGGGGTGCCCTAGCCTCAGCCTAGGGGTGCCCTAGCCTCAACCTGGGGATGCCCTAGCCTAAGCCTAGGGGTGCCCTAGCCTAAGTCTAGGGGTGCCCTAGCCTAAGCCTAGTGGTGCCTTAGCCTAAGCCTAGGGGTGACCTAGCCTTAGCCTAAGCCTAGGGGTGCCATAGCCTAAGCCTAAGGGTGCACTAACCTAATCCTAGGGTGCCCTTGCCTAAGCCTATTGATGCCTTAGCCTAAGCCTTTGGGTGCCCTAGCCTAAGCCTAGGGGTGCCCTAGCCTAAGCCTAGGGGTGCCCAGGCCTTAGGCTAGAGGAGCCCTAGCCTTAGCCTAAGCCTCTGGCTGCCCTAGCCTAAGCCTAGGGGTGCCCTAGCCTAAGCCTAGGGGTGCCCTAGCCTAACCCTAGCGGTGCCCTAGCTTAAGGCTAGGCGTGTCCTAACCTAAGCCTAGGGGTGCCCTACCCTAAGCTTAGTGGTGCCCTAGCCTAAGCCTAGGGGTACCCTAGCCTAAGCCTAGAGGTGCCCTAGCCTAAGCCTAGGGGTGCCCTAGCCTAAGCCTAGGGGTGCCCAGGCCTTAGGCTAGAGGAGCCCAGCCTTAGCCTAAGCCTATGGCTGCCCTAGCCTAAGCCTAGGGGTGCCCTAGCCTAAGCCTATGGGTGCCCTAGCCTAACCCTAGGGGTGCCCTAGCTTTAGGCTAGGGGAGCACTAGCCTTAGCATAAGCCTAGGGGTGCCCTAGCCTAAGCCTAGGCATGCCCTACCCTAAGCCTAGTGGTGCCCTACCCTAAGCCTAGGGGAGCCCTACCATAAGCCTACAGGTGCCCTAGCCTAAGCCTAGGCTTGCCCTAGCCTAAGCCTAGGCTTGCCCTAGCCTTAGGCTAGCTGAGCCCTAGCCTAAGCCTAAGCCTAGGGGTGCCCTGGTCTAAGCCTAGGGGTGCCCTGGCCTAAGCCTAGGGGTGCCCTAACCTTAGGCTAGCGGAGCCTTAGCCTTAGCCTAAGCCTAGGGGTGCCTTGCCTAAGACTAGGGGTGCCGTAGCCTAAGCTAAGGGGTGCCGTAGCCTAAGCCTATGGGTGCCCTAGCCTAAGCCTAGGGGTGCCCTAGGGTTAGGCTAGGGGAGCCCTAGCCTTAGGCTAAGCCAATGAGTGCCCTAGCCTAAGCCTAGGGGTGCCATAGCCTAAGCCTAGGGGTGCCCTAGCCTAAGCCTAGGGGTGCCCTAGCCTTAGGCTAAGGGAGCTTAGCCTTAGCCTAAGCCTAGGGGTGCCCTAGCCTAAGCCTAGTGGTGCCCTAGCCTAAGCCTAGGGGTGGCCTAGCCTAAGCCTAGGCTTGCCCTAGCCTTAGGCTAGGGGAGCCCTAACGTTAGCATAAGCCTAGGGGTGCCCTAGCCCAAGCCTAGGGGTCCCCTAGCCTAAGCCTAGGGGTGCCCTAGCCTAAGCCTAGGGTTGCCCTAGCCTAAGCCTAGGGGTGCCCTAGCTTTAGTCTAGTGGAGCCCTAGCCTTAGCCTAAGCCTAGTAGCGCCCTAGCCTAAGCCTAGATGTGCCCTAGCCTAAGCCTAGGGGTGCCCTAGCCTTAGGCTAGGGGAGCCCTAGCCTTAGCCCAAGCCTAGGGGTGCCCTAGCCAAAGACTAGCGGTGCCCTAGCTTAAACTTAGGGGTGCCCTAGCGTAAGCCTAGGGGTGGCCTAGCCTAAGCCTAGGGGTGGCCTAGCCTAAGCCTAGGTGTGCCCTAGCCTAAGCCTAGGGGTGCCCTACACTAAGCTTAGGGGTGCCCGAGCCTAAGCCTATCGGTGCCCTAGCCTTAGCCTAAGCCTAGGGGTGCCCTATCCTAAGCCTAGGGGTGCCCTAGCCTAAGCCTATAGGTGCCCTAGCCTAAGCCTAGGGGTGCCCTAGCTCAAGCCTAGGGATGCCCTAGCGATAGGCTAGAGGAGCCCTAGCCTTAGCCTAAGCCTAGGGGTGCCCTAGCCTAAGTCTAGGGGTGCCCTAGACTAAGCCTTGGGGTACCCTAGCCTAAGCCTAGGGGTGCCCTAGCCTAAGGCTAGGGGTGCCCAAGCCTTAGTCTTGTGGAGTCCTTGCCTTAGCCTAAGCCTAGAGGTGCCCTATCCTAAGCCATTGGGTGCCCTAGCCTAAGCCTAGGGGTGCCCTAGCCTAAGCCTAGGGGTGCCCTAGCCTAAGCCTAGGGGTGCCCTAGCCTAAGCCTACGGGTGTCCAAGCCTAAGCCGAGGGGTGCCCTAGCCTACGCCTAGGGGTGCCCTAGCCTTAGGCTAGGGGTGCCCTAGCCTTAGCCTAAGCCTTGGGGCGCCCTAACCTAAACCTAGGGGTTCCCTAGCCTAAGCCTAGGGGTGACCTAGCCTAAGCCTAGGGGTGCCCTAGCCTAAGCCTAGGGGTGCCCTAGCCTAAGCTTAGGGGTGCCCTAGTCTAAGCCTAGGGGTGCCCTAGCCTAAGCCTAGGGGTGCCCTAGCCTTAGACTAGGGGAGCCCTAGCCGTAGCCTAAACCTAGGGGTTCCCTAGCCTAAGCCTAGGGGTGCCCTAGCATAAGCCTAGGGTTGCCCTAGCCTACGCCTAGGTATGCCCTAGCGTAAGGCTAGGGGTGCCCTAGCCTTAGTCAAGTGGAGCCCTAGCCTTAGCCTAAGCCTAGCGGTGCCCTATCCTAAGCCATGGGTTGCCTTAGCCTAAGCCTAGGGATGCCCTACCCTTAGCATAGGGGTGCCCTAGCCTTAGGCTAGGGGAGCCCTAGCCTTAGCCTAAGCCTAGTGGTGCCCTAGCCTAAGCCTAGGGGTGCCTTAGCCTAAGCCTAGGGGTGCCCTAGCCTAAGCCTAGTGGTGCCCTAGCCATAGTCTAGGGGAGCCCTAGCCTTAGCCTAAGCCTAGGGGTGCCCTATCCTAAGCCTAGGGGTGCCCTAGTCTACGCCTAGGGGTGCCCTAGCTTAAGCCTAGGGGTGCCCTAGCCTTAGGCTAGGGGAGCCCTAGTCTTAGCTTAAGCCTAGGGGTGCCCTAGCCTAAGCCTAGGGGTGCTCTAGGCTAAGCTTAGGGGTGCCCTAGTCTAAGCCTAGGGGTGCCCTAGCCTAAGCCTAGGGGTGCCCTAGGGTTAGGCAAGGGGAGCCCTAGCCTTAGCCTAAGCCTAGCGGTGTCCGAGCCTAAGCCTAGGGGTGCCCTAGCCTAAGCCTAGGGGTGCCCTAGCCTTAGACTAGGGGAGCCCTAGCCGTAGCCTAAGACTAGGGGTGCCCTACCTAAGCCTAGGGGTGCCCTTGCGTAAGCCTAGGGGTGCCCTAGCGTAAGCCTAGGGGTGCCCTAGCCTAAGGCGAGGGGTTCCCTAGCCTTAGTCTACTGGAGCCCTAGCTTTAGCCTAAGCCTAGGGGTGCCCTAGCCGAAGCCTTGGGGTGCCCTAGCCTTAGGCTAGCTGAGCCCTAGCATTAGCCTAAGCCTAGGGGTGACCTAGCCTACACCTAGGGGTGCCCTAGCCTAAGCCTAGGGGTGCCCTAGCCTAAGCCTAGTGGTGCCCTATCCTCAGCCATGGGGTGCCTTAGCCTAATCCTAGGGGTGCCCTAGCCTAAGCCTAGGGTTGTCCTACCCTAAGCCTAGGGGTGCCCTAGCCTTAGGCTAGGGAAGCCCTACCCTTAGCCTAAGCCTAGGAGTGCCCTAGCCTAAGCCTACGGGTGTCCTAGCCTAAGCTTAGGAGTGCCCTACCCTAAGCCTAGGGGTGCCCTAGCCTTAGGCTAAGGGATCTCTAGCCTTAGGCTAAGCCTACGGGTGCCCTAGCTTATGCCTAGGCGTGCCCTAGCCCAAGACTAGGGGTGCCCTAGCCTTAGGCTAGGGGAGCCCTAGCCTTAGCCTAAGCCTATGGGTGCCCTAGCCTCAGCCTGGGGGTGCCCTAGCCTAAGCCTAGGGGTGCCCTAGCCTAAGTCTAGGGGTGCCCTAGCCTAAGCCTAGTGGTGCCTTAGCCTAAGCCTAGGTGTGACCTAGCCTTAGCCTAAGCCTAGGGGTGCCATAGCCTAAGCCTAAGGGTGCACTAACCTAATCCTAGGGTGCCCTTGCCTAAGCCTATTGATGCCTTAGCCTAAGCCTTTGGGTGCCCTAGCCTAAGCCTAGGGGTGCCCTATCCTAAGCCTAGGGGTGCCCAGGCCTTAGGCTAGAGGAGCCCTAGCCTTAGCCTAAGCCTCTGGCTGCCCTAGCCTAAGCCTAGGGGTGCCCTAGCCTAAGCCTAGGGGTGCCCTAGCCTAACCCTAGGGGTGCCCTAGCTTAAGGCTAGGCGTGTCCTAACCTAAGCATAGGGGTGCCCTACCCTAAGCTTAGTGGTGCCCTAGCCTAAGCCTAGGGGTACCCTAGCCTAGGCCTAGAGGTGCCCTAGCCTAAGCCTAGGGGTGCCCTAGCCTAAGCCTAGGGGTGCCCAGGCCTTAGGCTAGAGGAGCCCAGCCTTAGCCTAAGCCTATGGCTGCCCTAGCCTAAGCCTAGGGGTGCCCTAGCCTAAGCCTATGGGTGCCCTAGCCTAACCCTAGGGGTGCCCTAGCTTTAGGCTAGGGGAGCACTAGCCTTAGCATAAGCCTAGGGGTGCCCTAGCCTAAGCCTAGGCATGCCCTACCCTAAGCCTAGTGGTGCCCTACCCTAAGCCTAGGGGAGCCCTACCATAAGCCTACAGGTGCCCTAGCCTAAGCCTAGGCTTGCCCTAGCCTAAGCCTAGGTTTGCCCTAGCCTTAGGCTAGCTGAGCCCTAGCCTAAGCCTAAGCCTAGGGGTGCCTTGCCTAAGACTAGGGGTGCCGTAGCCTAAGCTAAGGGGTGCCGTAGCCTAAGCCTAGGGGTGCCCTAGCCTAAGCCTAGGGGTGCCCTAGGGTTAGGCTAGGGGAGCCCTAGACTTAGGCTAAGCCAATGAGTGCCCTAGCCTAAGCCTAGGGGTGCCATAGCCTAAGCCTAGGGGTGCCCTAGCCTAAGCCTAGGGGTGCCCTAGCCTTAGGCTAAGGGAGCTTAGCCTTAGCCTAAGCCTAGGGGTGCACTAGCCTAAGCCTAGGCTTGCCCTAGCCTTAGGCTAGGGGAGCCCTAACGTTAGCATAAGCCTAGGGGTGCCCTAGCCCAAGCCTAGGGGTCCCCTAGCCTAAGCCTAGGGGTGCCCTAGCCTAAGCCTAGGGTTGCCCTAGCCTAAGCCTAGGGGTGCCCTAGCCTTAGTCTAGTGGAGCCCTAGCCTTAGCCTAAGCCTAATGGTGCCCTAGCCTAAGCCTAGATTTGCCCTAGCCTAAGCCTAGGGGTGCCCTAGCCTTAGGCTAGGGGAGCCCTAGCCTTAGCCCAAGCCTAGGGGTGCCCTAGCCAAAGACTAGCGGTGCCCTAGCCTAAACTTAGGGGTGCCCTAGCGTAAGCCTAGGGGTGGCCTAGCCTAAGCCTAGGGGTGGCCTAGCCTAAGCCTAGGTGTGCCCTAGCCTAAGCCTAGGGGTGCCATACACTAAGCCTACGGGTGCCCGAGCCTAAGCCTATCGGTTCCCTAGCCTTAGCCTTAGCCTAGGGGTGCCCTAGCCTAAGCCTAGGGGTTCTCAAGCCTTAGGCTAGCTGAGCCCCAGCCTTAGCCTAAGCGTAGTGGTGCCCTATCCTAAGCCGCGGGGTGCCCTAGCCTAAGCTTAGGGGTGCCCTAGCCTAAGCCTTGGGGTGCCCTAGCTCAAGCCTAGGGATGCCCTAGCGATAGGCTAGAGGAGCCCTAGCCTTAGCCTAAGCCTAGGGGTGCCCTAGCCTAAGTCTAGGGGTGCCCTAGACTAAGCCTTGGGGTACCCTAGCCTAAGCCTAGGGGTGCCCTAGCCTAAGGCTAGGGGTGCCCAAGCCTTAGTCTTGTGGAGTCCTCGCCTTAGTCTAAGCCTACAGGTGCCCTATCCTAAGCCATTGGGTGCCCTAGTCTAAGCCTAGGGGTGCCCTAGCCTAAGCCTAGGGGTGCCCTAGCCTAAGCCTAGGGGTGCCCTAGCCTAAGCCTACGGGTGTCCAAGCCTAAGCCTAGGGGTGCCCTAGCCTAAGCCTAGGGGTGCCCTAGCCTTAGGCTAGGGGAGCCCTAGCCTTAGCCTAAGCCTTGGGGCGCACTAACCTAAACCTAGGGGTTCCCTAGCCTAAGCCTAGGGGTGCCCTAGTCTAAGCCTAGGGGTGCCCTAGCCTAAGCCTAGGGGTGCTCTAGGGTTAGGCAAGGGGAGCCCTACCCTTAGCCTAAACCTAGGGGTGCCCTAGCCTAAGCTTTGTGGTGCCCTAGCCTAAGACTATGGGTGCCCTAGCCTAAGCCTAGGGGTGCCCTAGCCTAAGCCTAGGGGTGCCCTAGCCTTAGGATTGGGGGCCCTAGCCTTAGCCTAAGCCTAGGGGTGCCCTAGCCTAAGCCTAGTGGTGTCCTAGCCTAAGCCTAGGGGTGCCCTAGCCTAAGCCTGGGGGTGCCCTAGCCTTAGACTAGGGGAAACTAGCCTTAGGCTAGGGGAGCCCTAGACTTAGCCTAAGCCTTGGGGCGCCCTAGCCTAAACCTTGTGGTTCCCTAGCCTAAGCCTAGGGGTGAGCTAGCCTAAGCCTAGGGGTGCCCTAGGCTAAGGCTAGGGGTGCCCTAGCCTTAGTCTAGTGGAGCCCTAACCTTAGCCTAAGATTAGGGGTGCCCTATCCTAAGCCTAGGGGTGCCCTAGCCTTAACCTAGTGGTGCCCTACGATAAACCTAGGGTTGCCCTAGCCTAAGCCTAGGGGTGCCCTAGCGTAAGGCTAGTGGTGCCCTAGCCTTAGTCTAGTGGAGCCCTAGCTTTAGCCTCAGCCTAGGGGTGCCCTATCCTAAGCCATGGGGTGCCCTAGCCTAAGCTTAGGGGTGCCCTAGCCTAAGCCTACGGTTGCCCTACCCTAAGCCTTGGGTGCCCTAGTCTTAGGCTAGGGGAGCCCTAGCCTTAGCCTAAGCCTAGGGGTGCCCTAGCCTAAGCCTAGGGGTGCCCTAGCCTAAGCCTACGGGTGTCCTAGCCTAAGCCTAGGGGTGCCCTACCCTAAGCCTAGGGGTGTCCTAGCCTTAGGCTAGGGGAGCCCTATCCTTAGCCTAAGCCTAGGGGCACCCTAGTCTAAACCTAGGGGTTCCCTAGCCTAAGCCTAGGGGTGAGCTAGCCTAAGCCTAGGGGTGCCCTAGGCTAAGGCTAGGGGTGCCCTAGCCTTAGTCTAGTGGAGCCCTAGCCTTAGCCTAAGCTTAGGGGTGCCCTATCCTAAGCCTAGGGGTGCCCTAGCCTATGGCTAGCGGTGCCCTAGCCTCAGGCTAGGGGAGCCGTAGCCTTAGTCTAAGCCTAGGGGTGCCCTAGCCCAAGTCTAGGGATGCCCTAGCGTTAGGTTAGAGGAGCCCTAGCCTTAGCCTAAGCCTAGGGGTGCCCTAGCCTAAGCCTAGGGGTGCCCTAGCCTAAGCCTAGGAGTGCCCTAGCCTTAGGCTAGGGGAGCCCTAGCCTTAGCCTAAGCCTAGGGATGTCCTAGCCTAAGCCTAGGGGTGCCCTAGCCTAAGCCTAGGGGTGCCCTAGCCTTAGGCTAGGGGAGCCCCAGGCTTAGCCTAAGCCTTGGGGTGCCCTAACTTAAACCTAGGGGTTCCCTACCCTAAGCCTAGGGGTGCCCTAGCGTAAGGCTAGGTGTGCCCTAGCCTTTGTCTAGTGGAGCCCTAGCCTTAGCTTAAGTGTAGGGGTGCCCTATCCTAAGCCATGGGGTGCCCTAGCCTAAGCTTAGGGGTGCCCTAGCCTAAGCCTATGGTTGCTCTACCCTAAGCCTAGGGGTGCCCTAGTCTTAGGCTAGGGGAGCCCTAGTCTTAGCCTAAGCCTAGGGGTGCCCTAGCATAAGCCTAGGGGTGCCCTAGCCTAAGCCTACGGGTGTCCTCGCCTAAGCCTAGGGGTGCCCTACCCTAAGCCTAGGGGTGCCCTAGCCTAAGCCTAGGGCTGCCTGAGCCTAAGCCTAGGGCTGCCCTTGCCTAAGCCTAGGGGTGCCCTAGCCTAAGCCTAGGGGTGCCCTAGCCTAAGCCTAGGGGTGCCCTAGCCTAAGCCTAGGGGTGCCATAGCCTAAGCCTAGGTGTGCCCTAGCATAAGCCTAGGGGTGCCCTAGCCTTAGGCTAGGGGAGCCCTAGCCTTAGCCTAAGCCTTGGGGCGCCCTAGCTTAAACCTAGGGGTTCCCTAGCCTAAGCCTAGGGGTGACCTATCCTAAGCCTAGGGGTGCCCCAGGCTAAGGCTAGGGGTGCCCGAGCCATAGTCTAGTGGAGCCCTAGCCTTACACTAAGCCTAGGGGTGCCTTAGCCCAAGCCTAGGGATGCCCTAGCGTTAGGCTAGAGGAGCCCTAGCTTAGCCTAAGCCTAGGGGTGCCCTAGCCTAAGCCTAAGGGTGCCCTAGCCTATGTCTAGGGGTGCCCTAGCCTAAGCCTAGGTGTACCCAAGCCTTAGACTAGGAGAGTCCTCGCCTCAGCCTAAGCCTTGGGGTGCCCTAGACTAAGCTTAGGGGTGCCCTATCCTAAGCCTAGGGGTGCCCTAGCCGAAGCCTAGGGATGCCCTAGCGTTAGGCTAGAGGAGCCCTGGCCTTACCCTAAGCCTAGGGGTGCCCCAGCCTAAGCCTAGGGGTGCCCTAGACTAAGTCTAGGGGTGCCTAGCCTAAGCATAGGTGTGCCCTAACCTAAGCCTAGGGGTTCCCTACCTAAGCCTAGTGGTTCCCTAGCCTAAGCCTACGGTTGCCCTAGCCTAAGGCTAGGGGTGCCCTAGCCTTAGGCTAGGGGAGCCCTAGCTTTAGCCTAAACCTAGGGGTGCCCTAGCCTGAGCCTAGGGGTGCCCTAGCGTAAGCATAGGGGTGCCCTAGCCTAAGCCTAGGGTTGCCCTAGCCTAAGACTAGGGGTGCGCTAGCGAAAGGCTAGGGGTGCCCTAGCCTTAGTCCAGTGGAGCCCTATCCTTAGCCTGAGCCTTGGAGTGTCCTATCCCAAGCCTAGGGGTGCCCTAGCCTAAGCCTAGGGTTGCCCTACCCTAAGCCTAGGGGTGCCCTAGTCTTAGGCTAGGGGAGCCCTAGCCTTAGCCTAAGCCTAGGGGTGCCCTAGCCTAAGCCGAGGGGTGCCCTAGCCTAAGCCTACGGGTGTCCTAGCCTAAGCCTAGGGGTGCCCTACCCTAAGCCTAGGGTTGCCCTAGCCTTAGGCTAGGGGAGCCCTAGCCTTAGCCTAAGCCTTGGGGCGCCCTAGCCTAAACCTAGGGGTTCCCTAGCCTAAGCCCAGGGGTGCCCTAGGCTAAGGCTAGGGGTGCCCTAGCCTTAGTCTAGTGGAGCCCTAGCCTTAGCCTACGCTTAGGGGTGCCCTATCCTAAGGCTAGGGGTGCCCTAGCCGTAGTCTAAGCCTTGGGGTGCCCTAGCAAAAGCCTAGGCATGCCCTAGTGTTAGGCTAGAGGAGGCCTAGCCTTAGCCTAGGCCTAGGGGTGCCCCAGCCTAAGCCTTGGGGTGCCCTAGCCTAAGGCTAGGGGTGCCCTAGCTTAAGCCTAGGGGTACCCTAGCCTTAGGCTAGGGGAGCCCTAGCCTTAGCCTAAGCCTAGGGGTGCCCCAGCCTAAGCCTAGGGGAGCCCTAGCCTAAGCCTAGGGGTGCCCTAGCCTAAGCCTAGGGGTGCCCCAGCCTAAGCCTAGGGGTGCCCTAGCCTAAGCCTAGGAGTGCCCTAGCGTAAGCCTAAGGGTGCTCTAGCCTTAGCCTAGGGGAGCCCTAGCCTTAGCCTAAGCCTTGGGGCGCCCAGCTTAAACCTAGGGGTTCCCTAGCCTAAGCCTAGGGGTGACCTAGCCTAAGCCTAGGGATGCCCTAGCGTTAGACTAGAGGAGCCCTAGCTTAGCCTAAGCCTAGGGGTGCCCTATCCTAAGCCTAAGGGTGCCCTAGCCTAAGTCTAGGGGTGCCCTAGCCTAAGCCTAGGTGTACACAAGCCTTAGGCTAGGAGAGTCCTCGCCTCAGCCTAAGCCTTGGGGTGCCCTAGCCTAAGCCTAGGGGTGCCCTAGCCTAAGCCTAGGGGTGCTCTAGCCGAAGCCTAGGGATGCCCTAGCGTTAGGCTAGAGGAGCCCTGGCCTTACCCTAAGCCTAGGGGTGCCCCAGCCTAAGCCTAGGGGTGCCCTAGCCTAAGTCTAGGGGTGCCTAGCCTAAGCATAGGTGTGCCCTAACCTAAGGTTAGGGGTTCCCTAGCCTAAGCCTACGGGTGCCCTAGCCTAAGGTTAGGGTTGCCCTAGCCTTGGGCTAGGGGTGCCCTAGCCTTAGCCTAAACCTAGGGGTGACTTAGCCTGAGCCTTGGGGTGCCCTAGCGTAAGCATAGGGGTGCCCTATCCTAAGCCTAGGGGTGCCCTAGCCTAAGCCTAGGGTTGCCCTACCCTAAACCTAGGGGTGCCCTAGTCTTAGGCTAGGGGAGCCCTAGCCTTAGCCTAAGCCTAGGGGTGCCCTAGCCTAAGCCTAGGGGTGCACTAGCATAAGCCTATGGGTGTCCTAGCCTAAGCCTAGGGGTGCCCTACCCTAAGCCTAGGGTTTCCCTAGCCTTAGGCTAGGGGAGCCCTAGCCTTGGCCTAAGCCTTGGGGTGCCCTAGCCTAAACCTAGGGGTTCCCTAGCCTAAGCCCAGGGTTGCCCTAGGCTAAGGCTAGGGGTGCCCTAGCCTTAGTCTAGTGGAGCCCTAGCCTTAGCCTACGCTTAGGGGTGCCCTATCCTAAGCCTAGGGGTGCCCTAGCCGTAGTCTAAGCCTAGGGGTGCCCTAGCCCAAGCCTAGGCATGCCCTAGTGTTAGGCTAGAGGAGCCCTAGCCTAAGCCTAAGCCAAGGGTGCCCTAGCCTCAGCCTAGGTGTGCCCTAGCCTAAGTCTAGGGGTGCCCTAGCCTAAGCCTAGGTGTACCCTAGCCTTAGGCTAGGGGAGTCCTCGCCTTAGCCGAAGCCTTGGGGTGACATAGCCTAAGCCTAGGGGTCCCCTAGCCTAAGCCTAGGGGTGCCCTAGCCCAAGCCTAGGTATGCCCTGGCGTTAGGCTAGAGGAGCCCTAGCCTTACCCTAAGCCTAGGGGTGCCCTAGCCTAAGCCTAGGGGTGCCCCAACCTAAGTCTAGGGGTGCCCTAGCCTAAGTCTAGGGGTGCCTAGCCTAAGCATAGGGGTGCCCTAGCCTAAGTCTAGGGGTGTCTAGCCTAAGCATAGGGGTGCCCTAACCTAAGCCTAGGGGTGCCCAAGCCTTAGCCTAGGGGTGCCCTAGCCTTAGGCTAGGGAAGCCCTAGCCTTAGCCTAAGCCTAGGGGTGCCCTAGCCTAAGCCTAGGGCTGCCCTAGCCTAAGCCTAGGGGTGCCCTATCCTAAGCTTAGGGGTGCCCTAGCCTAAGCCTAGGGGTGCCCTAGCCTAAGCCTAGGGGTGCCCTAGCCTAAGCCTAGGGGTACACAAGCCTTAGGCTAGGGGAGCCCTAGCCTTAGCCTAAGCCTAGGTGTGCCCCAGCCTAAGCCTAGGGATGCCCTAGCCTAAGTGTAGGGGTGCCCTAGCCTAAGCATAGGGGTGCCCTAACCTAAGCCTACGGGTTCCCTAACTAAGCCTAGGGGTGCACTAGCCTAAGCCTACGGGTGCCCTAGCCTAAGCCTAGGTGTGCCCTTGCCTAAACCTAGGGGTGCCCCAGCCTAAGCCTAGGAGTGCCGTATCCCAAGCCTAGGGGTGCCCTAGCGTTAGGCTGGAGAAGCCCTAGCCTGAGCCTAAGCCTAGTGGTGCCCTATCCTAAGCCTAGGGGTGCCCTAGCCTAAGTCTAGGGTTGCCCTAGCCTAAGCCTAGGGGTACCCTAGCCTTTGGATAGGGGAGTCCTCGCCTTAGCCAAAGCCTTGGAGTGACCTAACCTAAGCCTAGGGGTGCCCTAGCCTAAGCCTAGGGGTGCCCTAGCCCAAGCCTGGGGATGCCCTAGCGATAGGCTAGAGGAGCCCTAGCATTAGCCTAAGCCTAGGGGTGCCCTAGCCTAAGTCTAGGGGTGCCCTAGCCTAAGCCTTCGGGTACCCTAGCCTAAGCCTAGGGGTGCCCTAGCCTTAGTCTAGTGGAGCCCTAGCCTTAGCCTACGCTTAGGGGTGCCCTATCCTAAGCCTAGGGGTGCCCTAGCCGTAGTCTAAGCCTAGGGGTGCCCTAGCCCAAGCCTAGGCATGCCCTAGTGTTAGGCTAGAGGAGCCCTAGCCTAAGCCTAAGCCAAGGGTGCCCTAGCCTCAGCCTAGGTGTGCCCTAGCCTAAGTCTAGGGGTGCCCTAGCCTAAGCCTAGGTGTACCCTAGCCTTAGGCTAGGGGAGTCCTCACCTTAGCCGAAGCCTTGGGGTGACATAGCCTAAGCCTAGGGGTCCCCTAGCCTAAGCCTAGGGGTGCCCTAGCCCAAGCCTAGGTATGCCCTGGCGTTAGGCTAGAGGAGCCCTAGCCTTACCCTAAGCCTAGGGGTGCCCTAGCCTAAGCCTAGGGGTGCCCCAACCTAAGTCTAGGGGTGCCCTAGCCTAAGTCTAGGGGTGCCTAGCCTAAGCATAGGGGTGCCCTAGCCTAAGTCTAGGGGTGTCTAGCCTAAGCATAGGGGTGCCCTAACCTAAGCCTAGGGGTGCCCAAGCCTTAGCCTAGGGGTGCCCTAGCCTTAGGCTAGGGGAGCCCTAGCCTTAGCCTAAGCCTAGGTGTGCCCCAGCCTAAGCCTAGGGATGCCCTAGCCTAAGTGTAGGGGTGCCCTAGCCTAAGAATAGGGGTGCCCTAACCTAAGCCTAAGGGTTCCCTAACTAAGCCTAGGGGTGCACTAGCCTAAGCCTACGGGTGCCCTAGCCTAAGCCTAGGTGTGCCCTTGCCTAAACCTAGGGGTGCCCCAGCCTAAGCCTAGGAGTGCCGTATCCCAAGCCTAGGGGTGCCCTAGCGTTAGGCTGGAGAAGCCCTAGCCTGAGCCTAAGCCTAGTGGTGCCCTATCCTAAGCCTAGGGGTGCCCTAGCCTAAGTCTAGGGTTGCCCTAGCCTAAGCCTAGGGGTACCCTAGCCTTTGGATAGGGGAGTCCTCGCCTTAGCCAAAGCCTTGGGGTGACCTAACCTAAGCCTAGGGGTGCCCTAGCCTAAGCCTAGGGGTGCCCTAGCCCAAGCCTGGGGATGCCCTAGCGATAGGCTAGAGGAGCCCTAGCATTAGCCTAAGCCTAGGGGTGCCCTAGCCTAAGACTAGGGGTGCCCTAGACTAAGCTTAGGGGTGCCCTAGTCCAAGCCTAGGGGTGCCCTAGCCTTAGGCTAGGGGAGCCCTAGCCTTGGCCTAAGCCTTGGGGCGCCCTAGCCTAAACCTAGGGGTTCCCTAGCCTAAGCCCAGGGTTGCCCTAGGCTAAGGCTAGGGGTGCCCTAGCCTTAGTATAGTGGAGCCCTAGCCTTAGCCTACGCTTAGGGGTGCCCTATCCTAAGCCTAGGGGTGCCCTAGCCGTAGTCTAAGCCTAAGGGTGCCCTAGCCCAAGCCTAGGCATGCCCTAGTGTTAGGCTAGAGGAGCCCTAGCCTTAGCTTAAGCCTAGGGCTGCCCTAGCCTCAGCCTAGGGGTGCCCTAGCCTAAGTCTAGGGGTGCCCTAGCCTAAGCCTAGGTGTACCCTAGCCTTAGGCTAGGGGAGTCCTCGCCTTAGCTGAAGCCTTGGGGTGCCATAGCCTAAGCCTAGGGGTGCCCTAGCCTAATCCTAGGGGTGCCCTAGCCCAAGCCTAGGGGTGCCCTAGCTTAACCCTAGGGGTACCATAGCCTTAGGCTAGGGGAGCCCTAGCCTTAGCCTAAGCCTTGGGGTGCCCTAGCCTAAACATAGGGGTTCCCTAGCCTAAGCCTAGGGGTGACCTAGCCTAAAACTAGGGGTGCCCTAGCCTAAGACTAGGGGTGCCCTAGCCAAACTTAGGGGTGCCCTAGTCCAAGCCTAGGGGTGCCCTAGCCTTCGGCTAGGGGAGCCCTAGCCTTGGCCTAAGCCTTGGGGCCCCCTAGCCTAAACCTAGGGGTTCCCTAGCCTAAGCCCAGGGTTGCCCTAGGCTAAGGCTGTGGGTGCCCTAGCCTTAGTCTAGTGGAGCCCTAGCCTTAGCCTACGCTTAGGGGTGCCCTATCCTAAGCCTAGGGGTGCCCTAGCCGTCGTCTAAGCCTAGGGGTGCCCTAGCCCAAGCCTAGGCATGCCCTAGTGTTAGGCTAGAGGAGCCCTAGCCTTAGCCTAAGCCTAGGGGTGCCCTAGCCGCAGCCTAGGGGTGCCCTACCTAAGCCTAGGGGTGCCCTAGCCCAAGCCTAGGGATGCTCTAGCGTTAGGCTAGAGGAGCCCTAGCCTTACCCTAAGCCTAGGGGTGCCCTAGCCTAAGCCAAGGGGTGGCCTAGCCTAAGCCTAGGGGTGCCCTAGCTTAAGCCTAGGGGTACCCTAGCCTTAGGCTAGGGGAGCCCTAGCCTTAGCCTAAGCCTAGGGGTGCCCCAGCCTAAGCCTAGGGGTGCCTTAGCCTAAGCCTAGGGGTGCCCTAGCCTAAGCCTAGGGGTGCCCCAGCCTAAGCCTAGGGGTGCCCTACCCTAAGCCTAGGAGTGCCGTAGCGTAAGCCTAGGGGTGCCCTAGCCTTAGCCTAGGGGAGCCCTAGCCTTAGCCTCAGCCTTGGGGCACCCTAGCTTAAACCTAGGGGTTCCCTAGCCTAAGCCTAGGGGTGACCTAGCCTAAGCCTAGGGGTGCCCTAGGCTAAGGCTAGATGTGCCCGAGCCATAGTCTAGTGGAGCTCTAGCCTTACACTAAGCCTAGGGGTGCCTTAGCCCAAGCCTAGGGATGCCCTAGCGTTAGATTAGAGGAGCCCTAGCTTAGCCTAAGCCTAGGGGTGCCCTAGCCTAAGCCTAAGGGTGCCCAAGCCTAAGTCTAGGGGTGCCCTAGCCTTAGCCTAGGTGTACCCAAGCCTTAGGCTAGGAGAGTCCTCGCCTCAGCCTAAGCCTTGGGGTGCCCTAGCCTAAGCCTAGGGGTGCCCTAGCCTAAGCCTAGGGGTGCCCTAGCCGAAGCCTAGGGATGCCCTAGCGTTAGGCTAGAGGAGCGCTGGCCTAACCCTAAGCCTAGGGGTGCCCCAGCCTAAGCCTAGGGGTGCCCTAGCCTAAGTCTAGGGGTGCCTAGCCTAAGCATAGGGGTGCCCTAACCTAAGCCTAGGGGTTCCCTACCTAAGCCTAGGGCTTCCCTAGCCTAAGCCTACGGGTGCCCTAGCCTAAGGCTAGGGGTGCCCTAGCCTTAGGCTAGGGGAGCCCTAGTCTTAGCCTAAACCTAGGGGTGCCCTAGCCTGAGCCTCGGGGTGCCCTAGCGTAAGCATAGGGGTGCCCTATCCTAAGCCTAGGGGTGCCCTAGCCTAAGCCTAGGGTTGCCCTACCCTAAGCCTAGGGGTGCCCTACCCTAAGCCTAGGGTTTCCCTAACCTTAGGCTAGGGGAGCCCTAGCCTTGGCCTAAGCCTTGGGGCGCCCTAGCCTAAACCTAGGGGTTCCCTAGCCTAAGCCCAGGGTTGCCCTAGGCTAAGGCTAGGGGTGCCCTAGCCTTAGTCTAGTGGAGCCCTAGCCTTAGCCTACGCTTAGGGGTCCCCTATCCTAAGCCTAGGGGTGCCCTAGCCGTAGTCTAAGCCTAGGGGTGCCCTAGCCCAAGCCTAGGCATGCCCTAGTGTTAGGCTAGAGGAGCCCTAGCCTTAGCCTAAGCCTAGGGGTGCCCTAGCCTCAGCCTAGGGGTGCCCTAGCCTAAGTCTAGGGGTGCCCTAGCCTAAGCCTAGGTGTACCCTAGCCTTAGGCTAGGGGATTCCTCGCCTTAGCCGAAGCCTTGGGGTGCCATAGCCTAAGCCTAGGGGTGCCTTAGCCTAAGCCTAGTGGTGCCCAAACCTAAGCCTAGGGGTGCCCTAGCCTTAGGCTAGGGAAGCCCTAGCCTTAGCCTAAGCCTAGGGGTGCCCTAGCCTAAGCCTAGGGCTGCCCTAGCATAAGCCTAGGGGTGCCCTAGCCTAAGCCTAGGGGTGCCCTAGCCTAAGCCTAGGGGTGCCCTAGCCTAAGCCTAGGGGTACACAAGCCTTAGGCTAGGGGAGCCCTAGCCTTAGCCTAAGCCTAGGTGTGCCCCAGCCTAAGCCTAGGGGTGCCCTAGCCTAAGGGTAGGGGTGCCCTAGCCTAATCATAGGGGTGCCCTAACCTAAGCCTACGGATTCCCTAACTAAGCCTAGGGGTGCACTAGCCTAAGCCTACGGGTGCCCAAGCCTAAGCCTAGGGGTGCCCTAGCCTTAGGCTAGGGAAGCCCTAGCCTTAGCCTAAGCCTAGGGTTGCCCGAGCCTAAGCCTTGGGGTGCCCTAGCCTAAGCCTAGGGGTGCTCTAGCCTAAGCGTAGTGGTGCCCTAGCCTAAGCCTAGGGGTTCCCTAGCCTAAGCCTAGGGGTGCCCTTGCCTAAACCTAGGGGTGCCCCAGCCTAAGCCTAGGAGTGCCGTATCCCAAGCCTAGGGGTGCCCTAGCGTTAGGCTAGAGGAGCCCTAGCCTGAGCCTAAGCCTAGTGGTGCCCTATCCTAAGCCTAGGGGTGCCCTAGCCTAAGTCTAGGTTTGCCCTAGCCTAAGCCTAGGGGTACCCTAGCCTTTGGATAGGGGAGTCCTCGCCTTAGCCGAAGCCTTGGGGTGAACTAGCCTAAGCCTAGGGGTGCCCTAGCCTAAGCCTAGGGGTGCCCTAGCCCAAGCCTAGGGATGCCCTAGCGATAGGCTAGAGGAGCCCTAGCCTTAGCCTAAGCCAAGGGGTGCCCTAGCCTAAGTCTAGGGGTGCCCTAGCCTAAGCCTTGGGGTACCCTAGCCTAAGCCTAGGGGTGCCCTAGCCTAAGGCTAGGGGTGCCCTTGCCTAAGGCTAGGGGTGCCCTAGCCTTAGTCTTGTGGAGTCCTCGCCTTAGCCTAAGCCTAGAGGTGCCCTATCCTAAGCCATGGGGTGCCCTAGCCTAAGCCTAGGGGTGCCCTAGCCTAAGCCTAGGGGTGCCCTAGCCTAAGCCTAGGGGTGCCCTAACCTAAGCCTAGGGGTGCCCTAGCCTTAGGCTAGGGGAGCCCTAGCCTTAGCCTAAGCCTTGGGGTGCCCTAGCCTAAACATAGGGGTTCCCTAGCCTAAGCCTAGGGGTGACCTAGCCTAAGCCTAGGGGTGCCCTAGCCTAAGACTAGGGGTGCCCTAGCCTAAGCTTAGGGGTGCCCTACTCTAAGCCTAAGGGTGCCCTAGTCTTAGGCTAGGGAAGCCCTAGCCTTGGCCTAAGCCTTGGGGCGCCCTAGCCTAAACCTAGCGGTTGCCTAGCCTAAGCCCAGGGTTGCCCTAGGCTAAGGCTAGGGGTGCCCTAGCCTTAGTATAGTGGAGCCCTAGCCTTAGCCTACGCTTAGGGGTGCCCTATCCTAAGCCTAGGGGTGCCCTAGCCGTAGTCTAAGCCTAAGGGTGCCCTAGCCCAAGCCTAGGCATGCCCTAGTGTTAGGCTAGAGGAGCCCTAGCCTTAGCTTAAGCCTAGGGCTGCCCTAGCCTCAGCCTAGGGGTGCCCTAGCCTAAGTCTAGGGGTGCCCTAGCCTAAGCCTAGGTGTACCCTAGCCTTAGGCTAGGGGAGTCCTCGCCTTAGCTGAAGCCTTGGGGTGACATAGCCTAAGCCTAGGGGTGCCCTAGCCTAATCCTAGGGGTGCCCTAGCCCAAGCCTAGGGGTGCCCTAGCTTAACCCTAGGGGTACCATAGCCTTAGGCTAGGGGAGCCCTAGCCTTAGCCTAAGCCTAGGGGTGCCCCAACCTAAGCCTAGGGGTGTCCTCGCCTAAGCCTAGGGGTGCCCTAGCCTAAGACTAGGGGTGCCCTAGCCTAAGCGTAGGGGTGCCCTAGCGTAAGCCTAGGGGTGCCCTAGCCTTAGTCTAGTGAGCCCTAGCCTTAGCCTAAGCCTAGGGGTGCCCTATCCTAAGCCATGGGGTGCCCTATCCTAAGCCTAGGGGTGCCCTAGCCTAAGCCTACGGTTGCCCTACCCTAAGCCTAGGGGTGCCCTAGTCTTAGGCTAGGGGAGCCCTAGCCTTAGCCTAAGCTTAGGGGTGCCCTAGCCTAAGCCTAGGGGAGCCCTAGCCTAAGCCTACGGGTGTCCTAGCCTAAGCCTAGGGGTGCCCTACCCTAAGCCTAGGGGTGCCCTAGCCTTAGGCTAGGGGAGCCCTAGCCTTAGCCTAAGCCTAGGGGCGCCCTAGTCTAAACCTAGGGGTTCCCTAGCCTAAACCTAGGGGTGAGCTAGCCTAAGCCTAGGGGTGCCCTAGGTAAGGCTAGGGGTGCCCCAGCCTTAGTCTAGTGGAGCCCTAGCCTTAGCCTAAGCTTAGGGGTGCCCTAGCCTAAGCCTAGGGTTGCCCTACCCTAAGCCTAGGGGTGCCCTAGCCGAAGCCTAGGGATGCCCTAGCGTTAGGCTAGAGGAGCCCTGGCCTTACCCTAAGACTAGGGGTGCCCTAGCCTAAGTTTAGGGGTGCCTAGCCTAAGCATAGGGGTGCCCTAACCTAAGCCTAGGGGTTCCCTACCTAAGCCTAGGGGTTCCCTAGCCTAAGCCTACGGGTGCCCTAGCCTAAGCCTAGCTGTGCCCTAGCCTTAGGCTAGGGGAGCCCTAGCCTTAGCCTAAACCTAGGGGTGCCCTAGCCTGAGCCTAGGGGTGCCCTAGCGTAAGCATAGGGGTGCCCTAGCCTAAGCATAGGGTTTCCCTATCCTAAGCCTAGGGGTGAGCTAGCGTAAGGCTATGGGTGCCCTAGCCTTAGTCCAGTGGAGCCCTAGCCTTAGCATAAGCCTAGGGGTGCCCTATCCTAAGCCTAGGGGTGCCCTAGCCTAAGCCTAGGGTTGCCCTACCCTAAGCCTAGGGGTGCCCTAGCCTTAGGCTAGGAGAGCCCTAGCCTTAGCCTAAGCCTAGGGGTGCCCTAGCCTTAGGCTAGGGGAGCCCTAGCCTTAGCCTAAGCTTTGGGGCGCCCTAGCCTAAACCTAGGGGTTCCCTAGCCTAAGCCTAGGGGTGCCCTAGCTAAGCCTAGTGGTGCCCTAGCCCACACCTAGGCATGCCCTAGTGTTAGGCTAGAGGAGCCCTAGCCTTAGCCTAAGCCTAGGGGTGACCTAGCCTCAGCCTAGGGGTGCCCTAGCCTCAGTCTAGGGGTGCCCTAACCTAAGCCTAGGTGTACCCTAGCCTTAGGCTAGGGGAGTCCTCGCATTAGCCGAAGCCTTGGGGTGCCCTAGCCTAAGCCTAGGGGTGCCCTAGCCTAAGCCTAGGGGTGCCCTAGCCCAAGCCTAGGGATGCCCTAGTGTTAGGCTAGAGGAGCCCTAGCCTTACCCTAAGCCTATGGGTGCCCTAGCCTAAGCCTAGGGGTGCCCTAGCTTAAGCCTAGGGGTACACTAGCCTTAGGCTAGGGGAGCCCTAGCCTTAGCCTAAGCCTAGGGGTGCCCCAGCCTAAGCCTAGGGGTGCCCTAGCCTAAGTCTACGGGTGCCTAGCCTAAGCATAGGGGTGCCCTAGCCTAAGTCTAGGGGTGCCTAGCCTTAGCATAGGGGTGCCCTAACCTAAGCCTAGGGGTTCCCTACCTAAGCCAAGAGGTGCCCTAGCCTAAGCGTACGGGTGCCCAAGCCTAAGCCTAGGGGTGCCCTAGCTTTAGGCTAGGGAAGCCCTAGCCTTAGCCTAAGCCTAGGGGTGCACTAGCCTAAGCCTAGGGCTGCCCTAACCTAAGAAAGCCTAGGGGTGCCCTAGCCTAAGCCTAGGGGTGCCCTAGCCTAAGCCTAGCGGTGCCCTAGCCTAAGCCTAGGGGTGCCCTAGCCTAAACCAAGGGGTGCCCTAGCCTAAGGCTAGGGGTGCCCTAGCATTAGGCTAGGGGAGCCCTAGTCTTAGTCTAAGCCTAGGGGTGCCTTAGCCTAAGCCTAGGGGTGCCGTAGCCCAAGCCTATGGGTGCCTTAGCCTTAGGCAAGGGAAGCCCTAGCCTTAGCCTAAGCCTAGGCGTGCCCTAGCCTAAGCCTAGGGGTGCCCTAGCCTAAGTCTAGGGGTGCCCTAGCCTAAGTCTAGGGCTGCCCTAGCCTAAGCCTAGGGCTTCCCTAGCCTAAGCCTAGGGGTTCCCTACCTAAGCCTAGGGGTTCCCTAGCCTAAGCCTACGGGTGCCCTAGCCTAAGCCTAGCTGTGCCCTAGCCTAAGCCTAGGGGTGCCCTAGCCTAAGCCTAGGGGTACACAAGCCTTAGGCTAGGGGAGCCCTAGCCTTAGCCTAAGCCTAGGTGTGCCCCAGCCTAAGCCTAGGGGTGCCCTAGCCTAAGGGTAGGGGTGCCCTAGCCTAAGCATAGGGGTGCCCTAACCTAAGCCTACGGATTCCCTAACTAAGCCTAGGGGTGCACTAGCCTAAGCCTACGGGTGCCCAAGCCTAAGCCTAGGGGTGCCCTAGCCTTAGGCTAGGGAAGCCCTAGCCTTAGCCTAAGCCTAGGGTTGCCCGAGCCTAAGCCTTGGGGTGCCCTAGCCTAAGCCTAGGGGTGCTCTAGCCTAAGCGTAGTGGTGCCCTAGCCTAAGCCTAGGGGTTCCCTAGCCTAAGCCTAGGGGTGCCCTTGCCTAAACCTAGGGGTGCCCCAGCCTAAGCCTAGGAGTGCCGTATCCCAAGCCTAGGGGTGCCCTAGCGTTAGGCTAGAGGAGCCCTAGCCTGAGCCTAAGCCTAGTGGTGCCCTATCCTAAGCCTAGGGGTGCCCTAGCCTAAGTCTAGGTTTGCCCTAGCCTAAGCCTAGGGGTACCCTAGCCTTTGGATAGGGGAGTCCTCGCCTTAGCCGAAGCCTTGGGGTGAACTAGCCTAAGCCTAGGGGTGCCCTAGCCTAAGCCTAGGGGTGCCCTAGCCCAAGCCTAGGGATGCCCTAGCGATAGGCTAGAGGAGCCCTAGCCTTAGCCTAAGCCAAGGGGTGCCCTAGCCTAAGTCTAGGGGTGCCCTAGCCTAAGCCTTGGGGTACCCTAGCCTAAGCCTAGGGGTGCCCTAGCCTAAGGCTAGGGGTGCCCTTGCCTAAGGCTAGGGGTGCCCTAGCCTTAGTCTTGTGGAGTCCTCGCCTTAGCCTAAGCCTAGAGGTGCCCTATCCTAAGCCATGGGGTGCCCTAGCCTAAGCCTAGGGGTGCCCTAGCCTAAGCCTAGGGGTGCCCTAGCCTAAGCCTAGGGGTGCCCTAACCTAAGCCTAGGGGTGCCCTAGCCTTAGGCTAGGGGAGCCCTAGCCTTAGCCTAAGCCTTGGGGTGCCCTAGCCTAAACATAGGGGTTCCCTAGCCTAAGCCTAGGGGTGACCTAGCCTAAGCCTAGGGGTGCCCTAGCCTAAGACTAGGGGTGCCCTAGCCTAAGCTTAGGGGTGCCCTACTCTAAGCCTAAGGGTGCCCTAGCCTTAGGCTAGGGAAGCCCTAGCCTTGGCCTAAGCCTTGGGGCGCCCTAGCCTAAACCTAGCGGTTGCCTAGCCTAAGCCCAGGGTTGCCCTAGGCTAAGGCTAGGGGTGCCCTAGCCTTAGTATAGTGGAGCCCTAGCCTTAGCCTACGCTTAGGGGTGCCCTATCCTAAGCCTAGGGGTGCCCTAGCCGTAGTCTAAGCCTAAGGGTGCCCTAGCCCAAGCCTAGGCATGCCCTAGTGTTAGGCTAGAGGAGCCCTAGCCTTAGCTTAAGCCTAGGGCTGCCCTAGCCTCAGCCTAGGGGTGCCCTAGCCTAAGTCTAGGGGTGCCCTAGCCTAAGCCTAGTGGTGCCTTAGCCTAAGCCTAGGTGTGACCTAGCCTTAGCCTAAGCCTAGGGGTGCCATAGCCTAAGCCTAAGGGTGCACTAACCTAATCCTAGGGTGCCCTTGCCTAAGCCTATTGATGCCTTAGCCTAAGCCTTTGGGTGCCCTAGCCTAAGCCTAGGGGTGCCCTATCCTAAGCCTAGGGGTGCCCAGGCCTTAGGCTAGAGGAGCCCTAGCCTTAGCCTAAGCCTCTGGCTGCCCTAGCCTAAGCCTAGGGGTGCCCTAGCCTAAGCCTAGGGGTGCCCTAGCCTAACCCTAGGGGTGCCCTAGCTTAAGGCTAGGCGTGTCCTAACCTAAGCATAGGGGTGCCCTACCCTAAGCTTAGTGGTGCCCTAGCCTAAGCCTAGGGGTACCCTAGCCTAGGCCTAGAGGTGCCCTAGCCTAAGCCTAGGGGTGCCCTAGCCTAAGCCTAGGGGTGCCCAGGCCTTAGGCTAGAGGAGCCCAGCCTTAGCCTAAGCCTATGGCTGCCCTAGCCTAAGCCTAGGGGTGCCCTAGCCTAAGCCTATGGGTGCCCTAGCCTAACCCTAGGGGTGCCCTAGCTTTAGGCTAGGGGAGCACTAGCCTTAGCATAAGCCTAGGGGTGCCCTAGCCTAAGCCTAGGCATGCCCTACCCTAAGCCTAGTGGTGCCCTACCCTAAGCCTAGGGGAGCCCTACCATAAGCCTACAGGTGCCCTAGCCTAAGCCTAGGCTTGCCCTAGCCTAAGCCTAGGTTTGCCCTAGCCTTAGGCTAGCTGAGCCCTAGCCTAAGCCTAAGCCTAGGGGTGCCTTGCCTAAGACTAGGGGTGCCGTAGCCTAAGCTAAGGGGTGCCGTAGCCTAAGCCTAGGGGTGCCCTAGCCTAAGCCTAGGGGTGCCCTAGGGTTAGGCTAGGGGAGCCCTAGACTTAGGCTAAGCCAATGAGTGCCCTAGCCTAAGCCTAGGGGTGCCATAGCCTAAGCCTAGGGGTGCCCTAGCCTAAGCCTAGGGGTGCCCTAGCCTTAGGCTAAGGGAGCTTAGCCTTAGCCTAAGCCTAGGGGTGCACTAGCCTAAGCCTAGGCTTGCCCTAGCCTTAGGCTAGGGGAGCCCTAACGTTAGCATAAGCCTAGGGGTGCCCTAGCCCAAGCCTAGGGGTCCCCTAGCCTAAGCCTAGGGGTGCCCTAGCCTAAGCCTAGGGTTGCCCTAGCCTAAGCCTAGGGGTGCCCTAGCCTTAGTCTAGTGGAGCCCTAGCCTTAGCCTAAGCCTAATGGTGCCCTAGCCTAAGCCTAGATTTGCCCTAGCCTAAGCCTAGGGGTGCCCTAGCCTTAGGCTAGGGGAGCCCTAGCCTTAGCCCAAGCCTAGGGGTGCCCTAGCCAAAGACTAGCGGTGCCCTAGCCTAAACTTAGGGGTGCCCTAGCGTAAGCCTAGGGGTGGCCTAGCCTAAGCCTAGGGGTGGCCTAGCCTAAGCCTAGGTGTGCCCTAGCCTAAGCCTAGGGGTGCCATACACTAAGCCTACGGGTGCCCGAGCCTAAGCCTATCGGTTCCCTAGCCTTAGCCTTAGCCTAGGGGTGCCCTAGCCTAAGCCTAGGGGTTCTCAAGCCTTAGGCTAGCTGAGCCCCAGCCTTAGCCTAAGCGTAGTGGTGCCCTATCCTAAGCCTCGGGGTGCCCTAGCCTAAGCTTAGGGGTGCCCTAGCCTAAGCCTTGGGGTGCCCTAGCTCAAGCCTAGGGATGCCCTAGCGATAGGCTAGAGGAGCCCTAGCCTTAGCCTAAGCCTAGGGGTGCCCTAGCCTAAGTCTAGGGGTGCCCTAGACTAAGCCTTGGGGTACCCTAGCCTAAGCCTAGGGGTGCCCTAGCCTAAGGCTAGGGGTGCCCAAGCCTTAGTCTTGTGGAGTCCTCGCCTTAGTCTAAGCCTACAGGTGCCCTATCCTAAGCCATTGGGTGCCCTAGTCTAAGCCTAGGGGTGCCCTAGCCTAAGCCTAGGGGTGCCCTAGCCTAAGCCTAGGGGTGCCCTAGCCTAAGCCTACGGGTGTCCAAGCCTAAGCCTAGGGGTGCCCTAGCCTAAGCCTAGGGGTGCCCTAGCCTTAGGCTAGGGGAGCCCTAGCCTTAGCCTAAGCCTTGGGGCGCACTAACCTAAACCTAGGGGTTCCCTAGCCTAAGCCTAGGGGTGCCCTAGTCTAAGCCTAGGGGTGCCCTAGCCTAAGCCTAGGGGTGCTCTAGGGTTAGGCAAGGGGAGCCCTACCCTTAGCCTAAACCTAGGGGTGCCCTAGCCTAAGCTTTGTGGTGCCCTAGCCTAAGACTATGGGTGCCCTAGCCTAAGCCTAGGGGTGCCCTAGCCTAAGCCTAGGGGTGCCCTAGCCTTAGGATTGGGGGCCCTAGCCTTAGCCTAAGCCTAGGGGTGCCCTAGCCTAAGCCTAGTGGTGTCCTAGCCTAAGCCTAGGGGTGCCCTAGCCTAAGCCTGGGGGTGCCCTAGCCTTAGACTAGGGGAAACTAGCCTTAGGCTAGGGGAGCCCTAGACTTAGCCTAAGCCTTGGGGCGCCCTAGCCTAAACCTTGTGGTTCCCTAGCCTAAGCCTAGGGGTGAGCTAGCCTAAGCCTAGGGGTGCCCTAGGCTAAGGCTAGGGGTGCCCTAGCCTTAGTCTAGTGGAGCCCTAACCTTAGCCTAAGATTAGGGGTGCCCTATCCTAAGCCTAGGGGTGCCCTAGCCTTAACCTAGTGGTGCCCTACGATAAACCTAGGGTTGCCCTAGCCTAAGCCTAGGGGTGCCCTAGCGTAAGGCTAGTGGTGCCCTAGCCTTAGTCTAGTGGAGCCCTAGCTTTAGCCTCAGCCTAGGGGTGCCCTATCCTAAGCCATGGGGTGCCCTAGCCTAAGCTTAGGGGTGCCCTAGCCTAAGCCTACGGTTGCCCTACCCTAAGCCTTGGGTGCCCTAGTCTTAGGCTAGGGGAGCCCTAGCCTTAGCCTAAGCCTAGGGGTGCCCTAGCCTAAGCCTAGGGGTGCCCTAGCCTAAGCCTACGGGTGTCCTAGCCTAAGCCTAGGGGTGCCCTACCCTAAGCCTAGGGGTGTCCTAGCCTTAGGCTAGGGGAGCCCTATCCTTAGCCTAAGCCTAGGGGCACCCTAGTCTAAACCTAGGGGTTCCCTAGCCTAAGCCTAGGGGTGAGCTAGCCTAAGCCTAGGGGTGCCCTAGGCTAAGGCTAGGGGTGCCCTAGCCTTAGTCTAGTGGAGCCCTAGCCTTAGCCTAAGCTTAGGGGTGCCCTATCCTAAGCCTAGGGGTGCCCTAGCCTATGGCTAGCGGTGCCCTAGCCTCAGGCTAGGGGAGCCGTAGCCTTAGTCTAAGCCTAGGGGTGCCCTAGCCCAAGTCTAGGGATGCCCTAGCGTTAGGTTAGAGGAGCCCTAGCCTTAGCCTAAGCCTAGGGGTGCCCTAGCCTAAGCCTAGGGGTGCCCTAGCCTAAGCCTAGGAGTGCCCTAGCCTTAGGCTAGGGGAGCCCTAGCCTTAGCCTAAGCCTAGGGATGTCCTAGCCTAAGCCTAGGGGTGCCCTAGCCTAAGCCTAGGGGTGCCCTAGCCTTAGGCTAGGGGAGCCCCAGGCTTAGCCTAAGCCTTGGGGTGCCCTAACTTAAACCTAGGGGTTCCCTACCCTAAGCCTAGGGGTGCCCTAGCGTAAGGCTAGGTGTGCCCTAGCCTTTGTCTAGTGGAGCCCTAGCCTTAGCTTAAGTGTAGGGGTGCCCTATCCTAAGCCATGGGGTGCCCTAGCCTAAGCTTAGGGGTGCCCTAGCCTAAGCCTATGGTTGCTCTACCCTAAGCCTAGGGGTGCCCTAGTCTTAGGCTAGGGGAGCCCTAGTCTTAGCCTAAGCCTAGGGGTGCCCTAGCATAAGCCTAGGGGTGCCCTAGCCTAAGCCTACGGGTGTCCTCGCCTAAGCCTAGGGGTGCCCTACCCTAAGCCTAGGGGTGCCCTAGCCTAAGCCTAGGGCTGCCTGAGCCTAAGCCTAGGGCTGCCCTTGCCTAAGCCTAGGGGTGCCCTAGCCTAAGCCTAGGGGTGCCCTAGCCTAAGCCTAGGGGTGCCCTAGCCTAAGCCTAGGGGTGCCATAGCCTAAGCCTAGGTGTGCCCTAGCATAAGCCTAGGGGTGCCCTAGCCTTAGGCTAGGGGAGCCCTAGCCTTAGCCTAAGCCTTGGGGCGCCCTAGCTTAAACCTAGGGGTTCCCTAGCCTAAGCCTAGGGGTGACCTATCCTAAGCCTAGGGGTGCCCCAGGCTAAGGCTAGGGGTGCCCGAGCCATAGTCTAGTGGAGCCCTAGCCTTACACTAAGCCTAGGGGTGCCTTAGCCCAAGCCTAGGGATGCCCTAGCGTTAGGCTAGAGGAGCCCTAGCTTAGCCTAAGCCTAGGGGTGCCCTAGCCTAAGCCTAAGGGTGCCCTAGCCTATGTCTAGGGGTGCCCTAGCCTAAGCCTAGGTGTACCCAAGCCTTAGACTAGGAGAGTCCTCGCCTCAGCCTAAGCCTTGGGGTGCCCTAGACTAAGCTTAGGGGTGCCCTATCCTAAGCCTAGGGGTGCCCTAGCCGAAGCCTAGGGATGCCCTAGCGTTAGGCTAGAGGAGCCCTGGCCTTACCCTAAGCCTAGGGGTGCCCCAGCCTAAGCCTAGGGGTGCCCTAGACTAAGTCTAGGGGTGCCTAGCCTAAGCATAGGTGTGCCCTAACCTAAGCCTAGGGGTTCCCTACCTAAGCCTAGTGGTTCCCTAGCCTAAGCCTACGGTTGCCCTAGCCTAAGGCTAGGGGTGCCCTAGCCTTAGGCTAGGGGAGCCCTAGCTTTAGCCTAAACCTAGGGGTGCCCTAGCCTGAGCCTAGGGGTGCCCTAGCGTAAGCATAGGGGTGCCCTAGCCTAAGCCTAGGGTTGCCCTAGCCTAAGACTAGGGGTGCGCTAGCGAAAGGCTAGGGGTGCCCTAGCCTTAGTCCAGTGGAGCCCTATCCTTAGCCTGAGCCTTGGAGTGTCCTATCCCAAGCCTAGGGGTGCCCTAGCCTAAGCCTAGGGTTGCCCTACCCTAAGCCTAGGGGTGCCCTAGTCTTAGGCTAGGGGAGCCCTAGCCTTAGCCTAAGCCTAGGGGTGCCCTAGCCTAAGCCGAGGGGTGCCCTAGCCTAAGCCTACGGGTGTCCTAGCCTAAGCCTAGGGGTGCCCTACCCTAAGCCTAGGGTTGCCCTAGCCTTAGGCTAGGGGAGCCCTAGCCTTAGCCTAAGCCTTGGGGCGCCCTAGCCTAAACCTAGGGGTTCCCTAGCCTAAGCCCAGGGGTGCCCTAGGCTAAGGCTAGGGGTGCCCTAGCCTTAGTCTAGTGGAGCCCTAGCCTTAGCCTACGCTTAGGGGTGCCCTATCCTAAGGCTAGGGGTGCCCTAGCCGTAGTCTAAGCCTTGGGGTGCCCTAGCAAAAGCCTAGGCATGCCCTAGTGTTAGGCTAGAGGAGGCCTAGCCTTAGCCTAGGCCTAGGGGTGCCCCAGCCTAAGCCTTGGGGTGCCCTAGCCTAAGGCTAGGGGTGCCCTAGCTTAAGCCTAGGGGTACCCTAGCCTTAGGCTAGGGGAGCCCTAGCCTTAGCCTAAGCCTAGGGGTGCCCCAGCCTAAGCCTAGGGGAGCCCTAGCCTAAGCCTAGGGGTGCCCTAGCCTAAGCCTAGGGGTGCCCCAGCCTAAGCCTAGGGGTGCCCTAGCCTAAGCCTAGGAGTGCCCTAGCGTAAGCCTAAGGGTGCTCTAGCCTTAGCCTAGGGGAGCCCTAGCCTTAGCCTAAGCCTTGGGGCGCCCAGCTTAAACCTAGGGGTTCCCTAGCCTAAGCCTAGGGGTGACCTAGCCTAAGCCTAGGGATGCCCTAGCGTTAGACTAGAGGAGCCCTAGCTTAGCCTAAGCCTAGGGGTGCCCTATCCTAAGCCTAAGGGTGCCCTAGCCTAAGTCTAGGGGTGCCCTAGCCTAAGCCTAGGTGTACACAAGCCTTAGGCTAGGAGAGTCCTCGCCTCAGCCTAAGCCTTGGGGTGCCCTAGCCTAAGCCTAGGGGTGCCCTAGCCTAAGCCTAGGGGTGCTCTAGCCGAAGCCTAGGGATGCCCTAGCGTTAGGCTAGAGGAGCCCTGGCCTTACCCTAAGCCTAGGGGTGCCCCAGCCTAAGCCTAGGGGTGCCCTAGCCTAAGTCTAGGGGTGCCTAGCCTAAGCATAGGTGTGCCCTAACCTAAGGTTAGGGGTTCCCTACCTAAGCCTAGGGGTTCCCTAGCCTAAGCCTACGGGTGCCCTAGCCTAAGGTTAGGGTTGCCCTAGCCTTGGGCTAGGGGTGCCCTAGCCTTAGCCTAAACCTAGGGGTGACTTAGCCTGAGCCTTGGGGTGCCCTAGCGTAAGCATAGGGGTGCCCTATCCTAAGCCTAGGGGTGCCCTAGCCTAAGCCTAGGGTTGCCCTACCCTAAACCTAGGGGTGCCCTAGTCTTAGGCTAGGGGAGCCCTAGCCTTAGCCTAAGCCTAGGGGTGCCCTAGCCTAAGCCTAGGGGTGCACTAGCATAAGCCTATGGGTGTCCTAGCCTAAGCCTAGGGGTGCCCTACCCTAAGCCTAGGGTTTCCCTAGCCTTAGGCTAGGGGAGCCCTAGCCTTGGCCTAAGCCTTGGGGTGCCCTAGCCTAAACCTAGGGGTTCCCTAGCCTAAGCCCAGGGTTGCCCTAGGCTAAGGCTAGGGGTGCCCTAGCCTTAGTCTAGTGGAGCCCTAGCCTTAGCCTACGCTTAGGGGTGCCCTATCCTAAGCCTAGGGGTGCCCTAGCCGTAGTCTAAGCCTAGGGGTGCCCTAGCCCAAGCCTAGGCATGCCCTAGTGTTAGGCTAGAGGAGCCCTAGCCTAAGCCTAAGCCAAGGGTGCCCTAGCCTCAGCCTAGGTGTGCCCTAGCCTAAGTCTAGGGGTGCCCTAGCCTAAGCCTAGGTGTACCCTAGCCTTAGGCTAGGGGAGTCCTCGCCTTAGCCGAAGCCTTGGGGTGACATAGCCTAAGCCTAGGGGTCCCCTAGCCTAAGCCTAGGGGTGCCCTAGCCCAAGCCTAGGTATGCCCTGGCGTTAGGCTAGAGGAGCCCTAGCCTTACCCTAAGCCTAGGGGTGCCCTAGCCTAAGCCTAGGGGTGCCCCAACCTAAGTCTAGGGGTGCCCTAGCCTAAGTCTAGGGGTGCCTAGCCTAAGCATAGGGGTGCCCTAGCCTAAGTCTAGGGGTGTCTAGCCTAAGCATAGGGGTGCCCTAACCTAAGCCTAGGGGTGCCCAAGCCTTAGCCTAGGGGTGCCCTAGCCTTAGGCTAGGGAAGCCCTAGCCTTAGCCTAAGCCTAGGGGTGCCCTAGCCTAAGCCTAGGGCTGCCCTAGCCTAAGCCTAGGGGTGCCCTATCCTAAGCTTAGGGGTGCCCTAGCCTAAGCCTAGGGGTGCCCTAGCCTAAGCCTAGGGGTGCCCTAGCCTAAGCCTAGGGGTACACAAGCCTTAGGCTAGGGGAGCCCTAGCCTTAGCCTAAGCCTAGGTGTGCCCCAGCCTAAGCCTAGGGATGCCCTAGCCTAAGTGTAGGGGTGCCCTAGCCTAAGCATAGGGGTGCCCTAACCTAAGCCTACGGGTTCCCTAACTAAGCCTAGGGGTGCACTAGCCTAAGCCTACGGGTGCCCTAGCCTAAGCCTAGGTGTGCCCTTGCCTAAACCTAGGGGTGCCCCAGCCTAAGCCTAGGAGTGCCGTATCCCAAGCCTAGGGGTGCCCTAGCGTTAGGCTGGAGAAGCCCTAGCCTGAGCCTAAGCCTAGTGGTGCCCTATCCTAAGCCTAGGGGTGCCCTAGCCTAAGTCTAGGGTTGCCCTAGCCTAAGCCTAGGGGTACCCTAGCCTTTGGATAGGGGAGTCCTCGCCTTAGCCAAAGCCTTGGAGTGACCTAACCTAAGCCTAGGGGTGCCCTAGCCTAAGCCTAGGGGTGCCCTAGCCCAAGCCTGGGGATGCCCTAGCGATAGGCTAGAGGAGCCCTAGCATTAGCCTAAGCCTAGGGGTGCCCTAGCCTAAGTCTAGGGGTGCCCTAGCCTAAGCCTTCGGGTACCCTAGCCTAAGCCTAGGGGTGCCCTAGCCTTAGTCTAGTGGAGCCCTAGCCTTAGCCTACGCTTAGGGGTGCCCTATCCTAAGCCTAGGGGTGCCCTAGCCGTAGTCTAAGCCTAGGGGTGCCCTAGCCCAAGCCTAGGCATGCCCTAGTGTTAGGCTAGAGGAGCCCTAGCCTAAGCCTAAGCCAAGGGTGCCCTAGCCTCAGCCTAGGTGTGCCCTAGCCTAAGTCTAGGGGTGCCCTAGCCTAAGCCTAGGTGTACCCTAGCCTTAGGCTAGGGGAGTCCTCACCTTAGCCGAAGCCTTGGGGTGACATAGCCTAAGCCTAGGGGTCCCCTAGCCTAAGCCTAGGGGTGCCCTAGCCCAAGCCTAGGTATGCCCTGGCGTTAGGCTAGAGGAGCCCTAGCCTTACCCTAAGCCTAGGGGTGCCCTAGCCTAAGCCTAGGGGTGCCCCAACCTAAGTCTAGGGGTGCCCTAGCCTAAGTCTAGGGGTGCCTAGCCTAAGCATAGGGGTGCCCTAGCCTAAGTCTAGGGGTGTCTAGCCTAAGCATAGGGGTGCCCTAACCTAAGCCTAGGGGTGCCCAAGCCTTAGCCTAGGGGTGCCCTAGCCTTAGGCTAGGGGAGCCCTAGCCTTAGCCTAAGCCTAGGTGTGCCCCAGCCTAAGCCTAGGGATGCCCTAGCCTAAGTGTAGGGGTGCCCTAGCCTAAGCATAGGGGTGCCCTAACCTAAGCCTAAGGGTTCCCTAACTAAGCCTAGGGGTGCACTAGCCTAAGCCTACGGGTGCCCTAGCCTAAGCCTAGGTGTGCCCTTGCCTAAACCTAGGGGTGCCCCAGCCTAAGCCTAGGAGTGCCGTATCCCAAGCCTAGGGGTGCCCTAGCGTTAGGCTGGAGAAGCCCTAGCCTGAGCCTAAGCCTAGTGGTGCCCTATCCTAAGCCTAGGGGTGCCCTAGCCTAAGTCTAGGGTTGCCCTAGCCTAAGCCTAGGGGTACCCTAGCCTTTGGATAGGGGAGTCCTCGCCTTAGCCAAAGCCTTGGGGTGACCTAACCTAAGCCTAGGGGTGCCCTAGCCTAAGCCTAGGGGTGCCCTAGCCCAAGCCTGGGGATGCCCTAGCGATAGGCTAGAGGAGCCCTAGCATTAGCCTAAGCCTAGGGGTGCCCTAGCCTAAGACTAGGGGTGCCCTAGACTAAGCTTAGGGGTGCCCTAGTCCAAGCCTAGGGGTGCCCTAGCCTTAGGCTAGGGGAGCCCTAGCCTTGGCCTAAGCCTTGGGGCGCCCTAGCCTAAACCTAGGGGTTCCCTAGCCTAAGCCCAGGGTTGCCCTAGGCTAAGGCTAGGGGTGCCCTAGCCTTAGTATAGTGGAGCCCTAGCCTTAGCCTACGCTTAGGGGTGCCCTATCCTAAGCCTAGGGGTGCCCTAGCCGTAGTCTAAGCCTAAGGGTGCCCTAGCCCAAGCCTAGGCATGCCCTAGTGTTAGGCTAGAGGAGCCCTAGCCTTAGCTTAAGCCTAGGGCTGCCCTAGCCTCAGCCTAGGGGTGCCCTAGCCTAAGTCTAGGGGTGCCCTAGCCTAAGCCTAGGTGTACCCTAGCCTTAGGCTAGGGGAGTCCTCGCCTTAGCTGAAGCCTTGGGGTGCCATAGCCTAAGCCTAGGGGTGCCCTAGCCTAATCCTAGGGGTGCCCTAGCCCAAGCCTAGGGGTGCCCTAGCTTAACCCTAGGGGTACCATAGCCTTAGGCTAGGGGAGCCCTAGCCTTAGCCTAAGCCTTGGGGTGCCCTAGCCTAAACATAGGGGTTCCCTAGCCTAAGCCTAGGGGTGACCTAGCCTAAAACTAGGGGTGCCCTAGCCTAAGACTAGGGGTGCCCTAGCCAAACTTAGGGGTGCCCTAGTCCAAGCCTAGGGGTGCCCTAGCCTTCGGCTAGGGGAGCCCTAGCCTTGGCCTAAGCCTTGGGGCCCCCTAGCCTAAACCTAGGGGTTCCCTAGCCTAAGCCCAGGGTTGCCCTAGGCTAAGGCTGTGGGTGCCCTAGCCTTAGTCTAGTGGAGCCCTAGCCTTAGCCTACGCTTAGGGGTGCCCTATCCTAAGCCTAGGGGTGCCCTAGCCGTCGTCTAAGCCTAGGGGTGCCCTAGCCCAAGCCTAGGCATGCCCTAGTGTTAGGCTAGAGGAGCCCTAGCCTTAGCCTAAGCCTAGGGGTGCCCTAGCCGCAGCCTAGGGGTGCCCTACCTAAGCCTAGGGGTGCCCTAGCCCAAGCCTAGGGATGCTCTAGCGTTAGGCTAGAGGAGCCCTAGCCTTACCCTAAGCCTAGGGGTGCCCTAGCCTAAGCCAAGGGGTGGCCTAGCCTAAGCCTAGGGGTGCCCTAGCTTAAGCCTAGGGGTACCCTAGCCTTAGGCTAGGGGAGCCCTAGCCTTAGCCTAAGCCTAGGGGTGCCCCAGCCTAAGCCTAGGGGTGCCTTAGCCTAAGCCTAGGGGTGCCCTAGCCTAAGCCTAGGGGTGCCCCAGCCTAAGCCTAGGGGTGCCCTACCCTAAGCCTAGGAGTGCCGTAGCGTAAGCCTAGGGGTGCCCTAGCCTTAGCCTAGGGGAGCCCTAGCCTTAGCCTCAGCCTTGGGGCACCCTAGCTTAAACCTAGGGGTTCCCTAGCCTAAGCCTAGGGGTGACCTAGCCTAAGCCTAGGGGTGCCCTAGGCTAAGGCTAGATGTGCCCGAGCCATAGTCTAGTGGAGCTCTAGCCTTACACTAAGCCTAGGGGTGCCTTAGCCCAAGCCTAGGGATGCCCTAGCGTTAGATTAGAGGAGCCCTAGCTTAGCCTAAGCCTAGGGGTGCCCTAGCCTAAGCCTAAGGGTGCCCAAGCCTAAGTCTAGGGGTGCCCTAGCCTTAGCCTAGGTGTACCCAAGCCTTAGGCTAGGAGAGTCCTCGCCTCAGCCTAAGCCTTGGGGTGCCCTAGCCTAAGCCTAGGGGTGCCCTAGCCTAAGCCTAGGGGTGCCCTAGCCGAAGCCTAGGGATGCCCTAGCGTTAGGCTAGAGGAGCGCTGGCCTAACCCTAAGCCTAGGGGTGCCCCAGCCTAAGCCTAGGGGTGCCCTAGCCTAAGTCTAGGGGTGCCTAGCCTAAGCATAGGGGTGCCCTAACCTAAGCCTAGGGGTTCCCTACCTAAGCCTAGGGCTTCCCTAGCCTAAGCCTACGGGTGCCCTAGCCTAAGGCTAGGGGTGCCCTAGCCTTAGGCTAGGGGAGCCCTAGTCTTAGCCTAAACCTAGGGGTGCCCTAGCCTGAGCCTCGGGGTGCCCTAGCGTAAGCATAGGGGTGCCCTATCCTAAGCCTAGGGGTGCCCTAGCCTAAGCCTAGGGTTGCCCTACCCTAAGCCTAGGGGTGCCCTACCCTAAGCCTAGGGTTTCCCTAACCTTAGGCTAGGGGAGCCCTAGCCTTGGCCTAAGCCTTGGGGCGCCCTAGCCTAAACCTAGGGGTTCCCTAGCCTAAGCCCAGGGTTGCCCTAGGCTAAGGCTAGGGGTGCCCTAGCCTTAGTCTAGTGGAGCCCTAGCCTTAGCCTACGCTTAGGGGTCCCCTATCCTAAGCCTAGGGGTGCCCTAGCCGTAGTCTAAGCCTAGGGGTGCCCTAGCCCAAGCCTAGGCATGCCCTAGTGTTAGGCTAGAGGAGCCCTAGCCTTAGCCTAAGCCTAGGGGTGCCCTAGCCTCAGCCTAGGGGTGCCCTAGCCTAAGTCTAGGGGTGCCCTAGCCTAAGCCTAGGTGTACCCTAGCCTTAGGCTAGGGGATTCCTCGCCTTAGCCGAAGCCTTGGGGTGCCATAGCCTAAGCCTAGGGGTGCCTTAGCCTAAGCCTAGTGGTGCCCAAACCTAAGCCTAGGGGTGCCCTAGCCTTAGGCTAGGGAAGCCCTAGCCTTAGCCTAAGCCTAGGGGTGCCCTAGCCTAAGCCTAGGGCTGCCCTAGCATAAGCCTAGGGGTGCCCTAGCCTAAGCCTAGGGGTGCCCTAGCCTAAGCCTAGGGGTGCCCTAGCCTAAGCCTAGGGGTACACAAGCCTTAGGCTAGGGGAGCCCTAGCCTTAGCCTAAGCCTAGGTGTGCCCCAGCCTAAGCCTAGGGGTGCCCTAGCCTAAGGGTAGGGGTGCCCTAGCCTAATCATAGGGGTGCCCTAACCTAAGCCTACGGATTCCCTAACTAAGCCTAGGGGTGCACTAGCCTAAGCCTACGGGTGCCCAAGCCTAAGCCTAGGGGTGCCCTAGCCTTAGGCTAGGGAAGCCCTAGCCTTAGCCTAAGCCTAGGGTTGCCCGAGCCTAAGCCTTGGGGTGCCCTAGCCTAAGCCTAGGGGTGCTCTAGCCTAAGCGTAGTGGTGCCCTAGCCTAAGCCTAGGGGTTCCCTAGCCTAAGCCTAGGGGTGCCCTTGCCTAAACCTAGGGGTGCCCCAGCCTAAGCCTAGGAGTGCCGTATCCCAAGCCTAGGGGTGCCCTAGCGTTAGGCTAGAGGAGCCCTAGCCTGAGCCTAAGCCTAGTGGTGCCCTATCCTAAGCCTAGGGGTGCCCTAGCCTAAGTCTAGGTTTGCCCTAGCCTAAGCCTAGGGGTACCCTAGCCTTTGGATAGGGGAGTCCTCGCCTTAGCCGAAGCCTTGGGGTGAACTAGCCTAAGCCTAGGGGTGCCCTAGCCTAAGCCTAGGGGTGCCCTAGCCCAAGCCTAGGGATGCCCTAGCGATAGGCTAGAGGAGCCCTAGCCTTAGCCTAAGCCAAGGGGTGCCCTAGCCTAAGTCTAGGGGTGCCCTAGCCTAAGCCTTGGGGTACCCTAGCCTAAGCCTAGGGGTGCCCTAGCCTAAGGCTAGGGGTGCCCTTGCCTAAGGCTAGGGGTGCCCTAGCCTTAGTCTTGTGGAGTCCTCGCCTTAGCCTAAGCCTAGAGGTGCCCTATCCTAAGCCATGGGGTGCCCTAGCCTAAGCCTAGGGGTGCCCTAGCCTAAGCCTAGGGGTGCCCTAGCCTAAGCCTAGGGGTGCCCTAACCTAAGCCTAGGGGTGCCCTAGCCTTAGGCTAGGGGAGCCCTAGCCTTAGCCTAAGCCTTGGGGTGCCCTAGCCTAAACATAGGGGTTCCCTAGCCTAAGCCTAGGGGTGACCTAGCCTAAGCCTAGGGGTGCCCTAGCCTAAGACTAGGGGTGCCCTAGCCTAAGCTTAGGGGTGCCCTACTCTAAGCCTAAGGGTGCCCTAGTCTTAGGCTAGGGAAGCCCTAGCCTTGGCCTAAGCCTTGGGGCGCCCTAGCCTAAACCTAGCGGTTGCCTAGCCTAAGCCCAGGGTTGCCCTAGGCTAAGGCTAGGGGTGCCCTAGCCTTAGTATAGTGGAGCCCTAGCCTTAGCCTACGCTTAGGGGTGCCCTATCCTAAGCCTAGGGGTGCCCTAGCCGTAGTCTAAGCCTAAGGGTGCCCTAGCCCAAGCCTAGGCATGCCCTAGTGTTAGGCTAGAGGAGCCCTAGCCTTAGCTTAAGCCTAGGGCTGCCCTAGCCTCAGCCTAGGGGTGCCCTAGCCTAAGTCTAGGGGTGCCCTAGCCTAAGCCTAGGTGTACCCTAGCCTTAGGCTAGGGGAGTCCTCGCCTTAGCTGAAGCCTTGGGGTGCCATAGCCTAAGCCTAGGGGTGCCCTAGCCTAATCCTAGGGGTGCCCTAGCCCAAGCCTAGGGGTGCCCTAGCTTAACCCTAGGGGTACCATAGCCTTAGGCTAGGGGAGCCCTAGCCTTAGCCTAAGCCTAGGGGTGCCCCAACCTAAGCCTAGGGGTGTCCTCGCCTAAGCCTAGGGGTGCCCTAGCCTAAGACTAGGGGTGCCCTAGCCTAAGCGTAGGGGTGCCCTAGCGTAAGCCTAGGGGTGCCCTAGCCTTAGTCTAGTGAGCCCTAGCCTTAGCCTAAGCCTAGGGGTGCCCTATCCTAAGCCATGGGGTGCCCTATCCTAAGCCTAGGGGTGCCCTAGCCTAAGCCTACGGTTGCCCTACCCTAAGCCTAGGGGTGCCCTAGTCTTAGGCTAGGGGAGCCCTAGCCTTAGCCTAAGCTTAGGGGTGCCCTAGCCTAAGCCTAGGGGAGCCCTAGCCTAAGCCTACGGGTGTCCTAGCCTAAGCCTAGGGGTGCCCTACCCTAAGCCTAGGGGTGCCCTAGCCTTAGGCTAGGGGAGCCCTAGCCTTAGCCTAAGCCTAGGGGCGCCCTAGTCTAAACCTAGGGGTTCCCTAGCCTAAACCTAGGGGTGAGCTAGCCTAAGCCTAGGGGTGCCCTAGGTAAGGCTAGGGGTGCCCCAGCCTTAGTCTAGTGGAGCCCTAGCCTTAGCCTAAGCTTAGGGGTGCCCTAGCCTAAGCCTAGGGTTGCCCTACCCTAAGCCTAGGGGTGCCCTAGCCGAAGCCTAGGGATGCCCTAGCGTTAGGCTAGAGGAGCCCTGGCCTTACCCTAAGACTAGGGGTGCCCTAGCCTAAGTTTAGGGGTGCCTAGCCTAAGCATAGGGGTGCCCTAACCTAAGCCTAGGGGTTCCCTACCTAAGCCTAGGGGTTCCCTAGCCTAAGCCTACGGGTGCCCTAGCCTAAGCCTAGCTGTGCCCTAGCCTTAGGCTAGGGGAGCCCTAGCCTTAGCCTAAACCTAGGGGTGCCCTAGCCTGAGCCTAGGGGTGCCCTAGCGTAAGCATAGGGGTGCCCTAGCCTAAGCATAGGGTTTCCCTAGCCTAAGCCTAGGGGTGAGCTAGCGTAAGGCTATGGGTGCCCTAGCCTTAGTCCAGTGGAGCCCTAGCCTTAGCATAAGCCTAGGGGTGCCCTATCCTAAGCCTAGGGGTGCCCTAGCCTAAGCCTAGGGTTGCCCTACCCTAAGCCTAGGGGTGCCCTAGCCTTAGGCTAGGAGAGCCCTAGCCTTAGCCTAAGCCTAGGGGTGCCCTAGCCTTAGGCTAGGGGAGCCCTAGCCTTAGCCTAAGCTTTGGGGCGCCCTAGCCTAAACCTAGGGGTTCCCTAGCCTAAGCCTAGGGGTGCCCTAGCTAAGCCTAGTGGTGCCCTAGCCCACACCTAGGCATGCCCTAGTGTTAGGCTAGAGGAGCCCTAGCCTTAGCCTAAGCCTAGGGGTGACCTAGCCTCAGCCTAGGGGTGCCCTAGCCTCAGTCTAGGGGTGCCCTAACCTAAGCCTAGGTGTACCCTAGCCTTAGGCTAGGGGAGTCCTCGCATTAGCCGAAGCCTTGGGGTGCCCTAGCCTAAGCCTAGGGGTGCCCTAGCCTAAGCCTAGGGGTGCCCTAGCCCAAGCCTAGGGATGCCCTAGTGTTAGGCTAGAGGAGCCCTAGCCTTACCCTAAGCCTATGGGTGCCCTAGCCTAAGCCTAGGGGTGCCCTAGCTTAAGCCTAGGGGTACACTAGCCTTAGGCTAGGGGAGCCCTAGCCTTAGCCTAAGCCTAGGGGTGCCCCAGCCTAAGCCTAGGGGTGCCCTAGCCTAAGTCTACGGGTGCCTAGCCTAAGCATAGGGGTGCCCTAGCCTAAGTCTAGGGGTGCCTAGCCTTAGCATAGGGGTGCCCTAACCTAAGCCTAGGGGTTCCCTACCTAAGCCAAGAGGTGCCCTAGCCTAAGCGTACGGGTGCCCAAGCCTAAGCCTAGGGGTGCCCTAGCTTTAGGCTAGGGAAGCCCTAGCCTTAGCCTAAGCCTAGGGGTGCACTAGCCTAAGCCTAGGGCTGCCCTAACCTAAGAAAGCCTAGGGGTGCCCTAGCCTAAGCCTAGGGGTGCCCTAGCCTAAGCCTAGCGGTGCCCTAGCCTAAGCCTAGGGGTGCCCTAGCCTAAACCAAGGGGTGCCCTAGCCTAAGGCTAGGGGTGCCCTAGCATTAGGCTAGGGGAGCCCTAGTCTTAGTCTAAGCCTAGGGGTGCCTTAGCCTAAGCCTAGGGGTGCCGTAGCCCAAGCCTATGGGTGCCTTAGCCTTAGGCAAGGGAAGCCCTAGCCTTAGCCTAAGCCTAGGCGTGCCCTAGCCTAAGCCTAGGGGTGCCCTAGCCTAAGTCTAGGGGTGCCCTAGCCTAAGTCTAGGGCTGCCCTAGCCTAAGCCTAGGGCTTCCCTAGCCTAAGCCTAGGGGTTCCCTACCTAAGCCTAGGGGTTCCCTAGCCTAAGCCTACGGGTGCCCTAGCCTAAGCCTAGCTGTGCCCTAGCCTAAGCCTAGGGGTGCCCTAGCCTAAGCCTAGGGGTACACAAGCCTTAGGCTAGGGGAGCCCTAGCCTTAGCCTAAGCCTAGGTGTGCCCCAGCCTAAGCCTAGGGGTGCCCTAGCCTAAGGGTAGGGGTGCCCTAGCCTAAGCATAGGGGTGCCCTAACCTAAGCCTACGGATTCCCTAACTAAGCCTAGGGGTGCACTAGCCTAAGCCTACGGGTGCCCAAGCCTAAGCCTAGGGGTGCCCTAGCCTTAGGCTAGGGAAGCCCTAGCCTTAGCCTAAGCCTAGGGTTGCCCGAGCCTAAGCCTTGGGGTGCCCTAGCCTAAGCCTAGGGGTGCTCTAGCCTAAGCGTAGTGGTGCCCTAGCCTAAGCCTAGGGGTTCCCTAGCCTAAGCCTAGGGGTGCCCTTGCCTAAACCTAGGGGTGCCCCAGCCTAAGCCTAGGAGTGCCGTATCCCAAGCCTAGGGGTGCCCTAGCGTTAGGCTAGAGGAGCCCTAGCCTGAGCCTAAGCCTAGTGGTGCCCTATCCTAAGCCTAGGGGTGCCCTAGCCTAAGTCTAGGTTTGCCCTAGCCTAAGCCTAGGGGTACCCTAGCCTTTGGATAGGGGAGTCCTCGCCTTAGCCGAAGCCTTGGGGTGAACTAGCCTAAGCCTAGGGGTGCCCTAGCCTAAGCCTAGGGGTGCCCTAGCCCAAGCCTAGGGATGCCCTAGCGATAGGCTAGAGGAGCCCTAGCCTTAGCCTAAGCCAAGGGGTGCCCTAGCCTAAGTCTAGGGGTGCCCTAGCTTAAGCCTTGGGGTACCCTAGCCTAAGCCTAGGGGTGCCCTAGCCTAAGGCTAGGGGTGCCCTTGCCTAAGGCTAGGGGTGCCCTAGCCTTAGTCTTGTGGAGTCCTCGCCTTAGCCTAAGCCTAGAGGTGCCCTATCCTAAGCCATGGGGTGCCCTAGCCTAAGCCTAGGGGTGCCCTAGCCTAAGCCTAGGGGTGCCCTAGCCTAAGCCTAGGGGTGCCCTAACCTAAGCCTAGGGGTGCCCTAGCCTTAGGCTAGGGGAGCCCTAGCCTTAGCCTAAGCCTTGGGGTGCCCTAGCCTAAACATAGGGGTTCCCTAGCCTAAGCCTAGGGGTGACCTAGCCTAAGCCTAGGGGTGCCCTAGCCTAAGACTAGGGGTGCCCTAGCCTAAGCTTAGGGGTGCCCTACTCTAAGCCTAAGGGTGCCCTAGCCTTAGGCTAGGGAAGCCCTAGCCTTGGCCTAAGCCTTGGGGCGCCCTAGCCTAAACCTAGCGGTTGCCTAGCCTAAGCCCAGGGTTGCCCTAGGCTAAGGCTAGGGGTGCCCTAGCCTTAGTATAGTGGAGCCCTAGCCTTAGCCTACGCTTAGGGGTGCCCTATCCTAAGCCTAGGGGTGCCCTAGCCGTAGTCTAAGCCTAAGGGTGCCCTAGCCCAAGCCTAGGCATGCCCTAGTGTTAGGCTAGAGGAGCCCTAGCCTTAGCTTAAGCCTAGGGCTGCCCTAGCCTCAGCCTAGGGGTGCCCTAGCCTAAGTCTAGGGGTGCCCTAGCCTAAGCCTAGGTGTACCCTAGCCTTAGGCTAGGGGAGTCCTCGCCTTAGCTGAAGCCTTAGGGTGCCATAGCCTAAGCCTAGGGGTGCCCTAGCCTAATCCTAGGGGTGCCCTAGCCCAAGCCTAGGGGTGCCCTAGCTTAACCCTAGGGGTACCATAGCCTTAGGCTAGGGGAGCCCTAGCCTTAGCCTAAGCCTAGGGGTGCCCCAACCTAAGCCTAGGGGTGTCCTCGCCTAAGCCTAGGGGTGCCCTAGCCTAAGACTAGGGGTGCCCTAGCCTAAGCGTAGGGGTGCCCTAGCGTAAGCCTAGGGGTGCCCTAGCCTTAGTCTAGTGAGCCCTAGCCTTAGCCTAAGCCTAGGGGTGCCCTATCCTAAGCCATGGGGTGCCCTATCCTAAGCCTAGGGGTGCCCTAGCCTAAGCCTACGGTTGCCCTACCCTAAGCCTAGGGGTGCCCTAGTCTTAGGCTAGGGGAGCCCTAGCCTTAGCCTAAGCTTAGGGGTGCCCTAGCCTAAGCCTAGGGGAGCCCTAGCCTAAGCCTACGGGTGTCCTAGCCTAAGCCTAGGGGTGCCCTACCCTAAGCCTAGGGGTGCCCTAGCCTTAGGCTAGGGGAGCCCTAGCCTTAGCCTAAGCCTAGGGGCGCCCTAGTCTAAACCTAGGGGTTCCCTAGCCTAAACCTAGGGGTGAGCTAGCCTAAGCCTAGGGGTGCCCTAGGTAAGGCTAGGGGTGCCCCAGCCTTAGTCTAGTGGAGCCCTAGCCTTAGCCTAAGCTTAGGGGTGCCCTAGCCTAAGCCTAGGGTTGCCCTACCCTAAGCCTAGGGGTGCCCTAGCCGAAGCCTAGGGATGCCCTAGCGTTAGGCTAGAGGAGCCCTGGCCTTACCCTAAGACTAGGGGTGCCCTAGCCTAAGTTTAGGGGTGCCTAGCCTAAGCATAGGGGTGCCCTAACCTAAGCCTAGGGGTTCCCTACCTAAGCCTAGGGGTTCCCTAGCCTAAGCCTACGGGTGCCCTAGCCTAAGCCTAGCTGTGCCCTAGCCTTAGGCTAGGGGAGCCCTAGCCTTAGCCTAAACCTAGGGGTGCCCTAGCCTGAGCCTAGGGGTGCCCTAGCGTAAGCATAGGGGTGCCCTAGCCTAAGCATAGGGTTTCCCTAGCCTAAGCCTAGGGGTGAGCTAGCGTAAGGCTATGGGTGCCCTAGCCTTAGTCCAGTGGAGCCCTAGCCTTAGCATAAGCCTAGGGGTGCCCTATCCTAAGCCTAGGGGTGCCCTAGCCTAAGCCTAGGGTTGCCCTACCCTAAGCCTAGGGGTGCCCTAGCCTTAGGCTAGGAGAGCCCTAGCCTTAGCCTAAGCCTAGGGGTGCCCTAGCCTTAGGCTAGGGGAGCCCTAGCCTTAGCCTAAGCTTTGGGGCGCCCTAGCCTAAACCTAGGGGTTCCCTAGCCTAAGCCTAGGGGTGCCCTAGCTAAGCCTAGTGGTGCCCTAGCCCACACCTAGGCATGCCCTAGTGTTAGGCTAGAGGAGCCCTAGCCTTAGCCTAAGCCTAGGGGTGACCTAGCCTCAGCCTAGGGGTGCCCTAGCCTCAGTCTAGGGGTGCCCTAACCTAAGCCTAGGTGTACCCTAGCCTTAGGCTAGGGGAGTCCTCGCATTAGCCGAAGCCTTGGGGTGCCCTAGCCTAAGCCTAGGGGTGCCCTAGCCTAAGCCTAGGGGTGCCCTAGCCCAAGCCTAGGGATGCCCTAGTGTTAGGCTAGAGGAGCCCTAGCCTTACCCTAAGCCTATGGGTGCCCTAGCCTAAGCCTAGGGGTGCCCTAGCTTAAGCCTAGGGGTACACTAGCCTTAGGCTAGGGAAGCCCTAGCCTTAGCCTAAGCCTAGGGGTGCCCCAGCCTAAGCCTAGGGGTGCCCTAGCCTAAGTCTACGGGTGCCTAGCCTAAGCATAGGGGTGCCCTAGCCTAAGTCTAGGGGTGCCTAGCCTTAGCATAGGGGTGCCCTAACCTAAGCCTAGGGGTTCCCTACCTAAGCCAAGAGGTGCCCTAGCCTAAGCGTACGGGTGCCCAAGCCTAAGCCTAGGGGTGCCCTAGCTTTAGGCTAGGGAAGCCCTAGCCTTAGCCTAAGCCTAGGGGTGCACTAGCCTAAGCCTAGGGCTGCCCTAACCTAAGAAAGCCTAGGGGTGCCCTAGCCTAAGCCTAGGGGTGCCCTAGCCTAAGCCTAGCGGTGCCCTAGCCTAAGCCTAGGGGTGCCCTAGCCTAAACCAAGGGGTGCCCTAGCCTAAGGCTAGGGGTGCCCTAGCATTAGGCTAGGGGAGCCCTAGTCTTAGTCTAAGCCTAGGGGTGCCTTAGCCTAAGCCTAGGGGTGCCGTAGCCCAAGCCTATGGGTGCCTTAGCCTTAGGCAAGGGAAGCCCTAGCCTTAGCCTAAGCCTAGGGGTGCCCTAGCCTAAGCCTAGGGGTGCCCTAGCCTAAGTCTAGGGGTGCCCTAGCCTAAGTCTAGGGCTGCCCTAGCCTAAGCCTAGGGCTTCCCTAGCCTAAGCCTAGTGTTGCCCTATCCTAAGCCTAGGGGTGCCCTAGCATAAGCTTAGGGGTGCCCTAGCCTAAGCCTAGGGGTGCCCTAGCCTAAGCATAGGGGTGCCCTATCCTAAGCCTAGGGGTGCCCTAGCCTAAGCCTAGCGGTGCCCTAGCCTAAGCCTACGGGTGTCCTAGCCTAATCGTAGGGGTGCCCTATCCTAAGCCTAGGTGTGCCCTAGACTTAGTCTAGGGGAGCCCTTCCCTTAGCCTAAGCCTTGGGGCACACAAGCCTAAGCCTAGGGGTGCCCTAGCATAAGCCTAGGGGTACCCTAGCCTTAGGCTAGGGGAGCCCTAGCCTTAGCCTAAGCCTAGGGATGCCCCATACTAAGCCTAGGGGTGCCCTAGCCTAAGTCTAGGGGTGCCTAGCCTAAGCATAGGGGTACCCTATCCTAAGCCTAGGGGTTCCCTACCTAAGCTTAGGGGTGCCCTAGCCTAAGCCTAGGGGTGCCTTAGCCTTAGGCAAGGGAAGCCCTAGCCTTAGCCTAAGCCTAGGGGTGCCCTAGCCTAAGCCTAGGGGTGCGCTAGCCTAAGCCTAGGGGTGCCCTAGCGTAAGCCTAGGGGTGCCCTAGCCCAAGCCTAGGGATGCCCCAGCCTAAGCCTAGGAGTGCCGTATCCCAAGCCTAGGGGTGCCCTAGCCTAAGGCTAGGGGTGCCCTAGCCTTAGGCTAGGGGAGCCCTAGTCTTAGTCTAAGCCTAGGGGTGCCTTAGCCTAAGACTAGGGGTGCCGTAGCCCAAGCCTATGGGTGCCTTAGCCTTAGGCAAGGGAAGCCCTAGCCTTAGCCTAAGCCTAGGGGTGCCCTAGCCTAAGCTTAGGGGTGCCCTAGCCTAAGCCTACGGGTGTCCTAGCCTAATCCTAGGGGTGCCCTATCCTAAGCCTAGGGGTGCCCTAGACTTAGGCTTGGGGAGCCCTTGCCTTAGCCTAAGCCTTGGGGCGCACAAGCCTAAGCGTAGGGGTGCCCTAGCCTAAGCCTAGGGGAGCCCTAGCACACGCCTAGGGATGCCCTAGCTTTACGGTAGAGGAGCCCTAGCCTTACCCTAAGCCTAGGGGTGCCCTAGCCTATGTCTAGGGGTGCCCTAGCATAAGCCTAGGGGTACCCTAGCCTTAGGCTAGGAGAGCACTAACCTTAGCCTAAGCCTAGGGATGCCCCATACTAAGCCTAGGGGTGCCCTAGCCTAAGTCTAGGGGTGCCTAGCCTAAGCATAGGGGTGCCCTATCCTAAGCCTAGGGGTTCCCTACCTAAGCTTAGGGGTGCCCTAGCCTAAGCCTAGGGCTGCCTTAGCCTTAGGCTAGGGAAGCCCTAGCCTTAGCCTAAGCTTAGAGGTGCCCTAGCCTAAGCCTAGGGATGCCCTACCCCAAACCTTGGGGTGCCCTAGCCTAAGCCTAGGGCTACCCTAGCCTAAGCCTTGGGCTGCCCTAGCCTAAGCCTAGTGCTGCCCTAGACTAAGTCTAGGGGTGCCCTAGCCTAAGCCTAGGGGTGCCCTAGCCTAAGCCTAGGGGTGCCCTAGCCTATACCTAGGGGTGCCCTAGCCTAAGCCTAGGGGTGCCCTAGCCTAAACCTAGGGGTGCCCTGGCCTAAGCCTAGGGGTGCCCTAGCCTAAGCCTAGGGGTGCCCTAGCCTAAGCCTAGGGCTGCCCTAGCATAAGCCTACGGGTGTTCTAGCCTAAGCATAGGGGTGCCCTAGCCTAAGCCTAGGGGTGCCCTAGCCTTAGGCTAGGGGAGCCCTAGACTTAGCCTAATCCTTGGGGCACCCTAGCCTAAACCTAGGGGTTCCCTAGCCTTAGGCTAGGGGAGCCCTAGCCTTAGCCTAAGCCTAGGGGTGCCCTAGCCGAAGCCTAGGGATGCCCTAGCGTTAGGCTAGAGGAGCCCTAGCCTTAGCCTAAGCCTAGGGCTGCCCTAGCCTCAGCCTAGAGGTGCGCTAGCCTAAGTCTAGGGGTGCCCTAGCCTAAGCCTAGGGGTACCCTAGCCTTTGGCTAGAGGAGCCCTAGCCTTAGCCTAAGCCTAGGGGTGCCCTAGCCTAAGCCTAAGGGTGCCCTAGCCTAAGCCTATGGGTCCCCTAGCCTAAGCCTAGGGATGCCCTAGCCTTAGCCTAAACCTAGGGGGCCCTAGCCTAATCCTAGGGGTGCCCTAGCCTAAGCCTAGGGGTGCCCTACCCTAAGCCTAGGGTTGCCCTAGCCTTAGGCTAGGGGAGCCCTAAGCTTAGCCAAAGCCTTGGGGCGCCCTAGCCTAAACCTAGGGGTTCCCTAGCCTAAGCCTAGGGGTGAGCTAGCCTAAGCCTAGGGGTGCCCTAGGCTAAGGCTAGGGGTGCCCTAGCCTTAGTCTAGTGGAGCCCTAGCTTTAGCCTAAATTTAGGGGTGCCCTATCCTAAGCCTAAGTGTGCCCTATGCTAAGGCTAGGGGTGCCCTAGCCATAGGCTAGGAGAGCCCTAGCCTTACTCTAAGCCTAGGGGTGCCCTAGCCCAAGCCTAGGGATGCCCTAGCGTTAGGCTAGAGGAGCCCTAGCCTTAGCCTAAGCCTAGGGGTGCCCTAGCCTAAGCCTAGGGGTGCCCTAGCCTAAGTCTAGGGGTGCCCTAGCCTAAGCCTAGGTGTACCCTAGCCTTAGGCTAGGGGAGTCCTCGCCTTAGCCGAAGCCTTGGGGTGCCCCAGACTAAGCTTTGGGGTGCCCTAGCCTAAGGCTAGGGGTGCCCTCGCCTTAGGCTAGGGGAGCCCTAGCCTTAGCCTAAGTCTAGGGGTGCCCTAGCTTAAGATAGGGGTGCCCTAGCCTAAGCCTAGGGGTGCCCTAGCCAAAGCCTAGGGGTGCCCTAGCCTAAGCCTAGGGGTGCCCTATCCTAAGCCTAGGGGTGCCCTATCCTAAGCCTAGGGGTGCCCTATCCTAAGCCTAGGGGTGCCCTAGCCTTAGGCTAGCGGAGCCCTAGCCTTAGCCTAAGCCTAGTGGTGCCCTATCCTAAGCATAGTGGTGCCCTAGCCTAAGCCTACGGTTGTCCTAGCCTAAGCCTAGGGTGCCCTAGCCTAAGTCTAGGGGTGTCCTAGCCTAAGCCTAGGGGTGCCCTAGCCTAAGACTAAGGGTGCCCTACCTAAGCCTAGGGGTCCCCTAGCCTAAGCCTAGGTATGCCCTAGCCTTAGCGTAAACCTAGGGGGCCCTAGCCTCAGCCTAGGGGTGCCCTAGCTTAAGCCTAGGGGTTCCCTAGCCTAAGCCTACGGTTGCCCTAGCCTAAGCCTAGGGGTGCCCTAGCGTAAGGTTAGGGGTGCCCTAGCCTAAGCCTAGGGGTGCCCTAGCCTAAGCCTAGGGGTGCTCTAGCCTATGTCAAGGGGTGCCCTAGCCTAAGCCTAGGGGTGCCCTAGCCTAAGCCTAGGGGTGCCCTAGCCCAAGCCTATGGATGCCGTAGCGTTAGGCTAGAGGAACCCTGGCCTTACCCTAAGGCTAGGGGTGCCCTAGCCTAAGTCTAGGGTTGCCTAGCCTAAGTATAGGGGTGCCCTATCCTAAGCCTAGGGGTTCCCTACCTAAGCTTAGGGGTGCCCTAGCCTAAGCCTACGGTTGCCCTAGCCTTAGGCTAGGGAAGCCTTAACTTTAGCCTAAGCCTAGGGGTGCCCTAGCCTAAGCCTAGGGGTGCCCGAGCCTAAGCCTAGGGGTGCTCTAGCCTATGTCAAGGGGTGCCCTAGCCTAAGCCTAGGGGTGCCCTAGCCTAAGCCTAGGGGTGCCCTAGCCCAAGCCTATGGATGCCGTAGCGTTAGGCTAGAGGAACCCTGGCCTTACCCTAAGGCTAGGGGTGCCCTAGCCTAAGTCTAGGGTTGCTAGCCTAAGCATAGGGGTGCCCTATCATAAGCCTAGGGGTTCCCTACCTAAGCTTAGGGGTGCCCTAGCCTAAGCTTAGGGGTGCCCTAGCCTAAATCTAGGGCTGCCCTAGCCTAAGCCTAGGGCTGCCCTAGCCTAAGCCTAGGGGTGCCCTAGCCTAAGCCTAGGGGTGCCATAGCCTAAGCCTAGGGGTGCCCTAACGTAAGCCTAGGGGTGCCCTAGCCTAAGCCTAGGGGTGCCCTAGCCTAAGCCTAGGGGTGCCCTATCCTAAGCCTAGGGGTGCCCTATCCTAAGCTTCGGAGTGCCCTATCCTAAGCCTCGGGGTGCCCTATCCTAAGCCTAGGGGTGCCCTAGCCCAAGCCTAGGGGTGCCCTAGCCTAAGCCTACGGTTGTCCTAGCCTAAGCCTAGGGGTGCCCTAGCCTAAGCCTAGGGGTGTCCTAGCCTTAGGCTAGGGGAGCCATAGCCTTAGCCTAAGCTTAGGGGTGCCCTAGCCGAAGCCTAGGGATGCCCTAGCGTTAGTCTAGAGGAGCCCTAGCCTTAGCCTAAGCCTAGGGGTGTCCTAGCCTAAGCTTAGAGGTGCCCTAGCCTAAGTCTAGGGGTGTCCTAGCCTAAGCCTAGGGGTACCCTAGCCTTAGGCTAGGGGAGCCATAGCCTTAGCCTAAGCTTAGGGGTGCCGTAGTCTTAGCCTAGGGGTGCCCTAGCCTAAGCCTAGAGGAGCCGTAGCTTTAGCCTAAGCCTAGGGGTGCCCTAGCCTAAACTTAGGGGTGCCCTAGCCTAAGCCTAGGGTTGCCCTAGCGTAAGGATAGGGGTGCCCTAGCCTTAGTACAGTGGAGCCCTAGCCTTAGCCTAAGCCTAGGGGTGCCCTAGACTAAGACATGGGGTGCCGTAGCCTAAGCCTAGGGGTGCCCTAGCCTAAACCTAGGGTTGCCCTACCCTAAGCCTAGGGGTTCCCTAGTCTTAGGCTAGGGGAGCCCTAGCCTTAGCCTAAGCCTAGGGGTGCCCTAGCCTAAGCCTAGGGGTGCCCTAGCCTAAGCCTACGGGTTTCCTAGCCTAAGCCTAGGGTTGCCCTACCCTAAGCCTAGGGTTCCCCTAGCCTTAGGATAGGGGAGCCATAGCCTTAGCCAAAGCCTTGGGGCGCCCTATCCTAAACCTAGGGGTTCCCTAGCCTAAGCCTAGGGGTGAGGTAGCCTAAGCCTAGGGGTGCCCTATCCTAAGGCTAGGGGTGCCCTAGCATTAGGCTAGGGGAGCCCTAGCCTTAGTCTAAGCCTAGGGGTGCCCTAGTCCAAGCCTAGGGATGCCCTAGCGTTAGGCTACAGGAGCCCTAGCCTTAGCCTAAGCCTAGGGGTGCCCTAGCCTAAGCCTAGGGGTGCCCTTGCCTAAGTCTTGGGGTGCCCTAGCCTAAGCCTAGGTGTACCCTAGCCTTCGTTTAGGCGAGTCCTCGCCTTAGCCGAAGACTTTGGGTGCCCTAGACTAAGCCTTGGGGTGCCCTAGCCTAAGCCTAAGGGTGCCCCAGCCCAAGCCTATGGATGCCCTAGCGTTAGGCTAGAGGAGCCCTAGCCTTACCCTAAGCCTACGGGTGCCCTAGCCTAAGCCCAGGGGTGCCCTAGCCTAAGCCTAAGGGTGCCCTAGCCTAAGGCTAGGGGTGCCCTAGCCTTAGGCTAGGGGAGCCCTAGCCTTAGTCTAAGTCTAGGGGTGCCCTAGCCTAAGACTAGGGGTGCCTTAGCCCAATCCTAGGGATGCCCTAGCGTTAGGCTAGAGGAGCCCTAGCTTAGCCTAAGCCTAGGGGTGTCCTAGCCTAAGCCTATGGGTGCCCTAGCCTAAGTATAGGGGTGTCCTAGCCTATCTTAGGTGTACCCTAGCCTTAGGCTAGGGGAGACCTCGCCTCAGCCGAAGGCTTGGGGTGCCCTAGCCTAAGCCTAGGGGTGCCCTAGCCCATGCCTAGGGGTGCCCTAGCCCAAGCCTAGGGATGCCCTAGCGTTAGGCTAGAGGAGCCCTAGACTAAGCCTAAGCCTAGGGGTGCCCCAGCCAAAGCCTAGGGGTGCCTAGCCTAAGTCTAGGAGTGCCTAGCCTAAGCATAAGGGTGCCCTAACCTAAGCCTAGAGGTTCCCTACCTAAGCCTAGGGGTGCCCTAGCCTAAGCCTACGGGTGCCCTAGCCTAAGCCTAGGGGTGCCCTAGCCTTAGGCTAGGGAAGCCCTAGCCTTAGCCTAAGCCTAGGGGTGCCGTAGCATAAGCCTAGGGCTGCCCTATCCTAAGCCTAGGGGTGCCCTAGCCTAAGCCTTGGGGTGCCCTAGCCTAAGCCTAGGGGTGCTCTATCCTAAGCCTAGGGGTGCCCTAGCCTTAGCCTAAGCCTATGGGTGCCCTAGCCTAAGTGTAGTGGTGCCATAGCCTGAGCATAGGGGTGCCCTAGCCTTAGGCTAGGAGAGCCCTAACCTTAGCCTAAGCCTAGGGATGCCCCATACTAAGCTTAGGGGTGCCCTAGCCTAAGTCTAGGGGTGCCTAGCCTAAGCATAGGGGTGCCCTATCCTAAGCCTAGGGGTTCCCTACCTAAGCTTAGGGGTGCCCTAGCCTAAGCCTAGGGCTGCCTTAGCCTTAGGCTAGGGAAGCCCTAGCCTTAGCCTAAGCTTAGAGGTGCCCTAGCCTAAGCCTAGGGATGCCCTACCCTAAACCTAGGGGTGCCCTAGCGTAAGCCTAGGGCTGCCCTAGCCTAAGCCTTGGGCTGCCCTAGCCTAAGCCTAGTGCTGCCCTAGACTAAGTCTAGGGGTGCCCTAGCCTAAGCCTAGGGGTGCCCTAGCCTAAGCCTAGGGGTACCCTAGCCTATACCTAGGGGTGCCCTAGCCTAAGCCTAGGGGTGCCCTAGCCTAAGCCTAGGGGTGCCCTGGCCTAAGCCTAGGGGTGGCCTAGCCTAAGCCTAGGGGTGCCCTAGCCTAAGCCTAGGGCTGCCCTAGCATAAGCCTACGGGTGTTCTAGCCTAAGCATAGGGGTGCCCTAGCCTAAGCCTAGGGGTGCCCTAGCCTAAGCCTAGGGCTGCCTTAGCCTTAGGCTAGGGAAGCCCTAGCCTTAGCCTAAGCTTAGAGGTGCCCTAGCCTAAGCCTAGGGATGCCCTACCCTAAACCTAGGGGTGCCCTAGCGTAAGCCTAGGGCTGCCCTAGCCTAAGCCTTGGGCTGCCCTAGCCTAAGCCTAGTGCTGCCCTAGACTAAGTCTAGGGGTGCCCTAGCCTAAGCCTAGGGGTGCCCTAGCCTAAGCCTAGGGGTGCCCTAGCCTATACCTAGGGGTGCCCTAGCCTAAGCCTAGGGGTGCCCTAGCCTAAGCCTAGGGGTGCCCTGGCCTAAGCCTAGGGGTGCCCTAGCCTAAGCCTAGGGGTGCCCTAGCCTAAGCCTAGGGCTGCCCTAGCATAAGCCTACGGGTGTTCTAGCCTAAGCATAGGGGTGCCCTAGCCTAAGCCTAGGGGTGCCCTAGCCTTAGGCTAGGGGAGCCCTAGACTTAGCCTAAGCCTTGGGGCACCCTAGCCTAAACCTAGGGGTTCCCTAGCCTTAGGCTAGGGGAGCCCTAGCCTTAGCCTAAGCCTAGGGGTGCCCTAGCCGAAGCCTAGGGATGCCCTAGCGTTAGGCTAGAGGAGCCCTAGCCTTAGCCTAAGCCTAGGGCTGCCCTAGCCTCAGCCTAGAGGTGCGCTAGCCTAAGTCTAGGGGTGCCCTAGCCTAAGCCTAGGGGTACCCTAGCCTTTGGCTAGAGGAGCCCTAGCCTTAGCCTAAGCCTAGGGGTGCCCAAGCCTAAGCCTAAGGGTGCCCTAGCCTAAGCCTATGGGTCCCCTAGCCTAAGCCTAGGGATGCCCTAGCCTTAGCCTAAACCTAGGGGGCCCTAGCCTAATCCTAGGGGTGCCCTAGCCTAAGCCTAGGGGTGCCCTACCCTAAGCCTAGGGTTGCCCTAGCCTTAGGCTAGGGGAGCCCTAGGCTTAGCCAAAGCCTTGGGGCGCCCTAGCCTAAACCTAGGGGTTCCCTAGCCTAAGCCTAGGGGTGAGCTAGCCTAAGCCTAGGGGTGCCCTAGGCTAAGGCTAGGGGTGCCCTAGCCTTAGTCTAGTGGAGCCCTAGCTTTAGCCTAAACTTAGGGGTGCCCTATCCTAAGCCTAAGTGTGCCCTATGCTAAGGCTAGGGGTGCCCTAGCCATAGGCTAGGAGAGCCCTAGCCTTACTCTAAGCCTAGGGGTGCCCTAGCCCAAGCCTAGGGATGCCCTAGCGTTAGGCTAGAGGAGCCCTAGCCTTAGCCTAAGCCTAGGGGTGCCCTAGCCTAAGCCTAGGGGTGCCCTAGCCTAAGTCTAGGGGTGCCCTAGCCTAAGCCTAGGTGTACCCTAGCCTTAGGCTAGGGGAGTCCTCGCCTTAGCCGAAGCCTTGGGGTGCCCCAGACTAAGCCTAGGGGTGCCCTAGCCTAAGTCTAGGGATGCCCTAGCGTTAGGCTAGAGGAGCCCTAGACTAAGCCTAAGCCTAGGGGTGCCCCAGCCAAAGCCTAGGGGTGCCTAGCCTAAGTCTAGGAGTGCCTAGCCTAAGCATAAGGGTGCCCTAACCTAAGCCTAGAGGTTCCCTACCTAAGCCTAGGGGTGCCCTAGCCTAAGCCTACGGGTGCCCTAGCCTAAGCCTAGGGGTGCCCTAGCCTTAGGCTAGGGAAGCCCTAGCCTTAGCCTAAGCCTAGGGGTGCCGTAGCATAAGCCTAGGGCTGCCCTATCCTAAGCCTAGGGGTGCCCTAGCCTAAGCCTTGGGGTGCCCTAGCCTAAGCCTAGGGGTGCTCTATCCTAAGCCTAGGGGTGCCCTAGCCTTAGCCTAAGCCTATGGGTGCCCTAGCCTAAGTGTAGTGGTGCCATAGCCTGAGCATAGGGGTGCCCTAGCCTTAGGCTAGGAGAGCCCTAACCTTAGCCTAAGCCTAGGGATGCCCCATACTAAGCTTAGGGGTGCCCTAGCCTAAGTCTAGGGGTGCCTAGCCTAAGCATAGGGGTGCCCTATCCTAAGCCTAGGGGTTCCCTACCTAAGCTTAGGGGTGCCCTAGCCTAAGCCTAGGGCTGCCTTAGCCTTAGGCTAGGGAAGCCCTAGCCTTAGCCTAAGCTTAGAGGTGCCCTAGCCTAAGCCTAGGGATGCCCTACCCTAAACCTAGGGGTGCCCTAGCGTAAGCCTAGGGCTGCCCTAGCCTAAGCCTTGGGCTGCCCTAGCCTAAGCCTAGTGCTGCCCTAGACTAAGTCTAGGGGTGCCCTAGCCTAAGCCTAGGGGTGCCCTAGCCTAAGCCTAGGGGTACCCTAGCCTATACCTAGGGGTGCCCTAGCCTAAGCCTAGGGGTGCCCTAGCCTAAGCCTAGGGGTGCCCTGGCCTAAGCCTAGGGGTGGCCTAGCCTAAGCCTAGGGGTGCCCTAGCCTAAGCCTAGGGCTGCCCTAGCATAAGCCTACGGGTGTTCTAGCCTAAGCATAGGGGTGCCCTAGCCTAAGCCTAGGGGTGCCCTAGCCTAAGCCTAGGGCTGCCTTAGCCTTAGGCTAGGGAAGCCCTAGCCTTAGCCTAAGCTTAGAGGTGCCCTAGCCTAAGCCTAGGGATGCCCTACCCTAAACCTAGGGGTGCCCTAGCGTAAGCCTAGGGCTGCCCTAGCCTAAGCCTTGGGCTGCCCTAGCCTAAGCCTAGTGCTGCCCTAGACTAAGTCTAGGGGTGCCCTAGCCTAAGCCTAGGGGTGCCCTAGCCTAAGCCTAGGGGTGCCCTAGCCTATACCTAGGGGTGCCCTAGCCTAAGCCTAGGGGTGCCCTAGCCTAAGCCTAGGGGTGCCCTGGCCTAAGCCTAGGGGTGCCCTAGCCTAAGCCTAGGGGTGCCCTAGCCTAAGCCTAGGGCTGCCCTAGCATAAGCCTACGGGTGTTCTAGCCTAAGCATAGGGGTGCCCTAGCCTAAGCCTAGGGGTGCCCTAGCCTTAGGCTAGGGGAGCCCTAGACTTAGCCTAAGCCTTGGGGCACCCTAGCCTAAACCTAGGGGTTCCCTAGCCTTAGGCTAGGGGAGCCCTAGCCTTAGCCTAAGCCTAGGGGTGCCCTAGCCGAAGCCTAGGGATGCCCTAGCGTTAGGCTAGAGGAGCCCTAGCCTTAGCCTAAGCCTAGGGCTGCCCTAGCCTCAGCCTAGAGGTGCGCTAGCCTAAGTCTAGGGGTGCCCTAGCCTAAGCCTAGGGGTACCCTAGCCTTTGGCTAGAGGAGCCCTAGCCTTAGCCTAAGCCTAGGGGTGCCCAAGCCTAAGCCTAAGGGTGCCCTAGCCTAAGCCTATGGGTCCCCTAGCCTAAGCCTAGGGATGCCCTAGCCTTAGCCTAAACCTAGGGGGCCCTAGCCTAATCCTAGGGGTGCCCTAGCCTAAGCCTAGGGGTGCCCTACCCTAAGCCTAGGGTTGCCCTAGCCTTAGGCTAGGGGAGCCCTAGGCTTAGCCAAAGCCTTGGGGCGCCCTAGCCTAAACCTAGGGGTTCCCTAGCCTAAGCCTAGGGGTGAGCTAGCCTAAGCCTAGGGGTGCCCTAGGCTAAGGCTAGGGGTGCCCTAGCCTTAGTCTAGTGGAGCCCTAGCTTTAGCCTAAACTTAGGGGTGCCCTATCCTAAGCCTAAGTGTGCCCTATGCTAAGGCTAGGGGTGCCCTAGCCATAGGCTAGGAGAGCCCTAGCCTTACTCTAAGCCTAGGGGTGCCCTAGCCCAAGCCTAGGGATGCCCTAGCGTTAGGCTAGAGGAGCCCTAGCCTTAGCCTAAGCCTAGGGGTGCCCTAGCCTAAGCCTAGGGGTGCCCTAGCCTAAGTCTAGGGGTGCCCTAGCCTAAGCCTAGGTGTACCCTAGCCTTAGGCTAGGGGAGTCCTCGCCTTAGCCGAAGCCTTGGGGTGCCCCAGACTAAGCCTAGGGGTGCCCTAGCCTAAGTCTAGGGTTGCCTAGCCTAAGCATAGGGGTTCCCTACCTAAGCCTAGGCGTGCCCTAGCCTAAGCCTACGGGTGCCCTAGCCTAATCCTAGGGGTGCCCTAGCCTTAGGCTACGGAAGCCCTAGCCTTAGCCTAAGCCTAGGGGTGCCCTAGCCTAAGCCTAGGGCTGCCCTAGCCTAAGCCTAGGGCTTCCCTAGCCTAAGCCTAGTGGTGCCCTATCCTAAGCATAGGGGTGCCCTAGCCTAAGTCTAGGGGTGCCCTAGCCTAGGCCTAGCGGTGCCCTAGCCTAAGCCTACCGGTGTCCTAGCCTAAGCCTAGGGGTGCCCTAGACTTAGGCTAGGGGAGCCCTTTCCTTAGCCTAAGCCTTGGGGCGCCCTAGCCTAAACCTAGGAGTTCCCTAGCCTAAGCCTAGGGTTGACCTAGCCTAACCCTAGGGGTGCCCTAGGCTAAGGCTAGGGGTGCCCTAGCCTTAGTCTAGTGGAGCCCTATCCTTAGCCTAAGCTTAGGCGTGCCCTATGCTAAGCCTAGGGTTGCCCAAGCCTAAGCCTAGGGGTGCACTAGCCTTAGGCTAGGGGAGCCCTAGCCTTAGTCTAAGCCTAGGGGTGCCCTAGCCCAAGCCTAGGGATGCCTATCGTTAGGCTAGAGGAGCCCTAGATTAGCCTAAGCCTAGGGGTGCCCTAGCCTAAGCCTAGAGGTGCCCTAGCCCAAGCCTAAGACTAGGGGTGTCCCAGCCTAAGCCTCGGGGTCCCTAGCCTAAGTCTAGGGGTGCCTAGCCTAAGCATAAGGGTGCCCTAACCTAAGCCTAGGGGTTCCCTACCTAAGCCTAGGGGTGCCCTAGCCTAAGCCGACGGGTGCCCTAGCCTAAGCCTAGGGGTGCCCTAGCCTTAGGCTAGGGAAACCCTAGCCTTAGACTAGGGAAGCCCTAGCCTTAGCCTAAGACTAGGGGTGCCCTAGCATAAGCCTAGGGCTGCCCTATCCTAAGCCTAGGGGTGCCCTAGCCTAAGACTAGGGGTGCCCTAGCCCAAGCCTTGGGGTGCTCTATCCTAAGCCTAGGGGTGCCCTAGCCTAAGCTTTGGGGTGCCCTAGCCTAAGGCTAGGGGTGCCCTCGCCTTAGGCTAGGGGAGCCCTAGCCTTAGCCTAAGCCTAGGGGTGCCCTAGCTTAAGATAGGGGTGCCCTAGCCTAAGCCTAGGGGTGCCCTAGCCAAAGCCTAGGGGTGCCCTATCCTAAGCCTAGGGGTGCCCTATCCTAAGCCTAGGGGTGCCCTATCCTAAGCCTAGGGGTGCCCTATCCTAAGCCTAGGGGTGCCCTAGCCTTAGGCTAGCGGAGCCCTAGCCTTAGCCTAAGCCTAGTGGTGCCCTATCCTAAGCATAGGGGTGCCCTAGCCTAAGCCTACGGTTGTCCTAGCCTAAGCCTAGGGTGCCCTAGCCTAAGTCTAGGGGTGTCCTAGCCTAAGCCTAGGGGTGCCCTAGCCTAAGACTAAGGGTGCCCTACCTAAGCCTAGGGGTCCCCTTGCCTAAGCCTAGGTATGCCCTAGCCTTAGCGTAAACCTAGGGGGCCCTAGCCTCAGCCTAGGGGTGCCCTAGCTTAAGCCTAGGGGTTCCCTAGCCTAAGCCTACGGTTGCCCTAGCCTAAGCCTAGGGGTGCCCTAGCGTAAGGTTAGGGGTTCCCTAGCCTAAGCCTAGGGGTGCCCTAGCCTAAGCCTAGGGGTGCTCTAGCCTATGTCAAGGGGTGCCCTAGCCTAAGCCTAGGGGTGCCCTAGCCTAAGCCTAGGGGTGCCCTAGCCCAAGCCTATGGATGCCGTAGCGTTAGGCTAGAGGAACCCTGGCCTTACCCTAAGGCTAGGGGTGCCCTAGCCTAAGTCTAGGGTTGCCTAGCCTAAGTATAGGGGTGCCCTATCCTAAGCCTAGGGGTTCCCTACCTAAGCTTAGGGGTGCCCTAGCCTAAGCCTACGGTTGCCCTAGCCTTAGGCTAGGGAAGCCTTAACTTTAGCCTAAGCCTAGGGGTGCCCTAGCCTAAGCCTAGGGGTGCCCGAGCCTAAGCCTAGGGGTGCTCTAGCCTATGTCAAGGGGTGCCCTAGCCTAAGCCTAGGGGTGCCCTAGCCTAAGCCTAGGGGTGCCCTAGCCCAAGCCTATGGATGCCGTAGCGTTAGGCTAGAGGAACCCTGGCCTTACCCTAAGGCTAGGGGTGCCCTAGCCTAAGTCTAGGGTTGCCTAGCCTAAGCATAGGGGTGCCCTATCATAAGCCTAGGGGTTCCCTACCTAAGCTTAGGGGTGCCCTAGCCTAAGCCTAGGGGTGCCCTAGCCTAAACCTAGGGCTGCCCTAGCCTAAGCCTAGGGCTGCCCTAGCCTAAGCCTAGGGGTGCCATAGCCTAAGCCTAGGGGTGCCCTAACGTAAGCCAAGGGGTGCCCTATCCTAAGCCTAGGGGTGCCCTATCCTAAGCTTAGGTGTGCCCTATCCTAAGCCTAGGGGTGCCCTATCCTAAGCCTAGGGGTGCCCTAGCCCAAGCCTAGGGGTGCCCTTGCCTACGCCTAGGGGTGCCCTAGCCTAAGCCTACGGTTGTCCTAGCCTAAGCCTAGGGGTGCCCTAGCCTAAGCCTAGGGGTGTCCTAGCCTTAGGCTAGGGGAGCCCTAGCCTTAGCCTAAGCCTAGGGGTGTCCTAGCCTAAGCTTAGAGGTGCCCTAGCCTAAGTCTAGGGGTGTCCTAGCCTAAGCCTAGGGGTACCCTAGCCTTAGGCTAGGGGAGCCATAGCCTTAGCCTAAGCTTAGGGGTGCCGTAGCCTTAGCCTAGGGGTGCCCTAGCCTAAGCCTAGAGGAGCCGTAGCTTTAGCCTAAGCCTAGGGGTGCCCTAGCCTAAACTTAGGGGTGCCCTAGCCTAAGCCTAGGGTTGCCCTAGCGTAAGGATAGGGGTGCCCTAGCCTTAGTACAGTGGAGCCCTAGCCTTAGCCTAAGCCTAGGGGTGCCTTAGACTAAGACATGGGGTGCCGTAGCCTAAGCCTAGGGGTGCCCTAGCCTAAACCTAGGGTTGCCCTACCCTAAGCCTAGGGGTTCCCTAGTCTAAGGCTAGGGGAGCCCTAGCCTTAGCCTAAGCCTAGGGGTGCCCTAGCCTAAGCCTAGGGGTGCCCTAGCCTAAGCCTACGGGTTTCCTAGCCTAAGCCTAGGGGTGCCCTACCCTAAGCCTAGGGTTCCCCTAGCCTTAGGATAGGGGAGCCCTAGCCTTAGCCAAAGCCTTGGGGCGCCCTATCCTAAACCTAGGGGTTCCCTAGCCTAAGCCTAGGGGTGAGGTAGCCTAAGCCTAGGGGTGCCCTATCCTAAGGCTAGGGGTCCCTAGCATTAGGGTAGGGGAGCCCTAGCCTTAGTCTAAGCCTAGGGGTGCCCTAGTCCAAGCCTAGGGATGCCCTAGCGTTATCTACAGGAGCCCTAGCCTAAGCCTAGGGGTGCCCTAGCCTAAGCCTAGGGGTGCCCTTGCCTAAGTCTTGGGGTGCCCTAGCCTAAGCCTAGGTGTACCCTAGCCTTCGTTTAGGGGAGTCATCGCCTTAGCCGAAGACTTTGGGTGCCCTAGACTAAGCCTTGGGGTGCCCTAGCCTAAGCCTAAGGGTGCCCTAGCCCAAGCCTATGGATGCCCTAGCGTTAGGCTAGAGGAGCCCTAGCCTTACCCTAAGCCTACGGGTGCCCTAGCCTAAGCCCAGGGGTGCCCTAGCCTAAGCCTAGGGGTGCCCTAGCCTAAGGCTAGGGGTGCCCTAGCCTTAGGCTAGGGGAGCCCTAGCCTTAGTCTAAGTCTAGGGGTGCCCTAGCCTAAGACTAGGGGTGCCTTAGCCCAATCCTAGGGATGCCCTAGCGTTAGGCTAGAGGAGCCCTAGCTTAGCCTAAGCCTAGGGGTGCCCTAGCCTAAGCCTATGGGTGCCCTAGCCTAAGTATAGGGGTGTCCTAGCCTATCTTAGGTGTACCCTAGCCTTAGGCTAGGGGAGACCTCGCCTCAGCCGAAGGCTTGGGGTGCCCTAGCCTAAGCCTAGGGGTGCCCTAGCCTAAGCCTAGGGGTGCCCTAGCCCAAGCCTAGGGATGCCCTAGCGTTAGGCTAGAGGAGCCCTAGACTAAGCCTAAGCCTAGGGGTGCCCCAGCCAAAGCCTAGGGGTGCCCTAGCCTAAGTCTAGGAGTGCCTAGCCTAAGCATAAGGGTGCCCTAACCTAAGCCTAGGGGTTCCCTACCTAAGCCTAGGGGTGCCCTAGCCTAAGCCTACGGGTGCCCTAGCCTAAGCCTAGGGGTGCCCTAGCCTTAGGCTAGGGAAGCCCTAGCCTTAGCCTAAGCCTAGGGGTGCCGTAGCATAAGCCTAGGGCTGCCCTATCCTAAGCCTAGGGGTGCCCTAGCCTAAGCCTTGGGGTGCCCTAGCCTAAGCCTAGGGGTGCTCTATCCTAAGCCTAGGGGTGCCCTAGCCATAGCCTAAGCCTATGGGTGCCCTAGCCTAAGTGTAGTGGTGCCCTAGCCTGAGCATAGGGGTGCCCTAGCCTTAGGCTAGGGGTGCCCTAGCCTAAGCCTAGGGGTGCCTTAGCCTAAGCCTAGGTGTCTCCTAGCATTAGCCTAAGCCTTGGGGTGCCCTAGCCTAAACCTTGGGGTCTCCTAGCCATACCTTAAGCCTAGGGGTAACCTAGCCTGAGCCGAGGGGTGCCGTAGCATTAGCCTAGGGGTGCCCTAGCCTAAGCCTAGTGGAGCCCTAGCTTTAGCCTAAGCCTAGGGGTGCCCTAGCCTAAACTTAGGGGTGCCCTAGCCTAAGCCTAGGGGTGCCTTAGCCTAAGGCTAGGGGTCCCCTAGCCTTAGCCTAAACCTAGGGGTGCCCTAGCTTAAGCCTATGGGTGCCCTAGCCTAAGCCTAGGTGTGCCCTAGCCATAGTCTAGGGGAGCCCTAGCCTTAGCCTAAGTTTAGGGGTGCCCGAGCCTAAGCCTAGAGTTGCCCTAGCCTAAGCCTAGGGGTGCCCTAGCCTTGGGATAGGGGAGCCCTAGCCTTAGCCTTCGCCTAGGGGTGCCCTAGCCTGAGATTAGGGGTGCCCTAGCCTAAGCCTAGGGGTGCCCTAGCCTGAGCCTAGGGGTGCCCTAGCCTGAGCCTATGGGTGCCCTAGCCTGAGGCTATGGGAGCCCTAGCTTTAGTCAAGCCTAGGATTGCCCTAGCCTAAGCCTAGGGGTTCCATAGCCTGAGTCTAGGGGTGCCCTAGCCTGAGCCTAGTGGTGCCCTAGCCTAAGCCTAGTGGAGCCGTAGCTTTAGCCTAAGCCTAGGGGTGCCCAATCCTAATCTTAGGGGTGCCCTAGCCTAAGCCTAGGGGTGCCTTAGCCTAAGCCTAGGGGTCCCCTAGCCTTAGCCTAAACCTAGGGGTGCCCTAGCTTAAGCCTATGGGTGCCCTAGCCTAAGCCTAGGGGTGCCCTAGCCATAGGCTAGGGGAGCCCTAGCCTTAGCCTAAGTTTAGGGGTGCCCGAGCCTAAGCCTAGGGTTGCCTTAACCTAAGCCTAGGGGTGCCCTATCCTAAGCCTAAGGGTGCCCTAGCCTAAGGAATAGCGGTCCCCTAGCCTAAGCCTAGGGATGCCCTAGCCTTAGCCTAAACCTAGGGGGCCCTAGCCTAAGCCTAGGGGTGCCCTAGCCTAAGCCTAGGGGTGCCCTAGCCTAAGCCTACGGTTGCCCTAGTCTAAGCCTAGGGGTGCCCTAGCGTAAGGATAGGGGTGCCCTAGCCTTAGTACAGTGGAGCCCTAGCCTTAGCCTAAGCCTAGGGGTGCCCTAGACTAAGACATGGGGTGCCGTAGCCTAAGCCTAGGGGTGCCCTAGCCTAAACCTAGGGTTGCCCTACCCTAAGCCTAGGGGTTCCCTAGTCTTAGGCTAGGGGAGCCCTAGCCTTAGCCTAAGCCTAGGGGTGCCCTAGCCTAAGCCTAGGGGTGCCCTAGCCTAAGCCTACGGGTTTCCTAGCCTAAGCCTAGGGGTGACCTACCCTAAGCCTAGGGTTCCCCTAGCCTTAGGATAGGGGAGCCCTAGCCTTAGCCAAAGCCTTGGGGCGCCCTATCCTAAACCTAGGGGTTCCCTAGCCTAAGCCTAGGAGTGAGCTAGCCTAAGCCTAGGGGTGCCCTATCCTAAGGCTAGGGGTGCCCTAGCATTAGGCTAGGGGAGCCCTAGCCTTAGCCTAAGCCTAGGGGTGCCCTAGCCTAAGCCTAGGGGTGCCCTTGCCTAAGTCTTGGGGTGCCCTAGCCTAAGCCTAGGTGTACCCTAGCCTTCGTTTAGGGGAGTCCTCGCCTTAGCGGAAGACTTTGGGTGCCCTAGACTAAGCCTTGGGGTGCCCTAGCCTAAGCCTAGGGGTGCCCTAGCCCAAGCCTATGGATGCCCTAGCGTTAGGCTAGAGGAGCCCTAGCCTTACCCTAAGCCTACGGGTGCCCTAGCCTAAGCCTAGGGGTGCCCTAGCCTAAGCCTAGGGGTGCCCTTGCCTAAGGCTAGGGGTGCCCTAGCCTTAGGCTAGGGGAGCCTTAGCCTTAGTCTTAGTCTAGGGGTGCCCTAGCCTAAGACTAGGGGTGCCTTAGCCCAAGCCTAGGGATGCCCTAGCGTTAGGCTAGAGGAGGCCTAGCTTAGCCTAAGCCTAGGGGTGCCCGAGCATAAGCCTAGGGGTGCCCTAGCCTAAGTACAGGGGTGTCCTAGCCTATCTTATGTGTACCCTAGCCTTAGGCTAGGGGAGACCTCGCCTCAGCCGAAGGCTTGGGGTGCCCTAGCCTAAGCCTAGGGGTGCCCTAGACTAAGCCTAGGGGTGCCCTAGCCCAAGCCTAGGGATGCCCTAGCGTTAGGCTAGAGGAGCCCTAGACTAAGCCTAAGCCTAGGGGTGCCCCAGCCAAAGCCTAGGGCTGCCTAGCCTAAGTCTAGGAGTGCCTAGCCTAAGCATAAGGGTGCCCTAACCTAAGCCTAGGGGTTCCCTACCTAAGCCTAGGGGTGCCGTAGCCTAAGCCTACGGGTGCCCTAGCCTAATCCTAGGGGTGCCCTAGCCTTAGGCTAGGGAAGCCCTAGCCTTAGCCTAAGCCTAGGGGTGCCCTAGCATAAGCCTAGGGCTGCCCTATCCTAAGCCTAGGGGTGCCCTAGCCTAAGCCTAGGGGTGCCCTAGCCTAAGCCTAGGGGTGCTCTATCCTAAGCCTAGGGGTGCCCTAGCCTTAGCCTAAGCCTATGGGTGCCCTAGCCTAAGTGTAGGGGTGCCCTAGCCTGAGCATAGGGGTGCCCTAGCCTTAGGCTAGGGGTGCTCTAGCCTAAGCCTAGGGGTGCCTTAGCCTAAGCCTAGGTGTCCCCTAGCATTAGCCTAAGCCTTGGAGTGCCCTAGCCTAAACCTTGGGGTCTCCTAGCCATACCTTAAGCCTAGGGGTACCCTAGCCTGAGCCGAGGGGTGCCGTAGCCTTAGCCTAGGGGTGCCCTAGCCTAAACTTAGGGGTGCCCAAGCCTAAGCCTAGGGGTGCCTTAGCCTAAGCCTAGGGGTCCCCTAGCCTTAGCCTAAACCTAGGGGTGCCCTAGCTTAAGCCTATGGGTGCCCTAGCCTAAGCCTAGGGGTGCCCTAGCCAGAGGCTAGGGGAGCCCTAGCCTTAGCCTAAGTTTAGGGGTGCCCGAGCCTAAGCCTATGGTTGCCCTAGCCTAAGCCTAGGGGTGCCCTAGCCTTGGGATAGGGGAGCCCTAGCCTTAGCCTTCGCCTAGGGGTGCCCTAGCCTGAGATTAGGGGTGCCCTAGCCTAAGCCTAGGGGTGCCCTAGCCTGAGCCTAGGGGTGCCCTAGCCTGAGCCTAGGGGTGCCCTAGCCTGAGCCTATGGGAGCCCTAGCTTTAGTCAAGCCTAGGATTGCCCTAGCCTAAGCCTAGGGGTTCCATAGCCTGAGTCTAGGGGTGCCCTAGCCTGAGCCGAGGGGTGCCGTAGCCTTAGCCTAGGGGTGCCCTAGCCTAAGCCTAGTGGAGCCGTAGCTTTAGCCTAAGCCTAGGGGTGCCCTAGCCTAAACTTAGGGGTGCCCTAGCCTAAGCCTAGGGGTGCCTTAGCCTAAGCCTAGGGGTCCCCTAGCCTTAGCCTAAACCTAGGGGTGCCCTAGCTTAAGCCTATGGGTGCCCTAGCCTAAGCCTAGAGGTGCCCTAGCCATAGGCTAGGGGAGCCCTAGCCTTAGCCTAAGTTTAGGGGTGCCCGATCCTAAGCCTAGGGTTGCCTTAACCTAAGCCTAGGGGTTCCCTAGCCTAAGCCTAGGGGTGAGCTAGCCTAAGCCTAGGGGTGCCCTAGCCTAAGCCTAGGGATGCCCTAGCCTTAGCCTAAACCTAGGGGGCCCTAGCCTAAGCCTAGGGGTGCCCTAGCCTAAGCCTAGGGGTGCCCTAGCCTAAGCCTACGGTTGCCCTAGTCTAAGCCTAGGGGTGCCCTAGCGTAAGGCTAGGAGTGCCCTAGCCTTAGTACAGTGGAGCCCTAGCCTTAGCCTAAGCCTAGGGGTGCCCTAGACTAAGACATGGGGTGCCGTAGCCTAAGCCTAGGGGTGCACTAGCCTAAACCTAGGGTTGCCCTACCCTAAGCCTAGGGGTTCCCTAGTCTTACGCTAGGGGAGCCCTAGCCTTAGCCTAAGCCTAGGGGTGCCCTAGCCTAAGCCTAGGGGTGCCCTAGCCTAAGCCTACGGGTTTCCTAGCCTAAGCCTAGGGGTGCCCTACCCTAAGCCTAGGGTTCCCCTAGCCTTAGGATAGGGGAGCCCTAGCCTTAGCCAAAGCCTTGGGGCGCCTTATCCTAAACCTAGGGGTTCCCTAGCCTAAGCCTAGGGGTGAGCTAGCCTAAGCCTAGGGGTGCCCTATCCTAAGGCTAGGGGTGCCCTAGCATTAGGCTAGGGGAGCCCTAGCCTTAGTCTAAGCCTAGGGGTGCCCTAGTCCAAGCCTAGGGATGCCCTAGCGTTAGGCTACAGGAGCCCTAGACTTAGCCTAAGCCTAGGGGTGCCCTAGCCTAAGCCTAGGGGTGCCCTAGCCTAAGGCTTGGGGTGCCCTAGCCTTAGGCTAGGGGAGCCCTAGCCTTAGTCTAAGTCTAGGGGTGCCCTAGCCTAAGACTAGGGGTGCCTTAGCCCAAGCCTAGGGATGCCCTAGCGTTAGGCTAGAGGAGCCCTAGCTTAGCCTAAGCCTAGGGGTGCCCGAGCCTAAGCCTAGGGGTGCCCTAGCCTAAGAATAGGGGTGTCCTAGCCTATCTTAGGTGTACCCTAGCCTTAGGCTAGGGGAGACCTCGCCTCAGCCGAAGGCTTGGGGTGCCCTAGCCTAAGCCTAGGGGTGCCCTAGCCTAAGCCTAGGGGTGCCCCAGCCAAAGCCTAGGGGTGCCCTGGCCTAAGTCTAGGAGTGCCTAGCCTAAGCATAAGGGTGCCCTAACCTAAGGCTAGGGGTTCCCTACCTATGCCTAGGGGTGCCCTAGCCTAAGCCTACGGGTGCCCCAGCCTAAGCCTAGGGGTGCCCTAGCCTTAGGCTAGGGAAGCCCTAGCCTTAGACTAAGCCTAGGGGTGCCCTAGCATAAGCCTAGGGCTGCCCTATCCTAAGCCTAGGGGTGCCCTAGCCTAAGCCTAGGGGTGCCCTAGCCTAAGCCTAGGGGTGCTCTATCCTAAGCCTAGGGGTGCCCTAGCCTTAGCCTAAGCCTATGGGTGCCCTAGCCTAAGTGTAGGGGTGCCCTAGCCTGAGCATAGGGTTGCCCTAGCCTTAGGCTAGGGGTGCCCTAGCCTAAGCCAAGGGGTGCCTTAGCCTAAGCCTAGGTGTCCCCTTGCATTAGCCTAAGCCTTGGTGTGTCGTAGCCTAAACCTTGGGGTCTCCTAGCCAGACCTTAAGCCTAGGGGTACCCTAGCCTGAGACGAGGGGTGCCGTAGCCTTAGCCTAGGGGTGCCCTAGCCTAAGCCTAGTGGAGCCCTAGCTTTAGCCTAAGCCTAGGGGTGCCCTAGCCTAAACTTAGGGGTGCCCTAGCCTAAGCCTAGGGGTGCCCCAGCCTAAGCCTAGGGGTGCCCTAGCCTAAGTCTACGGGTGCCTAGCCTAAGCATAGGGGTGCCCTAGCCTAAGTCTAGGGGTGCCTAGCCTTAGCATAGGGGTGCCCTAACCTAAGCCTAGGGGTTCCCTACCTAAGCCAAGAGGTGCCCTAGCCTAAGCGTACGGGTGCCCAAGCCTAAGCCTAGGGGTGCCCTAGCCTTAGGCTAGGGAAGCCCTAGACTTAGCCTAAGCCTAGGGGTGCACTAGCCTAAGCCTAGGGCTGCCCTAACCTAAGAAAGCCTAGGGGTGCCCTAGCCTAAGCCTAGGGGTGCCCTAGCCTAAGCCTAGCGGTGCCCTAGCCTAAGCCTAGGGGTGCCCTAGCCTAAACCAAGGGGTGCCCTAGCCTAAGGCTAGGGGTGCCCTAGCATTAGTCTAGGGGAGCCCTAGTCTTAGTCTAAGCCTAGGGGTGCCTTAGCCTAAGCCTAGGGGTGCCGTAGCCCAAGCCTATGGGTGCCTTAGCCTTAGGCAAGGGAAGCCCTAGCCTTAGCCTAAGCCTAGGGGTGCCCTAGCCTAAGCCTAGGGGTGCCCTAGCCTAAGCCTATGGGTGCCCTAGCGTAAGCCTAGGGGTGCCCTAGCCCAAGCCTAGGGATGCCCCAGCCTAAGCCTAGGAGTGCCGTATCCCAAGCCTAGGGGTGCCCTAGCCTAAGGCTAGGGGTGCCCTAGCATTAGGCTAGGGGAGCCCTAGTCTTAGTCTAAGCCTAGGGGTGCCTTAGCCTAAGCCTAGGGGTGCCGTAGCCCAAGCCTATGGGTGCCTTAGCCTTAGGCAAGGGAAGCCCTAGCCTTAGCCTAAGCCTAGGGGTGCCCTAGCCTAAGCCTAGGGGTGCCCTAGCCTAAGTCTAGGGGTGCCCTAGCCTAAGTCAAGGGCTGCCCTAGCCTAAGCCTAGGGCTTCCCTAGCCTAAGCCTAGTGGTGCCCTATCCTAAGCCTAGGGGTGCCCTAGCATAAGCTTAGGGGTGCCCTAGCCTAAGCCTAGGGGTGCCCTAGCCTAAGCATAGGGGTGCCCTATCCTAAGCCTAGGGGTGCCCTAGCCTAAGCCTAGCGGTGCCCTAGCCTAAGCCTACGGGTGTCCTAGCCTAATCGTAGGGGTGCCCTATCCTAAGCCTAGGGGTGCCCTAGACTTAGTCTAGGGGAGCCCTTGCCTTAGCCTAAGCCTTGGGGCACACAAGCCTAAGCCTAGGGGTGCCCTAGCCTAAGCTTGTGGTGCCCTAGCCTAAGACTAGGGGAGCCCTAGCCCAAGCCTAGGGATTCCCTAGCTGTACGGTAGAGGAGCCCTAGCCTTACCCTAAGCCTAGGGGTGCCCTAGCCTATGTCTAGGGGTGCCCTAGCATAAGCCTAGGGGTACCCTAGCCTTAGGCTAGGGGAGCCCTAGCCTTAGCCTAAGCCTAGGGATGCCCCATACTAAGCCTAGGGGTGCCCTAGCCTAAGTCTAGGGGTGCCTAGCCTAAGCATAGGGGTGCCCTATCCTAAGCCTAGGGGTTCCCTACCTAAGCTTAGGGGTGCCCTAGCCTAAGCCTAGGGGTGCCTTAGCCTTAGGCAAGGGAAGCCCTAGCCTTAGCCTAAGCCTAGGGGTGCCCTAGCCTAAGCCTAGGGGTGCGCTAGCCTAAGCCTAGGGGTGCCCTAGCGTAAGCCTAGGGGTGCCCTAGCCCAAGCCTAGGGATGCCTCAGCCTAAGCCTAGGAGTGCCGTATCCCAAGCCTAGGGGTGCCCTAGCCTAAGGCTAGGGGTGCCCTAGCATTAGGCTAGGGGAGCCCTAGTCTTAGTCTAAGCCTAGGGGTGCCTTAGCCTAAGACTAGGGGTGCCGTAGCCCAAGCTTATGGGTGCCTTAGCCTTAGGCAAGGGAAGCCCTAGCCTTAGCCTAAGTCTAGGGGTGCCCTAGCCTAAGTCTAGGGCTGCCCTAGCCTAAGCCTAGGGCTTCCCTAGCCTAAGCCTAGTGGTGCCCTATCCTAAGCCTACGGGTGCCCTAGCCTAAGCTTAGGGGTGCCCTAGCCTAAGCCTAGGGGTGCCCTAGCCTAAGCCTAGCGGTGCCCTAGCCTAAGCCTACGGGTGTCCTAGCCTAATCCTAGGGGTGCCCTATCCTAAGCCTAGGGGTGCCCTAGACTTAGGCTAGGGGAGCCCTTGCCTTAGCCTAAGCCTTGGGGCGCACAAGCCTAAGCCTAGGGGTGCCCTAGCCTAAGCTTGGGTTGCCCTAGCCTAAGCCTAGCGGAGCCCTAGCCCACGCCTAGGGATGCCCTAGCTTTACGGTAGAGGAGCCCTAGCCTTACCCTAAGCCTAGGGGTGCCCTAGCCTATGTCTACGGGTGCCCTAGCATAAGCCTAGGGGTACCCTAGCCTTAGGCTAGGAGAGCCCTAGCCTTAGCCTAAGCCTAGGGATGCCCCATACTAAGCCTAGGGGTGCCCTAGCCTAAGACTAGGGGTGCCTAGCCTAAGCATAGGGGTGCCCTATCCTAAGCCTAGGGGTTCCCTACCTAAGCTTAGGGGTGCCCTAGCCTAAGCCTAGGGGTGCCTTAGCCTTAGGCTAGGGAAGCCCTAGCCTTAGCCTAATCTTAGAGGTACCCTAGCCTAAGCCTAGGGATGCCCTACCCTAAACCTAGGGGTGCCCTAGCCTAAGCCTAGGGCTGCCCTAGCCTAAGCCTTGGGCTGCCCTAGCCTAAGCCTAGTGCTGCCCTAGACTAAGTCTAGGGGTGCCCTAGCCTAAGCCTAGGGGTGCCCTAGCCTAAGCATAGGGGTGCCCTAGCCTAAGCCTAGGGGTGCCCTAGCCTATACCTAGGGGTGCCCTAGCCTAAGCCTAGGGGTGCCCTAGCCTAAGCCTAGGGGTGCCCTGGCCTAAGCCTAGGGGTGCCCTAGCCTAAGCCTAGGGGTGCCCTAGCCTAAGCCTAGGGCTGCCCTAGCATAAGCCTACGGGTGTTCTAGCCTAAGCATAGGGGTGCCCTAGCCTAAGCCTAGGGGTGCCCTAGCCTTAGGCTAGGGGAGCCCTAGACTTAGCCTAAGCCTTGGGGCACCCTAGCCTAAACCTAGGGGTTCCCTAGCCTTAGGCTAGGGGAGCCCTAGCCTTAGCCTAAGCCTAGGGGTGCCCTAGCCGAAGCCTAGGGATGCCCTAGCGTTAGGATAGAGGAGCCCTAGCCTTAGCCTAAGCCTAGGGCTGCCCTAGCCTCAGCCTAGAGGTGCGCTAGCCTAAGTATAGGGGTGCCCTAGCCTAAGCCTAGGGGTACCCTAGCCTTTGGCTAGAGGAGCCCTAGCCTTAGCCTAAGCCTAGGGGTGCCCTAGCCTAAGCCTAAGGGTGCCCTAGCCTAAGCCTATGGGTCCCCTAGCCTAAGCCTAGGGATGCCCTAGCCTTAGCCTAAACCTAGGGGGCCCTAGCCTAATCCTAGGGGTGCCCTAGCCTAAGCCTAGGGGTGCCCTACCCTAAGCCTAGGGTTGCCCTAGCCTTAGGCTAGGGGAGCCCTAGGCTTAGCCAAAGCCTTGGGGCGCCCTAGCCTAAACCTAGGGGTTCCCTAGCCTAAGCCTAGGGGTGAGCTAGCCTAAGCTTAGGGGTGCCCTAGGCTAAGGCTAGGGGTGCCCTAGCCTTAGTCTAGTGGAGCCCTAGCTTTAGCCTAAACTTAGGGGTGCCCTATCCTAAGCCTAGGTGTGCCCTATGCTAAGGCTAGGGGTGCCCTAGCCATAGGCTAGGAGAGCCCTAGCCTTACTCTAAGCCTAGGGGTGCCCTAGCCCAAGCCTAGGGATGCCCTAGCGTTAGGCTAGAGGAGCCCTAGCCTTAGCCTAAGCCTAGGGGTGCCCTAGCCTAAGCCTAGGGGTGCCCTAGCCTAAGTCTAGGGGTGCCCTAGCCTAAGCCTAGGTGTACCCTAGCCTTAGGCTAGGGGAGTCCTCGCCTTAGCCGAAGCCTTGGGGTGCCCCAGACTAAGCCTAGGGGTGCCCGAGCCTAAGTCTAGGGGTGCCTAGCCTAAGCATAGGGGTTCCCTACCTAAGCCTAGGCGTGCCCTAGCCTAAGCCTACGGGTGCCCTAGCCTAATCCTAGGGGTGCCCTAGCCTTAGGCTACGGAAGCCCTAGCCTTAGCCTAAGCCTAGGGGTGCCCTAGCCTAAGCCTAGGGCTGCCCTAGCCTAAGCCTAGGGCTTCCCTAGCCTAAGCCTAGTGGTGCCCTATCCTAAGCATAGGGGTGCCCTAGCCTAAGTCTAGGGGTGCCCTAGCCTAAGCCTAGCGGTGCCCTAGCCTAAGCCTACCGGTGTCCTAGCCTAAGCCTAGGGGTGCCCTAGACTTAGGCTAGGGGAGCCCTTTCCTTAGCCTAAGCCTTGGGGCGCCCTAGCCTAAACCTAGGAGTTCCCTAGCCTAAGCCTAGGGTTGACCTAGCCTAACCCTAGGGGTGCCCTAGGCTAAGGCTAGGGGTGCCCTAGCCTTAGTCTAGTGGAGCCCTATCCTTAGCCTAAGCTTAGGCGTGCCCTATGCTAAGCCTAGGGTTGCCCAAGCCTAAGCCTAGGGGTGCACTAGCCTTAGGCTAGGGGAGCCCTAACCTTAGTCTAAGCCTAGGGGTGCCCTAGCCCAAGCCTAGGGATGCCTATCGTTAGGCTAGAGGAGCCCTAGATTAGCCTAAGCCTAGGGGTGCCCTAGCCTAAGCCTAGAGGTGCCCTAGCCCAAGCCTAAGACTAGGGGTATCCCAGCCTAAGCCTCGGGGTCCCTAGCCAAAGCCTAGGGGTGCCCTAGCCTAAGCCTAGGGGTGCCCTATCCTAAGCCTAGGGGTGCCCTTTCCTAAGCCTAGGGGTGCCCTAGCCTTAGGCTAGCGGAGCCCTAGCCTTAGCCTAAGCCTAGTGGTGCCCTATCCTAAGCATAGGGGTGCCCTAGCCTAAGCCTACGGTTGTCCTAGCCTAAGCCTAGGGTGCCCTAGCCTAAGTCTAGGGGTGTCCTAGCCTAAGCCTAGGGGTGCCCTAGCCTAAGCCTAAGGGTGCCCTACCTAAGCCTAGGGGTCCCCTAGCCTAAGCCTAGGTATGCCCTAGCCTTAGCGTAAACCTAGGGGGCCCTAGCCTCAGCCTAGGGGTGCCCTAGCTTAAGCCTAGGGGTTCCCTAGCCTAAGCCTACGGTTGCCCTAGCCTAAGCCTAGGGGTGCCCTAGCGTAAGGTTAGGGGTGCCCTAGCCTAAGCCTATTGGTGCCCTAGCCTAAGCCTAGGGGTGCTCTAGCCTATGTCAAGGGGTTCCCTAGCCTAAGCCTAGGGGTGCCCTAGCCTAAGCCTAGGGGTGCCCTAGCCCAAGCCTATGGATGCCGTAGCGTTAGGCTAGAGGAACCCTGGCCTTACCCTAAGGCTAGGGGTGCCCTAGCCTAAGTCTAGGGTTGCCTAGCCTAAGTATAGGGGTGCCCTATCCTAAGCCTAGGGGTTCCCTACCTAAGCTTAGGGGTGCCCTAGCCTAAGCCTACGGTTGCCCTAGCCTTAGGCTAGGGAAGCCTTAACCTTAGCCTAAGCCTAGGGGTGCCCTAGCCTAAGCCTAGGGGTGCCCGAGCCTAAGCCTATGGGTGCTCTAGCCTATGTCAAGGGGTGCCCTAGCCTAAGCCTAGGGGTGCCCTAGCCTAAGCCTAGGGGTGCCCTAGCCCAAGCCTATGGATGCCGTAGTGTTAGGCTAGAGGAACCCTGGCCTTACCCTAAGGCTAGGGGTGCCCTAGCCTAAGTCTAGGGTTGCCTAGCCTAAGCATAGGGGTGCCCTAGCCTAAGCCTAGGGGTGCCCTAGCCTAAACCTAGGGCTGCCCTAGCCTAAGCCTAGGGCTGCCCTAGCCTAAGCCTAGGGGTGCCCTAGCCTAAGCCTAGGGGTGCCATAGCCTAAGCCTAGGGGTTCCCTACCTAAGCTTAGGGGTGCCCTAGCCTAAGCCTACGGTTGCCCTAGCCTTAGGCTAGGGAAGCCTTAACCTTAGCCTAAGCCTAGGGGTGCCCTAGCCTAAGCCTAGGGGTGCCCGAGCCTAAGCCTATGGGTGCTCTAGCCTATGTCAAGGGGTGCCCTAGCCTAAGCCTAGGGGTGCCCTAGCCTAAGCCTAGGGGTGCCCTAGCCCAAGCCAATGGATGCCGTAGCGTTAGGCTAGAGGAACCCTGGCCTTACCCTAAGGCTAGGGGTGCCCTAGCCTAAGTCTAGGGTTGCCTAGCCTAAGCATAGGGGTGCCCTAGCCTAAGCCTAGGGGTGCCCTAGCCTAAACCTAGGGCTGCCCTAGCCTAAGCCTAGGGGTGCCCTAGCCTAAGCCTAGGGGTGCCATAGCCTAAGCCTAGGGGTGCCCTAACGTAAGCCTAGGGGTGCCCTAGCCTAAGCCTAGGGGTGCCCTAGCCTAAGCCTAGGGGTGCCCTATCCTAAGCCTAGGGGTGCCCTATCCTAAGCTTAGGGGTGCCCTATCCTAAGCTTAGGGGTGCCCTATCCTAAGCCTAGGGGTGCCCTAGCCCAAGCCTAGGGGTGCCCTTGCCTACGCCTAGGGGTGCCCTAGCCTAAGCCTACGGTTGTCCTAGCCTAAGCCTAGGGGTGCCCTAGCCTAAGCCTAGGGGTGTCCTAGCCTTAGGCTAGGGGAGCCATAGCCTTTTCCTAAGCTTAGGGGTGCCCTAGCCGAAGCCTAGGGATGCCCTAGCGTTAGTCTAGAGGAGCCCTAGCCTTAGCCTAAGCCTAGGGGTGTCCTAGCCTAAGCTTAGAGGTGCCCTAGCCTAAGTCTAGGGGTGTCCTAGCCTAAGCCTAGGGGTACCCTAGCCTTAGGCTAGGGGAGCCATAGCCTTAGCCTAAGCTTAGGGGTGCCGTAGCCTTAGCCTAGGGGTGCCCTAGCCTAAGCCTAGAGGAGCCGTAGATTTAGCCTAAGCCTAGGGGTGCCCTAGCCTAAACTTAGGGGTGCCCTAGCCTAAGCCTAAGGTTGCCTTAGCCTAAGCCTAGGGGTCCCCTAGCCTTAGCCTAAACCTAGGGGTGCCCTAGCTTAAGCCTATGGGTGCCCTAGCCTAAGCCTAGGGGTGCCCTAGCGTAAGGATATGGGTGCCCTAGCCTTAGTACAGTGTTGCCCTAGCCTTAGCCTAAGCCTAGGGGTGCCCTAGACTAAGACATGGGGTGCCGTAGCCTAAGCCTAGGGGTGCCCTAGCCTAAACCTAGGGTTGCCCTACCCTAAGCCTAGGGGTTCCCTAGTCTTAGGCTAGGGGAGCCCTAGCCTTAGCCTAAGCCTAGGGGTGCCCTAGCCTAAGCCTAGGGGTGCCCTAGCCTAAGCCTACGGGTTTCCTAGCCTAAGCCTAGGGGTGCCCTACCCTAAGCCTAGGGTTCCCCTAGCCTTAGGATAGGGGAGCCCTAGCCTTAGCCAAAGCCTTGGGGCGCCCTATCCTAAACCTAGGGGTTCCCAAGCCTAAGCCTAGGGGTGAGGTAGCCTAAGCCTAGGGGTGCCCTATCCTAAGGCTAGGGGTGCCGTAGCATTAGGCTAGGGGAGCCCTAGCCTTAGTCTAAGCCTAGGGGTGCCCTAGTCCAAGCCTAGGGATGCCCTAGCGTTAGGCTACAGGAGCCCTAGCCTTAGCCTAAGCCTAGGGCTGCCCTAGCCTAAGCCTAGGGGTGCCCTTGCCTAAGTCTTGGGGTGCCCTAGCCTAAGCCTAGGTGTACCCTAGCCTTCGTTTAGGGGAGTCCTCGCCTTAGCCGAAGACTTTGGGTGCCCTAGACTAAGCCTTGGGGTGCCCTAGCCTAAGCCTAGGGGTGCCCTAGCCCAAGCCTATGGATGCCCTAGCGTTAGGCTAGAGGAGCCCTAGCCTTACCCTAAGCCTACGGGTGCCCTAGCCTAAGCCCAGGGGTGCCCTAGCCTAAGCCTAGGGGTGCCCTAGCCTAAGGCTAGGGGTGCCCTAGCCTTAGGCTAGGGGAGCCCTAGCCTTAGTCTAAGTCTAGGGGTGCCCTAGCCTAAGACTAGGGGTGCCTTAGCCCAAGCCTAGGGATGCCCTAGCGTTAGGCTAGAGGAGCCCTAGCTTAGCCTAAGCCTAGGGGTGCCCTAGCCTAAGCCTAGGGGTGCCCTAGCCTAAGTATAGGGGTGTCCTAGCCTATCTTAGGTGTACCCTAGCCTTAGGCTAGGGGAGACCTCGCCTCAGCCGAAGGCTTGGGGTGCCCTAGCCTAAGCCTAGGGGTGCCCTAACCTAAGCCTAGGGGTGCCCTAGCCCAAGCCTAGGGATGCCCTAGCGTTAGGCTAGAGGAGCCCTAGACTAAGCCTAAGCCTAGGGGTGCCCCAGCCAAAGCCTAGGGGTGCCCTAGCCTAAGTCTAGGAGTGCCTAGCCTAAGCATAAGGGTGCCCTAACCTAAGCCTAGGGGTTCCCTACCTAAGCCTAGGGGTGCCCTAGCCTAAGCCTACGGGTGCCCTAGCCTAAGCCTAGGGGTGCCCTAGCCTTAGGCTAGGGAAGCCCTAGCCTTAGCCTAAGCCTAGGGGTGCCGTAGCATAAGCCTAGGGCTGCCCTATCCTAAGCCTAGGGGTGCCCTAGCCTAAGCCTAGGGGTGCCCTAGCCTAAGCCTAGGGGTGCTCTATCCTAAGCCTAGGGGTGCCCTAGCCTTAGCCTAAGCCTATGGGTGCCCTAGCCTAAGTGTAGTGGTGCCCTAGCCTGAGCATAGGGGTGCCCTAGCCTTAGGCTAGGGGTGCCCTAGCCTAAGCCTAGGGGTGCCTTAGCCTAAGCCTAGGTGTCCCCTAGCATTAGCCTAAGCCTTGGGGTGCCCTAGCCTAAACCTTGGGGTCTCCTAGCCATACCTTAAGCCTAGGGGTAACCTAGCCTGAGCCGAGGGGTGCCGTAGCATTAGCCTAGGGGTGCCCTAGCCTAAGCCTAGTGGAGCCCTAGCTTTAGCCTAAGCCTAGGGGTGCCCTAGCCTAAACTTAGGGGTGCCCTAGCCTAAGCCTAGGGGTGCCTTAGCCTAAGCCTAGGGGTCCCCTAGCCTTAGCCTAAACCTAGGGGTGCCCTAGCTTAAGCCTATGGGTGCCCTAGCCTAAGCCTAGGTGTGCCCTAGCCATAGTCTAGGGGAGCCCTAGCCTTAGCCTAAGTTTAGGGGTGCCCGAGCCTAAGCCTAGAGTTGCCCTAGCCTAAGCCTAGGGGTGCCCTAGCCTTGGGATAGGGGAGCCCTAGCCTTAGCCTTCGCCTAGGGGTGCCCTAGCCTGAGATTAGGGGTGCCCTAGCCTAAGCCTAGGGGTGCCCTAGCCTGAGCCTAGGGGTGCCCTAGCCTGAGCCTATGGGTGCCCTAGCCTGAGGCTATGGGAGCCCTAGCTTTAGTCAAGCCTAGGATTGCCCTAGCCTAAGCTTAGGGGTTCCATAGCCTAAGCCTAGGGGTGCCTTAGCCTAAGCCTAGGGGTCCCCTAGCCTTAGCCTAAACCTAGGGGTGTCCTAGCTTAAGCCTATGGATGCCCTAGCCTAAGCCTAGGGGTGCCCTAGCCATAGGCTAGGGGAGCCCTAGCCTTAGCCTAAGTTTAGGGGTGCCCGAGCCTAAGCCTAAGGTTGCCTTCACCTAAGCCTAGGGGTGCCCTAGCCTAAGCCTAAGGGTGCCCTAGCCTAAGGCTAGCGGTCCCCTAGCCTAAGCCTAGGGATGCCCTAGCCTTAGCCTAAACCTAGGGGGCCCTAGCCTAAGCCTAGGGGTGCCCTAGCCTAAGCCTAGGGGTGCCCTAGCCTAAGCCTACGGTTGCCCTAGTCTAAGCCTAGGGGTGCCCTAGCGTAAGGATAGGGGTGCCCTAGCCTTAGTACAGTGGAGCCCTAGCCTTAGCCTAAGCCTAGGGGTGCCCTAGACTAAGACATGGGGTGCCGTAGCCTAAGCCTAGGGGTGCCCTAGCCTAAACCTAGGGTTGCCCTACCCTAAGCCTAGGGGTTCCCTAGTCTTAGGCTAGGGGAGCCCTAGCCTTAGCCTAAGCCTAGGGGTGCCCTAGCCTAAGCCTAGTGGTGCCCTAGCCTAAGCCTACGGGTTTCCTAGCCTAAGCCTAGGGGTGCCCTACCCTAAGCCTAGGGTTCCCCTAGCATTAGGATAGGGGAGCCCTAGCCTTAGCCAAAGCCTTGGGGCGCCCTATCCTAAACCTAGGGGTTCCCTAGCCTAAGCCTAGGGGTGAGGTAGCCTAAGCCTAGGGGTGCCCTATCCTAAGGCTAGGGGTGCCCTAGCATTAGGCTAGGGGAGCCCTAGCCTTAGTCTAAGCCTAGGGGTGCCCTAGTCCAAGCCTAGGGATGCCCTAGCGTTAGGCTACAGGAGCCCTAGCCTTAGCCTAAGCCTAGGGGTGCCCTAGCCTAAGCCTAGGGGTGCCCTTGCCTAAGTCTTGGGGTGCCCTAGCCTAAGCCTAGGTGTACCCTAGCCTTCGTTTAGGGGAGTCCTCGCCTTAGCGGAAGACTTTGGGTGCCCTAGACTAAGCCTTGGGGTGCCCTAGCCTAAGCCTAGGGGTGCCCTAGCCCAAGCCTATGGATGCCCTAGAGTTAGGCTAGAGGAGCCCTAGCCTTACCCTAAGCCTACGGGTGCCCTAGCCTAAGCCTAGGGGTGCCCTAGCCTAAGCCTAGGGGTGCCCTTGCCTAAGGCTAGGGGTGCCCTAGCCTTAGGCTAGGGGAGCCTTAGCCTTAGTCTTAGTCTAGGGGTGCCCTAGCCTAAGACTAGGGGTGCCTTAGCCCAAGCCTAGGGATGCCCTAGCGTTAGGCTAGAGGAGGCCTAGCTTAGCCTAAGCCTAGGGGTGCCCGAGCATAAGCCTAGGGGTGCCCTAGCCTAAGTACAGGGGTGTCCTAGCCTATCTTATGTGTACCCTAGCCTTAGGCTAGGGGAGACCTCGCCTCAGCCGAAGGCTTGGGGTGCCCTAGCCTAAGCCTAGGGGTGCCCTAGCCTAAGCCTAGGGGTGCCCTAGCCCAAGCCTAGGGATGCCCTATCGTTAGGCTAGAGGAGCCCTGGACTAAGCCTAAGCCTAGGGGTGCCCCAGCCAAAGCCTAGGGCTGCCTAGCCTAAGTCTAGGAGTGCCTAGCCTAAGCATAAGGGTGCCCTAACCTAAGCCTAGGGGTTCCCTACCTAAGCCTAGGGGTGCCCTAGCCTAAGCCTACGGGTGCCCTAGCCTAATCCTAGGGGTGCCCTAGCCTTAGGCTAGGGAAGCCCTAGCCTTAGCCTAAGCCTAGGGGTGCCCTAGCATAAGCCTAGGGCTGCCCTATCCTAAGCCTAGGGGTGCCCTAGCCTAAGCCTAGGGGTGCCCTAGCCTAAGCCTAGGGGTGCTCTATCCTAAGCCTAGGGGTGCCCTAGCCTTAGCCTACGCCTATGGGTGCCCTAGCCTAAGTGTAGGGGTGCCCTAGCCTGAGCATAGGGGTGCCCTAGCCTTAGGCTAGGGGTGCTCTAGCCTAAGCCTAGGGGTCCCTTAGCCTAAGCCTAGGTGTCCCCTAGCATTAGCCTAAGCCTTGGAGTGCCCTAGCCTAAACCTTGGGGTCTCCTAGCCATACCTTAAGCCTAGGGGTACCCTAGCCTGAGCCGAGGGGTGCCGTAGCCTTAGCCTAGGGGTGCCCTAGCCTAAGCCTAGTGGAGCCCTAGCTTTAGCCTAAGCCTAGGGGTGCCCTAGCCTAAACTTAGGGGTGCCCAAGCCTAAGCCTAGGGGTGCCTTAGCCTAAGCCTAGGGGTCCCCTAGCCTTAGCCTAAACCTAGGGGTGCCCTAGCTTAAGCCTATGGGTGCCCTAGCCTAAGCCTAGGGGTGCCCTAGCCATAGGCTAGGGGAGCCCTAGCCTTAGCCTAAGTTTAGGGGTGCCCGAGCCTAAGCCTAGGGTTGCCCTAGCCTAAGCCTAGGGGTGCCCTAGCCTTGGGATAGGGGAGCCCTAGCCTTAGCCTTCGCCTAGGGGTGCCCTAGCCTGAGATTAGGGGTGCCCTAGCCTAAGCCTAGGGGTGCCCTAGCCTGAGCCTAGGGGTGCCCTAGCCTGAGCCTAGGGGTGCCCTAGCCTGAGCCTATGGGTGCCGTAGCCTGAGGCTATGGGAGCCCTAGCTTTAGTCAAGCCTAGGATTGCCCTAGTCTAAGCCTAGGGGTTCCATAGCCTGAGTCTAGGGGTGCCCTAGCCTGAGCCGAGGGGTGCCGTAGCCTTAGCCTAGGGGTGCCCTAGCTTAAGCCTATGGGTGCCCTAGCCTAAGCCTAGGGGTGCCCTAGCCATAGGCTAGGGGAGCCCTAGCCTTAGCCTAAGTTTAGGGGTGCCCGAGCCTAAGCCTAGGGTTGCCTTAACCTAAGCCTAGGGGTGCCCTAGCCTAAGCCTAAGGGTGCCCTAGCCTATGGCTAGCGGTCCCCTAGCCTAAGCCTAGGGATGCCCTAGCCTTAGCCTAAACCTAGGGGGCCCTAGCCTAAGCCTAGGGGTGCCCTAGCCTAAGCCTAGGGGTGCCCTAGCCTAAGCCTACGGTTGCCCTAGTCTAAGCCTAGGGGTGCCCTAGCGTAAGGATAGGGGTGCCCTAGCCTTAGTACAGTGGAGCCCTAGCCTTAGCCTAAGCCTAGGGGTGCCCTAGACTAAGACATGGGGTGCCGTAGCCTAAGCCTAGGGGTGCACTAGCCTAAACCTAGGGTTGCCCTACCCTAAGCCTAGGGGTTCCCTAGTCTTAGGCTAGGGGAGCCCTAGCCTTAGCCTAAGCCTAGGGGTGCCCTAGCCTAAGCCTAGGGGTGCCCTAGCCTAAGCCTACGGGTTTCCTAGCCTAAGCCTAGAGGTGCCCTACCCTAAGCCTAGGGTTCCCCTAGCCTTAGGATAGGGGAGCCCTAGCCTTAGCCAAAGCCTTGAGGCGCCCTATCCTAAACCTAGGGGTTCCCTAGCCTAAGCCTAGGGGTGAGGTAGCCTAAGCCTAGGGGTGCCCTATCCTAAGGCTAGGGGTGCCCTAGCATTAGGCTAGGGGAGCCCTAGCCTTAGTCTAAGCCTAGGGGTGCCCTAGTCCAAGCTTAGGGATGCCCTAGCGTTAGGCTACAGGAGCCCTAGCCTTAGCCTAAGCCTAGGGGTGCCCTAGCCTAAGCCTAGGGGTGCCCTTGCCTAAGTCTTGGGGTGCCCTAGCCTAAGCCTAGGTGTACCCTAGCCTTCGTTTAGGGGAGTCCTCGCCTTAGCGGAAGACTTTGGGTGCCCTAGACTAAGCCTTGGGGTGCCCTAGCCTAAGCCTAGGGGTTCCCTAGCCCAAGCCTATGGATGCCCTAGAGTTAGGCTAGAGGAGCCCTAGCCTTACCCTAAGCCTACGGGTGCCCTAGCCTAAGCCTAGGGGTGCCCTAGCCTAAGCCTAGGGGTGCCCTTGCCTAAGGCTAGGGGTGCCCTAGCCTTAGGCTAGGGGAGCCTTAGCCTTAGTCTTAGTCTAGGGGTGCCCTAGCCTAAGACTAGGGGTGCCTTAGCCCAAGCCTAGGGATGCCCTAGCGTTAGGCTAGAGGAGGCCTAGCTTAGCCTAAGCCTAGGGGTGCCCGAGCATAAGCCTAGGCGTGCCCTAGCCTAAGTACAGGGGTGTCCTAGCCTATCTTATGTGTACCCTAGCCTTAGGCTAGGGGAGACCTCGCCTCAGCCGAAGGCTTGGGGTGCCCTAGCCTAAGCCTAGGGGTGCCCTAGCCTAAGCCTAGGGGTGCCCTAGCCCAAGCCTAGGGATGCCCTAGCGTTAGGCTAGAGGAGACCTAGACTAAGCCTAAGCCTAGGGGTGCCCCAGCCAAAGCCTAGGGCTGCCTAGCCTAAGTCTAGGAGTGCCTAGCCTAAGCATAAGGGTGCCCTAACCTAAGCCTAGGGGTTCCCTACCTAAGCCTAGGGGTGCCCTAGCCTAAGCCTACGGGTGCCCTAGCCTAATCCTAGGGGTGCCCTAGCCTTAGGCTAGGGAAGCCCTAGCCTTAGCCTAAGCCTAGGGGTGCCCTAGCATAAGCCTAGGGCTGCCCTATCCTAAGCCTAGGGGTGCCCTAGCCTAAGCCTAGGGGTGCCCTAGCCTAAGCCTAGGGGTGCTCTATCCTAAGCCTAGGGGTGCCCTAGCCTTAGCCTAAGCCTATGGGTGCCCTAGCCTAAGTGTAGGGGTGCCCTAGCCTGAGCATAGGGGTGCCCTAGCCTTAGGCTAGGGGTGCTCTAGCCTAAGCCTAGGGGTGCCTTAGCCTAAGCCTAGGTGTCCCCTAGCATTAGCCTAAGGCTTGGAGTGCCCTAGCCTAAACCGTGGGGTCTCCTAGCCATACCTTAAGCCTAGGGGTACCCTAGCCTGAGCCGAGGGGTGCCGTAGCCTTAGCCTAGGGGTGCCCTAGCCTAAGCCTAGTGGAGCCCTAGCTTTAGCCTAAGCCTAGGGGTGCCCTAGCCTAAACTTAGGGGTGCCCAAGCCTAAGCGTAGGGGTGCCTTAGCCTAAGCCTAGGGGTCCCCTAGCCTTAGCCTAAACCTAGGGGTGCCCTAGCTTAAGCCTATGGGTGCCCTAGCCTAAGCCTAGGGGTGCCCTAGCCATAGGCTAGGGGAGCCCTAGCCTTAGCCTAAGTTTAGGGGTGCCCGAGCCTAAGCCTAGGGTTGCCCTAGCCTAAGCCTAGGGGTGCCCTAGCCTTGGGATAGGGGAGCCCTAGCCTTAGCCTTCGCCTAGGGGTGCCCTAGCCTGAGATTAGGGGTGCCCTAGCCTAAGCCTAGGGGTGCCCTAGCCTGAGCCTAGGGGTGCCCTAGCCTGAGCCTAGGGGTGCCCTAGCCTGAGCCTATGGGTGCCGTAGCCTGAGGCTATGGGAGCCCTAGCTTTAGTCAAGCCTAGGATTGCCCTAGCCTAAGCCTAGGGGTTCCATAGCCTGAGTCTAGGGGTGCCCTAGCCTGAGCCGAGGGGTGCCGTAGCCTTAGCCTAGGGGTGCCCTAGCCTAAGCCTAGTGGAGCCGTAGCTTTAGCCAAAGCCTAGGGGTGCCCTAGCCTAAACTTAGGGGTGCCCTAGCCTAAGCCTAGGGGTGCCTTAGCCTAAGCCTAGGGGTCCCCTAGCCTTAGCCTAAACCTAGGAGTGCCCTAGCTTAAGCCTATGGGTGCCCTAGCCTAAGCCTAGGGGTGCCCTAGCCATAGGCTAGGGGAGCCCTAGCCTTAGCCTAAGTTTAGGGGTGCCCGAGCCTAAGCCTAGGGTTGCCTTAACCTAAGCCTAGGGGTGCCCTAGCCTTGGGATAGGGGAGCCCTAGCCTTAGCCTTCGCCTACGGGTGCCCTCGCCTTAGGCTTGGGGAGCCCTAGCCTAGCCTAAGCCTACGGGTGCCATAGCCTAAGCCTAGGGATGCCCTAGCCTGAGCCTAGGGGTGCCCTAGCCTTAGGCTAGGGGAGCCCTAGCCCTACCCTAAGCCTAGGGGTGCCCTTGCTTAAGCCTACATGTGCTCTATAGCCTAAGCCTAGGGGTGCCCTAGCCTTAGGCTAGGCGAGCCCTAGCTTTAGCCTAAGCCTAGTGCTGCCCTAGCCTAAGCCTAGGGGTGCCCTAACCTAACCCTAGGGGTGCCCTAGACTTAGGCTAGGGGAGCACTAACCTTAGCCTAAGCCTATGGGTGCTCTAGCCTAAACCTATGGGTGCTCTAGCCTAAGCCTAGGGGTGCCCTAGCCTAAGTCTAGGGGTGCCCTAGCCTAAGCCTAGGGGTGCCCTAGCCTAAGCTTAGGGGTGCCCTAGCCTAAGCCTAAGGGTGCCCTAGCCTAAGCCTAGTGGTGCCCTAGCCTTAGGCTATGGGAGCCCTAGCCTTAGCCTAAGCCTAGAAGTTCCCTAGCCTAAGACTAGGGGTGCCCTAGCCTAAGCTTAGGGGTGCCCTAGCCAAAGCCTAGGGGTCCCCAGCCTTAGCCTAGGGGTGCCATAGTGTTAGGCGAGGGGAGCCCTAGCCTTAGCCTAATCCTAGGGGTGCCCTAGCCTAAGCCTAGGAGTGCCCTAGCCAAAGCCTGGGGTGCCCTAGCCTTAGGATAGGGGAGAACTAGCCTTAGCCTAAGCCTACGGCTGCCCTAGCTTAAGCATAGGGGTGCCCTAGCCTAAGCCTAGGGGTGCCCTAGCCTTAGGCTAGGGGAGCCCTACCCTTAGCCAAAGCCTATGGGTGCCCTAGCCTCAGCCTAGGGGTGCCCTAGCCTAAGCTTAGGAGTGCCCTAGCCTAAGCCTAGGGGTGCCTTAGACTAAGCCTAGGGGTGACCTAGCCTTAACCTAAGCCTAGGGGTGCCCTAGCCTAAGCCTAAGGGTGCCCTAACCTAAGACTAGGGTGCCCTTGCCTAAGCCTAGGGATGCTGTAGCCTAAGCCTAGTGGTCCCCTAGCGTTAGCCTAAGCCTAGGGGTGCCCTAGGCTAAGCCTAGGGGGGCCCTAGCCTAAGCCTAGTGGTGCCCTAGGCTAAGCCTAGGGGTGCCCTAGCCTAAGCCTAGGGGTGACCTAGCCTAAGCCTAGGGGTGCCCTAGCCTAAGCCTTGGGGTGCCTAGGCCTTAGGCTAGAGTAGCCCTAGCTTTAGCTTAAGCTTAGGGGTGCCTTAGTCTAACCTTAGGGGTGCCCTAGCCTTAGGCTAGGGGAGAACTAGCCTTAGCCTAAGCCTAGGGGTGCCCTAGCCTAAGCCTAGGCGTGCCCTAGCCTAAGCCTAGGGGTGCCCTACCCTAAGCCTAGGGGTGCCCTACCCTAAGCCTAGGGGTGCCCTAGCCTAAGCCTAGGCTTGCCCTAGCCTTAGGATAGTTGAGCCCTAGCCTAAGCCTAAGCCTAGGGGTGCACTAGCCTAAGCCTAGGGGTGCCCTAGCCTAAGCCTAGGGGTGCCCTAGCCTAAGCCTAGGGTTGCCCTAGCCTAAGCCTAGGGGTGCCATAGCCTAAGCCTAGGGGTGTCCAGGCCTTAGGCTAGAGGAGCCCTAGCCTTAGCCTAAGCCTATGGCTGCCCTAGCCGAAGCCTAGGGGTGCCCTAGCCTAAAAGTAGGGGTGCGCAAGCCTTAGGCTAGGGGAGCCCTAGCCTTAGCCTAAGCCTTGGGGCGCCCTAGCCTAAACCTAGGGGTTCCCTAGCCTTAGGCTAGGGGAGCCCTAGCCTTAGCCTAAGCTTAGGGGTGCCCTAGCCGAAGCCTAGGGATGCCCTAGCGTTAGGCTAGAGGAGCCCAGCCTTAGCTTAAGCCTAGGGGTGTCCTAGCCTAAGCCTAGAGGTGCCCTAGTCTAAGTCTAGGGGTGTCCTAGCCTAAGCCTAGGGGTACCCTAGCCTTAGGCTAGAGGAGCCATAGCCTTAGCCTAAGCCTAGGGGTGCCCTAGCCTAAGCCTAAGGGTGCCCTAGTCTAAGCCTAGGGGTCCCCTAGCCTACGCCTAGGGATGCCCTAGCCTTAGCCTAAACCTAGGGGGCAGTAGCCTAAACCTAGGGGGCCCTAGCCTAAGCCTAGGGGTGCCCTAGCCTAAGCCTAGGGGTGCCCTAGCCTAAGCCTACGGTTGCCCTAGCCTAAGCCTAGGGGTGCCCTAGCGTAAGCTAGGGGTGCCCTAGGCTTAGTACAGTGGAGCCCTAGCCTTAGCCTAATCCTAGGGGTACCCTAGACTAAGACATGGGGTGCCGTAGCCTAAGCCTAGGGGTGCCCTATCCTAAGCTTACGGGTTTCCTAGCCTAAGCCTAGGGGTGCCTTACCCTAAGCCTAGTGTTCCCCTAGCCTTAGGCTAGGGGAGCCCTAGCCTTAGCCAAAGCCTTGGGGCGCCCTAGCCTAAACCTAGGGGTTCCCAAGCCTAAGCCTAGGGGTGAGCTAGCCTAAGCCTAGGGGTGCCCTATCCTAAGGCTTGGGGTGCCCTAGCCTTAGGGTAGGGGAGCCCTAGCCTTAGTCTAAGCCTAGGGGTGACCTAGCCCAAGCCTAGGGATGCCCTAGCGTTAGGCTACAGGAGCCCTAGCCTTAGCCTATGCCTAGGCGTTCCCTAGCCTAAGCCTAGGGGTGCCCTAGCCTAAGTCTTGGGGTGCCCTAGCCTAAGCCTAGGTGTACCCTAGCCTTAGGCTAGGGGAGTCCTCGCCATAGCCGAAGCCTTGGGGTGCACTTGCCTAAGCCTTGGGGTACCCTAGCCTAAGCCTAGGGGTGCCCTAGCCCAAGCCTAGGGATGCCCTAGCGTTAGGCTAGAGGAGCCATAGCCTTACCTTAAGCCTAGGGGTGCCCTAGCCTAAGCCTAGGGGTGCCCTAGCCTAAGCCTAGGGATGCCCTAGCCTAAGGCTAGGGGTGCCCTAGCCTTAGGCTAGTGGAGCCCTAGCCTTAGTCTAAGATAGGGGTGCCCTAGCCTAAGCGTAGGGGTACCTTAGCCCAAGCCTAGGGATGCCCTAGCGTTAGGCTAGAGGAGCCCTAGCTTAGCCTAAGCCTAGGGGTGCCCTAGCCTAAGCCTAGGGGTGCCCTAGCCTAAGTCTAGGGGTGCCCTAGCCTAAGCCTCGGTGTACCCTAGCCTTAGGCTAGGGGAGACCTCGCCTCAGCCGAAGGCTTGGGGTGCCCTAGCCTAAGCCTAGGGGTTCCCTAGCCTAAGCCTAGGGGTGCCTTATCCCAAGCCTAGGGATGACCTAGCGTTAGGCTAGAGGAGCCCTAGACTTAGCCTAAGCCTAGGGCTGCCCCAGCCTAAGCCTAGGGGTGCCCTAGCCTAAGTCTAGGAGTGCCTAGCCTAAGTATAAGGGTGCCCTAATCTAAGCCTAGGGGTTCCCTACCTAAGCCTAGGGGTGCCCTAGCCTAAGCCTACGGGTGCCCTAGCCTAAGCCTACGGGTGCCCTAGCCTAAGCCTAGGGGTGCCCTAGCCTAAGCCTAGGGGTGCCCTAGCCATAGCCAAGGGGTGCCTTAGCCTAAGCCTAGGGGTGCCCTAGCCTTAGGCTAGGGGAGACCAAGCCTTAGCCTAAGCCTAGGGGTGTCCTAGCCTAAGAATCGGGGTGCCCTAGCCTAAGTTTAGGGGTGCCCTAGCGTAAGCCAAGGGGTGCCCTAGCCTAAGCCTAGGGGTGCCCTAGCCTTATCCTAAGCCTAGGGGTGCCCTAGCCTAAGCCTACGGGTGCCCTACCCTAAGCCTAGGGGTGCTCTAGCCTAATCCTAGGGGTGACCTAATCTAAGCCTAGGGGTGCCCTAGCCTTAGGCTAGTGGAGCCCTAGCCTTAGCCTAAGACTAGGGGTGCCGTAGGCTAAGCCTAGGGGTTCCCTAGCCTAAGCCGAGAGGTGCCCTAGCCTAAGCCTAGGGGTGCCCTAGCCTAAGGCTGGAGATGCCCTAGCCTTAGTCTAGTGGAGCCCTAGCCTTAGCCTAAGTCTAGGGGTGCCCTAGCCTAAGCCTAGGGGTGCCCTAGCCTAAGCCTAGGGGTGCGCTACCCTAAGCCTAGGGTTGCCCTAGCCTTAGCCTAGCTGAGCCCCAGCCTTAACCTAAGCCTAGGGGTGCCCCAGCCTAAGCCTTGGGGTGCCCTAGCCTAAGCCTAGGGGTGCCCTACCCTAAGCCTAGGGGTGCCCTACCCTAAGCCGAGGGTTGCCCTAGCCTAAGCCTAGGGGTGCCCTAGACTTAGGCTAGGTGAGCCCTAGCCTTAGCCTAAGCCTATGGGTGCCCTAGCCTACGCCTAGGGGTTCCCTACCCTAAGCCTAGTGGTGCCTTAGCCTTAGGATAGGGGAGCCCTCGCCTTAGCCTAAGCCTAGGGGTGCCCTAGCCTAAGACTAGGGGTGCCCTAGCCTAAGCCCAGGGGTGCCCTTGCCTAAGCCTAGGGGTGCCCTTGCCTAAGCCTAAGGGTGTCCTAGCGTAAGCCTAGTGGTGTCCTAGCCTAAGCCTAGGGGTGCCGTAGCCTAAGCCTAGGTGTGCCCTAGCCTTAGATTGGGGAGCCCTAGCCTTAGCCTAAGCCTAGGGGTGCCCTAGCCTAAGCCTAGGGGTGCCCTAGCATAAACCTATGGTTGCCCTAGCCTAAGCCTAGGGGTGCCCTAGCCTAAGGCTAGGGGTGCCCTAGCCTTAGTCTATGGAGCCCTAGCCTTAGCCTACGCCTAGGGGTGCCTTATCCTAAGAAATGGGGTGCCCTAGCCTAAGCCTAGGGGTGCCCTAGCCTAAGCCTAGGGGTGCCCTAGCCTAAGCCTAGGGGTGCCCTAGCCTAAGCCTAGGGGTGCCCTAGCTTTAGGCTAGGGGAGCCCAACCTTAGCCTAAGCCTAGGGGTGCCCTAGCCTAAGACTAGGGGTGCCCTAGCCTTAGCATACGGGTGTCCTAGCCTAAGCCTAGGCGTGACCTATCCTAAGCCTAGGGGTTCCCTAACCTAAGGCTAGGGGGGCCCTAGCCTTAGCGTAAGACTTGGGGCGCCCTAGCCTAAAACTAGTGGTTCACAAGACTAAGCCTAGGGGTGCCCTAGCCTCAGCCTAGGGGTGCCCTAGCCTAAGCATAGGAGTGCCCTAGCCTAAGCCTAGGGGTGCGCTAGCCTAAGCCTAGTGGTGCCTTAGACTAAGCCTAGGGGTGCCCTAGCCTAAGCGTAGGGGTGTCCTAGCCTTAGGCTAGGGGAGCCCTAGCCTTATCCTAAGCCTAGGGGTGCCCTAGCCTAAGCCTACGGGTGCCCTACCCTAAGCCTAGGGGTGCTCTAGCCTAATCCTAAGGGTGACCTAATCTAAGCCTAGGGGTGCCCTAGCCTTAGGCTAGTGGAGCCCTAGCCTTAGCCTAAGCCTAGGGGTGCCCTAGCCTACGCCTAGGGGTTCCCTACCCTAAGCCTAGTGGTGCCTTAGCCTTAGGCTAGGGGAGCCATCGCCTTAGCCTAAGCCTAGGGGTGCCCTAGCCTAAGACTAGGGGTGCCCTAGCCTAAGCCCAGGGGTGCCCTTGCCTAAGCCTAGGGGTGCCCTTGCCTAAGCCTAGGGGTGTCCTAGCGTAAGCCTAGTGGTGTCCTAGCCTAAGCCTAGGGGTTCCCTAGCTTAAGCCTAGGTGTGCCCTAGCCTTAGATTGGGGAGCCCTAGCCTTAGCCTAAGCCTAGGGGTGCCCTAGCCTAAGCCTACGGGTGCCCTAGCATAAGCCTAGGGTTGCCCTAGCCTAAGCCTAGGGGTGCCCTAGCATAAGGCTAGGGGTGCCCTAGCCTTAGTCTAGTGGAGCCCTAGCCTTAGCCTACGCCTAGGGGTGCCTTATCCTAAGAAATGGGGTGCCCGAGCCTAAGACTAGGGGTGCCCTAGCCTAAGCCTAGGGGTGCCCTAGCCTTAGCATACGGGTGTCCTAGCCTAAGCCTAGGCGTGCCCTATCCTAAGCCTAGGGGTTCCCTAACCTAAGGCTAGGGGGGCCCTAGCCTTAGCGTAAGACTTGGCGCGCCCTAGCCTAAAACTAGGGGTTCACTAGACTAAGCCTAGGGGTGCCCTAGCCTCAGCCAGGGGTGCCCTAGCCTAAGTATAGGAGTGCCCTAGCCTAAGCCTAGGGGTGCGCTAGCCTAAGCCTAGTGGTGCATTAGACTAAGCCTAGGGGTGACCCAGCCTTAGCCTAAGCCTAGGGGTGCCCAGCCAAAGCCTAGGGGTGCCCTTGCCTAAGCCTGGGGGTGCCATAGCCTAAGCCTTGGGATGCCCTAGCCTAAGCCTAGGGGTGCCCAGGCCTTAGGCTAGAGGAGCCCCAGCCTTAGCCTAAGCCTATGACTTCCCTAACCTAAGCCTAGGTGGTGCCCTAGCCTAACCCTATGGGTGCCCTAGCCTTAGGCTAGGGGAGCACTAGCCTTAGCCTAAGCCTAGGGGTGCCCTAGCGTAAACTTAGGGGTGCCCTAGCCTAAGCCTTTGGAGCCTTAGCCTAAGCCCAGGGGTCCCCTAGCCTTAGCCTAAGCCTAGGGGCGCCCTAGCCTAAGCCTATGGGTGCCCTAGCCTAAGCCTAGGGGTGCCCTACCCATAGCCCAGGGGAGCCCTAGCCTAACCCTAGGGGTGCCCTAGCCTTAGGCTAGGGGACCACTAGCCTTAGCCTAAGCCTAGGGTTGCCGTAGCCTAAGCTTTGGGGTGCCTTACCCTAAGGCTTGGGGTGCTGTACCCTAAGCCTAGGGGTGCCCTAGCCTATGCCTTGGGGTGCCCTATCCTAAGCCTAGGGGTGCCCTACCCTTAGGCTAGGGGAGCCCTAGCCTTAGCCTAAGCCTAGGGGTGTCCTAGCCTAAGCCTAGGGGTGTCCTAGCCTAAGCCTAGGGGTGCCCTAGCTTAAGCTAGGGTTGCGCTAGCCTAAGCCTAGGGGTGCCCTAGCCTAAGCCTAGGGGTGCCCAGGCCTTAGGGTAGAGGAGCCCTAGCCTTAGCCTAACCCTATGGCTGCCCTAGCCTAAGCCTAGGTGTGCCCTAGCCTAAGCCTAGGGGTGCCCTAGCCTAACCCTATGGGTGCTCTAGCCTTAGGCTAGGGGAGCACTATCCTTAGCCTAAGCCTAGGGGTGCCCTAGCGTAAAATTAGGGGTGCCCTAGCCTAAGCCTAGGGGTCCCTTAGCCTTAGCCTAAACCTAGGGGTGCCCTAGACTAAGCCTATGGGTTCCCTAGCCTAAGCCTAGGGGTGCCCTAGCCATAGCCTAGGGGAGCCCTAGCCTTAGCCTAAGCTTAGGGGTACCCGAGCCTAAGCCTAGGGTTGCCCTACCCTAAGCCTAGGGGTGACCTAGCCTTAGGCTAGGGGAGCCCTAGCCATAGCCTACGCCTAGGGGTGCCCTAGCGTAAACTTAGGGGTGCCCTAGCCTAAGCCTAGGGGTGCCTTAGCCTAAGCCTAGGGGTCCCCTAGCCTTAGCCTAAGCCTAGGGGTGCCCTAGACTAAGCCTATGAGTGCCCTAGCGTAAGCCTAGGGGTGCCCTAGCCATAGCCTAGGGGAGCCCTAACCTTAGCCTAAGCATAGGGGTGCCCGAGCCTAAGCCTAGGGGAGCCCTAGCCTTAGCCTACGCCTAGGGGTACCCTAGCCTAAGCTTAGGGGTGCCCTAGCCTAAGCCTAGGCGTGCCCTAGCCTAAGCCTAGGGGTACCCTAGCCTGAGCTTAGGGGTGCCGTAGCCTGAGCCTACGGGTGCCCTAGCCTGAGGCTAGGGGAGCCCTAGCCTTAGTCTACCCTAGGATTGCCCTAGCCTAAGCCTAGGTGTGCACTAGCCTAAGCCTAGGGGTGCCCTAGCCTGTGGCTAGGGGAGTCGTAGCCTAAGCCTACGGGTGTCCTTGCCTAAGCCTAGGGATGCCTTAGCCTAAGCCTAGGGGTCCCCTAGCCTTAGCCTAAGCCTAGGGATGCCCTATCCTAAGCCTACGGGTGCCCTCACCTTAGGCTAGGGGAGCCCTAGCCTTAGCCTAAGCCTAGGGATGCCGTAGCCTAAGCCTAGGGATGCCCTAGCCTGAGCCTAGGGGAGACCCAGCCTTAGGCTAGGGGAGCCCTAGCCTTGGACTAAGTCTGGGGGTGCCCTAGCCTAAGCCTAGGGGTGCCCTAGCCTAAGGCTAAGGGTGCCCTTGCCTAAGCTTACGGGTGCTCTAGCCTAAGCCTAGGGGTGCCCTAGCCTTAGGCTAGGCAAGCCCTAGCCTTAGCCTAAGCATAGGGCTGCCCTAGCCTAAGCCTAGGGGTGCCCTAGCCTAACCCTAGGGGTGCCCTAGCCTTAGTCTAGGGGAGCACTAGCTTAAGCCTAAGCCTAGGGGTGTCCTAGCCTAAGCCTAGGGGTGCCCTATCCTAAGCCTAAGGGTGCCCTAGCCTAGGCCTTGTGGTGCCCTAGCCTCAGGCTAGGGGAGCCCTAGCTTTAGCCTAAGCCTAGGGGTGCCCTAGCCTAAGCCTTGGGGTGCCCTAGCCTATGCTTAGGGGTGCCCTAGCCTAAGCCTAGGGGTCCCTAGCCTAAGCTTAGGTGTGCCCTAGGGTTAGGCTAGGGAAGCCCTAGCCTAATCCTAGGGGTGCCCTAGCCTAAGCCTAGGAGTGCCTTAACCAAAGCCTAGGGGTGCCCTAGCCTTAGGATAGGAGAGACCTAGCCTTAGCCTAAGCCTACTGGTGCCCTAGCTTATGCCGAGGGGTGCCCTAGCCTAAGCCTAGGGGTGCCCTAGCCTTAGGCTAGGGAGCCCTAGCCTTAGCCTAAGCCTATGGGTGCCCTAGCCTCAGCCTCGGGGTGCCCTAGCCTCAGCCTAGGTGTGCCCTAGCCTAAGCCTAGGGGTGCCCTAGCCTAAGACTAGTGGTCCCTTAGACTAAGCCTAGGGGTGACCTAGTCTTAGCCTAAGCCTAGGGGTGCCCTAGCCTAAGCCTAAGGGTGCCCTAACCTAAGCCTAGGGTGCCCTTGCCTTAGCCGAAGCGTAGGGTGCCCTAGCCTAAGCCAAGGGGTGCCCTAACCTAGGCCTAGGGGTGCCCTAGCCTAAGCCTAGTGGTGCCCTAGCCTTAGACTAGGGGAGCCCTAGACTTAGCCTAAGCCTAGGGGTGCCTTAGCCTAAGACTAGGGGTTCCCTAGCCAAGTTAGGAGTGTCCTAGCCTAAGCCTAGTGGTCCCCTAGCATAAGCCTAGGGGTGCCCTAGGGTTAGGCTAGGGGAGCCCTAGCCTTAGGCTATTGGAGCCCTAGCCTCAGCCTAAGCCTATGGGTGCCCTAGCTTCAGCCTAGGGCTGCCCTAGCCTAAGCCTAGGAGTGCCCTAGCCTAAGCCTAGGGGTGCCCTAGCCTAAGCCTAGTGGTGCCTTAGCCTAAGCCTAGGGGTGACCTAGTCTTAGCCTAAGTCTAGGGGTGCCCTAGCCTAAGCCTAGGGGTGCCCTAGCCTAAGCCTAGTGGTGCCCTAGCCTTAGGCTAGGGGAGCCCTAGCCTTAGCCTAAGCCTAGGGGTTCCCTAGCCTAAGACTAGGGGTTCCTTAGCCTAAGCCTAGGGGTGACCTAGTCTTAGCCTAAGCCTAGGGGTGCCCTAGCCTAAGCATAGGGGTACCCTAGCCTAAGCCTAGTGGTGCCTTAGCCTAAGCCTAGGGGTGACCTAGCCTTAGCCTAAGCCTAGAGGTGCCTTAGCCTAAGCCTAGTGGTGCCCTAGCCTAAGCCTAGGGGTGCCCTAGCCTAAGCCTAAGGGTGCCCTAGCCTAAGCCTAGGGGTGCCAAGGCCTTATGATAGAGGAGCCCTAGCCTTAGCCTAAGCCTATGGCAGCCCTAGCCTAAGCCTAGGGTTGCCTTAGCCTAAGCCTAGGGGTGCCCTAGCCTAACCCTAGGGGTACCCTAGCCTTAGGCTAGGGGAGCACTAGCCTTAGCCTAAGCCTAGGGGTGCCCTAGCCTAAGCCTAGGCGTGCCCTTGCCTAAGCCTAGGGGTGCCCTACCCTAAGCCTAGGGGTGCCCTAGCATAAGCCTAGGCTTGCCCTAGCCTTAGGCTAGCTGAGCCCTAGCCTAAGCCTAAGCCTAGGGGTGCCCTAGCCTTAGGCTATTGGAGCCCTAGCCTTAGCCTAAGCCTATGGGTGCCCTAGCTTCAGCCTAGGGCTGCCCTAGCCTAAGCCTAGGAGTGCCCTAGCCTAAGCCTAGGGGTGCCCTAGCCTAAGCCTAGTGGTGCCTTAGCCTAAGCCTAGGGGTGCCCTAGCCTAAGCCTAGGGGTGCCCTAGCCTAAGCCTAGGGGTGCCCTAGCCGTAGGCTAGGGGTGCCCAGGCCTTAGGATAGAGGAGCCCTAGCCTTAGCCTAAGCTTATGGCTGCCCTAGTCTAAGCCTATGGCTGCCCTAGCCTAAGCCTAGGGTTGCCCTAGCCTAAGCCTCGGGGTGCCCTAGCCTAAGCCTAGGGGTGCCCTAGCCTAAGCCTAGGGGTGCCCTAGCCTCAGCCTAGGGGTGCCCTAGCCTAAGGCTAGGGGTGTCCAGGCCTTAGGATAGAGGAGCCCTAGCCTTAGCCTAAGCCTATGGCTGCCCTAGCCTAAGCCTAGGGTTGCCCTAGCCTAAGCCTAGGGGTGCCCTAGCCTAACCCTAGGGGTGCCCTAGCCTTAGGCTAGGGGAGCACTAGCCTTAGCCTAAGCCTAAGGGTGCTCTAGCCTAAGCCTTGGGGTGCCCTAGCCAAAGCCAAGGGGTGCCCTAGCCTTAGACTAAGCCTAGGTGTGCCCTACCCTAAGCCTAGGGGTGCCCTAGCCTAAGCCTAGGGGTGCCCAGGCCTTAGGCTAGAGGAGCCCTAGCCTTAGCCTAAGCCTATTGCTGCCCTAGCCTAAGGCTAAGGGTGCCCTTGCCTAAGCTTACGGGTGCTCTAGCCTAAGCCTAGGGGTGCCCTAGCCTTAGGCTAGGCGAGCCCTAGCCTTAGCCTAAGCATAGGGCTGCCGTAGCCTAAGCCTAGGGGTGCCCTAGCCTAAGCCTAGGCGTGCCCTAGCCTAAGCCGAAGGGTGCCCTACCCTAAGCTTGGTGTGCCCTACCCTAAGCCCAGGGGTGCCTTAGCCTAAGCCTAGGCTTGCCCTAGCCTTAGGCTAGCTGAGCCCTAGCCTAAGCCTAAACCTAGGGGTGCCCTTGCCTAAGCCTAGGGGTGCCCTAGCCTAAGCCTAGGGGTGCCCAAGCCTTAGGCTAGGGGAGCCCTAGACTTAGCCTAAGCCTAGGGGTGCCCTAGTCTAAGCCTAGTGGTGCCCTAGCCTAAGGCTAGGGGTGCCCTAGCCTTAGTCTACTGGAGCCTTTGCCTTAGCGTAAGCATAGGGGTGCCCGACCCCAAGCCTAGATGTGACCTAGCCTAAGCCTAGGGGTGCCCTACCCTAAGCCTAGGGGTGCCCTAGCCTAAGCCTAGGGGTGCCCAAGCCTAAGCCTAGGGGTGCCCTAGCCTTACGCTAGCTGAGCCCTAGCCTTAGCCTAAGCCTAGGGGTGCCCTACCCTAAGACTAGGGGTGCCCTAGCCTAAGCCTTGGGGTGCCCTAGCCTAACCCTAGGTGTGCCCTAGGGTTAGGCTAGGGGAGCCCTAGCCTTAGCCTAAGCCTAGGGGTGCCTAAGCCTAAGCCTAGGGGTGCCCTAGCCTTACGCTAGCTGAGCCCTAGCCTTAGCCTAAGCCTAGGGGTGCCCTATCCTAAGCCAAGGGGTGCCCTAGCCTAAGCCTAGGGGTGCCCTAGCCTTAGGCTAGGGGAGCCCTAACCTTAGCCTAAGCCTTGGGGTGCCCTAGCCCAAGCCTAGGGGTGTTGTAGCCTAAGCCTTGGGGTGCCCTAACCTAAGCCTAGAGGTGCCCTAGCCTAACCCAAGGGGTGCCCTAGCCTTAGCCTAAGCCTTGGGGTGCCCTAGACTAAGACTAGGGGTGCCCTAGCCTTAGCCTAAGCCTATGGGTTCACTAGCCTCAGCCTCGGGGTGCCCTAGCCTCAGCCTAGGTGTGCCCTAGCCTAAGCCTAGGAGTGCCCTAGCCTAAGCCTAGGGGTGCCCGAGCCTAAGACTAGTGGTGCCTTAGACTAAGCCTAGGGGTGACCTACTCTTAGCCTAAGCCTAGTGGTGCCCTAGCCTAAGCCTAAGGGTGCCCTAACCTAAGCTTAGGGTGCCCTTGCCTAAGCCTAGGGATGCCTTAGCCTAAGCCTAGGGGTCCCCTAGCGTAGCCTAAGCCTAGGGTGCCCTAGCCTAAGCCTAGGGGTGCCCTAGCCTAAGCCTAGTGGTGCCCTAGCCTTAGGCTAGGGGAGCCCTAGCCTTAGCCTAAGCCTAGGGGTTCCCTAGCCTAAGACTAGGGGTGCCCTAGCCTAAGTTAGGAGTGCCCTAGCCTAAGCCTTGTGGTCCCCTAGCGTAAGCCTAGGGGTGCCCTAGGGTTAGGCTAGGGGAGCCCTAGCCTTAGCCTAAGTCTACGGGTGCCCTAGTTTAAGCCTAGGGGTGTCCTAGCCTAAGCCTTGGGGTGCCCTAGCCTTAGGCTATTGTAGCCCTAGCCTTAGCCTAAGCCTATGGGTGCCCTAGCTTCAGCCTAGGGCTGCCCTAGCCTAAGCCTAGGAGTTCCAAAGCCTAAGCCTAGGGGTGCCCTAGCCTAAGCCTAGTGGTGCCTTAGCCTAAGCCTAGGGGTGACCTAGTCTTAGCCTAAGTCTAGGGGTGCCCTAGCCTAAGCCTAGGGGTGCCCTAGCCTAAGCCTAGTGGTGCCCTAGCCTTAGGCTAGGGGAGTCCTAGCCTTAGCCTAAGCCTAGGGGTGCCCTAACCTAAGACTAGGGGTGCCTTAGCCTAAGACTAGGGGTGACCTAGTCTTAGCCTAAGCCTAGGGGTGCCCTAGCCTAAGCCTAGGGGTGCCCTAGCCTAAGCCTAGTGGTGCCTTAGCCTAAGCCTAGGGGTGACCTAGCCTTAGCCTAAGCCTAGGGGTGCCCTAGCTTAAGCCTAGGGGTGCCCTAGCCTAAGCCTAGGGGTGCCCTAGCCTAAGCCTAAGGGTGCCCTAGCCTAAGCCTAGGGGTGCCCAGTCCTTAGGATAGAGGAGCCCTAGCCTTAGCCTAAGCCTATGGCTGCCCTAGCCTAAGCCTAGGGTTGCCCTAGCCTAATTCTAGGGGTGCCCTAGCCTAAGCCCAGGGTTGCCCTAGCCTAAGCCTAGGGGTGCCCTAGCCTAAGCCTAGGGGTGCCCTAGCCTAAGCCTGGTGGTGCCCTAGCCTTAGGCTAGGGGAGCCCTAGCCTTAGCCTAAGCCTATGGCTGCCCTAGCCTAAGCCTAGGGTTGCCCTAGCCTAAGCCTTGGGGTGCCCTTGCCTAAGCCTAGGGTTGCCCTAGCCTAAGCCTAGGGGTGCCCTAGCCTAAGCCTAGGGGTACCCTAGCCTAAGCCTAGGCGTGCCCTAGCCTAAGCCTAGGGGTGCCCTACCCTAAGCCTAGGGGTGCCCTAACATAAGCCTAGTGTTGCCTTAGCCTTAGGCTAGCTGAGCCCTAGAATAAGCCTAACCCTAGGGATGCCCTAGCCTAAGCCTAGGGTTGCCCTAGCCTAAGCCTAGGGGTGCCCTAGCCTAAGCCTAGGGGTACCCTAGCCTAAGCCTAGGCGTGCCCTAGCCTAAGCCTAGGGGTGCCCTACCCTAAGCCTAGGGGTGCCCTAGCCTAAGCCTAGTGGTGCCCTAGCCTTAGGCTAGGGGAGCCCTAGCCTTAGCCTAAGCCTTGGGGTGCCCTAGCCTAAGACTAGGGGTGCCTTAGCCTAAGCCTAGGGGTAACCTAGTCTTAGCCTAAGCCTAGGGGTGCCCTAGCCTAAGCCTAGGGGTGCCCTAGCCTAAGCCTAGTGGTGCCTTAGCCTAAGCCTAGGGGTGACCTAGCCTTAGCCTAAGCCTAGAGGTGCCTTAGCCTAAGCCTAGGGGTGCCCTAGCCTAAGCCTAGGGGTGCCCTAGCCTAAGCCTAGGGGTGCCCTAGCCTAAGCCTAGGGGTGCCCTAGCCTTAGGCTAGGGGTGCCCAGGCCTTAGGATAGAGGAGCCCTAGCCTTAGCCTAAGCTTATGGCTGCCCTAGCCTAAGCCTATGGCTACCCAAGCCTAAGCCTAGGGCTGCCCTAGCCTAAGCCTAGGGGTGCCCTAGCCTAAGCCTAGGGGTGCCCTAGCCTAAGCCTAGGGGTGCCCTAGCCTAAGCCTAGGGGTGCCCTAGCCTCAGCCTAGGGGTGCCCTAGCCTAAGGCTAGGGATGCCCTGGCCTTAGGATAGAGGAGCCCTAGCCTTAGCCTAAGCCTATGGCTGCCCTAGCCTAAGCCTAGGGTTGCCCTAGCCTAAGCCTAGGGGTGCCCTAGCCTAACCCTAGGGGAGCCCTAGCCTTAGCCTAAGCCTATGGGTGCCCTAGCCTCAGCCTAGGGGTGCCCTAGCCTCAGCCTAGGGGTGCCCTAGCCTGAGCATAGGAGTGCCCTAGCCTAAGCCTAGGGGTGCGCTAGCCTAAGCCTAGTGGTGCCTTAGACTAAGCCTAGGGGTGACCTAGCCTTAGCCAAAGCCTAGGGGTGCCCTAGCCTAAGCCTAAGGGTGCCCTAACCTAAGCCTAGGGTGCCCTTGCCTAAGCCTGGGGATGCCTTAGCCTAAGCCTAGGAGTCCCCTAGCCTAAGCCTAAGCCTAGGGGTGCCCTAGCCAAAGTGTAGGGGTGCCCTAGCCTAAGCCTAGGGGTGCCATAACCTAAGCCTTGGGATGCCCTAGCCTAAGCCTAGGGGTGCCCAGGCCTTAGGCTAGAGGAGCCCTAGCCTTAGCCTAAGCCTATGGCTGCCCTAGCCTAAGCCTAGGGGTGCCCAAGCCTAAGCCTAGGTGGTGCCCTAGCCTAACCCTTTGGGTGCCCTAGCCTTAGGCTAGGGGAGCACTAGCCTTAGCCTAAGCCTAGGGGTGCCATAGCGTAAACTTAGGGGTGCCCTAGCCTAAGCCTGTGGAGCCTTAGCCTAAGCCCAGGGGTCCCCTAGCCTTAGCCTAAGCCTAGGGGCGCCCTAGCCTAAGCCTATGGGTGCCCTAGCTTAAGCCTAGGGGTGCCCTACCCATAGCCCAGGGGAGCCATAGCCTAACCCTAGGGGTGCCCTAGCCTAAGCCTAGGGGTGTCCTAGCCTAAGCCTAGGGGTTCCATAGCCTAAGCCTAGGGTTGCGCTAGCCTAAGCCTAGTGGTGCCCTAGCCTAAGCCTAGGGGTGCCCAGGCCTTAGGGTAGAGGAGCCCTAGCCTTAGCCTAACCCTATGGCTGCCCTAGCCTAAGCCTAGGGGTGCCCTAGCCTAAGCCTTGGGGTGCCCTACCCATAGCCCAGGGGAGCCCTAGCCTAACCCTAGGGGTGCCCTAGCCTTAGTCTAGGGGACCATTAGCCTTAGCCTAAGCCTAGGGGTGCCCTAGCCTAAGCCTAGGCGTGCCCTAGCCTAAGCCTAGGGGTGCCCTACCCTAAGGCTTGGGGTGCCCTACCCTAAGCATAGGGGTGCCCTAGCCTAAGCCTTGGGGTTCCCTAGCCTAAGCCTAGGGGTGCCCTACCCTTAGGTTAGGGGAGCCCTGGCCTTAGCCTAAGCCTAGGGGTGTCCTAGCCTAAGCCTAGGGGTGCCCTAGCCTAAGCCTAGGGTTGCGCTAGCCTAAGCCTAGGGGTGCCCTAGCCTAAGCCTAGGGGTGCCCAGGCCTTAGGGTAGAGGAGCCCTAGCCTTAGCCTAACCCTATGGCTGCCCTAGCCCAAGCCTATGGGTGCCCTAGCCTAAGCCTAGGGGTGCCCTAGCCTAACCCTATGGGTGCCCTAGCCTTAGGTTAGGGGAGCACTAGCCTTAGCCTAAGCCTAGGGGTGCCCTAGCGTAAACTTAGGGGTGCCCTAGCCTATGCCTAGGGGTGCCCTAGCCATAGCCTAGCGGAGCCCTAGCCTTAGCCTAAGCTTAGGGGTGCCCGAGCCTAAGCCTAGGGTTGCTAGAGCCTAAGCCTAGGGGTGCCCTAGCCTTAGGCTAGGGGAGCCCTAGCCTTAGCCTACGCCTAGGGGTGCCCTAGCGTAAACTTAGGGGTGCCCTAGCCTAAGCCTAGGGGTGCCTTAGCCTAAACCTAGGGGTCCCCTAGCCTTAGCCTAAGCCTAGGGGTGCCCTAGACTAAGCCTATGGGTGCCCTAGCGTAAGCCTAGGGGTGCCCTAGCCATAGCCTAGGGGAGCCCTAACCTTAGCCTAAGCTTAGGGATGCCCGAGCCTAAGCCTAGGGTTGCCCTAGCCTAAGCCTAGGGGTGCCTTAGCCTTAGGCTAAGGGAGCCCTAGCCTTAGCCTACGCCTAGGGGTGCCCTAGCCTAAGCTTAGGGGTGCCCTAGCCTAAGCCTAGGCGTGCCCTAGCCTAAGCCTAGGAGTGCCCTAACCTGAGCCTAGGGGTGCCGTAGCCTGAGCCTACGGGTGCCCTAGCCTGAGGCTAGGGGAGCCCTAGCCTTAGTCTAGCCTAGGATAGGCCTAGCCTAAGCCGAGGGGTGCACTAACCTAAGCCTAGGGGTGCCCTAGCCTGTGGCTAGGGGAGTCGTAGCCTAAGCCTACGGGTGTCCTTGCCTAAGCCTAGGGATGCCTTAGCCTAAGCCTAGGGGTCCCCTAGCCTTAGCCTAAGCCTAGGGGTGCCCTATCCTAAGCCTACTGTTGCCCTCACCTTAGGCTAGGGGAGCCCTAGCCTTAGCCTACGCCTAGGGGTGCCCTAGCCTAAGCTTAGGGGTGCCCTAGCCTAAGCCTAGGCGTGCCCTAGCCTAAGCCTAGGAGTGCCCTAGCCTGAGCCTAGGGGTGCCGTAGCCTGAGCCTACGGGTGCCCTAGCCTGAGGCTAGGGGAGCCCTAGCCTTAGCCTAAGCATAGGGCTGCCCTAGCCTAAGCCTAGGGGTGCCCTAACCTAACCCTAGGGGTGACCTAGCCATAGGCTAGTGGAGCACTAGCCTTAGCCTAAGCCTAGGGGTGTCCTAGCCTAAGCCTAGGGGTGCCCTATCCTAAGCCTAGGGGTGCCCTAGCCAAAGCTTAGGGGTGCCCTAGCCTAAGCTTAGGAGTGCCCTAGCCTGAGCCTAGGGGTGCCGTAGCCTGAGCCTACGGGTGCCCTAGCCTGAGGCTAGGGGAGCCGTAGCCTTAGTCTAGCCTAGGATAGGCCTAGCCTAAGCCGAGGGGTGCACTAGCCTAAGCCTAGGGGTGCCCTAGCCTGTGGCTAGGGGAGTCGTAGCCTAAGCCTACGGGTGTCCTTGCCTAAGCCTAGGGATGCCTTAGCCTAAGCCTAGGGGTCCCCTAGCCTTAGCCTAAGCCTAGGGGTGCCCTATCCTAAGCCTACGGTTGCCCTCACCTTAGGCTAGGGGAGCCCTAGCCTTAGCCTAAGCATAGGGCTGCCCTAGCCTAAGCCTAGGGGTGCCCTAGCCTAACCCTAGGGGTGCCCTAGCCTTAGGCTAGGGGAGCACTAGCCTTAGCCTAAGCCTAGGGGTGTCCTAGCCTAAGCCTAGGGGTGCCCTATCCTAAGCCTAGGGGTGCCCTAGCCAAAGCTTAGGGGTGCCCTAGCCTAAGCTTAGGAGTGCCCTAGCCTAAGCCTAAGGGTGCCCTAGCCTAGGCCTAGTGGTGCCCTAGCCTTAGGCTAAGGGAACCCTAGCCTTAGCCTACGCCTAGGGGTGCCCTAGCCTAAGCTTAGGGGTGCCCTAGCCTAAGCCTAGGCGTGCCCTAGCCTAAGCCTAGGAGTGACCTAGCCTGAGCCTAGGGGTGCCGTAGCCTGAGCCTACGGGTGCCTTAGCCTGAGGCTAGGGGAGCCCTAGCCTTAGTCTAGCCTAGGATAGCCCTAGCCTAAGCCTTGGGGTGCCCTAGCCTAAGCTTAGGGGTGCCCTAGCCTAAGCCTAAGGGTGCCCTAGCCTAAGCCTAGGGGTGCCCAGTCCTTAGGATAGAGGAGCCCTAGCCTTAGCCTAAGCCTATGGCTGCCCTAGCCTAAGCCTAGGGTTGCCCTAGCCTAATTCTAGGGGTGCCCTAGCCTAAGCCCAGGGTTGCCCTAGCCTAAGCCTAGGGGTGCCCTAGCCTAAGCCTAGGGGTGCCCTAGCCTAAGCCTGGTGGTGCCCTAGCCTTAGGCTAGGGGAGCCCTAGCCTTAGCCTAAGCCTATGGCTGCCCTAGCCTAAGCCTAGGGTTGCCCTAGCCTAAGCCTTGGGGTGCCCTTGCCTAAGCCTAGGGTTGCCCTAGCCTAAGCCTAGGGGTGCCCTAGCCTAAGCCTAGGGGTACCCTAGCCTAAGCCTAGGCGTGCCCTAGCCTAAGCCTAGGGGTGCCCTACCCTAAGCCTAGGGGTGCCCTAACATAAGCCTAGTGTTGCCTTAGCCTTAGGCTAGCTGAGCCCTAGAATAAGCCTAACCCTAGGGATGCCCTAGCCTAAGCCTAGGGTTGCCCTAGCCTAAGCCTAGGGGTGCCCTAGCCTAAGCCTAGGGGTACCCTAGCCTAAGCCTAGGCGTGCCCTAGCCTAAGCCTAGGGGTGCCCTACCCTAAGCCTAGGGGTGCCCTAGCCTAAGCCTAGTGGTGCCCTAGCCTTAGGCTAGGGGAGCCCTAGCCTTAGCCTAAGCCTTGGGGTGCCCTAGCCTAAGACTAGGGGTGCCTTAGCCTAAGCCTAGGGGTAACCTAGTCTTAGCCTAAGCCTAGGGGTGCCCTAGCCTAAGCCTAGGGGTGCCCTAGCCTAAGCCTAGTGGTGCCTTAGCCTAAGCCTAGGGGTGACCTAGCCTTAGCCTAAGCCTAGAGGTGCCTTAGCCTAAGCCTAGGGGTGCCCTAGCCTAAGCCTAGGGGTGCCCTAGCCTAAGCCTAGGGGTGCCCTAGCCTAAGCCTAGGGGTGCCCTAGCCTTAGGCTAGGGGTGCCCAGGCCTTAGGATAGAGGAGCCCTAGCCTTAGCCTAAGCTTATGGCTGCCCTAGCCTAAGCCTATGGCTACCCAAGCCTAAGCCTAGGGCTGCCCTAGCCTAAGCCTAGGGGTGCCCTAGCCTAAGCCTAGGGGTGCCCTAGCCTAAGCCTAGGGGTGCCCTAGCCTAAGCCTAGGGGTGCCCTAGCCTCAGCCTAGGGGTGCCCTAGCCTAAGGCTAGGGATGCCCTGGCCTTAGGATAGAGGAGCCCTAGCCTTAGCCTAAGCCTATGGCTGCCCTAGCCTAAGCCTAGGGTTGCCCTAGCCTAAGCCTAGGGGTGCCCTAGCCTAACCCTAGGGGAGCCCTAGCCTTAGCCTAAGCCTATGGGTGCCCTAGCCTCAGCCTAGGGGTGCCCTAGCCTCAGCCTAGGGGTGCCCTAGCCTGAGCATAGGAGTGCCCTAGCCTAAGCCTAGGGGTGCGCTAGCCTAAGCCTAGTGGTGCCTTAGACTAAGCCTAGGGGTGACCTAGCCTTAGCCAAAGCCTAGGGGTGCCCTAGCCTAAGCCTAAGGGTGCCCTAACCTAAGCCTAGGGTGCCCTTGCCTAAGCCTGGGGATGCCTTAGCCTAAGCCTAGGAGTCCCCTAGCCTAAGCCTAAGCCTAGGGGTGCCCTAGCCAAAGTGTAGGGGTGCCCTAGCCTAAGCCTAGGGGTGCCATAACCTAAGCCTTGGGATGCCCTAGCCTAAGCCTAGGGGTGCCCAGGCCTTAGGCTAGAGGAGCCCTAGCCTTAGCCTAAGCCTATGGCTGCCCTAGCCTAAGCCTAGGGGTGCCCAAGCCTAAGCCTAGGTGGTGCCCTAGCCTAACCCTTTGGGTGCCCTAGCCTTAGGCTAGGGGAGCACTAGCCTTAGCCTAAGCCTAGGGGTGCCATAGCGTAAACTTAGGGGTGCCCTAGCCTAAGCCTGTGGAGCCTTAGCCTAAGCCCAGGGGTCCCCTAGCCTTAGCCTAAGCCTAGGGGCGCCCTAGCCTAAGCCTATGGGTGCCCTAGCTTAAGCCTAGGGGTGCCCTACCCATAGCCCAGGGGAGCCATAGCCTAACCCTAGGGGTGCCCTAGCCTAAGCCTAGGGGTGTCCTAGCCTAAGCCTAGGGGTTCCATAGCCTAAGCCTAGGGTTGCGCTAGCCTAAGCCTAGTGGTGCCCTAGCCTAAGCCTAGGGGTGCCCAGGCCTTAGGGTAGAGGAGGCCTAGCCTTAGCCTAACCCTATGGCTGCCCTAGCCTAAGCCTAGGGGTGCCCTAGCCTAAGCCTTGGGGTGCCCTACCCATAGCCCAGGGGAGCCCTAGCCTAACCCTAGGGGTGCCCTAGCCTTAGTCTAGGGGACCATTAGCCTTAGCCTAAGCCTAGGGGTGCCCTAGCCTAAGCCTAGGCGTGCCCTAGCCTAAGCCTAGGGGTGCCCTACCCTAAGGCTTGGGGTGCCCTACCCTAAGCATAGGGGTGCCCTAGCCTAAGCCTTGGGGTTCCCTAGCCTAAGCCTAGGGGTGCCCTACCCTTAGGTTAGGGGAGCCCTGGCCTTAGCCTAAGCCTAGGGGTGTCCTAGCCTAAGCCTAGGGGTGCCCTAGCCTAAGCCTAGGGTTGCGCTAGCCTAAGCCTAGGGGTGCCCTAGCCTAAGCCTAGGGGTGCCCAGGCCTTAGGGTAGAGGAGCCCTAGCCTTAGCCTAACCCTATGGCTGCCCTAGCCCAAGCCTATGGGTGCCCTAGCCTAAGCCTAGGGGTGCCCTAGCCTAACCCTATGGGTGCCCTAGCCTTAGGTTAGGGGAGCACTAGCCTTAGCCTAAGCCTAGGGGTGCTCTAGCGTAAACTTAGGGGTGCCCTAGCCTATGCCTAGGGGTGCCCTAGCCATAGCCTAGCGGAGCCCTAGCCTTAGCCTAAGCTTAGGGGTGCCCGAGCCTAAGCCTAGGGTTGCTAGAGCCTAAGCCTAGGGGTGCCCTAGCCTTAGGCTAGGGGAGCCCTAGCCTTAGCCTACGCCTAGGGGTGCCCTAGCGTAAACTTAGGGGTGCCCTAGCCTAAGCGTAAGGGTGCCTTAGCCTAAACCTAGGGGTCCCCTAGCCTTAGCCTAAGCCTAGGGGTGCCCTAGACTAAGCCTATGGGTGCCCTAGCGTAAGCCTAGGGGTGCCCTAGCCATAGCCTAGGGGAGCCCTAACCTTAGCCTAAGCTTAGGGATGCCCGAGCCTAAGCCTAGGGTTGCCCTAGCCTAAGCCTAGGGGTGCCTTAGCCTTAGGCTAAGGGAGCCCTAGCCTTAGCCTACGCCTAGGGGTGCCCTAGCCTAAGCTTAGGGGTGCCCTAGCCTAAGCCTAGGCGTGCCCTAGCCTAAGCCTAGGAGTGCCCTAACCTGAGCCTAGGGGTGCCGTAGCCTGAGCCTACGGGTGCCCTAGCCTGAGGCTAGGGGAGCCCTAGCCTTAGTCTAGCCTAGGATAGGCCTAGCCTAAGCCGAGGGGTGCACTAGCCTAAGCCTAGGGGTGCCCTAGCCTGTGGCTAGGGGAGTCGTAGCCTAAGCCTACGGGTGTCCTTGCCTAAGCCTAGGGATGCCTTAGCCTAAGCCTAGGGGTCCCCTAGCCTTAGCCTAAGCCTAGGGGTGCCCTATCCTAAGCCTACTGTTGCCCTCACCTTAGGCTAGGGGAGCCCTAGCCTTAGCCTACGCCTAGGGGTGCCCTAGCCTAAGCTTAGGGGTGCCCTAGCCTAAGCCTAGGCGTGCCCTAGCCTAAGCCTAGGAGTGCCCTAGCCTGAGCCTAGGGGTGCCGTAGCCTGAGCCTACGGGTGCCCTAGCCTGAGGCTAGGGGAGCCCTAGCCTTAGCCTAAGCATAGGGCTGCCCTAGCCTAAGCCTAGGGGTGCCCTAACCTAACCCTAGGGGTGACCTAGCCATAGGCTAGTGGAGCACTAGCCTTAGCCTAAGCCTAGGGGTGTCCTAGCCTAAGCCTAGGGGTGCCCTATCCTAAGCCTAGGGGTGCCCTAGCCAAAGCTTAGGGGTGCCCTAGCCTAAGCTTAGGAGTGCCCTAGCCTGAGCCTAGGGGTGCCGTAGCCTGAGCCTACGGGTGCCCTAGCCTGAGGCTAGGGGAGCCGTAGCCTTAGTCTAGCCTAGGATAGGCCTAGCCTAAGCCGAGGGGTGCACTAGCCTAAGCCTAGGGGTGCCCTAGCCTGTGGCTAGGGGAGTCGTAGCCTAAGCCTACGGGTGTCCTTGCCTAAGCCTAGGGATGCCTTAGCCTAAGCCTAGGGGTCCCCTAGCCTTAGCCTAAGCCTAGGGGTGCCCTATCCTAAGCCTACGGTTGCCCTCACCTTAGGCTAGGGGAGCCCTAGCCTTAGCCTAAGCATAGGGCTGCCCTAGCCTAAGCCTAGGGGTGCCCTAGCCTAACCCTAGGGGTGCCCTAGCCTTAGGCTAGGGGAGCACTAGCCTTAGCCTAAGCCTAGGGGTGTCCTAGCCTAAGCCTAGGGGTGCCCTATCCTAAGCCTAGGGGTGCCCTAGCCAAAGCTTAGGGGTGCCCTAGCCTAAGCTTAGGAGTGCCCTAGCCTAAGCCTAAGGGTGCCCTAGCCTAGGCCTAGTGGTGCCCTAGCCTTAGGCTAAGGGAACCCTAGCCTTAGCCTACGCCTAGGGGTGCCCTAGCCTAAGCTTAGGGGTGCCCTAGCCTAAGCCTAGGCGTGCCCTAGCCTAAGCCTAGGAGTGACCTAGCCTGAGCCTAGGGGTGCCGTAGCCTGAGCCTACGGGTGCCTTAGCCTGAGGCTAGGGGAGCCCTAGCCTTAGTCTAGCCTAGGATAGCCCTAGCCTAAGCCTTGGGGTGCCCTAGCCTAAGCTTAGGGGTGCCCTAGCCTAAGCCTAAGGGTGCCCTAGCCTAAGCCTAGGGGTGCCCAGTCCTTAGGATAGAGGAGCCCTAGCCTTAGCCTAAGCCTATGGCTGCCCTAGCCTAAGCCTAGGGTTGCCCTAGCCTAATTCTAGGGGTGCCCTAGCCTAAGCCCAGGGTTGCCCTAGCCTAAGCCTAGGGGTGCCCTAGCCTAAGCCTAGGGGTGCCCTAGCCTAAGCCTGGTGGTGCCCTAGCCTTAGGCTAGGGGAGCCCTAGCCTTAGCCTAAGCCTATGGCTGCCCTAGCCTAAGCCTAGGGTTGCCCTAGCCTAAGCCTTGGGGTGCCCTTGCCTAAGCCTAGGGTTGCCCTAGCCTAAGCCTAGGGGTGCCCTAGCCTAAGCCTAGGGGTACCCTAGCCTAAGCCTAGGCGTGCCCTAGCCTAAGCCTAGGGGTGCCCTACCCTAAGCCTAGGGGTGCCCTAACATAAGCCTAGTGTTGCCTTAGCCTTAGGCTAGCTGAGCCCTAGAATAAGCCTAACCCTAGGGATGCCCTAGCCTAAGCCTAGGGTTGCCCTAGCCTAAGCCTAGGGGTGCCCTAGCCTAAGCCTAGGGGTACCCTAGCCTAAGCCTAGGCGTGCCCTAGCCTAAGCCTAGGGGTGCCCTACCCTAAGCCTAGGGGTGCCCTAGCCTAAGCCTAGTGGTGCCCTAGCCTTAGGCTAGGGGAGCCCTAGCCTTAGCCTAAGCCTTGGGGTGCCCTAGCCTAAGACTAGGGGTGCCTTAGCCTAAGCCTAGGGGTAACCTAGTCTTAGCCTAAGCCTAGGGGTGCCCTAGCCTAAGCCTAGGGGTGCCCTAGCCTAAGCCTAGTGGTGCCTTAGCCTAAGCCTAGGGGTGACCTAGCCTTAGCCTAAGCCTAGAGGTGCCTTAGCCTAAGCCTAGGGGTGCCCTAGCCTAAGCCTAGGGGTGCCCTAGCCTAAGCCTAGGGGTGCCCTAGCCTAAGCCTAGGGGTGCCCTAGCCTTAGGCTAGGGGTGCCCAGGCCTTAGGATAGAGGAGCCCTAGCCTTAGCCTAAGCTTATGGCTGCCCTAGCCTAAGCCTATGGCTACCCAAGCCTAAGCCTAGGGCTGCCCTAGCCTAAGCCTAGGGGTGCCCTAGCCTAAGCCTAGGGGTGCCCTAGCCTAAGCCTAGGGGTGCCCTAGCCTAAGCCTAGGGGTGCCCTAGCCTCAGCCTAGGGGTGCCCTAGCCTAAGGCTAGGGATGCCCTGGCCTTAGGATAGAGGAGCCCTAGCCTTAGCCTAAGCCTATGGCTGCCCTAGCCTAAGCCTAGGGTTGCCCTAGCCTAAGCCTAGGGGTGCCCTAGCCTAACCCTAGGGGAGCCCTAGCCTTAGCCTAAGCCTATGGGTGCCCTAGCCTCAGCCTAGGGGTGCCCTAGCCTCAGCCTAGGGGTGCCCTAGCCTGAGCATAGGAGTGCCCTAGCCTAAGCCTAGGGGTGCGCTAGCCTAAGCCTAGTGGTGCCTTAGACTAAGCCTAGGGGTGACCTAGCCTTAGCCAAAGCCTAGGGGTGCCCTAGCCTAAGCCTAAGGGTGCCCTAACCTAAGCCTAGGGTGCCCTTGCCTAAGCCTGGGGATGCCTTAGCCTAAGCCTAGGAGTCCCCTAGCCTAAGCCTAAGCCTAGGGGTGCCCTAGCCAAAGTGTAGGGGTGCCCTAGCCTAAGCCTAGGGGTGCCATAACCTAAGCCTTGGGATGCCCTAGCCTAAGCCTAGGGGTGCCCAGGCCTTAGGCTAGAGGAGCCCTAGCCTTAGCCTAAGCCTATGGCTGCCCTAGCCTAAGCCTAGGGGTGCCCAAGCCTAAGCCTAGGTGGTGCCCTAGCCTAACCCTTTGGGTGCCCTAGCCTTAGGCTAGGGGAGCACTAGCCTTAGCCTAAGCCTAGGGGTGCCATAGCGTAAACTTAGGGGTGCCCTAGCCTAAGCCTGTGGAGCCTTAGCCTAAGCCCAGGGGTCCCCTAGCCTTAGCCTAAGCCTAGGGGCGCCCTAGCCTAAGCCTATGGGTGCCCTAGCTTAAGCCTAGGGGTGCCCTACCCATAGCCCAGGGGAGCCATAGCCTAACCCTAGGGGTGCCCTAGCCTAAGCCTAGGGGTGTCCTAGCCTAAGCCTAGGGGTTCCATAGCCTAAGCCTAGGGTTGCGCTAGCCTAAGCCTAGTGGTGCCCTAGCCTAAGCCTAGGGGTGCCCAGGCCTTAGGGTAGAGGAGGCCTAGCCTTAGCCTAACCCTATGGCTGCCCTAGCCTAAGCCTAGGGGTGCCCTAGCCTAAGCCTTGGGGTGCCCTACCCATAGCCCAGGGGAGCCCTAGCCTAACCCTAGGGGTGCCCTAGCCTTAGTCTAGGGGACCATTAGCCTTAGCCTAAGCCTAGGGGTGCCCTAGCCTAAGCCTAGGCGTGCCCTAGCCTAAGCCTAGGGGTGCCCTACCCTAAGGCTTGGGGTGCCCTACCCTAAGCATAGGGGTGCCCTAGCCTAAGCCTTGGGGTTCCCTAGCCTAAGCCTAGGGGTGCCCTACCCTTAGGTTAGGGGAGCCCTGGCCTTAGCCTAAGCCTAGGGGTGTCCTAGCCTAAGCCTAGGGGTGCCCTAGCCTAAGCCTAGGGTTGCGCTAGCCTAAGCCTAGGGGTGCCCTAGCCTAAGCCTAGGGGTGCCCAGGCCTTAGGGTAGAGGAGCCCTAGCCTTAGCCTAACCCTATGGCTGCCCTAGCCCAAGCCTATGGGTGCCCTAGCCTAAGCCTAGGGGTGCCCTAGCCTAACCCTATGGGTGCCCTAGCCTTAGGTTAGGGGAGCACTAGCCTTAGCCTAAGCCTAGGGGTGCTCTAGCGTAAACTTAGGGGTGCCCTAGCCTATGCCTAGGGGTGCCCTAGCCATAGCCTAGCGGAGCCCTAGCCTTAGCCTAAGCTTAGGGGTGCCCGAGCCTAAGCCTAGGGTTGCTAGAGCCTAAGCCTAGGGGTGCCCTAGCCTTAGGCTAGGGGAGCCCTAGCCTTAGCCTACGCCTAGGGGTGCCCTAGCGTAAACTTAGGGGTGCCCTAGCCTAAGCCTAGGGGTGCCTTAGCCTAAACCTAGGGGTCCCCTAGCCTTAGCCTAAGCCTAGGGGTGCCCTAGACTAAGCCTATGGGTGCCCTAGCGTAAGCCTAGGGGTGCCCTAGCCATAGCCTAGGGGAGCCCTAACCTTAGCCTAAGCTTAGGGATGCCCGAGCCTAAGCCTAGGGTTGCCCTAGCCTAAGCCTAGGGGTGCCTTAGCCTTAGGCTAAGGGAGCCCTAGCCTTAGCCTACGCCTAGGGGTGCCCTAGCCTAAGCTTAGGGGTGCCCTAGCCTAAGCCTAGGCGTGCCCTAGCCTAAGCCTAGGAGTGCCCTAACCTGAGCCTAGGGGTGCCGTAGCCTGAGCCTACGGGTGCCCTAGCCTGAGGCTAGGGGAGCCCTAGCCTTAGTCTAGCCTAGGATAGGCCTAGCCTAAGCCGAGGGGTGCACTAGCCTAAGCCTAGGGGTGCCCTAGCCTGTGGCTAGGGGAGTCGTAGCCTAAGCCTACGGGTGTCCTTGCCTAAGCCTAGGGATGCCTTAGCCTAAGCCTAGGGGTCCCCTAGCCTTAGCCTAAGCCTAGGGGTGCCCTATCCTAAGCCTACTGTTGCCCTCACCTTAGGCTAGGGGAGCCCTAGCCTTAGCCTACGCCTAGGGGTGCCCTAGCCTAAGCTTAGGGGTGCCCTAGCCTAAGCCTAGGCGTGCCCTAGCCTAAGCCTAGGAGTGCCCTAGCCTGAGCCTAGGGGTGCCGTAGCCTGAGCCTACGGGTGCCCTAGCCTGAGGCTAGGGGAGCCCTAGCCTTAGCCTAAGCATAGGGCTGCCCTAGCCTAAGCCTAGGGGTGCCCTAACCTAACCCTAGGGGTGACCTAGCCATAGGCTAGTGGAGCACTAGCCTTAGCCTAAGCCTAGGGGTGTCCTAGCCTAAGCCTAGGGGTGCCCTATCCTAAGCCTAGGGGTGCCCTAGCCAAAGCTTAGGGGTGCCCTAGCCTAAGCTTAGGAGTGCCCTAGCCTGAGCCTAGGGGTGCCGTAGCCTGAGCCTACGGGTGCCCTAGCCTGAGGCTAGGGGAGCCGTAGCCTTAGTCTAGCCTAGGATAGGCCTAGCCTAAGCCGAGGGGTGCACTAGCCTAAGCCTAGGGGTGCCCTAGCCTGTGGCTAGGGGAGTCGTAGCCTAAGCCTACGGGTGTCCTTGCCTAAGCCTAGGGATGCCTTAGCCTAAGCCTAGGGGTCCCCTAGCCTTAGCCTAAGCCTAGGGGTGCCCTATCCTAAGCCTACGGTTGCCCTCACCTTAGGCTAGGGGAGCCCTAGCCTTAGCCTAAGCATAGGGCTGCCCTAGCCTAAGCCTAGGGGTGCCCTAGCCTAACCCTAGGGGTGCCCTAGCCTTAGGCTAGGGGAGCACTAGCCTTAGCCTAAGCCTAGGGGTGTCCTAGCCTAAGCCTAGGGGTGCCCTATCCTAAGCCTAGGGGTGCCCTAGCCAAAGCTTAGGGGTGCCCTAGCCTAAGCTTAGGAGTGCCCTAGCCTAAGCCTAAGGGTGCCCTAGCCTAGGCCTAGTGGTGCCCTAGCCTTAGGCTAAGGGAACCCTAGCCTTAGCCTACGCCTAGGGGTGCCCTAGCCTAAGCTTAGGGGTGCCCTAGCCTAAGCCTAGGCGTGCCCTAGCCTAAGCCTAGGAGTGACCTAGCCTGAGCCTAGGGGTGCCGTAGCCTGAGCCTACGGGTGCCTTAGCCTGAGGCTAGGGGAGCCCTAGCCTTAGTCTAGCCTAGGATAGCCCTAGCCTAAGCCTTGGGGTGCCCTAGCCTAAGCTTAGGGGTGCCCTAGCCTAAGCTATGGGTCCCTAGCCTAAGCTTAGGTGTGCCCTAGGGTTAGGCTAGGGGAGCCCTAGCCTAATCCTAGGGGTGCCCTAGCCTAAGCCTAGGAGTGCCCTAGCCAAAGCCTAGGGGTGCCCTAGCCTTAGGATAGGAGAGACCTAGCCTTAGCCTAAGCCTACTGGTGCCCTAGCTTAAGCCGAGGGGTGCCCTAGCCTAAGCCTAGGGGTGCCCTAGCCATAGGCTAGGGAGCCCTAGCATTAGCCTAAGCCTATGGGTGCCCTAGCCTCAGCCTCGGGGTGCCCCAGCCTCAGCCTAGGTGTGCCCTAGCCTATGCCTGGGGTGCCCTAACCTTAGGCTATTGGAGCCCTAGCCTTAGCATAAGCCTATGGGTGCCCTAGCTTCAGCCTAGGGCTGCCCTAGCCTAAGCCTAGGAGTGCCCTAGCCTAAGCCTAGGGGTGCCCTAGCCTAAGCCTAGTGGTGCCTTAGCCTAAGCCTAGTGGTGACCTAGTCTTAGCCTAAGTCTAGGGGTGCCCTAGCCTAAGCCTAGGGGTGCCCTAGCCTAAGCCTAGTGGTGCCCTAGCCTTAGGCTAGGGGAGCCCTAGCCTTAGCCTAAGCCTAGTGGTGCCCTAGCCTAAGACTAGGGGTGCCTTAGCCTAAGCCTAGGGGTGACCTAGTCTTAGCCTAAGCCTAGGGGTGCCCTAGCCTAAGCCTAGGGGTGCCCTAGCCTAAGCCTAGTGGTGCCTTAGCCTAAGCCTAGGGGTGACCTAGCCTTAGCCTAAGCCTAGAGGTGCCTTAGCCTAAGCCTAGTGGTGCCCTAACCTAAGCCTAGGGGTGCCCTAGCCTAAGCCTGGGGGTGCCCTAGCCTAAGCCTAAGGGTGCCCTAGCCTAAGCCTAGGGGTGCGCAGGCCTTAGGATAGAGGAGCCCTAGCCTTAGCGTAAGCCTATGGCAGCCCTAACCTAAGCCTATGGTTTCCCTAGCCTAAGCCTAGGGGTGCCCTAGCCAAACCCTAAGGGTACCCTAGCCTTAGGCTAGGGGTTCCCTAGCCTAAGCCTAGGCGTGCCCTAGCCTAAGCCTAGGGGTGCCCTACCCTAAGCCTAGGGGTGCCCTAACACAAGCCTAGGTTTGCCCTTGCCGTAGGCTAGCTGAGCCCTAGCCTAAGCCTAAGCCTAGGGGTGCCCTAGCCTAAGCCTAGGGGTGCCCTAGCCTAAGCCTAGGGTTGCCCTAGCCTAAGCCTAGGGGTGCCCTAGCCTAAGCCTAGGGGTGCCCTAGCCTAAGCCTAGTGGTGCCCTAGCCTAAGCCTAGGGGTGCCCTAGCCTTAGGTTAGGGGAGCCCTAGCCTTAGCCTAGTGGTGCCCTATCCTAAGCCAAGGGGTGCCCTAGCCTAAGCCTAGGGGTGCCCTAGCCTTAGGCTAGGGGAGCCCTCACCTTAGCCTAAGCCTTGGGGTGCCCTAGCCCAAGCCTAGGGGTGTTGTAGCCTAAGCCTTGGGGTGCCCTAACCTAAGCCTACGGGTGCCCTAGCCTAAGCCTTGGGGGGCCCTAGCCTAAGACTAGGGGTGCCCTAGCCTTAGCCTAAGCCTATTGGTGCCCTAGCCTCAGCCTCGGGGTGCCCTAGCCTCAGCCTAGGTGTGCCCTAGCCTAAGCCTAGGAGTGCCCTAGCCTAAGCGTAGGGGTGCCCTAGCCTAAGACTAGTGGTGCCTTAGACTAAGCCTAGGGGTGACCTAGTCTTAGCCTAAGTCTAGGGGTGCCCTAGCCTAAGCCTAAGGGTGCCCTAACCTAAGCCTAGGGTGCCCTTGCCTAAGCCTAGGGATGCCTTAGCCTAAGCCTAGGGGTCCCCTAGCCTTAGCCTAAGCCTAGGGTGCCCTATCCTAAGCCTAGGGGTGCCCTAGCCTAAGCCTAGGGGTGCCCTAGCCTAAGCCTAGTGGTGCCCTAGCCTTAGGCTAGGGGAGCCCTAGCCTTAGCCTAAGCCTAGGGGTTCCCTAGCCTAAGACTAGGGGTGCCCTAGCCTAAGTTAGGGGTGCCCTAGCCTAAGCCTAGTGGTCCCATAGCGTAAGCCTAGGGGTGCCCTAGGGTTAGGCTAGGGGAGCCCTAGCCTTAGCCTAAGTCTACGGGTGCCCTAGTTTAAGCCTAGGGGTGCCCTAGCCTAAGCCTAGGGGTGCCCTAGCCTTAGGCTATTGGAGCCCTAGCCTTAGCCTAAGCCTATGGGTGCCCTAGCTTCAGCCTAGGGCTGCCGTAGCCTAAGCCTAGGAGAGCCCTAGCGTTAGCCTAGGGGTGCCCTAGCCTAAGCCTAGTGGTGCCTTAGCCTAAGCCTTGGGGTGACCTAGTCTTAGCCTAAGTCTAGGGGTGCCCTAGCCTAAGCCTAGGGGTGCCCTAGCCTAAGCCTAGTGGTTCCCTAGCCTTAGGCTAGGGGAGCCCTAGCCTTAGCCTAAGCCTAGGGGTGCCCTAACCTAAGACTAGGGATGCCTTAGCCTAAGACTAGGGGTGACCTAGTCTTAGACTAAGCCTAGGGGTGCCCTAGCCTAAGCCTAGGGGTGCCCTAGCCTAAGCCTAGTGGTGCCTTAGCCTAAGCCTAGGGGTGACCTAGCCTTAGCCTAAGCCTAGAGGTGCCTTAGCCTAAGCCTAGGGTTGCCCTAGCCTAAGCCTAGGGTTGCCCTAGCCTAAGCCTAGGGGTGCCCTAGCCTAAGCCTAGGCGTACCCTAGCCTTAGCCTAGTGGTGCCCTAGCCTTAGGCTAGGGGAGCCCTAGCCTTAGCCTAAGCCTAGGGGTGCCCTAGCCTAAGACTAGGGGTGCCTTAGCCTAAGCCTAGGGGTGACCTAGTCTTAGCCTAAACCTAGCGGTGCCCTAGCCTAAGCCTAAGGGTGCCCTAGCCTAAGCCTAGAGTTGCCTTAGCCTAAGCCTAGGGGTGACCTAGCCTTAGCCTAAGCCTAGAGGTGCCTTAGCCTAAGCCTAGGGGTGCCCTAGCCTAAGCCTAGGGGTGCCCTAGCCTAAGCCTAGAGGTGCCCTAGCCTATGACTAAGGGTGCCCTAGCCTAAGCTTAGGGGTGCCCAGGACTTAGGATAGAGGAGCCCTAGCCTTAGCCTAAGCCTATGGCAGCCCTAGCCTAAGCCTAGGGTTGCCCTAGCCTAAGCCTAGGGGTGCCCTAGCCTAACCCTAGGGGTACCCTAGCCTTAGGCTAGGGGAGCACTAGCCTTAGCCTAAGCCTAGGGGTGCCCTAGCCTAAGCCTAGGCGTGCCCTAGCCTAAGCCTAGGGGTGCCCTACCCTAAGCCTAGGGGTGCCCTAGCATAAGCCTAGGGGTGCCTAGCATAAGCCTAGGCTTGCCCTAGCCTTAGGCTAGCTGAGCCCTACCCTAAGCCTAAGCCTAGGGGTGCCCTAGCCTAAGCCTAGTGGTGCCTTAGCCTAAGCCTAGGGGTGACCTAGCCTTAGCCTAAGCCTAGAGGTGCCTTAGCCTAAGCCTAGGGGTGCCCTAGCCTAAGCCTAGGGGTGCCCTAGCCTAAGCCTAGGGGTGCCCTAGCCTAAGCCTAGGGGTGCCCTAGCCTAAGCCTAGGCGTACCCTAGCCTAAGCCTAGGGGTGCCCTACCCTAAGCCTAGGGGTGCCCTAGCATAAGCCTAGGCTTGTCCTAGCCTTAGGCTAGCTGAGCCATAGTCTAAGCCTAAGCCTAGGGGTGCCCTAGCCTAAGCCTAGGGGTGCCCTAGCCTAAGCCTAGGGGTGCCCTAGCCTAAGCCTAGTGGTGCCCTAGCCTTAGGCTAGGGGAGCCCTAGCCTTAGCCTAAGCCTAGGGGTGCCCTAGCCTAAGACTAGGGGTGCCTTAGCCTAAGCCTAGGGTGCCCTAGCCTAAGCCTAGGGGTGCCCTAGCCTAAGCCTATGGGTGCCCTAGCCTAAGCTTAATGGTGCCCTAGCCTTAGGCTAGGGGAGCCCTAGCCTTAGCCTAAGTCTAGGGGTTCCCTAGCCTAAGACTAGGGGTGCCCTAGCCTAAGTTAGGGGTGCCCTAGCCTAAGCCTAGTGGTCCCCTAGCGTAAGCCTAGGGGTGCCCTAGGGTTAGGCTAGGGGAGCCCTAGCCTTAGCCTAAGTCTACGGGTGCCCTAGTTTAAGACTAGGGGTGCCCTAGCCTTAGGCTATTGGAGCCCTAGCCTTAGCCTAAGCCTATGGGTGCCCTAGCTTCAGCCTAGGGCTGCCCTAGCCTAAGCCTACGAGTGCCCTAGCGTTAGCCTAGGGGTGCCCTAGCCTAAGCCTAGTGGTGCCTTAGCCTAAGCCTAGGGGTGCCCTAGCCTAAGCCTAGTGGTGCCTTAGCCTAAGCCTAGGGGTGACCTAGCCTTAGCCTAAGCCTAGAGGTGCCTTAGCCTAAGCCTAGGGTTGCCCAAGCCTAAGCCTAGGGGTGCCCTAGCCTAAGCCTAGGGGTGCCCTAGCCTAAGCCTAAGGGTGCCCTAGCCTAAGCCTAGGGGTGCCCAGGCCTTAGGATAGAGGAGCCCTAGCCTTAGCCTAAGCCTATGGCTGCCCTAGCCTAAGCCTAGGGGTGCCCTAGCCTAACCCTAGGGGTACCCTAGCCTTAGGCTAGGGGAGCACTAGCCTTAGCCTAAGCCTAGGGGTACCGTAGCCTAAGCCTAGGCGTGCCCTAGCCTAAGTCTAGGGGTGCCCTACCCTAAGCTTACGGGTGCCCTAGCATAAGCCTAGGCTTGCCCTAGCCTTAGGCTAGCTGAGCCCTAGCCTAAGCCTAAGCCTAGGGGTGCCCTAGCCTAAGCCTATGGGTGCCCTAGCCTAAGCCTAGGGGTGCCCTAGCCTAAGCCAAGGGGTGCCCTAGCCTTAGGCTAGGGGTGCCCAGGCCTTAGGATAGAGGAGCCCTAGCCTAAGCCTAAGCTTATAGCTGCCCTAGCCTAAGCCTAGGGCTGCCCTAGCCTAAGCCTAGGGTTGCCCTAGCCTAAGCCTAGGGTTGCCCTAGCCTAAGCCTAGGGGTGCCCTAGCCTAAGCCTAGGGGTGCCCTAGCCTAAGCCTAGTGGTGCCCTAGCCTTAGGCTAGGGGAGCCCTAGCCTTAGCCTAAGCCTAGGGGTGCCCTAGCCTAAGACTAGGGGTGCCTTAGCCTAAGCCTAGGGGTGACCTAGTCTTAGCCTAAACCTAGGGGTGCCCTAGCCTAAGCCTAAGGGTGCCCTAGCCTAAGCCTAGTGGTGCCTTAGCCTAAGCCTAGGGGTGACCTAGCCTTAGCCTAAGCCTAGAGGTGCCTTAGCCTAAGCCTAGGGGTGCCCTAGCCTAAGCCTAGGGGTGCCCTAGCCTAAGCCTAAGGGTGCCCTAGCCTAAGCCTAGGGGTGCCCAGGACTTAGGACAGAGGAGCCCTGGCCTTAGCCTAAGCCTATGGCAGCCCTAGCCTAAGCCTAGGGTTGCCCTAGCCTAAGCCTAGGGGTGCCCTAGCCTAACCCTAGGGGTACCCTAGCCTTAGGCTAGGGGAGCACTAGCCTTAGCCTAAGCCTATGGCAGCCCTAGCCTAAGCCTAGGCGTGCCCTAGCCTAAGCCTAGGGGTGCCCTACCCTAAGCCTAGGGGTGCCCTAGCATAAGCCTAGGCTTGCCCTTGCCTTAGGCTAGCTGAGCCCTAGCCTAAGCCTAAGCCTAGGGGTGCCCTAGCCTAAGCCTAGTGGTGCCTTAGCCTAAGCCTAGGGGTGACCTAGCCTTAGCCTAAGCCTAGAGGTGCCTTAGCCTAAGCCTAGGGGTGCCCTAGCCTAAACCTAGGGGTGCCCTAGCCTAAGCCTAGGTGTGCCCTAGCCTAAGCCTAGTGGTGCCCTAGCCTTAGGCTAGGGGAGCCCTAGCCTTAGCCTAAGCCTAGGGGTGCCCTAGCCTAAGACTAGGGGTGCCTTAGCCTAAGCCTAGGGGTGACCTCGTCTTAGCCTAAGCCTAGGGGTGCCCTAGCCTAAGCCTAGTGGTGCCTTAGCCTAAGCCTAGGGGTGACCTAGCCTTAGCCTAAGCCTAGAGGTGCCTTAGCCTAAGCCTAGGGGTGCCCTAGCCTAAGCCTAGGGGTGCCCTAGCCTAAGCCTAGGGGTGCCCTAGCCTAAGCCTAAGGGTGCCCTAGCCTAAGCCTAGGGGTGCCCAGGCCTTAGGATAGAGGAGCCCTAGCCTTAGCCTAAGCCTTTGGCAGCCCTAGCCAAAGCCTAGGGTTGCCCTAGCCTAAGCCTAGGGGTGCCCTAGCCTAAGCCAAGGGGTGCCCTAGCCTAACCCTAGGGGTACCCTAGCCTTAGGCTAGGGGAGCACTAGCCTTAGCCTAAGCCTAGGGGTGCCCTAGCCTAAGCCTAGGCGTGCCCTAGCCTAAGCCTAGGGGTGCCCTACCCTAAGCCTAGGGGTGCCCTAGCATAAGCCTAGGTTTGCCCTAGCCTTAGGCTAGCTGAGCCTTAGCCTAAGCCTAAGCCTAGGGGTGCCCTAGCCTTAGGCTAGGGGTGCCCAGGCCTTAGGATAGAGGAACCCTAGCCTTAGCCTAAGCTTATGGCTGCCCTAGCCTAAGCCTAGGGCTGCCCTAGCCTAAGCCTAGGGTTGCCCTAGCCTAAGCCTAGGGTTGCCCTAACCTAAGCCTAGGGGTGCCCTAGCCTAAGCCTAGGGGTGCCCTAGCCTAAGCCTAGTGGTGCCCTAGCCTTAGGCTAGGGGAGCCCTAGCCTTAGCCTAAGCCTAGGGGTGCCCTAGCCTAAGACTAGGGGTGCCTTAGCCTAAGCCTAGGGTGCCCTAGCCTAAGCCTAGGGGTGCCCTAGCCTAAGCCTAGGGGTGCCCTAGCCTAAGCCTAGGGGTGCCCAGGACTTAGGACAGAGGAGCCCTAGCCTTAGCCTAAGCCTATGGCAGCCCTAGCCTAAGCCTAGGGTTGCCCTAGCCTAAGCCTAGGGGTGCCCTAGCCTAACCCTAGGGGTACCCTAGCCTTAGGCAAGGGGAGCACTAGCCTTAGCCTAAGCCTATGGCAGCCCTAGCCTAAGCCTAGGCGTGCCCTAGCCTAAGCCTAGGGGTGCCCTACCCTAAGCCTAGGGGTGCCCAAGCATAAGCCTAGGCTTGCCCTTGCCTTAGGCTAGCTGAGCCCTAGCCTAAGCCTAAGCCTAGGGGTGCCCTAGCTTAAGCCTAGTGGTGCCTTAGCCTAAGCCTAGGGGTGACCTAGCCTTAGCCTAAGCCTAGAGGTGCCTTAGCCTAAGCCTAGGGGTGCCCTAGCCTAAGCCTAGGGGTGCCCTAGCCTAAGCCTAGGGGTGCCCAGGCCTTAGGATAGAGGAGCCCTAGCCTTAGCCTAAGCCTATGGCTGCCCTAGCCTAAGCCTAGGGTTGCCCTAGCCTAAGCCTAGGGGTGCCCTAGCCTAACCCTAGGTGTACCCTAGCCTTAGGCTAGGGGAGCACTAGCCTTAGCCTAAGCCTAGGGGTACCCTAGCCTAAGCCTAGGCGTGCCCTAGCCTAAGCCTAGGGGTGCCCTACGCTAAGCCTAGGCTTGTCCTAGCCTTAGGCTAGCTGAGCCATAGCCTAAGCCTAAGCCTAGGGGTGCCCTAGCCTAAGCCTAGGGGTGCCCTAGCCTAAGCCTAGGGGTGCCCTAGCCTAAGCCAAGGGGTGCCCTAGCCTTAGGCTAGGGGTGCCCAGGCCTTAGGAGAGAGGAGCCCTAGCCTTAGCCTAAGCTTATGGCTGCCCTAGCCTAAGCCTAGGGCTGCCCTAGCCTAAGCCTAGGGTTGCCCTAGCCTAAGCCTAGGGTTGCCCTAGCCTAAGCCTAGGGGTGCCCTAGCCTAAGCCTAGGGGTGCCCTAGCCTAAGCCTAGTGGTGCCCTAGCCTTAGGCTAGGGGAGCCCTAGCCTTAGCCTAAGCCTAGGGGTGCCCTAGCCTAAGACTAGGGGTGCCTTAGACTAAGCCTACGGGTGACCTAGTCTTAGCCTAAGCCTGGGTGCCCTAGCCTAAGCCTAGTGGTGCCTTAGCCTAAGCCTAGGGGTGACCTAGCCTTAGCCTAAGCCTAGAGGTGCCTTAGCCTAAGCCTAGGGGTGCCCTAGCCTAAGCCTAGGGGTGCCCTAGCCTAAGCCTAGGGGTGCCCTAGCCTAAGCCTAAGGGTGCCCTAGCCTAAGCCTAGGGGTGCCCAGGCCTTAGGATAGAGGAGCCCTAGCCTTAGCCTAAGCCTTTGGCAGCCCTAGCCAAAGCCTAGGGTTGCCCTAGCCTAAGCCTAGGGGTGCCCTAGCCTAAGCCTAGTGGTGCCTTAGCCTAAGCCTAGGGGTGACCTAGCCTTAGCCTAAGCCTAGAGGTGCCTTAGCCTAAGCCTAGGGGTGCCCTAGCCTAAACCTAGGGGTGCCCTAGCCTAAGCCTAGGTGTGCCCTAGCCTAAGCCTAGTGGTGCCCTAGCCTTAGGCTAGGGGAGCCCTAGCCTTAGCCTAAGCCTAGGGGTGCCCTAGCCTAAGACTAGGGGTGCCTTAGCCTAAGCCTAGGGGTGACCTCGTCTTAGCCTAAGCCTAGGGGTGCCCTAGCCTAAGCCTAGTGGTGCCTTAGCCTAAGCCTAGGGGTGACCTAGCCTTAGCCTAAGCCTAGAGGTGCCTTAGCCTAAGCCTAGGGGTGCCCTAGCCTAAGCCTAGGGGTGCCCTAGCCTAAGCCTAGGGGTGCCCTAGCCTAAGCCTAAGGGTGCCCTAGCCTAAGCCTAGGGGTGCCCAGGCCTTAGGATAGAGGAGCCCTAGCCTTAGCCTAAGCCTTTGGCAGCCCTAGCCAAAGCCTAGGGTTGCCCTAGCCTAAGCCTAGGGGTGCCCTAGCCTAAGCCAAGGGGTGCCCTAGCCTAACCCTAGGGGTACCCTAGCCTTAGGCTAGGGGAGCACTAGCCTTAGCCTAAGCCTAGGGGTGCCCTAGCCTAAGCCTAGGCGTGCCCTAGCCTAAGCCTAGGGGTGCCCTACCCTAAGCCTAGGGGTGCCCTAGCATAAGCCTAGGCTTGCCCTAGCCTTAGGCTAGCTGAGCCTTAGCCTAAGCCTAAGCCTAGGGGTGCCCTAGCCTTAGGCTAGGGGTGCCCAGGCCTTAGGATAGAGGAACCCTAGCCTTAGCCTAAGCTTATGGCTGCCCTAGCCTAAGCCTAGGGCTGCCCTAGCCTAAGCCTAGGGTTGCCCTAGCCTAAGCCTAGGGTTGCCCTAACCTAAGCCTAGGGGTGCCCTAGCCTAAGCCTAGGGGTGCCCTAGCCTAAGCCTAGTGGTGCCCTAGCCTTAGGCTAGGGGAGCCCTAGCCTTAGCCTAAGCCTAGGGGTGCCCTAGCCTAAGACTAGGGGTGCCTTAGCCTAAGCCTAGGGTGCCCTAGCCTAAGCCTAGGGGTGCCCTAGCCTAAGCCTAGGGGTGCCCTAGCCTAAGCCTACGGGTGCCCAGGACTTAGGACAGAGGAGCCCTAGCCTTAGCCTAAGCCTATGGCAGCCCTAGCCTAAGCCTAGGGTTGCCCTAGCCTAAGCCTAGGGGTGCCCTAGCCTAACCCTAGGGGTACCCTAGCCTTAGGCAAGGGGAGCACTAGCCTTAGCCTAAGCCTATGGCAGCCCTAGCCTAAGCCTAGGCGTGCCCTAGCCTAAGCCTAGGGGTGCCCTACCCTAAGCCTAGGGGTGCCCAAGCATAAGCCTAGGCTTGCCCTTGCCTTAGGCTAGCTGAGCCCTAGCCTAAGCGTAAGCCTAGGGGTGCCCTAGCTTAAGCCTAGTGGTGCCTTAGCCTAAGCCTAGGGGTGACCTAGCCTTAGCCTAAGCCTAGAGGTGCCTTAGCCTAAGCCTAGGGGTGCCCTAGCCTAAGCCTAGGGGTGCCCTAGCCTAAGCCTAGGGGTGCCCAGGCCTTAGGATAGAGGAGCCCTAGCCTTAGCCTAAGCCTATGGCTGCCCTAGCCTAAGCCTAGGGTTGCCCTAGCCTAAGCCTAGGGGTGCCCTAGCCTAACCCTAGGTGTACCCTAGCCTTAGGCTAGGGGAGCACTAGCCTTAGCCTAAGCCTAGGGGTACCCTAGCCTAAGCCTAGGCGTGCCCTAGCCAAACCTAGGGGTGCCCTACGCTAAGCCTAGGCTTGTCCTAGCCTTAGGCTAGCTGAGCCATAGCCTAAGCCTAAGCCTAGGGGTGCCCTAGCCTAAGCCTAGGGGTGCCCTAGCCTAAGCCTAGGGGTGCCCTAGCCTAAGCCAAGGGGTGCCCTAGCCTTAGGCTAGGGGTGCCCAGGCCTTAGGAGAGAGGAGCCCTAGCCTTAGCCTAAGCTTATGGCTGCCCTAGCCTAAGCCTAGGGCTGCCCTAGCCTAAGCCTAGGGTTGCCCTAGCCTAAGCCTAGGGTTGCCCTAGCCTAAGCCTAGGGGTGCCCTAGCCTAAGCCTAGGGGTGCCCTAGCCTAAGCCTAGTGGTGCCCTAGCCTTAGGCTAGGGGAGCCCTAGCCTTAGCCTAAGCCTAGGGGTGCCCTAGCCTAAGACTAGGGGTGCCTTAGACTAAGCCTACGGGTGACCTAGTCTTAGCCTAAGCCTGGGTGCCCTAGCCTAAGCCTAGTGGTGCCTTAGCCTAAGCCTAGGGGTGACCTAGCCTTAGCCTAAGCCTAGAGGTGCCTTAGCCTAAGCCTAGGGGTGCCCTAGCCTAAGCCTAGGGGTGCCCTAGCCTAAGCCTAGGGGTGCCCTAGCCTAAGCCTAAGGGTGCCCTAGCCTAAGCCTAGGGGTGCCCAGGCCTTAGGATAGAGGAGCCCTAGCCTTAGCCTAAGCCTTTGGCAGCCCTAGCCAAAGCCTAGGGTTGCCCTAGCCTAAGCCTAGGGGTGCCCTAGCCTAAGCCTAGTGGTGCCTTAGCCTAAGCCTAGGGGTGACCTAGCCTTAGCCTAAGCCTAGAGGTGCCTTAGCCTAAGCCTAGGGGTGCCCTAGCCTAAACCTAGGGGTGCCCTAGCCTAAGCCTAGGTGTGCCCTAGCCTAAGCCTAGTGGTGCCCTAGCCTTAGGCTAGGGGAGCCCTAGCCTTAGCCTAAGCCTAGGGGTGCCCTAGCCTAAGACTAGGGGTGCCTTAGCCTAAGCCTAGGGGTGACCTCGTCTTAGCCTAAGCCTAGGGGTGCCCTAGCCTAAGCCTAGTGGTGCCTTAGCCTAAGCCTAGGGGTGACCTAGCCTTAGCCTAAGCCTAGAGGTGCCTTAGCCTAAGCCTAGGGGTGCCCTAGCCTAAGCCTAGGGGTGCCCTAGCCTAAGCCTAGGGGTGCCCTAGCCTAAGCCTAAGGGTGCCCTAGCCTAAGCCTAGGGGTGCCCAGGCCTTAGGATAGAGGAGCCCTAGCCTTAGCCTAAGCCTTTGGCAGCCCTAGCCAAAGCCTAGGGTTGCCCTAGCCTAAGCCTAGGGGTGCCCTAGCCTAAGCCAAGGGGTGCCCTAGCCTAACCCTAGGGGTACCCTAGCCTTAGGCTAGGGGAGCACTAGCCTTAGCCTAAGCCTAGGGGTGCCCTAGCCTAAGCCTAGGCGTGCCCTAGCCTAAGCCTAGGGGTGCCCTACCCTAAGCCTAGGGGTGCCCTAGCATAAGCCTAGGCTTGCCCTAGCCTTAGGCTAGCTGAGCCTTAGCCTAAGCCTAAGCCTAGGGGTGCCCTAGCCTTAGGCTAGGGGTGCCCAGGCCTTAGGATAGAGGAACCCTAGCCTTAGCCTAAGCTTATGGCTGCCCTAGCCTAAGCCTAGGGCTGCCCTAGCCTAAGCCTAGGGTTGCCCTAGCCTAAGCCTAGGGTTGCCCTAACCTAAGCCTAGGGGTGCCCTAGCCTAAGCCTAGGGGTGCCCTAGCCTAAGCCTAGTGGTGCCCTAGCCTTAGGCTAGGGGAGCCCTAGCCTTAGCCTAAGCCTAGGGGTGCCCTAGCCTAAGACTAGGGGTGCCTTAGCCTAAGCCTAGGGTGCCCTAGCCTAAGCCTAGGGGTGCCCTAGCCTAAGCCTAGGGGTGCCCTAGCCTAAGCCTAGGGGTGCCCAGGACTTAGGACAGAGGAGCCCTAGCCTTAGCCTAAGCCTATGGCAGCCCTAGCCTAAGCCTAGGGTTGCCCTAGCCTAAGCCTAGGGGTGCCCTAGCCTAACCCTAGGGGTACCCTAGCCTTAGGCAAGGGGAGCACTAGCCTTAGCCTAAGCCTATGGCAGCCCTAGCCTAAGCCTAGGCGTGCCCTAGCCTAAGCCTAGGGGTGCCCTACCCTAAGCCTAGGGGTGCCCAAGCATAAGCCTAGGCTTGCCCTTGCCTTAGGCTAGCTGAGCCCTAGCCTAAGCCTAAGCCTAGGGGTGCCCTAGCTTAAGCCTAGTGGTGCCTTAGCCTAAGCCTAGGGGTGACCTAGCCTTAGCCTAAGCCTAGAGGTGCCTTAGCCTAAGCCTAGGGGTGCCCTAGCCTAAGCCTAGGGGTGCCCTAGCCTAAGCCTAGGGGTGCCCAGGCCTTAGGATAGAGGAGCCCTAGCCTTAGCCTAAGCCTATGGCTGCCCTAGCCTAAGCCTAGGGTTGCCCTAGCCTAAGCCTAGGGGTGCCCTAGCCTAACCCTAGGTGTACCCTAGCCTTAGGCTAGGGGAGCACTAGCCTTAGCCTAAGCCTAGGGGTACCCTAGCCTAAGCCTAGGCGTGCCCTAGCCTAAGCCTAGGGGTGCCCTACGCTAAGCCTAGGCTTGTCCTAGCCTTAGGCTAGCTGAGCCATAGCCTAAGCCTAAGCCTAGGGGTGCCCTAGCCTAAGCCTAGGGGTGCCCTAGCCTAAGCCTAGGGGTGCCCTAGCCTAAGCCAAGGGGTGCCCTAGCCTTAGGCTAGGGGTGCCCAGGCCTTAGGAGAGAGGAGCCCTAGCCTTAGCCTAAGCTTATGGCTGCCCTAGCCTAAGCCTAGGGCTGCCCTAGCCTAAGCCTAGGGTTGCCCTAGCCTAAGCCTAGGGTTGCCCTAGCCTAAGCCTAGGGGTGCCCTAGCCTAAGCCTAGGGGTGCCCTAGCCTAAGCCTAGTGGTGCCCTAGCCTTAGGCTAGGGGAGCCCTAGCCTTAGCCTAAGCCTAGGGGTGCCCTAGCCTAAGACTAGGGGTGCCTTAGACTAAGCCTACGGGTGACCTAGTCTTAGCCTAAGCCTGGGTGCCCTAGCCTAAGCCTAGTGGTGCCTTAGCCTAAGCCTAGGGGTGACCTAGCCTTAGCCTAAGCCTAGAGGTGCCTTAGCCTAAGCCTAGGGGTGCCCTAGCCTAAGCCTAGGGGTGCCCTAGCCTAAGCCTAGGGGTGCCCTAGCCTAAGCCTAAGGGTGCCCTAGCCTAAGCCTAGGGGTGCCCAGGCCTTAGGATAGAGGAGCCCTAGCCTTAGCCTAAGCCTTTGGCAACCCTAGCCAAAGCCTAGGGTTGCCCTAGCCTAAGCCTAGGGGTGCCCTAACCTAAGCCAAGGGTTGCCCTAGCCTAACCCTAGGGGTACCCTAGCCTTAGGCTAGGGGAGCACTAGCCTTAGCCTAAGCCTAGGGGTGCCCTAGCCTAAGCCTAGGCGTGCCCTAGCCTAAGCCTAGGGGTGCCCTACCCTAAGCCTAGGGGTGCCCTAGCATAAGCCTAGGCTTGCCCTAGCCTTAGGGTAGCTGAGCCTTAGCCTAAGCCTAAGCCTAGGGGTGCCCTAGCCTAAGCCTAGGGGTGCCCTAGCCTAAGCCTAGGGGTGCCCTAGCCTAAGCCTAGGGGTGCCCTAGCCTTAGGCTAGGGGTGCCCAGGCCTTAGGATAGAGGAACCATAGCCTTAGCCTAAGCTTATGGCTGCCCTAGCCTAAGCCTATGGCTGCCCTAGCCTAAGCCTAGGGTTGCCCTAGCCTAAGCCTAGGGGTGCCCTAGCCTAAGCCTAGGGGTGCCCTAGCCTAAGCCTAGGGGTGCCCTAGCCTAAGCCTAGGGGTGCCCTAGCCTCAGCCTAGAGGTGCCCTAGCCTATGGCTAGGGGTGCCCAGGCCTTAGGATAGAGGAGCCCTAGCCTTAGCTTAAGCCTATGGCTGCCCTAGCCTAAGCCTAGGGTTGCCCTAGCCTAAGCCTAGGGGTGCCCTAGCCTAACCCTAGGGGTGCCCTAGCCTTAGGCTAGTGGAACACTAGACTTAGCCTAAGCCTAGGGGTGCCCTAGCCTAAGCCTTGGGGTTCCCTAGCCAAAGCCAAGGGGTGCCCTTGCCTTAGACTAAGCCTCGGGGTGCCCTAGCCTAAGCCTAGGGGTGCCCAAGCCTAAGCCTAGGGGTGCCCAGGCCTTAGGCTGGAGGAGCCCTAGCCTTAGCCTAAGCCTATGGCTGCCCTAGCCTAAGCCTAGGGGTGCCCTAGCCTAAGCCTACGGATGCCCTAGCCTAACCCTAGTGGTGCCCTAGCCTTAAGCTAAGGGAACACTAGCCTTAGCCTAAGCCTAAGGTTGCCCTAGCCAAAGCCTAGGCGTGCCCTAGCCTAAGCCGAGGGGTGCCCTACCCTAAGCCTAGGGGTGCCCTACCCTAAGCCCAGGGGTGCCCTAGCCTAAGCCTAGGCTTGCCCTAGCCTTAGGCTAGCTGAGCCCTAGCCTAAGCTTAAGCCTAGGGGTGCCCTTGCCTAAGCCTAGGAGTGCCCTAGCCTAAGCCTTGGGGTGCCATAGCCTTAGGCTGGAGGAGCCCTAGCCTTAGCCTAAGCCTAGGGGTGCCCTAGCCTAAGCCTAGGGTTGCCCTAGCCTAAGCCTAGGGGTGCCCAAGCCTTAGGCTAGGGGAGCCCTAGACTTAGATTAAGCCTAGGAGTGCCATAGGCTAAGCCTAGTGGTGCCCTATCCTAAGCCTAGGGGTGCCCTAGCCTAAGCCTAGGGGTGCCATAACCTTAGGCTAGGGGAGCCCTAACCTTAGCCTAAACCTAGTGGTGCCCTAGCCCAAGCCTAGGAGTGCCGTAGCCTAAGCCTAGGGGTGCCCTAGCCTAAGCCTAGGGGTGCCCTAGCCTAAGATTAAGGGTGCCCTAGCCTAAGGCTAGGGGTGCCCTAGCCTTAGTCTAGTGGAGCCCTTGCCTTAGCCTAAGAATAGGGGTGCCCGACCCTAAGCCTAGATGTGACCTAGCCTAAGCCTAGGGGTGCCCTACCCTAAGCCTAGGGGTGCCCAAGCCTAAGCCTAGGGGTGCCCTAGCCTAAGCCTAGGGGTGCCCTAGCCTTACACTAGCTGAGCCATAGCCTTAGCCTAAGCCTAGGGGTGCCCTACCCTAAGACTAGGGGTGCCCTAGCCTAAGCCTTGGGGTGCCCTAGCCTAAGCCTAGGAGTGCCCTAGCCTAAGCCTAGGGGTGCCCTAGCCTTAGGCTAGGGGAGCCCTAGCCTTAGCCTAAGCCTAGGGGTGCCCTAACCTAAGACCAGGGGTGCCTTAGCCTAAGACTAGGGGTGACCTAGTCTTAGCCTAAGCCTAGGGGTGCCCTAGCCTAAGCCTAGGGGTGCCCAAGCCTAAGCCTAGTGGTGCCTTAGCCTAATCCTAGGGGTGACCTAGCCTTAGCCTAGGCTTGCCCTAGCCTTAGGCTAGCTGAGCCCTAGCCTAAACCTAAGCCTAGGGGTGCCCTTGCCTAAGCCTAGGAGTGCCCTAGCCTAAGCCTTGGGGTGCCATAGCCTTAGGCTGGAGGAGCCCTAGCCTTAGCCTAAGCCTAGGGGTGCCCTAGCCTAAGCCTAGGGGTGCCTTAGCCTAAGCCTGGGGGTGCCCTAACCTAAGCCTAGGGGTGCCCTAGCCTAAGCCTAGGGTTGCCCTAGCCTAAGCCTAGGCTTGCCCTAGCCTTAGGCTAGCTGAGCCCTAGCCTAAGCCTAAGCCTAGGGGTGCCCTTGCCTAAGCCTAGGGGTGCCCTAGCCTAAGCCTTGGGGTGCCATAGCCTTAGGCTGGAGGAGCCCTAGCCTTAGCCTAAGACTAGGGGTGCCCTAGCCTAAGCCTAGGGGTGCCCTAGCCTAAGCCTAGGGGTGCCCAAGCCTTAGGCTAGGGGAGCCCTAGACTTAGCCTAAGCCTAGGAGTGCCCTAGGCTAAGCCTAGTGGTGCCCTATCCTAAGCCTAGGGGTGCCCTAGCCTAAGGTTAGGGGTGCCATAACCTTAGGCTAGGGGAGCCCTAACCTTAGCCTAAACCTAGGGGTGACCTAGCCCAAGCCTAGGGGTGCCGTAGCCTAAGCCTACGGGTGCCCTAGCCTAAGATTACGGGTGCCCTAGCCTAAGGCTACGGGTGCCCTAGCCTTAGTCTAGTGGAGCCCTTGCCTTAGCCTAAGCATAGGGGTGCCGACCCTAAGCCTAGATGTGACCTAGCCTAAGCCTAGGAGTGCCCTACCCTAAGCCTAGGGGTGCCCAAGCCTAAGCCTAGGGGTGCCTTAGCCTATGCCTAGGGGTGCCCTAGCCTTACGCTAGCTGAGCCATAGCCTTAGCCAAAGCCTAGGGGTGCCCTACCCTAAGACTAGGGGTGCCCTAGCCTAAGCCTTGGGGTGCCCTAGCCTAAGCCTAGGGGTGCCCTAGCCTAAGCCGAGTGGTGCCCTAGCCTTAGGCTAGGGGAGCCCTAGCCTTAGCCTAAGCCTAGGGGTGCCCTAACCTAAGACTAGGGGTGCCTTAGCCTAAGACTAGGGGTGACCTAGTCTTAGCCTAAGCCTAGGGGTGCCCTAGCCTAAGCCTAGGGGTGCCCAAGCCTAAGCCTAGTGGTGCCTTAGCCTAAGCCTAGGGGTGACCTAGCCTTAGCCTAAGCCTAGAGGTGCCTTAGCCTAAGCCTAGGGGTGCCCTAACCTAAGCCTAGGGGTGCCCTAGCCTAAGCCTAGGGGTGCCCTTGCCTAAGGTTAAGGGTGCCCTAGCCTAAGCCTAGGGGTGCCCAGGCCTTAGGATAGAGGAGCCCTAGCCTTAGCCTAAGCCTATGGCTGCCCTAGCCTAAGCCTAGGGTTGGCCTAGCCTAAGCCTAGGGGTGCCCTAGCCTAACCCTTGGGGTACCCTAGCCTTAGGCTAGGGGAGCACTAGCCTTAGCCTAAGCCTAGGGGTGCCCTAGCCTAAGCCTAAGCGTGCCCTAGCCTAAGCCTAGGGGTGCCCTACCCTAAGCCTAGGGGTGCCCTAGCATAAGCCTAGGCTTGCCCTAGCCTTAGGCTAGCTGAGCCCTAGCCTAAGCCTAAGCCTAGGGGTGCCCTAGCCTAAGCCTAGGGGTGCCCTAGCCTAAGCCTAGGGGTGCCCTAGCCTAAGCCAAGGGGTGCCCTAGCCTTAGGCTAGGGGTGCCCAGGCCTTAGGATAGAGGAGCCCTAGCCTTAACCTAAGCTTATGGCTGCCCTAGTAGCCTAAGCCTAGGGCTGCCCTAGCCTAAGCCTAGGGTTGCCCTAGCCTAAGCCTAGGGGTGCCCTAGCCTAAGCCTAGGGGTGCCCTAGCCTAAGCCTAGGGGTGCCCTAGCCTCAGCCTAGGGGTGCCCTAGCCTAAGGCTAGTGGTACCCAGGCCTTAAGATAGAGGAGCCCTAGCCTTAGCCTAAGCCTATGGCTGCCCTAGCCTAAGCCTAGGGTTGCCCTAGCCTAAGCCTAGGGGTGCCCTAGCCTAACCCTTGGGGTACCCTAGCCTTAGGCTAGGGGAGCACTAGCCTTAGCCTAAGCCTAGGGGTGCCCTAGCCTAAGCCTAAGCGTGCCCTAGCCTAAGCCTAGGGGTGCCCTACCCTAAGCCTAGGGGTGCCCTAGCATAAGCCTAGGCTTGCCCTAGCCTTAGGCTAGCTGAGCCCTAGCCTAAGCCTAAGCCTAGGGGTGCCCTAGCCTAAGCCTAGGGGTGCCCTAGCCTAAGCCTAGGGGTGCCCTAGCCCAAGCCAAGGGGTGCCCTAGCCTTAGGCTAGGGGTGCCCAGGCCTTAGGATAGAGGAGCCCTAGCCTTAACCTAAGCTTATGGCTGCCCTAGTAGCCTAAGCCTAGGGCTGCCCTAGCCTAAGCCTAGGGTTGCCTTAGCCTAAACCTAGGGGTGCCCTAGCCTAAGCTTAGGGGTGCCCTAGCCAAAGCCAAGGGGTGCCCTAGCCTTAGACTAAGCCTAGGGGTGCCCTAGCCTAAGCCTAGGGGTGCCCTAGCCTAAGCCTAGGGGTGCCCAGGCCTTAGGCTAGAGGAGCCCTAGCCTTAGCCTAAGACTATGGCTGCCCTAGCCCAAGCCTAGGGGTGCCCTAGCCTAAGCCTAGGGATGCCCTAGCCTAACCCGAGTGGTGCCCTAGCCTTTTCTAGGGGAACACTAGCCTTAGCCTAAGCCTAGGGGTGCCCTAGCCTAAGCCTAGGCGTGCCCTAGCCTAAGCAGAGGGGTGCCCTACCCTAAGCCTAGGGGTGCCCTACCCTAAGCCCAGGGGTGCCCTAGCCTAAGCCTAGGCTTGCCCTCGCCTTAGGCTAGATGAGCCCTAGCCTAAGCCTAAGCCTAGTGGTGCCCTTGCCTAAGCCTAGGGGTCTCCTAGCCTAAGCCTAGGGGTGCCATAGCCTTAGGCTGGAGGAGCCCTAGCCTTAGCCTAAGCCTAGGGGTGCCCTAGCCTAAACCTAGGGGTGCCCTAGCCTAAGCCTAGGGGTGCCCAAGCCTTAGGCTAGGGGAGCCCTAGACTTAGCCTAAGCCTAGGGGTGCCCTAGTCTAAGCCTAGTGGTGCCATATCCTAAGCCTAGGGGTGCCCTAGCCTAAGCCTAGGGGTGCCGTAACCTTAGGCTAGGGGAGCCCTAACCTTAGCCTAAACCTAGGGGTGCCCTAGCCCAAGGCTAGGGGTGCTGTAGCCTAAGCCTAGGGGTGCCCTAGCCTAAGCCTAGGTGTGCCCTAGCCTAAGATTACGGGTGCCCTAGCCTAAGGCTAGGGGTGCTCTAGCCTTAGTCTAGTGGAGCCCTTGCCTTAGCCTAAGCATAGGGGTGCCCGACCCTAAGACTAGATGTGACCTAGCCTAAGCCTAGGGGTGCCCTACCCTAAGCCTAGGGGTCCCCTAGCCTTACGCTAGCTGAGCCCTAGCCTTAGCCTAAGCCTAGGGGTGCCCTACCCTAAGACTAGGGGTGCCCTAGCCTAAGCCTTGGGGTGCCCTAGCCTAAGCCTAGGGGTGCCCTAGGGTTAGGCTAGGGGAGCCCTAGCCTTAGCCTAAGCCTACGGGTGCCCTAGCCTAAGCCTATGGGTGCCCTAACCTAAGCCAAGGGGTGCCCTAGCCTAAGCCTAGTGGTGCCCTAGCCTAAGCCTAGGGGTGCCCTAGCCTTAGGCTAGGGGAGCCCTAGCCTTAGCCTAGTGGTGCCCTATCCTAAGCCAAGGGGTGCCCTAGCCTAAGCCTAGGGGTGCCCAAGCCTTAGGCTAGGGGTGCCCTAACTTTAGCCTAAGCCTTGGGGTGCCCTAGCCCAAGCCTAGGGGTGTTGTAGCCTAAGCCTAGGGGTGCCCTAACCTAAGCCTAGGGGTGCCCTAGCCTAAGCCTAGGGGTGCCCTAGCCTAAGCCTAGGGGTGCCCAAGCCTTACGCTAGGGGAGCCCTAGACTTAGCCTAAGCCTAGGAGTGCCCTAGGCTAAGCCTAGTGGTGCCCTATCCTAAGCCTAGGGGTGCCCTAGCCTAAGCCTAGGGGTGCCATAAACTTAGGCTAGGGGAGCCCTAACCTTAACCTAAACCTAGGGGTGCCCTAGCCCAAGCCTAGGGGTGCCGTAGCCTAAGCCTAGGGGTGCCCTAGCCTAAGCCTAGGGGTGCCCTAGCCTTACGCTAGCTGAGCCATAGCCTTAGCCTAAGCCTAGGGGTGCCCTACCCTAAGACTAGGGGTGCCCTAGCCTAAGCCTTGGGGTGCCCTAGCCTAAGCCTAGGGGTGCCCTAGCCTTAGTCTAGTGGAGCCCTTGCCTGAGCCTAAGCATAGGGGTGCCCGACCCTAAGCCTAGATGTGACCTAGCCTAAGCCTAGGGGTGCCCTACCCTAAGCCTAGGGGTGCCCAAGCCTAAGCCTAGGGGTGCCTTAGCCTAAGCCTAGGGGTGCCCTAGCCTTACGCTAGCTGAGCCATAGCCTTAGCCTAAGCCTAGGGGTGCCCTACCCTAAGACTAGGGGTGCCCTAGCCTAAGCTTTGGGGTGCCCTAGCCTAAGCCTAGGGGTGCCCTAGCCTAAGCCTAGTGGTGCCCTAGCCTTAGGCTAGGGGAGCCCTAGCCTTAGCCTAAGCCTAGGGGTGCCCTAACCTAAGACTAGGGGTGCCTTAGCCTAAGACTAGGGGTGACCTAGTCTTAGCCTAAGCCTAGGGGTGCCCTAGCCTAAGCCTAGGGGTGCCCAAGCCTAAGCCTAGTGGTGCATTAGCCTAAACCTAGGGGTGACCTAGCCTTAGCCTAAGCCTAGAGGTGCCTTAGCCTAAGCCAAATGGTGCCCTAACCTAAGCCTAGGGGTGCCCTAGCCTAAGCCTAGGGGTGCCCTAGCCTAAGTCTAAGGGTGCCCTAGCCTAAGCCTAGGGGTGCCCAGGCCTTAGGATAGAGGAGCCCTAGCCTTAGCCTAAGCCTATGGCTGCCCTAGCCTAAGCCTAGGGTTGCCCTAGCCTAAGCCTAGGGGTGCCCAAGCCTTCGGCTAGGGGAGCACTAGCCTTAGCCTAAGCCTAGGGGTGCCCTAGCCTAAGCCTAAGCGTACCCTAGCCTAAGCCTAGGGGTGCCCTACCCTAAGCCTAGGGGTGCCCTAGCATAAGCCTAGGCTTGCCCTAGCCTTAGGCTAGCTGAGCCCTAGCCTAAGCCTAAGCCTAGGGGTGCCCTAGCCTAAGCCTAGGGGTGCCCTAGCCTAAGCCTAGGGGTGCCCTAGCCTAAGCCAAGGGGTGCCCTAGCCTTAGGCTAGGGGTGCCCAGGCCTTAGGATAGAGGAGCCCTAGCCTTAGCCTAAGCCTATGGCTGCCCTAGCCCAAGCCTAGGATTGCCCTAGCCTAAGCCTAGGCGTGCCCTAGCCTAAGCCGAGGGGTGCCCTACCCTAAGCCTGGGGGTGCCCTACCCTAAGCCCAGGGGTGCCCTAGCCTAAGCCTAGGCTTGCCCTAGCCTTAGGCTAGCTGAGCCCTAGCCTAAGCCTAAGCCTAGGGGTGCCCTTGCCTAAGCCTAGGGGTGCCCTAGCCTAAGCCTTGGGGTGCCATAGCCTTAGGCTGGAGGAGCCCTAGCCTTAGCCTAAGACTAGGGGTGCCCTAGCCTAAGCCTAGGGGTGCCCTAGCCTAAGCCTAGGGGTGCCCAAGCCTTAGGCTAGGGGAGCCCTAGACTTAGCCTAAGCCTAGGAGTGCCCTAGGCTAAGCCTAGTGGTGCCCTATCCTAAGCCTAGGGGTGCCATAGCCTAAGGCTAGGGGTGCCATAACCTTAGGCTAGGGGAGCCCTAACCTTAGCCTAAACCTAGGGGTGACCTAGCCCAAGCCTAGGGGTGCCGTAGCCTAAGCCTACGGGTGCCCTAGCCTAAGATTACGGGTGCCCTAGCCTAAGGCTACGGGTGCCCTAGCCTTAGTCTAGTGGAGCCCTTGCCTTAGCCTAAGCATAGGGGTGCCCGACCCTAAGCCTAGATGTGACCTAGCCTAAGCCTAGGAGTGCCCTACCCTAAGCCTAGGGGTGCCCAAGCCTAAGCCTAGGGGTGCCTTAGCCTAAGCCTAGGGGTGCCCTAGCCTTACGCTAGCTGAGCCATAGCCTTAGCCTAAGCCTAGGGGTGCCCTACCCTAAGACTAGGGGTGCCCTAGCCTAAGCCTTGGGGTGCCCTAGCCTAAGCCTAGGGGTGCCCTAGCCTAAGCCTAGTGGTGCCCTAGCCTTAGGCTAGGGGAGCCCTAGCCTTAGCCTAAGCCTAGGGGTGCCCTAACCTAAGACTAGGGGTGCCTTAGCCTAAGACTAGGGGTGACCTAGTCTTAGCCTAAGCCTAGGGGTGCCCTAGCCTAAGCCTAGGGGTGCCCAAGCCTAAGCCTAGTGGTGCCTTAGCCTAAGCCTAGGGGTGACCTAGCCTTAGCCTAAGCCTAGAGGTGCCTTAGCCTAAGCCTAGGGGTTCCCTAACCTAAGCCTAGGGGTGCCCTAGCCTAAGCCTAGGGGTGCCCTAGCCTAAGGTTAAGGGTGCCCTAGCCTAAGCCTAGGGGTGCCCAGGCCTTAGGATAGAGGAGCCCTAGCCTTAGCCTAAGCCTATGGCTGCCCTAGCCTAAGCCTAGGGTTGCCCTAGCCTAAGCCTAGGGGTGCCCTAGCCTAACCCTAGGGGTACCCTAGCCTTAGGCTAGGGGAGCACTAGGCTTAGCCTAAGCCTAGGGGTGCCCTAGCCTAAGCCTAAGCGTGCCCTAGCCTAAGCCTAGGGGTGCCCTACCCTAAGCCTAGGGGTGCCCTAGCATAAGCCTAGGCTTGCCCTAGCCTTAGGCTAGCTGAGCCCTAGCCTAAGCCTAAGCCTAGGGGTGCCCTAGCCTAAGCCTAGGGGTGCCCTAGCCTAAGCCTAGGGGTGCCCTAGCCTAAGCCAAGGGGTGCCCTAGCCTTAGGCTAGGGGTGCCCAGGCCTTAGGATAGAGGAGCCCTAGCCTTAACCTAAGCTTATGGCTGACCTAGTAGCCTAAGCCTAGGGCTGCCCTAGCCTAAGCCTAGGGTTGCCCTAGCCTAAGCCTAGGGGTGCCCTAGCCTAAGCCTAGGGGTGCCCTAGCCTAAGCCTAGGGGTGCCCTAGCCTCAGCCTAGGGGTGCCCTAGCCTAAGGCTAGTGGTACCCAGGCCTTAGGATAGAGGAGCCCTAGCCTTAGCCTAAGCCTATGGCTGCCCTAGCCTAAGCCTAGGGTTGCCCTAGCCTAAGCCTAGGGGTGCCCTAGCCTAACCCTAGGGGTGCCCTAGCCTTAGGCTAGGGGAGCACTAGCCTTAGCCTAAACCTAGGGGTGCCCTAGCCTAAGCTTAGGGGTGCCCTGGCCAAAGCCAAGGGGTGCCCTAGCCTTAGCCTAAGCCTAGGGGTGCCCTAGCCTAAGCCTAGGCGTGCCCTAGCCTAAGCAGAGGGGTGCCCTACCCTAAGCCTAGGGGTGCCCTACCCTAAGCCCAGGGGTGCCCTAGCCTAAGCCTAGGCTTGCCCTCGCCTTAGGCTAGATGAGCCCTAGCCTAAGCCTAAGCCTAGTGGTGCCCTTGCCTAAGCCTAGGGGTCTCCTAGCCTAAGCCTAGGGGTGCCATAGCCTTAGGCTGGAGGAGCCCTAGCCTTAGCCTAAGCCTAGGGGTGCCCTAGCCTAAACCTAGGGGTGCCCTAGCCTAAGCCTAGGGGTGCCCAAGCCTTAGGCTAGGGGAGCCCTAGACTTAGCCTAAGCCTAGGGGTGCCCTAGTCTAAGCCTAGTGGTGCAATATCCTAAGCCTAGGGGTGCCCTAGCCTAAGCCTAGGGGTGCCGTAACCTTAGGCTAGGGGAGCCCTAACCTTAGCCTAAACCTAGGGGTGCCCTAGCCCAAGCCTAGGGGTGCTGTAGCCTAAGCCTAGGGGTGCCCTAGCCTAAGCCTAGGTGTGCCCTAGCCTAAGATTACGGGTGCCCTAGCCTAAGGCTAGGGGTGCTCTAGCCTTAGTCTAGTGGAGCCCTTGCCTTAGCCTAAGCATAGGGGTGCCCGACCCTAAGACTAGATGTGACCTAGCCTAAGCCTAGGGGTGCCCTACCCTAAGCCTAGGGGTCCCCTAGCCTTACGCTAGCTGAGCCCTAGCCTTAGCCTAAGCCTAGGGGTGCCCTACCCTAAGACTAGGGGTGCCCTAGCCTAAGCCTTGGGGTGCCCTAGCCTAAGCCTAGGGGTGCCCTAGGGTTAGGCTAGGGGAGCCCTAGCCTTAGCCTAAGCCTACGGGTGCCCTAGCCTAAGCCTATGGGTGCCCTAACCTAAGCCAAGGGGTGCCCTAGCCTAAGCCTAGTGGTGCCCTAGCCTAAGCCTAGGGGTGCCCTAGCCTTAGGCTAGGGGAGCCCTAGCCTTAGCCTAGTGGTGCCCTATCCTAAGCCAAGGGGTGCCCTAGCCTAAGCCTAGGGGTGCCCTAGCCTTAGGCTAGGGGTGCCCTAACTTTAGCCTAAGCCTTGGGGTGCCCTAGCCCAAGCCTAGGGGTGTTGTAGCCTAAGCCTAGGGGTGCCCTAACCTAAGCCTAGGGGTGCCCTAGCCTAAGCCTAGGGGTGCCCTAGCCTATGCCTAGGGGTGCCCAAGCCTTACGCTAGGGGAGCCCTAGACTTAGCCTAAGCCTAGGAGTGCCCTAGGCTAAGCCTAGTGGTGCCCTATCCTAAGCCTAGGGGTGCCCTAGCCTAAGCCTAGGGGTGCCATAAACTTAGGTTAGGGGAGCCCTAACCTTAAACTAAACCTAGGGGTGCCCTAGCCCAAGCCTAGGGGTGCCGTAGCCTAAGCCTAGGGGTGCCCTAGCCTAAGCCTAGCGGTGCCCTAGCCTTACGCTAGCTGAGCCATAGCCTTAGCCTAAGCCTAGGGGTGCCCTACCCTAAGACTAGGGGTGCCCTAGCCTAAGCCTTGGGGTGCCCTAGCCTAAGCCTAGGGGTGCCCTAGGCTTAGTCTAGTGGAGCCCTTGCCTTAGCCTAAGCATAGGGGTGCCCGACCCTAAGCCTAGATGTGACCTAGCCTAAGCCTAGGGGTGCCCTACCCTAAGCCTAAGGGTGCCCAAGCCTAAGCCTAGGGGTGCCTTAGCCTAAGCCTAGGGGTGCCCTAGCCTTACGCTAGCTGAGCCATAGCCTTAGCCTAAGCCTAGGGGTGCCCTACCCTAAGACTAGGGGTGCCCTAGCCTAAGCCTTGGGGTGCCCTAGCCTAAGCCTAGGGGTGCCCTAGCCTAAGCCTAGTGGTGCCCTACCCTTAGGCTAGGGGAGCCCTAGCCTTAGCCTAAGCCTAGGGGTGCCCTAACCTAAGACTAGGGGTGCCTTAGCCTAAGACTAGGGGTGACCTAGTCTTAGCCTAAGCCTAGGGGTGCCCTAGCCTAAGCCTAGGGGTGCCCAAGCCTAAGTCTAGTGGTGCCTTAGCCTAAGCCTAGGGGTGACCTAGCCTTAGCCTAAGCCTAGAGGTGCCTTAGCCTAAGCCAAGGGGTGCCCTAACCTAAGCCTAGGGGTGCCATAGCCTAAGCCTAGGGGTGCCCTAGCCTAAGCCTAGGGGTACCCTAGCCTAAGTCTAAGGGTGCCCTAGCCTAAGCCTAGGGGTGCCCAGGCCTTAGGATAGAGGAGCCCTAGCCTTAGCCTAAGCCTATGGCTGCCCTAGCCTAAGCCTAGGGTTGCCCTAGCCTAAGCTTAGGGGTGCCCAAGCCTTAGGCTAGGGGAGCACTAGCCTTAGCCTAAGCCTAGGGGTGCCCTAGCCTAAGCCTAAGCGTACCCTAGCCTAAGCCTAGGGGTGCCCTACCCTAAGCCTAGGGGTGCCCTAGCATAAGGCTAGGCTTGCCCTAGCCTTAGGCTAGCTGAGCCCTAGCCTAAGCCTAAGCCTAGGGGTGCCCTAGCCTAAGCCTAGGGGTGCCCTAGCCTAAGCCTTGGGGTGCCCTAGCCCAAGCCTAGGGGTGTTGTAGCCTAAGCCTAGGGGTGCCCTAACCTAAGCCTAGGGGTGCCCTAGCCTAAGCCTAGGGGTGCCCTAGCCTAAGCCTAGGGGTGCCCAAGCCTTACGCTAGGGGAGCCCTAGACTTAGCCTAAGCCTAGGAGTGCCCTAGGCTAAGCCTAGTGGTGCCCTATCCTAAGCCTAGGGGTGCCCTAGCCTAAGCCTAGGGGTGCCATAAACTTAGGCTAGGGGAGCCCTAACCTTAACCTAAACCTAGGGGTGCCCTAGCCCAAGCCTAGGGGTGCCGTAGCCTAAGCCTAGGGGTGCCCTAGCCTAAGCCTAGGGGTGCCCTAGCCTTACGCTAGCTGAGCCATAGCCTTAGCCTAAGCCTAGGGGTGCCCTACCCTAAGACTAGGGGTGCCCTAGCCTAAGCCTTGGGGTGCCCTAGCCTAAGCCTAGGGGTGCCCTAGCCTTAGTCTAGTGGAGCCCTTGCCTGAGCCTAAGCATAGGGGTGCCCGACCCTAAGCCTAGATGTGACCTAGCCTAAGCCTAGGGGTGCCCTACCCTAAGCCTAGGGGTGCCCAAGCCTAAGCCTAGGGGTGCCTTAGCCTAAGCCTAGGGGTGCCCTAGCCTTACGCTAGCTGAGCCATAGCCTTAGCCTAAGCCTAGGGGTGCCCTACCCTAAGACTAGGGGTGCCCTAGCCTAAGCTTTGGGGTGCCCTAGCCTAAGCCTAGGGGTGCCCTAGCCTAAGCCTAGTGGTGCCCTAGCCTTAGGCTAGGGGAGCCCTAGCCTTAGCCTAAGCCTAGGGGTGCCCTAACCTAAGACTAGGGGTGCCTTAGCCTAAGACTAGGGGTGACCTAGTCTTAGCCTAAGCCTAGGGGTGCCCTAGCCTAAGCCTAGGGGTGCCCAAGCCTAAGCCTAGTGGTGCATTAGCCTAAACCTAGGGGTGACCTAGCCTTAGCCTAAGCCTAGAGGTGCCTTAGCCTAAGCCAAATGGTGCCCTAACCTAAGCCTAGGGGTGCCCTAGCCTAAGCCTAGGGGTGCCCTAGCCTAAGTCTAAGGGTGCCCTAGCCTAAGCCTAGGGGTGCCCAGGCCTTAGGATAGAGGAGCCCTAGCCTTAGCCTAAGCCTATGGCTGCCCTAGCCTAAGCCTAGGGTTGCCCTAGCCTAAGCCTAGGGGTGCCCAAGCCTTCGGCTAGGGGAGCACTAGCCTTAGCCTAAGCCTAGGGGTGCCCTAGCCTAAGCCTAAGCGTACCCTAGCCTAAGCCTAGGGGTGCCCTACCCTAAGCCTAGGGGTGCCCTAGCATAAGCCTAGGCTTGCCCTAGCCTTAGGCTAGCTGAGCCCTAGCCTAAGCCTAAGCCTAGGGGTGCCCTAGCCTAAGCCTAGGGGTGCCCTAGCCTAAGCCTAGGGGTGCCCTAGCCTAAGCCAAGGGGTGCCCTAGCCTTAGGCTAGGGGTGCCCAGGCCTTAGGATAGAGGAGCCCTAGCCTTAGCCTAAGCCTATGGCTGCCCTAGCCCAAGCCTAGGATTGCCCTAGCCTAAGCCTAGGCGTGCCCTAGCCTAAGCCGAGGGGTGCCCTACCCTAAGCCTGGGGGTGCCCTACCCTAAGCCCAGGGGTGCCCTAGCCTAAGCCTAGGCTTGCCCTAGCCTTAGGCTAGCTGAGCCCTAGCCTAAGCCTAAGCCTAGGGGTGCCCTTGCCTAAGCCTAGGGGTGCCCTAGCCTAAGCCTTGGGGTGCCATAGCCTTAGGCTGGAGGAGCCCTAGCCTTAGCCTAAGACTAGGGGTGCCCTAGCCTAAGCCTAGGGGTGCCCTAGCCTAAGCCTAGGGGTGCCCAAGCCTTAGGCTAGGGGAGCCCTAGACTTAGCCTAAGCCTAGGAGTGCCCTAGGCTAAGCCTAGTGGTGCCCTATCCTAAGCCTAGGGGTGCCATAGCCTAAGGCTAGGGGTGCCATAACCTTAGGCTAGGGGAGCCCTAACCTTAGCCTAAACCTAGGGGTGACCTAGCCCAAGCCTAGGGGTGCCGTAGCCTAAGCCTACGGGTGCCCTAGCCTAAGATTACGGGTGCCCTAGCCTAAGGCTACGGGTGCCCTAGCCTTAGTCTAGTGGAGCCCTTGCCTTAGCCTAAGCATAGGGGTGCCCGACCCTAAGCCTAGATGTGACCTAGCCTAAGCCTAGGAGTGCCCTACCCTAAGCCTAGGGGTGCCCAAGCCTAAGCCTAGGGGTGCCTTAGCCTAAGCCTAGGGGTGCCCTAGCCTTACGCTAGCTGAGCCATAGCCTTAGCCTAAGCCTAGGGGTGCCCTACCCTAAGACTAGGGGTGCCCTAGCCTAAGCCTTGGGGTGCCCTAGCCTAAGCCTAGGGGTGCCCTAGCCTAAGCCTAGTGGTGCCCTAGCCTTAGGCTAGGGGAGCCCTAGCCTTAGCCTAAGCCTAGGGGTGCCCTAACCTAAGACTAGGGGTGCCTTAGCCTAAGACTAGGGGTGACCTAGTCTTAGCCTAAGCCTAGGGGTGCCCTAGCCTAAGCCTAGGGGTGCCCAAGCCTAAGCCTAGTGGTGCCTTAGCCTAAGCCTAGGGGTGACCTAGCCTTAGCCTAAGCCTAGAGGTGCCTTAGCCTAAGCCTAGGGGTTCCCTAACCTAAGCCTAGGGGTGCCCTAGCCTAAGCCTAGGGGTGCCCTAGCCTAAGGTTAAGGGTGCCCTAGCCTAAGCCTAGGGGTGCCCAGGCCTTAGGATAGAGGAGCCCTAGCCTTAGCCTAAGCCTATGGCTGCCCTAGCCTAAGCCTAGGGTTGCCCTAGCCTAAGCCTAGGGGTGCCCTAGCCTAACCCTAGGGGTACCCTAGCCTTAGGCTAGGGGAGCACTAGGCTTAGCCTAAGCCTAGGGGTGCCCTAGCCTAAGCCTAAGCGTGCCCTAGCCTAAGCCTAGGGGTGCCCTACCCTAAGCCTAGGGGTGCCCTAGCATAAGCCTAGGCTTGCCCTAGCCTTAGGCTAGCTGAGCCCTAGCCTAAGCCTAAGCCTAGGGGTGCCCTAGCCTAAGCCTAGGGGTGCCCTAGCCTAAGCCTAGGGGTGCCCTAGCCTAAGCCAAGGGGTGCCCTAGCCTTAGGCTAGGGGTGCCCAGGCCTTAGGATAGAGGAGCCCTAGCCTTAACCTAAGCTTATGGCTGACCTAGTAGCCTAAGCCTAGGGCTGCCCTAGCCTAAGCCTAGGGTTGCCCTAGCCTAAGCCTAGGGGTGCCCTAGCCTAAGCCTAGGGGTGCCCTAGCCTAAGCCTAGGGGTGCCCTAGCCTCAGCCTAGGGGTGCCCTAGCCTAAGGCTAGTGGTACCCAGGCCTTAGGATAGAGGAGCCCTAGCCTTAGCCTAAGCCTATGGCTGCCCTAGCCTAAGCCTAGGGTTGCCCTAGCCTAAGCCTAGGGGTGCCCTAGCCTAACCCTAGGGGTGCCCTAGCCTTAGGCTAGGGGAGCACTAGCCTTAGCCTAAACCTAGGGGTGCCCTAGCCTAAGCTTAGGGGTGCCCTGGCCAAAGCCAAGGGGTGCCCTAGCCTTAGCCTAAGCCTAGGGGTGCCCTAGCCTAAGCCTAGGCGTGCCCTAGCCTAAGCAGAGGGGTGCCCTACCCTAAGCCTAGGGGTGCCCTACCCTAAGCCCAGGGGTGCCCTAGCCTAAGCCTAGGCTTGCCCTCGCCTTAGGCTAGATGAGCCCTAGCCTAAGCCTAAGCCTAGTGGTGCCCTTGCCTAAGCCTAGGGGTCTCCTAGCCTAAGCCTAGGGGTGCCATAGCCTTAGGCTGGAGGAGCCCTAGCCTTAGCCTAAGCCTAGGGGTGCCCTAGCCTAAACCTAGGGGTGCCCTAGCCTAAGCCTAGGGGTGCCCAAGCCTTAGGCTAGGGGAGCCCTAGACTTAGCCTAAGCCTAGGGGTGCCCTAGTCTAAGCCTAGTGGTGCCATATCCTAAGCCTAGGGGTGCCCTAGCCTAAGCCTAGGGGTGCCGTAACCTTAGGCTAGGGGAGCCCTAACCTTAGCCTAAACCTAGGGGTGCCCTAGCCCAAGCCTAGGGGTGCTGTAGCCTAAGCCTAGGGGTGCCCTAGCCTAAGCCTAGGTGTGCCCTAGCCTAAGATTACGGGTGCCCTAGCCTAAGGATAGGGGTGCTCTAGCCTTAGTCTAGTGGAGCCCTTGCCTTAGCCTAAGCATAGGGGTGCCCGACCCTAAGACTAGATGTGACCTAGCCTAAGCCTAGGGGTGCCCTACCCTAAGCCTAGGGGTCCCCTAGCCTTACGCTAGCTGAGCCCTAGCCTTAGCCTAAGCCTAGGGGTGCCCTACCCTAAGACTAGGGGTGCCCTAGCCTAAGCCTTGGGGTGCCCTAGCCTAAGCCTAGGGGTGCCCTAGGGTTAGGCTAGGGGAGCCCTAGCCTTAGCCTAAGCCTACGGGTGCCCTAGCCTAAGCCTATGGGTGCCCTAACCTAAGCCAAGGGGTGCCCTAGCCTAAGCCTAGTGGTGCCCTAGCCTAAGCCTAGGGGTGCCCTAGCCTTAGGCTAGGGGAGCCCTAGCCTTAGCCTAGTGGTGCCCTATCCTAAGCCAAGGGGTGCCCTAGCCTAAGCCTAGGGGTGCCATAGCCTTAGGCTAGGGGTGCCCTAACTTTAGCCTAAGCCTTGGGGTGCCCTAGCCCAAGCCTAGGGGTGTTGTAGCCTAAGCCTAGGGGTGCCCTAACCTAAGCCTAGGGGTGCCCTAGCCTAAGCCTAGGGGTGCCCTAGCCTATGCCTAGGGGTGCCCAAGCCTTACGCTAGGGGAGCCCTAGACTTAGCCTAAGCCTAGGAGTGCCCTAGGCTAAGCCTAGTGGTGCCCTATCCTAAGCCTAGGGGTGCCCTAGCCTAAGCCTAGGGGTGCCATAAACTTAGGTTAGGGGAGCCCTAACCTTAAACTAAACCTAGGGGTGCCCTAGCCCAAGCCTAGGGGTGCCGTAGCCTAAGCCTAGGGGTGCCCTAGCCTAAGACTAGCGGTGCCCTAGCCTTACGCTAGCTGAGCCATAGCCTTAGCCTAAGCCTAGGGGTGCCCTACCCTAAGACTAGGGGTGCCCTAGCCTAAGCCTTGGGGTGCCCTAGCCTAAGCCTAGGGGTGCCCTAGCCTTAGTCTAGTGGAGCCCTTGCCTTAGCCTAAGCATAGGGGTGCCCGACCCTAAGCCTAGATGTGACCTAGCCTAAGCCTAGGGGTGCCCTACCCTAAGCCTAAGGGTGCCCAAGCCTAAGCCTAGGGGTGCCTTAGCCTAAGCCTAGGGGTGCCCTAGCCTTACGCTAGCTGAGCCATAGCCTTAGCCTAAGCCTAGGGGTGCCCTACCCTAAGACTAGGGGTGCCCTAGCCTAAGCCTTGGGGTGCCCTAGCCTAAGCCTAGGGGTGCCCTAGCCTAAGCCTAGTGGTGCCCTACCCTTAGGCTAGGGGAGCCCTAGCCTTAGCCTAAGCCTAGGGGTGCCCTAACCTAAGACTAGGGGTGCCTTAGCCTAAGACTAGGGGTGACCTAGTCTTAGCCTAAGCCTAGGGGTGCCCTAGCCTAAGCCTAGGGGTGCCCAAGCCTAAGTCTAGTGGTGCCTTAGCCTAAGCCTAGGGGTGACCTAGCCTTAGCCTAAGCCTAGAGGTGCCTTAGCCTAAGCCAAGGGGTGCCCTAACCTAAGCCTAGGGGTGCCATAGCCTAAGCCTAGGGGTGCCCTAGCCTAAGCCTAGGGGTACCCTAGCCTAAGTCTAAGGGTGCCCTAGCCTAAGCCTAGGGGTGCCCAGGCCTTAGGATAGAGGAGCCCTAGCCTTAGCCTAAGCCTATGGCTGCCCTAGCCTAAGCCTAGGGTTGCCCTAGCCTAAGCTTAGGGGTGCCCAAGCCTTAGGCTAGGGGAGCACTAGCCTTAGCCTAAGCCTAGGGGTGCCCTAGCCTAAGCCTAAGCGTACCCTAGCCTAAGCCTAGGGGTGCCCTACCCTAAGCCTAGGGGTGCCCTAGCATAAGGCTAGGCTTGCCCTAGCCTTAGGCTAGCTGAGCCCTAGCCTAAGCCTAAGCCTAGGGGTGCCCTAGCCTAAGCCTAGGGGTGCCCTAGCCTAAGCCTAGGGGTGCCCTAGCCTAAGCCAAGGGGTGCCCTAGCCTTAGGCTAGGGGTGCCCAGGCCTTAGGATAGAGGAGCCCTAGCCTTAGCCTAAGCCTATGGCTGCCCTAGCCCAAGCCTAGGGGTGCCCTAGCCTAAGCGTAGGGATGCCTTAGCCTAACCCGAGTGGTGCCCTAGCCTTTTGCTAGGGGAACACTAGCCTTAGCCTAAGCCTAGGGGTGCCCTAGCCTAAGCCTAGGCGTGCCCTAGCCTAAGCCGAGGGGTGCCCTACCCTAAGCCTAGGGGTGCCCTACCCTAAGCCCAGGGGTGCCCTAGCCTAAGCCTAGGCTTGCCCTAGCCTTAGGCTAGATGAGCCCTAGCCTAAGCCTAAGCCTAGGGGTGCCCTTGCCTAAGCCTAGGGGTCTCTTAGCCTAAGCCTAGGGGTGCCATAGCCTTAGCCTGGAGGAGCCCTAGCCTTAGCCTAAGCCTAGGGGTGCCCTAGCCTAAACCTAGGGGTGCCCTAGCCTAAGCCTAGGGGTGCCCAAGCCTTAGGCTAGGGGAGCCCTAGACTTAGCCTAAGCCTAGGGGTGCCCTAGTCTAAGCCTAGTGGTGCCATATCCTAAGCCTGGGGGTGCCCTAGCCTAAGCCTAGGGGTGCCGTAACCTTAGGCTAGGGGAGCCCTAACCTTAGCCTAAACCTAGGGGTGCCCTAGCCCAAGCCTAGGGGTGCTGTAGCCTAAGCCTAGGGGTGCCCTAGCCTAAGCCTAGGGGTGCCCTAGCCTAAGATTACGGGTGCCCTAGCCTAAGGCTAGGGGTGCTCTAGCCTTAGTCTAGTGGAGCCCTTGCCTTAGCCTAAGCATAGGGGTGCCCGACCCTAAGACTAGATGTGACCTAGCCTAAGCCTAGGGGTGCCCTACCCTAAGCCTAGGGGTGCCCTAGCCTTACGCTAGCTGAGCCATAGCCTTAGCCTAAGCCTAGGGGTGCCCTACCCTAAGACTAGGGGTGCCCTAGCCTAAGCCTTGGGGTGCCCTAGCCTAAGCCTAGGGGTGCCCTAGCCTTAGTCTAGTGGAGCCCTTGCCTTAGCCTAAGCATAGGGGTGCCCGACCCTAAGCCTAGATGTGACCTAGCCTAAGCCTAGGGGTGCCCTACCCTAAGCCTAGGGGTGCCCTAGCCTAAGCCTAGGGGTACCCTAGCCTAAGCCTAGGGGTGCCCTAGCCTTACGCTAGCTGAGCCCTAGCCTTAGCCTAAGCCTAGGGGTGCCCTACCCTAAGACTAGGGGTGCCCTAGCCTAAGCCTTGGGGTGCCCTAGCCTAAGCCTAGGGGTGCCCTAGGGTTAGGCTAGGGGAGCCCTAGCCTTAGCCTAAGCCTACGGGTGCCCTAGCCTAAGCCTATGGGTGCCCTAACCTAAGCCTAGGGGTGCCCTAGCCTAAGCCTAGTGGTGCCCTAGCCTAAGCCTAGGGGTGCCCTAGCCTTAGGCTAGGGGAGCCCTAACTTTAGCCTAAGCCTTGGGGTGCCCTATCCCAAGCCTAGGGGTGTTGTAGCCTAAGCCTAGGGGTGCCCTAACCTAAGCCTAGGGGTGCCCTAGCCTAAGACTAGGGGTGCCCTAGCCTAAGCCTAGGGGTGTCCAAGCCTTAGGCTAGGGGAGCCCTAGACTTAGCGTAAGCCTAGGAGTGCCCTAGGCTAAGCCTAGTGGTGCCCTATCCTAAGCCTAGGGGTGCCCTAGCCTAAGCCTAGGGGTGCCATAACCTTAGGCTAGGGGAGCCCTAACCTTAACCTAAACCTAGGGGTGCCCTAGCCCAAGCCTAGGGGTGCCGTAGCCTAAGCCTAGGGGTGCCCTAGCCTAAGCCTAGGGGTGCCCTAGCCTAAGATTACGGGTGCCCTAACCTAAGGCTAGGGGTGCCCTAGCCTTAGTCTAGTGGAGCCCTAGCCTTAGCCTAAGCATAGGGGTGCCCGACCCTAAGCCTAGATGTGACCTAGCCTAAGCCTAGGGGTGCCCTACCCTAAGCTTAGGGGTGCCCAAGCATAAGCCTAAGGGTGCCCTAGCCTAAGCCTAGGGATGCCCTAGCCTTACGCTAGCTGAGCCATAGCCTTAGCCTAAGCCTAGGAGTGCCCTACCCTAAGACTAGGGGTGCCCTAGCCTAAGCCTTGGGGTGCCCTAGCCTAAGCCTAGGGGTGGCCTAGCCTAAGCCTAGTGGTGCCCTAGCCTTAGGCTAGGGGAGCCCTAGCCTTAGCCTAAGCCTAGGGGTGCCCTAACCTAAGACTAGGGGTGCCTTAGCCTAAGACTAGGGGTGACCTAGTCTTAGCCTAAGCCTAGGGGTGCCCTAGCCTAAGCCTAGGGGTGCCCAAGCCTAAGCCTAGTGGTGCCTTAGCCTAAGCCTAGGGGTGACCTAGCCTTAGCCTAAGCCTAGTGGTGCCTTAGGCTAAGCCTAGGGGTGCCCTAACCTAAGCCTAGGGTTGCCCTAGCCTAAGCCTAGGGGTGCCCTAGCCTAAGCCTAACGGTGCCCTAGCCTAAGCCTAGTGGTGCCCAGGCCTTAGTATAGAGGAGCCCAAGCCTTAGCCTAAGCCTATGGCTGCCCTAGCCTAAGCCTAGGGTTGCCCTAGCCTAAGCCTAGGTGTGCCCTAGCCTAACCCTAGGGGTACCCTAGCCTTAGGCTAGGGGAGCACTAGCCTTAGCCTAAGCCTAGGGGTGCCCTAGCCTAAGCCTAAGCGTGCCCTAGCGTAAGCCTAGGGGTGCCCTACCCTAAGCCTAGGGGTGCCCTAGCATAAGCCTAGGCTTGCCCTAGCCTTAGGCTAGCTGAGCCCTAGCCTAAGCCTAAGCCTAGGGGTGCCCTAGCCTAAGCCTAGGGGTGCCCTAGCCTAAGCCTAGGGGTGCCCAACCTAAGCCAAGGGGTGCCCTAGCCTTAGGCTAGGGGTGCCCAGGCCTTAGGATAGAGGAGCCCTAGCCTTAGCCTAAGCTTATGGCTGCCCTAGTAGCCTAAGCCTAGGGCTGCCCTAGCCTAAGCCTAGGGTTGCCCTAGCCTAAGCCTAGGGGTGCCCTAGCCTAAGTCTAGGGGTGCCCTAGCCTAAGCCTAGGGGTGCCCTAGCCTCAGCCTAGGGGTGCCCTAGCCTAAGGCTAGGGGTGCCCAGGCCTTAGGATAGAGGAGCCCTAGCCTTAGCCTAAGCCTATGGCTGCCCTAGCCTAAGCCTACGGTTGCCCTAGACTAAACCTAGGGGTGCCCTAGCCTAACCCTAGGGGTGCCCTAGCCTAACCCTAGGGGTGCCCTAGCCTTAGGCTAGGGGAGCCCTAGCCTTAGCCTAAGCCTAGGGGTGCCCTAGCCTAAGCCTAGGGGTGCCCTAGCCAAAGCCAAGGGGTGCCCTAGCCTTAGACTAAGCCTAGGGGTGCCCTAGCCTAAGCCTAGGGGTGCCCTAGCCTTTTGCTAGGGGAACACTAGCCTTAGCCTAAGCCTAGGGTTGCCCTAGCCTAAGCCGAGGGGTGCCCTACCCTAAGCCTAGGGGTGCCCTACCCTAAGCCGAGGGGTGCCCTTGCCTAAGCCTAGGCTTGCCCTAGCCTTAGGCTAGCTGAGCCCTAGCCTAAGCCTAAGCCTAGGGGTGCCCTTGCCTAAGCCTAGGGGTCTCCTAGCCTAAGCCTAGGGGTGCCATAGCATTAGGCTGGAGGAGCCCTAGCCTTAGCCTAAGCCTAGGGGTGCCCTAGCCTAAGCCTAGGGGTGCACTAGCCTAAGCCTAGGGGTGCCCAAGACTTAGGCTAGGGGAGCCCTAGACTTAGCTTAAGCCTAGGGGTGCCCTAGTCTAAGCCTAGTGGTGCCATATCCTAAGCCTAGGTGTGCCCTAGCCTAAGCCTAGGGGTGCCGTAACCTTAGGCTAGGGGAGCCCTAACCTTAGCCTAAACCTAGGGGTGCCCTAGCCCAAGCCTAGGGGTGCTGTAGCCTAAGCCTAGGGGTGCCCTAGCCTAAGCCTAGGGGTGCCCTAGCCTAAGATTACGGGTGCCCTAGCCTAAGGCTAGGGGTGCTCTAGCCTTAGTCTAGTGGAGCCCTTGCCTTAGCCTAAGCATAGGGGTGCCCGACCCTAAGCCTAGATGTGACCTAGCCTAAGCCTAGGGTTTGCCCTACCCTAAGCCTAGGGGTGCCCTAGCCTAAACCTAGGGGTGCCCTAGCCTAAGCCTAGGGGTGCCCTAGCCTTACGCTAGCTGAGCCCTAGCCTTAGCCTAAGCCTAGGGGTGCCCTACCCTAAGACTAGGGGTGCCCTGGCCTAAGTCTTGGGGTGCCCTACCCTAAGCCTAGGGGTGCCCTAGGGTTAGGCTAGGGGAGCCCTAGCCTTAGCCTAAGCCTACGGGTGCCCTAGCCTAAGCCTATGGGTGCCCTAACCTAAGCCTAGGGGTGCCCTAGCCTAAGCTTAGTGGTGCCCTAGCCTAAGCCTAGGGGTGCCCTAGCCTTAGGCTAGGGGAGCCCTAGCCTTAGCCTAGTGGTGCCCTATCCTAAGCCAAGGGGTACCCTAGCCTAAGCCTAGGGGTGCCCTAGCCTTAGGCTAGGGGAGCCCTAACTTTAGCCTAAGCCTTGGGGTGCCCTAGCCCAAGCCTAGGGGTGTTGTAGCCTAAGCCTAGGGGTGCCCTAACCTAAGACTAGGGGTGCCCTAGCCTATGCCTTGGGGTGCCCTAGCCTAAGCCTAGGGGTGCCCTAGGGTTAGGCTAGGGGAGCCCTAACCTTAGCCTAAGCCTACGGGTGCCCTAGCCTAAGCCTATGGGTGCCCTAACCTAAGCCTAGGGGTGCCCTAGCCTAAGCCTATTGGTGCCCTAGCCTAAGCCTAGGGGTGCCCTAGCCTTAGGCTACGGGAGCCCTAGCCTTAGCCTAGTGGTGCCCTATCCTAAGCCAAGGGGTGCCCTAGCCTAAGCCTAGGGGTGCCCTAGCCTTAGGCTAGGGGAGCCCTAACTTTAGCCTAAGCCTTGGGGTGCCCTAGCCCAAGCCTAGGGGTGTTGTAGCCTAAGCCTAGGGGTGCCCTAACCTAAGCCTAGGGGTGCCCTAGCCTAAGACTAGGGGTGCCCTAGCCTAAGCCTAGGGGTGCCCAAGCCTTAGGCTAGGGGAGCCCTAGACTTAGCGTAAGCCTAGGAGTGCCCTAGGCTAAGCCTAGTGGTGCCCTATCCTAAGCCTAGGGGTGCCCTAGCCTAAGCCTAGGGGTGCCATAACCTTAGGCTAGGGGAGCCCTAACCTTAACCTAAAACTAGGGGTGCCCTAGCCCAAGCCTAGGGGTGCCGTAGCCTAAGCCTAGGGGTGCCCTAGCCTAAGCCTAGGGGTGCCCTAGCCTAAGATTACGGGTGCCCTAGCCTAAGGCTAGGGGTGCCCTAGCCTTAGTCTAGTGGAGCCCTTGCCTTAGCCTAAGCATAGGGGTGCCCGACCCTAAGCCTAGATGTGACCTAGCCTAAGCCTAGGGGTGCCCTACCCTAAACTTAGGGGTGCCCAAGCCTAAGCCTAAGGGTGCCCTAGCCTAAGCCTAGGGATGCCCTAGCCTTACGCTAGCTGAGCCATAGCCTTAGCCTAAGCCTAGGAGTGCCCTACCCTAAGACTAGGGGTGCCCTAGCCTAAGCCTTGGGGTGCCCTAGCCTAAGCCTAGGGGTGGCCTAGCCTAAGCCTAGTGGTGCCCTAGCCTTAGGCTAGGGGAGCCCTAGCCTTAGCCTAAGCCTAGGGGTGCCCTAACCTAAGACTAGGGGTGCCTTAGCCTAAGACTAGGGGTGACCTAGTCTTAGCCTAAGCCTAGGGGTGCCCTAGCCTAAGCCTAGGGGTGCCCAAGCCTAAGCCTAGTGGTGCCTTAGCCTAAGCCTAGGGGTGACCTAGCCTTAGCCTAAGCCTAGAGGTGCCTTAGCCTAAGCCTAGGGGTGCCCTAACCTAAGCCTAGGGTTGCCCTAGCCTAAGCCTAGGGGTGCCCTAGCCTAAGCCTAACGGTGCCCTAGCCTAAGCCTAGGGGTGCCCAGGCCTTAGTATACAGGAGCCCAAGCCTTAGCCTAAGCCTATGGCTGCCCTAGCCTAAGCCTAGGGTTGCCCTAGCCTAAGCCCAGGTGTGCCCTAGCCTAACCCTAGGGGTGCCCTAGCCTTAGGCTAGGGGAGCACTAGCCTTAACCTAAGCCTAGGGGTGCCCTAGCCTAAGCCTAAGCGTGCCCTAGCCTAAGCCTAGGGATGCCCTACCCTAAGCCTAGGGGTGCCCTAGCATAAGCCTAGGCTTGCCCTAGCCTTAGGCTAGCTGAGCCCTAGCCTAAGCCTAAGCCTAGGGGTTCCCTAGCCTAAGCCTAGGGGTGCCCTAGCCTAAGCCTAGGGCTGCCCAACCTAAGCCAAGGGGTGCCCTAGCCTTAGGCTAGGGGTGCCCAGGCCTTAGGAGAGAGGAGCCCTAGCCTTAGCCTAAGCTTATGGCTGCCCTAGTAGCCTAAGCCTAGGGCTGCCCTAGCCTAAGCTTAGGGTTGCCCTAGCCTAAGCCTAGGGGTGCCCTAGCCTAAGCCGAGGGGTGCCCTAGCCTAAGCCTAGGGGTGCCCTAGCCTCAGCCTAGGGGTGCCCTAGCCTAAGGCTAGGGGTGCCCAGGCCTTAGGATAGAGGAGCCCTAGCCTTAGCCTAAGCCTATGGCTGCCCTAGCCTAAGCCTACGGTTGCCCTAGCCTAAGCCTAGGGGTGCCCTAGCCTAACCCTAGGGGTGCCCTAGCCTAACCCTAGGGGTGCCCTAGCCTTAGGCTAGGGGAGCACTAGCCTTAGCCTAAGCCTAGGGGTGCCCTAGCCTAAGCCTAGGGGTGCCCTAGCCAAAGCCAAGGGGTGCCCTAGCCTTAGACTAAGCCTAGGGGTGCCCTAGCCTAAGCCTAGGGGTGCCTAGCCTAAGCCTAGGGGTGCCCAGGCCTTAGGCTAGAGGAGCCCTAGCCTTAGCCTAAGCCTATGGCTGCCCTAGCCCAAGCCTAGGGGTGCCCTAACCTAAGCCTAGGGATGCCCTAGCCTAACCCTAGTGGTGCCCTAGCCTTTTGCTAGGGGAACACTAGCCTTAGCCTAACCCTAGGGGTGCCCTAGCATAAGCCGAGGGGTGCCCTACCCTAAGCCTAGGGGTGCCCTACCCTAAGCCCAGGGGTGCCCTAGCCTAAGCCTAGGCTTGCCCTAGCCTTAGGCTAGCTGAGCCCTAGCCTAAGCCTAAGCCTAGGGGTGCCCTTGCCTAAGCCGAGGGGTCTCCTAGCCTAAGCCTAGGGGTGCCATAGCCTTAGGCTGGAGGAGCCCTAGCCTTAGCCTAAGCCTAGTGGTGCCCTAGCCTAAGCCTAGGGGTGCACTAGCCTAAGCCTAGGGGTGCCCTAGCATAAGCCTAGGGGTGCCCTAGCCTTACGCTAGCTGAGCCCTAGCCTTAGCCTAAGCCTAGGGGTGCCCTACCCTAAGACTAGGGGTGCCCTGTCCTAAGCCTTGGGGTGCCCTAGCCTAAGCCTAGGGGTGCCCTAGGGTTAGGCTAGGGGAGCCCTAGCCTTAGCCTAAGCCTACGGGTGCCCTAGCCTAAGCCTATGGGTGCCCTAACCTAAGCCTAGGGGTGCCCTAGCCTAAGCCTAGTTGTGCCCTAGCCTAAGCCTAGGGGTGCCCTAGCCTTAGGCTAGGGGAGCCCTAGCCTTAGCCTAGTGGTGCCCTATCCTAAGCCAAGGGGTGCCCTAGCCTAAGCCAAGGGGTGCCCTAGCCTTAGACTAAGCCTTGGGGTGCCCTAGCCTAAGACTAGGGGTGCCCAAGCCTAAGCTTATTGGTGCCCTAGCGTAAGCTTAGGGGTGCCCTAGCCTAAGCCTAGGGGTGCCCAGGCCTTAGGCTAGAGGAGCCCTAGCCTTAGCCTAAGCCTATGGCTGCCGTCACCTAAGCCTAGGGGTGCCCTAGCCTAAGCCTAGGTGTGCCCTAGCCTAACACTATGGGTGCACTAGCCTTAGGCTAGGGGAGCACTAGCCTTAGCCTAAGCCTAAGGGTGCCCTACCCTAAGCCTAGGGGTGCCCTAGCCTAAGCCTAGGGGTGCCCTAGCCTAAGCCTAGGGGTGCCCTAGCCTTACGCTAGCTGAGCCCTAGCCTTAGCCTAAGCCTAGGGGTGCCCTACCCTAAGACTAGGGGTGCCCTGTCCTAAGCCTTGGGGTGCCCTAGCCTAAGCCTAGGGGTGCCCTAGGGTTAGGCTAGGGGAGCCCTAGCCTTAGCCTAAGCCTACGGGTGCCCTAGCCTAAGCCTATGGGTGCCCTAACCTAAGCCTAGGGGTGCCCTAGCCTAAGCCTAGTGGTGCCCTAGCCTAAGCCTAGGGGTGCCCTAGCCTTAGGCTAGGGGAGCCCTAGCCTTAGCCTAGTGGTGCCCTATCCTAAGCCAAGGGGTGCCCTAGCCTAAGCCAAGGGGTGCCCTAGCCTTAGACTAAGCCTTGGGGTGCCCTAGCCTAAGACTAGGGGTGCCCAAGCCTAAGCTTATTGGTGCCCTAGCGTAAGCCTAGGGGTGCCCTAGCCTAAGCCTAGGGGTGCCCAGGCCTTAGGCTAGAAGAGCCCTAGCCTTAGCCTAAGCTTATGGCTGCCGTCACCTAAGCCTAGGGGTGCCCTAGCCTAAGCCTAGGTGTGCCCTAGCCTAACACTATGGGTGCACTAGCCTTAGGCTAGGGGAGCACTAGCCTTAGCCTAAGCCTAAGGGTGCCCTAGCCTAAACTTAGGGGTGCCCTAGCCTAAGCCTAGGGGTGCCTTAGCCTAAGCCTAGGGGTCCCCTAACCTTAGCCTAAGCCTAGGGGTGCCATAGCCTAAGCCTATTGGTGCCCTAGCCTAAGCCTAGGGGTGCCCTAGCCATAGCCTAGGGGTGCCCAAGCCTTAGCCTAAGCCTTGGGGTGCCCTAGCCTAAGACTAGGGGTGCCCTAGCCTAAGCTTATTGGTGCCCTAGCGTAAGCCTAGGGGTGCCCTAGCCTAAGCCTAGGGGTGCCCAGGCCTTAGGCTAGAGGAGCCCTAGCCTTAGCCTAAGCCTATGGCTGCCGTAGCCTAAGCCTAGGGTTGCCCAAGCCTAAGCCTAGGGGTGCCCTAGCCTTAGGCTAGGGGTGCCCTAGCCTTAGGCTAGGGGAGCCCTAGCCCTAGCCTACGCCTAGGGGTGCCCTAGCCTACGCTTTGGGGTGCCCTCGCCTAAGCCTAGGGGTGCCCTAGCCTAAGCCTAGGGGTTCCCTAGCCTAAGCCTAGGGGTGCCCTAGCCTAAGCCTAGAGGTGCCCTAGCCTTAGGCTAGCTGAGCCCTAGCCTTAGCCTAAGCCTAGGGGTGCCCTAGCCTAAGATTAGGGGTGCCCTAGCCTAAGCCTTGGGGTGCCCTAGCCTAAGCCTAGTGGTGCCCAAGGGTTATGCTAGGGGAGCCCTAGCCTTAGCCTAAGCCTAGGGGTGCCCTAGCCTAAGCCTAGGGGTGCACTAGCCTAAGCCTAGGGGTGCCCTAGCCTAAGCCTAGTGGTGCCCTAGCCTAAGCCTAGGGGTGCCCTAGCCTTAGGCTAGGGGAGCCCTAGCCTTAGCCTAGTGGTGCCCTATCCTAAGCCTAGGGGTGCCCTAGCCTAAGCCTAGGGGTGCCCTAGCCTTAGGCTAGGGGAGCCCTAACCTTAGCCTAAGCCTTGGGGTGCCCTAGCCCAAGCCTAGGGGTGTCGTAGCCTAAGCCTAGGGGTGCCCTAGCCTAAGCCTAGGGGTGCCCTAGTCTAAGCCAAGGGGTGCCCTAGCCTTAGCCTAAGCCTAGGGGTGCCCTAGCCTAAGCCTATTGGTGCCCTAGCCTAAGCCTAGGGATGCCCTAGCCTTAGGCTAGCTGAGCCTTAGCCTAAGCCTAAGCCTAGGGGTGCCCTTGCCTAAGCCTAGGGGTGCCCTAGCCTAAGACTAGGGGTGCCATAGCCTTAAGCTGGCGGAGCCCTAGCCTTAGCCTAAGCCTAGGGGTGCCCTAGCCTAAGCCTAGGGGTGCCCTAGCCTAAGCCTAGGGGTCCCCAAGCCTTAGGCTAGGGGAGCCCTAGACTTAGCCTAAGCCTAGGGGTGCCCTTGTCTAAGCCTAGTGGTGCCCTATCCTAAGCCTAGGGGTGCCCTAGCCTAAGCCTAGGGGTGCCGTAACCTTAGTCTAGTGGAGCCCTTGCCTTAGCCTAAGCATAGGGGTGCCCGACCCTAAGCCTAGATGTGACCTAGCCTAAGCCTAGGGGTGCCCTACCCTAAGCCTAGGGGTGCCCTAGCCTAAGCCTAGGGGTGCCCTAGCCTAAGCCTAGGGGTGCCCTAACCTTACGCTAGCTGAGGCCTAGCCTTTGCCTAAGCCTAGGGGTGCCCTAGCCTAAGCCTAGGGGTGCCCTAGCCTAAGCCTAGGGGTGCCCTAGCCTAAGCCTAGGGGTGCCCTAGCCTAAGATTACGGGTTCCCTAGCCTAAGGCTAGGGGTGCCCTAGCCTTAGTCTAGTGGAGCCCTTGCCTTAGCCTAAGCATAGGGGTGCCCGACCCTAAGCCTAGATGTGACCTAGGCTAAGCCTAGGGGTGCCCTACCCTAAGCCTAGGGGTGCCCTAGCCTAAGCCTAGGGGTGCCCTAGCCTAAGCCTAGGGGTGCCCTAGCCTTACGCTAGCTGAGCCCTTGCCTTAGCCTAAGCCTAGGGGTGCCCTAGCCTAAGCCTAGGGGTGCCCTAGCCTAAGCCTCGGGGTGCCTTAGCCTAAGCCTAGGGGTCCCCTAGCATTAGCCTAAGCCTTGGGGTGCCCTAGCCTAAACCTAGGTGTCTCCTAGCCATACCTTAAGCCTAGTGAGGAAGGGGCTAGGGACAAGGACGGTGCCCTGGAGCCGAATGAAGACGGGTGGTGGAGGGTGGGCTGCCCTGCCCAGTCACTCACTGAGGTGTCTCACAGCCCACCAGCCAGGGCCCCCTGAGACCCCTTCTCAGCTCCTCTTAACAAAGTTTGCAATGTTTCTGCACCAAGTGAATATGGGTGGCCACCAGGGGGCAGCCTGCCCCACTAGCGGAGAGCCTGCTGGAGTGGCGTCCCAGCACTGCCCCCAGGGCCCAGCAGTGGTGACAGGATCTACAGTGAGTACCAGCAGCCTGGAGCAGGGGTGAGTTTGGGGGAGGTTCTGGGCATGGGGTGGAGGGGCTTTCAGGGAGACCCTTGCTGTGCTGCGGCTCTGCCAAACCCCTGAGAGGTGAACTGGCTTTCTGTGTGCCCACATTTGGGGCCCAGGCCACGTGTTTCAGGGAGCAACTTGTGCAGCCTGTAGCTTGGGACCCCTTACTTAAGCTGAGAGGCCATGTCGGACGACCTTCAGCAAAGCTCAGCCTAAGAAGAAAAAGAGCCTTTGTGGCCTAGTGGCTACAAGTTGGGCTGCTAATTGCTATATCAGCAGTTTGAAACTACCAGCTGCTTTGTGGGAGAAAGGTAAGGCATTCTGCTCCCATAAAGACTTCGAGTCTCAGACACTCAAAGAGCAGTTGCACGCTGCCCTATAAGTTGGCTGTGAGTCAGCATGGATTCGATGGCAGTGAGTTTTCTAAGAGTAAGAAGTATCTAGGGGTGTAAACAGTTAATGAGCTCTGCTATTAAGGGAAAAGTTGTCATTCCCAACCCACTTAGAGGAGCTGTGAAAGAGAAGCCTGGCAATCTTCTTCAGAATCCTCGGCCATTGAAAAGTTTATAGAATGTATTGACCTTGGTTGTTAAATAGATCCAGGTATATGGTGGAGCATACAGGGACCAATGTCATAAAACGGGGTGGGGGTGGAAAAAATCTCTGAGACAGATGCAAAAACTGTGAGGGAATGAGTTGTTGAGCCTGGGGGATCAGGACCATCGTCTCTGGGATTTTCAAAGTTCCTGAGCAATCAGGAAAGGGTCAACAGTTGGTCTCTCTCCATCCAGAGGACAGCAGAAGAGGAGAACTGATTGGGCACAATGAATCAATGACTAGTGACTCAAGCAACGATCACCCTCCACCACTGGAGACCAGAAGAACTAGATGGTGCCTAGCTCCCACTATCGACTGCTATGAAAGAGATCACATTAGAGGGGCTTGATTAGAGTAGAAGGGAAATGTGGGGCAAAACTCAAAATCATGATAAAACACCAAGCTTACTGTTTGGATAAAGGCTGGTGAAATTACAAGACTATGGTGCTTAGTTACCCTGCAGGTCTGGAACTGAACTCATCATGGCTCGATGTTCAACCAAACAATAGACAATTCTACAATGGGAACAATGACATTAGAGACATACAAATACCGTAGAATAATAGATCACATGAGATCAAAAGACCGCATTCCCCCAAGAATGAAGTTCAAAAAAGTTGAGAATGAAGGAAGCTTGGAGACAAGAAACAAGAAGATGTGGGGGAAGTGATGGTACATTGTGGGAATTGCTATCAATGACATGAAACAAAATGTGTATGCATTGCTCAATGGACAGCTGAGCTGCTCTTTAACCTTCACCCAAATCACAATAAAAATGTTTTTAATCAAAGAAAACTTCATGGTTCACTTCTACTCTGACACACACATGGTGATGAGGAAATAGTTTCAACCGGGTTTGCTGTGGTCCAACCACCAGACATGTGCTTATGGGAGAAAGAGCATGATGACGCTGGCAATACCGAGCAAGACCAAGATGGTTTTATTTGCCTGCATCATAAAGATGGTAGCCTGGTGGTGAGATGATTCAGAGCTCAAGTGCTAACCAAGAAGCCACCCAGTTTAAACTCACCCAGCCCTACTGAAGGAGATTTCCCTCCTCAAAGGTGTTGTTGGTTGTTATGTGCCATTGAGGCGATTCTGACTCCCTGTGACGGGAAGGAAAGGCACACTGTGCTATAGTGTTAGGGTTTTCAGCGGCTACTTCCTCTGAAGTGGGCAGTGGAACCCTTCTTTGTATTGTGTTCTTAGCCTGGAAGTTTCCCTGACACCTCTTCACTTGGGGTAATCCTGCTAGCATTTGAAATACCAGTCACATGGCTTCAAGCATCACAGTAACACACAACTCACCACAGCACCACAAATGGACAGACAACAACAGGCTAGGAGTCTTCATGGGAGCAGGCAGTCACGTCTTCACTCTCTCGATGGGGATCAGTGAGTTCAAACTGCCAGTCTCTCTGTTACAGCCGCACATGCAACCACTGTGCTGCTAGGTACATTTCCTTAAAATTCTGCCTAGAAAAATCTGTGGAACAGTTCTTCTCTGTCACAGAGGGTCACTGTGAGCCAGGATGGGCTCTGAGACACACAAATGCAACACCATGAAGCCACCTTACTCTGTCCTGCTCTTATTTAACTCTATTCTTTTCTGAGCTATCTTTTCTGTATATTCAGAAGAGACTGGCACTGAGCAGTGTTAATTCCACCAAGGCCAGGAAGGAGGTCAAAGAGTCACAAAGGACTATCTCTTTGCTCTCATGCCACTGCACTAAGGAGGCTTGGGTGGCAGCTGGAAGCTGCACATTTCACTCCTTGTCCCTACACTCCTGGCTGTGTCTCCTCTGAGTGAGACTGCCCCTTTACCCAGCTCACTGCATTGGCTGTCTTGCTCTGAAAAGAGAATTCTCACATGTGAGTCTGACTGGGTGGCAGATGGGAATCTTATTGCTGCTCTTTGGAATATGAAAGGCCTCGGATCAGAGTGCTGCAGGGGAGTGATGTCTGCAGAAGACCTGCTGGTCTCCCAGTTAGAAAGAAGCCTTCCCCTTTGCCTCAGAGGTGCGTTCACTGTGGGTGGCAAGTCAGATCCTTGGGCTGGCACTCTCAGTAAACAGATCATATGGGCACCTTGAGAAGCGCTTGCTCACTGACCCAGCTCCCCAAGGATGTAAATATACTAACCAGGATGACTAAGGACACCAGTGCCAAGAATGATCACATTCTTCACATGTGTACAAATGAGGTGGGCAGCCACCTTCGCTGATGGTGGCTGCACAGTGAGTGTCTGGAATCACACCTGGCTAGGTGGACCATTGAAAGAGTTGGTGACATGATAATAGGGAGTACAACCCGTTGTCAGTAAAGCTGAGGAAATGGCATTTGAGGAAGCAGGGGCAGCCGGGTCACCAGCATGAAGTCAGCGAGAACCTTGCTTGTGCCTCCTTTGTTCACTCGTGGCTGCTGGCATCTGGGTAGTGAGGACACCATGGCGACTGCCAGAATTCTCCACGGTCCCTGGTTCCACTCTCAAGTCGCTGGCTTCCTCACTACCACTGCCATCGAGTTGATTCTGACTCACAGCAACCCGAAAGGACAGAGTAGAATTGCGGCTGGTGGGTCTGGGGGGCTGTGGATCATTATGAGAGCATTTCTATCTCGCAGTAGCTAAAGGGTCCAAAATGCTGACCTTATGGTTAGCAGCCCAACATAACCCACTTGGTCATGAACCCTTGCCGGCTGATCCAGGGAGTCCATTCCCAAGTGCATATCTAAAAGAATGAAAGAAGAGTACCCAGATGGATGCTGCACTAATCACTATGGGCAAAAGGTAAACAATAAGCCAACAATACCCATCAGTAGAAGAATAGAGAAAATATGATCTACACAGAGTGGGGTATACATATATTCTGCCACAAGAAAACTAAGGCCTTTGATTCGGACAGATTCTGTAACACAGGTGAACGCAAGACATGAAGTGAAAGACGCCAAACACCAAATGCCATGTATTGTGAGTCCATTTAGAGGGAAAATGCTGGACAGGTAAATCCCGTAGAGCCATAGAGTAGATTGGTGGTTTCCCAGGGTGGGGTGGGAGGGGCAATGGGGAATGACTGCTTAATGGCTGCAGGGTCAATGAAAATGTTCTGGAACTGGATGGTGGGAAGCTTCCACAATGTCCTTAAAACTACTCTTAAAAAGGGGAGAGAAAGAATCTGCAGAAAGCACAGTTCTGATTGACTCACATGAATGCGATCACCAAGAATTGGAATCCACTAGAATTGGAATGGCAGCTAGACTATTGTTTCCTTGGGAGGTGCCTCCAGGAAGGACCAGTAGAGAAGGGTAATACTGATAGAGCAAAGGGAAGGGGCCGATAAAGAAATGTTATTGAGTAGGTTCCCAGAGACAGTATAAATCCTCTTGTAGTTGTCCCACCCAAAGGCTGAGGGAACTGGAGTGTGGCTCCACCTATCCACATGTGTCATTGGTTAAAGTGGCATTAGGTCCTGGAGGATGTCAACTCCCCTGTCTGCTCAATGACTGTTCCCTGTGTGGGGAGTTACATGTGCTTCCTGTGAGACCATTGGCATTTTTGGGAGTGGTGGGTGCCAAGTGCTAATACATGGGCACATTAGCAGCTGCTACAGCAAGTGCTATACATTTTTAGCTGCTTGAGTGACAGGTGGGCCCTACCTCCTGCCTATATTCAGTGGTAGGGTGTTCAGATGGGGGGCATCCGAAAAATAATAAGGCCCTATTCTTTGCAAATAGACATTATTATTATTTTAATCTGTCCCAACCCCCTTTCTTATCTGTCCCTGTGAACTACCTCACTGGCTGAAATATCAGCTCCCTGGGGAAGACACCACATTTCAATACGGTCACAAGGCTGTTTTCAATGGCCCAGTGGAGACACTGACATAAGATGGGTCAACTAGACGCTTTTTCTGGAACATTTCCAACCAAAAAACGAAAAGGAAAGTCCCGCTTTTGCAAGTGGCCTGGCATCTAAGAAGCATAATTCAGAAGCACATGTCCCGCCACGTGGAGGAGGCGCTCTATGTTGCGAGATTACAGCATGTGCCCTGAGAGACAGACACAAAGAACACAGGAACATGCCAGTGGTGGTCAGGAACGGTCGACAGAGCCAGCTGTCCTCTTGTTCTCCCCACCTTTCCATTTTCCTAGGATTCTCTCTTCCAAGTACTGGTCTCTTTGCCTGTTTACAACCAAATGAGCCCCAAATAAGATCCGGAGCATAGAAATAGAAGGAGGAAGTTGGATGGATACTGTAGTTCATACTCCCGAGAAGCCATTCAGACTCCCTGGAAGAAGGAGACACTGTGATGGAATTAGTTCTGGATTCCTGACATTTATTGAGGAATGCTCAGGGAATAAGCACCTGTGGGGGGAATCAAGGAAGGGCACAAGAGGGAAATCTCAACAGAGGTCTCATCCCTGCCTATGGAGAGTGTCATAGTCAGTGTTCCCTAGAGAAACCAAACCAGTTATATAGCTGTAACTGGAGATATTTGATATATCCACCAGGGCTCCTATGGTTAACCACTGCACCGGCTACTCATTGCCATCAAGGTGGACTCAAAGTGACTGTGTAAAACAGTATAGAACTGACCTTTTGGGCGTTGGAGACTGTAACTCTTCAGGAGATTACGAAGCTTCATCTTTCCCTCAAGGAGACGTTGGTGTTTTCAAACTGATGTCCTTGCTGTTGGATGCCCAATGGGCCACCCACTACGACACCAGAGCCCCATAGAGTGAGGCTTATTTCTAGGAATTGGCTCACATAGGGGAATGGCAAGTTCCAAATTCATAGGTCAGGCAACAGCCTAAAGAGCTCTGTAGATGTTCATCCTAAAATCCATAGGTTAGGTGATGGGAAAAGACAAGAATAAGAATGGTCAGAACACACCCTAGGGAAACTCCCTTTCTGCACTGAAGGCCTTTGGCTGATAGGTTTACCCCTTCCCACATTATGGAAGGTATTCTATTTTGCTTGAGTCCAACTCCTTCATAAGAGCAAATAGATGAGGTGAACAAGCGGCCATCTAGCTCAGAAGCAATAAAGCCCACCTGGAAGAAGCACACCAGCCGGTGCGATCATGAGGTGCCAAAGGGACCAGGTATAAGGCATCATGCAAAAAAAAAAGAATATATATATATATATGTGTGTATATATATATCTGTGTGTATATGGGGGTATATATATATATATATATATATATATATATATATATATATATATATATATATATATATACCATAGAGAATGAAGGGGGAAGTGCAGAGTGGAGACCAGAGGCCCAAATGTCGACCACTGGAGATCCCCTCATAGAGGGCTTTAGGAGAGGAGATGGGTCAGTCAGGGTGTGATGTAGTACCGATGAAGAACAAAGCTTTCCCCCAGATCCTGGATGCTTCCTCTCCCCAACTACCAGGATCCAAATTCTACCTTGCAGGACTGGATAGGGCAGAAGCTGTACACTGGTGCATATGGGAGCTGGAGGCACAGGGAATCCAGGGTGGATGATACCTTCAGGACCAGGGGTGTGAGGGGTGATACTGGGAGAGTGGAGGCTGAGTGGGATGGAAAGAGGGAACTGATTACAAGGATCCACATGTGACCTCCTCCCTGGGAGATGGACAGCCGAGAAGGGGGGAAGGGAGACTCTGGAGAGGGCAAGAGATGACAAAATAACAATCTGTGGATTGTCAAGAGCTCCTGAGGGAGGGGGAAGGGGCGAGGGAGGGGACGAAAAAAGAGGAACTGATGCGGAGGGCTTAAGTCGAGAGCAAATGCTTTGAGAGTGATTAGGGCAAAGAGTGTACAGATGTGCTTTATAAAATTGATGTATGTATATGTATGGATTGTGATAAGAGTTGTATGAGCCCCTAATAAAATGTTTAAAAAACAAGAGCAAATAGATGAATGCTTGTTTGACCAAAAAACTGGGCACCATAGCCTCGCCACATTGATATGCAAAAGGAGCCATCACAGGGAGCTCTGTAACTGGGACCTGGCCAAGTGGTGACCAGTAGCCTGGGACTTTATAGCCTAACACATTGCAGCGAATTGCTTACTAGTTCTCCTCTAGCCATAGTCTTTGTTACTCCTACCAATGACAGGGTGGAACTATGCCACCGAGGGAAGTAGATAGCATGCTAATAATATCAGTAAGGTGCATGGCATCCTCGAAGAGGTGAGACCATTCAAATAAGACCTGTAGACCCCTAATGTAGGAATTGGTCGGTTTGGTCATCCTGGGTGAGTTAACTCAGAAGCAGAAAGTGGAGTTTCAAGAGCACCGAGAAAGACAAGCCAGCAGTGGAGTGTGCTCTTTGGACCCAGGATTATTACTCTGAGCACCACCTCTGTCCAGGAGACAGAGATCCCTGACACTGGATGCATCAGGAGACAATGAAAAACAGTGGCAGATAAATAGCTCATGGAAGCAGAGGCAGCAGCACCAAGACCCCAGAACAGGGAGCTCACCAGCACACAGAATGAGAAAGCTGAGTGTCTTTGGGCCAAGGTTTCCAGACAAAGCGGGCTGCCTCAACGCACTTATCAGCAGAGTTGAAAGAACTTTGTACACGGTCCCAAGCACAGCAGAGGTCAAGGAGCTGCAGGGCAGAGGCCAAGGACCAGAAAAAGTTCTGCCTCTGGGCACCACTGGGAAGAGACTGTCCTGACTGAAGAACTATATCTCCAGTCATTTCTGATCCTGAATTGTCACCTGCTAGGTCCCCAATTAACCCCAGAAACATAAGTATTGTTTGCGAGTTCTGTGTGGCCATTGCCACTTAAGGATTATCAAACCCAGCAGAAAAGAAGAGAGTGTCATGGTAGGGATGGTTGGTGTCAGAAACTGTGAAAAGAAAGGAGGGTGGAGGCATTTTGATCTCTGTCTCATAGGAATCAGCCTTGGGCTGTTTATCTTGATCTTCCTCCATTGCCTTTTGTGAAGTTACAGGGGGGTCAAATGCCTCCACTATGCCATTTATACCCCTACATTGACAAGTCGTTGGATGAAGGTTAGTTTGGGGAAGGAGCAGACCTTGGATGAGCTCTCATCAGCTGAGGCAATCCTGATAGGGGCCAGATAGCTGGGACCTTTTCTATCAGTGGCTCTCTCAGCAGCTGGGGAAATCAGTCTCTTGGCCCGGGGAGGAATCTGGGTGACACACTCATCTATGACAATACCCTGAAGAACAAGCTCCCACAAAAATCTGGCTGAGGACTCTCGCCTAGAAAACAGGAGTGCATGCCTACCTAATAATAGCCATTTACTGAAGTCCCTATGATTGGAACTGTGCCTCATTTACAGATGGAAAACTAAAGGAAGGGATTTAAGGTGGCTAAGTTAATAAGTGACAGAGACAAGATTCAAACACAAGTTTGAAGCTGGTACTGTTAGCCTTTTTTCCAGGGCGGGGTTTTAGATGAGGCAAATGAGACACTTGTCAGGCACACAAGGCAAAGAGGCCTTCCCTCTCCAGTGTGACTTTCCCCATAAGTCTGAATCATGGGCCTGGTGTGTCTTATTTGCCTTCCCTGAGTCTCAGAACCTGGTGTAGTCTGATTTGCGATTTGGAGGAATAAGCCAGAATGCTCAAGTACTCTGAGTCAAGTCCCAATCTCCCCTGGAATTGTTCAGTGGGACTTACCAGCCTCTTCTTTTGTGTTTCACTTTTCTAGAAACCTCCATGGAGGACTAGCTCTCATGAAGAGAGCTTCAAAAAGCTCATGGCAAAATTCCATTATTTTTTCGTATCATTTTTCCACACGCTTTTGGAAGCTCCCTCCTCATGCCTTTCCACAGTCTTTCTCAAGGAAAGAGACTGTTGCTGGTTGACGTCAGATGCCCCTGAGTCTGTTTTCTACTCAGAATGCTCCGCACAAGCTCTATCAACAAGTGACGTACAGTCAAACCTGCTTTGTGTCTTTAAGTTGATGTCAGCTCATAGTGACCCTACAGGACAGAGTAGAACTGCCCCCAAAGGTGTCCTAGGCTGAGATCGTTATGGGACCAGCTCGTCAGGTCTTTTCCCCTTTAGAGCCCATGGGTAGGTTCAAACTACCAGCCTTTTGTTTAGCCACCCAGTCCTTAGCCATTGTACCACCAGGGCTCTTTAAAACAGGGATTAGGTTGATTATTTTTATAATCTCCAGCCACATTTGAAAGCTGCTTCCCAGAACACCCTTCCCCAGATTGTTGATTAAGACCGGCATTTGGGGACTCGTTTCTTTCTCATTTGTGTAAGTGCACTCTATGAGAGGGTTTTCCCTTCATAGATAGGTGATTACATACTATTTTTCCAAATTGAACCACTCTTGGTGGTATATTGGGTTAAGAGTGGGGCTGCTGCTAATGGCAAAGTTAATGGTTCAAACCCACCAGCTACTCCTTGGGAGAAAGATGAGGGTTTTCTGCTCCAGTAAAGATGTGCAGTTCTGAAAATCAGCAGAGCCAGTCTATTGTGCCATATATGAGGTCAACCCCATGGCAGTGGATTTGGTTTTGGTTTGGGTCTGTGGGGGAAGTCCTTAAGTCATTCTTTAGTCACATGGAGGAGTCCCTGGGTGGTGCAGTTGGTTAACATACTTGCCTACTAACTCATAGGTTGGAGCTTCAAGCCCAGCCAGAAATGTCTCTGAAGAAAGGCCTGGTGCTGCATTTCAAACAACAACAACAAAATCAGTTATAGAAAAAAACAACAGAATGTCGTTCTACTCTGGCCCAAAGGAGTCCCTATGAATCAGAGTTAACTTCATGGCAACTGGCATGGGTTTGGTCCATGGGAAAAAAGAACCCTTCATAATTGCCTCCATGCCCAATAGTTCCTTTCCTGTATCCCTAGATCACCCCAGCACCCTCAGCATCTTGCCTTATAATTGCCATGGGTCCGTCTCTCTTCCCAATGGGCCAGGCCGTGATGCAGCCGCTGCCGACACAGAGGGATTGTGCAGTCCCTGCATGATCTACAGTCCTCATGACATATATCTTGAATGAAGATTAAGTGATCCTCTCTAGAGCTTAGCTCAGGTGAATCCACTACCTCAGCTGGAACTGAAGTGGTGCCAGACCAATGTCTGTTTTTAAAAGATAGAAGGGCATTCCTAATCTTTGTGGAGAAACAGAGAGGATTTAGTGAAATGTTTCTGCAGTTGAGGCTACAGATGATCTGTTGACATGGTCTAAAAGGTTGTAGGTGGTTTACTGTCTCTCGGTACCATCAATTTTGCATTTTGTCCTGACTCAGCAAATTGGTTGGGATTTCGGCTTACTGACAAGGACCTTCAGAAAGAATGTGGTTGCAGGAGCAAGTTTAAGAAAGGAAGGAGCTTTGAAGCAGCCCTCACTGAGTGCCAATCCAAAACTCTGTAACCCAGCACCTCAGAGGGCTTGACCTGGGATGGACTATGGCAGCAGCACCATGAGCCACTTCCTCCAGTGGCCCTGACTGAAGGCTCAGAACCTGCCTCTGATTGACAGCTGAGAGATACTAGGACCGTCACCTGCCACATCGCCTGTATTTCTCCTGGCAGTAAGAAATCCCCAAAGTACACTTTGTTCAGGCAATCTTTCCAGCCTACAAGCAGTTGTTGCTTATCTGTTAGCTTTGTGCAGGGGAACAATCAGGCTTTGAAATTGAAAGACTTGCATGTGACTCATGAGGTTAAGAGCCCAACGCATAACCACTGTATTACCAGGGTTCCTTCCTCTTGAAGGATAGGTAAGCAACAAAAGGACCATTTCTCTTAAAACCTCTGATCAAGAGTGGCACACAACTCCTTCCACTTTTATTCTATTGGCCAAGCCCTTCGCTGGCAGGGCAGGGAAGTTTACTCTTTCCTTGGATGACTAGGCAGTGAGTGAAATTTTGTCATCTCATACAAAGGGAAAAGGGAAACATGCTCTATGATCAAATAAGTTTAAAAAAAAGTCAAAATATTCATAGAATCTGCCCAGTGTGGCAAAAGCATGAGCACTCCCATTGTAGAAGAAACACTGCTCTCGGGAACCACACTGTGCCTGGCAAGGGAGGCTGGGAGGATTTATGCTTGATCACTTTGGCCAAGTCATTAAGCAAGGCTGATCAGTAGAAAAGGAACTCGGGTTTGGTGTGGGGATGTGTCATTGGATATGCAGGCGATTCTCCTTGAGATGTATTGGCCCACAACTTTGGACTCACATACAGCAGTGACCATGAAGATGGCATTGGACCTGGCGACATCTCATTTTCGTATATAGAAAGTTGACACAAGCATCTCCTGGTGGTGTAGTGGGTTACACATTTTGTCCCTAACCTTAAACTCAGCAGTTCGAAAACAGCAGCACTCAGTGAGGGAAAGATGAGGCTTTCTACTCCTGTTAAGAGTTACAGGCTCAGAAACTCATGGGGGCAATTCTCCCCTGTCCTACAAGGTCGCTATGCATCAGCAGTGACTTGATGGCAGGGAGATTAAGTTGATATTACCTATTTTAGAAAACGGTTCTGGTTATTCAATTAAGTAAGGCAGGTGCAGCCCTGTCACAGTAGTGTCCACTCACTCATTAGCTCAGTGTGTCTGGAACCCCAATGTGTATTTCCACATGGGACAAGTCAGGTTGAAGACACTGGGGATTCGTGCTTTGTTGAACAAGCCCTGGAATTGCAAGAGTTCTAAAAAGGAGTCAAAGTTCCTGTTTTTATAACTCTCTCTCACACACACAGACACACAGACACACACACACACACACACACACACACACACGGAGAAAGTGGTGAACTTCACAGAACGTAGTGGGGACTTCACAGAAAGGGGGTTTGATAGCCGTGAACAGGGTTGGGCTGGGTCTTGTTCTATCCATTTGAAAGTCTCTAGGCTAAACAGAAATGTCCTGGTGGTATAGTAGGTTCGGTGCTGGCCTGCTAACCACCAGGTCAGCAGTTCTGAATGCACCAGTTCCTCCATGGAAAAAAGATGAGGCTTTCTATTTGAGTAAAGAATTATAGTCTCAGAGACTCATTGGGGCATGTTTATTCTTCCCTATAGGGGCGCTGCGAGTCAGAATGAACTCAGTACAGTATGCAAATAACAAGCTGTGCTAATACCATTCCAGAGAGACAGTGGTGTTCCAGGGACATTGGCTTCGCCTGGCCCCTGACCCTGAGGAAACATGAGGTCTTCAGGTCCTCTCCTGCTGCTTTTCTTTACCATCCTCCCATATCCTCCTCTGCACTCCCAAGTGGTGGGCATGATTTATAAACACAGAAATCCACTTACTCCTTTGGAAAAGTGGTTTACTTCACCCAAAAATTCGGAGAACTGTGTCGTCTCCCTTTCAAAGTAAATTATACCATGAACATACAATATTGATTGCAGGCATGTGGATTCTTAATCCTCAAGTTCCCATGAAACCCTGCTTTCCATGGCAAATCAGCCCGCCATTTCAGCACGCCAGTATTGCCAGGAGAAAGGAGCCTCAGCAGCCACCACTGCTCCGCAGCCTGCTTTTCACGGTCACACGGGATGTCAGAGTGCACCACACCTCGTGCACTTGACTCAGTGCTTGCTTGCAGCGGTTGCATTTCGTTAGAGCCCAACAACTTCTGAGCATTGGCAAATTCCCTCAACCAAAGGTGGGCAGCGGCCTCAAAATGTCACCAGTCATTAACCACCAGCAGGGTTGTGTTATGCTCGTCAGTGCCGTCATGTGCAAGGGGAAAGACAATTCCTACAGGCTGCAAGCTGTGTTTGGGGAGGGAATGCCAAGTGGGGAAGCTGGGGGTCCTCACCCCAGCAGCCACAGTTCCTGGCTCCAGGCCCTGCCCCAGGCTGTGCCAGGATGAAGAGCCTGGACTCTCAGAGACTCCATACCTCGATTTCCACTCAGGTTGTGTTGTGTTGATCATTCCTTCCCTAGGATACCTCCCATCTGTCAGTTTGTCATCATGTTGTCATTTGTCTATAGCTGTGATTGCTGTAAGCGGTGTCACCAGCTACGATTATAACCAGAGCAAGCCACTCTGGACACGCTTCACCAGAGCATCCAAGCTAGGACACACTGGGAAGAAAGACCTGATGATGTACTACTGAAAATGAGTCCATGGAACCCTATGGATCAAAAGAGAATACCGTCCAAACAAGCACTGGAAGAGGAGCACGCTAGGTGGGAATACACTCACACTATTCAGTGGGAGGACTCCCTGGGTAGTGTTTGACTAGCACTCAGGAGGTCGGCAGTTAAATCCCACCCAGAATCCAAGAGGTGCCTAAGGAAGGTAGGCCTGAAAATCTGCTTCCAAAAGGTCACAGCCTTAAAAACCCTATGGAACAGTTCTACTCTGAAATGCATGGGGGTCGCTATGAGTCAAAATGGACCGAAAAGCAGCTAATAACAACAACACTGTATAAAGAACAACACTGCAAGTCCTTAGGACAAAATACACAGCAGGCACAATAGCCTCGACCCCACAGGATAGGGCAACTTATTTTCCTTTGTACCAGAGACCGGAACTGTACAATGGAATGAAATCCTGGCTGCTCTTGTGTCATCACCACAGTCGTTGGTCCATGTTGAGCCCAGTGCTGTAGCCACTGTGGACATCCATCTTATCAAGGGTCTTCTTCCCTCTTGCTGCCCCTGTACTTTAACAAGCATTATGTCCTTTCTTAAGAATCAGTCTCTCCTGATAGCATGTCCAATGGATGTGAGATGAAGACTTGCCATCCTCACTTCTAAGGGGCATTCTGGCCATGCTTCCTCCAAGAGGGATTTGCTTGTTCTTCTGACAGCCCAGATGACTTTCGGTATTGTTTGCACATCATTCACATGTATTGATTCTTCTTCAGTTTTCCTTACTCACTGTCCAGCTCTCACATGCATATTGACCGTTGAAACTACTTACCTTGAATTCAGAGCTTAGGGTACACTACTCAAAGCCACATAGCTTGTGAGTGGCTGAAACATGTCTGCTGCCAGGATCTGTCCAATTCATTTTATTGAAACATCATACTCAAAAGGTGCTTTAGGCAAACATATTTTGTCTTTTGACTACATGTCCCAATAATATAACCAGACTCAGACCCTCACATTGTAATGATTCAGCTATATGTCTGAGAGGTAAAAAGACCGCCAACCATATAACTGATGGGAGAATAGGTACTGACTGTCACCTGCAATGCCATTCCTTCAACAAATATTTATTGAGTGTTATTCAAATGACAACATTTTGCAAAGCTTTAAGAAGACCCAGATGTAGAGAACACAGTCCCTGCTCACAGGAGACTCACAGATACTGCATCAGGGCATTCAGATCAGGGACACCACAGAAAGATGCTGAAAGAAAAATCATAAAAAAAATAGCAACACGCACGGATTCCAGGACAGATAAAATCCTCAGGAACAGTATTGGGAGTAGCGATACTGTGGTAGCTTTTTAATCTCCCATCATCTTGCATAGGGGTGGAGTCCAGACTGTCACTCAGGCCATAGCCAGTGAGGTCTCAATGTGGGCATGGCCTTCTCTTGAGGATTGTGGCAACTCCTGTGTTCTTTCCTGGGGGTGAGAGACACCCATGACTTGATATTTCTGCTGACAAGAAACATAGATCTACATTGACGGCAGCCAGAGCCTTGAACGGTGAGGAGTCATGTGGAGAACCATGCCACTTTCCACCTCCACTGGGTCCATAAGACATTCCACCGACTGCCCTGTGATCTTCCAGCACTTGGTGTCATTGCATGTGTTGCATAAGGCTGAAATAAATTTACACACTGTTATTGGATATATGGGTTAATTTCGTACTTATGGATGTGGTCTGGACTGGGCTGGGATGTTTTCTTAATATACAATTATTCTTCTATATAAAGCTTTTTTAAGACACATGAGTGTTTATGAATGTGCTTCTCTAATCAACTCGAACTGACTCAGATACCATGAGGGCACAGGGTGGCTGTGTAGGGAAGGGGAGGAAAAGGGAACTGATAACAATGATGGATTTAGAATGCACACACACACAGCCTAGGGGCCGAATAACAGAAATATGGGTAGAGGGACACAGAGGATGGTGTGTATAAAGATATTAATTTATATATAATTTAGTAAGGGTGTGAGGGTTGAGGAAAGAGGGAAAAACAGGAGCTGATATCAAAGGGGTCAAGTAGAATGATAGTGTTTAGAAAAGGATGATGGCAGCATATGTACAAACTCGCTTGATCTAATTGATTTATGGATTGTTATATTATCTGTCAGAGCCCCCATTAAAATGTGTTCTTTTTTCGATAACAACATAAACTCACTGCCATGGAGTCAATTTTGACTCAGTATAGAACACCCCCTGTGGTTTCCTCGCTTGCTATTCTTTAAGGAAACAGAAAGCCTTTGCTTTCCCCTGCAGAGTGGCTGGTGGTTTCAACTATTGACTTTGAGGTTAGCAGGCACCATAGCACCATGATTCCTAAGGATGCTGATAGAAAGGGAGAACCTTGTGGAACATAATTTAAAATTCTTTTATTATCTAGACTTACTTAACTGGAAGAGTCCCAGAGACTATGACCCTGAGTTACTCTTCAAACCTTGAATTGAAACTGTCCCCTGAAGTCATCTTTAAACTAAATAACAATTTAGCTCTTAAAGGATTGCATCCTTGAGTATTGCAGTCTTTAAAAAATCAGCACAAAACTAAATGGGCTACAGGTAATTCAAAATATATGAGAGAAGGTTGTGGCAGAGAGATTAAGTAAAAAGAAAGGAAACACCTAGAATAGAAAGAACAAGAATGTTAATTCAATATGAAGAGTGTGACCAATGACACTGAACATTGTGTCCAGAAAGGGTTGAAATGGAACAGATTTTGCTTTGTATGTTTTCACATATCAAAATTAAATATTAGTAGAAAAAGAGAGAGACTCGCATCTGTTTGAGGCAGACTACCAAATACTGGGTTATATATAATGCTAAGTATTGAATATTATCCCATTTTCATATGGCAAGTATGGAAAGCCAAGGATGGAGTGAGGCATTCACAGGGGAGATGGCATTTGAATGATCCAGGAATATGGCTAAAGAAGATGCTCATTCCCGAGTGTTTCCACTGGGTTCGCAAACACATCAGCAAATGAATGTCAAATAACCCGTCTCACCCTCTAACTCAGAGCTGTGCAACCGAACTCTCTTCTATGATGAAAATGTTCCCGAGCAGTGATTCTCAACCTGTGGGTCGCGACCCCCATGGGGAGGGGGGGGTCGAACAATGCTTTCACAGGGGTCATCCGATTCATCACAGTAGCCATATTATAGTTATGAAGTAGCAACAAAAATAATTTATAGTTGGGGGGAGCACCACACATGAGGAACTATATGAACGTGTCACAACATTAGGATGGTTGAGAACCACTGTTCTAAAGGCATGACATCCAAACCTGTAGCTACTACATTTTATCAGGAAAGACCAGTCCATGGAAAGGGACATCATGCTCGGTAAAACTGAAGGTCCACAAGAAAAGAGACTGACCATCAAGGAGATGGGCTGACACCATGGCTGCAACAATGGACTCCAACCTAACAACCATGGCGAGATTTGGCACAAGATCAGGCAGTGTCCTCAAAGTAACATCCTTGATCTTCAGTCTTTTTAAAAGATCTGTTGTAGCACATTTAGCCAATGCAACGTGTCATTTGATGTCTTGACTGATGCTTCCTTGAGCATTGATCTGGCTTAGGGTTTAAAAATTCCCCTTGGCTTCTCAATCATACAGGAGGCCCACACAGTGATCATCTTTCCTCACTACACAGAGTGTCATGCCCCACTCACATTGGTCTCCTTGCTGTTCCAGGAAGAAGCTTGGAGAAGCCAATCACAAGGCCTTTTGCAATGACTGTCTCCTACCTGGAACACTTTCCCCACCGCCAGATGGCCACTCCTGTGTCTTCCTGCCTTATTCAAGTACTGCACTGTCAATGAGATCTTCCTTGGCTGCGATGCACTACTTGCCCCAAGTTTCCCATCCAGCGCAGTTTAGTGAGAAAAATCTCACTGCTACCTGCAGGGGGTGAACCTCGGCACTGGCATCTCAGAAAATGGAGCATAATCAGAACAGAAATGTGACCCTACCTCTCATGCTAAAAGGCTGCTAACTGCAAGATCTAAACCACCACACAACCAGCCACTTCTCAGGAGAAAGGCTGAAAGTTAGTCTCAGAAACCTGCAGGGGAAGTTCTACCCTGTCTTATAGGGTCATTCTGAATCAGTATCAACTCTATGGCAGTAAGTTTGCATTTGGGGTGGGGGGGGGCGCGTTCTAAGGAGCTCTGGGTCACATACCCTGATCAATCCAACTGGCAGCTGCATCAGCTGGCTAAGGCTTCAAAAGACTGAGTACGTAACCCAGAGCTCAGTGCTGTTGGCAGAAACTTGTGGGGGGTCAGAAGGACTTGAGGTGATGGTGTCCTTCTCAGTGGCCTCCGATAATCTTCTCCCCGGTCTGGGCATCAGCATCTTCTTTGCAAAATGGGATGATTGCATTAGAGAACCACTAAACTCCTACATACCTGAGCAACCAGGAAGCAATTGTGAATCCTGGAGAGGAGCAAAGACTATGCTGGTGGCTCTGCAAATCTTGGGAAGCCTGGATCCGATGTGGCTGGAACTGTCCACTGCGAAGCACCAAGAATCCCGAGAGCTGTGGTTCAGGTCTCCCCCTTGCCTGTGTACCATGGAAGATTTAATAAATGTTCTCCTCATGCTACCTTTAGGATCCTTGGTGGTAAAGTGGCAAAACCCCTTCACATTGGCCTATTAACTGCAGGGTTGGCAGTTCAAACGCACCTGCTGCATTCCTGTAGAAAGGGCAGCTTTCAACTCCCACAAAGAATTGTTGTTTCAGAAATCCACAAGGACAGTTGTATCCTGTAACTATGAGTCAGAACTGGCACAATAGCAGTGCGTGAGTGAGCTTTAAACTACATTTGAGACTGGGGTCTATTTTGAATTCCCCTACCTGTCCATTGGGTGTCATGGGAAGAAAGTAGATAGGAGAAAAAAGGGTAGGAGGCAGTGAGGGAGGAGGGTAGAATGTATTCGAGTAACACATTCTGGCAGAAAATTGTGTGTATGTGTGTGTGTGCGTGTTCTATTGTAATTCACACAGATTATGGGTTGGGGAGGGAACTGAAAAAGTAAATATCCATGAAAAAGAAAAATGTTTTTCTTTGGTGATTTTCCTTTTGTTGAGCTAAGGGATGGAGACTGTACTGCATGGGCGTGACCAGCCACTGTACCGGTGTGCTGTTAACACACCCTCCTGCCTTTGCATGCTGGGGACCTCTCTGTAAACAGAAGTGACTTGTGACTTCTGATTTCCTGGGGCTCTAAAGAGAACCCGAGAATAGAAGTTCTAAATCGTGAACAAAGGAGAGACAAAGGGTTAATGAGAGGACAGAAGTTTGAAGTTTCATTGGATGAACACAGCGCCAGCATCCAACAAACATGCCAAAGGCTGAACTCTGCCCGGAAGTAATGAATGAGCACTGCCTTTATCCCGTGTCCTCACTCTCCCCATTCCTGCACTCCAAGCCAGCCTCACTAAGAGTAGTCAAAGGTGACATGGTGGTCCTTTCATCTCTCTCTGACCCCTCACGCTGCCTTCACCTCTATCCAAGTTGCTTCATCCTTCCCCCTTCTCCCTGATCTTCCTCGTGAAAGATCTAATTCATACTAACTGGTAAAAGTCAGTTAGCACACAAGAAAGAAGACATCTCCTTCCTCAGCCTATGCTGCAGAAAAGGAAACTCGGGCTTGAGCTCATTTGCCCAACTGTCAAAGGTCCTATCACGGGCAGGGCCATGATGTGAAAATTCAAGCAAGCAGCCCCAGAGCCAGAGCTCCCAACCCTCATCCACTGCAATTCAAGTTCATGGGGTGAAGTGGTGAAAAGCTAACCAGAAACTGAGAGTCAATATAGATACCCAAGGCTTACTTGCCAGGGCACTCACTCACTGCCATTGAGTCAATGCTGACTCATAACAACCCTATAGGACAGGGTAGAATTCCCCTGTGAGTTACTGAGGATGTATCTCTTTATAGGAATAGAAAGCCCCATCTTTCCCTTGTGGAGTGGCTAGTGGTTTTAAACTGTTGCACAAAGCATAACCATGACACCATCAGGACTCCAAAACATGCCAGGGCAATCAATGGTTCTGTGAGATCTCTCAGGATAGAGATATACCTTGCTCCTTGGCTACACACGAGAAAGCATTCACCTCCAAGCCTAGTTTGTGATCCAAGTGAGTTTTATGAGAATTAGAAGAAGTTTCAGGTTTATAAAGGCACCTGCAGGGCTCTTCAGAAATGTGCATCTCCTTAGAAGCTTCCCTGAAAGTCACGAGGTCTGCTCTCTGCTCCTGCCTTTTAAATTACTCCAAGAGGTGGGGCGTGCTGGTGACCCTGGTTGAACTCATTGGCTGAACTGAATTCACCTGGCCTTTGTGGGCCAATTCAGGTGCAGAACACACCCAGGTGTACCTCCCCTTCCTGGCTGGGAACCTGAGCCTTTGAGCATGCGCAGTGTACCACTCGTTCATGGGACAAAGGCTCAGACTGCTGACCATGCGTAATGGATGCCTCAGTCCCTAAGCTAAACTACCTAGCAGTTCCAAAACCCCACTGCTGTGTAGTGTTCATGAACTTTGGCAGGAACACATCCTTACTACGAAGAATCCTGGTGGCCCAATGGCTAAGCACTTGGGCTTTAGACCGCGGTCAGTAGCAATACATGAGAAAAAGGTCTTGCCATTGTAAACATTCCACCCCACTGCCATCAAACGCAAAGGACCTCTGGTGACATGGCGGGCTACGCACAGAGCTACTACATGCAAAGTCAACAGTTCTAACCCACCAGCTTCACTGTGGGAGAAAGATGAAGCTATCTATTCCTGTAGAGACATAATATCTCAGAAACCTATAGGGAAAATTCTACCCTGCCATGGACTACTAAACGAACAACATAATCTGTCTTGGAAGAAGTCAGGCCAGAGTTTTTTGGACAGCATATATGGCAAGATTTTGCCTCCCAAATATGTTGGACATATTGCCTGGAGAAGGACATCCTGCTTGGTAAAGTGGAGGGGCAGCACAAAAGAGGAAGGCCCTCAACGAGCTGGATTGACACCGTGGCTGCATCAATGGACTCAGGCAGAGAACAAATGTGATGATGGTGCAGGACCTGGAAGTGTTTGGTTCAGTTATGCATAGGGTCACTTTGGGTCAGAAACCACTCAATGGCACCTGACAGCAACAACAAGTATATAAGATCACCATGAGTTGGAATCAACTCGATAGAAAGTGGGCTTTGGGTCTGTCATGGAACCAACCGTGGCTCATAGCGACCCAATCATGGGATTCTGAGGCTGTAAATCTTCATGGGAGCAGAGGGCCTAATCTGTCTCCTGCGGAGCAGCTGGTAGGTGTGAACCCCTGACTTTGCAGTTGACAGTCCAACACTTCCCTTAAAGTACCCCCGGGGCTCCTTTGGTAACAATGACAGACTAGGAAACCCAATGGGGACATTGCTACTCTGTCACATGAAGGCATCCTACGCAGAATGGGCTCAACGGGAGCTAACACCAACCCCACCACTTTTAACACCATCCCAACCTTACAGACTGTGCTAGGCTATTGAAGGAATTGACTTTTTGCACTCCCACTGAGCGAGCTATGAGCATGCATGCCAACACGTAACTTCCCGTCCTGAACTAGGGATCAGCTGCACATGTAGGGCTGTGCTTCCAATGTGGAAGGAAGTAAAGAGAGGGGATCTGGAAGCAGGAAAAGCCAGGAAGCAGGAGTCACTTAGGCAGACCCCTTTCCTAAACCAACTTAATTAGCATACCACAGATCCTGGCTGAGAGGTGATGTTCAAAGAAGAATTGTTGACTGAATACACAAGGGAAGGAACAGAATAAGTGAACACAGAAATGTGCTAATGACCAAATTGACTCACAGTTCCGACCCTGCTCTTCTCCTTCCAGGTTCTTCTCTAGTTGCTAATGGTATTTGCTCCTCGACCTCTCACAAGCACAAAAGGAGCCCTGGCGGCCTAGCGATTAGGCAGTGGGCTGCTAACCACCAAACTAGCAGTTCTAAATTAGCAGGCATTCTGAAGGAGAACAACAAGCTGTCTGCTCCTTTAAAGAATTACAGTCTTGGGAATGCACAGTGGTAGCTCTACCCTGGCCCATAGGGCTGCTCTGAGTCTGACTCGACTGGACAGCAGTGAGTATGGGTTTGGTTTGGTTTTCACAGGAACCCCAATCCATTGGTGGTCTTGGTAAATTGCACACGCTGGTTCAGTGGACCTTGTGTAGGGCTTGAGAATTTGCACTTCTAACAAGCTCTTGATGTTGCTAGTCTGTGACCATATTTGGGGTGGCAAGGCTCTGGACTACCCGGGTCTTCCTGGTGGCTGCTGTCACAGCGCAAGTTCCCAAGAGTGCACCGCTACTCATTTCTTTGGAATGATTTGGACTGAGTTTTCCCAGCCATTTCATCAAGGTTTTTGGCTATTTGTTCCATGACACTGAAAAGTTTGGACCTGACATACGCAGCTCAGGCTGTATTATCTATCTTCTCTGCCCTCTTGGATTGGAGATGGATCACCTATGAAGCGATGAGGGTAAGAAGGGTTGGGTGTCTCCGGGTAATGTGAACAGTTAGCACGCTCAACCACTGCTGATTAAAAGGTTTGCGGTTCAAATCCAAGGCCCCTCAGAAGAAAGGCCTGCTGATTGACTTCTGAACGACCAGCCTTTGAAAGCTCTGTGGGGTCCCGTGGTTCTGACCCACACGGCGTCACCGTGAGTTGGAATGGACTCCTCAGAAACGGGTTTAGTAAGCAGCACAAAGAGGAAACTCCTTGGTGAACTGGAGGACACGGTAGCTGAAACCATGGGCTCCAACATACTACCCCTGAGGCTGGCAAAGGACCGGGCAATGCTGCCTTGTGTTGCAAAGAAGGTCCCTGTGATGTCAGAATGACTGGACAGCACTAACAACAACAAAGGATGTCAGGGCCCTTCACTTCCCCAGACCACTGACCAGGTTCAAAGACCCGCATGCGAGTATAGTTTCACAGTTAGACGTGTTTAGAAAAAATAATGTTTGCAAAAGTAAAGTCTTGGTTTACATTTTACAGAGCATGCACAATTAGTAGAACTCTTAAGGTCCACCGAAACCTGTTTAGGGTCCCCTCCACTTGCTCACCACCAATAAGTCGATTCTGACTCATATTGATCCTACAGGAGAGGTTAAAATTTCCCCTGTGGGTATTTCTGAAACTGTAGCTCCTTATGGGAATAGAAAGCCTCCTCTTTCTCTGCAGCTGGTGGGTTCAAACTGCCAAACTTGTCTTTAGCATCTCAGGACTGACTTGTTTCTCTATGAAACCAAAATCTACCTCACTGCCAGGGATGTGATGCTGACTCATAGTGACCCTATGAGGCAGAGTAGATCTGTCCCTGTGAGTTTCTGAGACTGTAACTCTTTATAGGAGTAGACAGACTCTTCTTCCCACGGAGTGGCTGGTGGTTTCAAAGTGCTGACTTTGGTGTTAGCAGCCCAACATGCAAACACTGTGCCACCAAAGCTCCTTTTGTACCCCTATAAGTAGATAAATATTTCTCTTATATCTGTGTTTCAACCAAAGGCATGGCTATAAAGGAAAAAAGGTCATGAGTGTCAAGAATGATTTGAAAATGTGGAGTTCTTTTGGGAAAGGATATATATATATATATTTGTGTATATAAATAAAATTCTGATGGCAAGAGTGGTCAGGAGTTGGACTGTTAATCTCAAGGTCAGCAGTTTGAATGACCAACCGCTCCTCTGGAAAAAGAGGAGATTTTCTACTCCTCTAAAGAATCACAGTCTCAGAAACCCACGGGGACCATTTTACTCAGTCCCATGGGCCTGTGAGTTGGAATGGACTTGATGGCAGTGAGGGCATGTAAATATGCAAACACCCACCTCGGACTTAGGATTTGACCTGCTCCCTCAGCCCCGTGAGCATCTGCATCTGCAGCCATGGACTTGGCCTTCTGTGAAGAACCCATTAGTGCACCGCCACAAAGAGAATGAGTTTCCTCTGTGTCAGTCCATTACCCTGCCAACGCTCAGGATGGAGCCAACACCCTTGGTTTCCCAGAGAAATTGGCTCAACATCCCCCTGATGTGGTTGCATGACATAGGCCACTCATGCAATGCACTGCATGTGCTCTATTTAATGCACTATCACCAACAAGTCTACATGGGTGGTAACTCTGAAAACCTTGCCCAAACAGCTGGCTTCACCAAAGTATATGGAGTCATGTGGAGTCGTCGACCAGTTCGACTCTGCACTGGCTGTACGTTGGCATTGCCAAGGGGGCTTTCTCACTGATCGTGACCTGAATCCTGCTTCCACTAAGCCTTGCTTCATTGGCCTGGGATGGCGCCAGGCCAAAGGGAGGCTGGAAAGCTCCTAAGGGATTCCAAAGTATGACCAAGGGTGAACACTACTCCTTTTGGCCATCACATCCGGGAAGGCACTTGGGACTTTGCCACTCAAAGTATCATAGGTCAAGGAACCAGCAACATCAGCATTAGCTTCTCCCATGCTAATGACATCGAGTTGATGCTGACTCATAGTGACCCTACAGGACAGGGTAGAACTGTCCTTGTGGGTTTCCCAGACTGTCACTCTTGCCCGGAGTCTACAGACTCATATTTCTCCCAAGGACTGGCTGGTGGTTTAGGACTACTGCCCAGGGCCTCTAGAACTGCTGGATCCTAGACCCCACCCTGAACCCACAAAATCAGAATCTGCCCCCCAGCCCGATTTCCAGGAACCTGGGTAAGTGCATGCATGTGAAAGTTTAAGAAATACTTCCTTAGAAACCATTACTTTCCAGAACAAACTCCTCCTGCCAGAGGTGCAGAAATGGAAGCCCATTAGGCCATGCTCGCCTAGAAGCAATTTGAGGTCTCAGTGCTCCTATATCCTGGCTGTCATCCAGATTTCCTTATTCTCACCTGGACTGTTGTCACTGCAGCAGGTATTGGTGAGTCCTCAGCACGAACAGCCCCAAATTCGGTCTAGAGACACAGCTCCCATTTCAGAGTAGTACAATCCACAGTTTACTGTAGAGTTTCTGGCTTTCACTGGCTTGGGGTAGGGTCTAGTGGGAAACGCATCTTAGCAAGAGCCATTATGTATTTTGGATGTGCACAATGAGTTTGTCTTGAGGCATACTTATGTCTGATGTTGTTTTGTATTCTCTTTCTATCCCATGCAACGTTATTTTTTTGAAAATTTATATTTGCTTTTAATTACCCAGACATATAAGTGATTTATAGCTAGGTCTGATCAATTGGAATCAGATGACCACGCCTGCATTAACCATGGGTCCTGGTGACCATTAGGCACTTCTTTCCATGAATGATATTTTCACCTGAGTGAATGCATTCACGACTTTTCTTCTCTTAAGATAAATAAGCAGGTGGGTATCATTTTGCTATGCTGGCACTTCCTTGTGCTGTTTTAAGTTCACCCAGCAATTTTTAAAAAGAGAAACATATTACAACTGTCACACACTTGATAATTCATGTGGAAAAATTTGGGGGAGAGCTAAATAGAGGTGACCCGTGGTGTAGTCTTACTTACTGCTTGTTAGAAGGTACTGAAATCTTATATACATAAACACTAGAAACCAGGAGAGAGGAAATGGTGGTTCCATGGCAGAATTCTCACTAGCCATGCAGGAAATTTGGGTTTGATTCTTGGCCAGTGCGCCTCCTGTTACAGCGACCACCTAACTGCTAGTGGAGGCTGGCATATTGCTATGATGCTGAGCAGATTTTAGCGATGCTTTCTGCCTACAGACAGACTAGGAGGAAAGGCCTGGTGAACTCCTTCAAGTCATCAGCCACTGAAAACCCCCCAACTGACAAGGGGTCAAATCTACAACCCATTGAAGGAATGGGGCAGGACCAGTGGGCATTGTGTTCTGCAGTGCATGGAGTCCGCATGAGTCAGGAGCTGGCTGACTTGAAGGCAATTGTCCACAGCACTCTCTAGGAAGGCAGTGGTTGGAGCACATAGGCGTCCTTCATGTGGCCCCATGATCATCAAGCCTTAAGTCATGCAACCAACTCTGGGAAATGAAAGATGCCCGGCGTACCAGGAATATTTGAAGGACCTGGTGTAAATTGGTTCAGCCCAGGGGAGGTCTGGAAACCACCGAGGTAAGCTTCCTGCTGAAACCACTAACTTAGCTCCAGTGCGAGTGAATGGGTGTCTGCGCATGTACCCAGCCACCATTAGTAAGTTTTGTTGTTGTTGTTGTTGTTGTTGTTGTTGTTGTTGTTGTTGTTGTTGCCGTTCACGTCCGTAGAGTCAATGCCAATTCACAGTGACCCTATATGACAGGGTAGAATTCCCCCTGTGAGTTTCTCACACTGTGACTCTTTACAGGAGTAAAAAAGCCTCATCTTTCTCTTGAGGAGTGGCTGGTGGTTTTGAATGGTTGATCTTGCCATTAGTACATTGCGTAACCAGGTGCTGTCAATTTGGTTCCAACTCATAGCCACTCTATGTACAGCAGAACAAAACAACACACTGCCCTGCGCATTTCTCACAGCCATTCCTACATTTGAGCCACTGTGTCAACCCATCTTGTGGAGGTTTGTCCTCCTTTTGGCTTGACCAAGCATGCTGCCCAACTCCAGGGACTGGTCCCTCCTGATAACACCCAAAGTACATGAAGCCAAATGTCACCATCCTCGCTTCTAAGAATCAATCTCGCTGTAGTTCTTTCAACATAGATTTGTTTGTTCTCCTAGAAGTTCCTTGGTGTATTCAATATTCCTCACCAGGACCATATTTCAAATGCATCAATTCTTCTCGTGGGACTTCCTTATGCATTTTCCAGCTTCCATATGAAAATAATCATGCCTTGGGATAGGATACTCCTGAGTTTTTAAGGTGACAAAGTCACCTTGGTTCAAAAAAATATTTAAAAGGCCTTTTGCAGCAAATTCACTGAAAGCAATTTATCCAGTGATTTCTTTACAGATATTTCTATGAGCGTTGGTTGTGGATGGGTCCAAGTAAGATGAAATGCTTCATCATTTAAATCTTTTCTCTGTTCATCATGTTGCTTATTGGTTCAGTGGTGAGGATTCTTGTTCTTTTAACCTCGAGTTGTAATCCACACTGAAGACTATCATCTTTGAATTTCATCAGTAAGTGCTTCAACTCCTCTTCCCTTGCAGCAAGCAAGGCTGGTCGCCTGCATATCTCAGGCTGTTCTCAAATCTTCCTGCAATCCTGAAGTCTCCAATTCAGCCATTCAAAACTCAAAACAGCTCAATGCCATGGAAGGCAAGTCAATTCTGACTCGAGCAACCCTGTAGGCCAGGGAAGAAACTCCCGGAAGGTTTCCAAGGCTGTAATCTTTGTGGCAGCACATGGTCACATCTTTCTCACTCGGGATAGCTGGTGAATTCCAAGTGTTGCTCTTTCGGTTAACAGTGAAGTGCGTAAACATTGCCCTACCTGGATTCCAAGTGTGAGCTAGCAGCCACAATTTTCTTCTGAGACCAAAGGGGTTGTTAGGTGTGAATTCTCGACCAAGGGTGGTCCAGCAGACCTGCTCAGTATTCACCCAGGTGCAAAATCCATCAAGAGGATGCATTGTCATTATTTTTAATCACATAACACACCCAGGTGTAGCAGCAACCCAGCTTTGTTATATCACCCTGGTTTTGATAAATATGTCCCATTCCTTGATAACGCTTCCAAATCCTCTAATATCCTGCAGCTCAGTCCCTGATGTCTGGCTGTAACAAAATGTGTGAAGGGAGACCGTATGTCAATAAACTCTCCCCGTCTGCCTCAACTCAGCGCATAATCAGCTCCAAGGTAAAATGCATGGTAAGTCAGTTATGCGCTGGCGGGGAGGGCAAGGGGCCCCTTTCAGGTTTGTCTTCTGATGAAGCTGACCAAAAGGACTTCTTATTTCAGCCTATTAGGAGAGTGAGAGTTGCCCCCCCCCCTCGCCATTTTTCGTTTCTTTTCCCTTTTTGTCCCTTTCCCCTGCTATTCTGAAAGGGTTTTCTGTTTTATGCTGCGCTCCCCACTCCATTAAATCACCTTTCCTCACATTAAATACAGGTCTTCAGGGTGGTCAGAGAGCTTTGCTCTGAAGGATAATGATATAAAGAGGATGACGTGCATGAAAAAACATTTTTCAGCTCAATCCCAGGCAGACCACGGGGAAGCATGAAATGGGAAGGGGGAGAGGTATACCTCAATTTAGACAAGAGCCAGGCTTCTGAGAGGGGCAGTCACGACCTGGAAGGCTGCAGAAGGCTTCTTTACCTCACTCACTCATTCACTCATTCATTCAACCAGCTTGCTACTTACTTATTAAATGCCAGACCTTGGGGCTCTCTCCCTGAACAAAAGAGACAAAAATCCCCCTTCTGTCATGAAGCTTCCATAAACAGAGGTATTCAAACACTTCCTAGAGAATGTGTTTAAAGTCCAATTTACACAAAAGCAGAAGAAGAGACTGATGCGAGGGGTTTCACACACACACACATGTTCATATATGACTCCCATTGCAGCAACAAAGTGTAGTACTCTTCCAGGAGACACTATTCATTGGAGTTAAATTGCTCCCCCCAAACCCCTGAGCTCTCTCTCTTTTTTTTCCTTTCTTTCTGAGAGCAATTGCCCTTGGAAGGGATTAGCTGTTATCACTCTCTAGCACCTTAGTGTGAACTTATTTATTGGCTCCTTCTCCTGCCTAGATAGGAGGGGCCTCCAGGGCTGCTAAAAGCCAGAAAAATCCCCAAAAAAGGCAGCAACAAGAGAGGCAGAGGACAATTGGGGCCAGTGTTTCTCATTTGTTAAAGATGCAGATTACACACACATACAGCACACACACACTTCCCTGCCGCCCCACCCAATATGTCCCTACTAAATAAGGATCCTACCCCACCATCTGTCCGGGAGCCCGAACTGGCCCTTCCCATGAAACAAGCCAGGGTCATTGAAAGTGACTCTTTAGGCAAAAGACCAGTGACTTAGGTTTTCCAAACCAGGATAAAGCCCATTGGTTAAGCACTTGCATATTAACCAAAAGGTTGATGTTTCAATCCCACCCACAGGTTCCTAGGAAAGCAGGCCTGGTGATCTGTTTCTGAAAGGGCACAGTCTTGAAAAGGATCCCTGGTAACATATTGTCCTGCTAACCATAAGGTCAGCAGTTCAATACTACCAGCTGCTCTGAGAGAGAAAGCTGAGGCTTTCTACTGTACAGATGTATAGTCTCAGAAACCTACCAGGGCAAGTATACTCCGCTGCCATGAGTCAGAATTGACTCAATGGCAGCAAGTGAGTGGATGGGCAGGGATTGATTGGGCAACAACTAACACTAAGAACAACTATTTTGGGTGGCAGTGACATTCTTCTGCTTTATCTAGAATCTGAACTCTCAGCGTCATTGACAATGGAGGCAACAGACAAATAATTATAAACTACAGAAGGGTGAAGAAAAGCTAAAGAAGTTACTTCTGTTTGGGGTTTAGTTGTGTGGTTTTTTTAGCAGAAAATATGAACTATGAAGGAGCAGGGACATGCTGGACTTAAATATAAACTGTAAGATCTCTCTCCGGGCTAGAGTTACATCTCAGTTCTTGGCTTTGCATGAGAAAGAATTCACACCAAAGCCTGGCTCGTGATCCAAGTGAGTTTAATGAAAGTTAAAAGATGTTTCAGGTTTTACGCGGCACCCCTAGGATTCCTCCCCACCATGCAGCCTGGCAGAGACTGCTCGAGGTCACGCAAAGATCTCTCTCCTAAGTTTTACTCCAAAAAAAGTCCTGCCTCAAGTTCTTTCTCAAGTTCTCTCCCCAGTTCCTGTCCCCAGTTTTTCCTTTCTCCCCCTCGCTCCTGCCTTTTCAAGGATTCCCGGGGGGAGGTATGGTGAATGACTCCAAGTCGATCCCATTGGCTGAATTGCAATCACCTGGCCCAAGTGGGCTGATCCAGGTTTAACGCCCATCCGTACCCACCAGCGGGAAAACCTAGGCTTTTGTTCTATGCTTGGTTCTCCTGAGCATGCGTCAATGGACATCTCATTCCTGCCTATCTGCCTAACAAAACCTATTTTTCAACCCCAAGTCTTTCTTGCCAAAAAATAATGTCCCATAATAGGAATGGCATGAGCATGGCTTCTGCGTTGGATCAGATCAAGAAGATAGCTTTCATGCCCTGTACTAAGATCACAAAAGAATGTAATCCAGTGCCTTGTAGACAGTCTCGTGTACACAAAAGGTTTTCTAAGAGTCTCCAGAAGGCTGTGCTACAGCTTAATAGGCTGAATTGCAGCCTAAAACAGAGAGGGACCCATTTCAAAGAGACGTGGGGACATGGCTTTCATAAAATGGAATGCATCATGTAATCCAGTGCAAGGGAAACCCAGTAACTTTGGGAAGGAACTGCATTGGCTTGGACTAAACAGCCAGAGATAGTGCTACATAAAAAGAAAGAAGATGATTGATAAAGCAACCCAGACATTATTGTGGAAAAGGAAAAGGGACTTAGATGACAATCAAAAGCTACAAGGAACCTCTCTTTGGGAGAAGTCTTGTGGTTTCAACTTGTGTGCTCTGGGGGATATTTGGCAGTCATGCATTAAATTGTGCATTCAATTTAATCCCTTTAAGGGATTTTGTCAATGGGCCTACAGCCCAACTATCCTGACAGAAAAATCTATCTTGAAAATCACCCTGATGTGAGGAAGCTAAAGGCAAGCACATGATACGATCACATGGAGGGAAATTGGGGAGCCAATGCAACAGCAAGAACCCAGGCCCTAGACCTATGAACCAAAGCAAACCCATCTTGCCAGGTCTCGCTGCTTGAGCTGGTTTGGCCAATGCCACGTGGAGTGGAGATGTGCTGCCCCAGCCAAACCTTCCTCAAATTACAAAATTATGAGCAAATAATACACCGAGTGGGATTGAAAGTCACTAAGCAGCAATAGGTAAGTAAAACATATGGGCCTACCATTACCTATCTGTAAAGAGTCTTTGGCAACTGTTTTATGGAAGACGCAGGCCCTGATTACCTCCCATAACACATATTCTTTATCATAGCCACGGACACTCATGGAAACATTAAAGTTGTGCTTGAGAGAGGAAAAGGTGAGTTAAGAACTGAGAAAGATGGTCATGCGGCCTGGATATTGCTCAAACACTCCATTCTCCTTGGTCTCTTGGAAGAAGTAGAGGGATGAGAACCCAAAGTTGTAAACATCGTGTGGATTAGAAACGTGTTAAGTTTGGTGTGAGGGCTGAAGGCCCAGGTTGGTAAAATTATTTCTGTGGGATTTTCTAGAACCAGAGCTGCTCTGAGGCCCACACTGGAGAGAATGCCATGGTCATTACCCTTGTATGCTTTATTTTGGCTTATTCCCTCCCCCATCATGTATCAGGGCTTACCCAGTGACACTTCTCAACCCTGATACACGGTGTTGCCAAAATGGCTCAGTGATGTTAAGCAATCTCATCAAGGTCATGTGGCTTAAGGTCAGTTACAGAGCCAGACACTGAAATGCAAGAAGACTGACTCCTATGCCCAGACCTGGGACAAATCTCTCTGACAAAGCTGGGTAGATGCCCCTAAACATCCGTCTTGTGTGTGTGTGTGTATGTATGTATCCACATATATATGTTTGGTTTATTTGTCATCAACATAATTAGAGTACTTTCTATCCAAATAAAAAATGAATTAAGCCAAGGTTGGTGGTTAACAATTTGCACAAGTGCCTTTATGAACTATCATGGTTTACTTTCTTTCATTGGGAGGCAGCTCCAAGCTTCAGACCTCTTCACTCCCCAGGTGAGGTGCTACATTCAGACCACAGTCAGAGGAAAGGATTGACCAGAAAGAGTCAGTTCACTAAATGAGGGTCCTTTGAAAAGGAAGTCAAAATGGCCCTTAAACTCATGGCCATCAAGTCAATACTAGCTCATAGTGAGGGACCCTGTTGAACAGGATCCTACGGTACAGGGTAGCTCTGTCCCTGTGACTCTCCAAGACTAACTCCATGGAAGCAGAAAGCTCCATCTTTCTGCCACAGGGCTGATGGTGGTATCAAATTACTGGCCTTTGGGATGTGAGCTCAACTTGTAACCACTATGCCACAAGGGCCCTTAGTCAATCTAACAGGTCTGGCAAAATGTAGAGCCAGACATTATATACTAATAAATGGCTCACCACCACCACCACAGGCTGGCTTACTGGTGGGGTCTTCTGCTATCGGGGTAAGGGTAAGGGTAAGGGTAAGGGTAAGGGTAAGGGTAAGGGTTAGGGTTAGGGTTAGGGTTAGGGTTAGGGTTAGGGTTAGGGTTAGGGTTAGATAAAATTGATGTGTGACTTTACAGGGCCACTAGTAAGCCAGCATACATAAAAGACTTACTCCCTCCCCCAACAGAATGGGTTCTTTTCCCCAAGATTTCAGGAAATATGGCATGACCAGGAAAGACAACCAGTCCAAGTTCCTAAAGCCACCAAAGTGGAGGCCATCCCTCCCCTTCCCTCCCCATCCCCGTCATCTTTATCCCACTTTGCAGGACGACTCAGGAGCGGGAGAGCTGGCTTAAGACCCTTTGTGACCGCTGCCTGCCTATCAGTTCATGGGTGGCCAAAGAGAGAGAAATACCACCCCTGTAATTTTGCTACTGCCATAAATCGGGTGACTAGTGTTAAAAGGTCGCTGGACCCCAAAAGGGGTCACAACCCACAGATTGAGAACCACTGCTCTAGCCTAAGGCAGACTAGGAAGAAAGACCTGGTAATCTACTTCCAAATATTAACAAATGAAAGCCTTATGGGTCACAACAAAATATGGTCCTATAGAGTGCTGGAAGATGAGCCACTGACCTGCACACAACAGCTACAAAAATAGACTCAAACACACCAACAAAGGCCTGCTGAACTCCAAAGCCCTAACAAACCCACTGCCCTCAAGTCCATGCCAACTCATAGCGGCCCTATAGGACAGGGGCGAACTGTGTATTAGTCTGGGTATGCTAGAGGAAAATTGAGGGAGACTCATGTGTATGAGAGAGAGTTGGTGGTTTTTAAAAATCATTTCCCTATTATTTAATCATTATATTAGGGATTCATACAACTCTTATCACAATCCATCCATCCATCCATTATAAAGCACATTTATACATTCATTGCCCTCATCATTGTCAAAACATTTGCTCTCCACATAAGCCCCTGGTACCTGCTCCTCATTTTTCTCCTCCCTCCCCACTCCTTATGAACCCTTGATAATTTTATTGGGGGCTCATACAACTCTTATCACAGTCATTCCATCCATCCATCCATCCATCCATCCATCCATCCATCCATCCATCCATCCATCCACCCATTGTATGTCAAGTACATTTGTACATGTGTTGCCCTCATCCTTCTCAAAACATTTGCTTTCTACTTGATCCCTTAGTATCAGCTCCTCATTTCCCCACTTCCATCCTCCACCCCTTCCCTCATAAATCCTTGATAATATATAAATTATTTTGTCATATCTTACACGTCAAACATCTCACTTCCACCACTTTCCTGTTGTCCATCCCCCAGGGCAGAGGTTTTATGTAATCCTTGTAATCGGTTCACTCTTTCTACCCCACCTTCCCTCCACCCTCCTGGTATTGCCACTCTCATCACTGGTCCTGAAGGGATCATCTGTCGTGGATTCCCTGTGTTTCCAGCTCCTGTCTGTACCAGAGTACATGTTCTGGTCTAATTCTACCTTATAAATCCAGAGAGAGAGTTTTATATCAAACAGTAATTGTACATTAAGCAAACATCCCAGCCCAGTGCAGATCAAATCTATAAGTCTGATATTAGCCCATATGTCTGATACCAATCTATAAATTCCATTTCAGACCCATAAAACATGTGCAGTGATGCTGAATGCAGGATAATCACAGGCCAATGGGTGGAAAGTCTTGTGGATCCAGTGGCATTGTAAGAATCTCAATGCTGGCAGCGATCTCTCTGAGGCTTCTTTGGCTTCAGAGGTCTGGTCACATCCATTTGGCTTGCCTTCTGCAATGTCTCCCAAGGAGTAGCAGAGAGAGAGAGAGAGATAGAGAGAGAGAGAGAGAGAGAGAGAGAGAGAGAGAGAGAGAGAGAGAGAGAGAAAGAGGTGTCTTCCACCTCCAAGGAGGAAGTACCAGATTTCTCAGAGTTCTCAGGAGAAGGCTATGCCCACATAAAAATCTCACTGACTATCTCCAGATTGGCAGCCTAGACTCCACGCCTACACTCCTAATCCTTAACTTGACACAAGATTAGGTGACTACCACAGGCTCCTAATCCATAACAAGCCCATTTATTTTTTCCCTGCATACCGACACCAATCCAATACCCAAAGCTTTACCCAATGGGTGGAGATCTACTTCTAAAACATGAATATAGAAAAATCGCTTTTGCTTGAAGGCTCTCAAGGAAATGCTCACTGAAACCTCCATTCCTATTATCTCACCTCCCCCAAATTAGTCTTCTTCTGGGCTTTCAGTCACACCAAGATCTCTCCTGCCCCAAGGCCTTTACATGCACTGTCACCTCTTCCAAGCCCTGAAGTGCCAAGTTCAAAGTTCCAGTTAATCTCCCTGATCCTGAATTTTAAGAACTGTGTGTGTGGGAGGGAAGGGGTTGGGCTGTTTGTTGAACTGCTGGGTTTTGGAGCCATTTGTTATGCAACCTCATTTTGTCAATGACTGGTTAATTAATGCAGCATTCATTTGCCCTTCTTCCACTCACAGCACATGGCTTGTATCTTTGGGATCACTCTTCCACCATGCTCCATCTCCATGCTTCTGCTGGCATTGACCCAATCTGCCAGCTCCAGGCCTGGCTAGTCAGGGCATGACTTTCCTCTGTCCAAAGGGACTGGGTCAGACTCAGTATGTGACTCATGCTAGGTTAATGATATCTAACCCTAAAAAATGCCCCAGAAACAATTACCCCATTGCTAATGAGTCCATTTTGAATCATAGAAGGCCCCTATGGGGTTTCTCAGACTGTAAATATTTATGTGAGCAGAAAGTTCCATCTTTTTCCCTATGAGGTAGCTGGTAGGGTAGCACTGCCAACCTTGCAGTTAGCAATCCAATGCTTACCTGATAGTACCACCAATGATTAGAAAGGAAAGAGCCTCTCTCTAATAGAATTCCTGAGCTTCTAGATAAAACTACAGCTGTCATCAGGAAACCTGCGTGAAACTCAAAAGGAAACAGCACTGAAAGGAAAAGGTTCAAACTCTGATGGTATCAACTGAGTGCCAGAACCCAGCTATTCCTGATGCTCTGGCCCCAGACTTACAAATTCCATAAACCTACCCATTAATTCCTTCTCCTGCTCCTTCCCTTCTCACGCCCCAAGGTACTTTGACTTAGCCTTGAAGGCACTCACAACTTCACGGGTTCTGCCTTGCACAGGTGTCTGCTTGCTTCCAGTTCAGTCCTGACATTGTCCCTATCTTTAGCCATGTTAGGCTTGCGTCCTAGAGCTTTCCTTTGCTTGTCTCCCTATTGCTCTTGTCCTATGAAGTCTGTGGCTTTATCTTTAAGTCTAAGTCCTGCCCTTTCGCTTTCGTAGAAATCTGTCTCTGTATCTTGGCTCGTGGCAGGTTGTGTCCTTCAATGATGACTGTCCTAATGTTGCACATCGCACATTCTCTTGTTACAAGATGAGTTTGTGTTCATTTTTCCAGAAACAGGGCCTGCTTTCCCTCTTCCTTGCATCTTGGCAGGCCTTTGACTATGGCAGAAGTGTTGCTCTGTGACTTCAACCTGGTCGTATTGGGTTGTTCACCATTGGGACCCTGTCAGGATATTGCAAGGAAGACCAAGCCAAATGAAAATGTCACATATAGGGTTCTTCTTGAGCTCCAACCAAAAGAAGTATCAGTCGTGTGAGGGAGTGAGTCTTAAGAGAGCTGCAGCCTCTGTCCTTTGAGCTACCCCAGCTAATGCTTGATGAAGCCAAAACTAGTGTCCTCACTGAGCTCTGCCCAGATTGCAGATTTGTGAACAAAATTGATATTATCATTACTTTAAGATGTTATTTGTGGGGATACTTTCTGTTAGCAGCAGATCATCAGAATACTGCCTAATCAGACTGCATTGCCAGTTTTACTCTCTCTCTCTCTCTATATATATATATATGTAGATAGGTAGATAGGTAGATAGGTAGATAGATAGATAGATAGATAGATAGATAGATAGATAGATATCCTCCACTCATCTGTCAGTTGGTTGTACTATAATGGTTTGTGTATTGTTATGATGCTGGAAGCTCTGCTCCAAGAATTTCAAATACCAGCAGGACTGCCCATGGTGGACAGGTTTCAGTGAAGCTTCTAGACTAAGACAGACAAGGAAGAGGGGCCTGCCAGTCCACTTCCAAAAATTACTGAAAGAAAACCTTATGGATCACAAGAGAACACTGACTGACTAATGTGTTTTGGACACAGTATCAGTGGACAATTCCTAGAGGAAGACATCATATTTGATGAAATAGAGGGACAGGGAAGATCCTTGTTGAGGCAGATTGACCTAATCGCTGCAACAATGGACTTCAACATTCAGGAATGTGTGACAATGGTGCAAGATCAGACAGCACTCCATTCCATTACATATAAGGTCTCCATGGATCACAGTAGACTTGATGGCACTCTCTATACGTTTGTCTTCAGTGACTTCCCATAGGGCTGCTCTGCCTGGCAGCCTCTATTCTTCATGCTTCCAAATGGGGAGCACAACAAGTCCATAGTCACTGATATTCCCCTCAATCCCCAGGTAAAGTAAGGAGGCATGAAGCTAACTAGGTTGTTCTCTTTGCCTTGTCTCTCTTCCTTTTCCCCTCCTCCAACAGGGCTAGAGGGGGTAAATACTTACCTTGCAGTCTAGAAGAGAATTTCTTCCACACCAAAATCTTCTCCTTCCTCAAAAGGCACATACATGCTTTCTCCTTGTTTTGAATTAAAATGGCAGATGGGATGGTAGGAAAGAAAATGAACTAGTCTAACAGAATGGCCAAACAGACTTACCTTCCACATAAGGATGCAAATAACTCCTCAATCTTGTTATAGAGCCATGATATGATGAGCTCCATCAAAGCAGAGTAGAACACCACGGAGGTCAGACCAGAAAGACCATATTGAGTTGATTTTGTATGAGAGATTCTAGTTGCTAATTATACTTTTCATAACAGACAGATGGCAGGTATAGAAGCCAAGACTTAAAATGTCTTTATCTAATTGCCTGCCTAAATATATATTTGCAATATGGTCTTCAAAGGGAATACTTTCTTTACCTTAAATTCCATTTCTTTTTCTGCTCTTTTATGTAGTTTTATTTAAGTATCATTGATGTACAATAAACCATAGTGTGTTTTGCTCTTTGAGGTTTTTAAAAAGAATCATTTTATTGGGGGCTCCTACAACTCTTATCACAATCTATACATACATCCACTGTGTACATTTGTTGCCATCATCATTCTCAAAACATTTGCTTTCTACTTGAGCCCTTGGTATTAGCTCCTCATTTCCCATCCTACCCCCTCCCCCTCCCTCATGGACCCTTGATAATTTATAAATTATTATTCTGTCCTATCTTACACTGTCCGACATCTACCTTCACCCACTTTTTTGTTGTCCCTCCCTCATGGAGGAGGTTATATGTAGATCCTTGTAATCAGATCCCTTTTTCTACCCCACCTTTCCTCCACCCTCCTGTTATTGCTACTCTCAGCACTGGTCCTGAAGGGGTCATCTGTCCTGGTTTCCCTGTGTTTCCAGTTCCTATATGGACCAGTGTATATTCTCTGGTCTAGCCAGGTTTGTAAGGTAGAATTGGGATCATGATAGTGGGCGCGGTAGCATTTAGGAACGAGAGGAAAGTTATATGTTTCATCGTTGCTACACTGCATCCTGACTGGCTCATCTCCTCCCAGCGACCCTTCTGTAAGGGGTTGTCCAGTTGCCTACAGATAGATCTTGGATCTCCTAACTGTACCCGCCCTCATTCACAATGATATGATTTTTTTGTTCTTTGATGCCTGATACCTGATCCCTTCTACATCTTGTGATCACACAGGCTGGTGTGCTTCTTTCATGTGCGCTTTATTGCTTCTGAGTTAGATGGCCACATGTAAACCTTCTAGTCTTTAAAACCCTAGACTCTTTATCTTTTGATAGCTAGGCTCCATAAGCTTTCTTCACCTCATTTATTTATACACCCACTTTTTGTCTTGAGTGATTGTGTCTGGAAGGTGACCATCATGGAATACCAGTTCCTTAAATTCCATATCTATAGGCTTAAGTCTTACCCACAGGAAGCCTATTTTTATTTTATCCCTGGAACAAAATCTTGCAATAATTTTCTCTTTTTGGGTAAGTCCATCCTGAATCACTTATCCTTTAACATTTAAAAGAATTTATCTGTAACCAACCCCATTTATATAGTCTCATTCATGCTATTTCCACAATAATTGCTAATAACCCTATTTTTTAGAATTGGCAGAAAGCATCAGCATCAATATCCCATTGCCACTGAGTTGATTTCAACTCATGGGTACCCTATAGGACAGAATAGTATTGCCTCATAGGTTTCCAAGGCTGAAAAAAAATCTCTTTATTGTGAGTTGGGTGAAGGTTTACAGAATACATCTGTTTTCCATTTGACAGTTCACACATATTTTGCTTCATGATATTGACTGCAATCTGCTCAACGTAATATCACTTATCGCACTTCCTCCTTGTATTTCCTGTTTCCATTCCCCCTTCTTTCCTGACCCTTCTGAACTTGATCTTTGAATAAATTATATCCTTTTGATTCAAATAGTTGATTAGTGTTACTTTTTACCTTATAGATCTACCTATTGTTTGGCTGAAGATTGAGCCAAGGGAGTGAGTTCAGTTCCAGATCTGAAGGTGCCTAAGGACAACAGTCTTGTGGGTTCCAAGAATCTCTCTCTGAGCAATACCCCTGAACTTTTAAAATAAGTTTAAACTTTGTTGCACATATTTCTCCTATTCTATCCCAAAATTCCAAAGCAAACTCATTATCATTGTGTTGAAGCTGACTCATAGAGACCCTACAAGATAGAATAGAACTTCACCCTTTCATTTTCCAAGGCTTAAATCTTTACCAGAGCAGACAAACTCATATTTCTCACATGGACCGACTGATTGGTTAGAACCACTTACTTTGTGGTTAGGAGCTCAATGAGGAGTCCACTCTTCCATTAGAGCTCGTTAAGAATGCTATCCAGGATTCCCTAATGCTATCCCTCTCAGATCAGTTGGTAGTGGTAACAAATGTAAATCTTAAGGGGGTCAGACTGCCACATCGTAACTCTTCCTTGGGGAAGATGGTGGGTTTGAACTGCTGATTGATTAGCCCTTAAGTGCTTAATTACTGCCTCACCAGGGTTCTCCTTAACATCAGAACAGTGGACATTTATTGGTTTCTCTTGCTGGTCTCTGTTCCCTAAAAATTGCACTTCATCCACAGGGTTTTCTTCCACAACACACAGCTGCTAGTGTTTTTGTTTTTTTTTTTTTTTCCCACATGACTTCACCTTCCTGGTCAACGCTGATTTGTCCAGTGCTAAACACACAATGAAAACATAGCCATATTTGCCCACTACAAAATTTGAAGTGAGACAGCAAGCTAGTTGTTGAGTTTTTTGAATGACAGAAGTCTAAAAGGAAGTGTTATGATACAGGAAACAGTGAGTTTTGATGTCCAGGATCTATGCTGGGGACCCAGTTGGCACTCTGAATGACTATTCAAAGTGATGGTATGAATTGTTCTCTTCCATGACCTACACATATAATAGATATAACCACTAAGTCCATGATTTGACAAATGTCTTGTATGATTGAGTTTGGGTTCCCCATAGGATTAGATTCTGAGACAAAGATTTTAATTAAGCCATTTTGGGGGGAGATATCAATAAGGAAATGAGAAATAGACAAGGGAAAGAAGGCAGCCAATGAAAAGTACATTATCAAACAATTTAAAATTGTGGGCAACTGGAGGTTAAACTTACTGGAGACACTGTAGAAAATCCACTAGTTATTCTGCCCAGAATGTGAGGGAGTGTAGCTATTTGTCCAACAACTCCTATCGGTCATTGGTTAAGGGTTACTCCAGGAAGCAAGAATTAACTCCACAACCTCCTAAGCCATGTATGCTCAGGTACAGTGGTCGACAGAAACTAGAGAAAGCAAGAAGAGAGATGTGTTGGCCATTCTGAATTAGGCTAGCATGCCAAGTTGTCAGACTGTCAGGTTCTTGCACTATCATAACTTGAAAGTCACCATGATCCTGTGAGATATACCACTGGTATTTCAAACACAAGCATAGTTACCCGTGGTGGAAAATTTTCAGAAAAGCTTACAAGCTAAATAGACTAGAAAGAATAACCTGCCAATCTACATCTGAAAAAAAATAGTGGTGTTTGTGGAGCACATTGATAGCAGTGGAATATTTTTTCATATAGTGCAGGATGATGAACCCCTCAAGTTGGAAGACACTCAAAATATAATTGGGGAAGAGCTGTCTCCTCAAAGTAGAGTTGACCTTAGTGATATAAAGTTTTCAGGACCTATATTTGTTGATGTGGCAATGACTCAAAATGAGAAGAAACAGCAGTACTGCAATAACCACTAACAAGAAGATGGGATGCATGAAATATGGATCTAGAAAAATTGGAAGCCATGAAAAAATGGAACACATAAAGATCAAACACTCTAGGTGTTATTGAACTGAAATAGACTGGTATTGGCCATTTTGAATGTCATAATAATATGGTTTACATACCAGAGTAACAAATTTGAAAGGAATGGATGACTTTCATGTTAAAAAAGAGAATGTTTCAACATCGATTCCAATGTTCACCATTGTTAGGTGTAGGATATATTATACCTACAAGGATGAATAATTAATAAAGTTATTATTCAAATTGACACACCAACCACTAATGCTAACAATAAAGCCATTGAGGATTTTTACCAACCTTTTCAGTCTGAAATTGATGAAACATGCAATCAAGATTACTGATGACTTGAATGCAAAAACTGGAAACTAAGGAGGAGGATCACTAGTTAGAAAATATGGCCATGGGGATGGAAGCCACATGGGAGATCTCATGATAGAATTTTCCAATAAGGATGGCTTATTGATTGAACATTTATTTTTCAGTGATGTAAACAGTAACCATAGACATGGATCATGTATATTGGATAGAAATACACAGGAATTAAATCAACTACATCTGTTGAAATAAACTACTATATATACTCGAGTATAACCCAAGGCAACTAATTTTACCCCCCAAATCTGGGGTGCTTTTTCAGCATAAAAAATGTGCTGAAAAAAACTCGGCTTATACTCAAGTATTTACGGTATAAAGAAGTTCAATATCATCAGTCAAGAGACTGGAGACCAACTGTGGAACAAGCCATCAATGGCAAATTGAACTCGAATTCAAATAAAATTAAAACAAGTCCCCAAGAGTCAAAGTATGAATTTGAGTATATCTCATCTAAATTAGAGGATACTTCAAGAAGAAAGTTGACACATTGAACACAAATCACCTGAGATGATACGAGTTCTGCAATAATATCAAGAACATCATAAATAAAGAAATTCAAAGATAATTAAAAAGATAGAAACTAAAGAAAAGACAAAATGGATGTCACCTTGAATGTGGAGTAGCTGAAGCCAATGAAAGAAATGATGAAGTACGAAAAAGAGAGAGAAATATAGAAATAATTGATGAAGTAAAGACGCTGAATAAAGAAGCTGAACACAAAATTTCAAAGGGGAATTAAAATAGATGGAATAAAGAATTATATTAAAAGATGCAAAGACCTGGAATGAGAACAGCAAAAATGAAAAACATGTGCATTTCACTAGCTGAAAAAATTGAAGAGAAATTCAAAATACAGAATTACACAGATAGCATCAAAAGAAGATGAAAGGGATTCACTGACCACATGAAGCCCAGGCTCCACAGCGCTGAGTCCAGAAGACCAAGATACCATAGGGTTCTCACTGCAGATTGCTCTGAAAGTGCTCACAGTAGTAGGCCCTGGATCAACTGGGGGAAATGTAGAACTCAAAATAAGAAGACTAACCTTAGGATATGATAGGCACTAGTGGAATTCCCATTTGACACCTGACCTCACCTCCATGGCTCAACTTTCAGCCCCCAAATAGGAGACCTATACTGTCAACGATGTACAATTCAGAGCCCAGCATTTGTCAGGGAGTTACTCAGAAGGCAGGAAGGAATGGGAACGAAAGACCAATGGAAACGGCAAACAAAGTGAGGGAATAGGAAAAGTAGTATTGCGTTGTAGGTATTGCAGTCAATATCATAAAACATTGCATGAATTGGAAGGAAAATCAATTTACTCTGTAGATTTTCCCTCACATCACAATCAAAACAGTGTAAAAAGAAAATAAGTCATATGACCGAGTACACTGGTAGATCTTGCTGAAGACCAATTTCCAGTGTTAAAAGATGTCACTTTGAGGAATAAGGCACAGCTGAGCCCTAGTGGTATAGTGGTTACAAACATAATGCGTCAGAACCAACCCAGTTGGGTTGCTCAACACAAGATCAGCAGTTCTGCTCCCATACAAAGTTCCAGTATTGGAAACCCACAGGGATATCTCTCCCCTGTCCTATAGAGTTGCTAAGGGTTGGAATCAACTTGATGGCAGTGAACTGGATGTAAGCCAGGCTGACTAGAGACACAAATCAAGTGCCACTCATATATGTGCAATAAATTGTTTTCTATCAAGAAGTCATTATAGTATTTCTATTTCAAGGAAATATCCCAGGCCAGTCCAACTCAAGTCCATAAGTCCAACACTAGCCCATAAGTTCCTTTCCAACTTAAGCAGTTACATGCAATGATGCAGAATGCAGAATCGCTGGAGGGCTTCTGACTTCGTGTCTTTTAACAAACACACACACACTCACACTCAGACCCTTGCAGAACCTCTAGAGGGCTTCTGACTTCGTGTCCTTTTTACACACACACACACACACACACACACACACTCATACATTTGCAGAATCTCTTGAGTGCTTCTGACTTCGTGTCCTTTACACACACACCCACACACAACCTTGCAGAATCTCTAGAGGGCTTCTGACATCGTGTCATTTTTATACACACACACATACTCACACTTATACCCTTGCAGAATCTCTGGAGGGCTTCTGAATTCGTGTCTTAATTAGTCACACACAAACAAACACTCACACCCTTTCCTAATATCTGGAGGGCTTCTGACTTTGTGTCCTTTACACTCACACCCAAACAAAATCTTCAAGAATCTCTAGAGGGCGCCTGGTATCGTGTCCTTTTTAAACACACACACACATACTCACACTCATACCCTGGCAGCATCTTAGGAGAGCTTCTGACTTCTTCTCCTTTTTACAGGCACACACACATACACACCGTTGCTGAAACTCTAGAAGGCTTCTGAATTGGTTTCCTTTTTACACAAACACACAAACATTCTTGCAGAATCGCTGGAGGGCTTCTGACTTCGTGTCTTTTTACAAACACACACACACACTCACACTCAGACCCTTGCAGAACCTCTAGAGGGCTTCTGACTTCTTGTTCTTTTTACACAAACACACACACACACCATAGCAGAATCTCTAGAGGGCTTCTGACTTCGTGCCCTTTTTACACACACACACACACACACACACACACACACACACACACAAACACTTTCTGAATCTCTGGAGGGTGTCTGACTTAATGTCCTTTTTACAAACACAAACACACACACACTCTTGCAGAAACTGTAAAGGGTTTCTAACTTTGGGTCCTTTTTACACACACACACACACACACACACACACACACACACACACCCTTTCTGAGTATCTGGAGGGTGTCTGACTTAATGTCGTTTTTACAAACACAAACACACAAACACTCTTACAGAAACTCTAGAAGGCTTCTGACTTCGTGTCATTTTTACACACACACACAAACACACACACACTCACAGACCCTTGCAGAGTCTCTAGAGTGCTTCTAACTTTGTGTCCTTTTTACACACACACTCACACTCATACACTTGCAGAATCTATGGAGGCCTGCTGACTTCTTGTCCATTTTACACACACACACACACACACACACACACACTCACACATGCAGAATCTCTTGAGTGCTTCTGACTTCGTGTCCTTTACACACACACCCACACACAAACCCTTGCAGAATCTCTAGAGGGCTTCTGACATCGTTTCATTTTTATACACACACACGTACTCACACACATACCCTTGCACAATCTCTGGAGGGCTTCTGATTCTTCTCCTTTTTACACACACACACACACACACACACACATACACATACACACCATTGCAGAATCTCTGGAACGCTTCTGATTTAGTGTCCATTTTACACACACACACACACACACACACACACACTATGACACACCCTTGCAGAATCTCTGGAGGTCTTCTGAATTCGTATTTTTTTAGTCACACACACACAAACACTCACACCCTTTCCTAATCTCTGGAAGACTTCTGATTTTGTCCTTTACACTCACACCCACACACAACCTTAAAGAATCTCTAGAGGGCGCCTGGTATCGTGTCCTTTTTAAACACACACACACATACTCACACTCATACCCTTGCAGCATCTTAGGAGAGCTTCTGACTTCTTCTCCTTTTTACAGGCACACACACATACACACCGTTCCTGAATTTCTAGAAGGCTCCTGAATTGGTTTCCTTTTTACACAAACACACAAACAATCTTGCAGAATCGCTGGAGGGCTTCTGACTTCGTGTCTTTTTACACACACACACACACACACACACACACACACACACACACTCAGACCCTTGCAGAATCTCTAGAGGGCTACTGACTTCTTATTCTTTTTACACAAACACACACACACACCATAGCAGAATCTCTAGAGGGCTTCTGACTTCGTGCCCTTATTACACACACACACACACACACACACACACACACACCCTTTCTGAGTATCTGGAGGGTGTCTGATTTAATGTCGTTTTTAAAAACACAAACACTCTTGCAGAAACTCTAGAAGGCTTCTGACTTCGTGTCCTTTTTACACACACACACACACACACACACACACACACCCTTGCAGAATCTCTAGAGTGCTTCTAACTTTGTGTACTTTTTACACACACACTCATACACTTGCAGAATCTATGGAGGCCTGCTGACTTCGTGTCCATTTTACACACACACACACACACACACACACACACACACACACTCTCTCTCAGAATCCCTGGAGGGCTTCTGACCTCGTGTCCTTTGTACACACACACGCACACACACCCTTGCAGAATATCTGCAGGTCTTCTGACTTCGTGTCATTTTACACACTCGCACGCACACATGCATACTTGCACGCACCCTTGCAGAATCTCTGGAGGGCTTCTGACTTCTCCTTTTTACACATGCACATACACAACATTGCAGAATCTCTAGTAGTCTACTGATTTACTGTCCTTTTTACACACACATAATCACGCACCCTTGCTGAATCTCTGGAGGGCTTCTGAATTCATGTCCTTTTTTCACAGACACACACAAAGCCTCACACCTTTGAAGAATCTCTGGAGGACTTCTGACTTCGTATCCTTTTGAAACACACTCATACACTTGCAGAATCCCTTGAGAGCTTCTGAATTCGTGTCCTTTACACTCACACCCACACACATCCTTGCAAATCTCTAGAAGGCCACTGATTTGGTTTCCTTTTTGCACAAACACACACACAATCTTGCAGAATCTCAGGAGGGCTTCTGACTTCGTGTCCTTTTTACACACACACACACACACACACTCACACTCAGACCCTTGCAGAATCTCTAGAGGGCTTCTGACTTCGTGTCCTTTTTACACAAACACACACACACATACACCATGGCAGAATCTCTAGGGGGCTTCTGACTTCGTGTACTTTTTAAACACACACACAAACACACACACACAAACACACACACATACACACTTTCAGAATCTCTGGAGGGTTTCTGACTTAATGTCCTTTTTACAAACACAAACACACATACACACACACTTCCAGAATCTCTATAAGGCTTCTAGTTTCGTGTCATTTTTACACACACAAACATACACGCACCCTTGCAGAATCTCTGTAGGGCGTCTGATTTCATGTCCTTTTTACAAACACATACACACAAAAACACTTGCAAAATCTCTGGAGGGCTTCTGACTTTGTAGGTTTTACTTACACAAACACACACACACACACACACACACACACACTCATGCCCCTACAGAATCTCTGGAGGGCTTCTGACTTCGTGTCCTTTTTAGGACACACACACACACACACATCCTTGCAGAATCACTAGAGGGCTTCTGATTTTGTTTCATTTTTACACACACAGACACATATATGCACCCTTGGAGAATCTCTGGAGGGCTTCTGACTTCGTGTCCTTTTTACACACACACACACACAAACACTCACACCCTTGTAGAATCTCTGGAGGGCTTCTGACTTCATTCTTTTTACACACACACACACACACACACACACACACTCATACATTTGCAGAATCTCTTGAGTGCTTCTGACTTCGTGTCCTTTACACACACACCCACACACAACCTTGCAGAATCTCTAGAGGGCTTCTGACATCGTGTCATTTTTATACACACACACATACTCACACTTATACCCTTGCAGAATCTCTGGAGGGCTTCTGAATTCGTGTCTTAATTAGTCACACACAAACAAACACTCACACCCTTTCCTAATATCTGGAGGGCTTCTGACTTTGTGTCCTTTACACTCACACCCACACAAAATCTTCAAGAATCTCTAGAGGGCGCCTGGTATCGTGTCCTTTTTAAACACACACACACATACTCACACTCATACTCTTGCAGCATCTTAGGAGAGCTTCTGACTTCTTCTCCTTTTTACAGGCACACACACATACACACCATTGCTGAAACTCTAGAAGGCTTCTGAATTGGTTTCCCTTTTACACAAACACACAAACATTCTTGCAGAATCGCTGGAGGGCTTCTGACTTCGTGTCTTTTTACAAACACACACACACACTCACACTCAGACCCTTGCAGAACCTCTAGAGGGCTTCTGACTTCTTGTTCTTTTTACACAAACACACACACACACACCATGGCAGAATCTCTAGAGGGCTTCTGACTTCGTGCCCTTTTTACACACACACACACACACACACACACAAACACTTTCTGAATCTCTGGAGGGTGTCTGACTTAATGTCCTTTTTACAAACACAAACACACACACACTCTAGCAGAAACTGTAAAGGGTTTCTGACTTCGGGTCCTTTTTACACACACACACACACACACACACACACACACACACACACACACACCCTTTCTGAGTATCTGGAGGGTGTCTTACTTAATGTCGTTTTTACAAACACAAACACACAAACACTCTTACAGAAACTCTAGAAGGCTTCTGACTTCGTGTCATTTTTACACACACACACAAACACACACACACTCACAGACCCTTGCAGAGTCTCTAGAGTGCTTCTAACTTTGTGTCCTTTTTACACACACACTCACACTCATACACTTGCAGAATCTATGGAGGCCTGCTGACTTCTTGTCCATTTTACACACACACACACACACACACTCACACATGCAGAATCTCTTGAGTGCTTCTGACTTCGTGTCCTTTACACACACACCCACACACAAACCCTTGCAGAATCTCTAGAGGGCTTCTGACATCGTTTCATTTTTATACACACACACGTACTCACACACATACCCTTGCACAATCTCTGGAGGGCTTCTGATTCTTCTCCTTTTTACACACACACACACACACACATACACATACACACAATTGCAGAATCTCTGGAACGCTTCTGATTTAGTGTCCATTTTACACACACACACACACTATGACACACCCTTGCAGAATCTCTGGAGGTCTTCTGAATTCGTATTTTTTTAGTCACACACACACAAACACTCACACCCTTTCCTAATCTCTGGAAGACTTCTGATTTTGTCCTTTACACTCACACCCACACACAACCTTAAAGAATCTCTAGAGGGCGCCTGGTATCGTGTCCTTTTTAAACACACACACACATACTCACACTCATACCCTTGCAGCATCTTAGGAGAGCTTCTGACTTCTTCTCCTTTTTACAGGCACACACACATACACACCGTTGCTGAATTTCTAGAAGGCTCCTGAATTGGTTTCCTTTTTACACAAACACACAAACAATCTTGCAGAATCGCTGGAGGGCTTCTGACTTCGTGTCTTTTTACACACACACACACACACACACACACACACACACTCAGACCCTTGCAGAATCTCTAGAGGGCTACTGACTTCTTATTCTTTTTACACAAACACACACACACACCATAGCAGAATCTCTAGAGGGCTTCTGACTTCGTGCCCTTATTACACACACACACACACACACACACACACACACACACACACACACCCTTTCTGAGTATCTCGAGGGTGTCTGACTTAATGTCGTTTTTACAAACACAAACACTCTTGCAGAAACTCTAGAAGGCTTCTGACTTCGTGTCCTTTTTACACACACACACACACACACACACACACACCCTTGCAGAATCTCTAGAGTGCTTCTAACTTTGTGTACTTTTTACACACACACTCATACACTTGCAGAATCTATGGAGGCCTGCTGACTTCGTGTCCATTTTACACACACACACACACACACACACACACACACTCACACTCTCTCAGAATCCCTGGAGGGCTTCTGACCTCGTGTCCTTTGTACACACACACGCACACACACCCTTGCAGAATATCTGCAGGTCTTCTGACTTCGTGTCATTTTACACACTCGCACGCACACATGCATACTTGCACGCACCCTTGCAGAATCTCTGGAGGGCTTCTGACTTCTCCTTTTTACACATGCACATACACACCATTGCAGAATCTCTAGTAGTCTTCTGATTTACTGTCCTTTTTACACACACACAATCACGCACCCTTGCTGAATCTCTGGAGGGCTTCTGAATTCATGTCCTTTTTTCACAGACACACACAAAACCTCACACCTTTGAAGAATCTCTGGAGGACTTCTGACTTCGTATCCTTTTGAAACACACTCATACACTTGCAGAATCCCTTGAGAGCTTCTGAATTCGTGTCCTTTACACTCACACCCACACACATCCTTGCAAATCTCTAGAAGGCCACTGATTTGGTTTCCTTTTTGCACAAACACACACACAATCTTGCAGAATCTCAGGAGGGCTTCTGACTTCGTGTCCTTTTTACACACACACACACACACACACTCACACTCAGACCCTTGCAGAATCTCTAGAGGGCTTCTGACTTCGTGTCCTTTTTACACAAACACACACACACATACACCATGGCAGAATCTCTAGGGGGCTTCTGACTTCGTGTACTTTTTAAACACACACACAAACACACACACATACACACTTTCAGAATCTCTGGAGGGTTTCTGACTTAATGTCCTTTTTACAAACACAAACACACATACACACACACTTCCAGAATCTCTATAAGGCTTCTAGTTTCGTGTCATTTTTACACACACAAACATACACGCACCCTTGCAGAATCTCTGTAGGGCGTCTGATTTCATGTCCTTTTTACACACACATACACACAAAAACACTTGCAAAATCTCTGGAGGGCTTCTGACTTTGTAGGTTTTACTTACACAAACACACACACACACACACACACACACACACTCATGCCCCTACAGAATCTCTGGAGGGCTTCTGACTTCATGTCCTTTTTAGGACACACACACACACACACATCCTTCTAGAATCACTAGAGGGCTTCTGATTTTGTTTCATTTTTACACACACAGACACATATATGCACCCTTGGAGAATCTCTGGAGGGCTTCTGACTTCGTGTCCTTTTTACACACACACACACAAACACTCACACCCTTGTAGAATCTCTGGAGGGCTTCTGACTTCGTTCTTTTTACACACACACACACACACACACTCATACATTTGCAGAACCTCTTGAGTGCTTCTGACTTCGTGTCCTTTACACACACACCCACACACAACCTTGCAGAATCTCTAGAGGGCTTCTGACATCGTGTCATTTTTATACACACACACATACTCACACTTATACCCTTGCAGAATCTCTGGAGGGCTTCTGAATTCGTGTCTTAATTAGTCACACACAAACAAACACTCACACCCTTTCCTAATATCTGGAGGGCTTCTGACTTTGTGTCCTTTACACTCACACCCACACAAAATCTTCAAGAATCTCTAGAGGGCGCCTGGTATCGTGTCCTTTTTAAACACACACACACATACTCACACTCATACTCTTGCAGCATCTTAGGAGAGCTTCTGACTTCTTCTCCTTTTTACAGGCACACACACATACACACCATTGCTGAAACTCTAGAAGGCTTCTGAATTGGTTTCCCTTTTACACAAACACACAAACATTCTTGCAGAATCGCTGGAGGGCTTCTGACTTCGTGTCTTTTTACAAACACACACACACACTCACACTCAGACCCTTGCAGAACCTCTAGAGGGCTTCTGACTTCTTGTTCTTTTTACACAAACACACACACACACACCATGGCAGAATCTCTAGAGGGCTTCTGACTTCGTGCCCTTTTTACACACACACACACACACACACACACAAACACTTTCTGAATCTCTGGAGGGTGTCTGACTTAATGTCCTTTTTACAAACACAAACACACACACACTCTTGCAGAAACTGTAAAGGGTTTCTAACTTTGGGTCCTTTTTACACACACACACACACACACACACACACACACACCCTTTCTGAGTATCTGGAGGGTGTCTGACTTAATGTCGTTTTTACAAACACAAACACACAAACACTCTTACAGAAACTCTAGAAGGCTTCTGACTTCGTGTCATTTTTACACACACACACAAACACACACACACTCACAGACCCTTGCAGAGTCTCTAGAGTGCTTCTAACTTTGTGTCCTTTTTACACACACACTCACACTCATACACTTGCAGAATCTATGGAGGCCTGCTGACTTCTTGTCCATTTTACACACACACACACACACACACACACTCACACATGCAGAATCTCTTGAGTGCTTCTGACTTCGTGTCCTTTACACACACACCCACACACAAACCCTTGCAGAATCTCTAGAGGGCTTCTGACATCGTTTCATTTTTATACACACACACGTACTCACACACATACCCTTGCACAATCTCTGGAGGGCTTCTGATTCTTCTCCTTTTTACACACACACACACACACACACACACACATACACATACACACCATTGCAGAATCTCTGGAACGCTTCTGATTTAGTGTCCATTTTACACACACACACACACACACACACACACACTATGACACACCCTTGCAGAATCTCTGGAGGTCTTCTGAATTCGTATTTTTTTAGTCACACACACACAAACACTCACACCCTTTCCTAATCTCTGGAAGACTTCTGATTTTGTCCTTTACACTCACACCCACACACAACCTTAAAGAATCTCTAGAGGGCGCCTGGTATCGTGTCCTTTTTAAACACACACACACATACTCACACTCATACCCTTGCAGCATCTTAGGAGAGCTTCTGACTTCTTCTCCTTTTTACAGGCACACACACATACACACCGTTGCTGAATTTCTAGAAGGCTCCTGAATTGGTTTCCTTTTTACACAAACACACAAACAATCTTGCAGAATCGCTGGAGGGCTTCTGACTTCGTGTCTTTTTACACACACACACACACACACACACACACACACACACACTCAGACCCTTGCAGAATCTCTAGAGGGCTACTGACTTCTTATTCTTTTTACACAAACACACACACACACCATAGCAGAATCTCTAGAGGGCTTCTGACTTCGTGCCCTTATTACACACACACACACACACACACACACACCCTTTCTGAGTATCTGGAGGGTGTCTGATTTAATGTCGTTTTTACAAACACAAACACTCTTGCAGAAACTCTAGAAGGCTTCTGACTTCGTGTCCTTTTTACACACACACACACACACACACACACACACACACACACACACACCCTTGCAGAATCTCTAGAGTGCTTCTAACTTTGTGTACTTTTTACACACACACTCATACACTTGCAGAATCTATGGAGGCCTGCTGACTTCGTGTCCATTTTACACACACACACACACACACACACACACACACACACACTCTCTCAGAATCCCTGGAGGGCTTCTGACCTCGTGTCCTTTGTACACACACACGCACACACACCCTTGCAGAATATCTGCAGGTCTTCTGACTTCGTGTCATTTTACACACTCGCACGCACACATGCATACTTGCACACACCCTTGCAGAATCTCTGGAGGGCTTCTGACTTCTCCTTTTTACACATGCACATACACAACATTGCAGAATCTCTAGTAGTCTACTGATTTACTGTCCTTTTTACACACACATAATCACGCACCCTTGCTGAATCTCTGGAGGGCTTCTGAATTCATGTCCTTTTTTCACAGACACACACAAAGCCTCACACCTTTGAAGAATCTCTGGAGGACTTCTGACTTCGTATCCTTTTGAAACACACTCATACACTTGCAGAATCCCTTGAGAGCTTCTGAATTCGTGTCCTTTACACTCACACCCACACACATCCTTGCAAATCTCTAGAAGGCCACTGATTTGGTTTCCTTTTTGCACAAACACACACACAATCTTGCAGAATCTCAGGAGGGCTTCTGACTTCGTGTCCTTTTTACACACACACACACACACACACACACACACACACACTCACACTCAGACCCTTGCAGAATCTCTAGAGGGCTTCTGACTTCGTGTCCTTTTTACACAAACACACACACACATACACCATGGCAGAATCTCTAGGGGGCTTCTGACTTCGTGTACTTTTTAAACACACACACAAACACACACACACAAACACACACACATACACACTTTCAGAATCTCTGGAGGGTTTCTGACTTAATGTCCTTTTTACAAACACAAACACACATACACACACACTTCCAGAATCTCTATAAGGCTTCTAGTTTCGTGTCATTTTTACACACACAAACATACACGCACCCTTGCAGAATCTCTGTAGGGCGTCTGATTTCATGTCCTTTTTACACACACATACACACAAAAACACTTGCAAAATCTCTGGAGGGCTTCTGACTTTGTAGGTTTTACTTACACAAACACACACACACACACACACACACACACACACACTCATGCCCCTACAGAATCTCTGGAGGGCTTCTGACTTCGTGTCCTTTTTAGGACACACACACACACACACATCCTTGCAGAATCACTAGAGGGCTTCTGATTTTGTTTCATTTTTACACACACAGACACATATATGCACCCTTGGAGAATCTCTGGAGGGCTTCTGACTTCGTGTCCTTTTTACACACACACACACACAAACACTCACACCCTTGTAGAATCTCTGGAGGGCTTCTGACTTCATTCTTTTTACACACACACACACACACACACACACACACACTCATACATTTGCAGAATCTCTTGAGTGCTTCTGACTTCGTGTCCTTTACACACACACCCACACACAACCTTGCAGAATCTCTAGAGGGCTTCTGACATCGTGTCATTTTTATACACACACACATACTCACACTTATACCCTTGCAGAATCTCTGGAGGGCTTCTGAATTCGTGTCTTAATTAGTCACACACAAACAAACACTCACACCCTTTCCTAATATCTGGAGGGCTTCTGACTTTGTGTCCTTTACACTCACACCCACACAAAATCTTCAAGAATCTCTAGAGGGCGCCTGGTATCGTGTCCTTTTTAAACACACACACACATACTCACACTCATACTCTTGCAGCATCTTAGGAGAGCTTCTGACTTCTTCTCCTTTTTACAGGCACACACACATACACACCATTGCTGAAACTCTAGAAGGCTTCTGAATTGGTTTCCCTTTTACACAAACACACAAACATTCTTGCAGAATCGCTGGAGGGCTTCTGACTTCGTGTCTTTTTACAAACACACACACACACTCACACTCAGACCCTTGCAGAACCTCTAGAGGGCTTCTGACTTCTTGTTCTTTTTACACAAACACACACACACACACCATGGCAGAATCTCTAGAGGGCTTCTGACTTCGTGCCCTTTTTACACACACACACACACACACACACACAAACACTTTCTGAATCTCTGGACGGTGTCTGACTTAATGTCCTTTTTACAAACACAAACACACACACACTCTAGCAGAAACTGTAAAGGGTTTCTGACTTCGGGTCCTTTTTACACACACACACACACACACACACACACACACACACACACACCCTTTCTGAGTATCTGGAGGGTGTCTGACTTAATGTCGTTTTTACAAACACAAACACACAAACACTCTTACAGAAACTCTAGAAGGCTTCTGACTTCGTGTCATTTTTACACACACACACAAACACACACACACTCACAGACCCTTGCAGAGTCTCTAGAGTGCTTCTAACTTTGTGTCCTTTTTACACACACACTCACACTCATACACTTGCAGAATCTATGGAGGCCTGCTGACTTCTTGTCCATTTTACACACACACACACACACACACACTCACACATGCAGAATCTCTTGAGTGCTTCTGACTTCGTGTCCTTTACACACACACCCACACACAAACCCTTGCAGAATCTCTAGAAGGCTTCTGACATCGTTTCATTTTTATACACACACACGTACTCACACACATACCCTTGCACAATCTCTGGAGGGCTTCTGATTCTTCTCCTTTTTACACACACACACACACACACATACACATACACACAATTGCAGAATCTCTGGAACGCTTCTGATTTAGTGTCCATTTTACACACACACACACACTATGACACACCCTTGCAGAATCTCTGGAGGTCTTCTGAATTCGTATTTTTTTAGTCACACACACACAAACACTCACACCCTTTCCTAATCTCTGGAAGACTTCTGATTTTGTCCTTTACACTCACACCCACACACAACCTTAAAGAATCTCTAGAGGGCGCCTGGTATCGTGTCCTTTTTAAACACACACACACATACTCACACTCATACCCTTGCAGCATCTTAGGAGAGCTTCTGACTTCTTCTCCTTTTTACAGGCACACACACATACACACCGTTGCTGAATTTCTAGAAGGCTCCTGAATTGGTTTCCTTTTTACACAAACACACAAACAATCTTGCAGAATCGCTGGAGGGCTTCTGACTTCGTGTCTTTTTACACACACACACACACACACACACACACACACACACTCAGACCCTTGCAGAATCTCTAGAGGGCTACTGACTTCTTATTCTTTTTACACAAACACACACACACACCATAGCAGAATCTCTAGAGGGCTTCTGACTTCGTGCCCTTATTACACACACACACACACACACACACACACACACACACACCCTTTCTGAGTATCTGGAGGGTGTCTGACTTAATGTCGTTTTTACAAACACAAACACTCTTGCAGAAACTCTAGAAGGCTTCTGACTTCGTGTCCTTTTTACACACACACACACACACACACACACACACACACCCTTGCAGAATCTCTAGAGTGCTTCTAACTTTGTGTACTTTTTACACACACACTCATACACTTGCAGAATCTATGGAGGCCTGCTGACTTCGTGTCCATTTTACACACACACACACACACACACACACACACTCACACTCTCTCAGAATCCCTGGAGGGCTTCTGACCTCGTGTCCTTTGTACACACACACGCACACACACCCTTGCAGAATATCTGCAGGTCTTCTGACTTCGTGTCATTTTACACACTCGCACGCACACATGCATACTTGCACGCACCCTTGCAGAATCTCTGGAGGGCTTCTGACTTCTCCTTTTTACACATGCACATACACACCATTGCAGAATCTCTAGTAGTCTTCTGATTTACTGTCCTTTTTACACACACACAATCACGCACCCTTGCTGAATCTCTGGAGGGCTTCTGAATTCATGTCCTTTTTTCACAGACACACACAAAACCTCACACCTTTGAAGAATCTCTGGAGGACTTCTGACTTCGTATCCTTTTGAAACACACTCATACACTTGCAGAATCCCTTGAGAGCTTCTGAATTCGTGTCCTTTACACTCACACCCACACACATCCTTGCAAATCTCTAGAAGGCCACTGATTTGGTTTCCTTTTTGCACAAACACACACACAATCTTGCAGAATCTCAGGAGGGCTTCTGACTTCGTGTCCTTTTTACACACACACACACACACACACACACTCACACTCAGACCCTTGCAGAATCTCTAGAGGGCTTCTGACTTCGTGTCCTTTTTACACAAACACACACACACATACACCATGGCAGAATCTCTAGGGGGCTTCTGACTTCGTGTACTTTTTAAACACACACACAAACACACACACATACACACTTTCAGAATCTCTGGAGGGTTTCTGACTTAATGTCCTTTTTACAAACACAAACACACATACACACACACTTCCAGAATCTCTATAAGGCTTCTAGTTTCGTGTCATTTTTACACACACAAACATACACGCACCCTTGCAGAATCTCTGTAGGGCGTCTGATTTCATGTCCTTTTTACACACACATACACACAAAAACACTTGCAAAATCTCTGGAGGGCTTCTGACTTTGTAGGTTTTACTTACACAAACACACACACACACACACACACACACACACTCATGCCCCTACAGAATCTCTGGAGGGCTTCTGACTTCATGTCCTTTTTAGGACACACACACACACACACATCCTTCTAGAATCACTAGAGGGCTTCTGATTTTGTTTCATTTTTACACACACAGACACATATATGCACCCTTGGAGAATCTCTGGAGGGCTTCTGACTTCGTGTCCTTTTTACACACACACACACAAACACTCACACCCTTGTAGAATCTCTGGAGGGCTTCTGACTTCGTTCTTTTTACACACACACACACACACACACTCATACATTTGCAGAACCTCTTGAGTGCTTCTGACTTCGTGTCCTTTACACACACACCCACACACAACCTTGCAGAATCTCTAGAGGGCTTCTGACATCGTGTCATTTTTATACACACACACATACTCACACTTATACCCTTGCAGAATCTCTGGAGGGCTTCTGAATTCGTGTCTTAATTAGTCACACACAAACAAACACTCACACCCTTTCCTAATATCTGGAGGGCTTCTGACTTTGTGTCCTTTACACTCACACCCACACAAAATCTTCAAGAATCTCTAGAGGGCGCCTGGTATCGTGTCCTTTTTAAACACACACACACATACTCACATTCATACCCTTGCAGCATCTTAGGAGAGCTTCTGACTTCTTCTCCTTTTTACAGGCACACACACATACACACCGTTGCTGAAACTCTAGAAGGCTTCTGAATTGGTTTCCTTTTTACACAAACACACAAACATTCTTGCAGAATCGCTGGAGGGCTTCTGACTTCGTGTCTTTTTACAAACACACACACACACTCACACTCAGACCCTTGCAGAACCTCTAGAGGGCTTCTGACTTCTTGTTCTTTTTACACAAACACACACACACACCATAGCAGAATCTCTAGAGGGCTTCTGACTTCGTGCCCTTTTTACACACACACACACACACACACACACAAACACTTTCTGAATCTCTGGAGGGTGTCTGACTTAATGTCCTTTTTACAAACACAAACACACACACACTCTTGCAGAAACTGTAAAGGGTTTCTAACTTTGGGTCCTTTTTACACACACACACACACACACACACACACACACACACACACACACCCTTTCTGAGTATCTGGAGGGTGTCTGACTTAATGTCGTTTTTACAAACACAAACACACAAACACTCTTACAGAAACTCTAGAAGGCTTCTGACTTCGTGTCATTTTTACACACACACACAAACACACACACACTCACAGACCCTTGCAGAGTCTCTAGAGTGCTTCTAACTTTGTGTCCTTTTTACACACACACTCACACTCATACACTTGCAGAATCTATGGAGGCCTGCTGACTTCTTGTCCATATTACACACACACACACACACACACACTCACACATGCAGAATCTCTTGAGTGCTTCTGACTTCGTGTCCTTTACACACACACCCACACACAAACCCTTGCAGAATCTCTAGAGGGCTTCTGACATCGTTTCATTTTTATACACACACACGTACTCACACACATACCCTTGCACAATCTCTGGAGGGCTTCTGATTCTTCTCCTTTTTACACACACACACACACACACACACACATACACACCATTGCAGAATCTCTGGAACGCTTCTGATTTAGTGTCCATTTTACACACACACACACACACACTATGACACACCCTTGCAGAATCTCTGGAGGTCTTCTGAATTCGTATTTTTTTAGTCACACACACACAAACACTCACACCCTTTCCTAATCTCTGGAAGACTTCTGATTTTGTCCTTTACACTCACACCCACACACAACCTTAAAGAATCTCTAGAGGGCGCCTGGTATCGTGTCCTTTTTAAACACACACACACATACTCACACTCATACCCTTGCAGCATCTTAGGAGAGCTTCTGACTTCTTCTCCTTTTTACAGGCACACACACATACACAACGTTGCTGAATTTCTAGAAGGCTCCTGAATTGGTTTCCTTTTTACACAAACACACAAACAATCTTGCAGAATCGCTGGAGGGCTTCTGACTTCGTGTCTTTTTACACACACACACACACACACACACACACACACACACACTCAGACCCTTGCAGAATCTCTAGAGGGCTACTGACTTCTTATTCTTTTTACACAAACACACACACACACCATAGCAGAATCTCTAGAGGGCTTCTGACTTCGTGCCCTTATTACACACACACACACACACACACACACACACACACACACCCTTTCTGAGTATCTGGAGGGTGTCTGACTTAATGTCGTTTTTACAAACACAAACACTCTTGCAGAAACTCTAGAAGGCTTCTGACTTCGTGTCCTTTTTACACACACACACACACACACACACACACACACACACACCCTTGCAGAATCTCTAGAGTGCTTCTAACTTTGTGTACTTTTTACACACACACTCATACACTTGCAGAATCTATGGAGGCCTGCTGACTTCGTGTCCATTTTACACACACACACACACACACACACACACACTCACACTCTCTCAGAATCCCTGGAGGGCTTCTGACCTCGTGTCCTTTGTACACACACACACGCACACACACCCTTGCAGAATATCTGCAGGTCTTCTGACTTCGTGTCATTTTACACACTCGCACGCACACATGCATACTTGCACGCACCCTTGCAGAATCTCTGGAGGGCTTCTGACTTCTCCTTTTTACACATGCACATACACACCATTGCAGAATCTCTAGTAGTCTTCTGATTTACTGTCCTTTTTACACACACACAATCACGCACCCTTGCTGAATCTCTGGAGGGCTTCTGAATTCATGTCCTTTTTTCACAGACACACACAAAACCTCACACCTTTGAAGAATCTCTGGAGGACTTCTGACTTCGTATCCTTTTGAAACACACTCATACACTTGCAGAATCCCTTGAGAGCTTCTGAATTCGTGTCCTTTACACTCACACCCACACACATCCTTGCAAATCTCTAGAAGGCCACTGATTTGGTTTCCTTTTTGCACAAACACACACACAATCTTGCAGAATCTCAGGAGGGCTTCTGACTTCGTGTCCTTTTTACACACACACACACACACTCACACTCAGACCCTTGCAGAATCTCTAGAGGGCTTCTGACTTCGTGTCCTTTTTACACAAACACACACACACATACACCATGGCAGAATCTCTAGGGGGCTTCTGACTTCGTGTACTTTTTAAACACACACACAAACACACACACATACACACTTTCAGAATCTCTGGAGGGTTTCTGACTTAATGTCCTTTTTACAAACACAAACACACATACACACACACTTCCAGAATCTCTATAAGGCTTCTAGTTTCGTGTCATTTTTACACACACAAACATACACGCACCCTTGCAGAATCTCTGTAGGGCGTCTGATTTCATGTCCTTTTTACACACACATACACACAAAAACACTTGCAAAATCTCTGGAGGGCTTCTGACTTTGTAGGTTTTACTTACACAAACACACACACACACACACTCATGCCCCTACAGAATCTCTGGAGGGCTTCTGACTTCATGTCCTTTTTAGGACACACACACACACACACATCCTTCCAGAATCACTAGAGGGCTTCTGATTTTGTTTCATTTTTACACACACAGACACATATATGCACCCTTGGAGAATCTCTGGAGGGCTTCTGACTTCGTGTCCTTTTTACACACACACACACAAACACTCACACCCTTGTAGAATCTCTGGAGGGCTTCTGACTTCGTTCTTTTTACACACACACACACACTCATACATTTGCAGAATCTCTTGAGTGCTTCTGACTTCGTGTCCTTTACACACACACCCACACACAACCTTGCAGAATCTCTAGAGGGCTTCTGACATCGTGTCATTTTTATACACACACACATACTCACACTTATACCCTTGCAGAATCTCTGGAGGGCTTCTGAATTCGTGTCTTAATTAGTCACACACAAACAAACACTCACACCCTTTCCTAATATCTGGAGGGCTTCTGACTTTGTGTCCTTTACACTCACACCCACACAAAATCTTCAAGAATCTCTAGAGGGCGCCTGGTATCGTGTCCTTTTTAAACACACACACACATACTCACACTCATACCCTTGCAGCATCTTAGGAGAGCTTCTGACTTCTTCTCCTTTTTACAGGCACACACACATACACACCGTTGCTGAAACTCTAGAAGGCTTCTGAATTGGTTTCCTTTTTACACAAACACACAAACATTCTTGCAGAATCGCTGGAGGGCTTCTGACTTCGTGTCTTTTTACAAACACACACACACACTCACACTCAGACCCTTGCAGAACCTCTAGAGGGCTTCTGACTTCTTGTTCTTTTTACACAAACACACACACACACCATGGCAGAATCTCTAGAGGGCTTCTGACTTCGTGCCCTTTTTACACACACACACACACACACACACACACAAACACTTTCTGAATCTCTGGAGGGTGTCTGACTTAATGTCCTTTTTACAAACACAAACACACACACACTCTTGCAGAAACTGTAAAGGGTTTCTAACTTTGGGTCCTTTTTACACACACACACACACACACACACACACACACACACACACACACACACACCCTTTCTGAGTATCTGGAGGGTGTCTGACTTAATGTCGTTTTTACAAACACAAACACACAAACACTCTTACAGAAACTCTAGAAGGCTTCTGACTTCGTGTCATTTTTACACACACACACAAACACACACACACTCACAGACCCTTGCAGAGTCTCTAGAGTGCTTCTAACTTTGTGTCCTTTTTACACACACACTCACACTCATACACTTGCAGAATCTATGGAGGCCTGCTGACTTCTTGTCCATTTTACACACACACACACACACACACACACACACACACACTCACACATGCAGAATCTCTTGAGTGCTTCTGACTTCGTGTCCTTTACACACACACCCACACACAAACCCTTGCAGAATCTCTAGAGGGCTTCTGACATCGTTTCATTTTTATACACACACACGTACTCACACACATACCCTTGCACAATCTCTGGAGGGCTTCTGATTCTTCTCCTTTTTACACACACACACACACACACACACATACACACCATTGCAGAATCTCTGGAACGCTTCTGATTTAGTGTCCATTTTACACACACACACACACACACACACACTATGACACACCCTTGCAGAATCTCTGGAGGTCTTCTGAATTCGTATTTTTTTAGTCACACACACACAAACACTCACACCCTTTCCTAATCTCTGGAAGACTTCTGATTTTGTCCTTTACACTCACACCCACACACAACCTTAAAGAATCTCTAGAGGGCGCCTGGTATCGTGTCCTTTTTAAACACACACACACATACTCACACTCATACCCTTGCAGCATCTTAGGAGAGCTTCTGACTTCTTCTCCTTTTTACAGGCACACACACATACACAACGTTGCTGAATTTCTAGAAGGCTCCTGAATTGGTTTCCTTTTTACACAAACACACAAACAATCTTGCAGAATCGCTGGAGGGCTTCTGACTTCGTGTCTTTTTACACACACACACACACACACACACTCAGACCCTTGCAGAATCTCTAGAGGGCTACTGACTTCTTATTCTTTTTACACAAACACACACACACACCATAGCAGAATCTCTAGAGGGCTTCTGACTTCGTGCCCTTATTACACACACACACACACACACACACACACACACACACACACACACACACACCCTTTCTGAGTATCTGGAGGGTGTCTGACTTAATGTCGTTTTTACAAACACAAACACTCTTGCAGAAACTCTAGAAGGCTTCTGACTTCGTGTCCTTTTTACACACACACACACACACACACACACACACCCTTGCAGAATCTCTAGAGTGCTTCTAACTTTGTGTACTTTTTACACACACACTCATACACTTGCAGAATCTATGGAGGCCTGCTGACTTCGTGTCCATTTTACACACACACACACACACACACACACATACTCACACTCTCTCAGAATCCCTGGAGGGCTTCTGACCTCGTGTCCTTTGTACACACACACGCACACACACCCTTGCAGAATATCTGCAGGTCTTCTGACTTCGTGTCATTTTACACACTCGCACGCACACATGCATACTTGCACGCACCCTTGCAGAATCTCTGGAGGGCTTCTGACTTCTCCTTTTTACACATGCACATACACACCATTGCAGAATCTCTAGTAGTCTTCTGATTTACTGTCCTTTTTACACACACACAATCACGCACCCTTGCTGAATCTCTGGAGGGCTTCTGAATTCATGTCCTTTTTTCACAGACACACACAAAACCTCACACCTTTGAAGAATCTCTGGAGGACTTCTGACTTCGTATCCTTTTGAAACACACTCATACACTTGCAGAATCCCTTGAGAGCTTCTGAATTCGTGTCCTTTACACTCACACCCACACACATCCTTGCAAATCTCTAGAAGGCCACTGATTTGGTTTCCTTTTTGCACAAACACACACACAATCTTGCAGAATCTCAGGAGGGCTTCTGACTTCGTGTCCTTTTTACACACACACACACACACACACACACTCACACTCACACTCAGACCCTTGCAGAATCTCTAGAGGGCTTCTGACTTCGTGTCCTTTTTACACAAACACACACACACATACACCATGGCAGAATCTCTAGGGGGCTTCTGACTTCGTGTACTTTTTAAACACACACACAAACACACACACATACACACTTTCAGAATCTCTGGAGGGTTTCTGACTTAATGTCCTTTTTACAAACACAAACACACATACACACACACTTCCAGAATCTCTATAAGGCTTCTAGTTTCGTGTCATTTTTACACACACAAACATACACGCACCCTTGCAGAATCTCTGTAGGTTGTCTGATTTCATGTCCTTTTTACACACACATACACACAAAAACACTTGCAAAATCTCTGGAGGGCTTCTGACTTTGTAGGTTTTACTTACACAAACACACACACACTCATGCCCCTACAGAATCTCTGGAGGGCTTCTGACTTCGTGTCCTTTTTAGGACACACACACACACACACACATCCTTCCAGAATCACTAGAGGGCTTCTGATTTTGTTTCATTTTTACACACACAGACACATATATGCACCCTTGGAGAATCTCTGGAGGGCTTCTGACTTCGTGTCCTTTTTACACACACACACACAAACACTCACACCCTTGTAGAATCTCTGGAGGGCTTCTGACTTCGTTCTTTTTACACACACACACACACACACACACTCATACATTTGCAGAATCTCTTGAGTGCTTCTGACTTCGTGTCCTTTACACACACACCCACACACAACCTTGCAGAATCTCTAGAGGGCTTCTGACATCGTGTCATTTTTATACACACACACATACTCACACTTATACCCTTGCAGAATCTCTGGAGGGCTTCTGAATTCGTGTCTTAATTAGTCACACACAAACAAACACTCACACCCTTTCCTAATATCTGGAGGGCTTCTGACTTTGTGTCCTTTACACTCACACCCAAACAAAATCTTCAAGAATCTCTAGAGGGCGCCTGGTATCGTGTCCTTTTTAAACACACACACACATACTCACACTCATACCCTTGCAGCATCTTAGGAGAGCTTCTGACTTCTTCTCCTTTTTACAGGCACACACACATACACACCGTTGCTGAAACTCTAGAAGGCTTCTGAATTGGTTTCCTTTTTACACAAACACACAAACATTCTTGCAGAATCGCTGGAGGGCTTCTGACTTCGTGTCTTTTTACAAACACACACACACACTCACACTCAGACCCTTGCAGAACCTCTAGAGGGCTTCTGACTTCTTGTTCTTTTTACACAAACACACACACACACCATGGCAGAATCTCTAGAGGGCTTCTGACTTCGTGCCCTTTTTACACACACACACACACACACACACAAACACTTTCTGAATCTCTGGAGGGTGTCTGACTTAATGTCCTTTTTACAAACACAAACACACACACACTCTTGCAGAAACTGTAAAGGGTTTCTAACTTTGGGTCCTTTTTACACACACACACACACACACACACACACACACACACCCTTTCTGAGTATCTGGAGGGTGTCTGACTTAATGTCGTTTTTACAAACACAAACACACAAACACTCTTACAGAAACTCTAGAAGGCTTCTGACTTCGTGTCATTTTTACACACACACACAAACACACACACACTCACAGACCCTTGCAGAGTCTCTAGAGTGCTTCTAACTTTGTGTCCTTTTTACACACACACTCACACTCATACACTTGCAGAATCTATGGAGGCCTGCTGACTTCTTGTCCATTTTACACACACACACACACACACACTCACACATGCAGAATCTCTTGAGTGCTTCTGACTTCGTGTCCTTTACACACACACCCACACACAAACCCTTGCAGAATCTCTAGAGGGCTTCTGACATCGTTTCATTTTTATACACACACACGTACTCACACACATACCCTTGCACAATCTCTGGAGGGCTTCTGATTCTTCTCCTTTTTACACACACACACACACACACACACACACATACACATACACACCATTGCAGAATCTCTGGAACGCTTCTGATTTAGTGTCCATTTTACACACACACACACACACACACACTATGACACACCCTTGCAGAATCTCTGGAGGTCTTCTGAATTCGTATTTTTTTAGTCACACACACACAAACACTCACACCCTTTCCTAATCTCTGGAAGACTTCTGATTTTGTCCTTTACACTCACACCCACACACAACCTTAAAGAATCTCTAGAGGGCGCCTGGTATCGTGTCCTTTTTAAACACACACACACATACTCACACTCATACCCTTGCAGCATCTTAGGAGAGCTTCTGACTTCTTCTCCTTTTTACAGGCACACACACATACACAACGTTGCTGAATTTCTAGAAGGCTCCTGAATTGGTTTCCTTTTTACACAAACACACAAACAATCTTGCAGAATCGCTGGAGGGCTTCTGACTTCGTGTCTTTTTACACACACACACACACACACACACACACACACACTATGACACACCCTTGCAGAATCTCTGGAGGTCTCCTGAATTCGTATTTTTTTAGTCACACACACACAAACACTCACACCCTTTCCTAATCTCTGGAAGACTTCTGATTTTGTCCTTTACACTCACACCCACACACAACCTTAAAGAATCTCTAGAGGGCGCCTGGTATCGTGTCCTTTTTAAACACACACACACATACTCACACTCATACCCTTGCAGCATCTTAGGAGAGATTCTGACTTCTTCTCCTTTTTACAGGCACACACACATACACAACGTTGCTGAATTTCTAGAAGGCTCCTGAATTGGTTTCCTTTTTACACAAACACACAAACAATCTTGCAGAATCGCTGGAGGGCTTCTGACTTCGTGTCTTTTTACACACACACACACACACACACACACACTCAGACCCTTGCAGAATCTCTAGAGGGCTACTGACTTCTTATTCTTTTTACACAAACACACACACACACCATAGCAGAATCTCTAGAGGGCTTCTGACTTCGTGCCCTTATTACACACACACACACACACACACACACACACACACACACACACACACACACCCTTTCTGAGTATCTGGAGGGTGTCTGACTTAATGTCGTTTTTACAAACACAAACACTCTTGCAGAAACTCTAGAAGGCTTCTGACTTCGTGTCCTTTTTACACACACACACACACACACACACACACACACACACACACACACCCTTGCAGAATCTCTAGAGTGCTTCTAACTTTGTGTACTTTTTACACACACACTCATACACTTGCAGAATCTATGGAGGCCTGCTGACTTCGTGTCCATTTTACACACACACACACACACACACACATACTCACACTCTCTCAGAATCCCTGGAGGGCTTCTGACCTCGTGTCCTTTGTACACACACACGCACACACACCCTTGCAGAATATCTGCAGGTCTTCTGACTTCGTGTCATTTTACACACTCGCACGCACACATGCATACTTGCACGCACCCTTGCAGAATCTCTGGAGGGCTTCTGACTTCTCCTTTTTACACATGCACATACACACCATTGCAGAATCTCTAGTAGTCTTCTGATTTACTGTCCTTTTTACACACACACAATCACGCACCCTTGCTGAATCTCTGGAGGGCTTCTGAATTCATGTCCTTTTTTCACAGACACACACAAAACCTCACACCTTTGAAGAATCTCTGGAGGACTTCTGACTTCGTATCCTTTTGAAACACACTCATACACTTGCAGAATCCCTTGAGAGCTTCTGAATTCGTGTCCTTTACACTCACACCCACACACATCCTTGCAAATCTCTAGAAGGCCACTGATTTGGTTTCCTTTTTGCACAAACACACACACAATCTTGCAGAATCTCAGGAGGGCTTCTGACTTCGTGTCCTTTTTACACACACACACACACACACACTCACACTCAGACCCTTGCAGAATCTCTAGAGGGCTTCTGACTTCGTGTCCTTTTTACACAAACACACACACACATACACCATGGCAGAATCTCTAGGGGGCTTCTGACTTCGTGTACTTTTTAAACACACACACATACACACTTTCAGAATCTCTGGAGGGTTTCTGACTTAATGTCCTTTTTACAAACACAAACACACATACACACACACTTCCAGAATCTCTATAAGGCTTCTAGTTTCGTGTCATTTTTACACACACAAACATACACGCACCCTTGCAGAATCTCTGTAGGGCGTCTGATTTCATGTCCTTTTTACAAACACATACACACAAAAACACTTGCAAAATCTCTGGAAGGCTTCTGACTTTGTAGGTTTTACTTACACAAACACACACACACACACACACACACACACACACACACACACTCATGCCCCTACAGAATCTCTGGAGGGCTTCTGACTTCGTGTCCTTTTTAGGACACACACACACACACACATCCTTCCAGAATCACTAGAGGGCTTCTGATTTTGTTTCATTTTTACACACACAGACACATATATGCACCCTTGGAGAATCTCTGGAGGGCTTCTGACTTCGTGTCCTTTTTACACACACACACACACAAACACTCACACCCTTGTAGAATCTCTGGAGGGCTTCTGACTTCGTTCTTTTTACACACACACACACACACACACACACACTCATACATTTGCAGAATCTCTTGAGTGCTTCTGACTTCGTGTCCTTTACACACACACCCACACACAACCTTGCAGAATCTCTAGAGGGCTTCTGACATCGTGTCATTTTTATATACACACACATACTCACACTTATACCCTTGCAGAATCTCTGGAGGGCTTCTGAATTCGTGTCTTAATTAGTCACACACAAACAAACACTCACACCCTTTCCTAATATCTGGAGGGCTTCTGACTTTGTGTCCTTTACACTCACACCCACACAAAATCTTCAAGAATCTCTAGAGGGCGCCTGGTATCGTGTCCTTTTTAAACACACACACACATACTCACACTCATACTCTTGCAGCATCTTAGGAGAGCTTCTGACTTCTTCTCCTTTTTACAGGCACACACACATACACACCATTGCTGAAACTCTAGAAGGCTTCTGAATTGGTTTCCCTTTTACACAAACACACAAACATTCTTGCAGAATCGCTGGAGGGCTTCTGACTTCGTGTCTTTTTACAAACACACACACACTCACACTCAGACCCTTGCAGAACCTCTAGAGGGCTTCTGACTTCTTGTTCTTTTTACACAAACACACACACACACCATGGCAGAATCTCTAGAGGGCTTCTGACTTCGTGCCCTTTTTACACACACACACACACACACACACACACACAAACACTTTCTGAATCTCTGGAGGGTGTCTGACTTAATGTCCTTTTTACAAACACAAACACACACACACTCTAGCAGAAACTGTAAAGGGTTTCTGACTTCGGGTCCTTTTTACACACACACACACACACACACACACACACACACACCCTTTCTGAGTATCTGGAGGGTGTCTGACTTAATGTCGTTTTTACAAACACAAACACACAAACACTCTTACAGAAACTCTAGAAGGCTTCTGACTTCGTGTCATTTTTACACACACACACAAACACACACACACTCACAGACCCTTGCAGAGTCTCTAGAGTGCTTCTAACTTTGTGTCCTTTTTACACACACACTCACACTCATACACTTGCAGAATCTATGGAGGCCTGCTGACTTCTTGTCCATTTTACACACACACACACACACACACACACACACACTCACACATGCAGAATCTCTTGAGTGCTTCTGACTTCGTGTCCTTTACAAACACACCCACACACAAACCCTTGCAGAATCTCTAGAGGGCTTCTGACATCGTTTCATTTTTATACACACACACGTACTCACAAACATACCCTTGCACAATCTCTGGAGGGCTTCTGATTCTTCTCCTTTTTACACACACACACACACACACATACACATACACACCATTGCAGAATCTCTGGAACGCTTCTGATTTAGTGTCCATTTTACACACACACACACACACACACACACACTATGACACACCCTTGCAGAATCTCTGGAGGTCTTCTGAATTCGTATTTTTTTAGTCACACACACACAAACACTCACACCCTTTCCTAATCTCTGGAAGACTTCTGATTTTGTCCTTTACACTCACACCCACACACAACCTTAAAGAATCTCTAGAGGGCGCCTGGTATCGTGTCCTTTTTAAACACACACACACATACTCACACTCATACCCTTGCAGCATCTTAGGAGAGCTTCTGACTTCTTCTCCTTTTTACAGGCACACACACATACACACCGTTGCTGAATTTCTAGAAGGCTCCTGAATTGGTTTCCTTTTTACACAAACACACAAACAATCTTGCAGAATCGCTGGAGGGCTTCTGACTTCGTGTCTTTTTACACACACACACACACACACACACACACACACACACACTCAGACCCTTGCAGAATCTCTAGAGGGCTACTGACTTCTTATTCTTTTTACACAAACACACACACACACCATAGCAGAATCTCTAGAGGGCTTCTGACTTCGTGCCCTTATTACACACACACACACACACACACACACACACACGCTTTCTGAGTATCTGGAGGGTGTCTGACTTAATGTCGTTTTTACAAACACAAACACTCTTGCAGAAACTCTAGAAGGCTTCTGACTTCGTGTCCTTTTTACACACACACACACACACACACACACACACACACACACACCCTTGCAGAATCTCTAGAGTGCTTCTAACTTTGTGTACTTTTTACACACACACTCATACACTTGCAGAATCTATGGAGGCCTGCTGACTTCGTGTCCATTTTACACACACACACACACACACACACACACACACTCACACTCTCTCAGAATCCCTGGAGGGCTTCTGACCTCGTGTCCTTTGTACACACACACGCACACACACCCTTGCAGAATATCTGCAGGTCTTCTGACTTCGTGTCATTTTACACACTCGCACGCACACATGCATACTTGCACGCACCCTTGCAGAATCTCTGGAGGGCTTCTGACTTCTCCTTTTTACACATGCACATACACACCATTGCAGAATCTCTAGTAGTCTTCTGATTTACTGTCCTTTTTACACACACACAATCACGCACCCTTGCTGAATCTCTGGAGGGCTTCTGAATTCATGTCCTTTTTTCACAGACACACACAAAACCTCACACCTTTGAAGAATCTCTGGAGGACTTCTGACTTCGTATCCTTTTGAAACACACTCATACACTTGCAGAATCCCTTGAGAGCTTCTGAATTCGTGTCCTTTACACTCACACCCACACACATCCTTGCAAATCTCTAGAAGGCCACTGATTTGGTTTCCTTTTTGCACAAACACACACACAATCTTGCAGAATCTCAGGAGGGCTTCTGACTTCGTGTCCTTTTTACACACACACACACACACACACTCACACTCAGACCCTTGCAGAATCTCTAGAGGGCTTCTGACTTCGTGTCCTTTTTACACAAACACACACACACATACACCATGGCAGAATCTCTAGGGGGCTTCTGACTTCGTGTACTTTTTAAACACACACACAAACACACACACATACACACTTTCAGAATCTCTGGAGGGTTTCTGACTTAATGTCCTTTTTACAAACACAAACACACATACACACACACTTCCAGAATCTCTATAAGGCTTCTAGTTTCGTGTCATTTTTACACACACAAACATACACGCACCCTTGCAGAATCTCTGTAGGGCGTCTGATTTCATGTCCTTTTTACACACACATACACACAAAAACACTTGCAAAATCTCTGGAGGGCTTCTGACTTTGTAGGTTTTACTTACACAAACACACACACACACACACACACACACACACACACACTCATGCCCCTACAGAATCTCTGGAGGGCTTCTGACTTCATGTCCTTTTTAGGACACACACACACACACACATCCTTCCAGAATCACTAGAGGGCTTCTGATTTTGTTTCATTTTTACACACACAGACACATATATGCACCCTTGGAGAATCTCTGGAGGGCTTCTGACTTCGTGTCCTTTTTACACACACACACACAAACACTCACACCCTTGTAGAATCTCTGGAGGGCTTCTGACTTCGTTCTTTTTACACACACACACACACACACACACACTCATACATTTGCAGAATCTCTTGAGTGCTTCTGACTTCGTGTCCTTTACACACACACCCACACACAACCTTGCAGAATCTCTAGAGGGCTTCTGACATCGTGTCATTTTTATACACACACACATACTCACACTTATACCCTTGCAGAATCTCTGGAGGGCTTCTGAATTCGTGTCTTAATTAGTCACACACAAACAAACACTCACACCCTTTCCTAATATCTGGAGGGCTTCTGACTTTGTGTCCTTTACACTCACACCCACACAAAATCTTCAAGAATCTCTAGAGGGCGCCTGGTATCGTGTCCTTTTTAAACACACACACACATACTCACACTCATACCCTTGCAGCATCTTAGGAGAGCTTCTGACTTCTTCTCCTTTTTACAGGCACACACACATACACACCGTTGCTGAAACTCTAGAAGGCTTCTGAATTGGTTTCCTTTTTACACAAACACACAAACATTCTTGCAGAATCGCTGGAGGGCTTCTGACTTCGTGTCTTTTTACAAACACACACACACACTCACACTCAGACCCTTGCAGAACCTCTAGAGGGCTTCTGACTTCTTGTTCTTTTTACACAAACACACACACACACCATGGCAGAATCTCTAGAGGGCTTCTGACTTCGTGCCCTTTTTACACACACACACACACACACACACACACAAACACTTTCTGAATCTCTGGAGGGTGTCTGACTTAATGTCCTTTTTACAAACACAAACACACACACACTCTTGCAGAAACTGTAAAGGGTTTCTAACTTTGGGTCCTTTTTACACACACACACACACACACACACATCCTTTCTGAGTATCTGGAGGGTGTCTGACTTAATGTCGTTTTTACAAACACAAACACACAAACACTCTTACAGAAACTCTAGAAGGCTTCTGACTTCGTGTCATTTTTACACACACACACAAACACACACACACTCACAGACCCTTGCAGAGTCTCTAGAGTGCTTCTAACTTTGTGTCCTTTTTACACACACACTCACACTCATACACTTGCAGAATCTATGGAGGCCTGCTGACTTCTTGTCCATTTTACACACACACACACACACACACACTCACACATGCAGAATCTCTTGAGTGCTTCTGACTTCGTGTCCTTTACACACACACCCACACACAAACCCTTGCAGAATCTCTAGAGGGCTTCTGACATCGTTTCATTTTTATACACACACACGTACTCACACACATACCCTTGCACAATCTCTGGAGGGCTTCTGATTCTTCTCCTTTTTACACACACACACACACACACATACACATACACACCATTGCAGAATCTCTGGAACGCTTCTGATTTAGTGTCCATTTTACACACACACACACACACACACACACACACACTATGACACACCCTTGCAGAATCTCTGGAGGTCTTCTGAATTCGTATTTTTTTAGTCACACACACACAAACACTCACACCCTTTCCTAATCTCTGGAAGACTTCTGATTTTGTCCTTTACACTCACACCCACACACAACCTTAAAGAATCTCTAGAGGGCGCCTGGTATCGTGTCCTTTTTAAACACACACACACATACTCACACTCATACCCTTGCAGCATCTTAGGAGAGCTTCTGACTTCTTCTCCTTTTTACAGGCACACACACATACACACCGTTGCTGAATTTCTAGAAGGCTCCTGAATTGGTTTCCTTTTTACACAAACACACAAACAATCTTGCAGAATCGCTGGAGGGCTTCTGACTTCGTGTCTTTTTACACACACACACACACACACACACACACACACACACTCAGACCCTTGCAGAATCTCTAGAGGGCTAGTGACTTCTTATTCTTTTTACACAAACACACACACACACCATAGCAGAATCTCTAGAGGGCTTCTGACTTCGTGCCCTTATTACACACACACACACACACACACACACACACACACACACCCTTTCTGAGTATCTGGAGGGTGTCTGACTTAATGTCGTTTTTACAAACACAAACACTCTTGCAGAAACTCTAGAAGGCTTCTGACTTCGTGTCCTTTTTACACACACACACACACACACACACACACTTGCAGAATCTCTAGAGTGCTTCTAACTTTGTGTACTTTTTACACACACACTCATACACTTGCAGAATCTATGGAGGCCTGCTGACTTCGTGTCCATTTTACACACACACACACACACACACACACTCACACTCTCTCAGAATCCCTGGAGGGCTTCTGACCTCGTGTCCTTTGTACACACACACGCACACACACCCTTGCAGAATATCTGCAGGTCTTCTGACTTCGTGTCATTTTACACACTCGCACGCACACATGCATACTTGCACGCACCCTTGCAGAATCTCTGGAGGGCTTCTGACTTCTCCTTTTTACACATGCACATACACACCATTGCAGAATCTCTAGTAGTCTTCTGATTTACTGTCCTTTTTACACACACACAATCACGCACCCTTGCTGAATCTCTGGAGGGCTTCTGAATTCATGTCCTTTTTTCACAGACACACACAAAACCTCACACCTTTGAAGAATCTCTGGAGGACTTCTGACTTCGTATCCTTTTGAAACACACTCATACACTTGCAGAATCCCTTGAGAGCTTCTGAATTCGTGTCCTTTACACTCACACCCACACACATCCTTGCAAATCTCTAGAAGGCCACTGATTTGGTTTCCTTTTTGCACAAACACACACACAATCTTGCAGAATCTCAGGAGGGCTTCTGACTTCGTGTCCTTTTTACACACACACACACACACACACACACTCACACTCAGACCCTTGCAGAATCTCTAGAGGGCTTCTGACTTCGTGTCCTTTTTACACAAACACACACACACATACACCATGGCAGAATCTCTAGGGGGCTTCTGACTTCGTGTACTTTTTAAACACACACACAAACACACACACATACACACTTTCAGAATCTCTGGAGGGTTTCTGACTTAATGTCGTTTTTACAAACACAAACACACATACACACACACTTCCAGAATCTCTATAAGGCTTCTAGTTTCGTGTCATTTTTACACACACAAACATACACGCACCCTTGCAGAATCTCTGTAGGGCGTCTGATTTCATGTCCTTTTTACACACACATACACACAAAAACACTTGCAAAATCTCTGGAGGGCTTCTGACTTTGTAGGTTTTACTTACACAAACACACACACACACACACACACACACACACACACTCATGCCCCTACAGAATCTCTGGAGGGCTTCTGACTTCATGTCCTTTTTAGGACACACACACACACACACATCCTTCCAGAATCACTAGAGGGCTTCTGATTTTGTTTCATTTTTACACACACAGACACATATATGCACCCTTGGAGAATCTCTGGAGGGCTTCTGACTTCGTGTCCTTTTTACACACACACACACAAACACTCACACCCTTGTAGAATCTCTGGAGGGCTTCTGACTTTGTTCTTTTTACACACACACACACTCATACATTTGCAGAATCTCTTGAGTGCTTCTGACTTCGTGTCCTTTACACACACACCCACACACAACCTTGCAGAATCTCTAGAGGGCTTCTGACATCGTGTCATTTTTATACACACACACATACTCACACTTATACCCTTGCAGAATCTCTGGAGGGCTTCTGAATTCGTGTCTTAATTAGTCACACACAAACAAACACTCACACCCTTTCCTAATATCTGGAGGGCTTCTGACTTTGTGTCCTTTACACTCACACCCACACAAAATCTTCAAGAATCTCTAGAGGGCGCCTGGTATCGTGTCCTTTTTAAACACACACACACATACTCACACTCATACCCTTGCAGCATCTTAGGAGAGCTTCTGACTTCTTCTCCTTTTTACAGGCACACACACATACACACCGTTGCTGAAACTCTAGAAGGCTTCTGAATTGGTTTCCTTTTTACACAAACACACAAACATTCTTGCAGAATCGCTGGAGGGCTTCTGACTTCGTGTCTTTTTACAAACACACACACACACTCACACTCAGACCCTTGCAGAACCTCTAGAGGGCTTCTCACTTCTTGTTCTTTTTACACAAACACACACACACACCATGGCCGAATCTCTAGAGGGCTTCTGACTTCGTGCCCTTTTTACCCACACACACACACACACACACACACACACACACAAACACTTTCTGAATCTCTGGAGGGTGTCTGACTTAATGTCCTTTTTACAAACACAAACACACACACACTCTTGCAGAAACTGTAAAGGGTTTCTAACTTTGGGTCCTTTTTACACACACACACACACACACACACACACATCCTTTCTGAGTATCTGGAGGGTGTCTGACTTAATGTCGTTTTTACAAACACAAACACACAAACACTCTTACAGAAACTCTAGAAGGCTTCTGACTTCGTGTCATTTTTACACACACACACAAACACACACACACTCACAGACCCTTGCAGAGTCTCTAGAGTGCTTCTAACTTTGTGTCCTTTTTACACACACACTCACACTCATACACTTGCAGAATCTATGGAGGCCTGCTGACTTCTTGTCCATTTTACACACACACACACACACTCACACATGCAGAATCTCTTGAGTGCTTCTGACTTCGTGTCCTTTACACACACACCCACACACAAACCCTTGCAGAATCTCTAGAGGGCTTCTGACATCGTTTCATTTTTATACACACACACGTACTCACACACATACCCTTGCACAATCTCTGGAGGGCTTCTGATTCTTCTCCTTTTTACACACACACACACACACACATACACATACACACCATTGCAGAATCTCTGGAACGCTTCTGATTTAGTGTCCATTTTACACACACACACACACACACACACACACTATGACACACCCTTGCAGAATCTCTGGAGGTCTTCTGAATTCGTATTTTTTTAGTCACACACACACAAACACTCACACCCTTTCCTAATCTCTGGAAGACTTCTGATTTTGTCCTTTACACTCACACCCACACACAACCTTAAAGAATCTCTAGAGGGCGCCTGGTATCGTGTCCTTTTTAAACACACACACACATACTCACACTCATACCCTTGCAGCATCTTAGGAGAGCTTCTGACTTCTTCTCCTTTTTACAGGCACACACACATACACAACGTTGCTGAATTTCTAGAAGGCTCCTGAATTGGTTTCCTTTTTACACAAACACACAAACAATCTTGCAGAATCGCTGGAGGGCTTCTGACTTCGTGTCTTTTTACACACACACACACACACACACACACACACTCAGACCCTTGCAGAATCTCTAGAGGGCTACTGACTTCTTATTCTTTTTACACAAACACACACACACACCATAGCAGAATCTCTAGAGGGCTTCTGACTTCGTGCCCTTATTACACACACACACACACACACACACACACACACACACACACCCTTTCTGAGTATCTGGAGGGTGTCTGACTTAATGTCGTTTTTACAAACACAAACACTCTTGCAGAAACTCTAGAAGGCTTCTGACTTCGTATCCTTTTTACACACACACACACACACACACACACACACACACACACACCCTAGCAGAATCTCTAGAGTGCTTCTAACTTTGTGTACTTTTTACACACACACTCATACACTTGCAGAATCTATGGAGGCCTGCTGACTTCATGTCCATTTTACACACACACACACACACACACACACTCACACTCTCTCAGAATCCCTGGAGGGCTTCTGACCTCGTGTCCTTTGTACACACACACGCACACACACCCTTGCAGAATATCTGCAGGTCTTCTGACTTCGTGTCATTTTACACACTCGCACGCACACATGCATACTTGCACGCACCCTTGCAGAATCTCTGGAGGGCTTCTGACTTCTCCTTTTTACACATGCACATACACACCATTGCAGAATCTCTAGTAGTCTTCTGATTTACTGTCCTTTTTACACACACACAATCACGCACCCTTGCTGAATCTCTGGAGGGCTTCTGAATTCATGTCCTTTTTTCACAGACACACACAAAACCTCACACCTTTGAAGAATCTCTGGAGGACTTCTGACTTCGTATCCTTTTGAAACACACTCATACACTTGCAGAATCCCTTGAGAGCTTCTGAATTTGTGTCCTTTACACTCACACCCACACACATCCTTGCAAATCTCTAGAAGGCCACTGATTAGGTTTCCTTTTTGCACAAACACACACACAATCTTGCAGAATCTCAGGAGGGCTTCTGACTTCGTGTCCTTTTTACACACACACACACACACACACACACTCACACTCAGACCCTTGCAGAATCTCTAGAGGGCTTCTGACTTCGTGTCCTTTTTACACAAACACACACACACATACACCATGGCAGAATCTCTAGGGGGCTTCTGACTTCGTGTACTTTTTAAACACACACACAAACACACACACATACACACTTTCAGAATCTCTGGAGGGTTTCTGACTTAATGTCCTTTTTACAAACACAAACACACATACACACACACTTCCAGAATCTCTATAAGGCTTCTAGTTTCGTGTCATTTTTACACACACAAACATACACGCACCCTTGCAGAATCTCTGTAGGGCGTCTGATTTCATGTCCTTTTTACACACACATACACACAAAAACACTTGCAAAATCTCTGGAGGGCTTCTGACTTTGTAGGTTTTACTTACACAAACACACACACACACACACACACACACTCATGCCCCTACAGAATCTCTGGAGGGCTTCTGACTTCATGTCCTTTTTAGGACACACACACACACACACATCCTTCCAGAATCACTAGAGGGCTTCTGATTTTGTTTCATTTTTACACACACAGACACATATATGCACCCTTGGAGAATCTCTGGAGGGCTTCTGACTTCGTGTCCTTTTTACACACACACACACAAACACTCACACCCTTGTAGAATCTCTGGAGGGCTTCTGACTTCGTTCTTTTTACACACACACACACACACACACTCATACATTTGCAGAATCTCTTGAGTGCTTCTGACTTCGTGTCCTTTACACACACACCCACACACAACCTTGCAGAATCTCTAGAGGGCTTCTGACATCGTGTCATTTTTATACACACACACATACTCACACTTATACCCTTGCAGAATCTCTGGAGGGCTTCTGAATTCGTGTCTTAATTAGTCACACACAAACAAACACTCACACCCTTTCCTAATATCTGGAGGGCTTCTGACTTTGTGTCCTTTACACTCACACCCACACAAAATCTTCAAGAATCTCTAGAGGGCGCCTGGTATCGTGTCCTTTTTAAACACACACACACATACTCACACTCATACCCTTGCAGCATCTTAGGAGAGCTTCTGACTTCTTCTCCTTTTTACAGGCACACACACATACACACCGTTGCTGAAACTCTAGAAGGCTTCTGAATTGGTTTCCTTTTTACACAAACACACAAACATTCTTGCAGAATCGCTGGAGGGCTTCTGACTTCGTGTCTTTTTACAAACACACACACACACTCACACTCAGACCCTTGCAGAACCTCTAGAGGGCTTCTGACTTCTTGTTCTTTTTACACAAACACACACACACACCATGGCAGAATCTCTAGAGGGCTTCTGACTTCGTGCCCTTTTTACACACACACACACACACACACACACACACACACACAAACAAACACTTTCTGAATCTCTGGAGGGTGTCTGACTTAATGTCCTTTTTACAAACACAAACATACACACACTCTTGCAGAAACTGTAAAGGGTTTCTGACTTTGGGTCCTTTTTACACACACACACAAACACAAACACACTCACACTCATACACTTGGAGAAACATCTGGGACAGTCTGGTCTGGAGACTCAGATCCTGAGACTGTGGTATGGGGGCACCAGGCTCACGTGGCTGAGGATGTTTCGGTGCAGGGTGGAGCCATGCACCCCAGAGCTCTCTGTATTCCACAGGTGGATGGTGCTGTCAGAAGAGCAGGTGATAAAGGAGTTCGGGGGCAGGCAGGCCTGTTGACTGTCCTTCACCTCAGGGTAGACCTGGAGGAGCACAAGGACCAGAGGGACCTGCGTCAGACCTTGGCTGCCCACAGAGATGGGACGGGATGAGAGTAGAGAAAAGGTTGGTCAAGACTTAGCTCCAGGCTTATCCCAGAGCAAGCAAGTCATAATGATTAGCTCTTGTCTTTAACAAGTATAGGAATATACATTAACCAAGCACCTAGCAAGTACTAGGCATTCTAAATCTCCCACTTACATTGTCTCCTTTTCGTAAAAATCAAATGCATCAGGTATGTCATTTCACAATTGCAGAAACTAAGGTTTGGTCAAGTTCAGGAACATGTCCAAAGAGGCAAAGCTCAGACTGCACAGGGGCATACTGAAAAACGTCTGAGATGAGTCAGCACTAAAATCCCCTCCCATCCTCAGAGCCAATTAACAGATACGAAGGGACCCAGGGGCACTGCTGGGGGAGCAAGGGTGCTGGAGGAAACAAATTCCACACTTGAGGAACTCCAGCTCCTAATGGTAGCCCAGGAAACACGGTCAGTCTCAGCAGACCTGGCCCACGTAGCTCTACACTCCAGAAGCAGGAGGAATGATACAGAGCTGAATACACCTTGCCCACTTTCTTGGGGTCCTTCACATCCCAGACATAAATACTATGGTCATTGTACACACAAGACAGCCACTGGTTTGCAGGATCAAAGGTCAAGGCGATGGTGTCCGGATACTTCGCATTGGCCACTCCAGCGAAAAGGCGACTGAGGAAAGAGGGGGGCAGGGTGTCCAGGGCAGACAGGGCAAACTGGTGAGTGAGCGCTAATGAAATGGGGCACTCAAGGGAGGAGCAGCAGGTTGGCCAGCAGTCAATGGAGAAAGAACGCAGCGGCTGGCCTGGCATTCCTTGCCATGGGGCTCTCCAAAAGAACACAAGCTATTTCATAGCCCCCAACGTCAGGCGTGGACAGTGTGTGGCCGTGATGCAGCCAAGCAGATGTCAGGCCCTTCTAGACTCACGTCAGAGGACAAGGAAGGACACTGTGCAAGCCACAACCATGGTCATATCTCATTTCCTACCAAATGCAGATTTAATCCCCTCCTGCCCTGAAAGAGAAATTAATCTACCCAACTGCAGAACTGCCCCGCTTCCTGACAGCACTGAAACCAGAGCAAAACTTCACTTCCTGCAAACACCTAACCCAAGGCCCGAGGCTACACTAAGCCCCTCCTACCGCAGCTGCAACCCAGGACCACCCTGAGGGAGAAAGGCCTGCTCCATCAGGTTTCCAGTCTCTCTCAGAAACCCTAAGGAACTGCCTGTATGTCCTAGCTGTGGTCTTTACAGGACAATGCATTACCACACGGCAGACTCAGATTACCATGGATGCCCACAGTGAGCAAGAAATGCTGAAAGAACCACCTGTGCTTGACTGCAAGGGTCTTCCCAGAGGTCTATGTGTGCCCTCCTCTCCTTGCAGCATGCCAAGGATGGCCTGGCACAGAGTGGGGCTCTGACAGGACTCAGGGGCCCACCCACACCGCACACCTGGCCTCTGTGATGCTGGCAATGCCTGTCCCCAGGGCATGAGGCCGGGGCAGCGTGCTGAGGAAGTGCAGGTTGGAGGGGTTGAAAAGGCGCACGGTGCTGTCAGCACAGACACAGAAGGTGTAGTCCTGGCTCACCGAGAATGCAGTGGGCCACTGTGGTCTGTGAGCACAGAAAGCCCAGTCAGCAAGGGTGTCTGCCCACTCCTTCACCCGACACCTCAACAGCCATGAGCCAATAGGTAAGGACAAGTGCAAGGCAGGCCAGCTGCCCTGGCCAGAGCCCCTTAATGCCCCTCCCTCTAACAGCAGCTGGCCAGAGGGCCCACAGCCCCGTGCACTTAGGGGGAAGGAGTCAGCAAGCCTTATAAGGCACCTGAGGTTTAGGCAAAGACACACTCAGAAAAGGCCGGCCAAGAGAAAGGCAGCAGAGGCAGCGGACAGGGCCAGCACACTTACTGTGATGCTGTCTTTGTGCTGAGCAGAAGAGGAAAGCAGAGGAAGAGGCAGAGACAGAGAGCGCGAGCGAGCAGAGAGGTCCCCAAACAGCTTCCTCCGCCTGGGGCCTCCCCCAGCATGCATGCAGACCCTGCTGCTAGCCCCAGGAACCCCGGAGCCTGGAGGTGACAGACAGGAGGGTGCCGACAAAGCATTCACTTACCCTCAGCTCCACCCCCTTGTCCAACAGTCTCTGGTCACTGAACTCACACAGCTACCCCGAGGATGTGATACAGAAGGTGCTGTCAGCCTTCTTCCTGCGGCCACAGGCTACATCAGTGAACAGGTTGTTCCGCAGGTCCCCCAGCAGCCCGGAGCGGCCCAGCAGGGGCACAGTGGCATTCACCTGTGGAGGCACACCACAGGTGCCACCCACCCACTCACCCACACTGCAGGCTACCCCCTGAAAAGCAGGCCCTGGGGAGAGAGGGAAAAGGCTTCCCTTGCAGATTGACATAGCACCTGGCCCAGCTGAGACTTCCAAGGGGCTTTTGAGCATGCAGAAGTGGGCGCAGGTGGAACAGATCTGGGCAGACCCCACCCTGGTGGCTACTTGCTGCCTCACCTTTGAGGTCTTGCTGTCATCAAGGTACCAGAATTTGATGTGCCGGTTACCTGCAATGACAAAGTAGCTGCAGTCCTCAGAGAAATATACTGCTGTCACCCGACTGGACACCTTGTTGGAAGCCACTACAATGTTTTTCTGGAGAGAAAGTCAAGGGAAATCAAGGCTCTGCTTCTAGGAGCTGAGGGAAAAGAAACTTACACACTGAAGGAGGTTAGACAAGCTGTGAACTTGACCTCTCCTTCTGCCCCTTCTTTAGCATCCTAGATACCCAGTTGCTCCTTTCTGCTCAGAGTTCTCTAGAAAGGGACTGAGGCCAGCTGGTGGAAGTGAAGGCCACCTGTCAGCAGTTTCTTGGCTCCCCTCCCGGCCCTACCTGTCCTGAGGCCAGCAGCCCATTCACCTTCCAGGCCCAGACATTGAAGATCATGTCATGCTGGTAGCCCACTGAGACAATGTACTTGGCGCTGGGTGAGAAGGCCACACACGCCACGCCATACTTATGCTCCTGAAGCTCCACCACCTGGCTGCGCTCCGACACGTCCCATACCCACACAGCAGGCATGTGTCCACTCTGCAGGGACGAAGACCCCGAAGTAAAGGCCAGAGGCAACCAGCTCCCTCCCCATCCACGGAGGCCTGGCCTTCCCAGCCACTGGACAAGAGCCTGCACATAAATGAAGGACACCTAACCTAATGTGCCTGCACATGAATCAAGGACACCCCCGGAGGGAATGTGATCAGTGTTGGGGAACAGGGACTCTCAGGGATGGGCTCCTGGTGTGATTTGCATGGGCAAGAACCACCACTCCTGCGGTTTGCTCCCACAGCCTCACAGGGCAAGTCTATGGGAGGGCAGCCCTGTTCCACACTGTGACCAGCAGGGATAAGGAATGTTTTAAGGAGGTGTTTTCCAAAATGTGGTTCCCAAATTGGCAGCTTCAGCCTCATCGGGAACTACTTGTTAGCATTGCAAACTGAAGAGAGCCAACCCAGACCTGCTTAGCCAGAGAGCCAGCAGTCTGTACTACGGGGCCAACATAGCACTTCTGACGCAGGCTACAGCCTAAGAACACTGCTCTAGGGCAGACCAAACACCCAAAGTGGACACCAGTACAGAAAGTCAAACTTGGCACCAGTCCTATGCGGGGCGCAGGCTGTCACTCTCTGCTATGGCCAGGCCACCCCTTCTGCAGTGCCTGAGCTTCCTTCCTCACTCACCTCGCCGGTGACCAGGTACTTGCCATCAGGAGAGAAGGCAAAGGCAGTGATGGTTTTCCTGAAAGGAATGGGGGCAGGCTCAAGAGGGGCACTGGCAGCCTGGCCCAGGCCTGGCCTCTCACAGTCCCCTCTCAAAACAAGGGCAGCAAACCCGCCCTCCCTGTGCTGCTTCCCTTGCAGGCCTAGGGCCCAACAGGGCCCAATGCCACAGAGAAGCAGGTGGCACCCCTCTGGCCATCCTTGGGGAAAGGTGGCACTCCCCAAAGCCCCAGAGCCCATTTACCTGGAGCTGTTGAGGATGTGGTGCTGCTTGTGTTTCCGGGGATTGAAGAGCACAACCACACACCTGGGGAGAGGGAGAGGGGAGCACAGCCTTAGCACCCCACCTCAGTGGCCCAGCCCAGAGGACCCCACGTTGCCAGAGTGCAGCTGGCTCCTGGCAGCACTCTTCTGCCTTTCTCCCCTTCTGTAGCCCCACATGGTGCAAGGGCCTGTAGGGAGCCCTGCCTGCCCAGTGCTCTGTGCACCAGCACCATCGGGCCATGCCCCATAGTGATGGTGTGGCCGGACTTCCCAGAGCCCTTGTCTCTACCCCAGGGCAGAGGGCAGAGAGAAGGATGCACATGATTTGGGTAAGAACAGGCCTCAGCTGTGCCCTTGTTTATAGACCTCCTGGTTTCCAGGAGAGAGTGGGATCTCTCATGTCTGCACCCATGTGTGTACTTGGCAAGAGCCAGCCCTCCACATGTTGGATGAGGAAGCAAGTGGAAGGTCAGGGCCCAGGGCCAGGCCTGCAGGGAGACTAAGGGGGATGGAGAGGCAGAAAACTGCCTGAGGGAGGGAACTTCATGGAGCTGCTGGCCCACGTCAGACTCTTTAGCCCAAAGAGCCTGAGCAGCGCCATTCTAACAGCCTCCAGGCTCCCTCTCCAGTCAGGCAGCAAGGCTGGGTGAGATTGCATGGAGACTAAAATTCAAGAGTGAACTCGAGAGAGGGAGGCAGGTAAGAGTCAGGGACAGGGAGCTGGGAGCCAACAGCTCGCCAGTGTCTCAGGGGCCATGGCGCTCAGCAGGTTTAGGCCCTCTGCCCAGCTGTCTCCTCTCTTCATTAGCGCTATGCCTACTACTTGCTATTAGCTGGCCACAGCAAGCCTGGAGCCTGCTCCCCCAGGTAAGGGGGTCGACTGCGTAGACGGAGGAGAGACTCAGTAGAAGGCTACTTGTCCCAACACTGCCTTTTACAACAGGAAGCAGACACAGGACCCGCATCTGGACCCCACTGCTTGCAGATGGGAGCAGGAGCTGCAGCACAGGGCTTGGTCTCTTCTGCAGACAGAGGCCTCCGGCTCGGCTCAATGAGCCAGTTTGCTATGCAAATTCCACTGTCAACTAGGGATTCTGGGATCTTGGAGGTGCACCAGGGAAGCTCACAGCTGGCTACCAGGCTGATTGACAGCCTTAGAAGCCTGAGCAACGCCCTCTTCTCCTCAGACCCCCGCTCCAATCCTTTTTCACCCTCCTTTTCTTTGTTCTCTTTTTAATCTCTTTTCTCTCTTTAAACCGATTTGAAGAACCCTGCTCTCCACATCCCTTGAATGAGAAAAACAAGATGACATTAGAAACACGCAGACACACACCTGCCCAGTTGCTCTGAAGGAGAGTCTAATACATGGGACTGACCTAACTCCTCTAAAACAGAGATGCCTGCACAGAGGATGAAAGGAACTGTGCTCAAACACTCAACCACATTCACTGTCGCTGAGTCGATTCTGACTCACAGTGACCCTACAGAACACAGCAAAACTGCCCCTGTGGGTTTCTGATACGAACTATCTAGGGGACCACAAAGTGTCATCTTTCTCCTTTGGAGTGCCTTGTGTGGCCTAACTTCTGTCCTTGCCGTTAGAACCCCAACACAGGACCATGACACCCTCAGGTATCTGGGCATCCAAAATTGAGAGATAAGGAACACTAAGGAATAGAGCCAGGGTTCACAAACAGAGCTTCTGATTTCGGGTCCTTTTTACACACACACACACACTCACACACACAGCCAAATGCATACCCATACCCTTGCAGAATCACTGGAAGGCATCTGACTTCATGTCCTTTTTACAAACACACACACACACACACACACACACACACACACACACACACCCCTTGCAGGATCACTAGAGGGCTTCTGATTTTGTTTCCTTTTACACACACACACACACTCACACTAACACTCATACCCAGGCAGAATCACTAGAGGGCTTCTGATTTTGTTTCCTTTTACACACACACACACACACACACACACTCACACTAACACTCATACCCAGGCAGAATCACTAGAGGGCTTCTGACATCGTGTCCCTTTTACACACAAACACACATACACACCGTTGCAGAATCTCTAGAAGGTTTCTGACTTACTGTCCTTTACACATACACACACACACACACACTTGCAGAACCTCTGGAGGGCTTCTGACTTCGTGTCCTTTTTACACACTCACACACACACATATACACACATGCACGCACCCTTGCAGAATATCTGGAGGGATTCTGATTTCCTGTCCTTTTTACGCGCACACACCCACACAGACACACACACACCCTTTTAGAATCTATAGAGGGCTTCTGAATTCGTGTTTTTTTACACACACACACACACACTCACAATCATACCCTTCCAGAATCTCCTTAGGGCTTCGGACTTCTTGTCCTTTTTCCAAACACACACATACATGCACCCTTGCAGAATCTTCAGAGGGCTTCTGACTTCGTGTTCTTTTTACACACCCACTCACACTCATACCCTTGAAGAATCTCTAGAGGGCTTTTGACATCTTGTCCTTTATACACACACAAACACACACACACACACACACGCACAACCTTGATGAATCTCTGGAGGGTTTCTAAAGTCATGTCCTTTTTACATACAAACACACACACCCTTGCAGAATCTGTAGAGGGCTTCTGACTTCGTGTCCATTTTACAGACACACACACACACACACACGTTCACACTCAACCCTTCCATAATCTCTGGATGTCTTCTGACTTCGTGTTCTTTTTACACACACACACACACACACACACACAAACACACACACACACACACACACTCACACCCTTGAAGAATCTCTGGAGAGGGTTTGAACGACCCTGTTGGTCATGGTATGTCGTGTGACTAGAAGTGTATATGAGCAGAGAATCCCTCAGAGAACAATTACTGAAGTCTATAGAGCAGGGGTCAGGTATACACTGCGGGTCTCTCGGTCCATGCATGTGGCTCTGAAGTAAAATGGAAACATTTTCAAGAACAGTGATTATTCAGATAATAGTGATTGAAGTTGCAAAAATATTTTTTTTTATCTCAAAGAATGTTTCAATTTTTGTGAGAGAAAAAGTAGGCTCTTCTATCTCAAAAGTTTGCCTCCCCGATGTAGATCAAGATGGCGGCTATGTCTAGAAACAGTCACTTCACATTTTGATATTTTTGTTTAATAAAGTGTCTGTGGTTTTAGAGCAATGCTTTCTGACTTACCCTCACATACTTTTACAGAATAAGTGATGAAGCAGCTGCTTGGACTGGGTGGGCACAGGGAAGCTGGGAAGGGTGAGGACCAGGAACAATCACTAGATAATAAATTATTTAATACATCTGCATCGGGACTGTGGCTCCAGAGCTACAACTCCGGTGCTGTGCAGCGCATTTCTTCCAGTTTGAAACAAAACTGGAGTCAATTATTATCTTCCTCATCAGTCATCATTTCCTATGGTTCTGGGGATTGGCAGTACTAAGCTAGCAGATTCTTCTGTGCGGTTGCCGTCTGACAATGGCTTATGATGGAGACATCTCACACAGCTTCCCCACTGGTGTACTTGACAATGGCCACTGGTGTTTGCTGGGACTTTAAGAGGGACTAGTGTCAGCATCTGCATGTGGCCTCTTCATCACACTTCCTCACAGCAAGGGGACTGGACTCCGAGGGTCTTCTACAGAGAAAGAGCCAGGTGGGAGCTGTATTACCTCAGAAGTCACACCGCACCTCACCTGCCAAACTTGACTCCTGGAGAGCCATAAGGCTGGCGTGGGTTCAAAGGAGGAAACATAGACTCCAACTTGGGATGTAGAATGACAAGATTCTGGAAGAGCTTGTAGGGAAGAAACAATCCCTTGAAGGCATTTTGTGAGCTACAGTCTTCCCCAGGACATAAACCTTAACTGGGCAACTCAGTGGTAGCCTTGCCAACTCTGGCTGGTGAGTTCCAGTGACTTTCTTTTGAAGGGAGGGAAGGCAAATTTGGAAGGGAACCCTCAGAAGCCCCCAAGTGGCCTGGAACCTCACCTTTGCAGACACCCACTGAGAGATCCTTCCTCCTTCAGGGAGTTAAGCTGGGCGAGAGGATGGTAGCTGGAAGGACAAAAGGAATTGACTAATACTCTGGAATTACATCACTCGCTCTCTTTGTAAGTTTTTCACTATTGTTCTAGTCCTGTGTTGAATCTATCTTTTCCTTACTCTCCCCTAGGACCTTCCCCTTAGATATGGGGCTGCGGGGATGGGTTGATTGATCTGTGCTGAAATCAGGGAGGTAGGTAGTAATAGAGGGAACCCGTTACTACTCCCATAGTTCCCATAGTAACCTGGACCAATTAGTGGGAGGAATGGGCAGATAAAGGCTGCATTGGGGTTTCGGTGCTTGGTGGAGGTGAAGGCTGACGTGTTTAGAGTGGAGAGAGGAAAACAGCCTGTTGGGGAAATGTTATTGGAGATGGCTTTGAGACTAGCCTCTACTGGTCTCTTGCTCCTCACTCTCCTCTTGGTAGCAGCACGTGTGTTCCCCTCCCCACCATCCCCTCATCCCAACTTGGAGCCCTTCTGGCTATTATTTCCTTATGGAAAAGCTGTCAGCTCATCATCCTGCTTTCTTCCATTCATGCTTCTTTAGCTCCGTGTTGACTTCTAACAGGAGAGAATCAGAAAAGTTAAGTCCCCACTCCACAGGGCCTTTGCTGATGGAGACTGCAAGCTGTGTACGGAATATCTCCTAGCTCACTCTCTCACTTCTCCCTAATAGATTTTTCCTGCCACTGCTCCTGGCTGGAGGGGATGGAGAGTTCAAGTGATGCCACAGAAGTCACAGCAAAAGAACCAAGGCACTCGAAGGACCATTCATGAGCTGGAATATGATAGAAGCTCTTGAATGGGAAGCCACCGTTCTGGCAGTAAACATGCTCCTATGGACCCTCCCAGTTCTAAGGCTTTAGTGCAGTCCCATCTGAATGAGTTCTCCCTGGGTGAGTTCCTCCTGAAAGCGAAAGAGGGTTTATCCTTCTTTATCTTTGAAGCTACGCCTTCTATACCTACTGGATCCAGATATTGAGGATCTTCGCTAGCTGATTCCTGAACTCAACTGTGCTGATTGATAGCTGCATGGCCAAGGACCCAGACACAGCTCTGGATTCTCTGTTCGCTCTCTTTAGCCACCATTGGTTTCCTTTTGTCTAATTGTGCAACAGAAATCTCGGGGGATGCTTTATTCTAAAGTTCTTCCACTTCCCTAAAGGCGGGTATAGAGAAAGGCAAAGTTAACTGGAGTCTCTCCAGCACACACTAGAACCCCAAGAGGGCTGCATAGGTCTCATCCAAAAGTGGAGATCTGCTGCCTCACCCCTAGACTGGGAACCCATCATGGGTAGGGGTCAAGTGCTGTTTCTATCTGGACCTTCAGGGTCTTCTCAGTGCCTGGCTCATAGAGGAAATGAAAAATGCTTGTTTCTTCTTAACAAGTCAGAGATTTACTATTGTTGTTAGGGTCGGTCCTGTTGGTTCCCACTCATAACAACCCTATGTCAAACAGAACACAACGCCACCCAGTACCATCATCACAATTGTTCTTATGTTTGAGCCCTTTACTGCAGCCCCCATGTCCATCCATCCCATGAGAGCCTTCCTCTTTTCCATTGCCCTTCCACTTTACCAAGCATGATGTCCTATTCCTGGGCCTGGTCTCTCCTGACAACATGTTGAAAATACATATCCAAAGGGTGACAAAATCTGGCCATCCTTACTTCTAAGGAGCATTTGGCCTGTGCTTCTTCCAAGACAAGTTTATTGGTGCTTCTGGTAGTCCATAGTACTTTCTATGGTTCTTTTTTCCTAGCACCGTAATTCAAATGCATCGATTCTTCTTTGGCCTGCCTTATTTAATCTCCAAATTTTACATGCATAGGAAGTGTTGAACATACTATGGCTTGTGTCAGATGCACCTTAGTTCTCAAAATAACATCCCTGCTTTTCAATACTCTAAAGAGGTCTTGTGAATATTTAGCCAATACAATGCAATGCATTTTTTAAGCTGTTGACTGCTGCTTGCATGAGCGTTGATCATGGATCCAAGGAAGAGGAAATCCATGACCACCTCACAATTCTACATCTAAGCATATACCTCAAAGAATAACAAACAGAGACTCAAAGAGATAGTGGTATACAAGTTCACTGCAGCACTACCCACAATAGCTGAAAGGTGACTATTACCAAAGTGCCCGGGGCCCGAAGAATGGATAAACCAAACAATATCTAAGTCATACAATGGAATATTATTCAGCCTTTAAAATGGAATGATGTTTTGGAACATGCTACACCATGCAGGGACCTTGAACACCTTCTGCTGAGTGAAACAAGTCAGACCATAATGAGATTGATATAAAATATGCAAATCCATAGGGAAATCCATAGACAGCAAGCAGAGTCATAGTTGATAAGGATGGGGTGACGAAAGCAATGGGGAGTGACTGGTTAATGAGCATTGACTGTGTCTCCATTCAGAGTGATCCAAATGTTGGCCTGATCCTATATTCAATTTGCATGGAGCCCCTGCCCTCTCCTGAGGGGTAACCTCAGCAAAGGCACTGGCAGGCTCAGAATCTTGGTTTCCTGACCTGTGAGTGTGCTGGAAAGATTAGATGGAGTAATAAATAATGACACTGATCACAACCAATAATTATACAGCACTTACTATGGGCCAGACATTGTTCCCCAGCCGTGCTTCTAGCAGGCACACAAATACAATGCCCTTGGGGCCTAACAGAAACTCAGATTCCACTTCAGCAGATCTGAAGCAAGCTGCGAGAAATGGAGTTTCTCATGGGGACAACAGTGAGGACCAGGATTCTCAGAAGGATTGAGGCATTTGAATGGCAGTGATGGCAAAGACCGTGGGTGGAGTATACTGTGTGTGGCCAGGAGAACGAGCAAATCAGTCCTGGAGGAAATTGAGCCAGGACAGTCTTCACAGAATGTTCTTAGAAGAGAGAATGGCAAACTGTTGTCATGTCGTTAGGAAAGACCAGTTGCGAGAAGAGGACAGCATGTGGATCTGGGGAAACTCTTCATGACACGGACTGGCACCATAATCGCAACAATGACCTCAAACCTGCCGATGGGTAGGAAGATGGCATAGGATTGGGCAGTGATTTGTCCTATCAGACCTACGGTCAAAAGGAGTCAAATTTGACTTACTGGAGACTAACAACAACAACAAGGTCTTTCTATCTATTGATGCATTCAAACTCAACCTTGAACACACAACCTAAGCACTATTTTTCACTTCCCTTCTACACACAGCAGCGCAAAGGGGGTTCAATGATTTGTCCCAGGTCATGTAGCTAGAACGACATAGAGCCAGGACTGGACAATGGAGCGATCTGACAACAGAGACATTAAACATAAGCAGGGCTTTGTCTTCCACAAAGATCATAGGCATAACCATAGTGGACTTGGCACAAGTCCTGCCGCATGGCAACCTTTCAGCAGATAGGTGCTATCTTAGTGCCATCCAGTTGACAGCAAGTCAGCGACTGCATAGGACAGGGTAGAACTGTCTGTGGGTTTTTGACACGAAATATTTACAGCAGTAGCACTCCTCATCTTTCTCCCACAAAAGTCCCTATGATTGTTAGTAATTTGGTCAGAAGTCACTTTAATGGTGACCAAATCCTTCCTTTTTTTGGATTCAACATTATACCCCACTGCTTCTAATAGCTGCTCGCCCCAAACCAAAACAGGCATGAGAGAGTTGATTCTGACTCATGGTGCCCTCATGTGTGCATTGCATAGGACTTTCAAGACTATAGGCTTTAAGCAGGTTGCCAGGCCTTTCCTCCATGGTGTCCCTGGGAGGGTTCCAACGGCAAATGATTTGTTAAATAGTTGTGTGTGGAACTGTTTGCCCCCCTTCAGTAACTCCAATATCCTTGCAGCCCTCTATTCACAAAGGACTGTCCTTCCAACCAAGAGCTCAGAGTGCTTGTTTTCTCTCTCTTATTTTCTTTACATCAAGTTGTTTGGGACTCCCCAGGAGCTGGCTCCCAGGGACATATATATATGTAATTATGACCCTTTCATCTACAACATGATCATGATAAATGGAGAAAAGGCTGAAGTGATCAGGGCTATCTTCTTTCTGGGGTCCACAATAAATGATCATGCGAGCCCAGGTCAAGAACTCAAGGGATGTATTGTATTGGGTAAATCTGCTGTTTGAGATCTCTTTCTTTTTTTCTTTTTTTGCAGCTGGGAAAGAGAAAGGGGAGATGGGCTGTTCTTTCAAGAGCTACAGCCTAGCCCCTTACAGCCAGAGTGATACTCAACAAGGGCCCCCACAGGCACTTTCTAGGGATCTTAAGTAGTTGGGGCTTAAGGAGAGTGGCATGGGGCTCTAGCAAGCTAGGAGCCCCATCCCAGGCTGGGGTTACATATCCCAAGCCCTTGATATGGAGGCCTCAGGTAAGCAGTGTGCCCAATGGAGTTCTGGGTATGTTGGCCTGGAGGAGGGGAGCCACCTTTGGGGCTGGACCAACCCAGGGCATCCCAAGTGGGATGGGGTGCAGGGGCCTGGGCAGGGTCCCTCTTCCTCTCCATCCTCCATGGCCAGTAAGACTAACACAAGATCTTGGGCAGGCAGGGGGCCTGGGGCAGTGCCCAGTTATGCCAGGGGCTAGCTGGGCAGGGGGTGTTTCCTGGGTAGGCAGAGGACCTCGGGCAGGGTCTTTGTGGCAGGCCCAGACCCAGGTGGGCAGGGACCTGGAACAGGGATCCCAGGTGTGTGCCCGGCCTGGACTGGACCCAGGGTTGGCAAGGGCCCTTATGCAGGTTCCTGGGTGGGTAGCGGGCCCAGGGCAGAGTCTTGGTGGTGAGCAGGCCCAGGGTGGGGGCAGGGAGTCTGGAGTGTGGTCCTGGGTGGGTCAGCTGGGCAGGGTGAGGATCCTGGTGGCTGGCCAGGTGCCTGGTGGGCTGCAGACCCACATCAGGGGTCATGGTGGCAAGGCCCTCCCTGGTGGGCAGGAGTCTGGGAAGGGGCGGGAAGGCTGCACAGGCCACACCTGGTCTTTGAAGTCCTAGGCCTTGCGCACTAGGTCATTATGGCCCATGGAGGCAGTGCGGCTCCGAGGCTGGCTCACAGCCTTCAGACTGAGCCCTTGACCTCTATAGGAAGTGCTGGCTGGCCTCCTGTCATGTTCTCAATAGGCTCCAGCTGCTGCCAAGTAGGCCAAGCTTTAAAGGGGCCATGGGCTTCCACCTGTGCGCCCCTCCTCCTCACCCTTAAACGGGCCGCGTGCTGCCGCCAGAGACCTCTTTCAAAAGTGTTCTTCAAAGTGTTTAAGAGCAAGAATGTTACATTAAGGTGCACCTGACTAAAGCCATCTTAGTCACATTTTCGATGGCCTTCTGTGCACGTGAAAGTTGGACATTGAAAAGGAAGATCAGAGAAGAATCAATGCATTTGAATTGGGAGGCTGGTGAAGAATATTGAAAGTATTATGAACTGCCAAAGAACAAACAAATGTGGGTTAGAAGTACAGCCAGAATACTCCTTAGAAGCCAGGATGGTGAGGCTTCCCCTCACGTACTTTGGACATACTGTTAGGGAGAGACCATTCCCTGCAGGAGGAAGGACGTCCTGCTAGGTGAAGCAGAGAGGCAGTGAAAATGAGGAAGAACTTCGGCCAATGGATTGACACAGTGGCTGCAACAAGGGGCTCAAACATAACAACAATTGAGAGGATGGGGCAGGACTGGGTTGTGTTTCATTCTATTATCCATAGGGTGGCTAGGGGTTGGAACTGACTCAATGGCATCTAACAGCAGAAACTATGTCCACACCCACTACTAACAGGACAGGAAGTTTCCCAACCCCTCTCATCTCTCAACCCCAGGAACAGAGATGCCACCTTCCTTCTAGCTTTATTCCCAGTATCTAGAGCAGAGCTCAGCAATGAAGTACCTAACAAACCTGAAGTAGCTGTTACTTAGCTCCATGCCTCAGAGGTCTCAGTTCCCAAGTTCCAAAACAATGACATCAGTGTTGTTGTTTGTTGCCATCAAGTCGACTTCTAGTTACACCTGCGTCACACCTGCCTACCTAGAATCCCACCTTATGAAAATAAGCCAGAACAATGATTCTCGCCCACGGTGTCTGCAGACTATGACTCACCACTCTGAAGGGATGTCATGTAAATGTTGAACTGCTAGCTCAAAGGTTGACTGTTCAAACCACCAGCTACTTCAAGGAAAACGACGAGGTTGTCTGTTCCAGTAATGTTGGACAACGTTGGAAAACTTACATAGGGTCTCCATGAGTTGGAATTGACTGGACAGTAATGGGTTTTCTGTACCTGGAATGATGATGCGACCAGAGAAAGAATGAGAGGGAAGTCTGAAAAAGAAGCACTGACCTGCCCTCCATCGGGCTGTTTTGTGATTTTTTTTTGCAGCAGATGGTTCGAAGGGAACAGGGAATGAAGAGGCGGAGTGCATGGCACAGTTGAGGGCTATTTGCCATTCTGACCAAGTGCCTCTGTGAGAAAAGGGGGAGGGGAAGCTTGACCTGGATATTGATCAAAGCCCAAGATAATATATAAATTTCCAGAATGAGAGAGGTTTCCCAAGTCAGGGTAGTAACAGGAGCTAACAGCTCTCACCTCTGACCCTGTGGGCCCTGTTCAAAGAATCTCCTGGACTGGGTGGGAGGTGGGTGGTTAGGCAGAGAGACTAAGAGAGAGTCGAACTAGGAACTCTGGCTCTTTCCCAGCCTGAGCCTGAGCCCCTGAGCCTCCTCAACTCCACTCTCCCCCTTCCCTGGCACCCCACAAGGACACCTTACAGAGGTCTTCCTGTACCCATATGTAGGTATTGGCTCTTCCTGCTTTTGGCTCTGCTCAGTGGCAGGGCATTTGAAGGGTGGTTGTGGGATTTGTACAGTTGACATTAGGGTAAATGCGTGATCAGTTCTTAAATTTATCCTACTGCAGCTTTAGGCTGTGTTTCCAAACTCCCTGTCCTCACAGAGGCTCTGCAGAGGGGACAGTAGCTCTGATTCCACCTGGAAGTTCCTGGTTGACCACATGGATTTCCCATCCCAGTCTAGCCATGGCACCAGGGATCAGGGTGCTAGGAGAGGGGCAAATGGGTCCCCAAAGGAGATGTGTGGTGACCACAAAAGTGACACACTGGTGGTCACCTACTAATTGTACATGGTGGTGCTTGCCCCTCTCAAGGTGGAAACATACAATTTCGCCTATGCCTCTTCTCTATAAGCAAGTGGACCTGCTTGTGACATGAGGTTTTGGAAAGTTCTTTCATGGGCCACAAAGAAGTGTGGCTGATCCAGTGTCTCAAGCTGATTTCGAGTAGTGTCCAGAGAGTTCGTGGTGAAAGGGGGTAGGGAACTGTGGGGGGCTGGCCAGGGAGTGAACACGAAGTAATTTGAGCCAGACAGAGTAATGAATGGGAGGCAGAATGGCTAGCAGGATGCTTAACCCACAGCATCACCAAAACTCCTTAGCAAGAAGGGTATTACTACAACCACTGCCACCACCCCTTTTTCCTAATTTTCTGAGAGATAGAGAGGAAAGAGTGCTGTCCAGCGTTCGACTCCCTTTAAAGAAAATGGGAGGGCCAGGGTGATGACAGCAGGTGGCTGGAACATCCCAGCTTGACATCCAGGGCCCCCCGCAAAGATCCTCCCTTGTGGGCTCTGTGAAGCAGGGACACTCAAAGACCACAGGACCTCGGTCTCAGCTGTCGGCCTCGGGGCTTGGGTTTCTTAGTTCCTCCTGCTTGGGGAGGGGCTGCTCGATGGAGAGCCTTGTCACTTAGCATCATGGCTGCTCAGACATGATACCCCTGAATCGTGTAATTTACATTTCATGCACAATTGAAGCAGCTAATGGTGTCATTCTCCAAGGGGGGAACAAGTTGTCATAATGTTAATTACATTGCAGGTGTGCCCCCTCTCCTTTGTCCCCAAATGCTCCATGGGAAGTTCCCAGGTAGCAGTCGAGTGGGTGTCCAAGAGAGTGGCTTTGGCTCTCTGCAAGGTGTCAGGGCTGAGGAGTGGTTACTAGGCCAAGAATTCTTTCTCTGACTTCGTTGTGGGTGTGTTGGCGCAGTGCGAGTAGAGGTGGCAGCTAAAACAGCCCAGTGATCTCCCCATCCTTTTCTCCCCTGCGCGTGTGCAATCGGGCAGGGCTGGAGGGTGCCTGTTCAATACTCAAGCTAATTTTGCTTGATAGGGGACAATGGAGATGATGTGTAGGGAAAAGGAGGCAAAATCCAACCACTCTTAGTCCAGATATCAGCAGACGGTAGAGCTAAGCCTGTAGTCTCTGAGGCTGGTCTGCTGGGATTTAAATTCCAGCTCTCCCTTGGATAACCTGGTTACCCCTGGGCCAGATGGCTTCACCTCTCTGTGCATTCGTGTTCTCACCTATAGACAGAAGCTGATGCACTACCAATGGGTCAGTCGATTCCAACTCATAGTGAGCCTGGAGGACAGAGTGGAACCATTCTATAGGCGTTCCCATAGGCTGTGACTGATACTGGAGCAAATTGACGCATCATTCTCATGGGAAGCTGCTGAGGGTTTCGCTGAGCTAGTGGTAAATAGTCAAGTGCTTCTCTATTGCCCCGACAGCGCTCCTCTTAAAGGGGTTGCAAAAGTCACCAAAACCCCACTTCTCTAGAGTTCATTCAGACTCATAGCAACTCAGCAGGATAAAGTAATAACTGTCCCTGCAGACGTCCGACCCTGAAAATCTTTATGAGCTCAGACAGCCCCATCTTGATTCCGAAGAAGAGCTGGTGGGTTTGAACCACCAACCTTCTGGTTAGCAGTTCTAATGCTTCACCCACACCACCACCCGTGGGATGAAATGAGTGAATGTACATGCAATGCTTAGAACACTAGTACATAACATGCACTTAGTAATTTTGAGCTATTGTGGTAGGAGGGGAGTCCAAAAACCAAAGCAAACTCACTGCCATCGAATCCACTCTGACTCCCCATGACCTGAGTTCTACCCTATAGGACAGGGTCCAACTGCTCCTGTGGGTATTTGAGATTGTAACTTTATAGGATTGGAAAGTTTCATGTTTTTCCCTGAGAGTGGCTGGTGGTATTGAACTGTTGGCTTTGGGCTTAGCAGCCCAATATGTAATCACCCACGCCATTATTAAATGAGAGCTACGAGTTTCTGACATTTTCTGTGAGGTGGTAGAAGTATATGTCATTCCTATATTTAAAGAAGGTAAATCTACTGAAAGAGATCAATTGCCATGGCTTTCCAAAGAGAGGAGAGATGTTAGTTTTAAGGATATATAGAGCTGTGAGTCATCCCTGGAGAGTACAAATGGTTAAAACACTTGGCCATTAACAGAAACTGAGGAGGTTCAAGCGCACCCAGAAATACCTTGGAAGAAAAGCCTGGCCATCTGTTTCTGAAAGGTTATGCCCATTGAAAGTCCTATGACTCACCATGAATCGCAATCAACTCAGTGTCAAATGGTCATTTTAAATTTCAGGATGGTTCCTGGGCACAAAGCAAACATTCTAAGTTGTCTATTGAAGAGGAGGTTTGTGAGAGCACCTGGCCCATTCAAACACAACTGATGAGGAACCTCGGTGGGGCCACTGTACACAGACCAGGCGATGCTTTCTCCACATCTGGTTTTGTTGGATGCTGTCAAGTTGGTTTCAACTCGTGGTGACTCTACATACAACCGAAAGAAACACTGCCTGCTCCTGTGCCAGCCTCACAATTGTTATGTTTTAGTGTGTTGTTGTAGAAACTGTGTCCATCCATCTTGGTGAGGGTCCTCCCCTTTTGGGCGCCCCTTTACCAAGCATGATGCCCTTTTCCATGATGTTGCTCCTCATATCTTTCAAGACAGATCTTGCTCCTCAAATGAAATTCTTGCAGAGAGAGTGAAAACACACCTGATTTTCCTAGAGTCTCATTTCCCAAAGTGGGCAACACCACCCACGTACTGGGCACAGAAAAATCCAGAGATCTATAAATCAGATATCTACATTTTATCCTGGATGGTGGGCTATAGTACAAAATTCTTTCATTGCTGGGGGGTCCTGAGTAATTTCTTTTTCTGAAAAGAGGGCAGTAGGCAGAATACGTTTGGGAACCTTTGGTCTGGAGCAGGAGCTGGAAACCTGTTTTTCTGCCAAGGACCATGTGGTGATTTATAACATCATTCATGGGGCCATAGAGGTCAAATATTTAATGAACTCACCCCTAAGGTGATGGCTACAAATGCTTCTCGTTGGTGAGATGTGTGATGCTGGCAGCAATTGATTATTTGGGGGGCCCTATACAGCCCTCGGGCCATACGTTGGTCTAAGGTAGTGGATCTCAACCAGTGGGTCACAACACCTTTGGGGGTCCAATGACACTTTCACAGGGGTTGCCTGGTTCATCGCAGTAGCAAAATTACAGTGATGAATGAGCAATGAAATAATTTTTATGATCGGGGTAAACACAACCTGAGGAACTGTATGAAAGAATCATGGCATTCGGAAGTTTGAGAAACACTTGTCTAGGGAATGGTTGGGATCTCCATGTAGGCTACACATGAACTTCCTAGGCAGTCAGGCAGCGTATCACTTGGGTTTCATTGGAGAGGAAAGAACTATTGATCATGTTTCAAGGACAAACAAATCTGGAAGGAAATGCTATTGTGGATGAAAACAAAACATAAAACAAACTCTTGAAAGATTCCTGTATGTTGGGGTGAATTGCAATCCAGAAAATTAAAGGATATCTCTGAGGGTTCCAGCAGGAAACAAACCATGCAGAAGATTTAATTAAAGAGAGTTTAATGAAGACTATTCACAGTGGTGGGGATGGGCTTAAGAAAGCCAACAAAAGATAAGGAGGCCCCGAGGGTCTAACAAGAGCATAAAGCTGTTGCCACGTGTCCTATGGAATTTTCTCTTCAGCTCTTTGACTTTGTCATTTTTTCTCATTGTCTTAGCTATTCTATGATATAGAGCAATTCTGACTCATAGGAATTTGATACTACTGTCCTCTCCCAATTTCCTTTATTTTCCAACTTCATGTGTGTTAAAATATGCAGTATTGCATCAGATTTCCTATGCTCTAAAACAGTGGTTCTCAACCTTCCTAATGCCTTGGCACTATAATGAAGTTCCTGATGTTGTGGTGAACATCCATTCGTAAAAATATTTTCGTTGCTACTTCATAACTGTAATTTTGCTACTATGAAGAAGAGACCGACCCCTGTGAATGGGTATCTCAACCCCCAAAGAGGGCCCGATCCACAGGTTGAGAACCGCTGCTCTAAACTAAGAGGTGTTTCTTTAAGATGTAGTTCAGTATATTGTTAGACGCCCAAGTCCTGTTGTTGTTGTTGTTGTTAGGTGCCGTCGAGTGGATTTTGGCTCACAGCAACTCTATATACAATGTACTGAAACGCTGCCCCGTCCTGTGCATTCCTCACAGTGGTTCTTTGCTTGCGCTCATTGTTGCAGCCACTGAGCTATTCCAAATTGTAGGGGCTGCCTCTCCTTTGCTGCCCTTCTACTCTACCAATATCTGTGTCTTCCTCTAGGACAGTGCTTCTCAACCTTCCTAAATCCACAGCACTTTCATACAGTTTCCTTTGTAGTGGTAGACCCCCAATCATAAAATTATATTCTTTGCTACTTCGTAACTCTCGGTTTGTTACAAGTTATGAATAGTGCAACCCTGTAAAGGGTTCGTCCAAGCCCCAAAGGGGTCACGACCCACATGGTGAGAACCGCTGCTGTAAATTGAGAGGAGTTTCTCTTCAGGTCTATTTCACCATACTGTTAGAAGCTCAAGTCCATTTGTTGTTGTTGTTAGGTGCCGTCGAGTGGGTATGTCTCATAGCAACTCTACGCACAATATAATGAAACGCCGCCCTGTCCTGTGACATCCTCACAGTGGTTCTCTGCTTGCGCTCATTGTTGCAGCCACTGTGCTAATGCATCTTGTTGGGGACCGCCTCTCTTTTCCTGCCCTTTCATACCAAGATTTGGGACTTCCGCTAGAGCAGTGGTTCTCAACTTTCCTTATGCCATGATATTTTCATACCGATTCTCATTTAGTGGTGACCCCCCCCAACCATAAAATGATTTCATTGCAGCTTCATAACTGTAATTTTGTTACTGTTATGAGTTACGACACCCCTGTGAAATTTTCATTCCATATCCACAAAGGGGTTGCGACACACAGGTGAAGATCCCCTGCTCTAAACTAAGAGGAGATTCTCTTAAGATAGAATTCAGCATACTGGTAGATGAACAAGTTCTGTTGTTATTGGTGTTAGGCACCATCGAGTGGGTTTTGGCTCATAGTAACTCTATGTACAATATAATGAAACGCTTTCCCATCCTATGCCATCCTCACAGTGGTTCTTTTGCTTGTGCGCATTGTTGCAGCCACTGTGCTAATCCAACTTTTGGGTAGCTGCCTCTTTTTTGTGGCCTTTCTACTGTACCAAGACTTGTGTCTTCCTCTAGGGCACTGGTTGTCAAATTTCCTAATGCCATGAGCCTTTCATACAGTTCCTCATGTAGTGGTGACCCCCATCATAACATTATTGTTACTTCGTAACTCTAATTTTCCTACATTTATGAATCATTTCACACCTGTGAAAGGGTCATTTCGATCGCCAAAAGTGGTCGCGAACCACAGGTTAAAAACCGCTGGTCTAAAGTAAGAGGAGTTTCTCTTAATATCTACTTCATCCTATTGTCAGAAGCACAAATCCTATATTGTTAGATTCTGTTGTGTAGCTTTTGACGCCTAGCAACTCTAAGCACAATATGATGGAAAGGTGTCCTGTCCTGCGCCATCCTCCCAGTGGTTCTTTTGCTTACGCGGATTGTTGCAGTCACTGTTGTATTCCATCGTGCTGTGGGCTGCCTCTTTTTGCTGCCCTTCTACTGTACCCAGATCTATGTCTCCCTCTAGGGCAGTGGTTCTCAACCTTCCTAATGTCATGACTCTTTCACACCATTCCTCATGTACCAGTGACCCCCCCCCCAGTCATAAAATTATTTTCCTTGTTACTCCATAACTATAAATTTGCTATTGTTATGAATCAGGTCACCCATGTGAAATGCTCATTGTTCCCTCCTAAGACGTCGTGACCCACAGTTAGAGAACTGTTACTCTACACTAAGAGTTTCTTTTAAAGTCTTCTTCAGCATATTGTTAGAGGCACAAATCCTGTTGTTTGGTGCCTTCGAATGGGTTTAGGCTCATACCAACTCTATGCACCATGTAATGAAATGCTTTCCCGTCCTGTGCCTTCCGTACAGTGGTTCTTTTGCTCACACTCATTTTTGCAGCCACTGTGCTAATCCATCTTGTTGGGCACTGCTTCTCTTTTCCTGCCTTTCTGTACCAAGATATGTGTCTTCCTCTAGAGCAGTGGTTCTCAACTTTCCAAATGCCACAACCACTTCACACCATTCCTCGTGTAGTGGTGACATCCAACCATAAAATATTTGCATTGCTACATCATAATTGTAATTTTGCCTCTGTTATGGATCATACAATTATATTCATTGATATTTCATAACTGTACTTTTGCTACTGTTATGAATCAGGCCATCACTGTGAAGGGGTGATTCGAAACACCCCCACCCTGAAAGTGTTCACGACCCAATGTTGAGAAGCCTGCTGTAAACTAAGAAGAGTTGCTCTTAAGATTTACTTCAGCATATTGTTAAACACACAAGCCCTGTTGTTATTGTTGTTAAGTTCCGCGGAGGGGGTTTTGGCTCATCGCATCTCTATGCACAATATCATGAAATGCTTCCCAGACCTGTGCCATCCTGCCAGTGGTTGTTTGCTAGTGCTCATTGTTGGAGCCATATTTGGGGGGGCTGGCTATTTTTTGTTGCCCTTCTACTCTACCAAGATTTGTGTCTTCCTTTAGGGCAGTGGTTTTCAACCTTCCTAATGCCACAACATTTTCATACCGTTCCTCATATAGTGCTGACTGCCAAATCATAAAATTATTTTCATTGCAACTTTGTAACTCTAATTTTTCTACTGTTATGACTGGGCGACCACTATGAAAGGTTCATTCATCCCCCAACAGGGCTCATGACCCAAAAGTTGAGAACCGCTGCACTAAACTAATAGGAGTTTCTCTTAAGGTCTACTTCAGCACATTATAAGAAACACAAGTCCTGTTGTTTTGTTGTCAGGTGCAGTCGAGTGGGTTTTGACTCATAGCAACTCTATGCTCCATATAATGTAACGCTGCCCCATCTTGTGCCATCCTCACAGTGTTCCCTTAGCTTGAGTTCATTGCTGCAGCCACTATGCTATTCCATCTATTTGGGGGCTGACTCTATATTGTGGCCCTTCAACTGTATCAAGACTTGTGTCTTCCTGTAGGACTGTGGTTTTCAGCAATCCTAATGCCACGACCCTTTCATACAGTGCCTCGTGTAGTAATGACCCCCCAACCAAAAAAATTGTACTGTTGCTACTTCATAACTGTAATTTTGCTACTGTTACCTATCTGGCCACGCCTATGGGAGGGTCATTCGAACACCCCCAAAGGATTTACCACTCACAAGTTGAGAACGGCTGCTCTAAACTAAGAGCAGTTTCTCTCACGGTTTAGTTGAGCATACTGTTAGTTGTATGATATCTCCTGTTATTGTTGTTTGGGCCGTGGAGAGGGTTTGGGCTCATAGCAACCCTGTGCACAATATAATAAAGGCCTGCCCAGTCTTGCATCATCCTCACGGTGGTTCTTTGCTTGTGCTCATTGTTGCAGCCACCGTGCAAATCCGTCTTGTAGGGACTTCCTCTCTTCTGCTGCCCTTCTACTGTACTTGCGTCTTCCTCTAGGACAGTGTTTCTCACCCTTCCTATTTCTACGACCTTTCCATACACTTTCCAATGTGTAGTGGTGGTCCCCAAAGCATAAAGGTTTTTTCTACTGTTATTCCATAACTGTAATTTTGCAAGTCTTATGAATCTAGTCACCCTGTGAAAGGGTTGTTCAACCAACCAAAGTGGTCACAAATCACAGGTTGAGAACCGCTGTTCTAAATTAAGAGGAGTTTCTCCTGTGGTATAGCTCAGTATATTATTACACGCACGAGTCCTGTTCTTATTGTTGTAAAGGGCTGTCGAGTGGGTTTGGCTCAAAGTTGGCTCATAACAACTCTATGCACAGTATCATGAAACACTGTTCCATCCTCTAACACCCTCACACTTTTCTTTTGTTTTCACTCATTGTTGCAGTCTCTGTGCTAATCCATCTTTTGGGGGACTGACTCTCATTTGCTGACACTCTACTGAACCCAGATTTGTGTCTTCCTCTAGGGCAGTGGTTCTCAAACTTCCTAATGCACGACTCTTTCACACCATTCCTCATGTATTGGTGACCTTCCCCCCCCCAATCATAAAATTACTTTCCTTGTTACTTTATAACTAAAATTATGCTACTGTTATGAATCAGGCCACCATGTGATATAGTCCTTCTCCACCCCACCCCCCAAAAGGCATCACGACCCACAGTTTGAGAACTGCTATTCTACACTAAGAGGAGTTTCTTTTTAAGGGATGTTTCAGCATATTGTTAGAAGCACAAATCCTGTTCTTGTTTTTGGCTGCCTTCGAGTGGGTTTTGGCTCATACCAACCCTATGCACAATGTAATGAAACGTTGTTCTCACGGTGGTTCTTCTGTTTGGGCTCATTGTTGCGGCCACTGTGGTAATCCATCTTGTTAGGGAATACCTCTCTTTTCCTGCCCTTCCGTACCAAGATTTGTGTCTTCCTCAAGAATAGTGGTTCTCAACTTTCTGAATGCCACTACTATTTCATACCAGTCCTCATGTAGTGGTGACTCCCCAACCATAAAATATTTTCATTGCTACATCATCACTGTAATTCCGCTTCTGTTATGGATCAGGCCACCCATGTGAAAGGTTCATTAGTCTTCTAAAGGCACTGTGACACAGTTTGAGAACCACTGGTCTAAACTAAGGGGAGTTTCTCTTAAGGTTTACTTCAGCATATTCATAGACGCACAGTCCTGTTGTTATTGTTTGGTGCCTTTGAGTGTGTGCTGGCTCATAGCAACTCTATACACAATATAATGAAACGTGACCCCATCTCGTGCCACCCTCACAGTGGTTATTTTGCTTGTTGTCATTGTTGCAACCATGGGCTAATCCAACTTTTGGGGGGCTGCCTCTCTTTTGCTGCCCCTCTACTGCCCTTTCATTCATTTCCTCATGTAGTGATGAACCCCCAATCATAAAATTATTTTCATTGCTACTTCGTAACTTTAATTTTGCTACAGTCATGAATCAGGCCTCCACTGTGAAAGGGTCATTTGACCCTCCCAAAGGGCTCGCGACCCACAGGTTGAGAACCACTGCTCTAAACTAAGAGGATTTTCTCTTAGGATCTACAGCACCGTATTGTGAAAAGCATGAGTCCTACAGTGATTGTTGTTAGGTGTTGTCCTTTGGGTTTCGATTCTCAGCAACTCCACACACAAGATAATGAAACGCTGCCCCGTCCTGTGCCATCCTCACAGTGGTTTCTTGTCTGCACTCATTGTTGCAGCCACTGCACTAATCTATCATCTGGGGGTCTGCCTCTCATTTGCTGCCTTTCTGCTCTGCCAAGATGTCTGTCTTGCTCGAGGACAGTGGCTCTCAACCTTCCTCTAATGCCACAGGCCTTTTATACCACTCCTCATGTAGTGGGTACAATCCCAGTCATCAATTTATCGTCATTGCTACTTCATAACTGTAATGTAGCTACTGCTATGAATTGGGCCACCCCTGTGCACGGGTAGTTCATCACCCTAATGGAGTCATGACCCACAGGTTGAGAATCTCTGCTCCAAACTATGAAGATTGTCTCTTAAGATATATTTCAGCACATTGTTAGAAGCAAAAGTCCTGTTGTTATTGTATTTAGGTGCCTTCAAGTGGGTGTGGCTCATAGCAACTCCATGCAAAATATAACGAAACGCTCCCCCATCCTGTGCTTTCCTCACAGTGGTTCTTTGCTTGCGCTAGTTGTTGCAGCCACTGAGCTATTCCAACTTGGAGGGGCTGCCTCTCCTTTGCTGCCCTTCTACTTTACCAACATTTGTGTCTTCCTCTCGGACAGTGGTTCTCAATCTTCCTAAATCTACGACCCTTTCATGCAGTTCCCAAAATAGTGGTGGACCCCCAGTAATACAAAATTTTCGCTGATATTTCATAACTGTAATTTTGCTAATCTTATGAATCAGGCAACCCTTGTGAAAGGGTCATTCAACCCACTCACTCCCAAAAAGAGTTCGTGATTCATAGGCTGAGAAGCCTGCACTAAACTAAGAGGTGTTTCTCTTAAGATCTACGTCAGCATATTGTTAGAATCTCAAGTTCTTTTTGTGTTGCTGTTAGTTGCCGTCGAGTGGGTTTTGACTCTCAGCAACTCTACGCACAATATAATGAAACGCTGCCTCGTCCTGTGCTGTCCTCACAGTGGTTCGTTGATGGCATTCATTGTTGCAGCCACTGAGCTATTCCATCTTGTAGGGTCTGCCTCTCACTTGCTGCCCTTCTGCAGTACCACGTTTTGTGTATTCCTCTCAGGCAGTGTTTCTGAACCTTCTTAATGGCATGGCTCCTTTATACAATTCTTAATGTTGTGGTGATCCTCCAACAGTAATTTTTTTTCATTGTTACTCCATTACTGTGATTCCACTACTGTTATGAATTGGGCAACACCTGTGAGAGGCTCGTCTGAAACCCCATAGGGGTCACGACCCACAAGTTAAGAACCACTGCTCTAAATTTAGAGGAGTTTCTCTTAAGATCTAGTTCAGCATATTGTTAGAAGTACACGTCCTGTAATTGTTGTCGTTAAGTTCCGTCGAGTGGGTTTTGACTCTTAGCAACTCTATGCACAATATAATGAAACGCTGCCCTGCCCTGTGCCACCCTCACCGTGCTTGTGTGGTTGGCCTCAGTGTTGCAGCCACTGTGCTAATCCAACTTGTTGGAGACTGCCGCTCTCTTCCTTCCCTTCTGTACCAAATTTGTGTCTTTCCCTAGAGAAGTGGTTCTTAACCTTCCTAATGCCACTACCCTTTCATATCGATTCTCATTTAGTGGGGACCAGCAACCATAAAATTATTTTCATTGGTACTTTGTCACCCTAATTGAACTACCGTTATGAATCCGACAACCCCCGTGAAAGGGTCATTCTACCCTCCCAAGGGGTGCGACCCACAGGTTGAGAACTGCTGCTCTAAAGTTAAAGGACTTTCTCTGAAGTCCTACTTCACCATATTTTAGAAGCACAAGTCCTGTAGTTATTTTTGTTGAGTGCTGTCGAGTGGGTTTCTGGTCACAGCAACTCTATGCACAATATAATGAAATGCTGCCCAGTCCAATGCCATGCTCAGAGTTGTTCATTTGCCTGTGCTCATTGTTGCAGCCACTGGGCTAATCAACCTTGTAGGGGCTGCCTCTCCTTTGCTGCCCTTCTACTCTACCAAGAATTCTGTCTTCCTCTAGGGAAGTGGTTCTCAACCTTCCTAATGCCACGACTCTTTCATACCATTCCTCATGTAGTGGTGACTGCCAAATCATGAAATTATTTTCATTGCTACATCATAACTCTAATTTTTCCACTTTAATGAACGGTCCACTGCCGTGAAAGGGTCATTCACTCCCCAAAAGGGGTCACGACCCTCAGTTTGAGGCCCCCTGCGCTAAACTAATAGGAGATTCTCTTAAGGTCTACTTAGGTACATTGTTAGAAAAACAAGTCCTGTTTTTTTTTTTTCTTGTGGGTTTTTACTCATAGCAACTCTATGTCAATATAATGAAACACTGTCCCGTCTTGTGGCATCCTTGCAGTGTTTCTTTGGCTTGTGTTTATTGTTGCAGCCACTGTGCTATCCCATCTATATTGGGGCTGAGTCTATTTTGTTGCCCTTCAACTGTATCAAGAATTGAGTCTTCCTCCTGGACAGTGGTTTTCAACATTCTTACTCACGACCCTTTCATACAGTTCCTCATGTAGTCGTGACCAACCAACCATAAAATTATTTTTGTTGCTATATCATAGCTATAATTTTGCTACTGCTATAATTCAGGCCACCCCATGAAAGGGCTGTTTGACCCCCTAAGTAGACACGACCCACAGGTCGAGAGCCGCTGCTCTAAACGAAGGGGAGATTCTCTTAAGGTCTTCTTCAGCATATTGTTAGAAGCACAAGTCCTGTTGTTATTGTTGTTGGGTGCAGTCGAGTGAGTTTGGCTCATAGCCACTCTCTGCACAATATAATGAAACTCTGGGGGTCTTAAAGGCTTGAAGGCAAACAGGCTGAAATCTAGCTCGGAAGCAACAAAGCCCACAGAGAAGAAGCACACAAGCCTAAGTGAACACGAGGTGTTGAAGGGATCAGGTAGCAGACACCAAAGAATAAAAACCATCATTGTGTGATCACCTTCCCCACATAAACGCTGAAGATGAATGTGTGCATAAGTAAGTGTGGTGAAGAAGGCTGATGGTGACTGGCTATCAAGCGATATAGCGTCCCGTGTCTTAGAGGCTTGAAAGTAAAAAAGCAGGCCCAGAAGCAACAAAGCCCACATGGAAGCATCACACCAACATGTGTGATCATGAAAGGCTGAGGGGACCAGTTTTCAAGCAACAAAGGCAGGAGGGGGATTATATCATCGTGAATGAGGGGAGTGCATGACGGGGGACCAATGCCCACCTGTAGACAACTGGACATCCCTTACGGAGGGGTAGTGGGAAGGAGATGAGTCACTCAGGGTTCAGTGTAGCAATAATGAAACTCACAACCTTCCTCTAGTTATTAAACGCTTCCTCCCCGCACCGCTCATGATCCCAATTCTACCTTGCAAACCTGATTAGACCAGAAGATACACAGCGGTACACACGGGAACTGGAAACACAGGAAATCCAGCACAGATGAACCCCCCCAGGACTAGCGGTGAGAGTGGCGATACTGGGAGGGAAGTGGGTGTAGAAATGGGAAACCGATCACAAGGATCTACATATAACTTCCCCCCTGGGAGATGGGCAACAGAAAATTGGGTGAAGGGTGACGCCGCGCAGTGTAAGATAAGAGAAAATAATAATGTATAAATTATTAAGGGTTCATGAGGGAAGAGGAGCAGGGTGAGAGGGGGAGAGGGGAAAGGGGAAATAAGCTGATTCCAGGAACCCAAGCGGAAAATAAATTTTGAGAATGATGAAAGCAATGAATGTATAAGTGTGCTTTACACAATTGGTGTATGTATGGATTGTGATGAGTTGTATGAGCCCCAATAAAATGATTTTAAAAAAGAAAAGGAAAAAAATATCTATAAATGAATGAAGGCAACATATGTACAAAATGCCTGATGCAATCAATATGGATTGCAACAAAAGTTGTAAGAGTCTCCAAGAAAAGATTTTTAATAAAAATGTATATATAATAAATATTTTCTTAACTTATATAAATGATTAATAAGAATAAAATTAAGCAGCCTGGGTTTTTATAGGAAAAATGATAAAAGAACAAATGAGAGATTCAGCAGGAAGCAATGGATTGGAAAATATTATAAGGAAAGTTTTCTCTTATATGGAATGTACATTCTCTTACATGACAACAATCAGAATATGCCGTAAGAACCTTCGACCAAATACTAGAATAAAATAGAGGAAACAATTCCCAACCCTTCAATAAAATGCTATATGCTTTCTATGATTTTCACAAAAGTTCAAATTCTTTAACAAAATATTTTGTTCATTCAAATTTTTAATTATGCATAAATTTATGTCTACTTGCATTACATCTCATACAAAGGCATAAGAATTGTTTTTCTCTATCTAAAACTAAATAGAAGATAGTGAAGGTGAAAAAATAGCTTTTGTGAATGTTGCTTTGAAATACAAATGGCATTGTCCTAAGAAATATAAATGAGTTAATTTTTTAAATCATTTTATTAGGGGCACATACAACTCTTATCACAATCCATACATACATCAGTTGTGTAAAGCACATCCGTACATTCATTGCCCTCATCATTCTCAAAACATTTGCTCTCCACTTAAGGCCCTGGCATCATGTCCTCATTTTTCTCCGCCCTCCCTGTTCCCCCCTCACTCATGAACCCTTGATAATTTGTCAGATCTTACATATTTTGTCTCCCTTCACCCACTTTTCTGTTGTTCATCCCCCGGGAGGAAGTTATATGTAGATCCTTGTAACTGAGGTCTCAGAGCAGCTGGGTGTGATGCAAGGGAGGCTCTGGAAGCAGCTGCAGACACTGCGGGAGTTGGCAGCCCAACAGTGAGGGTCACTGCATCCGTGGGTACCAGAAAACTGGCTGGGGTTGCTTATTCCCCTAGATGCTACCCCTGCCTTGAAGAGAACCGTGACGGAGGCCTGTAGACATGTGTCAGGAATAGATGAGTCCTTCACTGTTTCCTCTTCCCACAAACCTTTGAGGAGAGCCTGCAGGGCAGGGGCTCGGCTCCCTGGCTCCAGTCACCTGCCCTTCCCCACAGCCACACCCTCGCCAGCCCCAACGCCCCCTGGCCTGGGTTTGCTTCTTGAATCCAGAGGAGCAGCCTGGGCAAAGACCATGAAGAACCTTGTCCTTCAGGCAGCCCCTTTGATTGGGTCCCTTGTCTCATGCAGAGTGTGGACACATGCACACTAACTGTTGGGTGACTCAGGCTGTCACCACAGGGGCCAGGATCTGAAGAGGATGCTGGCACTGCAGGGCTTCCTGAGGGAAGCTGAGGACTTGCAGAGCTGGCTGAGCAGCCAGCAGCAGGTGGCCAGAGGAGAGAGGACTATGAGCACACCCTAGTGAGGAAGGGGCTAGGGGCAAGGAAGGTGCCCTGGAGCCGAATGAAGACGGGTGGTGGAGGGGGGGCTGCATGCACAATGGGCTGATGTGGAACATCAGTCTGGGCTGAGGACACCTGTGGCTTCCTATTCCCCTCTCTGCATAGAGGGGCAAGTTCTGTGGCTGTCCAGTCCTGCCCTGCCCAGTCACTCTCTGAGGTGTCTCACAGCCCACCAGCCAGGGCCCCCTGTGACCCCTCTCCTCTCTTCTCAGCTCCTCTTAACCAAGTTTGCAATGTTTCCGCACCAAGTGAAGATGGGTGGCCACCAGGGGGCAGCCTGCCCCACTAGCGGAGAGCCTGCTGGAGTGGTGTCCCAGCACTGCCCCCAGGGCCCAGCAGTGGTGACAGGACCTACAGTGAGTACCAGCTGCCTGGAGCAGGGATGAGTTTGGGGGAGGTGCTGGGCATGGGGTGGAGGGGCTTCCAGGGAGACCCTTGCAGTGCTGCGGCTTTGCCAAACCCCTGAGAGGTGAACTGGCTTTCTGTGTGCCCACATTGGGGGCCCGGGCCACGTGTTCCAGGGAGCAACTTGTGCAGCCTGGAGCTTGGGACCCCTTACTTAAGCTGAGAGGCCATGTCGGACGACCTTCAGCAAAGCTCAGCCTTTGAGTTCTGGGCTTCTGGCTTCAGGGCACGGTGAGGGCAGCTGCTGGTTCTGGCCCAGCTGCAAGCAGCCTGGCTGTACCTGGCCCTTCTGGGGACTCCAGATAGCACTGGGGAAACTGGGTGCACCGAGAGGCTGGGTTACTTGCTAGAGACCACAGCTAATTAGCAGTGGAGTTGAGACCCGATATGGCCCTCACCATAAAAAGGAAGTGTTTTCTGCCCTGGTGACCCTTGGCCTTCCCTGAGGTCAAGGGTGACCATAGCAGCCACATGAAGAGTGTCAGAAGCAGGGCACAGTGACTGCCTCAACCTCCCCACTCTACCCCCGCCGGGGCTCTTCCAGTCTTGGCCTAGTGCCTCTATTGCTGGGGAGCAGGCTGGAGAGTCCCCCACCCCTGCAGGGCCCACAACCTTCCTAGCAGTGCCAGCGGATCTGAGGAGGCACAGCCTGGCAGTGTGTGGCCAGGCTCCCTGGAAATGGTCCCATTGAAGATCTGGTGAGCAGACCGATTGTTTTCCTTTGATTGTGTTACAGACACCTTACAGGAGAGAAGGATGTTTATAGATCACTGTCTACAGTTTCTGACCTTCAAAGCACTCAAAACATTACCATCGAGTCGATTTCTATCATCGAGGCCCTATAGGACAGCACACGACGCCCCTGCGTCTCTGAGGCTGTCACTACGGGAGCAGACAGCTAAGCCGCATCTTTCTGATGGGTTTCAGATCACTGACCTTGCCATGAGGAGCAGCCCGGGGCATGCCTTTTTCTGACCTTGGGTTTGACTAATATATATATATATACACATATAATGCACATATATATATATATGAATTTTAATATAGAGGGTTTTTGTTTTAAGTGGAAACATGCAGAGCAGTTTAACAATAATATAACACAGCACTCTTCTTGCCTCCTCCCTGACCCCTCCCTCCCTCCTGATTTTTGAGGGCAAATGCTCCCGTTTGCTCTGGGAAGCACTTGCCTCACAGGTGCCATGCGTTCACTTTATCAGCTCGACTGTTGCTTGGGCGGGGTGATTCCCGGAGCTGGGCTCTGTTTTGGATTTGAAGGGCCCTGGTCTCGGGGTTCCAGCAGTCCCTGTCAAACTTGTAATGCCCTCTCTTCATGAAGTCAACTTCCATTGGCTTTCAAGCTGTGCACAAGTTGCCAGTTTGAGCTCAACCAGAGCAGTTTGAGGTGGTGGCTGGGCACCATCTAACTCTCCTGGTCTCTAGGACAAGGATGGAGGGCTGTGGTGTTGGTGGTCCGTTAGTCCTGTGGACTGCTTTGCTTCAGTTTTTGATTTTCTTCACTCGTCAACTCCAGATGGGGAGAGAGGGGATCCTAGTTGCTAGAAGTGGCTTTGCAATGGAGACAAACATTTTATACTAAAGTGAGATTCTTACGTGACATTTGCGTGACTGCAGCAGCCCCTGCTCATCTTCCTCCGTGCTCACCCTAGCTGACCACCTTCCTACCTCAGAGGATGGGGCACTCCCTCTGCCCGTCCACCCTCAGGTCCTCACTTTCAGTCCCACAGGATCCTGTGGTATCAATCCCCCCCACCCCGCTATCAGCCCCACCCCCAGCCTACACAAGGATTACAAACCCTCGCTCCACTCAGATTCTCTGTAGCTAGTGTCACCTCCCCTGTGTTCCTCAGAGTGTGCTCTGCACCCATGAGATTATTGATTGGTTTCCACCCATAGTGACCCTCTGTGTCCCACAGGGCTTGCTCTGGGGGCAGCTCTCAGAGGGGGAAATCAGGAGGAGGAAGGGAGGGAGCAGTTGGGCAGAAGAAGCTGTGATGGACCCCACAGAGCCAGACTGCCCATGGAGGACAGGACCCTGTGGCTGTTTCCCCAAATGGGTTCCCCTCAGGGCAGATCAATGCTCTGGAGACCCCACCGCAGGTGGAGGCCCCTCGACCCCTCCTCAGTCCCGCCCTCCACACCCTCACCTACATTTGGAGCTGGGTGAGCTTCTCCTCCTGGGCTGCCAGCTGCCTTTCCAAGTCCTGGTGCCAGGCATGTGGCCCTCTAAGGGGCGGATCCCTGCTCACCCCACAGTCAGGATCTAGCAGGAGGTCCTCTCAGGAGGCCAGCCAGACCTCGGCCTGACCCAGCATTCCCCGCAGCTCCTCCTGGACCTGGCTCACCTGGCAGTGCTCCTGGTGAAGGGCCCAGTCTGTCCAGAGCTCCTGCAGCTTCCTGTCCAGCTCCCGGAGACACTGTGACCTGGGGGGCAGAGGGCAGTTGGGAGGGGCTCAGGGTGTCGACTGGGTGGGGCAGGGCTGGGTTACCATGGAGCAGGGAGAAGCAGGAAAGGGAGCTCTGGCCACGCACCACCCTGGCCCTAGCCCTCAGCGTGCACATCATTGGGGTCATGACGTGGCTAGTGTCCAGCAGCTGCTACCCCGCCAGCCGCACTGCCGCACTCTCAGGCAGAGCTCCTGCCCCAGTGTCTCCTTGGCCCCAGCTGGCCTTTCTGAGGATATAGACTAGCGCCTGCTTCTCTTGAGCCCGAGTGCTGGGTGGGGGACAGGGCATGGGAACAGGTCTCAGGGCCAGAGGGCAGAACAGGGAGGAGGCAGGGAAGAGCTGGGTGCCCCCACCCGCATGGAACAGAGCGAGCCCCCATCCAGTTGGGGTGGCACATACAGCAGTTCCTGGCAGTGCCTGAGGAAGGCGTGGCCATGGGCTACCCACTCCAGCTGCTGGCCCTGCTCCCAGGCCTTCATGTCCAGGTGGCCCAGGGCTCCTGCACCTCAGCCAGCTGCCCGGCCAGGCTCTCCTGGACCGCAGGGTGTACCTGGATGGACTCCATCCCCATCTGAACCACCACCTTGTCCACAGCCACCAACTCCCTCTGCAGCTGGCAGAGAGCAGGCTGAATGCTCCTCCACCCAGGACTCTGCAGGCCATCCTGGCTGTACCCCAGCCTAGGTCAAGCCCAGGCCCGTCACCCCCCATCCCAGAGGTGGCAGTGGCAGGCTGCAGTCCTGCCTGGGGTCAGCTGGAGGTGAGGGCACCTCATCCATCCATTGCCTAAAAAGAGGTGTTCTTGCGGTGGGGAGGGACTGGGGCCCTCCCCTGCAGGAGGCGGTGCTGGCGCCGCAGGACCTCCACAGACGCCAGGTCGTGGCCAAGGACAGCACCCTCCACCAGGACCACCTTCTGCATGTGGCCCCACAGCTCTAGCGCCGCCTGGTGGAAATTGAGGGCACAGCGGGAAGGAAGGCCAGCAACTTTCTCCCTGAGAACAGGGCCACCTCCTTTTGAGCAAAGACTGTGGCTTGGGGATTTGTGGGGCGTTAACACGGAGGGAAATAGGACGAAGACTCTATTCCCTAACTTATAACAGGGAGAATCTGGAAAGCTGGTATTCCACGGTAGGAAAGCCTCTACTTTGGTAAGTTAGAGGTAAAGTCCAAGTACATTATCCTGCTTTAAAAATCATTCCCACGGATTCTCCGTTAACTGCTAGGCTGCCTTAATGTGAGCACATGACTGATTGTATCTCTGTGTAGAAGCAGATATGGTCCTTTTGCCCTCTCTTCCCACCGTGACACCCAGCCCCCCTTGTAGCTTCCCCCAATGCAGGTATTAGCTTTCCTCACCTTGGTGAGCTCAAGTACAGGGGCCTTACGATAGATACCGCCCACCTTGTGACCCATGTCACTACTGAAGAGGTGTGTCTCCAGGCTCCCTATACACATCCCAAGATAGCAAAGGTTCCACTTCTCCCAGTTCCACGTGGTCCATCAAGAGGAGCTGAAGTGAGCATGCCTAATAAAACATGTCTGACTCTGTATTGTATTCTCTCGACCCTGTCTTTCCTGTCCTCTATGACTTTACCATGACCTTTACCTATTATCATCGCTGTACATTCGCGCCTTCTTGCCCTTCGGTGGTTAGAAGATGGATGGTTTCCTCTGTTCACAGCAGGTTCCTGATGAGGCCTGGGGCCCACAGGCAGGGCCCGAGGGAGGAAAGGGTCTTGACACGCATGTTGGGAGGAAGGCAAAAAGATGGGGAGCCCTGAGCACATGAGGATTGAGGCTCAGGGAGCGAGTGGGCTGCCTGTCAGGGGGTCTGCCTGTAGCAACTCCAACAGTCAGTGAGGAGAGGGCTGGCCCCGGAGCCACCCAGCCCCAGGATTTCGGTTGCAGGACCTGTCAGGTGCTCAGTGCACTGAGACACCAGATCCCGAGAAAGGAGGGTGTGGGGAGGGGAGGCAGGGAGCTCTAAGAGTGGCGGTCAGCAAGAAGACCAGCAGGGCCTGTGCCCCAAACGAAACTGTGGACCGTGCTCAGGGAGCATTGGGAGAGCACACTTCATGCTCCTGCCACAAGGAGTGACCTGCGCTGAAGGACTCCAAACTGGGGGCAGGAAGGAGCATGTTTGGACGGGGAAGGCTGATTGATGCTGGGAGCTGGAGTCAGCCATGCGCCTTCATACACACATGCGCACACGAGAATACACACAGAAGTAAGCATGCACACACCCACATGCCCACCCCTACACATGAGCACACACACACGCACACACATCTGGCGTAGGCCCCTGTGTCCCGAGCCCTTTGGCTGTCGCTGGCCTGTCCCTCTGGGCACCCACCTCTGTGCGGGCTTTCATTGCCTTGTCCAGCCTCACCCATGCGGCCTCTAAACAGCTCCTGTGGACTTGACTCTGGGCCATGGAGCTGGGGGAGGCGAGTTCCAGGGCACCTGCCAGCTCCCTCAGGGTCTGAACCCTGGCAGCCCCACACTCTGCCCTTTCTCCTGGAAGACCTTGAACTTCTCTGCCAGCATCTGCCAAAGGTGGGGCTGGAGAGGGTCAATGTGGATGGGGTTCAGACAGCTCCTAAAACTCACGAAAGGGCCAGCTGGCCCCAACAGCTCCCACATCCCTCAGCCCTGGTTCTAGAACTCTGCAGGGCATCTCCTGCCCCCTCAGCCCACCCAGCATCTACCCTACCCTCCGTTCCTCCATCCACTTTCCCGGCACGACTCACTTCCACACCCTCCAGGTCCTGCCCACACTGTCTCTGGAGAGGGCCCGAGTTCAGGGAACCCAGGGCAGCCCCTGCTGTCTGCGGCCTGTGGAGGAGGCAAAGCTGGGTCCGTGGATCAGGGAGCCTGGTCACAAGGCCCACTTAGCAGGGTCACTTTCCCAAGCCAGGGGCTCCCTGCACCTGCAGGGGCGTTCTGGGAAGAGTTGAGCTGGGCTGAGGATGCCCTGCACAGCCCCAGGCTGAAACAGGTCACAGTACAAGCTACTGCGTTTCCAGCCCAGATGGAGCTTAGGCGAGATAACGATTTGCCCATGATCCTAGCCCAGAGGCTGGCCCGGAGGCTCAGGGGCCCTGCATTTGCTGCATGCAAGAACCATGGAGGGGTGCAGCTTCTACCTTTGAAGGGTGTGCAGTCTCCTCCAAACACACAGCATGCCTGGGTGGCACACAACGTGGCTACCTGTGGAGTGCCGGGCTTTAGAATGACCCCACCTGCTGACTCATGGGGATCCTCCAGAGGGTTTGAAAGCCAGTAAATCTTTCCAGGAGCAGGGAACCTCTTCTATCTCCTGAGGAGCAGTTAGTGGGACTGAACCAGGCAACAGCCCAACACTTCCCAAGCAGGCCTCCTGGAGCATCGTTAGAGCAAGGGGTAAACTGCTAGTAATACTGGGCTCCTGGGAGGAGAGTTTGCAGAAAGGCCTGAAGCGCTGAGCAAGATCTCAGGATGGTGGCCCTCAGGGAGCTTAGGACAAGTTCTAAACCCAGCCAGGAAGTTGAAGGGCTGACCAGAGAGAAGCTGAGGGGGAGGAAAGAGCATGCTGGGATAACTGCTGACCCCCGCCTGGGGCAGGGCTTCCAGGTTGGAGCTGTGGGAGCTGACTCAGGCCAGACCCCACCTGTTCGGAGACGCTGAGGCCACCATCAAAGTTCACAGCCAACTGTCTCATGTGCTCGTCCATATCCAGGTGGGCGCCTGGGGGAGGGGGTGGCTTCTGCAAGTGCTGCCACCCCAGGCCCAGAGTCCCACCCTCAATGCCCGGTCCCTTGGCCACCATGCTGTCTCAGGAGAAAGCCACAAGTATCCCAGATGCTGTGTCCCACTGGGTGGAGGCCCCCCTGAGGAGACATGGATCACACCAATGAATCACACAATCTGCCTCTGACCCCTTGAGACCTCCTCACCCCCCAATATCATCACCCCAGTGCCGCTTCCCACTCTGGACTAGAATGCATAGGTATTAGCAAGAGATAAAACTCACAACACATGGAACCCAGGAACAGGAATGGGAATAGAGATACCAAAATGGTAGGGGGAAGGGGGGTAGAGGATGGAAGGAAGGGGAACCGATAGCAATGAATGACATATAACCACACACCCCTCGCAGGGAGAGGAGCAACAGAAAGCTGAGGATAAAAGAGACAATGGTCGATGTGAGATATGAAAATAATAACAATCTATAATCTATCAAGGAACCACGAGTGGGGGAGGAGGAAAAAAAGGGGAGCTGATCCCAAGGGCTCAATAGAAAGTAAATGTCTAGAAAAGAATGATGGCAATATACGTATGACTATGTCAGATACAATTGGTGTACGGATTGTAACAAGAGTTGTAAGAGCCCCCAATAAGGACACACTGAGGATGACTAAATACACCACTGAAAACCTTATGCTAATCATTGATAAACTGTCAGGTTGTGGAGGGCTAGTAAAACTAGGCAGAACCTTGTCAGAGAGAGGACCAGATGACGAACACTTTTGGTCAGATTAAAGGGGAGGATCAGTGACAAAGAGCCAGACCATTTGAAGAATGCATAGCCAAGGGAGCTGCAACGATGGGTTCAAACATCAGAAAGAAATGAGGGTGGCCCAGGACTGGCAAGCCTTTCCTTGTCCTGTACATTGAGGTTGCTTTGAAGCAGACCAACTGGACAGCACCTACCAACAAGACCAACTGAGGAAGAGGAAGCCACTATGATCCCAGAAACAGACATCACTAGGAAGTGTCAGGAGACTTCTATAAAGTTAACCAATGGCCTGGCCCTTCATCCCAGAAAGCTGGGGAAGCACCATTGTCATGGTTTACCAAACGTTCCTCAGATAAATTTCTGTCCAGCTGCCCATAGGAAGGAGAAATACCTATAGACATGACGGAAGGAAGGTTCACTCCGCTATGGGAATATGCTAATCTGTGCACTTAAATGTTGAAATCCACAGACGCACGTGTATAAAAGAGAGTTGTAAATAAATATTAAATGCACATCAAGAAAACTTCGCTACAAGATTTTTTTAACCTCATAATCCCACCATTATGCCATAGGCCCCCCAGAATCCACAACCATCTACAAAAGAGATGGAATGAGGCTGAATGCTAGTAAGAGCCAAGTCAGAGAAAGCAAAATAATCTCATGTTTGGTGGGCATCTGCATATAGCTGGGGAGCACCCAAAGCTGTTTCACGTAGATAATTTGGCTTCTGCTCAGATATGTCTGAGTGTACGTGAGGTTTGGAAGGAGTAGCATTTAACTGGCTAAGGCATCATCTCCCTTTACTGAATTTCAAAATCAAGATGCTCATGAACTTGCAGTGCTAAAGTGACCAATGCATGAATCATTCCGCTCTTCAATTAACACCACCTGTGCATCTTGGACATTTGGCGTGATAAGCTAACAATATGAGTGAGCATAACCTGTTGTGAAAAACAGGAATATACAGAAAGCTCCATTGTTTAATGTAATTATTGTATACGGGATCCTGCAGGATGTAAAATTTCCCATCAACAACTGATGATGGAAAATGATAATGCTCCTTAACCAACCCCCCCAAAAAAAAACTCATGTTGAGGCACTCTAGAAATGAAAAACGTAAATCTGGGTGAGGCAACACTGAAGACAGCCTATGAAATGTGGCATGTTAAGATTTCCTTCACATTCAAATAGTTGAAAATTTAAGGCATGAGCTGAGAATAGTAAAACTCTTTGAGGCTCCATAATCGTTGCAGGGGAAACACCAGAATAATTGCCTCTTCCTTAATATACTTGAATCTGCTGGAGTTACATTTGGAGGTGATATATGGGAAACTGTTTGAATTACAATAGTATGAAAGTAAAAGCAATTTTACACTGTGAGAAGCTCAAGTGTACTCATTGGAATCGGTTGTCTGAATGACACCCACCTGGAGCTTGTTTTTTTTTTTTTTTTTCAGTTGTAGCTTTTGATTCTGTGTCTTCTCTTCTGCAGGCTAGGTTTTCAAGGTATGACTGCTCTTTCTAGACTTTTGACAAACCTTTAGTCAGCAGGTTAAACGTCTGGTGCTGAATGCAGTTTTCTCTATGGGAAGGAGAAGGACACAGAATCAAAGGGTTTACTCAGATGGTCTATGTGTCCTAACGTAGAAGTCAGACAGAACAGGCACAGGCTAGGGCACCCCTAGGCTTAGGCTAGGGCACCCCTAGGCTTAGGCTAAGGCTACGGCTCCCATAGCCTAAGGCTAGGGCACCCCTAGGCTTAGGCTAGGGCACCCTAGGCTTAGGCTAGGGCACCACTAGGCGTAGGCTAAGGCTAGGGCTCCATTAGGCTCAGGTTAGGGCACCCCTAGGCTTAGGCTAGGGAACCCCTAGGCTTAGGCTAAGGATAGGGCTCCCCTAGCTTAAGGCTAGGGCACCCCTAGGCTTAGGCTAGGGCACCCCTAGGCTTTGGCTAGGGCACCCCTAGGTTTAGGCTAAGACTAGGGCACCCCTAGGCTTAGGCTACGGCACCCCTAGGCTTAGGCTAGGGCACCACTAGGCGAAGGCTAAGGCTAGGGCTCCCCTAGCCACAGGCTAGGGCACATCTAGGCTCAGGTTAGGGCACCCCTAGGCGAAGGCTAAGGCTAGGGCTCCCCTAGCCTCAGGCTAGAGCTCTCCTAGCCTCTGTCTAGGGCACCCCTAGGCTCAGGCAAGGGCACCCCTAGGCTGAGGCTCAGGATAGGGCACCCCTTGGCTTAGGCTAAGGCACCACTAGGCTTAGGCTAGGGCACCCCTAGGATTAGGCTAAGGTTAGGGCACCTCTAGCGTCAGGCTGTGGCACCCCTAGGATCAGGATAGGGCACCACTAGGCTCAGGATAGGGCACCCCTAGGCTTAGGCTAGGGCACCCTTAGGTTTAGGCTAAGGCTAGGGCACCCCTAGGCTTAGGCTAGGGCACCCCTAGGCTTAGGCTAGGGCACCACTAGGCGTAGGCTAAGGATAGGGCTCCCCTAGCCTCAGGCTAGGGCACCCCCCGGCTCAGGCTAGGACACCCCTAGGCTGAGGCTCAGGCTAGAGCTCTCCTAGCCTCTGGATAGGGCACCCCTAGGCTCAGGAAAGGGCACCCCTAGGCTGAGGCTCAGGCTAGGGCACCCCCAGGCTTAGGCTAGGGCACCCCTAGGCTTAGGCTAGGGCACCACTAGGCGTAGGCTAAGGCTAGGGCTCCCCTAGCCTCTGGCTAGGGCACCCCTAGGCTTAGGCAAGGGCACCCCTAGGCTGAGGCTCAGGATAGGGCACCCCTAGGCTTAGGCTAAGGCACCACTAGGCTTAGGCTAGGGCACCCCTAGGCTTAGGCTAAGGCTAGGGCACCTCTAGCGTCAGGCTGGGGCACCCCTAGGCTCAGGATAGGGCACCCCTAGGCTCAGGATAGGGCACCCCTAGGCTTAGGCTAGGGCACCGCTAGGCTTAAGCTAGGGCACCCCTAGACTTAGGCTAGGGCACCCCTAGGCTTAGGCTAGGGCACCCCTAGGCTTAAGTTAGGGCACCCCTAGGATTAGGCTAGGGCACCCCTAGGCTCAGGCTAGGGCCCCCCTAGGCTTAGGCTAGGGCACCCCTAGGCTTAGGCTAGGGCACCCCTAGGCTTAGTCTAAGGCTAGGGCTCCCCTAGCGTAAGTCTAGAGCACCCCTAGGCTTAGGTTATTGCACCCCTTGGCTTAGGCTAGGGCACCCCTAGGGTTAGGATAAGGCTAGGGCACCCCTAAGCTTAGGCTAGGGCAACCCTAGGCTTACGTTAAGGCACACCTAGGCTTAGGCTTAGGCTAGGGCTCCCCTAGCCTACGGCTTGTGCACCCCTAGGCTTAGGCTAGGGCACCCATAGGCTTAGGCTAGGGCACCCCTAGGCTTAGGCTAGGGCAACCCTAGGCTTAGGCTAGGGCATCCCTAGCCTTAGGCTAGGGCACCCCTAGGCTTAGGCTAAGGCTAGGTCTCCCCTAGCCTAAGGCTAGGGCACCCCAAGGCTTAGGCTAGGGCACCCCTCGGCTTAGGCTAAGGCTAGGGCACCTCTAGCATCAGGCTGGGGCACCCCTAGGCTCAGGATAGGGCACCCCTAGGCTCAGGTTAGGGCACCCCTAGGCTCAGGCTAGGGCACCCCTAGGCTTAGGCTAGGGCACCCCTAGACTTAGGCTAGGGCACCCCTAGGCTTAAGCTAGGGCACCCCTATGCTTAGGCTAGGTCACCCGTAGGATTAGGCTAGGGCGCCCCTAGGCTTAGGCTAGGGCACCCCTAGGCTTAGGCTAAGGATAGGGCTCCCCTAGCTTAAGGCTAGGGCACCCCTAGGCTTAGGCTAGGACACCCCTAGGCTTAGGCTAAGGCACCCCTAGGCTTAGGCTAAGGCTAGGGCACCCCTAGGCTTAGGCTAGGGCACCCCTAGGCTTAGGCTAGGGCACCCCTAGGCTTAGGCTAGGGCACCACTAGGCTTAGGCTAGGGCACCACTAGGCGTAGGCTAAGGATAGGGCTCCCCTAGCCTCAGGCTAGGGCACCCCTCGGCACAGGCTAGGGCACCCCTAGGCTGAGGCTCAGGCTAGAGCTCTCCTAGCCTCTGGATAGGGCACCTCTAGGCTCAGGAAAGGGCACCCCTAAGCTGAGGCTCAGGCTAGGGCACCCCCAGGCTTAGGCTAGGGCACCCCTAGGCTTAGGCTAGGGCACCACTAGGCGTAGGCTAAGGCTAGGGCTCCCCTAGCCTCTGGCTAGGGCACCCCTAGGCTTAGGCAAGGGCACCCCTAGGCTGAGGCTCAGGATAGGGCACCCCTAGGCTTAGGCTAAGGCACCACTAGGCTTAGGCTAGGGCACCCCTTGGCTTAGGCTAAGGGTAGGGCACCTCTAGCGTCAGGCTGGGGCACCCCTAGGCTCAGGATAGGGCACCCCTAGGCTCAGGATAGGGCACCCCTAGGCTTAGGCTAGGGCACCCTTAGGCTTAGGCTAGGGCACCCCTAGGCTTAGGCTAGGGCACCCCTAGGCTTAGGCTAGGGCACCCCTAGGCTTAGGCAAGGGCACCCCTAGGCTTAGGCACGGGCACCCCTAGGTTTAGGCTAGGGCACCCCTAGTCTTAGGTTAGGGCACCCTTAGCCTTAGGCAAGGGCACCCCTAGGCTTAGGCTAGGGCACCCCTAGGCTTAGTCTAAGGCTAGGGCTCTCCTAGCCTACAGCTTGGGCACCCCTAGGCTTAGGCTTGGGCACCCGTAGGATTAGGATAGGGCACCCCTAGGCTTACGCTAGGCCACCCCTAGGCTTAGGGTAGGGCACCCCTAGGCTTAGGCTAGGGCACCCCTAGGCTTAGGCTAGGGCACCACTAGGCGTAGGCTAAGGATAGGGCTCCCCTAGCCTCAGGCTAGGGCACCCCTCGGCACAGGCTAGGGCACCCCTAGGCTGAGGCTCAGGCTAGAGCTCTCCTAGCCTCTGGATAGGGCACCCCTAGGCTCAGGAAAGGGCACCCCTAGGCTGAGGCTCAGGCTAGGGCACCACCAGGCTTAGGCTAGGGCACCCCCAGGCTTAGGCTAGGGCACCACTAGGCGTAGGCTAAGGCTAGGGCTCCCCTAGCCTCTGGCTAGGGCACCCCTAGGCTTAGGCAAGGGCACCCCTAGGCTGAGGCTCAGGATAGGGCACCCCTAGGCTTAGGCTAAGGCACCACTAGGCTTAGGCTAGGGCACCCCTAGGCTTAGGCTAAGGCTAGGGCACCTCTAGCGTCAGGCTGGGGCACCCCTAGGCTCAGGATAGGGCACCCCTAGGCTCAGGATAGGGCACCCCTAGGCTTAGGCTAGGGCACCCCTAGGCTTAAGCTAGGGCACCCCTAGACTTAGGCTAGGGCACCACTAGGCTTAGGCTAGGGCACCCCTAGGCTTAAGTTAGGGCACCCCTAGGATTAGGCTAGGGCACCCCTAGGCTCAGGCTAGGGCACCCCTAGGCTTAGGCTAGGGCACCCCTAGGCTTAGGCTAGGGCACCCCTAGGCTTAGTCTAAGGCTAGGGCTCCCCTAGCGTAAGTCTAGAGCACCCCTAGGCTTAGGTTATTGCACCCCTTGGCTTAGGCTAGGGCACCCCTAGGGTTAGGATAAGGCTAGGGCACCCCTAGGCTTAGGCTAGGGCAACCCTAGGCTTACGTTAAGGCACACCTAGGCTTAGGCTTAGGCTAGGGCTCCCCTAGCCTACGGCTTGTGCACCCCTAGGCTTAGGCTAGGGCACCCATAGGCTTAGGCTAGGGCACCCCTAGGCTTAGGCTAGGGCAACCCTAGGCTTAGGCTAGGGCATCCCTAGCCTTAGGCTAGGGCACCCCTAGGCTTAGGCTAAGGCTAGGTCTCCCCTAGCCTAAGGCTAGGGCACCCCAAGGCTTAGGCTAGGGCACCCCTCGGCTTAGGCTAAGGCTAGGGCACCTCTAGCATCAGGCTGGGGCACCCCTAGGCTCAGGATAGGGCACCCCTAGGCTCAGGTTAGGGCACCCCTAGGCTCAGGCTAGGGCACCCCTATGCTTAGGCTAGGGCACCCCTAGACTTAGGCTAGGGCACCCCTAGGCTTAAGCTAGGGCACCCCTATGCTTAGGCTAGGTCACCCGTAGGATTAGGCTAGGGCGCCCCTAGGCTTAGGCTAGGGCACCCCTAGGCTTAGGCTAAGGATAGGGCTCCCCTAGCTTAAGGCTAGGGCACCCCTAGGCTTAGGCTAGGGCACCCCTAGGCTTAGGCTAAGGCACCCCTAGGTTTAGGCTAAGGCTAGGGCACCCCTAGGCTTAGGCTAGGGCACCCCTAGGCTTAGGCTAGGGCACCCCTAGGCTTAGGCTAGGGCACCACTAGGCGTAGGCTAAGGATAGGGCTCCCCTAGCCTCAGGCTAGGGCACCCCTCGGCACAGGCTAGGGCACCCCTAGGCTGAGGCTCAGGCTAGAGCTCTCCTAGCCTCTGGATAGGGCACCTCTAGGCTCAGGAAAGGGCACCCCTAAGCTGAGGCTCAGGCTAGGGCACCCCCAGGCTTAGGCTAGGGCACCCCTAGGCTTAGGCTAGGGCACCACTAGGCGTAGGCTAAGGCTAGGGCTCCCCTAGCCTCTGGCTAGGGCACCCCTAGGCTTAGGCAAGGGCACCCCTAGGCTGAGGCTCAGGATAGGGCACCCCTAGGCTTAGGCTAAGGCACCACTAGGCTTAGGCTAGGGCAACCCTTAGCTTAGGCTAAGGGTAGGGCACCTCTAGCGTCAGGCTGGGGCACACCTAGGCTCAGGATAGGGCACCCCTAGGCTCAGGATAGGGCACCCCTAGGCTTAGGCTAGGGCACCCCTAGGCTTAGGCTAGGGCACCCCTAGGCTTAGGCTAGGGCACCCCTAGGCTTAGGCAAGGGCACCCCTAGGCTTAGGCACGGGCACCCCTAGGTTTAGGCTAGGGCACCCCTAGTCTTAGGTTAGGGCACCCTTAGCCTTAGGCAAGGGCACCCCTAGGCTTAGGCTAGGGCACCCCTAGGCTTAGTCTAAGGCTAGGGCTCTCCTAGCCTACAGCTTGGGCACCCCTAGGCTTAGGCTTGGGCACCCATAGGATTAGGCTAGGGCACCCTAGGCTTACGCTAGGCCACCCCTAGGCTTAGGCTAGGGCACCCCTAGGCTTAGGCTAGGGCACCCCTAGGCTTAGGCTAGGGCACCACTAGGCGTAGGCTAAGGATAGGGCTCCCCTAGCCTCAGGCTAGGGCACCCCTCGGCACAGGCTAGGGCACCCCTAGGCTGAGGCTCAGGCTAGAGCTCTCCTAGCCTCTGGATAGGGCACCTCTAGGCTCAGGAAAGGGCACCCCTAGGCTGAGGCTCAGGCTAGGGCACCCCCAGGCTTAGGCTAGGGCACCCCTAGGCTTAGGCTAGGGCACCACTAGGCATAGGCTAAGGCTAGGTCTCCCCTAGCCTCTGGCTAGGGCACCCCTAGGCTTAGGCAAGGGCACCCCTAGGCTGAGGCTCAGGATAGGGCACCCCTAGGCTTAGGCTAAGGCACCACTAGGCTTAGGCTAGGGCACCCCTTGGCTTAGGCTAAGGGTAGGGCACCTCTAGCGTCAGGCTGGGGCACACCTAGGCTCAGGATAGGGCACCCCTAGGCTCAGGATAGGGCACCCCTAGGCTTAGGCTAGGGCACCCCTAGGCTTAGGCTAGGGCAACCCTAGACTTAGGCTAGGGCACCCCGAGGCTTAGGCTAGGGCACCCCTAGGCTTAGGCAAGGGCACCCCTAGGCTTAGGCACGGGCACCCCTAGGTTTAGGCTAGGGCACCCCTAGTCTTAGGTTAGGGCACCCTTAGCCTTAGGCAAGGGCACCCCTAGGCTTAGGCTAGGGCACCCCTAGGCTTAGTCTAAGGCTAGGGCTCTCCTAGCCTACAGCTTGGGCACCCCTAGGCTTAGGCTTGGGCACCCGTAGGATTAGGCTAGGGCACCCCTAGGCTTACGCTAGGCCACCCCTAGGCTTAGGCTAGGGCACCTCTAGGCTTAGAATAAGGTTAGGGCTCCCCTAGCCCAAGGCAGGGCACCCCTAGGCTTAGGCTAGGGCACCCATAGGCTTAGGTTAGGGCACCCCTAGGCTTAGGCTAGGGCACCCCTAGCCTTAGGCTAGGGCAACCCTAGGCTTAGGCTAGGCCACCCATAGGCTTAGGCAAGGGCACCCCTAGGCTTAGGCAAGGGCACCCCTAGGTATAGGCTAGGGCACCCCTAGTCTTAGGCTAGGGCACCCTTAGCCTTAGGCTAGGGCACCCCTAGACTTAGGCTAGGGCACCCCTAGGCTTAGTCTAAGGCTAGGGCTCCCCTAGCCTACAGCTTGGGCACCCCTAGGCTTAGGCTTGGGCACCCGTAGGATTAGGCTAGGGCACCCCTAGGCTTACGCTAGGGCACCCCTAGGCTTAGGCTAGGGCACCCCTAGGCTTAGACTAAGGTTAGGGCTCCCCTAGCCCAAGGCTTGGGCACCCATAGGCTTAGGATAGGGCACCCCTAGGCTTAGGATAGGGCACCCCTAGGCTTAGGCTAGGGCACCCCTAGGCTTAGGCTCAGGCTACGGCTCCCCTAGCCTCAGGCTAGAGCACCCCTAGACTCAGGCTATGGCACCACTAGGCTTAGGCTAGCGCAATCCGAGGCTCGACTAAGTCTAGGGCTCCCCTAGCCTCATGCTAGGGCACCCGTAGACTCAGGCTAGGGCACCCCTAGGCTCAGGCTAGGGCACCCCTAGGCTTAGGCTAAGGCTGGGGCTCCATTAGACTAAGGCTAGAGCACCGCTTGGCTTAGGCTAGGGCACCCCTAGGCTTAGGCTAAGGCTAGGGCTCCTCTAGGCTAAGGTTAGGGCACCCCTAGGCTTAGGCTATTGCACCCCTAGGCTTAGGCTAGGGGACCCCTAGGCTTAGGCTTGGGCACCCTTAGGCTTAGACTAGGGCTCCCCTAGACTTAGGCTAAGGCTAAGGCTCCACTACAATAAGGCTAGGGCAACCCTAGGCTTAAACTAGGGAACCCATAGGCATAGGCTAGGGCACCCCTAGGCTTAGGCTACGGCACCCCTATCCTTAGGCTAGGGCACCCCTAGCCTTAGGCTAGGGCACCCCTAGGCTTAGGCAAGGGCACCCCTAGGCTTAGGCAAGGGCACCCTAGGTTTAGGCTAGGGCACCCCTAGTCTTAGGTTAGGGCACCCTTAGCCTTAGGCGAGGGCACCCCTAGTCTTAGGCTAGGGCACCCCTAGGCTTAGTCTAAGGCTAGGTCTCTCCTAGCCTACAGCTTGGGCACCTCTACGCTTAGGCTTGGGCACCCGTAGGATTAGGCTAGGGCACCACTAGGCTTACGCTAGGCCACCCCTAGGCTTAGGCTAGGGCACCCCTAGGCTTAGAATAAGGTTAGGGCTCCCATAGCCCAAGGCTAGGGCACCCCTAGGCTTAGGCTAGGGCACCCATAGGCTTAGGTTAGGGCACCCCTAGGCTTAGGCTAGGGCACCCCTAGCCTTAGGCTAGGGCAACCCTAGGCTTAGGCTAGGCCACCCATAGGCTTAGGCAAGGGCACCCCTAGGCTTAGGCAAGGGCACCCCTAGGTATAGGCTAGGGCACCCCTAGTCTTAGGCTAGGGCACCCTTAGCCTTAGGCTAGGGCACCCCTAGGCTTAGGCTAGGGCACCCCTAGGCTTAGTCTAAGGCTAGGGCTCCCCTAGCCTACAGCTTGGGCACCCCTAGGCTTAGGCTTGGGCACCCGTAGGATTAGGCTAGTGCACCCCTAGGCTTACGCTAGGGCACCCCTAGGCTTAGGCTAGGGCACCCCTAGGCTTAGACTACGGTTAGGGCTCCCCTAGCCCAAGGCTAGGGCACCCATAGGCTTAGGATACGGCACCCCTAGGCTTAGGATAGGGCACCCCTAGGCTTAGGCTAGGGCATCCCTAGGCTTAGGCTCAGGCTACGGCTCCCCTAGCCTCAGGCTAGAGCACCCCTAGACTCAGGCTATGGCACCACTATGCTTAGGCTAGCGCAATCCGAGGCTCGACTAAGGCTAGGGCTCCCCTAGCCTCATGCTAGGGCACCCGTAGACTCAGGCTAGGGCAACCCTAGGCTCAGGCTAGGGCACCCCTAGGCTTAGGCTAAGGCTGGGGCTCCACTAGACTAAGGCTAGAGCACCGCTTGGCATAGGCTAGGGCACCCCTAGGCTTAGGCTAAGGCTAGGGCTCCCCTAGCCTAAGGTTAGGGCACCCCTAGGCTTAGGCTATTGCACCCCTAGGCTTAGGCTAGGGGACACCTAGGCTTAGGCTAGGGCACCCTTAGGCTTAGCCTAGGGCTCCCCTAGACTTAGGCTAAGGCTAGGGCTCCACTAGAATAAGGCTAGGGCCCCCCTAGGCTTAGGCTAGGGCACCCATAGGCATAGGCTAGGGCACCCCTAGGCTTAGGCTACGGAACCCCTATCCTTAGGCTAGGGCACCCCTAGCCTTAGGCTAGGGCACCCCTAGGCTTAGTCTAAGGCTAGGGCTCCCCTAGCCTAAGGCTAGGGCACCCCTAGGCTTAGTCTAGGGCACCCCTAGGCTTAGGCTAGGGCACACCTAGCTTAAGGCTAGGGCACCCTTACGCTTAGGCTAGGGCACCCCTAGACTCACACAAGGGCACACCTAAGCTTAGGCTATGGCAATCCTAGGTTTAGGCTAAGGCTAGGGCTCCCCTAGCCTCAGGCTAGGGCACCCCTAGGCTTAGGCTAAGGCTCCCCTAACCTAAGGCTACAGCACCCCAAGCTTAGGCTAGGGCACCCCTAGGCTAAGGCTAGGGCACGCCTAGGCTTAGGATAAGGCTATGGCTCCCCTAGCCTAAGGATAGGGCTCCCCTGGGCTTAGGCTAGGGCACCCCTAGGCTTGGGCTAGCGCAATCCTAGGCTCGACTAAGGCTAGCGCTCCCCTAGCCTCATGCTAGGGCACCCGTAGACTCAGGCTAGGGCACCCCTAGGCTCAGGCTAGGGCACCCCTAGGCTTAGGCAAGGGCACCCATAGATTTAGGCTAGGGCACCCCTAGTCTTCGGATAGGGCACCCTTAGCCTTAGGCTAGGGCACCCCTAGGCTTAGGCTAGGGCACCCCTAGGCTTAGTCTATGGCTAGGGCACCCCTAGGCTTAGGCTAGGGCACCCCTAGGCTTAGTCTAAGTCTAGGGATCCCCTAGCGTAAGTCTAGAGCACCCCTAGGCTTAGGCTATTGCACCCCTAGGCTTAGGCTAGGGCACCCCTAGTGTTAGGATAAGGCTAGGGCACCCCTAGGCTTAGGCTAGGGCAACCCTAGGCTTAGGCTAGGGCAACCCTAGGCTTACGTTAGGGCACACCTAGGCTTAGGCTTAGGCTAGGGCTCCCCTAGCCTACGGCTTGGGCACCCCTAGGCTTAGGCTAGGGCACCAATAGGCTTAGTCTAGGGCACCCCTAGGCATAGGCTAGGGCACCCCTAGCCTTAGGCTAGGGCACCCCTAGGTTTAGGCTAAGGCTAGGTCTCCCCTAGCCTAAGGCTAGGGCACCCCAAGGCTTAGGTTAGGGCACACCTAGGCTTAGGCTAAGGCTAGGGCACCTCTAGCGTCAGGCTGGGGCACCCCTAGGCTCAGGATAGGGCACACCTAGGCTAAGGATAGGGCACCCCTAGGCTTAGGCTAGGGCACCCCTAGGCTTAGGCTAGGGCACCCCTAGACTTAGGCTATGGCACCTCTAGGCTTATGATAGGGCACCCCTAGGCTTAAGCTAGGGCACCTCTAGGCTTAGGCTAGGTCACCCGTAGGCTTAGGCTAGGGTACCCCTAGGCTTAGGCTAGGGCACCCCTAGGCTTAGGCTAAGGCTAGGTCTCCCGTAGCCTAAGGCTAGGGCACCCCAAGGCTTAGGCTAGGGCACCCCTAGGCTTAGGCTAGGGCACCCCTAGGCTTAGGCTAGGGCACCACTAGGCGTAGGCTAAGGATAGGGCTCCCCTAGCCTCAGGCTAGGGCACCCCTCGGCTCAGGCTAGGGCACCCCTAGGCTGAGGCTCAGGCTAGAGCTCTCCTAGCCTCTGGATAGGGCACCCCTAGGCTCAGAAAAGGGCACCCCTAGGCTGAGGCTCAGGCTAGGGCACCCCCAGGCTTAGGCTAGGGCACCCCTAGGCTTAGGCTAGGGCACCACTAGGCGTAGGCTAAGGCTAGGGCTCCCCTATCCTCTGGCTAGGGCACCCCTAGGCTTAGGCAAGGGCACCCCTAGGCTGAGGCTCAGGATAGGGCACCCCTAGGCTTAGGCTAAGGCACCACAAGGCTTAGGCTAGGGCACCCCTAGGCGTAGGCTAAGGCTAGGGCACCTCTAGCGTAAGGCTGGGGCACCCGTAGGCTCAGGATAGGGCACCCCTAGGCTCAGGATAGGGCACCCCTAGGCTTAGGCTAGGGCACCCCTAGGCTTTAGCTAGGGCACCCCTAGACTTAGGCTAGGGCACCCCTAGGCTTAGGCTAGGGCACCCCTAGGCTTAAGCTAGGGCACCCCTAGGCTTAGGCTAGGTCACCCCTAGGCTTAGGGTAGGGCACCCATAGGCTTATGCTAGGGCAGCCCTAGGCTTAGGCTAGGGCACCCCTAGGCTTAGGCTAGGGCACCCTTAGCCTTAGGCTGTGGCACCGCTAGGCTTAGGCTAGGGCACCCCTAGGCTTAGTCTAAGGCTAGGGCTCCCCTACCCTAAAGGTAGGGCACCCCTAGGCTCAGGCTAGGGCATCCCTAGGTTCAGTCCAGGGTACCCCTAGGCTTAGGCTAGGGCACCTCTAGGCTTAGGCTACGGCACCCTTAGGCTTAGGCTAATGCTAGGGCTCCCCTAGCCTCAGGCTAGGGCACCCCTAGGCTCAGGCTAGGACACCCCTAGGCTTAGGCTTGGGCACCCCTAGGCTTAGGCTAGGGCACCCCTAGGCTTAGTCTAAGACTAGGGCTCCCCTAGCGTATGGCTAGAGCACTCCTAGGCTTAGGCTATTGCACCCCTAGGCTTAGGCTAGGGCACCGCTAGGGTTAGGATAAGGCTAGGGCACCCCTAGGCTTAGGCTAGGGCACCCCTAGGCTTACGTTAGGGCACACCTAGGCTTAGGCTTAGGCTAGGGCTCCCCTAGCCTACGGCTTGGGCACCCCTAGGCTTAGGCTAGGGCACCCCTAGGCTTAGGCTAGGGCACCCCTAGGCTTAGGCTAGGGCACCCCTAGCCTTAGGCTAGGGCATACTTAGCCTTAGGCTAGGGCACCCCTAGGCTTAGGCTAAGGCTAGGTCTCCCCTAGCCTAAGGCTAGGACACCCCAAGGCTTAGGCTAGGGCACCCCTAGGCTTAGGCTAGGGCATCCCTAGGCTTAGGCTAGGGCAACCCTAGGCTTAGTCTAAGGCTAGGGCTCCCCTAGCGTTAGGCTAGAGCACTCCTAGGCTTAGGCTATTGCATCCCTAGCCTTAGGCTAGGGCACCCCTAGGCTTAGTCTAAGGCTAGGGCTCCCCTAGCCTAAGGGTAGGGCACCCCCAGGCTCAGGCTAGGGCATCCCTAGGCTCAGTCTAGGGTACCCCTAGGCTTAGGCTAGGGCACCTCTAGGCTTAGGCTACGGCACCCTTAGGCTTAGGCTAATGCTAGGGCTCCCCTAGCCTCAGGCTAGGGCACCCCTAGGCTCAGGCTAGGACGCCCCTAGGCTTAGGCTTGGGCACCCCTAGGCTTAGGCTAGGGCACCCCTAGGCTTAGTCTAAGGCTAGGGCTCCCCTAGCGTAAGGCTAGAGCACTCCTAGGCTTAGGCTATTGCACCCCTAGGCTTAGGCTAGGGCATCGCTAGGGTTAGGATAAGGCTAGGGCACCCCTAGGCTTAGGCTAGGGTACCCTTAGGCTTACGTTAGGGCACACCTAGGCTTAGGCTTAGGCTAGGGCTCCCCTAGCCTACGGCTTGGGCACCCCTAGGCTTAGGCTAGGGCACTCCTAGGCTTAGGCTAGGGCACCCCTAGCCTTAGGCTAGGGCATACTTAGCCTTAGGCTAGGGCACCCCTAGGCTTAGGCTAAGGCTAGGTCTCCCCTAGCCTAAGGCTAGGACACCCCAAGGCTTAGGCTAGGGCACCCCTAAACTTAGGCTAGGGCAATCCAAGGATTAGGCTAAGGCTAGGGCTCATCTAACCTCAGGCTAGGGCTCCCCTAGGCTTAGGCTAGGGCACCATTAAGCTTAGGCTAGCGCAATCCTAGGCTCGACTAAGTCTAGCGCTCCCCTAGCCTCATGCTAGGGGACCCGTAGACTCAGGCTAGGGCACCCCTAGGCTCAGGCTAGGGCACCCCTAGGCTTAGGCTAAGGCTGGGGCTCCACTAGACTAAGGCTAGAGCACCGCTTGGCATAGGCTAGGGCACCCCTAGGCTTAGGCTAAGGCTAGGGCTCCCCTAGCCTAAGGTTAGGGCACCCCTAGGCTTAGGCTATTGCACCCCTAGGCTTAGGCTAGGGGACACCTAGGCTTAGGCTAGGGCACCCTTAGGCTTAGCCTAGGGCTCCCCTAGACTTAGGCTAAGGCTAGGGCTCCACTAGAATAAGGCTAGGGCCCCCCTAGGCTTAGGCTAGGGCACCCATAGGCATAGGCTAGGGCACCCCTAGGCTTAGGCTACGGAACCCCTATCCTTAGGCTAGGGCACCCCTAGCCTTAGGCTAGGGCACCCCTAGGCTTAGTCTAAGGCTAGGGCTCCCCTAGCCTAAGGCTAGGGCACCCCTAGGCTTAGTCTAGGGCACCCCTAGGCTTAGGCTAGGGCACACCTAGCTTAAGGCTAGGGCACCCTTACGCTTAGGCTAGGGCACCCCTAGACTCACACAAGGGCACACCTAAGCTTAGGCTATGGCAATCCTAGGTTTAGGCTAAGGCTAGGGCTCCCCTAGCCTCAGGCTAGGGCACCCCTAGGCTTAGGCTAAGGCTCCCCTAACCTAAGGCTACAGCACCCCAAGCTTAGGCTAGGGCACCCCTAGGCTAAGGCTAGGGCACGCCTAGGCTTAGGATAAGGCTATGGCTCCCCTAGCCTAAGGATAGGGCTCCCCTGGGCTTAGGCTAGGGCACCCCTAGGCTTGGGCTAGCGCAATCCTAGGCTCGACTAAGGCTAGCGCTCCCCTAGCCTCATGCTAGGGCACCCGTAGACTCAGGCTAGGGCACCCCTAGGCTCAGGCTAGGGCACCCCTAGGCTCAGGCTAGGGCACCCCTAGGCTTAGGCAAGGGCACCCATAGATTTAGGCTAGGGCACCCCTAGTCTTAGGATAGGGCACCCTTAGCCTTAGGCTAGGGCACCCCTAGGCTTAGGCTAGGGCACCCCTAGGCTTAGTCTATGGCTAGGGCACCCCTAGGCTTAGGCTAGGGCACCCCTAGGCTTAGTCTAAGTCTAGGGATCCCCTAGCGTAAGTCTAGAGCACCCCTAGGCTTAGGCTATTGCACCCCTAGGCTTAGGCTAGGGCACCCCTAGTGTTAGGATAAGGCTAGGGCACCCCTAGGCTTAGGCTAGGGCAACCCTAGGCTTAGGCTAGGGCAACCCTAGGCTTACGTTAGGGCACACCTAGGCTTAGGCTTAGGCTAGGGCTCCCCTAGCCTACGGCTTGGGCACCCCTAGGCTTAGGCTAGGGCACCAATAGGCTTAGTCTAGGGCACCCCTAGGCATAGGCTAGGGCACCCCTAGCCTTAGGCTAGGGCACCCCTAGGTTTAGGCTAAGGCTAGGTCTCCCCTAGCCTAAGGCTAGGGCACCCCAAGGCTTAGGTTAGGGCACACCTAGGCTTAGGCTAAGGCTAGGGCACCTCTAGCGTCAGGCTGGGGCACCCCCTAGGCTCAGGATAGGGCACACCTAGGCTAAGGATAGGGCACCCCTAGGCTTAGGCTAGGGCACCCCTAGGCTTAGGCTAGGGCACCCCTAGACTTAGGCTATGGCACCTCTAGGCTTATGATAGGGCACCCCTAGGCTTAAGCTAGGGCACCTCTAGGCTTAGGCTAGGTCACCCGTAGGCTTAGGCTAGGGTACCCCTAGGCTTAGGCTAGGGCACCCCTAGGCTTAGGCTAAGGCTAGGTCTCCCGTAGCCTAAGGCTAGGGCACCCCAAGGCTTAGGCTAGGGCACCCCTAGGCTTAGGCTAGGGCACCCCTAGGCTTAGGCTAGGGCACCACTAGGCGTAGGCTAAGGATAGGGCTCCCCTAGCCTCAGGCTAGGGCACCCCTCGGCTCAGGCTAGGGCACCCCTAGGCTGAGGCTCAGGCTAGAGCTCTCCTAGCCTCTGGATAGGGCACCCCTAGGCTCAGAAAAGGGCACCCCTAGGCTGAGGCTCAGGCTAGGGCACCCCCAGGCTTAGGCTAGGGCACCCCTAGGCTTAGGCTAGGGCACCACTAGGCGTAGGCTAAGGCTAGGGCTCCCCTATCCTCTGGCTAGGGCACCCCTAGGCTTAGGCAAGGGCACCCCTAGGCTGAGGCTCAGGATAGGGCACCCCTAGGCTTAGGCTAAGGCACCACAAGGCTTAGGCTAGGGCACCCCTAGGCGTAGGCTAAGGCTAGGGCACCTCTAGCGTAAGGCTGGGGCACCCGTAGGCTCAGGATAGGGCACCCCTAGGCTCAGGATAGGGCACCCCTAGGCTTAGGCTAGGGCACCCCTAGGCTTTAGCTAGGGCACCCCTAGACTTAGGCTAGGGCACCCCTAGGCTTAGGCTAGGGCACCCCTAGGCTTAAGCTAGGGCACCCCTAGGCTTAGGCTAGGTCACCCCTAGGCTTAGGGTAGGGCACCCATAGGCTTAGGCTAGGGCAGCCCTAGGCTTAGGCTAGGGCACCCCTAGGCTTAGGCTAGGGCACCCTTAGCCTTAGGCTGTGGCACCGCTAGGCTTAGGCTAGGGCACCCCTAGGCTTAGTCTAAGGCTAGGGCTCCCCTACCCTAAGGGTAGGGCACCCCTAGGCTCAGGCTAGGGCATCCCTAGGTTCAGTCCAGGGTACCCCTAGGCTTAGGCTAGGGCACCTCTAGGCTTAGGCTACGGCACCCTTAGGCTTAGGCTAATGCTAGGGCTCCCCTAGCCTCAGGCTAGGGCACCCCTAGGCTCAGGCTAGGACACCCCTAGGCTTAGGCTTGGGCACCCCTAGGCTTAGGCTAGGGCACCCCTAGGCTTAGTCTAAGACTAGGGCTCCCCTAGCGTATGGCTAGAGCACTCCTAGGCTTAGGCTATTGCACCCCTAGGCTTAGGCTAGGGCACCGCTAGGGTTAGGATAAGGCTAGGGCACCCCTAGGCTTAGGCTAGGGCACCCCTAGGCTTACGTTAGGGCACACCTAGGCTTAGGCTTAGGCTAGGGCTCCCCTAGCCTACGGCTTGGGCACCCCTAGGCTTAGGCTAGGGCACCCCTAGGCTTAGGCTAGGGCACCCCTAGGCTTAGGCTAGGGCACCCCTAGCCTTAGGCTAGGGCATACTTAGCCTTAGGCTAGGGCACCCCTAGGCTTAGGCTAAGGCTAGGTCTCCCCTAGCCTAAGGCTAGGACACCCCAAGGCTTAGGCTAGGGCACCCCTAGGCTTAGGCTAGGGCATCCCTAGGCTTAGGCTAGGGCAACCCTAGGCTTAGTCTAAGGCTAGGGCTCCCCTAGCGTTAGGCTAGAGCACTCCTAGGCTTAGGCTATTGCATCCCTAGCCTTAGGCTAGGGCACCCCTAGGCTTAGTCTAAGGCTAGGGCTCCCCTAGCCTAAGGGTAGGGCACCCCCAGGCTCAGGCTAGGGCATCCCTAGGCTCAGTCTAGGGTACCCCTAGGCTTAGGCTAGGGCACCTCTAGGCTTAGGCTACGGCACCCTTAGGCTTAGGCTAATGCTAGGGCTCCCCTAGCCTCAGGCTAGGGCACCCCTAGGCTCAGGCTAGGACACCCCTAGGCTTAGGCTTGGGCACCCCTAGGCTTAGGCTAGGGCACCCCTAGGCTTAGTCTAAGGCTAGGGCTCCCCTAGCGTAAGGCTAGAGCACTCCTAGGCTTAGGCTATTGCACCCCTAGGCTTAGGCTAGGGCATCGCTAGGGTTAGGATAAGGCTAGGGCACCCCTAGGCTTAGGCTAGGGTACCCTTAGGCTTACGTTAGGGCACACCTAGGCTTAGGCTTAGGCTAGGGCTCCCCTAGCCTACGGCTTGGGCACCCCTAGGCTTAGGCTAGGGCACTCCTAGGCTTAGGCTAGGGCACCCCTAGCCTTAGGCTAGGGCATACTTAGCCTTAGGCTAGGGCACCCCTAGGCTTAGGCTAAGGCTAGGTCTCCCCTAGCCTAAGGCTAGGACACCCCAAGGCTTAGGCTAGGGCACCCCTAAACTTAGGCTAGGGCAATCCAAGGATTAGGCTAAGGCTAGGGCTCACCTAACCTCAGGCTAGGGCTCCCCTAGGCTTAGGCTAGGGCACCATTAAGCTTAGGCTAGCGCAATCCTAGGCTCGACTAAGTCTAGCGCTCCCCTAGACTCATGCTAGGGGACCCGTAGACTCAGGCTAGGGCACCCCTAGGCTCAGGCTAGGGCACCCCTAGGCTTAGGCTAGGGCACCCCTAGCCTAAGGCTAGGGCACTCCTAGGCTTAGGCTAGGGCACCCCTAAGCTTAGGCTAGGGCAATCCTAGGATTAGGCTAAGGCTAGGGCTCACCTAGCCTCAGGCTAGGGCTCCCCTAGGCTTAGGCTAGGGCACCACTAAGCTTAGGCTAGCGCAATCCTAGGCTCGACTAAGTCTAGCGCTCCCCTAGCCTCATGCTAGGGGACCCGTAGACTCAGGCTAGGGCACCCCTAGGCTCAGGCTAGGGCACCCCTAGGCTTAGGCAAGGGCACCCCTAGGTTTAGGCTAGGGCACCCCTAGTCTTAGGCTAGGGCACCCTTAGCCTTAGGCTAGGGCACCCCTAGGCTTAGGCTAGGGCACCCCTAGGCTTAGTCTAAGGCTAGGGCTCCCATAGCCTACAGCTTGGGCACCCCTAGACTTAGGCTTGGGCACCCGTAGGATTAGGCTAGGGCACCCCTAGGCTTACGCTAGGGCACCCCTAGGCTTAGGCTAGGGCAAGCCTAGGCTTAGACTAAGGTTAGGGCTCCTCTAGCCCAAGGCTAGGGCACCCCTAGGCTTAGGATAGGGCACCCCTAGGCTTAGCCAAGTGCACCCCTAGGCTTAGGCTAGGGCACCCCTAGGCTTAGGCTCAGGCTACGGCTCCCCTAGCCTCAGGCTAGAGCACCCCTAGACTCAGGTTATGGCACCACTAGGCTTAGGCTAGCGCAATCCTAGGCTCGACTAAGGCTAGGGCTTCCCTAGCCTCATGCTAGGGCACCCGTATACTCAGGCTAGGGCACCCCTAGGCTCAGGCTAGGGCACCCCTAGGCTTAGGCTAAGGCTAGGGCTCCCCTAGCCTAAGGTTAGGGCACTCCCAGGCTTAGGCTATTGCACCCCTAGGCTTACGCTTGGGGACCACTAGGCTTAGGCTAGGGCACCCTTAGGCTTAGCCTAGGGCTCCCCTAGGCTTAGGCTAAGGCTAGGGCTCCACTATCCTAAGGCTAGGGCACCCCTAGGCTTAGGCTAGGGCACCCATAGGCTTAGGCTAGGGCACCCCTAGGCTTACGCTAGGGCACCCCTATCCTTAGGCTATGGCACCCCTAGCCTTAGGCTAGGGCACCCCTAGGCTTAGGCTAAGGCTAGGGCTCCCCTAGCCTAAGGCTGGGGCACCCCTAGGCTTAGGCTAGGGAACCCCTAGGCGTAGGCTAGGGCACACCTAGCCTAAGGGTAGGGCACCCTTAGGCTTAGGCTAGGGCACCCCTAGACTCAGACTAGGGCACACCTAAACTTAGGCTATGGCAATCCTAGGTTTAGGCTAAGGCTAGGGCTCCCCTAGCCTCAGGCTAGGGCATACCTAGGCTTAGGCTAAGGCTCCCCTAACCTAAGGCTAGAGCACCCCTAGGCTTAGGCTAGGGCACCCCTAGGCTAAGGCTAGGGCACGCCTAGGCTTACGATAAGGCTAGGGCTCCCCTAGCCTAAGGATAGGGCTCCCCTAGGCTTAGGCTAGGGCACCTCTAGGCTTAGGCTAGCGCAATCCTAGGCTCGACTAAGGCTAGCGCTCCCCTAGCCTCATGCTAGGGCACCCGTAGACTCAGGCTAGGGCACCCCTAGGCTCAGGCTATGGCACCCCTAGGCTTAGGCTAGGGCACCCCTAGGCTTAGGCTAAGGCTAGGGCTTTCCTAGCGTAAGTCTAGAGCACCCCTAGGCTTAGGCTATTGCACCCCTAGGCTTAGGCTAAGGCACCCCTAGGGTTAGGATAAGGCTAGGGCATCCCTAGGCTTAGGCTAGGGCACCCCTATGCTTACGTTAGGGCACAGCTAGGCTTAGGCTTAGGCTACGGCTCCCCTAGCATACGGCTTGGGCACCCCTAGGCTTAGGCTAGGGCACCCATAGGCTTAGGCTAGGGCACCCCTAGGCTTAGGCTAGGACAGCCCTAGCCTTAGGCTAGGGCATACTTAGCCTTAGGCTAGGGCACCATTAGGCTTAGGCTAAGGCTAGGTCTCCCCTAGCCTAAGGCTAAGGCACCCCAAGGCTTAGGCTAGGGCACCCCTAGGCTTAGGCCACTCCTAGGCTTAGGCTAGGCCACCCCTAGACTCAGGCTAGGGCACCCCTAAGCTTAGGCTAGGGCAATCCTAGGATTAGGCTAAGGCTAGGGCTCCCCTAGCCTCAAGCTAGGGCACCCCTAGGCTTAGGCTAGGGCACCCATAGGCTTAGACTAGGGCACCCCTAGGCTTAGGCTATTGCACCCCTAGGCTTAGGCTAAGGCACCCCTAGGGTTAGGATAAGGCTAGGGCACCCCTAGGCTTAGGGTAGGGCAATCCTAGACTTACGTTAGGAAACACCTAGGCTTAGGCTTAGGCTAGGGCTCCCCTAGCCTACGGCTTGGGCACCCCTAGGCTTAGGCTAGAGCACCCCTAGGCTTAGGCTAGGGCAACCCTAGCCTTAGGCTAGGGCATACCTAGCCTTAGGCTAGGGCACCCCTAGGCTTAGGCTAAGGTTAGGTCTCCCCTAGCCTAAGGCTAGGGCACCCCAAGGCTTAGGCTAGGGCACCCCTAGGCTTAGGCTAAGGCTAGGGCACCTCTAGCGTCAGGCTGGGGCACCCCTAGGCTCAGGATAGGGCACCCCTAGGCTCAGGATAGGGCACCCCTAGGCTTAGGCTAGGGCACCCCTAGGCTTAGGCTAGGGCATCCCTAGACTTAGGCTAGGGCACCCCTAGGCTTAGGCTAGGGCACCCCTAGGCTTAAGCTAAGGCACCCCTAGACTTAGGCTAGGTCACCCGTAGGCTTAGGCTAGGGCACCCCTAGGCTTAGGCTAGGGCACCCCTAGGCTTAGGCTAAGGATAGGGCTCCCCTAGCTTAAGGCTAGGGCACCCCTAGGCTTAGGCTAGGGCACCCCTAGGCTTAGGCTAGGGCACCCCTAGGTTTAGGCTAAGGCTAGGGCACTCCTAGGCTTAAGCTGGGGCACCCCTAGGCTTAGGCTAGGGCACCACTAGGCGTAGGCTAAGGATAGGGCTCCCCTAGCCTCAGGCTAGGGCACCCCTCGGCTCAGGCTAGGGCACCCCTAGGCTGAGGCTCAGGCTAGAGCTCTCCTAGCCTCTGGATAGGGCACCCCTAGGCTCAGGAAAGGGCACCCCTAGGCTGAGGCTCAGGCTAGGGCATCCCCACGCTTAGGCTAGGGCACCCCTAGGCTTAGGCTAGGGCACCCCTAGGCTTAGGCAAGGGCACCCCTAGGCTGAGGCTCAGGATAGGGCACCCCTAGGCTTAGGCTAAGGCACCACTAGGCTTAGGCTAGGGCACCCCAAGGCTTAGGCTAACGCTAGGCCACCTCTAGCGTAAGGCTGGGGCACCCCTAGGCTCAGGATAGGGCACCCCTAGGCTCAGGATAGGGCACCCCTAGGCTTAGGCTAGGGCACCCCTAGACTTAGACTAGGGCACCCCTAGGCTTAAGCTAGGGCACCCCTAGGCTTAGGCTAGGTCACCCCTAGGCTTAGGGTAGGGCACCCATAGGCTTAGGCTAGGGCACCCCTAGGCTTAGTCTAAGGCTAGGGCTCCCCTAGCCTAAGGGTAGGGCACCCCTAGGCTCAGGCTAGGGCATCCCTAGGCTCAGGCTAGGGTACCACTAGGCTCAGGCTAGGGCACCTCTAGGCTTAGGCTACGGCACCCTTAGGCTTAGGCTAATGCTAGGGCTCCCCTAGCCTCAGGCTAGGGCACCCCTAGGCTCAGGCTAGGGCACCCCTAGGCTTGGGCTAGGGCACACCTAGGCTTAGGCTAGGGCACCCCTAGGCTTAGTCTAAGGCTAGGGCTCCACTAGCGTAAGGCTAGAGCACTCCTAGGCTTAGGCTATTGTACCCCTAGGCTTAGGATAGGGCACCCCTAGGGTTAGGATAAGGCTAGGGCACCCCTAGGCTTAGGCTAGGGCACCCCTATGCTTACGTTAGGGCACAGCTAGGCTTAGGCTTAGGCTACGGCTCCCCTAGCATACGGCTTGGGCACCCCTAGGCTTAGGCTAGGGCAACCATAGGCTTAGGCTAGGGCACCCCTAGGCTTAGGCTAGGACAGCCCTAGCCTTAGGCTAGGGCATACTTAGCCTTAGGCTAGGGCACCATTAGGTTTAGGCTAAGGCTAGGTCTCCCCTAGCCTAAGGCTAAGGCACCCCAAGGCTTAGGCTAGGGCACCCCTAGGCTTAGGCCACTCCTAGGCTTAGGCTAGGCCACCCCTAGACTCAGGCTAGGGCACCCCTAAGCTTAGGCTAGGGCAATCCTAGGATTAGGCTAAGGCTAGGGCTCCCCTAGCCTCAAGCTAGGGCACCCCTAGGCTTAGGCTAGGGCACCCATAGGCTTAGGCTAAGGATAGGGCTCCCCTAGCTTAAGGCTAGGGCACCCCTAGGCTTAGGCTAGGGCACCCCTAGGCTTAGGCTAGGGCACCCCTAGGTTTAGGCTAAGGCTAGGGCACTCCTAGGCTTAAGCTGGGGCACCCCTAGGCTTAGGCTAGGGCACCACTAGGCGTAGGCTAAGGATAGGGCTCCCCTAGCCTCAGGCTAGGGCACCCCTCGGCTCAGGCTAGGGCACCCCTAGGCTGAGGCTCAGGCTAGAGCTCTCCTAGCCTCTGGATAGGGCACCCCTAGGCTCAGGAAAGGGCACCCCTAGGCTGAGGCTCAGGCTAGGGCATCCCCACGCTTAGGCTAGGGCACCCCTAGGCTTAGGCTAGGGCACCCCTAGGCTTAGGCAAGGGCACCCCTAGGCTGAGGCTCAGGATAGGGCACCCCTAGGCTTAGGCTAAGGCACCACTAGGCTTAGGCTAGGGCACCCCAAGGCTTAGGCTAACGCTAGGCCACCTCTAGCGTAAGGCTGGGGCACCCCTAGGCTCAGGATAGGGCACCCCTAGGCTCAGGATAGGGCACCCCTAGGCTTAGGCTAGGGCACCCCTAGACTTAGACTAGGGCACCCCTAGGCTTAAGCTAGGGCACCCCTAGGCTTAGGCTAGGTCACCCCTAGGCTTAGGGTAGGGCACCCATAGGCTTAGGCTAGGGCACCCCTAGGCTTAGTCTAAGGCTAGGGCTCCCCTAGCCTAAGGGTAGGGCACCCCTAGGCTCAGGCTAGGGCATCCCTAGGCTCAGGCTAGGGTACCACTAGGCTCAGGCTAGGGCACCTCTAGGCTTAGGCTACGGCACCCTTAGGCTTAGGCTAATGCTAGGGCTCCCCTAGCCTCAGGCTAGGGCACCCCTAGGCTCAGGCTAGGGCACCCCTAGGCTTGGGCTAGGGCACACCTAGGCTTAGGCTAGGGCACCCCTAGGCTTAGTCTAAGGCTAGGGCTCCACTAGCGTAAGGCTAGAGCACTCCTAGGCTTAGGCTATTGTACCCCTAGGCTTAGGATAGGGCACCCCTAGGGTTAGGATAAGGCTAGGGCACCCCTAGGCTTAGGCTAGGGCACCCCTATGCTTACGTTAGGGCACAGCTAGGCTTAGGCTTAGGCTACGGCTCCCCTAGCATACGGCTTGGGCACCCCTAGGCTTAGGCTAGGGCAACCATAGGCTTAGGCTAGGGCACCCCTAGGCTTAGGCTAGGACAGCCCTAGCCTTAGGCTAGGGCATACTTAGCCTTAGGCTAGGGCACCATTAGGTTTAGGCTAAGGCTAGGTCTCCCCTAGCCTAAGGCTAAGGCACCCCAAGGCTTAGGCTAGGGCACCCCTAGGCTTAGGCCACTCCTAGGCTTAGGCTAGGCCACCCCTAGACTCAGGCTAGGGCACCCCTAAGCTTAGGCTAGGGCAATCCTAGGATTAGGCTAAGGCTAGGGCTCCCCTAGCCTCAAGCTAGGGCACCCCTAGGCTTAGGCTAGGGCACCCATAGGCTTAGACTAGGGCACCCCTAAGTTTAGGCTAAGGCTAGGGCTCCCCTAACCTAAGGCTAGAGCACCCTTAGGCTCAGGAAAGGGCACCCCTAGGCTGAGGCTCAGGCTAGGGCATCCCCAGGCTTAGGCTAGGGCACCCCTAGGCTTAGGCTAGGGCACTCCTAGGCTTAGGCTAGGGCACCCCTAGCCTTAGGCTAGGGCATACTTAGCCTTAGGCTAGGGCACCCCTAGGCTTAGGCTAAGGCTAGGTCTCCCCTAGCCTAAGGCTAGGACACCCCAAGGCTTAGGCCAGGGCACCCCTAAACTTAGGCTAGGGCAATCCAAGGATTAGGCTAAGGCTAGGGCTCACCTAACCTCAGGCTAGGGCTCCCCTAGGCTTAGGCTAGGGCACCATTAAGCTTAGGCTAGCGCAATCCTAGGCTCGACTAAGTCTAGCGCTCCCCTAGCCTCATGCTAGGGGACCCGTAGACTCAGGCTAGGGCACCCCTAGGCTCAGGCTAGGGCACCCCTAGGCTTAGGTTAGGGCACCCCTAGCCTAAGGCTAGGGCACTCCTAGGCTTAGGCTAGGGCACCCCTAAGCTTAGGCTAGGGCAATCCTAGGATTAGGCTAAGGCTAGGGCTCACCTAGCCTCAGGCTAGGGCTCCCCTAGGCTTAGGCTAGGGCACCACTAAGCTTAGGCTAGCGCAATCCTAGGCTCGACTAAGTCTAGCGCTCCCCTAGCCTCATGCTAGGGGACCCGTAGACTCAGGCTAGGGCACCCCTAGGCTCAGGCTAGGGCACCCCTAGGCTTAGGCAAGGGCACCCCTAGGTTTAGGCTAGGGCACCCCTAGTCTTAGGCTAGGGCACCCTTAGCCTTAGGCTAGGGCACCCCTAGGCTTAGGCTAGGGCACCCCTAGGCTTAGTCTAAGGCTAGGGCTCCCATAGCCTACAGCTTGGGCACCCCTAGACTTAGGCTTGGGCACCCGTAGGATTAGGCTAGGGCACCCCTAGGCTTACGCTAGGGCACCCCTAGGCTTAGGCTAGGGCAAGCCTAGGCTTAGACTAAGGTTAGGGCTCCTCTAGCCCAAGGCTAGGGCACCCCTAGGCTTAGGATAGGGCACCCCTAGGCTTAGCCAAGTGCACCCCTAGGCTTAGGCTAGGGCACCCCTAGGCTTAGGCTCAGGCTACGGCTCCCCTAGCCTCAGGCTAGAGCACCCCTAGACTCAGGTTATGGCACCACTAGGCTTAGGCTAGCGCAATCCTAGGCTCGACTAAGGCTAGGGCTCCCCTAGCCTCATGCTAGGGCACCCGTATACTCAGGCTAGGGCACCCCTAGGCTCAGGCTAGGGCACCCCTAGGCTTAGGCTAAGGCTAGGGCTCCCCTAGCCTAAGGTTAGGGCACTCCCAGGCTTAGGCTATTGCACCCCTAGGCTTACGCTTGGGGACCACTAGGCTTAGGCTAGGGCACCCTTAGGCTTAGCCTAGGGCTCCCCTAGGCTTAGGCTAAGGCTAGGGCTCCACTATCCTAAGGCTAGGGCACCCCTAGGCTTAGGCTAGGGCACCCATAGGCTTAGGCTAGGGCACACCTAGGCTTACGCTAGGGCACCCCTATCCTTAGGCTATGGCACCCCTAGCCTTAGGCTAGGGCACCCCTAGGCTTAGGCTAAGGCTAGGGCTCCCCTAGCCTAAGGCTGGGGCACCCCTAGGCTTAGGCTAGGGAACCCCTAGGCGTAGGCTAGGGCACACCTAGCCTAAGGCTAGGGCACCCTTAGGCTTAGGCTAGGGCACCCCTAGACTCAGACTAGGGCACACCTAAACTTAGGCTATGGCAATCCTAGGTTTAGGCTAAGGCTAGGGCTCCCCTAGCCTCAGGCTAGGGCATACCTAGGCTTAGGCTAAGGCTCCCCTAACCTAAGGCTAGAGCACCCCTAGGCTTAGGCTAGGGCACCCCTAGGCTAAGGCTAGGGCACGCCTAGGCTTACGATAAGGCTAGGGCTCCCCTAGCCTAAGGATAGGGCTCCCCTAGGCTTAGGCTAGGGCACCTCTAGGCTTAGGCTAGCGCAATCCTAGGCTCGACTAAGGCTAGCGCTCCCCTAGCCTCATGCTAGGGCACCCGTAGACTCAGGCTAGGGCACCCCTAGGCTCAGGCTATGGCACCCCTAGGCTTAGGCTAGGGCACCCCTAGGCTTAGGCTAAGGCTAGGGCTTTCCTAGCGTAAGTCTAGAGCACCCCTAGGCTTAGGCTATTGCACCCCTAGGCTTAGGCTAAGGCACCCCTAGGGTTAGGATAAGGCTAGGGCATCCCTAGGCTTAGGCTAGGGCACCCCTATGCTTACGTTAGGGCACAGCTAGGCTTAGGCTTAGGCTACGGCTCCCCTAGCATACGGCTTGGGCACCCCTAGGCTTAGGCTAAGGCACCCATAGGCTTAGGCTAGGGCACCCCTAGGCTTAGGCTAGGACAGCCCTAGCCTTAGGCTAGGGCATACTTAGCCTTAGGCTAGGGCACCATTAGGCTTAGGCTAAGGCTAGGTCTCCCCTAGCCTAAGGCTAAGGCACCCCAAGGCTTAGGCTAGGGCACCCCTAGGCTTAGGCCACTCCTAGGCTTAGGCTAGGCCACCCCTAGACTCAGGCTAGGGCACCCCTAAGCTTAGGCTAGGGCAATCCTAGGATTAGGCTAAGGCTAGGGCTCCCCTAGCCTCAAGCTAGGGCACCCCTAGGCTTAGGCTAGGGCACCCATAGGCTTAGACTAGGGCACCCCTAGGCTTAGGCTATTGCACCCCTAGGCTTAGGCTAAGGCACCCCTAGGGTTAGGATAAGGCTAGGGCACCCCTAGGCTTAGGCTAGGGCAATCCTAGACTTACGTTAGGGCACACCTAGGCTTAGGCTTAGGCTAGGGCTCCCCTAGCCTACGGCTTGGGCACCCCTAGGCTTAGGCTAGAGCACCCCTAGGCTTAGGCTAGGGCAACCCTAGCCTTAGGCTAGGGCATACCTAGCCTTAGGCTAGGGCACCCCTAGGCTTAGGCTAAGGTTAGGTCTCCCCTAGCCTAAGGCTAGGGCACCCCAAGGCTTAGGCTAGGGCACCCCTAGGCTTAGGCTAAGGCTAGGGCACCTCTAGCGTCAGGCTGGGGCACCCCTAGGCTCAGGATAGGGCACCCCTAGGCTCAGGATAGGGCACCCCTAGGCTTAGGCTAGGGCACCCCTAGGCTTAGGCTAGGGCATCCCTAGACTTAGGCTAGGGCACCCCTAGGCTTAGGCTAGGGCACCCCTAGGCTTAAGCTAAGGCACCCCTAGACTTAGGCTAGGTCACCCGTAGGCTTAGGCTAGGGCACCCCTAGGCTTAGGCTAGGGCACCCCTAGGCTTAGGCTAAGGATAGGGCTCCCCTAGCTTAAGGTTAGGGCACCCCTAGGCTTAGGCTAGGGCACCCCTAGGCTTAGGCTAGGGCACCCCTAGGTTTAGGCTAAGGCTAGGGCACTCCTAGGCTTAAGCTGGGGCACCCCTAGGCTTAGGCTAGGGCACCACTAGGCGTAGGCTAAGGATAGGGCTCCCCTAGCCTCAGGCTAGGGCACCCTTCGGCTCAGGCTAGGGCACCCCTAGGCTGAGGCTCAGGCTAGAGCTCTCCTAGCCTCTGGATAGGGCACCCCTAGGCTCAGGAAAGGGCACCCCTAGGCTGAGGCTCAGGCTAGGGCATCCCCACGCTTAGGCTAGGGCACCCCTAGGCTTAGGCTAGGGCACCCCTAGGCTTAGGCAAGGGCACCCCTAGGTTGAGGCTCAGGATAGGGCACCCCTAGGCTTAGGCTAAGGCACCACTAGGCTTAGGCTAGGGCACCCCAAGGCTTAGGCTAACGCTAGGCCACCTCTAGCGTAAGGCTGGGGCACCCCTAGGCTCAGGATAGGGCACCCCTAGGCTCAGGATAGGGCACCCCTAGGCTTAGGCTAGGGCACCCCTAGACTTAGACTAGGGCACCCCTAGGCTTAAGCTAGGGCACCCCTAGGCTTAGGCTAGGTCACCCCTAGGCTTAGGGTAGGGCACCCATAGGCTTAGGCTAGGGCACCCCTAGGCTTAGTCTAAGGCTAGGGCTCCCCTAGCCTAAGGGTAGGGCAACCCTAGGCTCAGGCTAGGGCATCCCTAGGCTCAGGCTAGGGTACCACTAGGCTCAGGCTAGGGCACCTCTAGGCTTAGGCTACGGCACCCTTAGGCTTAGGCTAATGCTAGGGCTCCCCTAGCCTCAGGCTAGGGCACCCCTAGGCTCAGGCTAGGGCACCCCTAGGCTTGGGCTAGGGCACACCTAGGCTTAGGCTAGGGCACCCCTAGGCTTAGTCTAAGGCTAGGGCTCCACTAGCGTAAGGCTAGAGCACTCCTAGGCTTAGGCTATTGCACCCCTAGGCTTAGGATAGGGCACCCCTAGGGTTAGGATAAGGCTAGGGCACCCCTAGGCTTAGGCTAGGGCACCCCTATGCTTACGTTAGGGCACAGCTAGGCTTAGGCTTAGGCTACGGCTCCCCTAGCATACGGCTTGGGCACCCCTAGGCTTAGGCTAGGGCACCCATAGGCTTAGGCTAGGGCACCCCTAGGCTTAGGCTAGGACAGCCCTAGCCTTAGGCTAGGGCATACTTAGCCTTAGGCTAGGGCACCATTAGGCTTAGGCTAAGGCTAGGTCTCCCCTAGCCTAAGGCTAAGGCACCCCAAGGCTTAGGCTAGGGCACCCCTAGGCTTAGGCCACTCCTAGGCTTAGGCTAGGCCACCCCTAGACTCAGGCTAGGGCACCCCTAAGCTTAGGCTAGGGCAATCCTAGGATTAGGCTAAGGCTAGGGCTCCCCTAGCCTCAAGCTAGGGCACCCCTAGGCTTAGGCTAGGGCACCCATAGGCTTAGACTAGGGCACCCCTAGGCTTAGGCTATTGCACCCCTAGGCTTAGGCTAAGGCACCCCTAGGGTTAGGATAAGGCTAGGGCACCCCTAGGCTTAGGCTAGGGCAATCCTAGACTTACGTTAGGGCACACCTAGGCTTAGGCTTAGGCTAGGGCTCCCCTAGCCTACGGCTTGGGCACCCCTAGGCTTAGGCTAGGGCACCCATAGGCTTAGGCTAGAGCACCCCTAGGCTTAGGCTAGGGCAACCCTAGCCTTAGGCTAGGGCATACCTAGCCTTAGGCTAGGGCACCCCTAGGCTTGCGCTAAGGTTAGGTCTCCCCTAGCCTAAGGCTAGGGCACCCCAAGGCTTAGGCTAGGGCACCCCTAGGCTTAGGCTAAGGCTAGGGCACCTCTAGCGTCAGGCTGGGGCACCCCTAGGCTCAGGATAGGGCACCCCTAGGCTCAGGATAGGGCACCCCTAGGCTTAGGCTAGGGCACCCCTAGGCTTAGGCTAGGGCATCCCTAGACTTAGGCTAGGGCACCCCTAGGCTTAGGCTAGGGCACCCCTAGGCTTAAGCTAAGGCACCCCTAGGCTTAGGCTAGGTCACCCGTAGGCTTAGGCTAGGGCACCCCTAGGCTTAGGCTAGGGCACCCCTAGGCTTAGGCTAAGGATAGGGCTCCCCTAGCTTAAGGCTAGGGCACCCCTAGGCTTAGGCTAGGGCACCCCTAGGCTTAGGCTAGGGCACCCCTAGGTTTAGGCTAAGGCTAGGGCACTCCTAGGCTTAAGCTGGGGCACCCCTAGGCTTAGGCTAGGGCACCACTAGGCGTAGGCTAAGGATAGGGCTCCCCTAGCCTCAGGCTAGGGCACCCCTCGGCTCAGGCTAGGGCACCCCTAGGCTGAGGATCAGGCTAGAGCTCTCCTAGCCTCTGGATAGGGCACCCCTAGGCTCAGGAAAGGGCACCCCTAGGCTGAGGCTCAGGCTAGGGCATCCCCAGGCTTAGGCTAGGGCACCCCTAGGCTTAGGCTAGGGCACCCCTAGGCTTAGGCAAGGGCACCCCTAGGCTGAGGCTCAGGATAGGGCACCCCTAGGCTTAGGCTAAGGCACCACTAGGCTTAGGCTAGGGCACCCCTAGGCTTAGGCTAATGCTAGGCCACCTCTAGCGTAAGGCTGGGGCACCCCTAGGCTCAGGATAGGGCACCCCTAGGCTCAGGATAGGGCACCCCTAGGCTTAGGCTAGGGCACCCCTAGACTTAGGCTAGGGCACCCCTAGGCTTAAGCTAGGGCACCCCTAGGCTTAGGCTAGGTCACCCCTAGGCTTAGGGTAGGGCACCCATAGGCTTAGGCTAGGGCACCCCTAGGCTTATTCTAAGGCTAGGGCTCCCCTAGCCTAAGGGTAGGGCACCCCTAGGCTCAGGCTAGGGCATCCCTAGGCTCAGGCTAGGGTACCACTAGGCTCAGGCTAGGGCACCTCTAGGCTTAGGGTACGGCACCCTTAGGCTTAGGCTAATGCTAGGGCTCCCCTAGCCTCAGGCTAGGGCACCCCTAGGCTCAGGCTAGGGCACCCCTAGGCTTGGGCTAGGGCACACCTAGGCTTAGGCTAGGGCACCCCTAGGCTTAGTCTAAGGCTAGGGCTCCCCTAGCGTAAGGCTAGAGCACTTCTAGGCTTAGGCTATTGCACCCCTAGGCTTAGGATAGGGCACCCCTAGGGTTAGGATAAGGCTAGGGCACCCCTAGGCTTAGGCTAGGGCACCCCTATGCTTACGTTAGGGCACAGCTAGGCTTAGGCTTAGGCTACGGCTCCCCTAGCAACGGCTTGGGCACCCCTAGGCTTAGGCTAGGGCACCCATAGGCTTAGGCTAGGGCACCCCTAGGTTTAGGCTAGGACAGCCCTAGCCTTAGGCTAGGGCATACTTAGCCTTAGGCTAGGGCACCATTAGGCTTAGGCTAAGGCTAGGTCTCCCCTAGCCTAAGGCTAAGGCACCCCAAGGCTTAGGCTAGGGCACCCCTAGGCTTAGGCCACTCCTAGGCTTAGGCTAGGCCACCCCTAGACTCAGGCTAGGGCACCCCTAAGCTTAGGCTAGGGCAATCCTAGGATTAGGCTAAGGCTAGGGCTCCCCTAGCCTCAAGCTAGGGCACCCCTAGGCTTAGGCTAGGGCACCCATAGGCTTAGACTAGGGCACCCCTAAGTTTAGGCTAAGGCTAGGGCTCCCCTAACCTAAGGCTAGAGCACCCCTAGGCTTAGGCTAGGGCACGCCTAGGCTAAGGCTAGGGCACGCCTAGGCTTAGGATAAGGCTAGGGCTCCCCTAGCCTAAGTATAGGGCTCCCCTAGGCTTAGGCTAGGGCACCCCTAGGCTTAGTCTAAGGCTAGGGCTCCCCTAGACTACAGCTTGGGCACCCCTAGGCTTAGGCTTGGAGACCCGTAGGATTAGGCTAGGGCACCCCTAGGCTTACGCTAGGGCACCCCTAGGCTTAGGGTAGGGCACCCCTAGGCTTAGACTAAGGTTAGGGCTCCCCTAGCCCAAGGTTAGGGCACCCTTAGGCTTAGGATAGGGCACCCCTATCCTTAGGCTAGGGCACCCCTAGCCTTAGGCTAGGGCACCCCTAGGCTTAGGCTAAGGCTAGGGCTACCCTAGCCTAAGGCTAGGGCACCCCTAGGCTTAGGCTAGGGCACCCCTAGGCTTAGGCTAGGGCACACCTAGCCTAAGGCTAGGGTACCCTTAGGCTTAGGCTAGGGCACGCCTAGACTCAGACTAGGGCACACCTAAGCTTAGGCTAGGGCAATCCTAGGATTAGGCTAAGGCTAGGGCTCCCCTAGCCTCAAGCTAGGGCTCCCCTAGGCTTAGGCTAGGGCACCCCTAGGCTTAGGCTAGCGCAATCCTAGGCTCGACTAAGGCTAGCGCTCCACTAGCCTCATGCTAGGGGACCCGTAGACTCAGGCTAGGGCACCCCTAGGCTCAGGCTAGGGCACCCCTAGGCTTAGGCTAGGGCACCCATAGGCTTAGACTAGGGCACCCCTAGGCTTAGGCTAAGGCTAGGGCTCCCCTAACCTAAGGCTAGAGCACCCCGAGGCTTAGGCTAGGGCACGCCTAGGCTAAGGCTAGGGCACGCCTAGGCTTAGGATAAGGCGAGGGCTCCCCTAGCCTAAGTATAGGGCACCCCTAGGCTTAGGCTAGCACAATCTTAGGCTCGACTAAGGCTAGCGCTCCCCTAGCCTCATGCTAAGGGACCCGTAGACTCAGGCTAGGGCACCCCTAGGCTCAGGCTAGGGCACCCCTAGGCTTAGGCTAGGGCACCCCTAGGCTTAGTCTAAGGCTAGGGCTCCCCTAGCCTACAGCTTGGGCACCCCTAGGCTTAGGCTTGGAGACCCGTAGGATTAGGCCAGGGCACCCCTAGGCTTACGCTAGGGCACCCCTAGGCTTAGGGTAGGGCACCCCTAGGCTTAGACTAAGGTTAGGGCTCCCCTAGCCCAAGGCTAGGGCACCCTTAGGCTTAGGATAGGGCACCCCTATCCTTAGGCTAGGGCACCCCTAGCCTTAGGCTAGGGCACCCCTAGTCTTAGGCTAAGGCTAGGGCTACCCTAGCCAAAGGCTAGGGCACCCCTAGGCTTAGGCTAGGGCACCCCTAGGCTTAGGCTAGGGCACGCCTAGACTCAGACTAGGGCACACCTAAGCTTAGGCTATGGCAATCCTAGGTTTAGGCTAAGGCTAGGGCTCCCCTAGCCTCAGGCTAGGGCACGCCTAGGCTTAGGCTAAGGCTCCCCTAAACTAAGGCTAGAGCACCCCTAGGCTTAGGCTAGGGCACCCCTAGGCTAAGGTTAGGGCACGCCTAGGCTTAGGATAAGGCTAGGGCTCCCCTAGCCTAAGGATAGGGCTCCCCTAGGCTTAGGTTATGGCACCCCTAGGCTTAGGCTAGCGCAAACCTAGGCTCGACTAAGGCTAGCGCTCCCCTAGCCTCATGCTAGGGGACCCGTAGACTCAGGCTAGGGCACCCCTAGGCTCAGGCTAGGGCACCCCTAGGCTTAGGCTAGGGCACCCCTAGGCTTAGGCCACTCCTAGGCTTAGGCTAGGCCACCCCTAGACTCAGGCTAGGGCATCCCTAAGCTTAGGCTAGGGCAATCCTAGGATTAGGCTAAGGCTAGGGCTCCCCTAGCCTCAAGCTAGGGCACCCCTAGGCTTAGGCTAGGGCACCCATAGGCTTAGACTAGGGCACCCCTAAGTTTAGGCTAAGGCTAGGGCTCCCCTAACCTAAGGCTAGAGCACCCCTAGGCTTAGGCTAGGGCACGCCTAGGCTAAGGCTAGGGCACGCCTAGGCTTAGGATAAGGCTAGGGCTCCCCTAGCCTAAGTATAGGGCTCCCCTAGGCTTAGGCTAGGGCACCCCTAGGCTTAGGCTAGCGCAATCCTAGGCTCGACTAAGGCTAGCGCTCCACTAGCCTCATGCTAGGGGACCCGTAGACTCAGGCTAGGGCACCCCTAGGCTCAGGCTAGGGCACCCCTAGGCTTAGGCTAGGGCACGCCTAGGCTAAGGCTAGGGCACGCCTAGGCTTAGGATAAGGCTAGGGCTCCCCTAGCCTAAGTATAGGGCACCCCTAGGCTTAGGCTAGCACAATCTTAGACTCGACTAAGGCTAGCGCTCCCCTAGCCTCATGCTAAGGGACCCGTAGACTCAGGCTAGGGCACCCCTAGGCTCAGGCTAGGGCACCCCTAGGCTTAGGCTAGGGCACCCCTAGGCTTAGTCTAAGGCTAGGGCTCCCCTAGACTACAGCTTGGGCACCCCTAGGCTTAGGCTTGGAGACCCGTAGGATTAGGCTAGGGCACCCCTAGGCTTACGCTAGGGCACCCCTAGGCTTAGGGTAGGGCACCCCTAGGCTTAGACTAAGGTTAGGGCTCCCCTAGCCCAAGGCTAGGGCACCCTTAGGCTTAGGATAGGGCACCCCTATCCTTAGGCTAGGGCACCCCTAGCCTTAGGCTAGGGCACCCCTAGGCTTAGGCTAAGGCTAGGGCTACCCTAGCCTAAGGCTAGGGCACCCCTAGGCTTAGGCTAGGGCACCCCTAGGCTTAGGCTAGGGCACACCTAGCCTAAGGCTAGGGTACCCTTAGGCTTAGGCTAGGGCACGCCTAGACTCAGACTAGGGCACACCTAAGTTAGGCTAGGGCAATCCTAGGATTAGGCTAAGGCTAGGGCTCCCCTAGCCTCAAGCTAGGGCACCCCTAGGCTTAGGCTAGGGCACCCATAGGCTTAGACTAGGGCACCCCTTGGCTTAGGCTAAGGCTAGGGCTCCCCTAACCTAAGGCTAGAGCACCCCTAGGCTTAGGCTAGGGCACGCCTAGGCTAAGGCTAGGGCACGCCTAGGCTTAGGATAAGGCTAGGGCTCCCTAGCCTAAGTATAGGGCTCCCCTAGGCTTAGGCTAGGGCACCCCTAGGCTTAGGCTAGCGCAATCCTAGGCTCGACTAAGGCTAGCGCTCCACTAGCCTCATGCTAGGGGACCCGTAGACTCAGGCTAGGGCACCCCTAGGCTCAGGCTAGGGCACCCCTAGGCTTAGGCTAGGGCACCCATAGGCTTAGACTAGGGCACCCCTAGGCTTAGGCTAAGGCTAGGGCTCCCCTAACCTAAGGCTAGAGCACCCCGAGGCTTAGGCTAGGGCACGCCTAGGCTAAGGCTAGGGCACGCCTAGGCTTAGGATAAGGCGAGGGCTCCCCTAGCCTAAGTATAGGGCACCCCTAGGCTTAGGCTAGCACAATCTTAGGCTCGACTAAGGCTAGCGCTCCCCTAGCCTCATGCTAAGGGACCCGTAGACTCAGGCTAGGGCACCCCTAGGCTCAGGCTAGGGCACCCCTAGGCTTAGGCTAGGGCACCCCTAGGCTTAGTCTAAGGCTAGAGCTCCCCTAGCCTACAGCTTGGGCACCCCTAGGCTTAGGCTTGGAGACCCGTAGGATTAGGCCAGGGCACCCCTAGGCTTACGCTAGGGCACCCCTAGGCTTAGGGTAGGGCACCCCTAGGCTTAGACTAAGGTTAGGGCTCCCCTAGCCCAAGGCTAGGGCACCCTTAGGCTTAGGATAGGGCACCCCTATCCTTAGGCTAGGGCACCCCTAGCCTTAGGCTAGGGCACCCCTAGTCTTAGACTAAGGCTAGGGCTACCCTAGCCAAAGGCTAGGGCACCCCTAGGCTTAGGCTAGGGCACCCCTAGGCTTAGGCTAGGGCACGCCTAGACTCAGACTAGGGCACACCTAAGCTTAGGCTATGGCAATCCTAGGTTTAGGCTAAGGCTAGGGCTCCCCTAGCCTCAGGCTAGGGCACGCCTAGGCTTAGGCTAAGGCTCCCCTAAACTAAGGCTAGAGCACCCCTAGGCTTAGGCTAGGGCACCCCTAGGCTAAGGCTAGGGCACGCCTAGGCTTAGGATAAGGCTAGGGCTCCCCTAGCCTAAGGATAGGGCTCCCCTAGGCTTAGGTTATGGCACCCCTAGGCTTAGGCTAGCGCAAACCTAGGCTCGACTAAGGCTAGCGCTCCCCTAGCCTCATGCTAGGGGACCCGTAGACTCAGGCTAGGGCACCCCTAGGCTCAGGCTAGGGCACCCCTAGGCTTAGGCTAGGGCACCCCTAGGCTTAGGCTAAGGCTAGTGCTCTTCTAGCCTAAGGCTAAGGCAACCCTTGGCTTAGGCAAGGCCACCCATAGGCTTATGCAAGGGCACCCCTAGGCTTAGACAAGGGCACCCATTGGTTTAGGCTAGGGTACCCCTAGTCTTAGGCTAGGGCACCCTTAGCCTTAGGCTAGGGCACCCCTAGGCTTTGGCTAGGGCACCCCTAGGCTTAGGCTAAGGCTAGGGCTCCCCTAACCTAAGGCTAGAGCACCCCGAGGCTTAGGCTAGGGCACGCCTAGGCTAAGGCTAGGGCACGCCTAGGCTTAGGATAAGGCGAGGGCTCCCCTAGCCTAAGTATAGGGCACCCCTAGGCTTAGGCTAGCACAATCTTAGGCTCGACTAAGGCTAGCGCTCCCCTAGCCTCATGCTAAGGGACCCGTAGACTCAGGCTAGGGCACCCCTAGGCTCAGGCTAGGGCACCCCTAGGCTTAGGCTAGGGCACCCCTAGGCTTAGTCTAAGGCTAGGGCTCCCCTAGCCTACAGCTTGGGCACCCCTAGGCTTAGGCTTGGAGACCCGTAGGATTAGGCCAGGGCACCCCTAGGCTTACGCTAGGGCACCCCTAGGCTTAGGGTAGGGCACCCCTAGGCTTAGACTAAGGTTAGGGCTCCCCTAGCCCAAGGCTAGGGCACCCTTAGGCTTAGGATAGGGCACCCCTATCCTTAGGCTAGGGCACCCCTATCCTTAGGCTAGGGCACCCCTAGTCTTAGGCTAAGGCTAGGGCTACCCTAGCCAAAGGCTAGGGCACCCCTAGGCTTAGGCTAGGGCACCCCTAGGCTTAGGCTAGGGCACGCCTAGACTCAGACTAGGGCACACCTAAGCTTAGGCTATGGCAATCCTAGGTTTAGGCTAAGGCTAGGGCTCCCCTAGCCTCAGGCTAGGGCACGCCTAGGCTTAGGCTAAGGCTCCCCTAAACTAAGGCTAGAGCACCCCTAGGCTTAGGCTAGGGCACCCCTAGGCTAAGGCTAGGGCACGCCTAGGCTTAGGATAAGGCTAGGGCTCCCCTAGCCTAAGGATAGGGCTCCCCTAGGCTTAGGTTATGGCACCCCTAGGCTTAGGCTAGCGCAAACCTAGGCTCGACTAAGGCTAGCGCTCCCCTAGCCTCATGCTAGGGGACCCGTAGACTCAGGCTAGGGCACCCCTAGGCTCAGGCTAGGGCACCCCTAGGCTTAGGCTAGGGCACCCCTAGGCTTAGGCTAAGGCTAGTGCTCTTCTAGCCTAAGGCTAAGGCAACCCTTGGCTTAGGCAAGGCCACCCATAGGCTTATGCAAGGGCACCCCTAGGCTTAGGCAAGGGCACCCATTGGTTTAGGCTAGGGTACCCCTAGTCTTAGGCTAGGGCACCCTTAGCCTTAGGCTAGGGCACCCCTAGGCTTTGGCTAGGGCACCCCTAGGATTAGGCTAAGGCTAGGGCTCCCCTAGCCTAAGGCTAGGGCATCCCTAGGCTAAGGCTACGGCACCCCTAGGCTTAGGCTAGGGCACCCCAAGGCTTAGGCTATGGACCCTTAGGCTTAGGCTAAGGCTAGGGCTCCCCTAGCCTCATGCTAGAGCACCCCTAGGCTCAGGCTAGGGCACCCCTAGGCTTAGACTATGGCACCCCTAGGCTTAGGATAGGGCACCCCTAGGCTTAGTCTAAGGCTAGGGCTCCCCTAGCCTAAGGCTAGAGCACCCCTAGGCTTAGGCTATTGCACCACTAGGCTTAGAATATGGCTAGGGCTCCCCTAGCCTACGGCTTGGGCACCCCTAGGCTTAGGCTTGGGCACCCCTAGGATTAGGCTAGGGCACGTCTATGCTTACGCTAGGGCACCCCTAGGCTTAGGCTAGGGCACCCCTAGGCTTAGACTAAGGTTAGGGCTCCCCTAGCCCAAGGCTAGGGCACCCCAAGGCTTAGGCTAGGGCACCCTAGGCTTAGGCTAGGGTACCCCTAGGCTTAGGCTCAGGCTATGGCTACCCTAGCCTCAGGCTAGGGCACCCTTAGACTCAGGCTATGGCACCACTAGGCTTAGGCTAGCGCTATCCTAGGCTCAACTAAGGCTATGGCTCCCCTAGCCTCAGGTTAGGGCACCCGTAGACTCAGGCTGGGACACCCCTAGGCTCAGGCTAGGGCACCTCTAGGCTTAGGCTAGGGCACCCCTAGGCTTAGGTTAATGCACCCCTTTGCTTAGGCTAGGGGACCCCTAGGCTTAGGCTAAGGCTAGGGCTCCCCTAGCCTAAGGATAGGGCACCCCTAGGCTTAGGCTAGGGCACCCCTAGGCTTAGGCAAGGGAACCCCTAGCCTTAGGCTAGGGCACCCCTAGCCTTAAGCTAGGGCACCCCTAGGCTTAGGCTAGGGCACCCCTAGGCTTATGCTAGGGCACCCCTAGGCTTAGGCTAAGGCTAGGGCTCCCCTAGCCTAAGGCTAGGTCACCCCTAGGCTTAGGCTAGGGCACCCCTAGGCTTAGGCTAGGGTACCCCTAGCCTAAGGCTAGGGCACCCCTAGGCTTATGCTAGGGCACCCCAAGACTTAGGCTAAATCAACAGCTCCCCTAGCCTCAGGTTAGGGTACCCCTAGACTCAGGCTAGGGCACCCCTAAGCTTAGGCTAGGGCAATCCTAGGCTTAGGCTATGTCTAGGGCTCCCCTAGCCTCAGGCTAGGGCACCCCTAGGCTAAGGCTCGGGCACCCATAGGCTTAGACAAGGGCACCCATAGCCTTAGCCTAAGGCTAGGGCACCCCTAGCTTAGGCTTGGGCACCCCTAGGCGTAGGCTAGGGCACCCCTAGGCTTAGGCTAGGGCACCCTCTAGGCTTAGGCTCAGGCTACGGCTCCCCTAGCCTCAGGCTAGGGCACCCCTAGACTCAGGCTAGGGCACGCCTAGGCTTAGGATAAGGCTAGGGCTCCCCTAGCCTAAGGATAGGGCTCCCCTACGCTTAGGCTAGGCACCCCTAGGCTTAGGCTAGAGCAATCCTAGGCTCGACTAAGGCTAGCGCTTCCCTAGCCTCAGGCTAGGGCACCCGTAGACTCAGGCTAGGGCACCCCCAGGCTCAGGCTAGGGCACCCCTAGGCTTAGGCTAGGGCACCCCTAGGCTTAGGCTAAGGCTAGGGCTCTTCTAGCCTAAGGCTTGGGCAACCCTAGGCTTAGGCTAGCCCACCCATAGGCTTAGGCAAGGGCACCCCTAGGTTTAGGCTAGGGCACCCCTAGTCTTAGGCTGGGGCACCCTTAGCCTTAGGATAGGGCACCCCTAGGCTTAGGCTAGGGCACCCCTAGGCTTAGTCTAAGGCTAGGGCTCCCCTAGCCTATGGCTTGGGCACCCCTAGGCTTAGGCTTGGGCACCCCTAGGATTAGGCTAAGGCACCCCTAGGCTTACGCTAGGGCACCCCTAGGCTTTGGCTAGGGTAACCCTAGGATTAGACTAAGGTTAGGGCTCCTCTAGCCCAAGGCTAGAGCACCCCTAGGCTTAGGATAGGGCACCCCTAGGCTTAGGCTAGGGCACCCCTAGGTTTAGGCTAGGGCACCCCTAGGCTTAGGCTCAGGCTACGGCTCCCCTAGCCTTAGGCTAGGGCACCCCTAGGCTCAGGCTATGGCACCACTAGGCTTAGGCTAGCGCAATCCTAGGCTCGACTAAGGCTAGGGCTCCCCTAGCCTCATGCTAGGGCACCCGTAGACTCAGGCTAGGACACCCCTAGGCTCAGGCTGGGGCACCCCTAGGCTTAGGCTAAGGCTAGGGCTCCCCTAGACTAAGGCTAGAGCACCGCTTGGTTTAGGCTAGGGAACCCCTAGGCTTAGGCTAAGGCTAGGGCTCCCCTAGGATAAGGCTAGGGCACCCCTAGGCTTAGGCTAGGGCACCCCTAGGCTTAGGCTAGGGGACCCCTAGGCTTAGGCTAGGGCACCCCTAGGCTTAGGCTAGGGCTCCCCTAGGCTTAGGCTAAGGGTAGGGCTCCCCTAGCCTAAGGCTAGGGCACCCCTAGGCTTAGGCTAGGGCACCCATAGGCTTAGGTTAGGGCACCCCTAGGCTTAGGCTAGGGCACCCCTAACCTTAGGCTAGGACACCCCTAGCCTTAGGCTAGGGCACCCCTAGGCTTAGGCTAAGGCTAGGGCTCCCCTAGCCTTAGGCTAGGGCACCCCTAGGCTTAGGCTAGGGCACCCCTAGGCTTAGTCTAAGGCTAGGGCTCCCCTAGCCTATGGCTTGGGCACCCCTAGGTTTAGGCTAGGGCACCCCAAGCCTAAGGCTAGGGCATCCCTAGGCTTAGGCTAGGGCACCCCTAAACTCAGGCTAGGGCACCCCTAAGCTTAGGCTAGGGCAATCCAAGGCTTAGGCTAAGGCTAGGGCTCCCCTAGCCTCAGGCTAGGGCACCCCTAGGCTTAGGCTAAGGCTCCCCTAGCCTAAGGATAGGGCTCCCCTAGGCTTAGGTTATGGCACCCCTAGGCTTAGGCTAGCGCAATCCTAGGCTCGACTAAGGCTAGCGCTCCACTAGCCTCATGCTAGGGGACCCGTAGACTCAGGCTAGGGCACCCCTAGGCTCAGGCTAGGGCACCCCTAGGCTTAGGCTAGGGCACCCATAGGCTTAGACTAGGGCACCCCTAGGCTTAGGCTAAGGCTAGGGCTCCCCTAACCTAAGGCTAGAGCACCCCGAGGCTTAGGCTAGGGCACGCCTAGGCTAAGGCTAGGGCACGCCTAGGCTTAGGATAAGGCGAGGGCTCCCCTAGCCTAAGTATAGGGCACCCCTAGGCTTAGGCTAGCACAATCTTAGGCTCGACTAAGGCTAGCGCTCCCCTAGCCTCATGCTAAGGGACCCGTAGACTCAGGCTAGGGCACCCCTAGGCTCAGGCTAGGGCACCCCTAGGCTTAGGCTAGGGCACCCCTAGGCTTAGTCTAAGGCTAGGGCTCCCCTAGCCTACAGCTTGGGCACCCCTAGGCTTAGGCTTGGAGACCCGTAGGATTAGGCCAGGGCACCCCTAGGCTTACGCTAGGGCACCCCTAGGCTTAGGGTAGGGCACCCCTAGGCTTAGACTAAGGTTAGGGCTCCCCTAGCCCAAGGCTAGGGCACCCTTAGGCTTAGGATAGGGCACCCCTATCCTTAGGCTAGGGCACCCCTAGCCTTAGGCTAGGGCACCCCTAGTCTTAGGCTAAGGCTAGGGCTACCCTAGCCAAAGGCTAGGGCACCCCTAGGCTTAGGCTAGGGCACCCCTAGGCTTAGGCTAGGGCACGCCTAGACTCAGACTAGGGCACACCTAAGCTTAGGCTATGGCAATCCTAGGTTTAGGCTAAGGCTAGGGCTCCCCTAGCCTCAGGCTAGGGCACGCCTAGGCTTAGGCTAAGGCTCCCCTAAACTAAGGCTAGAGCACCCCTAGGCTTAGGCTAGGGCACCCCTAGGCTAAGGCTAGGGCACGCCTAGGCTTAGGATAAGGCTAGGGCTCCCCTAGCCTAAGGATAGGGCTCCCCTAGGCTTAGGTTATGGCACCCCTAGGCTTAGGCTAGCGCAAACCTAGGCTCGACTAAGGCTAGCGCTCCCCTAGCCTCATGCTAGGGGACCCGTAGACTCAGGCTAGGGCACCCCTAGGCTCAGGCTAGGGCACCCATAGGCTTAGGCTAGGGCACCCCTAGGCTTAGGCTAAGGCTAGTGCTCTTCTAGCCTAAGGCTAAGGCAACCCTTGGCTTAGGCAAGGCCACCCATAGGCTTATGCAAGGGCACCCCTAGGCTTAGGCAAGGGCACCCATTGGTTTAGGCTAGGGCACCCCTAGGCTTTGGCTAGGGCACCCCTAGGATTAGGCTAAGGCTAGGGCTCCCCTAGCCTAAGGCTAGGGCATCCCTAGGCTAAGGCTACGGCACCCCTAGGCTTAGGCTAGGGCACCCCAAGGCTTAGGCTATGGACCCTTAGGCTTAGGCTAAGGCTAGGGCTCCCCTAGCCTCATGCTAGAGCACCCCTAGGCTCAGGCTAGGGCACCCCTAGGCTTAGACTATGGCACCCCTAGGCTTAGGATAGGGCACCCCTAGGCTTAGTCTAAGGCTAGGGCTCCCCTAGCCTAAGGCTAGAGCACCCCTAGGCTTAGGCTATTGCACCCCTAGGCTTAGAATATGGCTAGGGCTCCCCTAGCCTACGGCTTGGGCACCCCTAGGCTTAGGCTTGGGCACCCCTAGGATTAGGCTAGGGCACGTCTATGCTTACGCTAGGGCACCCCTAGGCTTAGGCTAGGGCACCCCTAGGCTTAGACTAAGGTTAGGGCTCCCCTAGCCCAAGGCTAGGGCACCCCAAGGCTTAGGCTAGGGCACCCTAGGCTTAGGCTAGGGTACCCCTAGGCTTAGGCTCAGGCTATGGCTACCCTAGCCTCAGGCTAGGGCACCCTTAGATTCAGGCTATGGCACCACTAGGCTTAGGCTAGCGCTATCCTAGGCTCAACTAAGGCTATGGCTCCCCTAGCCTCAGGTTAGGGCACCCGTAGACTCAGGCTGGGACACCCCTAGGCTCAGGCTAGGGCACCTCTAGGCTTAGGCTAGGGCACCCCTAGGCTTAGGTTAATGCACCCCTTTGCTTAGGCTAGGGGACCCCTAGGCTTAGGCTAAGGCTAGGGCTCCCCTAGCCTAAGGATAGGGCACCCCTAGGCTTAGGCTAGGGCACCCCTAGGCTTAGGCAAGGGAACCCCTAGCCTTAGGCTAGGGCACCCCTAGCCTTAAGCTAGGGCACCCCTAGGCTTAGGCTAGGGCACCCCTAGGCTTATGCTAGGGCACCCCTAGGCTTAGGCTAAAGCTAGGGCTCCCCTAGCCTAAGGCTAGGTCACCCCTAGGCTTAGGCTAGGGCACCCCTAGGCTTAGGCTAGGGTACCCCTAGCCTAAGGCTAGGGCACCCCTAGGCTTATGCTAGGGCACCCCAAGACTTAGGCTAAATCAACAGCTCCCCTAGCCTCAGGTTAGGGTACCCCTAGACTCAGGCTAGGGCACCCCTAAGCTTAGGCTAGGGCAATCCTAGGCTTAGGCTATGTCTAGGGCTCCCCTAGCCTCAGGCTAGGGCACCCCTAGGCTAAGGCTCGGGCACCCATAGGCTTAGACAAGGGCACCCATAGCCTTAGCCTAAGGCTAGGGCACCCCTAGCTTAGGCTTGGGCACCCCTAGGCGTAGGCTAGGGCACCCCTAGGCTTAGGCTAGGGCACCCTCTAGGCTTAGGCTCAGGCTACGGCTCCCCTAGCCTCAGGCTAGGGCACCCCTAGACTCAGGCTAGGGCACGCCTAGGCTTAGGATAAGGCTAGGGCTCCCCTAGCCTAAGGATAGGGCTCCCCTACGCTTAGGCTAGGCACCCCTAGGCTTAGGCTAGAGCAATCCTAGGCTCGACTAAGGCTAGCGCTTCCCTAGCCTCAGGCTAGGGCACCCGTAGACTCAGGCTAGGGCACCCCCAGGCTCAGGCTAGGGCACCCCTAGGCTTAGGCTAGGGCACCCCTAGGCTTAGGCTAAGGCTAGGGCTCTTCTAGCCTAAGGCTTGGGCAACCCTAGGCTTAGGCTAGCCCACCCATAGGCTTAGGCAAGGGCACCCCTAGGTTTAGGCTAGGGCACCCCTAGTCTTAGGCTGGGGCACCCTTAGCCTTAGGATAGGGCACCCCTAGGCTTAGGCTAGGGCACCCCTAGGCTTAGTCTAAGGCTAGGGCTCCCCTAGCCTATGGCTTGGGCACCCCTAGGCTTAGGCTTGGGCACCCCTAGGATTAGGCTAAGGCACCCCTAGGCTTACGCTAGGGCACCCCTAGGCTTTGGCTAGGGTAACCCTAGGATTAGACTAAGGTTAGGGCTCCTCTAGCCCAAGGCTAGAGCACCCCTAGGCTTAGGATAGGGCACCCCTAGGCTTAGGCTAGGGCACCCCTAGGTTTAGGCTAGGGCACCCCTAGGCTTAGGCTCAGGCTACGGCTCCCCTAGCCTTAGGCTAGGGCACCCCTAGGCTCAGGCTATGGCACCACTAGGCTTAGGCTAGCGCAATCCTAGGCTCGACTAAGGCTAGGGCTCCCCTAGCCTCATGCTAGGGCACCCGTAGACTCAGGCTAGGACACCCCTAGGCTCAGGCTGGGGCACCCCTAGGCTTAGGCTAAGGCTAGGGCTCCCCTAGACTAAGGCTAGAGCACCGCTTGGTTTAGGCTAGGGAACCCCTAGGCTTAGGCTAAGGCTAGGGCTCCCCTAGGATAAGGCTAGGGCACCCCTAGGCTTAGGCTAGGGCACCCCTAGGCTTAGGCTAGGGGACCCCTAGGCTTAGGCTAGGGCACCCCTAGGCTTAGGCTAGGGCTCCCCTAGGCTTAGGCTAAGGGTAGGGCTCCCCTAGCCTAAGGCTAGGGCACCCCTAGGCTTAGGCTAGGGCACCCATAGGCTTAGGTTAGGGCACCCCTAGGCTTAGGCTAGGGCACCCCTAACCTTAGGCTAGGACACCCCTAGCCTTAGGCTAGGGCACCCCTAGGCTTAGGCTAAGGCTAGGGCTCCCCTAGCCTTAGGCTAGGGCACCCCTAGGCTTAGGCTAGGGCACCCCTAGGCTTAGTCTAAGGCTAGGGCTCCCCTAGCCTATGGCTTGGGCACCCCTAGGTTTAGGCTAGGGCACCCCAAGCCTAAGGCTAGGGCATCCCTAGGCTTAGGCTAGGGCACCCCTAAACTCAGGCTAGGGCACCCCTAAGCTTAGGCTAGGGCAATCCAAGGCTTAGGCTAAGGCTAGGGCTCCCCTAGCCTCAGGCTAGGGCACCCCTAGGCTTAGGCTAAGGCTCCCCTGACCTAAGGCTAGAGCACCACTATTCTTAGGCTAGGGCACCCCTAGGCTAAGGCTAGGGCACGCATAGGCTTAGGATAAGGCTAGGGCTCCCCTAGCCTCATTCTAGGGCACCCGAAGACTCAGGCTAGTGCACCCCTAGGCTCAGGCTAGGGCACCCCTAGGCTCAGGCTAGGCCACCCCTAGGCTTAGTCTAAGGCTAGGGCTTCCCAAGCTTAAGACTAGGGCACCCCTAAGCTCAGGCTAGGGCAACCCTAGGCTTAGGCTAGGGCACCCTTAGACTTAGGCTAAGGCTAGGGCTCCCCTAGCCTAAGGCTAGGGCATCCCTAGGCTTAGGCTACGGCACCCCTAGGCTTAGGCTAGGGCACCCCTAGGCTTAGGCTACGGCACCCTTAGGCTCAGGCTAGGGCACACCTAGGCTTAGACTATGGCACCGCTAGGCTTAGTCTAAAGCTAGGGCTCCCCTAGCCTAAGGCTAGAGCACCCCTAGGCTTAGGCTATTGCACCCCTAGGCTTAGGATAAGGCTAGGGCTCCCCTAGCCTAAGGCTAGGGCACCCCTAGCCTAAGGCTAGGGCACCCCTAGGCTTAGGCTAGGGCACCCCTAGGCTTAGGCTAGGGCACCCATAGGCTTAGGCTAGGGCACCCCTAGGCTTAGGCTAGGGCACCCCTAGGCTTAGGCTTAGGCTTGGGCACCCCTAGGCTTAGGCTTGGGCACCCCTAGGATTAGGCTAGGGCACCCCTAGGATTACGCGAGGGCACCCCTAGGCTTAGGCTAGGGCACCCCTAGGCTTAGACTAAGGTTAGGGCTCCCCTAGCCCAAGGCTAAGGCACCCCTAGGCTTAGGCTAGGGCACCCCTAGACTTAGGCTAGGGCACCCCTAGGGTTAGGTTCAGGCTACGGCTCCCCTATCCTCAGGCTAGGGCACCCCTACACTCAGGCTATGGCACCACTAGGATTAGGCTAGCGCAATCCTAGGCTCCACTAAGGCTAGGGTTCCCCATGCCTCAGGCTAGGGCATCCGTAGACTCAGGCTAGGGCACCCCTAGGCTAAGACTAGGGCACGCCTAGGCTTAGGATAAGGCTAGGGCTCCCCTAGCCTAAGGATAGGGCTCCCCTAGGCTTAGGTTATGGCACCCCTAGTCTTAGGCTAGCGCAAACCTAGGCTCGACTAAGGCTAGCGCTCCCCTAGCCTCATGCTAGGGGACCCGTAGACTCAGGCTAGGGCACCCCTAGGCTCAGGCTAGGGCACCCCTAGGCTTAGGCTAGGGCACCCCTAGGCTTAGGCTAAGGCTAGTGCTCTTCTAGCCTAAGGCTAAGGCAACCCTTGGCTTAGGCAAGGCCACCCATAGGCTTCTGCAAGGGCACCCCTAGGCTTAGGCAAGGGCACCCATTGGTTTAGGCTAGGGCACCCCTAGTCTTAGGCTAGGGCACCCTTAGCCTTAGGCTAGGGCACCCCTAGGCTTTGGCTAGGGCACCCCTAGGATTAGGCTAAGGCTAGGGCTCCCCTAGCCTAAGGCTAGGGCATCCCTAGGCTAAGGCTACGGCACCCCTAGGCTTAGGCTAGGGCACCCCTAGGCTTAGGCTACGGCACCCTTAGGCTTAGGCTAAGGCTAGGGCTCCCCTAGCTTCATGCTAGGGCACCCCTAGGCTCAGGCTAGGGCACGCCTAGGCTTAGACTATGGCACCTCTAGGCTTAGGATAGGGCACCCCTAGGCTTAGTCTAAGGCTAGGGCTCCCCTAGCCTAAGGCTAGAGCACCCCTAGGCTTAGGCTATTGCACCCCTAGGCTTAGAATATGGCTAGGGCTCCCCTAGCCTACGGCTTGGGCACCCCTAGGCTTAGGCTTGGGCACCCCTAGGATTAGGCTAGGGCACGACTATGCTTACGCTAAGGCACCCCTAGGCTTAGGCTAGGGCACTCCTAGGCTTAGACTAAGGTTAGGGCTCCCCTAGCCCAAGGCTAGGGCACCCCAAGGCTTAGGCTAGGGCACCCTAGGCTTAGGCTAGGGCACCCCTAGGCTTAGGCTCAGGCTATGGCTACCCTAGCCTCAGGCTAGGGCACCCTTAGACTCAGGCTATGGCACCACTAGGCTTAGGCTAGCGCTATCCTAGGCTCAACTAAGGCTATGGCTTCCCTAGCCTCAGGTTAGGGCACCCGTAGACTCAGGCTGGGACACCCCTAGGCTCAGGCTAGGGCACCTCTAGGCTTAGGCTAGGGCACCCCTAGGCTTAGGTTAATGCACCCCTTTGCTTAGGCTAGGGGACCCCTAGACTTAGGCTAAGGCTAGGGCTCCCCTAGCCTAAGGATAGGGCACCCCTAGGCTTAGGCTAGGGCACCCCTAGGCTTAGGCAAGGGAACCCCTAGCCTTAGGCTAGGGCACCCCTAGCCTTAGGCTAGGGCACCCCTAGGCTTAGGCTAGGGCACCCCTAGGCTTATGCTAGGGCACCCCTAGGCTTAGGCTAAGGCTAGGGCTCCCCTAGCCTAAGGCTAGGTCACCCCTAGGCTTAGGCTAGGGCACCCCTAGGCTTAGGCTAGGGTACCCCAAGACTTAGGCTAAATCAACAGCTCCCCTAGCCTCAGGTTAGGGTACCCCTAGACTCAGGCTAGGGCACCCCTAAGCTTAGGCTAGGGCAATCCTAGGCTTAGGCTATGTCTAGGGCTCCCCTAGCCTCAGGCTAGGGCACCCCTAGGCTAAGGCTCGGGCACCCATAGGCTTAGACAAGGGCACCCATAGCCTTAGGCTAAGGCTAGGGCTCCCCTAACCTAAAGCTATAGCACCCCTAGGCTTAGGCTAGGGCACCCCTAGGCTTAGGCTAGGGCACTCCTAGTCTTAGGCTAGGGCACCCCTAGGCTTAGGCTTAGGCTAGGGCTCCCCTAGCCTAAGGCTAGGGCACCCCTAGCTTAGGCTTGGGCACCCCTAGGCGTAGGCTAGGGCACCCCTAGGCTTAGGCTAGGGCACCCTCTAGGCTTAGGCTCAGGCTACGGCTCCCCTAGCCTCAGGCTAGGGCACCCCTAGACTCAGGCTAGGGCACGCCTAGGCTTAGGATAAGGCTAGGGCTCCCCTAGCCTAAGGATAGGGCTCCCCTACGCTTAGGCTAGGCACCCCTAGTCTTAGGCTAGAGCAATCCTAGGCTCGACTAAGGCTAGCGCTTCCCTAGCCTCAGGCTAGGGCACCCGTAGACTCAGGCTAGGGCACCCCCAGGCTCAGGCTAGGGCACCCCTAGGCTTAGGCTAGGGCACCCCTAGGCTTAGGCTAAGGCTAGGGCTCTTCTAGCCTAAGGCTTGGGCAACCCTAGGCTTAGGCTAGCCCACCCATAGGCTTAGGCAAGGGCACCCCTAGGTTTAGGCTAGGGCACCCCTAGTCTTAGGCTAGGGCACCCTTAGCCTTAGGATAGGGCACCCCTAGGCTTAGGCTAGGGCACCCCTAGGCTTAGTCTAAGGCTAGGGCTCCCCTAGCCTATGGCTTGGGCACCCCTAGGCTTAGGATTGGGCACCCCTAGGATTAGGCTAAGGCACCCCTAGGCTTACGCTAGGGCACCCCTAGGCTTTGGCTAGGGTAACCCTAGGATTAGACTAAGGTTAGGGCTCCTCTAGCCCAAGGCTAGAGCACCCCTAGGCTTAGGATAGGGCACCCCTAGGCTTAGGCTAGGGCACCCCTAGGTTTAGGCTAGGGCACCCCTAGGCTTAGGCTCAGGCTACGGCTCCCCTAGCCTTAGGCTAGGGCACCCCTAGGCTCAGGCTATGGCACCACTAGGCTTAGGCTAGCGCAATCCTAGGCTCGACTAAGGCTAGGGCTCCCCTAGCCTCATGCTAGGGCACCCGTAGACTCAGGCTAGGACACCCCTAGGCTCAGGCTGGGGCACCCCTAGGCTTAGGGTAAGGCTAGGGCTCCCCTAGACTAAGGCTAGAGCACCGCTTGGTTTAGGCTAGGGCACCCCTAGGCTTAGGCTAAGGCTAGGGCTGCCCTAGGATAAGGCTAGGGCACCCCTAGGCTTAGGCTAGGGCACCCCTAGGCTTAGGCTAGGGGACCCCTAGGCTTAGGCTAGGGCACCCCTAGGCTTAGGCTAGGGCTCCCCTAGGCTTAGGCTAAGGGTAGGGCTCCCCTAGCCTAAGGCTAGGGCACCCCTAGGCTTAGGCTAGGGCACCCATAGGCTTAGGTTAGGGCACCCCTAGGCTTAGTTTAGGGCACCCCTAACCTTAGGCTAGGACACCCCTAGCCTTAGGCTAGGGCACCCCTAGGCTTAGGCTAAGGCTAGGGCTCCCCTAGCCTTAGGCTAGGGCACCCCTAGGCTTAGGCTAGGGCACCCCTAGGCTTAGTCTAAGGCTAGGGCTCCCCTAGCCTATGGCTTGGGCACCCCTAGGTTTAGGCTAGGGCACCCCAAGCCTAAGGCTAGGGCATCCCTAGGCTTAGGCTAGGGCACCCCTAAACTCAGGCTAGGGCACCCCTAAGCTTAGGCTAGGGCAATCCAAGGCTTAGGCTAAGGCTAGGGCTCCCCTAGCCTCAGGCTAGGGCACCCCTAGGCTTAGGCTAAGGCTCCCCTGACCTAAGGCTAGAGCACCACTATTCTTAGGCTAGGGCACCCCTAGGCTAAGGCTAGGGCACGCATAGGCTTAGGATAAGGCTAGGGCTCCCCTAGCCTCATTCTAGGGCACCCGAAGACTCAGGCTAGGGCACCCCTAGGCTCAGGCTAGGGCACCCCTAGGCTTAGGCTAGGCCACCCCTAGGCTTAGTCTAAGGCTAGGGCTTCCCAAGCTTAAGACTAGGGCACCCCTAAGCTCAGGCTAGGGCAACCCTAGGCTTAGGCTAGGGCACCCTTAGACTTAGGCTAAGGCTAGGGCTCCCCTAGCCTAAGGCCAGGGCATCCCTAGGCTTAGGCTACGGCACCCCTAGGCTTAGGCTAGGGCACCCCTAGGCTTAGGCTACGGCACCCTTAGGCTCAGGCTAGGGCACACCTAGGCTTAGACTATGGCACCGCTAGGCTTAGTCTAAAGCTAGGGCTCCCCTAGCCTAAGGCTAGAGCACCCCTAGGCTTAGGCTATTGCACCCCTAGGCTTAGGATAAGGCTAGGGCTCCCCTAGCCTAAGGCTAGGGCACCCCTAGCCTAAGGCTAGGGCACCCCTAGGCTTAGGCTAGGGCACCCCTAGGCTTAGGCTAGGGCACCCATAGGCTTAGGCTAGGGCACCCATAGGCTTAGGCTAGGGCACCCCTAGGCTTAGGCTAGGGCACCCCTAGGCTTAGGCTTAGGCTTGGGCACCCTTAGGCTTAGGCTTGGGCACCCCTAGGATTAGGCTAGGGCACCCCTAGGATTACGCGAGGGCACCCCTAGGCTTAGGCTAGGGCACCCCTAGGCTTAGACTAAGGTTAGGGCTCCCCTAGCCCAAGGCTAAGGCACCCCTAGGCTTAGGCTAGGGCACCCCTAGACTTAGGCTAGGGCACCCCTAGGGTTAGGTTCAGGCTACGGCTCCCCTATCCTCAGGCTAGGGCACCCCTACACTCAGGCTATGGCACCACTAGGATTAGGCTAGCGCAATCCTAGGCTCCACTAAGGCTAGGGTTCCCCATGCCTCAGGCTAGGGCATCCGTAGACTCAGGCTAGGGCACCCCTAGGCTAAGACTAGGGCACGCCTAGGCTTAGGATAAGGCTAGGGCTCCCCTAGCCTAAGGATAGGGCTCCCCTAGGCTTAGGTTATGGCACCCCTAGTCTTAGGCTAGCGCAAACCTAGGCTCGACTAAGGCTAGCGCTCCCCTAGCCTCATGCTAGGGGACCCGTAGACTCAGGCTAGGGCACCCCTAGGCTCAGGCTAGGGCACCCCTAGGCTTAGGCTAGGGCACCCCTAGGCTTAGGCTAAGGCTAGTGCTCTTCTAGCCTAAGGCTAAGGCAACCCTTGGCTTAGGCAAGGCCACCCATAGGCTTCTGCAAGGGCACCCCTAGGCTTAGGCAAGGGCACCCATTGGTTTAGGCTAGGGCACCCCTAGTCTTAGGCTACGGCACACTTAGCCTTAGGCTAGGGCACCCCTAGGCTTTGGCTAGGGCACCCCTAGGATTAGGCTAAGGCTAGGGCTCCCCTAGCCTAAGGCTAGGGCATGCCTAGGCTAAGGCTACGGCACCCCTAGGCTTAGGCTAGGGCACCCCTAGGCTTAGGCTACGGCACCCTTAGGCTTAGGCTAAGGCTAGGGCTCCCCTAGCCTCATGCTAGGGCACCCCTAGGCTCAGGCTAGGGCACGCCTAGGCTTAGACTATGGCAACCCTAGGCTTAGGATAGGGCACCCCTAGGCTTAGTCTAAGGCTAGGGCTCCCCTAGCCTAAGGCTAGAGCACCCCTAGGCTTAGGCTATTGCACCCCTACGCTTAGAATATGGCTAGGGCTCCCCTAGCCTACGGCTTGGGCACCCCTAGGCTTAGGCTTGGGCACCCCTAGGATTAGGCTAGGGCACGACTATGCTTACGCTAGGGCACCACTAGGCTTAGGCTAGGGCACCCCTAGGCTTAGACTAAGGTTAGGGCTCCCCTAGCCCAAGGCTAGGGCACCCCAAGGCTTAGGCTAGGGCACCCTAGGCTTAGGCTAGGGCACCCCTAGGCTTAGGCTCAGGCTATGGCTACCCTAGCCTCAGGCTAGGGCACCCTTAGACTCAGGCTATGGCACCACTAGGCTTAGGCTAGCGCTATCCTAGGCTCAACTAAGGCTATGGCTCCCCTAGCCTCAGGTTAGGGCACCCGTAGACTCAGGCTGGGACACCCCTAGGCTCAGGCTAGGGCACCTCTAGGCTTAGGCTAGGGCACCCCTAGGCTTAGGTTAATGCACCCCTTTGCTTAGGCTAGGGGACCCCTAGGCTTAGGCTAAGGCTAGGGCTCCCCTAGCCTAAGGATAGGGCACCCCTAGGCTTAGGCTAGGTCACCCCTAGGTTTAGGCAAGGGAACCCCTAGCCTTAGGCAAGGGCACCCCTAGCCTTAGGCTAGGGCACCCCTAGCCTTAGGCTAGGGCACCCCTAGGCTTAGGCTAGGGCACCCCTAGGCTTAGGCTAGGGCACCCCTAGGCTTAGGCTAAGGCTAGGGCTCCCCTAGCCTAAGGCTAGGTCACCCCTAGGCTTAGGCTAGGGCACCCCTAGGCTTAAGGTAGGGTACCCCTAGCCTAAGGCTAGGGCACCCCTAGGCTTATGCTAGGGCACCCCAAGACTTAGGCTAAATCAACAGCTCCCCTAGCCTCAGGTTAGGGTACCCCTAGACTCAGGCTAGGGCACCCCTAAGCTTAGGCTAGGGCAATCCTAGGCTTAGGCTATGTCTAGGGCTCCCCTAGCCTCAGGCTAGGGCACCCCTAGGCTAAGGCTCGGGCACCCATAGGCTTAGACAAGGGCACCCATAGCCTTAGGCTAAGGCTAGGGCTCCCCTAACCTAAAGCTATAGCACCCCTAGGCTTAGGCTAGGGCACCCCTAGGCTTAGGCTAGGGCACCCCTAGTCTTAGGCTAGGGCACCCCTAGGCTTAGGCATAGGCTAGGGCTCCCCTAGCCTAAGGCTAGGGCACCCCTAGCTTAGGCTTGGGCACCCCTAGGCGTAGGCTAGGGCACCCCTAGGCTTAGGCTCAGGCTACGGCTCCCCTAGCCTCAGGCTAGGGCACCCCTAGACTCAGGCTAGGGCACGCCTAGGCTTAGGATAAGGCTAGGGCTCCCCTGGCCTAAGGATAGGGCTCCCCTACGCTTAGGCTAGGCACCCCTAGGCTTAGGCTAGAGCAATCCTAGGCTCGACTAAGGCTAGCGCTTCCCTAGCCTCAGGCTAGGGCACCCGTAGACTCAGGCTAGGGCACCCCCAGGCTCAGGCTATGGCACCCCTAGGCTTAGGCTAGGGCACCCCTAGGCTTAGGCTAAGGCTAGGGCTCTTCTAGCCTAAGGCTTGGGCAACCCTAGGCTTAGGCTAGCCCACCCATAGGCTTAGGCAAGGGCACCCCTAGGCTTAGGCAAGGGCACCCCTAGGTTTAGGCTAGGGCACCCCTAGTCTTAGGCTAGGGCACCCTTAGCCTTAGGCTAGGGCACCCCTAGGCTTAGGCTAGGGCACCCCTAGGCTTAGTCTAAGGCTAGGGCTCCCCTAGCCTATGGCTTGGGAACCCATAGGCTTAGGCTTGGGCACCCCTAGGATTAGGCTAAGGCACCCCTAGGCTTACGCTAGGGCACCCCTAGGCTTTGGCTAGGGCACCCCTAGGATTAGACTAAGGTTAGGGCTCCTCTAGCCCAAGGCTAGAGCACCCCTAGGCTTAGGATAGGGCACCCCTAGGCTTAGGCTAGGGCACCCCTAGGTTTAGGCTAGGGCACCCCTAGGCTTAGGCTCAGGCTACGGCTCCCCTAGCCTTAGGCTAGGGCACCCCTAGGCTCAGGCTATGGCACCACTAGGCTTAGGCTAGCGCAATCCTAGGCTCGACTAAGGCTAGGGCTCCCCTAGCCTCATGCTAGGGCACCCGTAGACTCAGGCTAGGACACCCCTAGGCTCAGGCTGGGGCACCCCTAGGCTTAGGCTAAGGCTAGGGCTCCCCTAGACTAAGGCTAGAGCACCGCTTGGTTTAGGCTAGGGCACCCCTAGGCTTAGGCTAAGGCTAGGGCTCCCCTAGGCTAAGGCTAGGGCACCCTTAGGCTTAGGCTAGGGCACCCCTAGGCTTAGGCTAGGGGACCCCTAGGCTTAGGCTAGGGCACCCCTAGGCTTAGGCTAGGGCTCCCCTAGGCTTAGGCTAAGGGTAGGGTTCCCCTAGCCTAAGGCTAGGGCACCCCTAGGCTTAGGCTAGGGCACCCATAGGCTTAGGTTAGGGCACCCCTAGGCTTAGGCTAGGGCACCCCTAACCTTAGGCTAGGACACCCCTAGCCTTAGGCTAGGGCACCCCTAGGCTTAGGCTAAGGCTAGGGCTCCCCTAGCCTTAGGCTAGGGCACCCCTAGGCTTAGGCTAGGGCACCCCTAGGCTTAGTCTAAGGCTAGGGCTCCCCTAGCCTATGGCTTGGGCACCCCTAGGTTTAGGCTAGGGCACCCCAAGCCTAAGGTTGGGCATCCCTAGGCTTAGGCTAGGGCACCCCTAAACTCAGGCTAGGGCACCCCTAAGCTTAGGCTAGGGCAATCCAAGGCTTAGGCTAAGGCTAGGGCTCCCCTAGCCTCAGGCTAGGGCACCCCTAGGCTTAGGCTAAGGCTCCCCTGACCTAAGGCTAGAGCACCACTATTCTTAGGCTAGGGCACCCCTAGGCTAAGGCTAGGGCACGCATAGGCTTAGGATAAGGCTAGGGCTCCCCTAGCCTCATTCTAGGGCACCCGAAGACTCAGGCTAGGGCACCCCTAGGCTTAGGCTAGGCCATCCCTAGGCTTAGTCTAAGGCTAGGGCTTCCCAAGCTTAAGACTAGGGCACCCCTAAGCTCAGGCTAGGGCAACCCTAGGCTTAGGCTAGGGCACCCTTAGGCTTAGGCTAAGGCTAGGGCTCCCCTAGCCTAAGGCTAGGGCATCCCTAGGCTTAGGCTACGGCACCCCTAGGCTTAGGCTAGGGCACCCCTAGGCTTAGGCTACGGCACCCTTAGGCTCAGGCTAGGGCACACCTAGGCTTAGACTATGGCACCGCTAGGCTTAGTCTAAAACTAGGGCTTCCCTAGCCTAAGGCTAGAGCACCCCTAGGCTTAGGCTATTGCACCCCTAGGCTTAGGATAAGGCTAGGGCTCCCCTAGCCTAAGGCTAGGGCACCCCTAGCCTTAGGCTAGGGCACCCCTAGGCTTAGGCTAGGGCACCCCTAGGCTTAGGCTAGGGCACCCCTAGGCTTAGGCTAGGGCACCCCTAGGCTTAGGCTTAGGCTTGGGCACCCCTAGGCTTAGGCTTGGGCACCCCTAGGATTAGGCTAGGGCACCCCTAGGATTACGCGAGGGCACCCCTAGGCTTAGGCTAGGGCACCCCTAGGCTTAGACTAAGGTTAGGGCTCCCCTAGCCCAAGGCTAAGGCACCCCTAGGCTTAGGCTAGGGCACCCCTAGACTTAGGCTAGGGCACCCCTAGGGTTAGTTTCAGGCTACGGCTCCCCTATCCTCAGGCTAGGGCACCCCTACACTCAGGCTATGGCACCACTAGGCTTAGGCTAGCGCAATCCTAGGCTCCACTAAGGCTAGGGTTCCCCATGCCTCAGGCTAGGGCATCCGTAGACTCAGGCTAGGGCACCCCTAGGCTCAGGCTAGGGAACCCCTAGGCTTAGGCTAGGGCACTTCTAGGCTTAGGCTAAGGCTAGGGCTCCCCTAGACTAAGGCTAGAGCACCCCTTGGCTTAGGCTAGGGCACCCCTAGGCTTAGGCTAAGGCTAGGGCTCCCCTAGCCTAAGGCTAGGGCACCCCTAGGCTTAGGCTAGGGCACCCCTAGGCTTAGGTTAGGGCACCCCTAGGCTTCGGCTAGGGCACCCCTAACCTTAGGCTAGGACACCCCTAGCCTTAGGCTAGGGCACCCCTAGCCTTAGGCTAGGGCACCCCTAGGCTTAGGCTAAGGCTAGGGCTCCCCTAGCCTAAGGCTAGGGCACCCCTAGGCTTAGGTTAGGGCACCCCTAGGCTTAGGCTAGGGCACCCCTAGGCTTAGACTAAGGTTAGGGCTCCCCTAGCCCAAGGCTAAGGCACCCCTAGGCTTAGGCTAGGGCACCCCTAGACTTAGGCTAGGGCACCCCTAGGGTTAGGTTCAGGCTACGGCTCCCCTATCCTCAGGCTAGGGCACCCCTACACTCAGGCTATGGCACCACTAGGATTAGGCTAGCGCAATCCTAGGCTCCACTAAGGCTAGGGTTCCCCATGCCTCAGGCTAGGGCATCCGTAGACTCAGGCTAGGGCACCCCTAGGCTAAGACTAGGGCACGCCTAGGCTTAGGATAAGGCTAGGGCTCCCCTAGCCTAAGGATAGGGCTCCCCTAGGCTTAGGTTATGGCACCCCTAGTCTTAGGCTAGCGCAAACCTAGGCTCGACTAAGGCTAGCGCTCCCCTAGCCTCATGCTAGGGGACCCGTAGACTCAGGCTAGGGCACCCCTAGGCTCAGGCTAGGGCACCCCTAGGCTTAGGCTAGGGCACCCCTAGGCTTAGGCTAAGGCTAGTGCTCTTCTAGCCTAAGGCTAAGGCAACCCTTGGCTTAGGCAAGGCCACCCATAGGCTTCTGCAAGGGCACCCCTAGGCTTAGGCAAGGGCACCCATTGGTTTAGGCTAGGGCACCCCTAGTCTTAGGCTACGGCACCCTTAGCCTTAGGCTAGGGCACCCCTAGGCTTTGGCTAGGGCACCGCTAGGATTAGGCTAAGGCTAGGGCTCCCCTAGCCTAAGGCTAGGGCATCCCTAGGCTAAGGCTATGGCACCCCTAGGCTTAGGCTAGGGCACCCCTAGGCTTAGGCTACGGCACCCTTAGGCTTAGGCTAAGGCTAGGGCTCCCCTAGCCTCATGCTAGGGCACCCCTAGGCTCAGGCTAGGGCACGCCTAGGCTTAGACTATGGCACCCCTAGGCTTAGGATAGGGCACCCCTAGGCTTAGTCTAAGGCTAGGGCTCCCCTAGCCTAAGGCTAGAGCACCCCTAGGCTTAGGCTATTGCACCCCTACGCTTAGAATATGGCTAGGGCTCCCCTAGCCTACGGCTTGGGCACCCCTAGGCTTAGGCTTGGGCACCCCTAGGATTAGGCTAGGGCACGACTATGCTTACGCTAGGGCACCCCTAGGCTTAGGCTAGGGCATCCCTAGGCTTAGACTAAGGTTAGGGCTCCCCTAGCCCAAGGCTAGGGCACCCCAAGGCTTAGGCTAGGGCACCCTAGGCTTAGGCTAGGGCACCCCTAGGCTTAGGCTCAGGCTATGGCTACCCTAGCCTCAGGCTAGGGCACCCTTAGACTCAGGCTATGGCACCACTAGGCTTAGGCTAGCGCTATCCTAGGCTCAACTAAGGCTATGGCTCCCCTAGCCTCAGGTTAGGGCACCCGTAGACTCAGGCTGGGACACCCCTAGGCTCAGGCTAGGGCACCTCTAGGCTTAGGCTAGGGCACCCCTAGGCTTAGGTTAATGCACCCCTTTGCTTAGGCTAGGGGACCCCAAGGCTTAGGCTAAGGCTAGGGCTCCCCTAGCCTAAGGATAGGGCACCCCTAGGCTTAGGCTAGGTCACCCCTAGGTTTAGGCAAGGGAACCCCTAGCCTTAGGCAAGGGCACCCCTAGCCTTAGGCTAGGGCACCCCTAGCCTTAGGCTAGGGCACCCGTAGGCTTAGGCTAGGGCACCCCTAGGCTTAGGCTAGGGCACCCCTAGGCTTAGGCTAAGGCTAGGGCTCCCCTAGCCTAAGGCTAGGTCACCCCTAGGCTTAGGCTAGGGCACCCCTAGGCTTAAGGTAGGGTACCCCTAGCCTAAGGCTAGGGCACCCCTAGGCTTATGCTAGGGCACCCCAAGACTTAGGCTAAATCAACAGCTCCCCTAGCCTCAGGTTAGGGTACCCCTAGACTCAGGCTAGGGCACCCCTAAGCTTAGGCTAGGGCAATCCTAGGCTTAGGCTATGTCTACGGCTCCCCTAGCCTCAGGCTAGGGCACCCCTAGGCTAAGGCTCGGGCACCCATAGGCTTAGACAAGGGCACCCATAGCCTTAGGCTAAGGCTAGGGCTCCCCTAACCTAAAGCTATAGCACCCCTAGGCTTAGGCTAGGGCACCCCTAGGCTTAGGCTAGGGCACCCCTAGTCTTAGGCTAGGGCACCCCTAGGCTTAGGCATAGGCTAGGGCTCGCCTAGCCTAAGGCTAGGGCACCCCTAGCTTAGGCTTGGGCACCCCTAGGCGTAGGCTAGGGCACCCCTAGGCTTAGGCTCAGGCTACGGCTCCCCTAGCCTCAGGCTAGGGCACCCCTAGACTCAGGCTAGGGCACGCCTAGGCTTAGGATAAGGCTAGGGCTCCCCTAGCCTAAGGATAGGGCTCCCCTACGCTTAGGCTAGGCACCCCTAGGCTTAGGCTAGAGCAATCCTAGGCTCGACTAAGGCTAGCGCTTCCCTAGCCTCAGGCTAGGGCACCCGTAGACTCAGGCTAGGGCACCCCCAGGCTCAGGCTATGGCACCCCTAGGCTTAGGCTAGGGCACCCCTAGGCTTAGGCTAAGGCTAGGGCTCTTCTAGCCTAAGGCTTGGGCAACCCTAGGCTTAGGCTAGCCCACCCATAGGCTTAGGCAAGGGCACCCCTAGGCTTAGGCAAGGGCACCCCTAGGTTTAGGCTAGGGCACCCCTAGTCTTAGGCTAGGGCACCCTTAGCCTTAGGCTAGGGCACCCCTAGGCTTAGGCTAGGGCACCCCTAGGCTTAGTCTAAGGCTAGGGCTCCCCTAGCCTATGGCTTGGGCACCCATAGGCTTAGGCTTGGGCACCCCTAGGATTAGGCTAAGGCACCCCTAGGCTTACGCTAGGGCACCCTAGGCTTTGGCTAGGGCACCCCTAGGATTAGACTAAGGTTAGGGCTCCTCTAGCCCAAGGCTAGAGCACCCCTAGGCTTAGGATAGGGCACCCCTAGGCTTAGGCTAGGGCACCCCTAGGTTTAGGCTAGGGCACCCCTAGGCTTAGGCTCAGGCTACGGCTCCCCTAGCCTTAGGCTAGCGCACCCCTAGGCTCAGGCTATGGCACCACTAGGCTTAGTCTAGCGCAATCCTAGGCTCGACTAAGGCTAGGGCTCCCCTAGCCTCATGCTAGGGCACCCGTAGACTCAGGCTAGGACACCCCTAGGCTCAGGCTGGGGCACCCCTAGGCTTAGGCTAAGGCTAGGGCTCCCCTAGACTAAGGCTAGAGCACCGCTTGGTTTAGGCTAGGGCACCCCTAGGCTTAGGCTAGGGCACCCATAGGCTTAGGTTAGGGCACCCCTAGGCTTAGGCTAGGGCACCCCTAACCTTAGGCTAGGACACCCCTAGCCTTAGGCTAGGGCACCCCTAGGCTTAGGCTAAGGCTAGGGCTCCCCTAGCCTTAGGCTAGGGCACCCCTAGGCTTAGGCTAGGGCACCCCTAGGCTTTGTCTAAGGCTAGGGCTCCCCTAGCCTATGGCTTGGGCACCCCTAGGTTTAGGCTAGGGCACCCCAAGCCTAAGGTTGGGCATCCCTAGGCTTAGGCTAGGGCACCCCTAAACTCAGGCTAGGGCACCCCTAAGCTTAGGCTAGGGTAATCCAAGGCTTAGGCTAAGGCTAGGGCTCCCCTAGCCTCAGGCTAGGGCACCCCTAGGCTTAGGCTAAGGCTCCCCTGACCTAAGGCTAGAGCACCACTATTCTTAGGCTAGGGCACCCCTAGGCTAAGGCTAGGGCACGCATAGGCTTAGGATAAGGCTAGGGCTCCCCTAGCCTCATTCTAGGGCACCCGAAGACTCAGGCTAGGGCACCCCTAGGCTCAGGCTAGGGCACCCCTAGGCTTAGGCTAGGCCATCCCTAGGCTTAGTCTAAGGCTAGGGCTTCCCAAGCTTAAGACTAGGGCACCCCTAAGCTCAGGCTAGGGCAACCCTAGGCTTAGGCTAGGGCACCCTTAGGCTTAGGCTAAGGCTAGGGCTCCCCTAGCCTAAGGCTAGGGCATCCCTAGGCTTAGGCTACGGCACCCCTAGGCTTAGGCTAGGGCACCCATGGCTTAGGCTACGGCACCCTTAGGCTCAGGCTAGGGCACACCTAGGCTTAGACTATGGCACCGCTAGGCTTAGTCTAAAACTAGGGCTTCCCTAGCCTAAGGCTAGAGCACCCCTAGTCTTAGGCTATTGCACCCCTAGGCTTAGGATAAGGCTAGGGCTCCCCTAGTCTAAGGCTAGGGCACCCCTAGCCTTAGGCTAGGGCACCCCTAGGCTTAGGCTAGGGCACCCCTAGGCTTAGGCTAGGGCACCCCTAGGCTTAGGCTAGGGCACCCCTAGGCTTAGGCTAGGGCACCCCTAGGCTTAGGCTTAGGCTTGGGCACCCCTAGGCTTAGGCTTGGGCACCCCTAGGATTAGGCTAGGGCACCCCTAGGATTACGCGAGGGCACCCCTAGGCTTAGGCTAGGGCACCCCTAGGCTTAGACTAAGGTTAGGGCTCCCCTAGCCCAAGGCTAAGGCACCCCTAGGCTTAGGCTAGGGCACCCCTAGACTTAGGCTAGGGCACCCCTAGGGTTAGGTTCAGGCTACGGCTCCCCTATCCTCAGGCTAGGGCACCCCTACACTCAGGCTATGGCACCACTAGGCTTAGGCTAGCGCAATCCTAGGCTCCACTAAGGCTAGGGTTCCCCATGCCTCAGGCTAGGGCATCCGTAGACTCTAGCTAGGGCACCCCTAGGCTCAGGCTAGGGAACCCCTAGGCTTAGGCTAGGGCACTTCTAGGCTTAGGCTAAGGCTAGGGCTCCCCTAGACTAAGGCTAGAGCACCCCTTGGCTTAGGCTAGGGCACCCCTAGGCTTAGGCTAAGGCTAGGGCTCCCCTAGCCTAAGGCTAGGGCACCCCTAGGCTTAGGCTAGGGCACCCCTAGGCTTAGGTTAGGGCACCCCTAGGCTTAGGCTAGGGCACCCCTAACCTTAGGCTAGGACACCCCTAGCCTTAGGTTAGGGCACCCCTCGCCTTAGGCTAGGGCACCCCTAGGCTTAGGCTAAGGCTAGGGCTCCCCTAGCCTAAGGCTAGGGCACCCCTAGGCTTAGGTTAGGGCACCCCTAGGCTTAGGCTAGGGCACCCCAAGCCTAAGGCTAGGGCATCCCTAGGTTTAGGCTAGGGCACCCCTAAACTCAGGCTAGGGTACCCCTAAGCTTAGGCTAGGGCAATCGAAGGCTTAGTCTAAAGCTAGGGCTCCCCTAGCCTCAGGCTAGGGCACCCCTAGGCTTAGGCTAAGGCTCCCCTAACCTAAGGCTAGAGGACCCCTATTCTTAGGCTAGGGCACCCCTAGGCTAAGGCTAGGGCACGCCTAGGCTTAGGATAAGCCTAGGGCTCCCCTAGCCTCATTCTAGGGCACCCGTAGACTCAGGCTAGGGCACCCCTAGGCTCAGGCTAGGGCACCCCTAGGCTTAGGCTAGGCCACCCCTAGGCTTAGGCTTAGGCTAGGGCTCTTCTAGCCTAAGGCTAGGGCAACCCTAGGCTTAGGCTAGGCTACCCATAGGCTTAGGCAAGGGCACCCCTAGGCGTAGGCAAGGGCACCCCTAGGTTTAGGCTAGGGCACCCCTAGTCTTAGGCTAGGGCACCCTTAGCCTTAGGCTAGGGCACCACTAGGCTTAGGCTAGGGCACCCCTAGGCTTAGTCTAAGGCTAGGGCTTCCCAAGCTTAAGACTAGGGCAACCCTAGGCTTAGGCTAGGGCACCCTTAGGCTTAGGCTAAGGCTAGGGCTCCCCTAGCCTAAGGCTAGGGCACCCCTAGGCTTAGGCAAGGGCACCCCAAGGCTTAGGCTAGGGCACCCCTAGGCTTAGGCTACGGCACCCTTAGGCTTAGACTAAGGCTAGGGCTCCCCTAGCCTCAGGCTAGGGCACCCCTAGGCTCAGGCTAGGGCACCCCTAGGCTTAGACTATGGCACCGCTAGGCTTAGTCTAAGGCTAGGGCTTCCCTAGCCTAAGGCTAGAGCACCCCTAGGCTTAGGCTATTGCACCCCTAGGCTTAGGATAAGGCTAGGGCTCCCCTAGCCTAAGCCTAGGGCACCCCTAGGCTTAGGCTAGGGCACCCCTAGGCTTAGGCTAGGGCACCCCTAGGCTTAGGCTAGGGCACCCTTGGGCTTAGGCTTGGGCACCCCTAGGATTAGGCTAGGGCAACCCTAGGATTACGCTAGCGCACCCCTAGGCTGAGACTAAGGTTAGGGCTCCCCTAGCCCAAAGCTAAGGCACCCCTAGGCTTAGGCTAGGGCACCCCTAGGCTTAGGTTCAGGCTACGGCTCCCCTAGCCTCAGGCTAGCTCACCCCAACACTCAGGCTATGGCACCACTAGGCTTAGGCTAGCGCAATCCTAGGCACAAGTAAGGCTAGGGGTCCCCAAGCCTCAGGCTAGGGCATCCGTAGACTCAGACTAGGGTACCCCTAGGCTCAGGTTAGGGCACCCCTAGGCTTAGGCTAGGGCACTTCTAGGCTTAGGCTAAGGCTAGGGCTCCCCTAGACTAAGGCTAGAGCACCCCTTGGCTTAGGCTAGGGCACCCCTAGGCTTAGGCTAAGGCTAGGGCTCCCCTAGCCTAAGGCTAGGGCACCCCTAGGCTTAGGCAAGGGCACCCCTAGGCTTAGGCTAGGGGACACCTAGGCTTAGGCTAGGGCACCCCTAGGCTTATCCTAGGGCTCCTCTAGGCTTAGGCTAAGTCTAGGGCTCCCCTAGCCTAAGGCTAGTGCACCCTAGGCTTAGGCAAGGGCACCCATATGCGTAGGCTAGGGCACCCATAGGCTTAGGCAAGGGCACCCCTAGGCTTTGGCTAGGGCACCCTAGGCTTAGGCTAGGGCACCCCTAGGCTTAGGCTAGGGCACCCCTAGGCTTAGGCTAAGGCTAGGGCTCCACTAGCCTAAGGCTAGGGCATCCCTAGGCTTAGGCTAGGGCACCCCTAGACTTAGGCTAAGGCAACAGCTCCCCTAGCCTCAGGTTAGGGCACCCCTATACTCAGGCTAGGCCACCCCTAAGCTTAGGTTAGGGCAATCCTAGGCTTAGGCTAAGGCTAGGGCTCCCCTAGCGTCAGGCTAGGGCACCACTAGGCTTTGGCTAGGGCACCCATAGGCTTAGGCTAGGGCACTCCTAGGCTTAGGCTAAGGCTAGGGCTCCCCTAACCTAAGGCTAGAGCACCCCTAGGCTTAGGCTAGGGCACCCCTAGGCTAAGGCTAGGGCATGCCTAAGCTTAGGATAAGGCTAGGGTTCCCCTAGCCTAAGGCTAGGGCACCCCTAGGCTTAGGCTAGGGCACCCCTAGGCTTAGGCTAGGGCACCCCTAGGCTTAGGCTTAGGCTAGGGCACCCCTAGCCTAAGGCTAGGGAACCCCTAGGCTTAGTCTAAGGCTAGGGCTTCCCAAGCGTAAGACTAGGGCACCCCTAGGCTCAGGCTAGGGCAACCCTAGGCTTAGGCTAGGGCACCCTTAGGCTTAGGTTCAGGCTACGGCTCCCCTAGCCTCAGGCTAGGACACCCCTAGACTCACGCTATGGCACCCCTAGGCTTAGGCTAGGGCAATGCTATGTTAGACTAAGGCTAGGGCTCCCCTAGCCTCAGGCTAGGGCACCCCTAGGCTTAGGCTAGGGCACCCCTAGGCTTAGGATAGGGCACCCCAAGGCTTAGTCTAGGGCTCCCCTAGGCTTAGGCTAAGTCTAGGGCTCCCCTAGCCTAAGGCTAGTGCACCCCTAGGCTTAGGCAAGGGCACCCATATGCGTAGGCTAGGGCACCCATAGGCTTAGGCAAGGGCAGCCCTAGGCTTTGGCTAGGGCACCCTAGGCTTAGGCTAGGGCACCCCTAGGCTTAGGCTAGGGCACCCCTAGGCTTAGGCTAAGGCTAGGGCTCCCCTAGCCTAAGGCTAGGGCATACCTAGGCTTAGGCTAGGGCACCCTTAGGCTTAGGCTAGGGAACCCCTAGCCTAAGGCTAGGGCACCCCTATGCTTAGGCTAGGGCACCCCTAGACTTAGGCTAAGGCAACAGCTCCCCTATCCTCAGGTTAGGGCACCCCTAGACTCAGGCTAGGCCACCCCTAAGCTTAGGCTAGGGCAATCCTAGGCTTAGGCTAAGGCTAGGGCTCCCCTAGCGTCAGGCTAGGGCACCCCTAGGCTTAGGCTAGGGCACCCATAGGCTTAGGCTAGGGCACCCCTAGGCTTAGACTTAGGCTAGGGCATCCCTAGCCTAAGGCTAGGGCACCCCAAGGCTTAGGCTAGGGCACCCCTAGGTTTAGGCTCAGGCTACGGCTCCCCTAGCCTCAGGCTAGGACACCCCTAGACTCAAGCTATGGCACCCCTAGGCTTAGGCTAGGGCAATCCTAGGTTAGACTAAGGCTAGGGCTCCCCTAACCTCAGGCTAGGGCACCCCTAGGCTTACGCTAGGGCACCCCTAGGCTTAGGATAGGGCACCCCAAGGCTTAGTCTAGGGCTCCCCTAGGCTAAGGCTAAGGCCAGGGCTCACCTAGCCTAAGGCTAGGGCACCACTACTCTTAGGCTAGGCACCCCTAGTCTTAGGCTAGGGCACCCCTAGCCTTCGGCTAGGGCACCCCTAGGCTTAGGCTAGGGCACCCCTAGGCTTAGGCTAAGGCTAGGGTTCCCTAGCCTAAGGCTAGGGCACCCCTAGACTCAGAGAAGGGCACCCCTATGCTTAGGCTAGGGCAATCCTAGGCTAGACTAAGGCTAGGGCTCCCATAGCACAAGCTAGGGCACCGTAGGCTCAGGCTAGGGCACCCTTAGGCTTAGGCTAGGGCACCCCTAGGCTTAGGCTAGGGCACCCCTAGGCTTAGGCTAAGGCTAGGGCTCCCCAAGCCTAAGGCTAGGGCACCCCTAGGCTTAGGCTAGGGCACCCCTAAGATTAGGCTTGGGCACCCCTAGGTTTAGGCTAGGGTACCCCAAACCTTAGGCTAGGGTACCCCTAGGCTTTGGCTAGGGGACACCTAGGCTTAGGCTAGGGCACACCTAGACTTAGGCTAGGTCTCCCCTAGGCTTAGGCTAAGGCTAGGGCTCCCCTAGCGTAAGGCTAGGCAACCCCTAAGCTTAGGCTAGGGCACTCCTAGGCTTAGGCTAGGGCACCCCTAGGCTTAGGTTAAGGCTAGGGCTCCTCTAGCCTAAGGCTAGGGCACCCCTAGGCTTAGGCTAGGGCACCCCAAGCCTTAGGCGAGGGCATACCTAGGCTTAGGCTAGGGCACCCCTAGGCTCAGGCTAAGGCACCCCTAGGCTTAGGCTAGGGCACCCCTAGGCTTAGGATAGGGCACCCCTAGGCTTAGTCTAAGGCTAGGCCTTCCCTAGCCTAAGGCTAGGGCACCCCTAGGCTCAGGCTAGGGCACCCCTAGGCTCAGGCTAGGGCACCCCTAGGCTTAGGCTAAGGCTAGGGATCCCCTAGACTAAGGCTAGGGCATCCCTAGGCTTAGGCTACGGCACCCCTAGGCTTAGGCTAGGGCACCCCTAGGCTTAGGCTAAGGCTAGGGCTCCCCTAACCTAAGGCTACGGCACCCCTAGGCTCAGGCAAGGGCACCCGTAGGCTTAGGCTAGCACCCCTAGGCTTAGTCTAAGGCTAGGGCTCCCCTAGCCTAAGGCTAGAGCACAACTAGGCTTAGGCTATTGCACCCCTAGGCTTAGGATAAGGCTAGGGCTCCTCTAGCCTAAGGCTAGGGAACCCCTAGGCTTAGGCTAGGGAACCCCTAGGCTTAGGATAAGGCTACGGCTCCCCTAGCCTCAGGCTAGGACACCCCTAGACTCAGGCTATGGCACCCCTAGGCTTAGGCTAGGGCAATCCTAGGCTAGACTAAGGCTAGGGCTCCCCTAGCCTCAGGTTAGGGCACCCCTAGGCTTAGGCTAGGGCACCCCTAGGCTTAGGATAGGGCACCCCAAGGCTTAGTCTAATGCTCCCCTAGGCTTAGGCTAAGGCTAGGGCTCCCCTAGCCTAAGGCTACACAACCCCTAGGCTTAGGCTAGGGCACCCCTAGGCTTAGGCTAGGGCACCCCTAGGCTTAGGTTAAGGCTAGGGCTCCTCTAGGCTAAGGCCAGGGCACCCCTAGGCTTAGGCTAGGGCACCCCAAGCCTTAGGCGAGGGCATACCTAGGCTTAGGCTAGGGCACCCCTAGGCTCAGGTTAGGGCACCCCTAGGCTTGGGCTAGGGCACCCCTAGGCTTAGGCTAAGGCTAGGGCTCCCCTAGCTTAAGGCTAGGGCACCCCTAGGCTTAGTCTAGGGCACCCCTAGGCTTAGGCTAGCGTCACCCTAGGCTTAGGCTAGGGCACCCCTAGGCATAGGCTACGGCTCCCCTAGCCTAAGGCTACGGCACTCCTAGGCTCAGGCTAGGGCACCCCTAGGCTTAGGCTAGGGCACCCCTAGGCTAAGTCTAGGGCACCCCTAGGCTTAGGATAAGGCTAGGGCTCCCCTAGCCTCATGCTAGGGCACCCGTAGACTCAGGCTAGGGCACCCCTAGGCTTAGGCTTAGGCTAGGGCTCTTCTAGCCTAAGGCTAGGGCAACCCTTGGCTTAGGCTAGGCCACCCATAGGCTTAGGCAAGGGCACCCCTAGGCTTAGGCAAGGGCACCCCTAGGCTTAGGCTATCGTCACCCTAGGCTTAGGCTAGGGCACCCCTAGGCATAGGCTACGGCTCGCCTAGCCTAAGGCTACGGCACTCCTAGGCTCAGGCTAGGGCACCCCTATGCTCAGGCTAGGGCACCCCTAGGCTTAGACTATGGCACCCCTAGGCTTAGGCTAAGGCTAGGGCTCCCCTAACCTAAGGCTACGGAACCCCTAGGTTCAGGCTAGGGTACCCCTAGGCTTAGGCTAGGGCACCACGAGGCTTAGGCTAGCACCCCTAGGCTTAGTCTAAGGCTAGGGCTCCCCTAGCCTAAGGCTAGAGCACCCCTAGGCTTAGGCTATTGCACCCCTAGGCTTAGGATAAGGTTATGGCTCTCCTAGCCTAAGGCTAGGGCACCCCTAGGCTTAGGCTAGGGCACCCCTAGGCTTAGGCTAGGGCACCCCTAGGCTTAGGCTTAGGCTAGGGCTCCCCTAGCCTAAGGCTTGGGCACCACTAGGCTTAGGCTTGGGCACCCCTAGGATTAGGCTAGGGCACCCCTAAGCTTAGGCTAGGGCACCCCTAGTCTTAGACTAAGGTTAGGGCTCCCCTAGCCCAAGGCTAGGGCACCCCTAGGCTAAGGCTAGGGCACCCATATGCTTAGGCTAGGGCACCCCTAGGCTTAGGCTCAGGCTACGGCTCCCCTAGCCTCAGGCTAGGGCACCCCTACACTCAGGCTATGGCACCACTAGGCTTAGGCTAGCGCAATCCTAGGCTCCACTAAGGCTAGGGCTCCTCTAGCCTCAGGCTAGGGCATCCGTAGACTCAGGCTAGGGCACCCCTAGGCACAGGCTAGGGCACACCTAGGCATAGGCTAGGGCACCCCTAGGCTTAGGCTAAGGCTAGGGCTCCCCTAGACTAAGGCTAGAGCACGCCTTGGCTTAGGCTAGGGCACCCCTAGGCTTAGGTTAAGGCTAGGGCTCCCCTAGCCTATGGCAAGGGCACCCCTAGGATTAGGCAAGGGCACCCCTAGGCTTACGCTAGAGGACACCTAGGCTTAGGCTAGGGCACCCCTAGGCTTAGCCTAGGGCTCCTCTAGGCTTAGGCTAAGGCTAGGGCTCCCCTAGCCTAAGGATAGGGCACCCCTAGGCTTAGGCTAGGGCACCCATAGGCTTAGGCTAGGGCACCCATAGGCTTAGGCTAGGGCACCCCTAGGGTTAGGCAAGGGCATCCCTAGGCTTAGGCTAGGGCACCCCTAGGCTTAGGCTAGGGCACCCCTAGGCTTAGGCTAGGGCACCCCTAGGCTTAGGCTAAGGCTAGGGCTCCCCGAGCCTAAGGCTAGGGCATCCCTAGGCTTAGGCTAGGGCACCCATAGGCTTAGACTAGGGCACCCCTAGGCTTAGGCTAAGGCTAGGACTCCCCTAACCTAAGGCTAGAGCACCCCTAGTCTTAGGCTAGGGCACCCCTAGACTCAGGCTAGGGCACCCCTAGGCTTGGGCTAGGGAACCCCTAAGCTTAGGCTTAGGCTAGGGCACCCCTAGCCTAAGGCTAGGGCACCCCTAGGCTTAGGCTAGGGCACCCTGAGGCTTAGGCTAGGGCACCCCTAGGCTTAGGATAAGGCTACGGCTCCCCTAGCCTCAGGCTAGGACACCCCTAGACTCAGGCAATGGCACCCCTAGGCTTAGGCTAGGGCAATCCTAGGCTAGACTAAGGCTAGGGCCACCCTAGCCTCAGGCTAGGGCACCCCTAGGCTTAGGCTTGGGCACCCCTAGGCTTAGGCTAGGGCACCCCAAGGCTTAGTCTAGGGCTCCCCTAGGCTTAGGCTAAGGCTAGGGCTCCCCTAGCCTCAGGCTAGGACACCCCTAGACTCAGGCTATGGTACCCCTAGGCTTAGGCTAGGGCAATCCTAGGCTAGACTAAGGCTAGGGCTCCCCTAGCCTCAGGCTAGGGCACCTCCAGGCTTAGGCTAGGGCACCCCAAGGCTTAGTCTAGGGCTCCCCTAGGCTTAGGCTAAGGCTAGGGCTCCCCTAACCTAAGGCTAGGGCACCCCTAGGCTTAGGCTAGGGCACCCCTAGGCTTAGGCTAGGGCACCACTAGTCTTAGGCTAGGCACCCCTAGTCTTAGGCTAGGGCACCCCTAGGCTTAGGCTAGGGCACCCCTAGGCTTAGGCTAAGGCTAAGGCTCCCCTAGCCTAAGGCTAGGGCACCCCTAGTCTCAGGGAAGGGCACCCCTAAGCTTAGGCTAGGGCAATCCTAGGCTAGACTAAGGCTAGGGCTCCCATAGCACAAGCTAGGGCACCCGTAGGCTCAGGCTATGGCACCCTTAAGCTTAGGCTAGGGCACTCCTAGGCTTAGGCTAGGGCACCCCTAGGCTTAGGCTAAGGCTAGGGCTCCCCAAGCCTATGGCTAGGGCAGTCCTAGGCTTAGTCTAGGGCACCCCTATGATTAGGCTTGGGCACCCCTAGGCTTAGGCTAGGGTAAACCTAAACTTAGGCTAGGGTACCCCTAGGCGTTGGCTAGGGGACACCTAGGCTTAGGCTAGGGCACCCCTAGGCTTAAGCTAGGGCTCCCCTAGGCTTAGGCTAAGGCTACGGCTCCCCTAGCCTAAGGCTAGAGCACCCCTAGACTCAGGCTATGGCACCCCTAGGCTTAGGCTAGGGCAACCCTAGACTTAGGCTAGGGCAGCCATAGGCTTAGGCTAAGGCTAGGGCTCCTCTATCCTAAGGCCTGGGCACCCCTATGCTTAGGCTAAGGCTACGGCTCCCCTAGCCTAAGGCTAGAGCACCCCTAGACTCAGGCTATGGCACCACTAGGCTTAGGCTAGGGCACCCCTAGGCTTAGGCGTTGGCACCTCTAGGCTTAGGCTAGGGCTCCCCTAGGCTTAGGCTAAGGATAGGGCTCCCCTAGGGTAACGCTACGGCACCCCTAGGCTCAGGTAGGGCACCCCTAGGCTTAGGCTAGGGCACCTCTAGGCTTAGGCTAGGGCTCCCCTAGGCTTAGGCGAAGGCTAGGGCTCCCCTAGGCTAACGCTACGGCACCCCTAGGCTCAGGTAGGGCACCCCTAGGCTCAGGCTAGGGCACCCCTAGGCTTAGGCTAGGGCACACCTAGGCTTAGGCTAAGGCTAGGGCTCCCCTAGCTTAAGGCTAGGGTACCCCTAGGCTTAGGCTAGGGCACCCCTAGGCTTAGGCTAGGGAACCCCTAGACTTAAGCTAGGGCTCCCCTAGGCTTAGGCTAAGGCTACGGCTCCCCTAGCCTCAGGCTAGTGCACCCCTAGACTCAGGTTATGGCACCCCTAGGCTTAGGCAAGGTCAATCCTAGGCTAGACAAACACTAGGGCTCCCATAGCCTCAGGCTAGGGTACCCGTAGGCTCAGGCTAGGGCACCCCTAGGCTTAGGCTAGGGCACCCCTAGGTTTAGGCTAGGGCACCCCTAGGCTTAGGCTAGGGCACCCCTAGACTCATACTAGGGCACCCCTAGGCTTAGGCTAGGGCACCCCTAGGCTTAGGCGTGGCACCCCTAGGCTTAGTCTAAAGCTAGGGCTCCCCTAGCCTCAGGTTAGGGCACCCCTAGGCTCAGGCGAGGGCACACCTAGGCTCAGGCTAGGGCTCCCCTAGCCTTAGGCTAGGGCACCCCTAGGCTTAGGCTAGGGCACCCGTAGGCTTAGGGTATGGCACACCTAGGCTTAGGCTAGGGCACCCCTAGGCTTAGGATAAGGCTAGGGCTCCCCAAGCCTAAGGCTAGGGCACCCCTAGGCTTAGGCTAGGGCACCCCTATGATTAGGCTTGGGCACCCCTAGGCTTAGGCTAGGGTACCCCCACAACTTAGGCTAGGGTACCCCTAGGCTTTGGCTAGGGGACACCTAGGCTTAGGCTAGGGCACCCCTAGGCTAAGGCTAGGGCTCCCCTAGGCTTTGGCTAAGGCTAGGGCTCCCCTAGCCTAAGGCTACGCAACCCCTAGGCTTAGGCTAGGGCACCCCTAGGCTTAGGCTAGGGCACCCCTAGGCTTAGGTTAAGGCTAGGGCTCCTCTAGGCTAAGGCCAGGGCAAACCTAGGCTTAGGCTAGGGCACCCCAAGCCTTAGGCGAGGGCATACCTAGGCTTAGGCTAGGGCACCCCTAGGCTCAGGTTAGGGCACCCCTAGGCTTGGGCTAGGGCACCCCTAGGCTTAGGCTAAGGCTAGGGCTCCCCTAGCTTAAGGCTAGGGCACCCCTAGGCTTAGTCTAGGGCACCCCTAGGCTTAGGCTAGCGTCACCCTAGGCTTAGGCTAGGGCAACCCTAGGCATAGGCTACGGCTCCCCTAGCCTAAGGCTACGGCACTCCTAGGCTCAGGCTAGGGCACCCCTAGGCTTAGGCTAGGGCACCCCTAGGCTAAGTCTAGGGCACCCCTAGGCTTAGGATAAGGCTAGGGCTCCCCTAGCCTCATGCTAGGGCACCCGTAGACTCAGGCTATGGCACCCCTAGGCTCAGGCTAGGGCACCCCTAGGCTTAGGCTAGGCCACCCCTAGGCTTAGGCTTAGGCTAGGGCTCTTCTAGCCTAAGGCTAGGGCAACCCTTGGCTTAGGCTAGGCCACCCATAGTCTTAGGCAAGGGCACCCCTAGGCTTAGGCAAGGGCACCCCTAAGCTTAGGCTAGCGTCACCCTAGGCTTAGGCTAGGGCACCCCTAGGCATAGGCTACGGCTCGCCTAGCCTAAGGCTACGGCACTCCTAGGCTCAGGCTAGGGCACCCCTATGCTCAGGCTAGGGCACCCCTAGGCTTAGACTATGGCACCCCTAGGCTTAGGCTAAGGCTAGGGCTCCCCTAACCTAAGGCTACGGAACCCCTAGGTTCAGGCTAGGGTACCCCTAGGCTTAGGCTAGGGCACCACGAGGCTTAGGCTAGCACCCCTAGGCTTAGTCTAAGGCTAGGGCTCCCCTAGCCTAAGGCTAGAGCACCCCTAGGCTTAGGCTATTGCACCCCTAGGCTTAGGATAAGGCTATGGCTCTCCTAGCCTAAGGCTAGGGCACCCCTAGGCTTAGGCTAGGGCACCCCTAGGCTTAGGCTAGGGCACCCCTAGGCTTAGGCTTAGGCTAGGGCTCCCCTAGATAAGGCTTGGGCACCCCTAGGCTTAGGCTTGGGCACCCCTAGGAATAGGCTAGGGCACCCCTAAGCTTAGGCTAGGGCACCCCTAGTCTTAGACTAAGGTTAGGGCTCCCCTAGCCCAAGGCTAGGGCACCCCTAGGCTAAGGCTAGGGCACCCATATGCTTAGGCTTGGGCACCCCTAGGCTTAGGCTCAGGCTACGGTTCCCCTAGCCTCAGGCTAGGGCACCCCTACACTCAGGCTATGGCACCACTAGGCTTAGGCTAGCGCAATCCTAGGCTCCACTAAGGCTAGGGCTCCCCTAGCCTCAGGCTAGGGCATCCGTAGACTCAGGCTAGGGCACCCCTAGGCTCAGGCTAGGGCACACCTAGGCATAGGCTAGGGCACCCCTAGGCTTAGGCTAAGGCTAGGGCTCCCCTAGACTAAGGCTAGAGCACGCCTTGGCTTAGGCTAGGGCACCCCTAGGCTTAGGTTAAGGCTAGGGCTCCCCTAGCCTATGGCAAGGGCACCCCTAGGCTTAGGCAAGGGCACCCCTAGGCTTACGCTAGAGGACACCTAGGCTTAGGATAGGGCACCCCTAGGCTTAGCCTAGGGCTCCTCTAGGCTTAGGCTAAGGCTAGGGCTCCCCTAGCCTAAGGATAGGGCACCCCTAGGCTTAGGCTAGGGCACCCATAGGATTAGGCTAGGGCACCCATAGGCTTAGGCTTGGGCACCCCTAGGGTTAGGCAAGGGCACCCCTAGGCTTAGGCTAGGGCACCCCTAGGTTTAGGCTAGGGCACCCCTAGGCTTAGGCTAGGGCACCCCTAGGCTTAGGCTAAGGCTAGGGCTCCCCGAGCCTAAGGCTAGGGCATCCCTAGGCTTAGGCTAGGGCGCCCATAGGCTTAGACTAGGGCACCCATAGGCTTAGGCTAAGGCTAGGACTCCCCTAACCTAAGGCTAGAGCACCCTTAGTCTTAGGCTAGGGCACCCCTAGACTCAGGCTAGGGCACCCCTAGGCTTGGGCTAGGGAACCCCTAAGCTTAGGCTTAGGCTAGGGCACCCCTAGCCTAAGGCTAGGGCACCCCTAGGCTTAGGCTAGGGCACCCTGGGGCTTAGGCTAGGGCACCCCTAGACTCAGGCTATGGTACCCCTAGGCTTAGGCTAGGGCAATCCTAGGCTAGACTAAGGCTAGGGCTCCCCTAGCCTCAGGCTAGGGCACCTCCAGGCTTAGGCTAGGGCACCCCAAGGCTTAGTCTAGGGCTCCCCTAGGCTTAGGCTAAGGCTAGGGCTCCCCTAACCTAAGGCTAGGGCACCCCTAAGCTTAGGCTAGGGCACCCCTAGGCTTAGGCTAGGGCACCACTAGTCTTAGGCTAGGCACCCCTAGTCTTAGGCTAGGGCACCCCTAGGCTTAGGCTAGGGCACCCCTAGACTCAGGGAAGGGCACCCCTAAGCTTAGGCTAGGGCAATCCTAGGCTAGACTAAGTCTAGGGCTCCCATAGCACAAGCTAGGGCACCCGTAGGCTCAGGCTAGGGCACCCTTAAGCTTAGGCTAGGGCACTCCTAGGCTTAGGCTAGGGCACCCCTAGGCTTAGGCTAAGGCTAGGGCTCCCCAAGCCTATAGCTAGGGCAGTCCTAGGCTTAGGCTAGGGCACCCCTATGATTAGGCTTGGGCTCCCCTAGGCTTAGGCTAGGGCAACCCTAGACTTAGGCTAGGGCAGCCATAGGCTTAGGCTAAGGCTAGGGCTCCTCTATCCTAAGGCCTGGGCACCCCTATGCTTAGGCTAAGGCTAAGGCTCCCCTAGCCTAAGGCTAGAGCACCCCTAGACTCAAGCTATGGCACCAATAGGCTTAGGCTGGGCACCCCTAGGCTTAGGCGTTGGCACCTCTAGGCTTAGGCTAGGGCTCCCCTAGGCTTAGGCTAAGGATAGGGCTCCCCTAGGCTAACGCTACGGCACCCCTAGGCTCAGGTAGGGCACCCCTAGGCTTAGGCTAGGGCACCTCTAGGCTTAGGCTAGGGCTCCCCTAGGCTTAGGCTAAAGCTAGGGCTCCCCTAGGCTAACACTACGGCACCCCTAGGCTCAGGTAGGGTACCCCTAGGCTCAGGCTAGGGCACCCCTAGGCTTAGGCTAGGGCACACCTAGGCTTAGGCTAAGGCTAGGGCTCCCCTAGCTTAAGGCTAGGGTACCCCTAGGCTTAGGCTAGGGCACCCCTAGGCTTAGGCTAGGGCACCCCTAGACTTAAGCTAGGGCTCCCCTAGGCTTAGGCTAAGGCTACGGCTCCCCTAGCCTCAGGCTAGTGCACCCCTAGACTCAGGTTATGGCACCACTAGGCTTAGGCAAGGGCAATCCTAGGCTAGACAAACGCTAGGGCTCCCATAGCCTCAAGCTAGGGTACCCGTAGGCTCAGGCTAGGGCACCACTAGGCTTAGGCTAGGGCACCCCTAGGTTTAGGCTAGGGCACCCCTAGGCTTAGGCTAGGGCACCCCTAGGCTTAGGCTCGGGCACCCCTAGGCTTAGGCTCGGGCACCCCTAGGCTTAGGCTAGGGCACACCTAGGCTTAGGCTAAGGCTACGGCTCCCCTAGCCTAAGGCTAGAGCACCCCTAGACTCAGACTAGGGCACCCCTAGGCTTAGGCTAGGGCACCCCTAGGCTTAGGCGTGGCACCCCTAGGCTTAGTCTAAAGCTAGGGCTCCCCTAGCCTCAGGTTAGGGCACCCCTAGGCTCAGGCGAGGGCACACCTAGGCTCAGGCTAGGGCTCCCCTAGCCTTAGGCTAGGGCACCCCTAGGCTTAGGCTAGGGCACCCGTAGGCTTAGGGTAGGGCACACCTAGGCTTAGGCTAAGGCTACGGCTACCCTAGCCTCAGGCTATGGCACCCCTAGACTCAGGCTATGGCACCCTTTGGCTTAGGCTAGGGCAATCCTAGGCTTGTCTAAGGCTAGGGATCCCCTAGCCTCAGGCTAAGGCACCCGTAGGCTCACGCTAGGGCACCCCTAGGCTCAGGCTAGGGCAGCCTTAGGCTTAGGCTAGGGTACACCTAGGCTTAGGCTAGGGCACCCCTAGGTTTAGGCTAAGGCTAGGGCTCCCCTAGCTGAGGCTATGGCACCCCTAGGCTTAGGCTAAGGCTAGGGCTCCCCTAGCCTCAGGCTAGGGCACCCGTAGGCTCAGGCTAGGGCACCCGTACGCTTAGGCTAGGACACTTCTAGACTTAGGCTAAGGCAACGGCTACCCTGGCCTCAGGCTAGAGCACCCCTAGACTCAGGCTAGGTCACCCCTAAGCTTAGGTTAGGGCAATCCTAGGCTTAGACTCAGGCTAGAGTTCCCCTAGCCTCAGGCAAGGGCACCCCTAGGCTCAGGCTAGGGCACCCCTAGGCTTAGGCTAGGGCACCCCTAGACATAGGCTAAGGCTAGGGCTCCCCTAGCCTAAGGCTACAGCACCCCTAGGCTCAGGCTAGGGCACCCCTAGGCTTAGGATAGGGCACGCCTAGGCTTAGGCTAAGGCTAGGGCTCCCCTAGCCTAAGGCTAGAGCACCCCTAGGCTTAGGCTAGGGCACCCCTAGCTTAGGCAAGGGCACCCGTAGGCTCCGGCTAAGGCTAGGGCTCCCCTATCCTAAGGCTAGTGCACCCCAGGCTTAGATTAGGGTACCCCAAGGCTTAGGCTAGGGCACCCCTAGGCTTAGGCTAAGGCTAGGGCTCCCCTACCTATGGCTAGGTCTCCCATAGCCTATGGCTAGCGCACCCCAAGGCTTAGCCTAGGACACCCCTAGGCTTAGGCTAGGGCACCCCTAGGCTTAGGCTAGGGCACCCCTAGGCTAAGGCTAGGGCTCCCCTAGCCTCAGGCTAGGCACCCCTAGGCTTAGGCTAGGGCAATCCTAGGCTAGACTAAGGCTAGGGATCCCCTAGCCTCAGGCTAGGACATCCGTAGGCTCACGCTAGGGAACCCCTAGGCTCAGGCAAGGGCAGCCCAAGGCTTAGGCTAGGGCACCCCTAGGCTTGGGCTAGGGCACCACTAGGCTTAGGCTAGGGAACCCCTAGGCTTAGGAAAAGGCTAGGGCTACCCTAGCTTAAGGCTAGGGCACCCCAAAGGCTTAGGCTAAGGCACCTCTAGGCTTAGGCTAGGGCTCCCCTAGGCTTAGGCTAAGGCTAGGGCTCCCCTAGGCTAACGCTACTGCACCCCTAGGTTCAGGTAGGGCACCCCTAGGCTCAGGCTAGGGCACCCCTAGGCTTAGGCTAGGGCACACCTAGGCTTAGGCTAAGGCTAGGGCACACCTAGGCTTAGGCTAAGGCTAGGGCTCCCCTAGCTTAAGGCTAGGGTACCCCTAGGCTTAGGCTAGGGCACCCCTAGGCTTAGGCTAGGGCACCCCTAGACTTAAGCTAGCGCTCCCCTAAGCTTAGGCTAAGGCTACGGCTCCCCTAGCCTCAGGCTAGTGCACCCCTAGACTCAGGTTATGGCACCCCTAGACTTAGGCAAGGGCAATCCTAGGCTATACAAACGCTAGGGCTCCCATAGCCTCAGGCTAGGGTACCCGTAGGCTCAGGCTAGGGCACCCCTAGGCTTAGGCTAGGGCACCCCTAGGTTTAGGCTAGGGCACCCCTAGGCTTAGGCTCGGGCACCCCTAGGCTTAGGCTCGGGCACCCCTAGGCTTAGGCTCGGGCACCCCTAGGCTTAGGCTAGGGCACCCCTAGGCTTAGGCTAAGGCTACGGCTCCCCTAGCCTAAGGCTAGAGCACCCCTAGACTCAGACTAGGGCACCCCTAGGCTTAGGCTAGGGCACCCCTAAGCTTAGGCGTTGGCACCCCTAGGCTTAGTCTAAAGCTAGGGCTCCCCTAGCCTCAGGCTAGGGCACCCCTAAGCTCAGGCGAGGTCACACCTAGGCTCAGGCTAGGGCTCCCCTAACCTTAGGCTAGGGCACCCCTAGGCTTAGGCTAGGGCACCCGTAAGCTTAGGGTAGGGCACCCCTAGGATTAGGCTAAGGCTACGGCTCCCCTAGCCTCAGGCTAGGGCACCCCTAGACTCAGGCTATTGCACCCTTTGGCTTAGGCTAGGGCAATCCTAGGCTATTCTAAGGCTAGGGATCCCCTAGCCTCAGGCTAGGGCACCCGTAGGCTCACGCTAGGGCACCCCTAGGCTCAGGCTAGGGCAGCCCTAGGCTTAGGCTTGGGTACCCCTAGGCTTAGGCTAGGGCACCCCTAGGTTTAGGCTAAGGCTAGGGCTCCCCTAGCCTGAGGCTATGGCACCCCTAGGTTAAGGCTAGGGCTCCCCTAGCCTCAGGCTAGGGCACCCGTAGGCTCAGGCTAGAGCACCCTTACGCTTAGGCTAGGACACTTCTAGACTTAGGCTAAGGCAACGGCTACCCTAGCCTCAGGCTAGAGCACCCCTAGACTCAGGCTAGGTCACCCCTAAGCTTAGGCTAGGGCAATCCTAGGCTTAGGCTCAGGCTAGAGTTCCCCTAGCCTCAGGCAAGGGCACCCCTAGGCTTAGGCTAGGGCACCCCTAGACATAGGCTAAGGCTAGGGCTCCCCTAGCCTAAGGCTACAGCACCCCTAGGCTCAGGCTAGGGCACCCCTAGGCTTAGTATAGGGCACGCCTAGGCTTAGGCTAAAGATAGGGCTCCCCTAGCCTAAGGTTAGAGCACCCCTAGGCTTAGGCTAGGGCACCCCTAAGCTTAGGCGTTGGCACCCCTAGGCTTAGTCTAAAGCTAGGGCTCCCCTAGCCTCAGGCTAGGGCACCCCTAAGCTCAGGCGAGGGCACACCTAGGCTCAGGCTAGGGCTCCCCTAGCCTTAGGCTAGGGCACCCCTAGGCTTAGGCTTGGGCACCCGTAGGCTTAGGGTAGGGCACCCCTAGGATTAGGCTAAGGCTACGGCTCCCCTAGCCTCAGCCTAGGGCACCCCTAGACTCAGGTAATTGCACCCTTTGGCTTAGGCTAGGGCAATCCTAGGCTATTCTAAGGCTAGGGATCCCCTAGCCTCAGGCTATGGCACCCGTAGGCTCACGCTAGGGCACCCCTAGGCTCAGGCTAGGGCAGCCCTAGGCTTAGGCTTGGGTACCCCTAGGCTTAGGCTAGGGCACCCCTAGGTTTAGGCTAAGGCTAGGGCTCCCCTAGCCTGAGGCTATGGCACCCCTAGGTTAAGGCTAGGGCTCCCCTAGCCTCAGGCTAGGGCACCCGTAGGCTCAGGCTAGGGCACCCGTACGCTTAGGCTAGGACACTTCTAGACTTAGGCTAAGGCAACGGCTACCCTAGCCTCAGGCTAGAGCACCCCTAGACTCAGGCTAGGTCACCCCTAAGCTTAGGCTAGGGCAATCCTAGGCTTAGGCTCAGGCTAGAGTTCCCCTAGCCTCAGGCAAGGGCACCCCTAGGCTTAGGCTAGGGCACCCCTAGACATAGGCTAAGGCTAGGGCTCCCCTAGCCTAAGGCTACAGCACCCCTAGGCTCAGGCTAGGGCACCCCTAGGCTTAGGATAGGGCACGCCTAGGCTTAGGCTAAGGATAGGGCTCCCCTAGCCTAAGGTTAGAGCACCCCTAGGCTTACGCTAGGGCACCCCTAGCTTAGGCAAGGGCACCCGTAGGCTTCGGCTAAGGCTAGGGCTCCCCTATCCTAAGGCAAGTGCACCCCTAGGCTTAGATTAGGGTACCCCAAGGCTTAGGCTAGGGCACCCCTAGGCTTAGGCTAAGGCTAGGGCTCCCCTACCTATGGCTAGGTCTCCCATAGCCTATGGCTAGCGCACCCCTAGGCTTAGCCTAGGACACCCCTAGGCTTAGGCTAGGGCACCCCTAGGCTTAGGCTAGGGCACCCCTAGGCTTAGGCTAGGGCACCCCTAGGCTTAGGCTAGGTCACCCCTAGGCTTAGGCTAAGGCTAGGGCTCCCCTAGCCTCAGGCTAGGCACCCCTAGGCTTAGGCTAGGGCAATCCTAGGCTAGACTAAGGCTAGGGATCCCCTAGCCTCAGGCTAGGACATCCGTAGGCTCACGATAGGGAACCCCTAGGCTCAGGCAAGGGCAGCCCAAGGCTTAGGCTAGGGCACCCCCAGGCTTGGGCTAGGGCACCACTAGGCTTAGGCTAGGGAACCCCTAGGCTTAGGAAAAGGCTAGGGCTACCCTAGCTTAAGGCTAGGGCACCCCTAGGCTTAGGCTAAGGCACCTCTAGGCTTAGGCTAGGGCTCCCCTAGGCTTAGGCTAAGGCTAGGGCTCCCCTAGGCTAACGCTACGGCACCCCTAGGCTCAGGTAGGACACCCCTAGGCTCAGGCTAGGGCACCCCTAGGCTTAGGCTAGGGCACACCTAGGCTTAGGCTAAGGCTAGGGCTCCCCTAGCTTAAGGCTAGGGTACCCCTAGGCTTAGGCTAGGGCACCCCTAGGCTTAGGCTAGGGCACCCCTATACTTAAGCTAGGGCTCCCCTAGGCTTAGGCTAAGGCTACGGCTCCCCTAGCCTCAGGCTAGTGCACCCCTAGACTCAGGTTATGGCACCCCTAGGCTTAGGCAAGGGCAATCCTAGGCTAGACAAACGCTAGGGCTCCCATAGCCTCAGGCTAGGGTACCCGTAGGCTCAGGCTAGGCCACCCCTAGGCTTAGGCTAGGGCACCCCTAGGTTTAGGCTAGGGCACCCCTAGGCTTAGGCTAGGGCATCCCTAGGCTTAGGCTCGGGTACCCCTAGGCTTAGGCTCGGTCACCCCTAGGCTTAGTCTAGGGCACCCCTAGGCTTAGGCTAAGGCTACGGCTCCCCTAGCCTAAGGCTAGAGCACCCCTAGACTCAGACTAGGGCACCCCTAGGCTTAGGCTAGGGCACCCCTAGGCTTAGGCGTTGGCACCCCTAGGCTTAGTCTAAAGCTAGGGCTCCCCTAGCCTCAGGCTAGGGCACCCCTAGGCTCAGGCGAGGGCACACCTAGGCTCAGGATAGGGCTCCCCTAGCCTTAGGCTAGGGCACCCCTAGGCTTAGGCTAGGGCACCCGTAGGCTTAGGGTAGGGTACCCCTAGGCTTAGGCTAAGGCTACGGCTACCCTAGCCTCAGGCTAGGGCACCCCTAGATCAGGCTATGGCACCCTTTGTCTTAGGCTAGGGCAATCCTAGGCTAGTCTAAGGCTAGGGATCCCCTAGCCTCAGGCTAGGGCACCCGTAGGCTGACGCTAGGGTACCCCTAGGCTCAGGCGAGGGCAGCCCTAGGCTTAGGCTAGGGTACCCCTAGGCTTAGGCTAGGGCACCCCTACGTTTAGGCTAAGGCTAGGGCTCCCCTAGCCTGAGGCTATGGCACCCCTAGGTTAAGGCTAGGGCTCCCCTAGCCTCAGGCTAGGGCACCCGTAGGCTCAGGCTAGGGCACCCGTACGCTTAGGCTAGGACACTTCTAGACTTAGGCTAAGGCAACGGCTACCCTAGCCTCAGGCTAGAGCACCCCTAGACTCAGGCTAGGTCACCCCTAAGCTTAGGCTAGGGCAATACTAGGCTTAGGCTCAGGCTAGAGTTCCCCTAGCCTCAGGCAAGGGCACCCCTATGCTCAGGCTAGGGCACCCCTAGGCTTAGGCTAGGGCACCCCTAGACATAGGCTAAGGCTAGGGCTCCCCTAGCCTAAGGCTACAGCACCCCTAGGCTCAGGCTAGGGCACCCCTAGGCTTAGGATAGGGCACGCCTAGGCTTAGGCTAAGGCTAGGGCTCCCCTAGCCTAAGGCTAGAGCACCCCTAGGCTTAGGCTAGGGCACCCCTAGCTTAGGCAAGGGCACCCGTAGGCTTCGGCTAAGGCTAGGGCTCCCCTATCCTAAGGCTAGTGCACCCCTAGGCTTAGATTAGGGTACCCCAAGGCTTAGGCTAGGGCACCACTAGGCTTAGGCTAAGGCTAGGGCTTCCCTACCTATGGCAAGGTCTCCCATAGCCTATGGCTAGCGCACCCCTAGGCTTAGCCTAGGACACCCCTAGGCTTAGGCTAGGGCACCCCTAGTCTTAGGCTAGGGCACCCCTAGGCTTATGCTAAGGCTACAGCTACCCTAGCCTCAGGCTATGGCACCCCTAGACTCAGGCTATGGCACCCCTAGGTTAAGGCTAGGGCAATCCTAGGCTACACTAAGGCTAGGGCTCCCCTAGCCTCATGCTAGGGCACCCGTAGGCTCAGGCTAGGGCACCCGTAGGCATAGGTTAGGACACTCCGAGGCTTAGGCTAAGGCTACGGCTCCCCTAGCCTCAGGCTAGGGCAACCCTAGACTCAGGCTATGGCACCCCTAGGCTTAGGCTAGGGCAATCCTAGGCTAGACTAAGGCTAGGGCCACCCTAGCCTCAGGCTAGGGCACCCCTAGGCTTAGGCTTGGGCACCCCTAGGCTTAGGCTAGGGCACCCCAAGGCTTAGTCTAGGGCTCCCCTAGGCTTAGGCTAAGGCTAGGGCTCCCCTAGCCTCAGGCTAGGACACCCCTAGACTCAGGCTATGGCACCCCTAGGTTTGGCTAGGGCAATCCTAGGCTAGACTAAGGCTAGGGCTCCCCTAGCCTCAGGCTAGGGCACCTCTAGGCTTAGACTAGGGCACCCCAAGGCTTAGTCTAGGGCTCCCCTAGGCTTAGGCTAAGGCTAGGGCTCCCCTAACCTAAGGCTAGGGCACACCTAGGCTTAGGCTAGGGCACCCCTAGGCTTAGGCTAGGGCACCACTAGTCTTAGGCTAGGCACCCCTAGTCTTAGGCTAGGGCACCCCTAGGCTTAGGCTAGGGCACCCCTAGGCTTAGGCTAAGGCTAGGGCTCCCCTAGCCTAAGGCTAGGGCACCCCTAGACTCAGGGAAGGGCACCCCTAAGCTTAGGCTAGGGCAATCCTAGGCTAGACTAAGGCTAGGGCTCCCATAGCACAAGCTAGGGCACCCGTAGGCTCAGGCTAGGGCACACTTAGGCTTAGGCTAGGGCACTCCTAGGCTTAGGCTAGGGCACCCCTAGGCTTAGGCTAAGGCTAGGGCTCCCCAAGCCTATGGCTAGGGCACCCCTAGGCTTAGGCTAGGGTACCCCTATGATTAGGCTTGGGCACCCCTAGGCTTAGGCTAGGGTAAACCTAAACTTAGGCTAGGGTACCCCTAGGCTTTGGCTAGGCGACACCTAGGCTTAGGCTAGGGCACCCCTAGGCTTAAGCTAGGGCTCCCCTAGGATTAGGCTAAGGCTAGGGCTCCCCTAGCCTAAGGCTAGGCAACCCCTAGGCTTAGGATAGCGCACCCTTAGGCTTAGGCTAGGGCTCCCCTAGGCTTAGGTTAAGGCTAGGGATCCTCTAGCCTAAGGCTAGGGCACCCCTAGGCTTAGGCTAGGGCACCTCAAGCCTTAGGCGAGGGCATACCTAGGCTTAGGCTAGGGCACCTCTAGTCTCAGGCTAGGGCACCCCTAGGTTTAGGCTAGGGCACACCTAGGCTTAGGCTAAGGCTAGGGCTCCCCTAGCTTAACGCTAGGGCACCCCTAGGCTTAGGCTAGGGCACCCCTAGGCTTAGTTTAGGGCACCCCTAGGCTTAGGCTAGCGCCAGCCTAGGGTTAGGCTAGGGCACCCCTAGGCTTAGGCTAGGGAACCCCTAGGCATAGGCTACGGCTCCCCTAGCCTTAGGCTAGGGCACCCCTAGGCTTAGGCTAGGGCACCCCTAGGCTTAGGCTAGGGCACCCCTAGGCTTAGGCTAGGGCACCCCTAGGTTTAGGCTAGGGCACCCCTAGGCTTAGGCTAGGGCACCCCTATGCTTAGGCTAAGGCTACGGCTCCCCTAGCCTAAGGCTAGAGCACCCCTAGACTCAGGCTAGGGAACCCCTAGGCTTAGGCTAGGGCACCACTAGGCTTAGGCGTTGGCACCTCTAGGCTTAGGCTAGGGCTCCCCTAGGCTTAGGCTAAGGCTAGGGCTCCGCTAGGCTTAGGCTAAGGCTAGGGCTCCCCTAGGCTAACGCTACGGCACCCCTAGGCTCAGGTAGGGCACCCCTAGGCTTAGGCTAGGGCACCTCTAGGCTTAGGCTAGGGCTCCCCTAGGCTTAGGCTAAGGCTAGGGCTCCCATAGGCTAACGCTACGGCACCCCTAGGCTCAGGTAGGGCACCCCTAGGCTTAGGCTAGGGCACCCCTAGGCTTAGGCTAGGGCACACCTAGGCTTAGGCTAGGGCACCTCAAGCCTTAGGCGAGGGCATACCTAGGCTTAGGCTGGGGCACCTCTAGTCTCAGGCTAGGGCACACCTAGGCTTAGGCTAAGGCTAGGGCTCCCCTAGCTTAAAGCTAGTGCACCCCTAGGCTTAGGCTAGGGCACCCCTAGGCTTAGTTTAGGGCACCCCTTGGCTTAGGCTAGCGCCACCCTAGGGTTAGGCTAGGGCACCCCTAGGCTTAGGCTAGGGAACCCCTAGGCATAGGCTACGGCTCCCCTAGCCTTAGGCTAGGGCACCCCTAGGCTTAGGGTAGGGCACCCCTAGGCTTAGGCTAGGGCACCCCTAGGCTTAGGCTAGGGCACCCCTATGCTTAGGCTAAGGCTACGGCTCCCCTAGCCTAAGGCTTGAGCACCCCTAGACTCAGGCTAGGGAACCCCTAGGCATAGGCTACGGCTCCCCTAGCCTTAGGCTAGGGCACCCCTAGGCTTAGGGTAGGGCATCCCTAGGCTTAGGCTAGGGCACCCCTAGACTTAAGCTAGGGCTCCCCTAGGCTTAGGCTAAGGCTACGGCTCCCGTAGCCTCAGGCTAGTGCACCCCTAGACTCAGGTTATGGCACCCCTAGGCTTAGGCAAGGGCAATCCTAGGCTAGACAAACGCTAGGGCTCCCATAGCCTCAGGCTAGGGTACCCGTAGGCTCAGGCTAGGGCACCCCTAGGCTTAGGCTAGGGCACCCCTAGGTTTAGGCTAGGGCACCCCTAGGCTTAGGCTAGGGCACCCCTAGGCTTAGGCTCGGGCACCCCTAGGCTTAGGCTCGGGCACCCCTAGGCTTAGGCTAGTGCACCCCTAGGCTTAGGCTAAGGCTACGGCTCCCCTAGCCTAAGGCTAGAGCACCCCTAGACTCAGACTAGGGCACCCCTAGGCTTAGGCTAGGGCACCCCTAGGCTTAGGCGTTGGCACCCCTAGGCTTAGTCTAAAGCTAGGGTTCCCCTAGCCTCAGGCTAGGGCACCCCTAGGCTCAGGCGAGGGCACACCTAGGCTCAGGCTAGGGCTCCCCTAGCCTTAGGCTAGGGCACCCCTAGGCTTAGGCTAGGGCACCCGTAGGCTTAGGGTAGGGCACCCCTAGGCTTAGGCTAAGGCTACGGCTCCCCTAGCCTCAGGCTAGGGCACCCCTATTCTCAGGCTATGGCACCCTTTGGCTTAGGCTAGGGAAATCCTAGGCTAGTGTAAGGCTAGGGATCCCCTAGCCTCAGGCTAGGGCACCCGTAGGCTCACGCTAGGGCACCCCTAGGCTCAGGCTAGGGCAGCCCTAGGCTTAGGCTAGTGTACCCCTAGGCTTAGGCTAGGGCACCCCTAGGTTTAGGCTAAGGCTAGGGCTCCCCTAACCTGAGGCTATGGCACCCCTAGGCTTAGGCTAAGGCTAGGGCTCCCCTAGCCTCAGGCTAGGGCACCCATAGGCTTAGGCGTTGGCACCTCTAGGCTTAGGCTAGGGCTCCCCTAGGCTTAGGCTAAGGCTAGGGCTCCCCAAGGCTTAGGCTAAGGCTAGGGCTCCCCTAGGCTAACGCTACGGCACCCCTAGGCTCTGGTAGGGCACCCCTAGGCTTAGGCTAGGGCACCTCTAGGCTTAGGCTAGGGCTCTCCTAGGCTTAGGCTAAGGCTAGGGCTCCCCTAGGCTAACGCTACGGCACCCCTAGGCTCAGGTAGGGCACCCCTAGGCTCAGGCTAGGGCACCCCAATGCTTAGGCTAGGGCACACCTAGGCTTAGGCTAAGGCTAGGGATCCCCTAGCTTAAGGCTAGGGTACCCCTAGGCTTAGGCTAGGGCACCCCTAGGCTTAGGCTAGGGCACCCCTAGACTTAAGCTAGGGCTCCCCTAGGCTTAGGCTAGCGCCACCCTAGGGTTAGGCTAGGGCACCCCTAGGCTTAGGCTAGGGAACCCCTAGGAATAGGCTACGGATCCCCTAGCCTTAGGCTAGGGCACCCCTAGGCTTAGGCTAGGGCAGCCCTAGGCTTAGGCTAGGGCACCCCTAGGCTTAGGCTAGGGCACCCCTATGCTTAGGCTAAGGCTACGGCTCCCCTAGCCTAAGGCTAGAGCACCCCTAGACTCAGGCTAGGGAACCCCTAGGCTTAGGCTAGGGCACCCCTAGGCTTAGGCGTTGGCACCTCTAGGCTTAGGCTAGGGCTCCCCTAGGCTTAGGCTAAGGCTAGGGCTCCCCTAGGCTTAGGCTAAGGCTAGGGCTCCCCTAGGCTAACGCTACGGCACCCCTAGGCTCAGGTAAGGCACCCCTAGGCTTAGGCTAGGGCACCTCTAGGCTTAGGCTAGGGCTCCCCTAGGCTTAGGCTAAGGCTAGGGCTCCCCTAGGCTAACGCTACGGCACCCATAGGCTCAGGTAGGGCACCCCTAGGCTCAGGCTAGGGCACCCCTAGGCTTAGGCTATGGCACACCTAGGCTTAGGCTAAGGCTAGGGCTCCCCTAGCTTAAGGCTAGGGTACCCCTAGGCTTAGGCTAGGGCACCCCTAGGCTTAGGCTAGGGCACCCCTAGACTTAAGCTAGGGCTCCCCTAGGCTTAGGCTAAGGCTACGGCTCCCCTAGCCTCAGGCTAGTGCACCCCTAGACTCAGGTTATGGCACCCCTAGGCTTAGGCAAGGGCAATCCTAGGCTAGACAAACGCTAGGGCTCCCATAGCCTCAGGCTAGGGTACCCGTAGGCTCAGGCTAGGGCACCCCTAGGCTTAGGCTAGGGCACCCCTAGGTTTAGGCTAGGGCACCCCTAGGCTTAGGCTAGGGCACCCCTAGGCTTAGGCTCGGGCACCCCTAGGCTTAGGCTCGGACACCCCTAGGCTTAGGCTAGGGCACCCCTAGGCTTAGGCTAAGGCTACGGCTCCCCTAGCCTAAGGCTAGAGCACCCCTAGACTCAGACTAGGGCACCCCTAGGCTTAGGCTAGGGCACCCCTAGGCTTAGTCTAAAGCTAGGGCTCCCCTAGCCTCAGGCTAGGGCACCCCTAGGCTCAGGCGAGGGCACACCTAGGCTCAGGCTAGGGCTCCCCTAGCCTTAGGCTAGGGCACCCCTAGGCTTAGGCTAGGGCACCCGTAGGCTTAGGGTAGGGCACCCCTAGGCTTAGGCTAAGGCTACGGCTCCCCTAGCCTCAGGCTAGGGCAACCCTAGACTCAGGCTATGGCACCCTTTGGCTTAGGCTTGGGCAATCCTAGGCTAGTCTAAGGCTAGGGATCCCCTAGCCTCAGGCTAGGGCACCCGTAGGCTCACGCTAGGGCACCCCTAGGCTCAGGCTAGGGCAGCCGTAGGCTTAGGCTAGGGCACCACTAGGCTTACGCTAGGGAACCCCTAGGCTTAGGAAAAGGCTAGGGCTACCCTAGCTTAAGGCTAGGGCACCCCTAGGCTTAGGCTAAGGCACCCCTAGGCTCAGGCTAGGGCACCCCTAGGCTTAAGCTAGGGCTCTCCTAGGCTTAGGCTAAGGCTACAGCTCCCCTAGCCTCAAGCTAGTGCACCAATAGACTCAGGCTATGGCACCCCTAGGCTTAGGCTAGGGCAATCCTAGGCTAGACTAACGCTAGGGCTCCCATAGTTTCAGGCTAGGGCACCCGTAGGCTCAGGCTAGGGCACCCCTAGGTTTAGGCTAGGGCACCCCTAGGCATAGGCTAAGGCTAGGGCTCAACTAGCCGAAGGCTAGGGCACTCCTAGGCTTAGGCTAGGGCACCCCTAGGCTTAGGCTAGGGCACCCCTAGGCTTAGGCTAGGGCACCCCTAGGCTTAGGCTAAGGCTAGGGCTCCTCTAGCCTGAGGCTAGGGCACCCCTAGGCTCAGGCTAGGGCACCCCTAGGCTCAGGCTTGGGCACCCCTATGCTTAGGCTAGGGCACCCCTAGGCTTAGGCTAAGGCTAGGGCTCCCCTAGCCTAAGGCTAGGGCACCTCTAGGCTTAGGCTAGGGCACCCCTAGGCTTAGGCTAGGGCACACCTAGGCTTAGGCATGGGCACCCTTTTGCTTAGGCTAGGGCACCCCTAGGCTTAGGCTAAGGCTACAGCTACCCTAGCCTCAGGCTATGGCACCCCTAGACTCAGGCTATGGCACCCCTAGGTTAAGGCTAGGGCAATCCTAGGCTACACTAAGGCTAGGGGTCCCCTAGCCTCATGCTAGGGCACCCGTAGGCTCAGGCTAGGGCACCCGTAGGCATAGGTTAGGACACTCCGAGGCTTAGGCTAAGGCTACGGCTCCCCTAGCCTCAGGCTAGGGCAACCCTAGACTCAGGCTATGGCACCCCTAGGCTTAGGCTAGGGCAATCCTAGGCTAGACTAAGGCTAGGGCCACCCTAGCCTCAGGCTAGGGCACCCCTAGGCTTAGGCTTGGGCACCCCTAGGCTTAGGCTAGGGCACCCCAAGGCTTAGTCTAGGGCTCCCCTAGGCTTAGGCTAAGGCTAGGGCTCCCCTAGCCTCAGGCTAGGACACCCCTAGGCTCAGGCTATGGCACCCCTAGGTTTGGCTAGGGCAATCCTAGGCTAGACTAAGGCTAGGGCTCCCCTAGCCTCAGGCTAGGGCACCTCTAGGCTTAGGCTAGGGCACCCCAAGGCTTAGTCTAGGGCTCCCCGAGGCTTAGGCTAAGGCTAGGGCTCCCCTAACCTAAGGCTAGGGCACACCTAGGCTTAGGCTAGGGCACCCCTAGGCTTAGACTAGGGCACCACTAGTCTTAGGCTAGGCACCCCTAGTCTTAGGCTAGGGCACCCCTAGGCTTAGTCTAGGGCACCCCTAGGCTTAGGCTAAGGCTAGGGCTCCCCTAGCCTAAGGCTAGGGCACCCCTAGACTCAGGGAAGGGCACCCCTAAGCTTAGGCTAGGGCAATCCTAGGCTAGACTAAGGCTAGGGCTCCCATAGCACAAGCTAGGGCACCCGTAGGCTCAGGCTAGGGCACCCTTAGGCTTAGGCTAGGGCACTCCTAGGCTTAGGCTAGGGCACCCCTAGGCTTAGGCTAAGGCTAGGGCTCCCCAAGCCTATGGATAGGGCACCCCTAGGCTTAGGCTAGGGTACCCCTATGATTAGGCTTGGGCACCCCTAGGCTTAGGCTAGGGTAAACCTAAACTTAGGCTAGGGTACCCCTAGGCTTTGGCTAGGGGACACCTAGGCTTAGGCTAGGGCACCCCTAGGCTTAAGCTAGGGCTCCCCTAGGCTTAGGCTAAGGCTAGGGCTCCCCTATGCTTAGGCTAAGGCTACGGCTCCCCTAGCCTAAGGCTAGAGCACCCCTAGACTCAGGCTAGGGAACCCCTAGGCTTAGGCTAGGGCACCCCTAGGCTTAGGCGTTGGCACCTCTAGGCTTAGGCTAGGGCTCCCCTAGGCTTAGGCTAAGGCTAGGGCTCCCCTAGGCTTAGGCTAAGGCTAGGGCTCCCCTAGGCTAACGCTACGGCACCCCTAGGCTCAGGTAAGGCACCCCTAGGCTTAGGCTAGGGCACCTCTAGGCTTAGGCTAGGGCTCCCCTAGGCTTAGGCTAAGGCTAGGGCTCCCCTAGGCTAACGCTACGGCACCCATAGGCTCAGGTAGGGCACCCCTAGGCTCAGGCTAGGGCACCCCTAGGCTTAGGCTATGGCACACCTAGGCTTAGGCTAAGGCTAGGGCTCCCCTAGCTTAAGGCTAGGGTACCCCTAGGCTTAGGCTAGGGCACCCCTAGGCTTAGGCTAGGGCACCCCTAGACTTAAGCTAGGGCTCCCCTAGGCTTAGGCTAAGGCTACGGCTCCCCTAGCCTCAGGCTAGTGCACCCCTAGACTCAGGTTATGGCACCTCTAGGCTTAGGCAAGGGCAATCCTAGGCTAGACAAACGCTAGGGCTCCCATAGCCTCAGGCTAGGGTAGCCGTAGGCTCAGGCTAGGGCACCCCTAGGCTTAGGCTAGGGCACCCCTAGGTTTAGGCTAGGGCACCCCTAGGCTTAGGCTAGGGCACCCCTAGTCTTAGGCTCGGGCACCCCTAGGCTTAGGCTCAGACACCCCTAGGCTTAGGCTAGGGCACCCCTAGGCTTAGGCTAAGGCTACGGCTCCCCTAGCCTAAGGCTAGAGCACCCCTAGACTCAGACTAGGGCACCCCTAGGCTTAGGCTATTGCACCCCTAGGCTTAGTCTAAAGCTAGGGCTCCCCTAGCCTCAGGCTAGGGCACCCCTAGGCTCAGGCGAGGGCACACCTAGGCTCAGGCTAGGGCTCCCCTAGCCTTAGGCTAGGGCACCCCTAGGCTTAGGCTAGGGCACCCGTAGGCTTAGGGTAGGGCACCCCTAGGCTTAGGCTAAGGCTACGGCTCCCCTAGCCTCAGGCTAGGGCAACCCTAGACTCAGGCTATGGCACCCTTTGGCTTAGGCTTGGGCAATCCTAGGCTAGTCTAAGGCTAGGGATCCCCTAGCCTCAGGCTAGGGCACCCGTAGGCTCACGCTAGGGCACCCCTAGGCTCAGGCTAGGGCAGCCGTAGGCTTAGGCTAGGGTACCCCTAGGCTTAGGCTAGGGCACCCCTAGGTTTAGGCTAAGGCTAGGGCTCCCCTAGCCTGAGGCTATGGCACCCCTAGGTTAAGGCTAAGGCTCCCCTAGCCTCAGGCTAGGGCACCCGTAGGCTCAGGCTAGGGCACCCCTACGCTTAGGCTAGGACACTTCTAGACTTAGGCTAAGGCAACGGCTACCCTAGCCTCAGGCTAGAGCTCCCCTAGACTCAGGCTAGGTCACCCCTAAGCTTAGGCTAGGGCAATCCTAGGCTTAGGCTCAGGCTAGAGTTTCCCGAGCCTCAGGCAAGGGCACCCCTAGGCTCAGGCTAGGGCACAACTAGACTTAGGCTAGGGCACCCCTAGACATAGGCTAAGGCTAGGGCTCCCCTAGCCTTAGGCTACAGCACCCCTAGGCTCAGTCTAGGGCACTCCTAGGCTTAGGATAGGGCACGCCTAGGCTTAGGCTAAGGCTAGGGCTCCCCTAGCCTAAGGCTAGAGCACCCCTAGGCTTAGGCTAGGGCACCCCTAGCTTAGGCAAGGGCACCCGTAGGCTTCGGCTAAGGCTAGGGATCCCCTATCTTAAAGCTAGTGCACCCCTAGGCTTAGATTAGGGTACCCCAAGGCTTAGGCTAGGGCACCCCTAGGCTTAGGCTAAGGCTAGGGCTCCCCTACCTATGGCTAGGTCTCCCATAGCCTATGGCTAGCGCACCCCTAGGCTTAGCCTAGGACACCCCTAGGCTTAGGCTAGGGCACCCCTAGGCTTAGGCTAGGGCACCCCTAGGCTTAGGCTAGGGCACCCCTAGGCTTAGGCTAGGTCACCCCTAGGCTTAGGCTAAGGCTAGGGCTCCGCTAGCCTCAGGCTAGGCACCCCTAGGCTTAGGCTAGGGCAATCCTAGGCTAGACTAAGGCTAGGGATCCCCTAGCCTCAGGCTAGGACATCCGTAGGCTCACGCTAGGGAACCCCTAGGCTCAGGCAAGGGCAGCCCAAGGCTTAGGCTAGGGCACCCCTAGGCTTAGGCTAGGGCACCACTAGGCTTACGCTAGGGAACCCCTAGGCTTAGGAAAAGGCTAGGGCTACCCTAGCTTAAGGCTAGGGCACCCCTAGGCTTAGGCTAAGGCACCCCTAGGCTCAGGCTAGGGCACCCCTAGGCTTAAGCTAGGGCTCTCCTAGGCTTAGGCTAAGGCTACGGCTCCCCTAGCCTCAAGCTAGTGCACCAATAGACTCAGGCTATGGCACCCCTAGGCTTAGGCTAGGGCAATCCTAGGCTAGACTAACGCTAGGGCTCCCATAGTTTCAGGCTAGGGCACCCGTAGGCTCAGGCTAGGGCACCCCTAGGTTTAGGCTAGGGCACCCCTAGGCATAGGCTAAGGCTAGGGCTCAACTAGCCGAAGGCTAGGGCACCCCTAGGCTTAGGCTAGGGCACCCCTAGGCTTAGGCTAGGGCACCCCTAGGCTTAGGCTAGGGCACCCCTAGGCTTAGGCTAAGGCTAGGGCTCCTCTAGCCTGAGGCTAGGGCACCCCTAGGCTCAGGCTAGGGCACCCCTAGGCTCAGGCTTGGGCACCCCTATGCTTAGGCTAGGGCACCCCTAGGCTTAGGCTAAGGCTAGGGCTCCCCTAGCCTAAGGCTAGGGCACCTCTAGGCTTAGGCTAGGGCACCCCTAGGCTTAGGCTAGGGCACACCTAGGCTTAGGCATGGGCACCCTTTTGCTTAGGCTAGGGCACCCCTAGGCTTAGGCTAAGGCTACAGCTACCCTAGCCTCAGGCTATGGCACCCCTAGACTCAGGCTATGGCACCCCTAGGTTAAGGCTAGGGCAATCCTAGGCTACACTAAGGCTAGGGGTCCCCGAGCCTCATGCTAGGGCACCCGTAGGCTCAGGCTAGGGCACCCGTAGGCATAGGTTAGGACACTCCGAGGCTTAGGCTAAGGCTACGGCTCCCCTAGCCTCAGGCTAGGGCAACCCTAGACTCAGGCTATGGCACCCCTAGGCTTAGGCTAGGGCAATCCTAGGCTAGAATAAGGCTAGGGCCACCCTAGCCTCAGGCTAGGGCACCCCTAGGCTTAGGCTTGGGCACCCCTAGGCTTAGGCTAGGGCACCCCAAGGCTTAGTCTAGGGCTCCCCTAGGCTTAGGCTAAGGCTAGGGCTCCCCTAGCCTCAGGCTAGGACACCCCTAGGCTCAGGCTATGGCACCCCTAGGTTTGGCTAGGGCAATCCTAGGCTAGACTAAGGCTAGGGCTCCCCTAGCCTCAGGCTAGGGCACCTCTAGGCTTAGGCTAGGGCACCCCAAGGCTTAGTCTAGGGCTCCCCGAGGCTTAGGCTAAGGCTAGGGCTCCCCTAACCTAAGGCTAGGGCACACCTAGGCTTAGGCTAGGGCACCCCTAGGCTTAGACTAGGGCACCACTAGTCTTAGGCTAGGCACCCCTAGTCTTAGGCTAGGGCACCCCTAGGCTTAGTCTAGGGCACCCCTAGGCTTAGGCTAAGGCTAGGGCTCCCCTAGCCTAAGGCTAGGGCACCCCTAGACTCAGGGAAGGGCACCCCTAAGCTTAGGCTAGGGCAATCCTAGGCTAGACTAAGGCTAGGGCTCCCATAGCACAAGCTAGGGCACCCGTAGGCTCAGGCTAGGGCACCCTTAGGCTTAGGCTAGGGCACTCCTAGGCTTAGGCTAGGGCACCCCTAGGCTTAGGCTAAGGCTAGGGCTCCCCAAGCCTATGGATAGGGCACCCCTAGGCTTAGGCTAGGGTACCCCTATGATTAGGCTTGGGCACCCCTAGGCTTAGGCTAGGGTAAACCTAAACTTAGGCTAGGGTACCCCTAGGCTTTGGCTAGGGGACACCTAGGCTTAGGCTAGGGCACCCCTAGGCTTAAGCTAGGGCTCCCCTAGGCTTAGGCTAAGGCTAGGGCTCCCCTAGCCTAAGGCTAGGCAACCCCTAGGCTTAGGCTAGGGCACCCCTAGGCTTAGGCTAGGGCACCCCTAGGCTTAGGTTAAGGCTAGGGCTCCTCTAGCCTAAGGCTAGGGCACCCCTAGGCTTAGGCTAGGGCACCTCAAGCCTTAGGCGAGGGCATACCTAGGCTTAGGCTAGGGCACCTCTAGTCTCAGACTAGGGAACCCCTAGGCTTAGGCTAGGGCACACCTATGCTTAGGCTAAGGCTAGGGCTCCCCTAGCTTAAGGCTAGGGCACCCCTAGGCTTAGGCTAGGGCACCCCTAGGCTTAGTTTAGGGCACCCCTAAGCTTAGGCTAGCGCCACCCTAGGGTTAGGCTAGGGCACCCCTAGGCTTAGGCTAGGGCACCCCTAGGCATAGGCTACGGCTCCCCTAGCCTTAGGCTAGGGCACCCCTAGGCTTAGGCTAGGGCAGCCCTAGGCTTAGGCTAGGGCACCCCTAGGCTTAGGCTAGGGCACCCCTATGCTTAGGCTACGGCTACGGCTCCCCTAGCCTAAGGCTAGAGCACCCCTAGACTCAGGCTTGGGAACCCCTAGGCTTAGGCTAGGGCACCCCTAGGCTTAGGCGTTGGCACCTCTAGGCTTAGGCTAGGGCTCCCCTAGGCTTAGGCTAAGGCTAGGGCTCCCCTAGGCTTAGGCTAAGGCTAGGGCTCCCCTAGGCTAACGCTACGGCACCCCTAGGCTCAGGTAGGGCACCCCTAGGCTTAGGCTAGGGCACCTTAAGGCTTAGGCTAGGGCTCCCCTAGGCTTAGGCTAAGGCTAGGGCTCCCCTAGGCTAACGCTACGGCACCCCTAGGCTCAGGTAGTGCACCCCTAGGCTCAGGCTAGGGCACCCCTAGGCTTAGGCTAGGGCACACCTAGGCTTAGGCTAAGGCTAGGGCTCCCCTAGTTTAAGGCTAGGGTACCCCTAGGCTTAGGCTAGGGTACCCCTAGGCTTAGGCTAGGGCACCCCTAGGCTTAAGCTAGGGCTCCCCTAGGCTTAGGCTAAGGCTACGGCTCCCCTAGCCTCAGGCTAGTGCACCCCTAGACTCAGGTTATGGCACCCCTAGGCTTAGGCAAGGGCAATCCTAGGCTAGACAAACGCTAGGGCTCCCATAGCCTCAGGATAGGGTACCCGTAGGCTCAGGCTAGGGCACCCCTAGGCTTAGGCTAGGGCACCTCTAGGTTTAGGCTAGGGCACCCCTTGGCTTAGGCTAATGCTAGGGCTCCACTAGCCTAAGGATAGGGCACCCCTAGGCCAGGTTTGGGCACCCCTAGGCTCAGGCGAAGGCACCCCTAGGCTCAGGCTAGGGCTCCCCTAGCCTTAGGCTAGGGCACCCCTAGGCTTAGGCTAGGGCACCCATAGGCTTAGGCTAGGGCACCCCTAGGCTTAGGCTCGGGCACCCTAGGCTTAGACTAAGGCTATGGCTCCCCTAGCCCAAGGCTAGAGCACCCCTAGACTCAGGCTAGGGCACCCCTAGGCTTAGGCTAGGGCACCCCTAGGCTTAGGCGTTGGCACCAAAAGGCTTAGGCTAAAACTAGGGCTCCCCTAGCCTCAGGCTAGGGCACCCATAGGATCAGGCGAGGGCACACCTAGGCTCAGGCTAGGGCTCCCCTAGCCTTAGGCTAGGGCACCCCTAGGCTTAGGCTAGGGCACCCGTAGGCTTAGGGTAGGGCACCGGTAGGCTTAGGCTAAGGCTACGGCTCCCCTAGCCTCAGGCTACGGCACCCCTAGACTCAGGCTATGGCACCCTTTGGCTTAGGCTAGGGCAATCCTAGGCTAATCTAAGGCTAGGGATCCCCTAGCCTCAGGCTAGGGCACTGTAGGCTCACGCTAGGGCACCCCTAGGCTCAGGTTAGGGCAGCCCTAGGCTTAGGCTAGGGCACCCCTAGGATTAGGCTAAGGCTAGGGCTCCCCTAGCCTGAGGCTATGGCACCCCTAGGTTAAGGCTAGGGCTACCCTAGCCTCAGGCTAGGGCACCAGTAGGCTCAGGCTAGGGCACCCGTAGGCTTAGGCTAGGACACTGCTAGACTTAGGCTAAGGCAACGGCTACCGTAGCCTCAGGCTAGAGCACCCCTAGACTCAGGCTAGGTCACCCCTAAGCTTAGGCTAGGGCAATCCTAGGCTTAGGCTCAGGCTAGAGTTCCCCTAGCCTCAGGCAAGGGCACCCCTAGGCTCAGGCTAGGGCACCCCTAGCCTTAGTCTAGGGCACCCCTAGACTTAGGCTAAGGCTACGGCTCCCCTAGCCTAAGGCTACAGCACCCCTAGGCTCAGGCTAGGGCACCCCTAGGCTTAGGATAGGGCACGCCTAGGCTTAGGCTAAGGCTAGGGCTCCCCTAGCCTAAGGCTAGAGCACCCCTAGGCTTAGGCTAGGGCACCCCTAGCTTGGGCAAGGGCACCCGTAGGTTTCGGCTAAGGCTAGGGCTCCCCTATCCTAAGGCTAGTGCACCCCTAGGCTTAGACTAGGGCACCCCTAGGCTTAGGCTAGGGCACCCCTATGCTTAGGCTACGGCTACGGCTCCCCTAGCCTAAGGCTAGAGCACCCCTAGACTCAGGCTTGGGAACCCCTAGGCTTAGGCTAGGGCACCCCTAGGCTTAGGCGTTGGCACCTCTAGGCTTAGGCTAGGGCTCCCCTAGGCTTAGGCTAAGGCTAGGGCTCCCCTAGGCTTAGGCTAAGGCTAGGGCTCCCCTAGGCTAACGCTACGGCACCCCTAGGCTCAGGTAGGGCACCCCTAGGCTTAGGCTAGGGCACCTTAAGGCTTAGGCTAGGGCTCCCCTAGGCTTAGGCTAAGGCTAGGGCCCCCCTAGGCTAACGCTACGGCACCCCTAGGCTCAGGTAGTGCACCCCTAGGCTCAGGCTAGGGCACCCCTAGGCTTAGGCTAGGGCACACCTAGGCTTAGGCTAAGGCTAGGGCTCCCCTAGCTTAAGGCTAGGGTACCCCTAGGCTTAGGCTAGGGTACCCCTAGGCTTAGGCTAGGGCACCCCTAGGCTTAAGCTAGGGCTCCCCTAGGCTTAGGCTAAGGCTACGGCTCCCCTAGCCTCAGGCTAGTGCACCCCTAGACTCAGGTTATGGCACCCCTAGGCTTAGGCAAGGGCAATCCTAGGCTAGACAAACGCTAGGGCTCCCATAGCCTCAGGATAGGGTACCCGTAGGCTCAGGCTAGGGCACCCCTAGGCTTAGGCTAGGGCACCTCTAGGTTTAGGCTAGGGCACCCCTTGGCTTAGGCTAATGCTAGGGCTCCACTAGCCTAAGGATAGGGCACCCCTAGGACAGGTTTGGGCACCCCTAGGCTCAGGCGAAGGCACCCCTAGGCTCAGGCTAGGGCTCCCCTAGCCTTAGGCTAGGGCACCCCTAGGCTTAGGCTAGGGCACCCATAGGCTTAGGCTAGGGCACCCCTAGGCTTAGGCTCGGGCACCCTAGGCTTAGACTAAGGCTATGGCTCCCCTAGCCCAAGGCTAGAGCACCCCTAGACTCAGGCTAGGGCACCCCTAGGCTTAGGCTAGGGCACCCCTAGGCTTAGGCGTTGGCACCAAAAGGCTTAGGCTAAAACTAGGGCTCCCCTAGCCTCAGGCTAGGGCACCCCTAGGATCAGGCGAGGGCACACCTAGGCTCAGGCTAGGGCTCCCCTAGCCTTAGGCTAGGGCACCCCTAGGCTTAGGCTAGGGCACCCGTAGGCTTAGGGTAGGGCACCGGTAGGCTTAGGCTAAGGCTACGGCTCCCCTAGCCTCAGGCTACGGCACCCCTAGACTCAGGCTATGGCACCCTTTGGCTTAGGCTAGGGCAATCCTAGGCTAATCTAAGGCTAGGGATCCCCTAGCCTCAGGCTAGGGCACCCGTAGGCTCACGCTAGGGCACCCCTAGGCTCAGGTTAGGGCAGCCCTAGGCTTAGGCTAGGGCACCCCTAGGATTAGGCTAAGGCTAGGGCTCCCCTAGCCTGAGGCTATGGCACCCCTAGGTTAAGGCTAGGGCTACCCTAGCCTCAGGCTAGGGCACCAGTAGGCTCAGGCTAGGGCACCCGTAGGCTTAGGCTAGGACACTGCTAGACTTAGGCTAAGGCAACGGCTACCGTAGCCTCAGGCTAGAGCACCCCTAGACTCAGGCTAGGTCACCCCTAAGCTTAGGCTAGGGCAATCCTAGGCTTAGGCTCAGGCTAGAGTTCCCCTAGCCTCAGGCAAGGGCACCCCTAGGCTCAGGCTAGGGCACCCCTAGCCTTAGTCTAGGGCACCCCTAGACTTAGGCTAAGGCTACGGCTCCCCTAGCCTAAGGCTACAGCACCCCTAGGCTCAGGCTAGGGCACCCCTAGGCTTAGGATAGGGCACGCCTAGGCTTAGGCTAAGGCTAGGGCTCCCCTAGCCTAAGGCTAGAGCACCCCTAGGCTTAGGCTAGGGCACCCCTAGCTTGGGCAAGGGCACCCGTAGGTTTCGGCTAAGGCTAGGGCTCCCCTATCCTAAGGCTAGTGCACCCCTAGGCTTAGACTAGGGCACCCCTAGGCTTAGGCTAGGGCACCCCTAGGCTTAGGCTAAGGCTAGGGCTCCCCTAGCCTATGGCTAGGTCTCCCATAGCCTATGGCTAGCGCACCCCTAGGCTTAGCCTAGGACACCCCTAGGCTTAGGCTAGGGCACCCCTAGGCTTAGGCTAGGGCACCCCTAGGCTTAGGCTAGGGCACCCCTAGGCTTAGGCTAGGTCACCCCTAGGCTTAGGCTAAGGCTAGGGCTCCCCTAGCCTCAGGCTAGGCACCCCTAGGCTTAGGCTAGGGCAATCCTAGGCTAGACTAAGGCTAGGGATCCCCTAGCCTCAGGCTAGGACACCCGTAGGCTCACGCTAGGGAACCCCTAGGCTCAGGCAAGGGCAGCCCAAGGCTTAGGCTAGGGCACCCCTAGGCTTAGGCTAGGGCACCACTAGGCTTAGGCTAGGGAACCCCTAGGCTTTGGAAAAGGCTAGGGCTACCCTAGCTAAAGGCTAGGGCACCCCTAGGCTTAGGCTAAGGCACCCCTAGGCTCAGGCTAGGGCACCCCTAGGCTTAAGCTAGGGCTCCCCGAGGCTTAGGCTAAGGCTACGGCTCCCCTAGCCTCAGGCTAATGCACCAATAGACTCAGGCTATGGCACCCCTAGGCTTAGGCTAGGGCAATCCTAGGCTATACTAACGCTAGGGCTCCCATAGTCTCAGGCTAGGGCACCCGTAGGCTCAGGCTAGGGCACCCCTAGGTTTAGGCTAGGGCACCCCTAGGCTTAGGCTAAGGCTAGGGCTCAACTAGCCTAAGGCTAGGGCACCCCTAGACTTAGGCTAGGGCACCCCTAGGCGTAGGCTAAGGCTAGGGCTCAACTAGCCTAAGGCAAGGGCACCCATAGGCTTAGGCTAGGGCACCCCTAGGCTTAAGCTAAGGCTAGGGCTCCTCTAGCCAGAGGCTAGGGCACCCCTAGGCTCAGGCTAGGGCACCCCTAGGCTCAGGCTAGGGCACCCCTATGCTTAGGCTAGGGCACCCCTAGGCTTAGGCTAAGGCTAGGGCTCCCCTAGCCTAAGGCTAGGGCACCTCTAGGCTTAGGCTAGGGCACCCCTAGGCTTAGGCTAGGGCACACCTAGGCTTAGGCATGGGCACCCTTTGGCTTAGGCTAGGGCACCCCTAGGCTTAGGCTAAGGCTACAGCTCCCCTAGCCTCAGGCTATGGCACCCCTAGACTCAGGCTATGGCACCCCTAGGTTAAGGCTAGGGCAATCCTAGGCTACATTAAGGCCAGGGCTCCCTTAGCCTCATGCTAGGGCACCCGTAGGCTCAGGCTAGGGCACCCGTAGGCATAGGTTAGGACACTCCGAGGCTTAGGCTAAGGCTACGGCTCCCCTAGCCTCAGGCTAGGGCAACCCTAGACTCAGGCTATGGCACCCCTAGGCTTAGGCTAGGGCAATCCTAGGCTAGACTAAGACTAGGGCTCCCCTAGCCTCAGGCTAGGGCACCCGTAGGCTCAGGCTAGGGCACCCCTAGGCTCAGGCTAGGGCACCCCTAGGATTAGGCTAGGGCACCCCTAGGCTTAGGTTAAGGCTAGGGCTCCCCCAGCCTAAGGCAAGGGCACCCCTAGGCTCAGGCGAGGACACACCTACGCTCAGGCTAGGGCTCCCCTAGCCTTAGGCTAGGGCACCCCTACGCTCAGGTTAGGGCACCCCTAGGCTTAGGCTAGGGCACCTTAGGCTTAGGCTAGGGCACCACTAGGCTTAAGCTTGGGCTCCACTAGGCTTAGGCTAAGGCTACGGCTACCCGAGCCTCAGGCTAGTGCACCCCTAGACTCAGGCTATGGCACCCCTAGGCTCAAGCTAGGGCACTCCTAGACTCAGGCTAGGGCACCCCTAGGTTTAGGCTAAGGCTAGGGCTCCCCTTGCCTAAGGCTAGGGCACCCCTAGGCTTAGGCTAGGGCACCCCTAGGCTTAGGCTAGGGCACCCCTAGGCTTAGGCTAGGGCACCCCTAGGTTTAGGCTAAGGCTAGGGCTCCCCTTGCCTAAGGCTAGGGCACCCCTAGGCTTAGGCTAGGGCACCCCTAGGCTTAGGCTAGGGCACCCCTAGGCTTAGGCTAGGGCACCCCTAGGCTTAGGCTAACGCTAGGGCTGCCTTAGCCCCAGGCTAGGGCACCATAGGCTCAGGCGAGGGAACACCTAGGCTCAGGCTAGGGCTCCCCTAGCCTTAGGCTAGGGCACCCCTAGGCTCAGGCTAGGGCACCCCTATGCTTATGCCAGGGCACCCCTAGGCTTAGGCTAGAGCACCCCTAGTCTTAGGCTAGGGCACCCCTAGGCTTAGGCTAGGGCACCACTAGGCTTAGGTTAAGGCTACGGCTCCCCTAGCCTCAGGCTAGGGCACCCCTAGACTCAGGCTATGGCACCCCTAGGCTTAGGCTAGGGAAATCCAAGGCTGGACTAAGGCTAGGGATCCCCTAGCCTCAGGCAGGGGCACCTGGAGGCTCAGGCCAGGGCACCCGTAGGCTCAGACTAGGGCAGCCCTAGGCTTAGGCTAGCACCCCTAGGCTTAGTCTAAGGCTAGGGCTCCCCTAGCCTAACTCTAGAGTACCCCTAGGCTTAGGCTATTGCACCCCTAGGCTTAGGATAAGGCTAGGGCTCCCCTAGCCTAAGGCTAGGGCACCCCTAGGCTTAGGTTAGGGCACCCCTAGGCTTAGGCTTAGGCTTGGGCACCCCTAGCCTTAGGCTTGGGCACCCCTAGGCTTAGGTTTGGGCACCCCTAGGATTAGGCTAGGGCACCCCTAGGCTTACACTGGGGCACCCCTAGACTTAGGCCAGGGCACCCCTAGGCTTAGACTAAGGTTAGGGCTCCCCTAGCCCAAGGCTAAGGCACCCCTAGGCTTAGGCTAGGGCAATCCTAGGCTAGACTAAGGCTAGGGATCCCCTAGCCTCAGGCTAGGACACCCGTAGGCTCACGCTAGGGAACCCCTAGGCTCAGGCAAGGGCAGCCCAAGGCTTAGGCTAGGGTACCCCTAGTCTTAGGCTAGGGCACCACTAGGCTTAGGCTAGGGAACCCCTAGGCTTAGGAAAAGGCTAGGGTTACCCTAGCTTAAGGCTAGGGCACCCCTAGGCTTAGGCTAAGGCACCCCTAGGCTCAGGCTAGGGCACCCCTAGGCTTAAGTTAGGGCTCCCCTAGGCTTAGGCTAAGGCTACGCCTCCCCTAGCCTCAGGCTAGTGCACCAATAGACTCAGGCTATGGCACCCCTAGGCTTAGGCTAGGGCAATCCTAGGCTAGACTAACGCTAGGGCTCCCATAGTCTCAGGCTAGGGCACCCGTAGGCTCAGGCTAGGGCACCCCTAGGTTTAGGCTAGGGCACCCCTAGGCTTAGGCTAAGGCTAGGGCTAAACTAGCCTAAGGCTAGGGCACCCCTAGGCTTAGGCTAGGGCACCCCTAGGCTTAGGCTAAGGCTAGGGCTCAACTAGCCTAAGGCTAGGGCACCCATAGGCTTAGGCTAGGGCACCCCTAGGCTTAAGCTAAGGCTAGGGCTGCTCTAGCCTGAGGCTAGGGCACCCCTAGGCTCAGGCTAGGGCACCCCCAGGCTCAGGCTAGGGCACCCCTATGCTTAGGCTAGGGCACCCCTAGGCTTAGGCTAAGGCTGGGGCTCCCCTAGCCTAAGGCTAGGGCACCTCTAGGCTTAGGCTAGGGCACCCCTAGGCTTAGGCTAGGGCACACCTAGGCTTAGGCATGGGCACCCTTTGGCTTAGGCTAGGGCACCCCTAGGCTTAGGCTAAGGCTACAGCTCCCCTAGCCTCAGGCTATGGCACCCCTAGACTCAGGCTATGGCACCCCTAAGTTAAGGCTAGGGCAATCCTAGGCTACATTAAGGCTAGGGCTCCCTTAGCCTCATGCTAGGGCACCCGTAGGCTCAGGCTAGGGCACCCGTAGGCATAGGTTAGGACACTCCGAGGCTTAGGCTAAGGCTACGGCTCCCCTAGCCTCAGGCTAGGGCAAACCTAGACTCAGGCTATGGCACCCCTAGGCTTAGGCTAGGGCAATCCTAGGCTAGACTAAGACTAGGGCTCCCCTAGCCTCAGGCTACGGCACCCGTAGGCTCAGACTAGGGCAGCCCTAGGCTCAGGCTAGGGCACCCCTAGGATTAGGCTAGGGCACCCCTAGGCTTAGGTTAAGGCTAGGGCTCCCCCAGCCTAAGGCAAGGGCACCCCTAGGCTTAGGCTAGGGCAGCCCTAGGCTTAGGCTACGGCACCCCTAGGCTTAGGCTAGGGCACCCCTAGGCTTAGGCTAGGGAACCCCTAGCCTAAGGCTAGGGCACCCCTAGGCTTAGGCTAGGGCACCGCTAGGCTTAGGCTAGGCCACCCCTAGACTTAGGTTAAGGCAACGGTCCCCTAGCCTCAGGCTAGGGCACACTTAGACTCAGGCTAGGGCACCAATAAGTTTAGGCTAGGGCAATCCTAGGCTTAGGCTAAGGCTAGGGCTCCCATAGCCTCAGGCTAGGGCACCCCTAGGCTCAGGCGAGGACACACCTACGCTCAGGCTAGGGCTCCCCTAGCCTTAGGCTAGGGCACCCCTACGCTCAGGTTAGGGCACCCCTAGGCTTAGGCTAGGGCACCACTAGGCTTAAGCTAGGGCTCCACTAGGCTTAGGCTAAGGCTACGGCTACCCTAGCCTCAGGCTAGTGCACCCCTAGACTCAGGCTATGGCACCCCTAGACTCAGGCTAGGGCACCCCTAGTTTTAGGCTAGGGTACCCCTAGGCTTAGGCTAAGGCTAGGGCTCCACTAACTTAAGGCTAGGGCACCCCTAGGCTTAGGATAGGGCACCCCTAGGCTTAGGCTAGGGCACCCCTAGGTTTAGGCTAAGGCTAGGGCTCCCCTTGCCTAAGGCTAGGGCACCCCTAGGCTTAGGCTAGGGCACCCCTAGGCTTAGGCTAGGGCACCCCTAGGCTTAAGCTAGGGCACCCCTAGGCTTAGGCTAACGCTAGGGCTGCCTTAGCCCCAGGCTAGGGCACCATAGGCTTAGGCGAGGGCACACCTAGGCTCAGGCTAGCGCTCCCCTAGCCTTAGGCTAGGGCACCCCTAGGCTCAGGCTAGGGCACCCCTATGCTTATGCCAGGGCACCCCTAGGCTTAGGCTAGGGCACCCCTAGTCTTAGGCTAGGGCACCCCTAGGCTTAGGCTAGGGCACCACTAGGCTTAGGTTAAGGCTACGGCTCCCCTAGCCTCAGGCTAGGGCACCCCAAGACTCAGGCTATGGCACCCCTAGGCTTAGGCTAGGGAAATCCAAGGCTGGACTAAGGCTAGGGATCCCCTAGCCTCAGGCAGGGGCACCCGGAGGCTCAGGCTAGGGCACCCGTAGGCTCAGACTAGGGCAGCCCTAGGCTTAGGCTAGCACCCCTAGGCTTAGTCTAAGGCTATGGCTCCCCTAGCCTAACTCTAGAGTACCCCTAGGCTTAGGCTATTGCACCCCTAGGCTTAGGATAAGGCTAGGGCTCCCCTAGCCTAAGGCTAGGGCACCCCTAGGCTTAGGCTAGGGCACCCCTAGGCTTAGGCTTAGGCTTGGGCACCCCTAGGCTTAGGCTTGGGCACCCCTAGGCTTAGGCTTGGGCACCCCTAGGATTAGGCTAGGGCACCCCTAGGCTTACGCTGGGGCACCCCTAGGCTTAGGCTAGGGCACCCCTAGGCTTAGACTAAGGTTAGGGCTCCCCTAGCCCAAGGCTAAGGCACCCCTAGGCTTAGGCTAGGGCAATCCTAGGCTAGAATAAGGCTAGGGATCCCCTAGCCTCAGGCTAGGACACCCGTAGGCTCACGCTAGGGAACCCCTAGGCTCAGGCAAGGGCAGCCCAAGGCTTAGGCTAGGGAACCCCTAGGCTTAGGCTAGGGCACCACTAGGCTTAGGCTAGGGAACCCCTAGGCTTAGGAAAAGGCTAGGGTTACCCTAGCTTAAGGCTAGGGCACCCCTAGGCTTAGGCTAAGGCACCCCTAGGCTCAGGCTAGGGCACCCCTAGGCTTAAGTTAGGGCTCCCCTAGGCTTAGGCTAAGGCTACGGCTCCCCTAGCCTCAGGCTAGTGCACCAATAGACTCAGGCTATGGCACCCCTAGGCTTAGGCTAGGGCAATCCTAGGCTAGACTAACGCTAGGGCTCCCATAGTCTCAGGCTAGGGCACCCCTAGGCTTAGGCTAGGGCACCCCTAGATTTAGGCTAGGGCACCCCTAGGCTTAGGCTAAGGCTAGGGCTCCTCTAGCCTGAGGCTAGGGCACGCCTAGGCTCAGGCTAGGGCACCCCTAGGCTCAGGCTAGGGCACCCCTATGCTTAGGCTCGGGCACCCCTAGGCTTAGGCTAAGGCTAGGGCTCCCCTAGCCTAAGGCTAGGGCACCCCTAGGCTTAGGTTAGGGCACCCCTAGGCTTAGGCTAGGGCACACCTAGGCTTAGGCACGGGCACCCTTTGGCTTAGGCTAGGGCACCCCTAGGCTTAGGCTAAGGCTACAGCTCCCCTAGCCTCAGGCTATGGTACCCCTAGACTCAGGCTATGGCACCCCTAGGTTAAGGCTAGGGCAATCCTAGGCTACACTAAGGCTAGGGCTTCCCTAGCCTCATGCTAGGGCACCCGTAAGCTCAGGTTAGGGCACCCGTAGGCTTAGGTTAGGACACCCCGAGGCTTAGGCTAAGGCTACGGCTCCCCTAGCCTCAGGCTAGGGCAACCCTAGACTCAGGCTATGGCACCCCAAGGCTTAGGCTAGGGCAATCCTAGGCTAGACTAAGGCTAGGGATCCCCTAGCCTCAGGCTAGGACACCCGTAGGCTCACGCTAGGGAACCCGTAGGCTCAGGCAAGAGCACCCCTAGGCTCAGGCTAGGGCACCCCTAGGCTTAGGCTAGGGCACCCCTAGGCTTAGGCTAGGGCACCGCTAGGCTTAGGCTAGGCCAGCCCTAGACTTAGGCTAAGGCAACGGTCCCCTAGCCTCAGGCTAGGGCACCCCTAGACTCAGGCTAGGGCACCAATAAGTTTAGGCAAGGGAAATCCTAGGCTTAGGCTAAGGCTAGGGCTCCCCTACCCTAAGGTTACGGCACCCCTAGGCTCAGGCTAGGGCACCCCTAGCTAAGGCTAGGGCACCCCTAGGCTTAGGCTAGGGCACCTTAGGCTTAGGCTAGGGCACCCCTAGGCTTAAGCTAGGGCTCCACTAGGCTTAGGCTAAGGCTACGGCTACCCTAGCCTCAGGCTTGTACACCCCTAGACTCAGGCTATGGCACCCCTAGGCTCAGGCTAGGGCACCCCTAGACTCAGGCTAGGGCACCCCTAGGTTTAGGCTAGGGTACCCCTAGGCTTAGGCTTAGGCTAGGGCTCCACTAGCCTAAGGCTAGGGCACCCCTAGGCTTAGGATAGGGCACCCCTAGGCTTAGGCTAGGGTACCCCTAGGCTTAGGCTAAGGCTAGGGCTCCCCTAGCCTAAGGCTAGGGCACCCCTAGGCTTAGGCTAGGGCACCCCTAGGCTTAAGCTAGGGCACCCCTAGGCTTAGGCTAAGGCTAGGGCTGCATTAGCCTCAGGCTAGGGCACCCCTAGGCTCAGGCGAGGGCACACCTAGGCTCAGGCTAGGGCTCCCCTAGCCTTAGGCTAGGGAACCCCTAGGCTCAGGCTAGGGCACCCCTATGCTTATGCCAGGGCACCCCTAGGCTTAGGCTAGGGCACCCCTAGTCTTAGGCTAGGGCACCCCTAGGCTTAAGCTAGGGCACCACTAGGCTTAGGCTAAGGCTACGGCTCCCCTAGCCTCAGGGTAGGGCACCCCTAGACTCAGGCTATGGCACCCCTAGGCTTAGGCTAGGGAAATTCTAGGCTAGACTAAGGCTAGGGATCCCCTAACCTCAGGCAGGGGCACCCGGAGGCTCAGGCTAGGGCACCCGTAGGCTCAGGCTAGGGCAGCCCTAGCCTTAGGCTAGCACCCCTAGGCTTAGTCTAAGGCTAGGGCTCCACTAGCCTAAGGCTAGAGCACCCCTAGGCTTAGGCTATTGCACCCCTAGGCTTAGGATAAGGCTAGGGCTCCCCTAGCCTAAGGCTAGGGCACCCCTAGGCTTAGGCTAGGGCACCACTAGGCTTAGGCTAGGGCACCCCTAGGCTTAGGCTTAGGCTTGGGCACCCCTAGGCTTAGGCTTGGGCACCCCTAGGATTAGGCTAGGGCACCCCTAGGCTTACGCTAGGGCACCCCTAGGCTTAGGCTAGGGCACACCTAGGCTTAGACTAAGGTTAGGGCTCCCCTAGCCCAAGGCTAAGGCACCCTTAGGCTTAGGCTAGGGCACCCCTAAGCTTAGGCTAGGGCAACCCTAGGCTTAGGCTCAGGCTACTGCTCCCCTAGCCTCAGGCTTGGGCACCCCTACACTCAAGCTATGGCACCACTAGGCTTAGGCTAGCGCAATCCTAGGCTCCACTAAGGCTAGGGCTAACCTTAACCTCAGTCTAGGGCATCCGTAGACTCAGGCTAGGGCACCCCTAGGCTCAGGCTAGGGCACCCCTAGGCTCAGGCTAGGGCACCCCTAGTCTTAGGCTAGGGCACCCCTAGGCTTAGGCTAGGGCACCCCTAGGCTTAGGCTTAGGCTAGGGCACCCCTAGCCTGAGGCTAGGGCACCCCTAGGCTTAGGCTAGGGCACCCCTAGTCTTAGGCTCAGGCTACGGCTCCCCTAGCCTCAGGCTAGGACACCCCTAGACTCAGGTTATGGCACCCCTAGGCTTAGACTAGGGCAATCCTAGGCTAGACTAAGGCTTGGGCTCCCCTAGCCTCAGGCTAGGGCACCCCTAGGCTTAGGCTAGGGCACCCCTAGGCTTAGGATAGGGCACCCCAAGGCTTAGTCTACGGCTCCTCTACGCTTAGGCTAAGGCTAGGGCTCCACTAGCCTAAGGCTAGGGCACCCCTAGGGTAGGCTAGGGCACCCCTAGGCTTAGGCTAGGGCACCACTAGTCTTAGGCTAGGCACCCCTAGTCTTAGGCTAGGGCACCCCTAGGCTTAGGCTAGGGCACCCCTAGGCTTAGGCTAGGGCACCCCTAGGCTTAGGCTAAGGCTAGGGCTCCCCTAGCCTAAGGCTAGGGAACCCCTAGACTTAGGGAAGGGCACTCTAAGCTTAGGCTAGGGCAATCCTAGGCTAGACTAAGGCTAGGGCTCCCATAGCACAAGCTAGGGCACCCGTAGGGTCAGGCTAGGGCACCCTTAGGCCTAAGCCTAAGCTCCTCTTCGCTAAGGCTAGGGCACCCCTAGGCTTAGGCTAGGGCACCCCAAGCCTTAGGCGAGGGCATACCTAGGCTTAGGCTAGGGCACCCCTAGGCTCAGGCTAGGGCACGCCTAGGCTTAGGCTAGGGCACCCCTAGGCTTAGGCTAAGGCTAGGGCTCCCCTAGCCTAAGGCTAGGGCATCCCTAAGCTTAGGCTAGGGCACCGGTAGGTTTAGGCTAGGGCACCCCTACACTTAGGCTAAGACAACAGCTCCCCTAGCCTCAGTTTAGGGCACCCTTAGACTCAGGCTAGGACACCCCTAAGCTTAGCCTAGGGCAATCCTAGGCTTAGGCTAAGGCTAGGGCTCCCCTAGCCTCAGGCTAGGGCACCCCTAGGCTTAGGCTAGGGCACCCATAGGCTCAGGCTAGGGCAGCCCTAGGCTTAGGCTAAGGCTAGGGCTCCCCTTACCTAAGGCTAGAGCACCCCTAGGCTTAGGCTAGGGCAACCCTAGGCTTAGGCTAGGGCACCCCTAGGCTTAGGCTAAGGCTAGGGCTCCCCTAGCCTAAGGCTAGGGCATCCCTAGGCTTAGGCTACGGCACACCTAGGCTTAGGCTAGGGCACCCCTAGGCTTAGGCTACGGCACCCTTAGTCTTAGGCTAAGGCTAGGGCTCCCCTAGCCTCAGGCTAGGGCACCCCTAGGCTCAGGCTAGGGCACCCCTAGGCTTAGACTATGGCAAACCTAGGCTTAGGCTAAGGCTAGGGCTCCCCTAACCTAAGGCTACGGCACCCCTAGGCTCAGGCTAGGGCACCCCTAGGCTTAGGCTAGGGCACCACTAGGCTTAGGCTAGCACCCCTAGGCTTAGTCTAAGACTAGGGCTCCCCAAGCATAAGGCTAGAGCACCCCTAGGCTTAGGCTATTGCACCCCTAGGCTTAGGATAAGGCTAGGGCTCTCCTAGCCTAAGGCTAGGGCACCCCTAGGCTTAGGATAGGGCACCCCTAGGCTTAGGCTAGGGCACCCCTAGGCTTAGGCTTAGGCTAGGGCTCCCCTAGCCTAAGGCTTGGGCACTCCTAGGCTTAGGCTTGGGCACCCCTAGGATTAGGCTAGGGCAGCCCTAGGCTTACGCTAGGGCACCCTTAGGCTTAGACTAAGGTTAGGGCTCCCCTATCCCAAGGCTAGGGCACCCCTAGGCTTAGGCTAGGGCACCCATATGCTTAGGCTACGGCACTCCTAGGCTTAGGCTCAGGCTACGGCTCCCCTAGCCTCAGGCTAGGGCAGCCCTACACTCAGGCTATGGCACCACTAGGCTTAGGCTAGCGCAATCCTAGGCTCCACTAAGGCTAGGGATCCCCTAGCCTCCGGATAGGGCATCCGTAGACTCAGGCTAGGGCACCCCTAGGCTCAGGCTAGGGCACACCTAGGCTTAGGCTAGGGCACCCCTAGGCTTAGGGTAAGGCTAGGGCTCCCCTTGACGAAGGCTAGAGCACCCCTTGGCTTAGGCTAGGGCACACCTAGGCTTAGGCTAAGGTTAGGGCTCCCCTAGCCTAAGGCTAGGGCACCCCTAGGCTTAGGCTAGGGCACCCATAGGCTTAAGCTAGGGCACCCATAGGCTTAGGCTAGGGCACCCCTAGGCTTAGGCTAGGGCACCCATAGCCTAAGGCTAGGGCACCCCTAGACTTAGGCTAAGGCAACATCTCCCCTAGCCTCAGGTTAGGGCACCCCTAGACTCAGGCTATGGCACCCCTAAGCTTAGGCTAGGGCAATCCTAGGCTTAGGCTAAGGCTAGGGCTCCCCTAGCCTCAGGCAAGGGCACCCCTAGGCTTAGGCTAGGGCACCCATAGGCTTAGACTAGGGCACCCCTAGGCTTAGACTTAAGCTAGGGCTCCCCTAGGCTTAGGCTAAGGCTACGGCTCCCCTAGCCTCAGGCTAGTGCACCCCTAGACTCAGGCTATGGCACCCCAAGGCTTAGGCTAGGGCAATCCTAGCCTAGACAAACGCAAGGGCTCCCATAGCCTCAGGTTAGGGTACCCGTAGGCTCAGGCTACGCACCCCTAGGCTTAGGCTAGGGCACCCCTAGGTTTAGGCTAGGGCACCCCTTGGCTTAGGCTAAGGCTAGGGCTCCACTAGCCTAAGGATAGGGCACCCCTAGGCTCAGGTTTGGGTACCCCTAGGCTTGGGCTAGGGCACCCCTAGGCTTAGGCTAAGGATAGGGCTCCCCTAGCCTAAGGCTAGGGCACCCCTAGGCTTAGGCTAGGGCACACCTAGGTTTAGGCTAGGGCACCCCTAGGCTTAGGCCTGGGCACCCCTAGGCTTAGGCTAGGGCACCCCTAGGCTTAGGCTAGGGCACCCCTAGTCTTAGGCTAAGGCTACGGCTCCCCTAGCCTAAGGCTAGGGCACCCCTAGAACCAGGCAATGGCACCCCTCGGCTTAGGCTAGGGCACCCCTAGGCTTAGGTGTTGGCACCCCTAGTCTTAGGCTAAGGCTAGGGCTCCCCTAGCCTCAGGTTAGGGCTCCCCTAGGCTCAGGCGAGGGCACACCTAGGCTCAGGCTAGGGCTCCCCTAGCCTTAGGCTAGGGCACCCCTAGGCTTAGGCTAGGGCACCCCTAGGCTTAGGCTAGGGCACCCCTAGGCTTAGGCTAGGGCACCCCTAGGCTTAGGCTAAGGCTACGGCTCCCCTAGCCTCAGGCTAGGGCACCCCTAGACTCAGGCTATGGCACCCTTTGGCTTAGGCTAGGGCAATGCTAGGCTAGACTAAGGCTAGGGATCCCCTAGCCTCAGGCTAGGGCACCCGTAGGCTCACGCTAGGGCACCCCTAGGCTCAGGCTAGGGCAGCCCTAGGCTTAGGCTAGGGCAACCCTAGGCTTAGGCTAGGGCACCCCTAGGTTTAGGCTAAGGCTAGGGCTCCCCTAACCTGAGGTTAAGGCACCCCTAGGCTCAGGCTGGGGCACCCCTAGGCTTAGGCTAGGCCTAGGGTTCCCCTAGCCTAAGGCTAGGGCACCCCTAGGCTTAGGATAGGGCACCCCTAGGCTTAGGCTAGGTCACCCCTAGGCTTAGGCTAGGGCACCCCTAGCCTTAGGCTAGGGCACCCCTAGGCTTTGGCTAGGGCACCCCTAGGCTTAGGCTAGGGCACCCCTAGGCTGAGGCTACGGCACGGCTCCCCTAGCCTCAGGCTATGGCACCCCTAGTTTAAGGCTAGGGCTCCCCTAGCCTCAGGCTAGGGCACCCGTAGTCTCAGGCTTGGGCACCCGTAGGCTTAGGCTAGGACACTTCTAGACTTAGGCTAAGGCAACGGCTACCCTAGCCTCAGGCTAGAGCACCCCTAGACTCAGGCTAGGTCACCCCTATGCTTAGGCTAGGGCAATCCTAGGCTTAGGCTCACGCTAGAGTTCCCCTAGCCTCAGGCAAGGGCACCCCTAAACTCAGGCTAGGGCACCCCTAGGCTTAGGCTAGGGCACCCCTAGACTTAGGCTAAGGCTAGGGCTCCCCTAGCCTAAGGCTACAGCACCCCTAGGCTCAGGCTAGGGCACCCCTAGGCTTAGGATTGGGCACGCCTAGGCTTAGGCTAAGGCTAGGGCTCCCCTAGCCTAAGGCTAGAGCACCCCTAGGCTTAGGCTGGGGCACCCCTAGCTTTGGCAAGGGGACTCGTAGGCTTCGGCTAAGGCTAGGGCTCCCCTAGCCTAAGGCTAGTGCACCCCTAGGCTTAGGCTAGAGCACCATAAGCTTAGGCTAGGGCACCCCTAGGCTTAGGCATGGGCACCCCTTGGCTTAGGCTAGGGCACCCCTAGGCTTAGGCTAGGGCAATCCTAGGCTAGACTAAGGCTAGGGATCCCCTAGCCTCAGGCTAGGACACCCGTAGCCTCACGCTAGGGAACCCCTAGGCTCAGGCAAGGGCAGCCCAAGGCTTAGGCTAGGGCACCCCTAGGCTTAGGCTAGGGCACCACTAGGCTTAGGCTAGGGAACCCCTAGGCTTAGGAAAAGGCTAGGGCTACCCTAGCTTAAGGCTAGGGCACCCCTAGGCTTAGGCTAAGGCACCCCTAGGCTCAGGCTAGGGCACCCCTAGGCTTAAGCTAGGGCTCCCCTAGGCTTAGGCTAAGGCTACGGCTCCCCTAGCCTCAGGCTAGTGCACCAATAGACTCAGGCTATGGCACCCCTAGGCTTAGGCTAGGGCAATCCTAAGCTAGACTTACGCTAGGGCTCCCATAGTCTCAGGCTAGGGCACCCGTAGGCTCAGGCTAGGGCACCCCTAGGCTCATGCTAGGGCACCCCTAGGTTTAGGCTAGGGCACCCCTAGGCTTAGGCTAAGGCTAGGGCTCAACTAGCCTAAGGCAAGGGCACCCCTAGGTTTAGTCTAGGGCACCCCTAGGCTTAGGCTAGGGCACCCCTAGGCTTAGGCTAGGGCACCCCTAGGCTTAGGCTAAGGCTAGGGCTCCTCTAGCCTGAGGCTAGGGCACCCCTATGCTTAGGCTAGGGCACCCCTAGGCTTAGGCTAAGGCTAGGGCTCCCCTAGCCTAAGGCTAGGGCACCCCTAGGCTTAGGCTAGGGCACCATAAGCTTAGGCTAGGGCACCCCTAGGCTTAGGCATGGGCACCCCTTGGCTTAGGCTAGGCCACCCCTAGGCTTAGGCTAAGGCTACAGCTCCCCTAGCCTCAGGCTATGGCACCCCTAGACTCAGGCTATGACACCCCTAGGTTAAGGCTAGGGAAATCCTAGGCTACACTAAGGCTAGGGCTCCCCTAGCCTCATGCTAGGGCACCCGTAGGCTCATGCTAGGGCACCCGTAGGCTTAGGCTAGGACACTCTGAGGCTTAGGCTAAGGCTACAGCTCCCCTAGCCTCAGGCTAGGGCAACCTTAGACTCAGGCTATGTCACCACTACGCTTAGGCTAGGGCAATCCTAGGCTAGACTAAGACTAGGGCTCCCCTAGCGTCAGGCTAGGGCACCCATAGGCTCAGGCTTGGGCACCCCTAGGCTCAGGCTAGGGCACCCCTAGGATTAGGCTAGGGCACCCTTAGGCTTAGGTTAAGGCTAGGGCTCCCCTAGCCTAAGGCTTGGGCACCCCTAGGCTTAGGCTTGGGCACCCCTAGGATTAGGCTAGGGCACCCCTAGGCTTACGCTAGGGCACCCTTAGGCTTAGACTAAGGTTAGGGCTCCCCTATCCCAAGGCTAGGGCACCCCTAGGGTTAGGCTAGGGCACCCATATGCTTAGGCTAGGGAACTCCTAGGCTTAGGCTCAGGCTACGGCTCCCCTAGCCTCAGGCTAGGGCACCCCTACACTCAGGCTATGGCACCACTAGGCTTAGGCTAGCGCAATCCTAGGCTCCACTAAGGCTAGGGCTCCCCTAGCCTCAGGCTAGGGCATCCGTAGACTCAGGCTAGGGCACCCCTAGGCTCAGGCTAGGGCACACCTAGGCTTAGGCTAGGGCACCCCTAGGCTTAGGCTAAGGCTAGGGCTCCCCTAGACGAAGGCTAGAGCACCCCTTGGCTTAGGCTAGGGCACACCTAGGCTTAGGCTAAGGTTAGGGCTCCCCTAGCCTAAGGCTAGGGCATCCCTAGGCTTAGACTAGGTCACCCATAGGCTTAAGCTAGGGCACCCATAGGCTTAGGCTAGGGCACCCCGAGGCTTAGGCAAGGGCATCCCTAGGCTTAGGCTAGGGCACCCCTAGGCTTAGGCTAGGGCACCCATAGCCTAAGGCTAGGGCACACCTAGGCTTAGGCTAGGGCACCCCTAGACTTAGGCTAAGGCAACATCTCCCCTAGCCTCAGGTTAGGGCACCCCTAGACTCAGGCTAGGGCACCCCTAAGCTTAGGCTAGGGCAATCCTAGGCTTAGGCTAAGGCTAGGGCTCCCCTAGCCTCAGGCAAGGGCACCCCTAGGCTTAGGCTAGGGCACCCATAGGCTTAGACTAGGGCACCCCTAGGCTTAGGCTAAGGCTAGGGCTCCCCTAACCTAAGGCTAGAGCACCCCTAGGCTTAGGCTAGGGCACCCCTAGACTCAGGCTAGGGCACCCCTAGGCTTAGGCTAGGGCACCCCTAGGCTTAGGCTCAGGCTACGACTCCCCTAGCCTCAGGCTAGGACACCGCTAGACTCAGGCTATGGCACCCCTAGGCTTAGGCTAGGGCAAACCTAGGCTAGACTAAGGCTAGGGCTCCACTAGCCTCAGGCTAGGGCACCCCTAGGCTTAGGCTAGGATACCCCAAGGCTTAGTCTAGGTCTCCCCTAGGCTTAGGCTAAGGCTAGGGCTCCCCTAGCCTAAGGCTAGGGCACCCCTAGGTTTAGGCTAGGGCACCCCTAGGCTTAGGCTAGGGCACCACTAGTCTTAGGCTAAGCACCCCTAGTCTTAGGCTAGGGCACCCCTAGCCTTCGGCTACGACACCCCTAGGCTTAGGCTAGGGCACCCCTAGGCTTAGGCTAGGGAACCCCTAGCCTAAGGCTAGGGCACCCCTAAGCTTAGGCTAGGGCACCGCTAGGCTTAGGCTAGGCCACCCCTAGACTTAGGCTAAGGCAACGGTCCCCTAGCCTCAGGCTAGGGCACCCCTAGACTCAGGCTAGGGCACCAATAATTTTAGGCTAGGGCAATCCTAGGCTTAGGCTAAGGGTAGGGCTCCCATAGCCTCAGGCTAGGGCACCCCTAATCTCAGGCGAGGGCACACCTACGCTCAGGCTAGGGCTCCCCTAGCCTTAGGTTAGGGCACCCCTACGCTCAGGTAAGGGCACCCCTAGGCTTAAGCTAGGTCACCCCTAGGCTTAGGCTAGGGAACCCCTAGCCTAAGGCTAGGGCACCCCTAGGCTTAGGCTAGGGCACCCATAGGCTTAGGCTAGGGCACACCTAGACTTAGGCTAAGGCAACGGCTCCCCTAGCCTCAGGCTAGGGCACCCCTAGACTCAGGCTAGGGCACCCCTAAGCTTAGGCTAGGGCAATCCTAGTCTTAGGCTAAGGCTAGGGCTCCCCTACCCTAAGGTTACGGCACCCCTAGGCTCAGGCTAGGGCACCCCTAGCCTAAGGCTAGGGCACCCCTAGGCTTAGGCTAGGGCACCTTAGGCTTAGGCTAGGGCACCCCTAGGCTTAAGCTAGGGCTCCACTAGGCTTAGGCTAAGGCTACGGCTACCCTAGCCTCAGGCTAGTGCACCCCTAGACTCAGGCTATGGCACCCCTAGGCTCAGGCTAGGGCACCCCTAGACTCAGGCTAGGGCACCCCTAGGCTTAGGCTAAGGCTAGGGCTCCACTAGCCTAAGGCTAGGGCACCCCTAGGCTTAGGATAGGGCACGCCTAGGCTTGGGCTAAGGCTAGGGCTCCCCTAGCCTAAGGCTAGGGCACCCGTAGGCTTAGGCTAGGGCACCCCTAGGCTTAGGCTAGGGCACCCCTAGGCTTAGGCTAGGGCACCCCTAGGCTTAGGCTAAGGCTAGGGCTGCATTAGCCCCAGGCTAGGGCACCCCTAGCCTCAGGCGAGGGCACACCTAGGCTCAGGCTAGGCCTCCCCTATGCTTATGCCAGGGCACCCCTAGGCTTAGGCTAGGGCGAGGGCTCCCCTACCCTAAGGTTACGGCACCCCTAGGCTAAGGCTACGGCTCCCCTAGCCTCAGCCTAGGGCACCCTTAGACTCAGGCTATGACACCCCTAGGCTTAGGCTAGGGCAATCCTAGGCTAGACTAAGGCTAGGGATCCCCTAGCCTCAGGCAGGGGCACCCGTAGGCTCAGGCTAGGGCACCCTTAGGCTCAGGCTAGGGCAGCCCTAGGCTTAGGCTAGGGCACCCCTAGGCTTAGGCTAGGGCACCCCTAGGTTTAGGCTAAGGCTAGGGCTCCCCTAGCCTAAGGCAATGCCCCCCTAGGCTTGGCTTGGGCACCCCTAGGCTTAGGCTAGGGAACCCCTAGCCTAAGTCTAGGGCACCCCTAGGCTTAGGCTAGGGCACCCAAAGGCTTAGGCTAGGGCACACCTTGACTAAGGCTAAGGCAACGGCTCCCCTAGCCTCAGGATAGGACACCCATAGGCTTAGGCTAGGGCACCCCTAAGCTTAGGCTAGGGCAATCCTAGACTTAGGCTATGGCTAGGGCTCCCCTACCCTAAAGTTACGGCACCCCTAGGCTCAGGCTAGGGCACTCCTAGGCTTTGGCTATGGCACCCCTAAGCTTAGGAAAAGGCTAGGGCTCCCCTAGCCTAAGGCTAGGACACCCCTAGGCTTAGGCTATGGCACCCCTAGGCTTAGGCTAGGGCACCCCTAGGCTTAGGCTAGGGTACCCCTGGACTCAGGCTATGGCTCCCCTAGGCTCAGGTTAGGGCATCCCTAGACTCAGGCTAGGGCACCCCTAGGTTTAGGCTAGGGTACCCCTAGGCTTAGGCTAAGGCTAGGGCTCCACTAGCCTAAGCCTAGGGCACCCCTAGGCTTAGGCTAGGGCACCCCTAGGCTTAGGCTCGGGCACCCCTACGCTTAGGCTAGGGCACCCCTACGCTTAGCCTAGGGCACCCCTAGGCTTAGGCAAGGGCACCCCTAGGCTTAGGCTAGGGCACCCCTAGGCTTAGGCTAATGCTAGGGCTCCCCTAGCCTAAGGCAAGGGCCCCCCTAGGCTCAGGCTAGGGCACCCCTAGGCTTAGGCTAGGGCACCCCTAGGCTTAGGCTAAGGCTAGGGCTCACCTAGCCTAAGGCTAGGGCACCCCTAGGCTTAGGATAGGGCACCCCTAGGCTTAGGCTAGGGTTCCCCTAGACTTAGGCTAGGTCTCCCATAACCTTAGGCTAGTGCTCCCCTATCCTTAGGCCAGGGCACCCCTAGGCTTAGTCCAGGGCTCCCCTAGCCTAAGGCTAGGGCTCCCCTAGGCTTAGGCTCGGGCACCCCTAGGCTTAGGCGGAGGCTATGGCTCCCCTAGCCTAAGGGTAGGGCACCCCTAGGCTTAGGCTAGGGCACCCCTAGGCTTAGCCTCGGGCACACCTAGGCTTAGGCTAAGGCTAGGGCTCCCTTAGTCTAAGGCTACAGCACCCCTAGGCTCAGGCTAGGGCACCCCTAAGCTTAGGCTAGGGCACCCCTAGGCTTTAGCTAGGGCTCCCCTAGGCTTAGCCTAAGGCTACTGCTCCCCTAGCCTCAGGCTAGTGCACCCCTAGACTCAGGTTATGACACCCCCAGTCAGCAAGGGCGTCTGCCCACTCCTTCACCCGACACCTCAACAGCCATGAGCCAAGAGGTAAGGACAAGTGCAAGGCAGGCCAGCTGCCCTGGCCAGAGCCCCCAATGCCCCTCCCTCTAACAGCAGCTGGCCAGAGGGCCCACAGTCCCGTGCAATTAGGGGGAAGGAGTCAGCAAGCCTTATAAGGCACCTGATGTTTAGGCAAAGACACACTCAGAAAAGGCCGGCCAAGAGAAAGGCAGCAGAGGCAGCGGACAGGGCCAGCATACTTACTGTGATGCTGTCTTTGTGCTGAGCAAAAGAGGAAAGCAGAGGAAGAGGCAGAGACAGAGAGCGCGAGCGAGCAGAGAGGTCCCCAAACAGCTTCCTCCGCCTGGGGCCTCCCCCAGCGTGCATGCAGACCCTGCTGCTAGCCCCAGGACCCCTGGAGCCTGGAGATGACAGACGGGAGGGTGCCCACAAAGCATTCACTTACCCTCAGCTCCACCCCCTTGTCCCACAGTCTCTGGTCACTGAACTCACACAGCTGCCCCGAGGATGTGATACAGAAGGTGCTGTCAGCCTTCTTCCTGCGGCCACAGGCTACATCAGTGAACAAGTTGTTCCGCAGGTCCCCCAGCAGCCCGGAGCGGCCCAGCAGGGGCACAGTGGCATTCACCTGTGGAGGCACACCACAGGTGCCACCCACCCACCCACCCACCCTGCAGGCTACCCCCTGAAAAGCAGGCCCTGGGGAGAGAGGGAAAAGGCTTCCCTTGCAGATTGACATAGCACCTGGCCCAGCTGAGACTTCCAAGGGGCTTTTGAGCATGCAGAAGTGGGCGCAGGTGGAACAGATCTGGGCAGACCCCACCCTGGTGGCTACTTGCTGCCTCACCTTTGAGGTCTTGCTGTCATCAAGGTACCAGAATTTGATGTGCCGGTTGCCTGCAATGACAAAGTAGCTGCAGTCCTCAGAGAAATATACTGCTGTCACCCGACTGGACACCTTGTTGGAAGCCACTACAATGTTTTTCTGGAGAGAAAGTCAAGGGAAATCAAGGCTCTGCTTCTAGGAGCTGAGGGAAAATAAACTTTCACACTGAAGGAGGTTAGACAAGCTGTGAACTTGACCTCTCCTTCTGCCCCTTCTTCAGCATCCTAGATACCCAGTTGCTCCTTTCTGCTCCGAGTTCTCTAGAAAGGGACTGAGGCCAGCAGGTGGAAGTGAAGGCCACCTGTCAGCAGTTTCTTGGCTCCCCTCCCGGCCCTGCCTGTCCTGAGGCCAGCAGTCCACTCACCTTCCAGGCCCAGACATTGAAGATCATGTCATGCTGGTAGCCCACTGAGACAATGTACTTGGCGCTGGGTGAGAAGGCCACACACGCCACGCCATACTTATGCTCCTGAAGCTCCACCACCTGGCTGCGCTCCGACACGTCCCATACCCACACAGCAGGCATGTGTCCACTCTGCGGGGACGAAGACCCCGAAGTAAAAGCCAGAGGCAACCAGCTCCCTCCCCATCCACGGACGCCTGGCCGTCCCAGCCACTGGACAAGAGCCTGCACATAAATGAAGGACACCTAACCTAATGTGCCTGCACATGAATCAAGGACACCCCCGGAGGAAATGTGATCAGTGTTGGGGAACAGGGACTCTCAGGGATGGGCTCCTGGCGTGATTTGCATGGGCAAGAACAATCACTCCTGCGGTTTGCTCCCACAGCCTCACAGGGCAAGTCTATGGGAGGGCAGCCCTGTTCCACACTGTGACCAGCAGGGATAAGGAATGTTTTAAGGAGGTGTTTTCCAAAATGTGTTTCCCAAATTGGCAGCTTCAGCCTCATCAGAAACTACTTGTTAGCATTGCAAATTGAAGAGAGCCAACCCAGACCTGCTGAGCCCGAGAGCCAGCAGTCTGTACTACGGGGCCACCATAGCACTTCTGACGCAGGCTACAGCCTAAGAACACTGCTCTAGGGCAGACCAAACACCCAAAGTGGACACCAGTACAGAAAGTCAAACTTGGCACCAGTCCTATGCGGGGCGCAGGCTGTCACTCTCTGCTAAGGCCAGGCCACCCCCTGTGCAGTGCCTGAGCTTCCTTCCTCACTCACCTCTCCGGTGACCAGGTACTTGCCATCAGGAGAGAAGGCAAAGGCAGTGATGGTTTTCCTGAAAGGAATGGGGGCAGGCTCAAGAGGGGCACTGGCAGCCTGGCCCAGGCCTGGCCTCTCACAGTCCCCTCTCAAAACAAGGGCAGCAAACCTGCCCTCCCTGTGCTGCTTCCCTTGCACGCCTAGGGCCCAACAGGGCCCAATGCCACAGAGAAGCAGGTAGCACCCCTCTGGCCATCCCTGGGGAAAGGTGGCAATCCCCAAAGCCCCAGAGCCCATTTACCTGGAGCTGTTGAGGATGTGGTGCTGCTTGTGATTCCGGGGATTGAAGAGCACAACCACACACCTGGGGAGAGGGAGAGGGGAGCACAGCCTTAGCACCCCACCTCAGTGGCCCAGCCCAGAGGACCCCACGTTGCCAGAGTGCAGCTGGCTCCTGGCAGCACTCTTCTGCCTTTCTCCCCTTCTGTAGCCCCACAGGGTGCAAGGGCCTGTAGGGAGACCTGCCTGCCCAGTGCTCTGTGCACCAGCACCATCGGGCCATGCCCCATAGTGATGGGGTGGCCGGTCTTCCCAGAGCCCTTGTCTCTACCCCAGGGCAGAGGGCAGAGAGAAGGATGCACATGATTTGGGTAATAACAGGCCTCAGCTGTGCCCTTGTTTATAGACCTCCTGGTTTCCAGGAGAGTGGGATCTCTCATGTCTGCACCCATGTGTGTACTTGGCAAGAGCCAGCCCTCCACATGTTGGATGAGGAAGCAAGTGGAAGGTCAGGGCCCAGGGCCAGGCCTGCAGGGAGACTAAGGGGGATGGAGAGGCAGAAAACTGCCTGAGGGAGGGAAATTCATGGAGCTGCTGGCTCACGTCAGATTCTTTAGCCCAAAGAGGCTGAGCAGCGCCATTCTAACAGCCTCCAGTCTCCCTCTCCAGTCAGGCAGCAAGGCTGGGTGAGATTGCATGGAGACTGAAATTCAAGAGTGAACTCGAGAGAGGGAGGCAGGTAAGAGTCAGGGACAGGGAGCTGGGAGCCAACAGCTCGCCAGTGTCTCAGGGGCCATGGCGCTCAGCAGGTTTAGGCCCTCTGCCCAGCTGTCTCCTCTCTTCATTAGCGCTATGCCTAAAACTTGCTATTAGCTGGCCACAGCAAGCCTGGAGCCTGCTCCCCCAGGTAAGGGGGTCGACTGCGTAGACGGAGGAGAGACTCAGTAGAAGGCTACTTGTCCCAACACTGCCTTTTACAACAGGAAGCAGACACAGGACCCGCATCTGGACCCCACTGCTTGCAGATGGGAGCAGGAGCTGCAGCACAGGGCTTGGTCTCTTCTGCAGACAGAGGCCTCTGGCTCGGCTCAATGAGCCAGTTTGCTATGCAAATTCCACTGTCAACTAGGGATTCTGGGATCTTGGAGGTGCACCAGGGAAGCTCACAGCTGGCTACCAGGCTGATTGACAGCCTTAGAAGCCTGAGCAACGCCCTCTTCTCCTCAGACCCCCCGCTCCAATCCTTTTTCACCCTCCTTTTCTTTGTTCTCTTTTTTTTCTCCTTTCTCTCTTTAAACCGATTTGAAGAACCCTGCTCTCCACATCCCTTCAATGAGAAAAACAAGATGACATTAGAAACACGCAGACACACACCTGCCCAGTTGCTCTGAAGGAAAGTCTAATACATGGGACTGACCTAACTCCTCTAAAACAGAGATGCCTGCACAGAGGATGAAAGGAACTGTGCTCAAACACTCAACCACATTCACTGTCGCTGAGTCGATTCTGACTCACAGTGACCCTACAGAACACAGCAAAACTGCCCCTGTGGGTTACTGATATGAACTATCTAGGGGACCACAAAGTGTCAACTTTCTCCTTTGGAGTGCCTGGTGTGGCCTAACTTCTGTCCTTGCCGTTAGAACCCCAACACAGAACCATGACACCCTCAGGTATCTGGGCATCCAAAATTGAGAGATAAGGAACACTAAGGAATAGAGCCAGGGTTCACAAACAGGGCTTCTGATTTCGGGTCCTTTTTACACACACACACACACACACACACACACACACTCACACTCACACACACAGCCAAATGCATACCCATACCCTTGCAGAATCTCTGGAAGGCATCTGACTTCATGTCCTTTTTACAAACACACACACACACACACACACACACCCCTTGCAGGATCACTAGAGGGCTTCTGATTTTGTTTCCTTTTACACACACACACACACACACACACACACACACACTCACACCAACACTCATACCCAGGCAGAATCACTAGAGGGCTTCTGACATCGTGTCCCTTTTACACACAAACACACATACACACCGTTGCAGAATCTCTAGAAGGCTTCTGATTTACTGTCCTTTACACATACACACACACACACACACACTTGCAGAACCTCTGGAGGGCTTCTGACTTCGTGTCCTTTTTACACACTCACACACACACATATACACACATGCACGCACCCTTGCAGAATATCTGGAGGGATTCTGATTTCCTGTCCTTTTTACACACACACACCCACACAGACACACACACACCCTTGCAGAATCTATAGAGGGCTTCTGAATTCGTGTTTTTTTACACACACACACACACACACACACACACACTCACAATCATACCCTTCCAGAATCTCCTTAGGGCTTCGGACTTCTTGTCCTTTTTCCAAACACACACATACATGCACCCTGGCAGAATCTTCAGAGGGCTTCTGACTTCGTGTTCTTTTTACACACCCACTCACACTCATACCCTTGAAGAATCTCTAGAGGGCTTTTGACATCTTGTCCTTTATACACACACACACACACACACACACACACACACACACGCACAACCTTGATGAATCTCTGGAGGGTTTCTAAAGTCATGTCCTTTTTACATACAAACACACACACCCTGCAGAATCTGTAGAGGGCTTCTGTCTTCGTGTCCATTTTACAGACACACACACACACACACACGTTCACACTCATACCCATCCATAATCTCTGGATGTCTTCTGACTTCGTGTTCTTTTTACACACACACACACACACACACACCCTTGAAGAATCTCTGGAGAGGGTTTGAACGACCCTGTTGGTCATGGTATGTCGTGTGACTAGAAGTGTATATGAGCAGAGAATCCCTCAGAGAACAATTACTGAAGTCTATAGAGCAGGGGTCAGGGATACACTGCGGGTCTCTCGGTCCATGCATGTGGCTCTGAAGTAAAATGGAAACCTTTTCAAGGACAGTGATTATTCAGATAATGGTGATTGAAGTTGCTAAAATATATATATATATATTTTATCTCAAAGAATGTTTCAATTTTTGTGAGAGGAAAAGTAGGCTTCTATCTCAAAAGTTTGCCTCCCCGATGTAGATCAAGATGGCGGCTATGTCTAGAAACAGTCACTTCACATTTTGATATTTTTGTTTAATAAAGTGTCTGTGGTTTTAGAGCAATGCTTTCTGACTTACCCTCACATACTTTTACAGAATAAGTGATGAAGCAGCTGCTTGGACTGGGTGGGCACAGGGAAGCTGGGAAGGGTGAGGACCAGGAACAATCACTAGATAATAAATTATTTAATACATCTGCATCGGGACTGTGGCTCCAGAGCTACAACTCCGGTGCTGTGCAGCACATTTCTTCCAGTTTGAAACAAAATTGGAGTCAATTATTATCTTCCTCATCAGTCATCATTTCCTATGGTTCTGGAGATTGCCAGTACTAAGCTAGCAGATTCTTCTGTGCGGTTGCCGTCTGGCAGTGGCTTATGATGGAGACATCTCACACAGCTTCCCCACTGGTGTACTTGACAATGGCCACTGGTGTTTGCTGGGGACTTTAAGAGGGACTAGTGTCAGCATCTGCATGTGGCTTCTTCATCACACTTCCTCACAGCAAGGGGACTGGACTCAGAGGGTCTTGTACAGAGAAAGAGCCAGGTGGGAGCTGTATTACCTCAGAAGTCACACTGCACCTCACCTGCCAAACTTGACTCCTGGAGAGCCATAAGGCTGGCGTGGGTTCAAAGGAGGAAACATAGACTCCAACTTGGGATGTAGAATGACAAGATTCTGGAAGAGCTTGTAGGGAAGAAACAATCCCTTGAAGGCATTTTGTGAGCTACAGTCTTCCCCAGGACATAAACCTTAACTGGGCAACTCAGTGGTAGCCTTGCCAACTCTGGCTGGTGAGTCCCAGTGACTTTCTTTTGAAGGGAGGGAAGGCAAATTTGGAAGGGAACCCTCAGAAGCCCCCAAGTGGCCTGGAACCTCACCTTTGCAGACACCCACTGAGAGATCCTTCCTCCTTCAGGGTGTTAAGCTGAGCGAGAGGATGGTAGCTGGAAGGACAAAAGGAATTGACTAATACTCTGGAATTACATCACTCGCTCTCTTTGTAAGTTTTTCACTATTGTTCTAGTCCTGTGTTGAATCTATCTTTTCCTTACTCTCCCCTAGTACCTTCCCCTTAGATATGGGGCTGCGGGGACGGGTTGATTGATCTGTGCTGAAATCAGGGAGGTAGGTAGTAATAGAGGGAACCCGTTACTACTCCCATAGTTCCCATAGTAACCTGGACCAATTGGTGGGAGGAATGGGCAGATAAAGGCTGCATTGGGGGTTTCGGTGCTTGGTGGAGGTGAAGGCTGACGTGTTTAGAGTGGAGAGAGGAAAACAGCCTGTTGGGGAAATGTTATTGGAGATGGCTTTGACACTAGCCTCTACTGGTCTCTTGCTCCTCACTCTCCTCTTGGTAGCAGCACGTGTGTTCCCCTCCCCACCATCCCCTCATCACAACTTGGAGCCCTTCTGGCTATTATTTCCTTATGGAAAAGCTGTCAGCTCATCATCCTGCTTTCTTCCATTCATGCTTCTTTAGCTCCGTGTTGACTTCTAACAGGAGAGAATCAGAAAAGTTAAGTCCCCACCCCACAGGGCCTTTGCTGAAGGAGACTGCAAGCTGTGTACGGAATATCTCATAGCTCACTCTTTCACTTCTCCCTAATAGATTTTTCCTGCCACTGCTCCTGGCTGGAGGGGATGGAGAGTTCAAGTGATGCCACAGAAGTCACAGCAAAAGAACCAAGGCACTCGAAGGACCATTCATGAGCTGGAATATGATAGAAGCTCTTGAATGGGAAGCCACTGTTCTGGCAGTAAACATGCTCCTATGGACCCTCCTAGTTCTAAGGCTTTAGTGCAGTCCCACCTGAATGAGTTCTCCCTGGGTGAGTTCCTCCTGAAAGCGAAAGAGGGTTTATCCTTCTTTATCTTTGAAGCTACGCCTTCTATACCTACTGGATCCAGATATTGAGGATCTTCGCTTCCTGATTACTGAACTCAACTGTGCTGATTGATAGCTGCATGGCCAAGGACCCGGACACAGCTCTGGATTCTCTGTTCACTCTCTTTAGCCACCATTGGTTTCCTTTTGTCTAATTGTGCAACAGAAATCTCGGGGGATGCTTTATTCTAAAGTTCTTCCACTTCCCTTAAGGCGGGTATAGAGAAAAGCAAAGTTAACTGGAGTCTCTCCAGCACACACTAGAACCCCAAGAGGGCTGCATAGGTCTCATCCAAAAGTGGAGATCTGCTGCCTCATCCCTAAACTGGGAACCCATCATGGGTAGGGGTCAAGTGCTGTTTCTATCTGGACCTTCAGGGTCTTCTCAGTGCCTGGCTCATAGAGGAAATGAAAAATGCTTGTTTCTTCTTAACAAGTCAGAGATTTACTATTGTTGTTAGGGTCGGTCCTGTTGGTTCCCACTCATAACAACCCTATGTCAAACAGAACACAACGCCACCCAGTACCATCATCACAATTGTTCTTATGTTTGAGCCCATTACTGCAGCCCCCATGTCCATCCATCCCATGAGAGCCTTCCTCTTTTCCATTGCCCTTCCACTTTACTAAGCATGATGTCCTATTCCTGGGCCTGGTCTCTCCTGACAACATGTTGAAAATACATATCCAAAGGGTGACAAAATCTGGCCATCCTTACTTCTAAGGAGCATTTGGCCTGTGCTTCTTCCAAGACAAGTTTATTGGTGCTTCTGGTAGTCCATAGTACTTTCTATGGTTCTTTTTTCCTAGCACCGTAATTCAAATGCATCGATTCTTCTTTGGCCTGCCTTATTTAATCTCCAAATTTTACATGCATAGGAAGTGTTGAACATACTATGGCTTGTGTCAGATGCACCTTAGTTCTCAAAATAGCATCCCTGCTTTTCAATACTCTAAAGAGGTCTTGTGAATATTTAGCCAATACAATGCAATGCATTTTTTAAGCTGTTGACTGCTGCTTGCATGAGCGTTGATCATGGATCCAAGGAAGAGGAAATCCATGACCACCTCACAATTCTACATCTAAGCATATACCTCAAAGAATAACAAACAGAGACTCAAAGAGATGTGGTATACAATATCACTGCAGCACTACCCACAATAGCTGAAAGGTGACTATTACCAAAGTGCCCGGGGCCCAAAGAATGGATAAACCAAACAATATCTAAGTCAAACAATGGAATATTATTCAGCCTTTAAAAAGGAATGATGTTTTGGAACATGCTATACCATGCAGGGAACTTGAACACCTTCTGCTGAGTGAAACAAGTCAGACCATAATGAGATTGATATAAAATATGCAGAATCCATAGGGAAATCCATAGACAGCAAGCAGAGTCACGGTTGATAAGGATTGGGTGACGAAAGCAATGGGGAGTGACTGGTTAATGAGCATTGACTGTGTCTCCATTCAGAGTGATCCAAATGTTGGCCTGATCCTATATTCGATTTGCATGGAGCCCCTGCCCTCTCCTGAGGGGTAACCTCAGCAAAGGCACTGGCAGGCTCAGAATCTTGGTTTCCTGACCTGTGAGTGTGCTGGAAAGATTAGATGGAGTAATAAATAATGACACTGATCACAACCAATAATTATACAGCACTTACTATGGGCCAGACATTGTTCCCCAGCCGTGCTTCTAGCAGGCACACAAATACAATGCCCTTGGGGTCTAACAGAATCTCAGATTCCACTTCAGCAGATCTGAAGCAAGCTGCGAGAAATGGAGTTTCTCATGGGGACAACAGTGAGGACCAGGATTCTCAGAAGGATTGAGGCATTTGAATGGCAGTGATGGCAAAGACCGTGTGTGGATTATACTGTGTGTGGCCAGGAGAACGAGCAAATCAGTCCTGGAGGAAATTGAGCCAGGACACTCTTCACAGAATGTTCTTAGAAGAGAGAATGGCAAAATGTTGTCATGTCGTTAGGAAAGACCAGTTGCAAGAAGAGGACATCATGTGGATCTGGGGAAACTCTTCATGACACGGACTGGCACAATAATCGCAACAATGACCTCAAACCTGCCGATGGGCAGGAAGATGGCATAGGATTGGGCAGTGATTTGTCCTATCAGACCTACAGTCAAAAGGAGTCAAATTTGACTTACTGGAGACTAACAATAACAACAAGGTCTTTCTATCTATTGATGCATTCAAACTCAACCTCGAACACACAACCTAAACACTATTTTTCACTTCCCTTCTACACACAGCAGCGCAAAGGGGGTTCAATGATTTGTCCCAGGTCATGGAGCTAGAAGTACATAGAGCCAGGACTGGACAATGGAGCGATCTGACAACAGAGACATTAAACATAAGCAGGGCTTTGTCTCCCACAAAGATCATAGGCATAACAATAGTGGACTTGGCACAAGTCCTGCCGCATGGCAACCTTTCAGCAGATAGGTGCTATCTTAGTGCCATCCAGTTGACAGCAAGTCAGCGACTGTATAGGACAGGGTAGAACTGTCTGTGGGTTTTTGACACGAAATATTTACAGCAGTAGCACTCCTCATCTTTCTCCCACAAAAGTCCCTATGATTGTTAGTAATTTGGTCAGAAGTCACTTTAATGGTGACCAAATCCTTCCTTTTTTGGGATTCAACATTATACCCCACTGCTTCTAATAGCTCCTTGCCCCAAACCAAAACAGGCATGAGAGAGTTGATTCTGACTCATGGTGCCCCCATGTGTGCATTGCATAGGACTTTCAAGACTATAGGCTTTAAGCAGGTTGCCAGGCCTTTCCTCCATGGTGTCCCTGGGTGGGTTCCAACGGCAAATGATTTGTTAAATAGTTGTGTGTGGAACTGTTTGCCCCCCTTCTGGAACTCCAATATCCTTGCAGCTCTCTATTCACAAAGGACTGTCCTTCCAACCAAAGCTCAGAGTGCTTGTTTTCTCTCTCTTATTTTCTTTACATCAAGTTGTTTGGGACTCCCCAGGAGCTGGGTCCCAGGGACATATTTATATGTAATTATGACCCTGTCATCTACAACATGATCATGATAAATGGAGAAAAGGCTGAAGTGATCAGAGCTATCTTCTTTCTGGAGTCCACAATAAATGATCATGCGAGCCCCGGTCAAGAACTAAAGGGATGTATTGTATTGGGTAAATCTGCTGTTTGAGATCTCTTTCTTTTTTTCTTTTTTTGCAGCTGGGAAAGAGAAAGGGGAGATGGGCTGTTCTCCCAAGTTGGGGTCCCTGCCAGGGCACCCCCCACTCAAACCTGGCCAACTCCACTCGGGAATAGAGTTCCCTGCCACTTCTGTAGAACTGCCCTGTGGAAGGACCAATGTCCTAAAGGTTCAGAATGGAGAAGACAAGTTTCAAGAGCTACAGCCTAGCCCCTTACAGCCAGAGTGATATGCAACAAGGGCGCCCACAGGCACTTTCTAGGGATCTTAAATAGTTGAGGCTTAAGGAGAGTGGCATGGGGCTCTAGCAAGCTAGGAGCCCATCCCAGGCTGGGGTTACATATCCCAAGCCCTTGATGGGGAGGACTCAGGTAAGCAGTGGGCCCAATGGAGTTCTGGGTATGTGGGCCTGGAGGAGGGGAGCCACCTTTGGGGCTGGACCAACTCAGGGCTTCCCAAGTGGGATTGGGTGCAGGGGCCTGGGCAGGGTCCCTCTTCCTCTCCATCCTCCATGGCCAGTCAGGCTAACACAAGATCTTGGGCAGGCAGGGGGCCTGGGGCAGTGCCCAGATGAGCCAGGGGCTAGCTGGGCAGGGGGTGTTTCCTGGGCAGGCAGAGCGCCTCGGGCCGGGTCTTTGTGGCAGGCCCAGACCCAGGTGGGCAGGGACCTGGAACAGGGATCCCAGGTGTGTTCCCGGCCTGGACTGGACCCAGGGTTGGCAAGGGCACTTATGCAGGTTCCTGGGTGGGCAGCGGGCCCAGGGCAGAGTCTTGGTGGTGAGCAGGCCCAGGGTGGGGGCAGGGGGTCTGGAGTGTGGTCCTGGGTGGGTCAGCTGGGCAGGGCGAGGATCCTGGTTGCTGGCCAGGTGCCTGGTGGGCTGCAGACCCACATCAGGGGTCATGGTGGCAAGGCCCTCCCTGGTGGGCAGGAGTCTGGGAAGGCTGCACAGGCCACACCTGGTCTTTGAAGTCCTAGGCCTTGCGCATTAGGTCATTATGGCCCATGGAGGCAGTGCGGCTCCGAGACTGGCTCACAGCCTTCAGAATGAGCCCTTTACCTCTATAGGAAGTGCTGGCTGGCCTCCTGTCATGTTTTCAATAGGCTCCAGCTGCTGCCAAGTAGGCCAAGCCTTAAAGGGGCCATGGGCTTCCACCTGTGCGCCCCTCCTCCTCACCCTTAAACGGGCCGCGTGCTGCCGTCAGAGACCGCTTTCAAAAGTGTTCTTCAAAGTGTTTAAGAGCAAGAATGTTACATTAAGGTGCACCTGACTAAAGCCATCTTAGTCATATTTTCGATGGCCTTCTATGCACGTGAAAGTTGGACATTGAAAAGGAAGATCAGAGAAGAATCAATGCATTTGAATTGGGAGGCTGGTGAAGAATATTGAAAGTACTATGAACTGCCAAAGAACAAACAAATGTGGGTTAGAAGTACAGCCAGAATACTCCTTAGAAACCAGGATGGTGAGGCTTCCCCTCACGTAGTTTGGACATACTGTTAGGGAGAGACCAGTCCCTGGAGGAGGAAGTACGTCCTGCTAGGTGAAGCAGAGAGGCTGTGAAAATGAGGAAGAACTTCGGCCAATGGATTGACACAGTGGCTGCAACAAGGGGCTCAAACATAACAACAATTGAGAGGATGGGGCAGGACTGGGTTGTGTTTCATTCTATTATCCATAGGGTGGCTAGGGGTTGGAACTGACTCAATGGCATCTAACAGCAGAAACTATGTCCACACCCACTACTAACAGGACAGGAAGTTTCCCAACCCCTCTCATCTCTCAACCCCAGGAACAGAGATGCCACCTTCCTTCTAGATTTATTCCCAGTATCTAGAGCAGAGCTCAGCAATGAAGTACCTAACAAACCTGAAGTAGCTGTTACTTAGCTCCATGCCTCAGAGGTCTCAGTTCCCAAGTCCCAAAACAATGACATCAGTGTTGTTGTTTGTTGCCATCAATTCGACTTCCAGTTACACCTGCGTCACACCTGCCTACCTAGAATCCCACCTTATGAAAATAAGCCAGAACAATGATTCTCACCCACGGTGTCTGCAGACTATGACTCACCACTCTGAAGGGATGTCATGTAAATGTTGAACTGCTAGCTCAAAGGTTGACTGTTCAAACCACCAGCTACTTCAAGGGAAACGATGAGGCTGTCTGTTCCAGTAATGTTGGACAACGTTGGAAAACTTACATAGGGTCTCCATGAGTTGGAATTGACTGGACAGTAATGGGTTTGCTGTACCTGGAATGATGATGCGAACAGAGAAAGAATGAGAGGGAAGTCTGAAAAAGAAGCACTGACCTGCCCTCCATCGGGCTGTTTTGTGATTTTTTTTTTTGCAGCAGATGGTTCGAAGGGAACAGGGAATGAAGAGGCCGAGTGCATGGCACGGTTGAGGGTTATTTGCCATTCTGACCAAGTGCCTCTCTGAGAAAAGGGGGAGGGGAAGCTTGACCTGGATCTTGATCAAAGCCCAAGATAATATATGAATTTCCAGAATGAGAGAGGTTTCCCAAGTCAGGGTAGTAACAGGAGCTGACAGCTCTCACCTCTGACCCTGTGGGCCCTGTTCAAAGAATCTCCTGGACTGGGTGGGAGGTGGGTGGTTAGGCAGAGAGACAAAGAGAGAGTCGAACTAGGAACTCTGGCTCTTACCCAGCCTGAGCCTGAGCCCCTGAGCCTCCTCAACTCCATTCTCCCCCTTCCCTGGCACCCCACAGGGACACCTTCCAGAGGTCTTCCTGTACCCATATGTAGGTTTTGGCTCTTCCTGCTTTTGGCTCTTCTCAGTGGCAGGGCATTTGAAGGGTGGTTGTGGGATTTGTACAGTTGACATTAGGGTAAATGTGTGATCATTTCTTAAATTTATCCTACGGCAGCTTTAGGCTGTGTTTCCAAACTCCCTGTCCTCACAGAGGCTCTGCAGAGGGGACAGTGGCTCTGATTCCACCTGGAAGTTCCTGTTTGAGCCCATGGATTTCCCATCCCAGTCTAGCCATGGCACCAGGGATCAGGGTGCTAGGAGAAGGGCAAATGGGTCCCCAAAGGAGATGTGTGGTGACCACAAAAGTGACACACTGGTGGTCACCTACTAATTGTACATGGTGGTGCTTGCCCCTCTCAAGGTGGAAACATACAATTTCGCCTATGCCTCTTCTCTATAAGCAAGTGGACCTGCTTGTGACATGAGGTTTTGGAAAGTTCTTTCATGGGCCACAAAGAAGTGTGGCTGATCCAGTGTCTCAAGCTGATTTCGAGTAGTGTCCAGAGAGTTCGTGGTGAAAGGGGGTAGGGAACTGTGGGGGGCTGGGCAGGGAGTGAACACGAAGTAATTTGAGCCAGACAGAGTAATGAATGGGAGGCAGAATGGCTAGCAGGATGCTTAACCCACAGCATCACCAAAACTCCTTAGCAAGAAGGGTATTACCACAACCACAGCCACCACCCCTTTTTCCTAATTTTCTGAGAGATAGAGAGGAAAGAGTGCTGTCCAGCGTTCGACTGCCTTTAAAGAAAATGGGAGGGCCAGGGTGATGACAGCAGGTGGCTTGAACATCCCAGCCTGGCATCCAGGGCCACCCGGAAAGATCCTCCCTTGTGGGCTCTGTGAAGCAGGCACACTCAAAGACCACAGGACCTCGGTCTCAGCTGTCGGCCTCGGGGCTTGGGTTTCTTAGTTCCTCCTGCTTGGGGAGGGGCTGCTCGATGGAGAGCCTTGTCACTTAGCATCATGGCTGCTCAGACATGATACCCCTGAATCGTGTAATTTACATTTCATGCACAATTGAAGCAGCTAATGGTGTCATTCTCCAAGGGGGGAACAAGTTGTCATAATGTTAATTACATTGCAGGCGTGCTCCCTCTCCTTTTCCCCAAATGCTCCATGGGAAGTTCCCAGGTAGCAGTCGAGTGGGTGTCCAAGAGAGTAGCTTTGGCTCTCTGCAAGGTGTCAGGGCTGAGGAGTGGTTACAAGGCCAAGAATACTTTCTCTGACTTCGTTGTGGGTGTGTTGGCACAGTGCGAGTAGAGGTGGCAGCTAAAACAGCCCAGTGATCTCCCCATCCTTTTCTCCCCTGCGCGTGTGAAATCAGGCAGGGCTGGAGGGTGCCTGTTCAATACTCAAGCTAATTTTGCTTGATAGGGGACAGTGGAGATGATGTGTAGGGCAAAGGAGGCAAAATCCAACCACTCTTAGTCCAGATATCAGCAGACGGTAGAGCTAAGCCTGTAGTCTCTGAGGCTGGTCTGCTGGGATTTAAATTCCAGCTCTCCCTTGAATAACCTGGTTACCCCTGGGCCAGATGGCTTCACCTCTCTGTGCATTCGTGTTCTCACCTATAGACAGAAGCTGATGCACTACCAATGGGTCAGTCGATTCCAACTCATAGTGAGCCTGGAGGACAGAGTGGAACCATTCTATAGGCGTTCCCATAGGCTGTGACTGATACTGGAGCAAATTGACGCATCATTCTCATGGGAAGCTGCTGAGGGTTTCGCTATGCTAGTGGTAAATAGTCAAGGGCTTCTCTATTGCCCCGACAGCGCTCCTCTTAAAGGGGTTGCAAAAGTCACCAAAACCCCACTTCTCTAGAGTTCATTCAGACTCATAGCAACTCAGCAGGATAAAGTAATAACTGTCCCTGCAGACGTCCGACCCTGAAAATCTTTATGAGCTCAGACAGCCCCATCTTGATTCCGAAGAACAGCTGGTGGGTTTGAACCACCAACCTTCTGGTTAGCAGTTCTAATGCTTCACCCACACCACCACCTGTGGGATGAAATGAGTGAATGTACATGCAATGCTTAGAACACTAGTACATAACATGCACTTAGTAATTGTGAGCTATTGTGGTAGGAGGGGAGTCCAAAAACCAAACCAAACTCACTGCCATCGAATCCACTCTGACTCCCCATGACCTGAGTTCTACCCTATAGGACAGGGTCCAACTGCTCCTGTGGGTATTTGAGATTGTAACTTTATAGGATTGGAAAGTTTCATGTTTTTCCCTGAGAGTGGCTGGTGGTATTGAACTGTTGGCTTTGGGCTTAGCAGCCCAATATGTAATCACCCACGCCATTATTAAATGAGAGCTACGAGTTTCTGACATTTTCTGTGAGGTGGTAGAAGTATGTGTCATTCCTATATTTAAAGAAGGTAAATCTACTGAAAGAGATCAATTGCCATGGCTTTCCAAAGAGAGGAGAGATGTTAGTTTTAAGGATATATAGAGCTGTGAGTCATCCCTGGAGAGTACAAATGGTTAAAACACTTGGCCATTAACAGAAACTGAGGAGGTTCAAGCGCACCCAGAAATACCTTGGAAGAAAAGCCTGGCCATCTGTTTCTGAAAGGTTATGCCCATTGAAAGTCCTATGACTCACCATGAATCGCAATCAACTCAGTGTCAAATGGTCATTTTAAATTTCAGGATGGTTCCTGGGCACAAAGCAAACATTCTAAGTTGTCTATTGAAGAGGAGGTTTGTGAGAGCACCTGGCCCATTCAAACACAACTGATGAGGAACCTCGGTGGGGCCACTGTACACAGACCAGGCCTTGCTTTCTCCACATCTGGTTTTGTTGGATGCTGTCAAGTTGGTTTCAACTCGTGGCGACTCTACATACAACCGAAAGAAATACTGCCTGCTCCTGTGCCAGCCTCACAATTGTTAAGTTTTAGTGTGTTGTTGTAGAAACTTTGTCCATCCATCTTGGTGAGGGTCCTCCCCTTTTGGGCGCCCCTTTACCAAGCATGATGCCCTTTTGCGTGATGTTGCTCCTCATAGCTCCTGATGCCCAATGATGTGAGATGAAGTCTAGCCATCCTTGCCTCTAAGGAGCAATCTGGATACACTTCTTTCAAGACAGATGTTGCTCCTCAACTGAAATTCTTGCAGAGAGAGTGAAAACACACCTGATTTTCCTAGAGTCTCGTTTCCCAAAGTGGGCAACACCACCCACCTACTGGGCACAGAAAAATCCAGAGATCTACAAATCAGATATCTACATTTTATCCTGGATGGTGGGCTATAGTACAAAATTCTTTCATTGCTGGGGGGTCCTGAGTAATTTCTTTTTCTGAAAAGAGGGCAGTAGGCAGAATACGTTTGGGAACCTTTGGTCTGGAGCAGGAGCTGGAAACCTGTTTTTCTGCCAAGGACCATGTGGTGATTTATAACATCATTCATGGGGCCATAGAGGTCAAATATTTAATGAACTCACCCCTAAGGTGATGGCTACAAATGCTTCTCGTTGGTGAGATGTGTGATGCTGGCAGCAATTGATTATTTGGGGGGCCCTATACAGCCCTCGGGCCATACGTTGGTCTAAGGTAGTGGATCTCAACCAGTGGGTCACAACACCTTTGGGGGTCCAATGACACTTTCACAGGGGTTGCCTGGTTCATCGCAGTAGCAAAATTACAGTGATGAATGAGCAATGAAATAATTTTTATGATCGGGGTAAACACAACCTGAGGAACTGTATGAAAGAATCATGGCATTCGGAAGTTTGAGAAACACTTGTCTAGGGAATGGTTGGGATCTCCATGTAGGCTACACATGAACTTCCTAGGCAGTCAGGCAGCGTATCACTTGGGTTTCATTGGAGAGGAAAGAACTACTGATCATGTTTCAAGGACAAACAAATCTGGAAGGAAATGCTATTGTGGATGAAAACAAAACATAAAACAAACTCTTGAAAGATTTCTGTATGCTAGAGATGAATTGCAATCCAGAAAATTAAATATCTCTGAGGGTTCCAGCAGAAAACAAACCATGCAGAAGGTTTAATTAAAGAGAGTTTAAAAAAAAAAAAGAGAGTTTAATGAAGACTATTCACAGTGGTGGGGATGGGCTTAAGAAAGCCAACAAAAGATAAGGAGACCTCGAGGGTCTAACAAGAGCTTAAAGCTGTTGCCACGTGTCCTATGGAATTTTCTCTTCAGCTCATTGAATTTGTCATTTCTTCTCATTGTCTTAGCTACTCTATGATATAGAGCAATTCTGACTCATAGGAATTTGATACTACTGTCCTCTCCCAATTTCCTTTATTTTCCAACTTCATGTGTGTTAAAATATGCAGTATTGCATCAGATTTCCTATGCTCTAAAACAGTGGTTCTCAACCTTCCTAATGCCTTGGCACTATAATGAAGTTCCTGATGTTGTGGTGAACATCAATTCATAAAAATATTTTCGTTGCTACTTCATAACTGTAATTTTGCTACTATGAAGAAGAGACCGACCCCTGTGAATGGGTATCTCAACCCCCAAAGAGGGCCCGATCCACAGGTTGAGAACCGCTGCTCTAAACTAAGAGGTGTTTCTTTAAGATGTAGTTCAGTATATTGTTAGACGCCCAAGTCCTGTTGTTGTTGTTGTTGTTGTTGTTGTTGTTGTTAGGTGCCGTCGAGTGGATTTTGGCTCACAGCAACTCTATGTACAATGTACTGAAACGCTGCCCCGTCCTGTGCATTCCTCACAGTGGTTCTTTGCTTGTGCTCATTGTTGCAACCACTGAGCTATTCCAAATTGTAGGGGCTGCCTCTCCTTTGCTGCCCTTCTACTCTACCAATATCTGTGTCTTCCTCTAGGACAGTGCTTCTCAACCTTCCTAAATCCACGGCACTTTCATACAGTTTCCTTGTAGTGGTAGACCCCCAATCATAAAATTATATTCTTTGCTACTTCATAACTCTCGTTTTGTTACAAGTTATGAATAGTGCAACCCTGTAAAGGGTTCGTCTAAGCCCCAAAGGGGTCACGACACACATGGTGAGAACCGCTGCTCTAAATTGAGAGGAGTTTCTCTTCAGGTCTATTTCACCATACTGTTAGAAGCTCAAGTCCATTGGTTGTTGTTGTTAGGTGCCGTCGAGTGGGTATGTCTCATAGCAACTCTACGCACAATATAATGAAACGCCGCCCTGTCCTGTGACATCCTCACAGTGGTTCTCTGCTTGTGCTCATTGTTGCAGCCACTGTGCTAATGCATCTTGTTGGGGACCGCCTCTCTTTTCCTGCCCTTTCATACCAAGATTTGGGACTTCCTCTACAGCAGTGGTTCTCAACTTTCCTAATGCCATGATATTTTCATACCGATTCTCATTTAGTGGTGACCCCCCCCAACCATAAAATGATTTCATTGCAGCTTCATAACTGTAATTTTGTTACTGTTATGAGTCACGACACCCCTGTGAAATTTTCATTCCATATCCACAAAGGGGTTGTGACACACAGGTGAAGATCCCCTGCTCTAAACTAAGAGGAGATTCTCTTAAGATAGAATTCAGCATACTGGTAGATGCACAAGTTCTGTTGTTATTGGTGTTAGGCACCATCGAGTGGGTTTTGGCTCATAGTAACTCTATGTACAATATAATGAAACGCTTTCCCATCCTATGCCATCCTCACAGTGGTTCTTTTGCTTATGCGCATTGTTGCAGCCACTGTGCTAATCCAACTTTTGGGTAGCTGCCTCTTTTTTGTGGCCTTTCTACTGTACCAAGACTTGTGTCTTCCTCTAGGGCAGTGGTTGTCAAATTTCCTAATGCCATGACCCTTTCATACAGTTCCTCATGTAGTGGTGACCCCCATCATAACATTATTGTTACTTCATAACTGTAATTTTCCTACAGTTATGAATCATTTCACAGCTGTGAAAGGGTCATTCGATCGCGAAAAGTGGTCGTGAACCACAGGTTAAAAACCGCTGGTCTAAAGTAAGAGGAGTTTCTCTTAATATCTACTTCATCCTATTGTCAGAAGCACAAATCCTATAGTTATTGTTAGATTCTGTTGTGTAGCTTTCGACGCCTAGCAACTCTAAGCACAATATGATGGAAAGGTGTCCTGTCCTGCGCCATCCTCCCAGTGGTTCTTTTGCTTGCGCGGATTGTTGCAGTCACTGTTGTATTCCATCGTGCTGTGGGCTGCCTCTTTTTGCTGCCCTTCTACTGTACCCAGATCTATGTCTCCCTCTAGGGCAGTGGTTCTCAACCTTCCTAATGTCATGACTCTTTCACACCATTCCTCATGTACTAGTGACCCCCCCCCCAGTCATAAAATTATTTCCCTTGTTACTCCATAACTATAAATTTGCTATTGTTATGAATCAGGTCACCCATGTGAAATGCTCATTGTTCCCTCCTAAGACGTCGTGACCCACAGTTAGAGAACTGTTACTCTACACTAAGAGTTTCTTTTAAAGTCTTCTTCAGCATATAGTTAGAGGCACAAATCCTGTTGTTTGGTGCCTTCGAATGGGTTTAGGCTCATACCAACTCTATGCACCATGTAATGAAATGCTTTCCCATCCTGTGCCTTCCATACAGTGGTTCTTTTGCTCACACTCATTTTTGCAGCCACTGTGCTAATCCATCTTGTTGGGCACTGCCTCTCGTTTCCTGCCCTTCTGTACCAAGATATGTGTCTTCCTCTAGAGCAGTGGTTCTCAACTTTCCAAATGCCACAACCACTTCACACCATTCCTCGTTTAGTGGTGACATCCAACCATAAAATATTTGCATTGCTACATCATAATTGTAATTTTGCCTCTGTTATGGATCATAAAATTATATTCATTGATATTTCATAACTGTACTTTTGCTACTGTTATGAATCAGGCCATCACTGTGAAGGGGTGATTCGAAACACCCCCCACCTGAAAGTGTTCAAGACCCAATGTTGAGAACCCTGCTGTAAACTAAGAAGAGTTGCTCTTAAGATTTACTTCAGCATATTGTTAAACACACAAGCCCTGTTGTTATTGTTGTTAAGTTCCGCGGAGGGGGTTTTGGCTCATCGCATCTCTATGCACAATATCATGAAATGCTTCCCAGACCTGTGCCATCCTGCCAGTGGTTGTTTGCTAGTGCTCATTGTTGGAGCCATATTTGGGGGGGCTGGCTATTTTTTGTTGCCCTTCTACTCTACCAAGATTTGTGTCTTCCTTTAGGGCAGTGGTTCTCAACCTTCCTAATGCCACAACATTTTCATACCGTTCCTCATATAGTGCTGACTGCCAAATCATAAAATTATTTTCATTGCAACTTTGTAACTCTAATTTTTCTACTGTTATGACTGGGCGACCACTATGAAAGGTTCATTCATCCCCCAACAGGGCTCATGACCCAAAAGTTGAGAACCGCTGCACTAAACTAATAGGAGTTTCTCTTAAGGTCTACTTCAGCACATTATAAGAAACACAAGTCCTGTTGTTTTGTTGTCAGGTGCAGTCTAGTGGGTTTTGACTCATAGCTACTCTATGCTCCATATAATGTAACGCTGCCCCATCTTGTGCCATCCTCACAGTGTTCCCTTAGCTTGAGCTCATTGCGGCAGCCACTATGCTATTCCATCTATTTGGGGGCTGACTCTATATTGCGGCCCTTTAACTGTATCAAGACTTGTGTCTTCCTGTAGGACTGTGGTTATCAGCAATCCTAATGCCACAACCCTTTCATACAGTGCCTCGTCTAGTAATGACCCCCCAACCAAAAAATTATACTGTTGCTACATCATAACTGTAATTTTGCTACTGTTACATATCTGGCCACGCCTATGGGACGGTCATTCGAACACCCCCAAAGGATTTACCACTCACAAGTTGAGAACGGCTGCTCTAAACTAAGAGCAGTTTCTCTCAAGGTTTAGTTGAGCATACTCTTAGATGTATGATATCTCCTGTTATTGTTGTTTGGGCCGTGGAGAGGGTTTGGGCTCATAGCAACCCTGTGCACAATATAATAAAGGCCTGCCCAGTCTTGCATCATCCTCACGGTGGTTCTTTGCTTGCGCTCATTGTTGCAGCCACCGTGCAAATCTGTCTTGTAGGGACTTCCTCTCTTCTGCTGCCCTTCTACTGTATTTGCGTCTTCCTCTAGGACAGTGTTTCTCACCCTTCCTATTTCTACGACCATTCCATACACTTCCCAATGTGTAGTGGTGGTCCCCAAAGCATAAAGGTTTTTTTCTACTGTTATTCCATAACTGTAATTTTGCAAGTCTTATGAATCTAGTCACCCTGTGAAAGGGTTGTTCAACCAACCAAAGTGGTCACAAATCACAGGTTGAGAACCGCTGTTGTAAATTAAGAGGAGTTTCTCCTGTGGTATAGCTCAGTATATTATTACACGCACGAGTCCTGTTCTTATTGTTGTTAGGGGCTGTCGAGTGGGTTTGGCTCAAAGTTGGCTCATAACAACTCTATGCACAGTATCATGAAACACTGTTCCATCCTCTAACACCCTCACACTTTTCTTTTGTTTTCACTCATTGTTGCAGTCTCTGTGCTAATCCATCTTTTGGGGGACTGACTCTCATTTGCTGACACTCTACTGAACCCAGATTTGTGTCTTCCTCTAGGGCAGTGGTTCTCAAACTTCCTAATGCACGACTCTTTCACACCATTCCTCATGTATTGGTGACCTCCCCCCCCCCCAATCATAAAATTACTTTCCTTGTTACTTTATAACTAAAATTATGCTACTGTTATGAATCAGGCCACCATATGATATAGTCCTTCTCCACCCCACCCCCCAAAAGGCATCACAACCCACAGTTTGAGAACTGCTATTCTACACTAAGAGGAGTTTCTTTTTAAGGGATGTTTCAGCATATTGTTAGAAGCACAAATCCTGTTCTTGTTTTTGGCTGTCTTCAAATGGGTTTTGGCTCATACCAACCCTATGCACAATGTAATGAAACGTTGTCCTGCCCTGTGCATCCTCACGGTGGTTCTTCTGTTTGCGCTCATTGTTGCGGCCACTGTGGTAATCCATCTTGTTAGGGACTACCTCTCTTTTCCTGCCCTTCCGTACCAAGATTTGTGTCTTCCTCAAGAATAGTGGTTCTCAATTTCTGAATGCCACTACTATTTCATACCAGTCCTCATGTAGTGGTGACTCCCCAACCATAAAATATTTTCATTGCTACATCATAACTGTAATTCCGCTTCTGTTATGGATCAGGACACCCATGTGAAAGGTTCATTAGTCTTCTAAAGGCACTGTGACACAGTTTGAGAACCACTGGTCTAAACTAAGGGGAGTTTCTCTTAAGGTTTACTTCAGCATATTCATAGACACACAGTCCTGGTGTTATTGTTTGGTGCCTTTGAGTGTGTGCTGGCTCATAGCAACTCTATACACAATATAATGAAACGTGACCCCATCTCGTGCCACCTTCACAGTGGTTATTTTGCTTGTTGTCATTGTTGCAACCATGGGCTAATCCAACTTTTGGGGGGCTGCCTCTCTTTTGCTGCCCCTCTACTGCCCTTTCATTCATTTCCTCATGTAGTGATGAACCCCCAATCATAAAATTATTTTCATTGCTACTTCGTAACTTTAATTTTGCTACAGTCATGAATCAGGCCTCCACTGTGAAAGGGTCATTTGACCCTCCCAAAGGGCTCGCGACCCACAGGTTGAGAACCACTGCTCTAAACTAAGAGGATTTTCTCTTAGGATCTACAGCACCGTATTGTGAAAAGCATGAGTCCTACAGTGATTGTTGTTAGGTGTTGTCCTGTGGGTTTCGATTCTCAGCAACTCCACACACAAGATAATGAAACGCTGCCCCGTCCTGTGCCATCCTCACAGTGGTTTCTTGTCTGCACTCATTGTTGCAGCCACTGCGCTAATCTATCATCTGGGGGTCAGCCTCTCATTTGCTGCCTTTCTGCTCTGCCAAGATTTCTGTCTTGCTCGAAGACAGTGGCTCTCAACCTTCCTCTAATGCCACAGGCCTTTTACACCACTCCCCATGTAGTGGGTACAATCCCAGTCATAAATTTATCGTCATTGCTACTTCATAACTGTAATGTAGCTACTGCTATGAATTGGGCCACCCCTGTGCAAGGGTAGTTCATCACCCTAATGGAGTCATGACCCACAGGTTGAGAATCTCTGCTCCAAACTATGAAGAATGTCTCTTAAGATATATTTCAGCACATTGTTAGAAGCAAAAGTCCTGTTGTTATTGTATTTAGGTGCCTTCAAGTGGGTTTTGGCTCATAGCAACTCCATGCAAAATATAACGAAACGCTCCCCCATCCTGTGCATTCCTCACAGTGGTTCTTTGCTTGCGCTGGTTGTTGCAGCCACTGAGCTATTCCAACTTGGAGGGGCTGCCTCTCCTTTGCTGCCCTTCTACTCTACCAACATTTGTGTCTTCCTCTCGGACAGTGGTTCTCAATCTTCCTAAATCTACGACCCTTTCATGCAGTTCCCAAAATAGTGGTGGACCCCCAGTCATACAAAATTTTCGCTGATATTTCATAACTGTAATTTTGCTAATCTTATGAATCAGGCAACCCTTGTGAAAGGGTCATTCAACCCACTCACTCCCCAAAAGGGTTCGTGATTCATAGGCTGAGAAGCCTGCACTAAACTAAGAGGCGTTTCTCTTAAGATCTACGTCAGCATATTGTTAGAAGCTCAAGTTCTTTTTGTGTTGCTGTTAGTTGCCGTGGAGTGGGTTTTGACTCTCAGCAACTCTACGCACAATATAATGAAACGCTACCCCGTCCTGTGCCGTCGTCACAGTGGTTCGTTGATGGCATTCATTGTTGCAGCCACTGAGCTATTCCATCTTGTAGGGTCTGCCTCTCACTTGCTGCCCTTCTGCAGTACCACGTTTTGTGTATTCCTCTCAGGCAGTGTTTCTGAACCTTCTTAATGGCATGGCTCCTTTATACAATTCTTAATGTTGTGGTGATCCTCCAACAGTAAATTTTTTTCATTGTTACTCCATTACCGTGATTTCACTACTGTTATGAATTGGGCAACACCTGTGAGAGGCTCGTCTGAAACCCCATAGGGGTCACGACACAAAAGTTAAGAAACACTGCTCTAAATTTAGAGGAGTTTCTCTTAAGATCTAGTTCAGCATATTGTTAGAAGTACACGTCCTGTAGTTATTGTCGTTAAGTTCCGTCGAGTGGGTTTTGACTCTTAGCAACTCTATGCACAATATAATGAAACGCTGCCCTGCCCTGTGCCACCCTCACCGTGCTTGTGTGCTTGGCCTCAGTGTTGCAGCCACTGTGCTAATCCAACTTGTTGGAGACTGCCGCTCTCTTCCTTCCCTTCTGTACCAAATTTGTGTCTTTCCCTAGAGAAGTGGTTCTTAACCTTCCTAATGCCACTACCCTTTCATATCGATTCTCATTTAGTGGAGACCAGCAACCATAAAATTATTTTCATTGGTACTTTGTCACCCTAATTGAACTACCGTTATGAATCCGACCACCCCCGTGAAAGGGTCATTCTACCCTCCCAAGGGGCGCGACCCACAGGTTGAGAACTGCTGCTCTAAAGTTAAAGGACTTTCTCTGAAGTCCTACTTCACCATATTTTAGAAGCACAAGTCCTGTAGTTATTTTTGTTGAGTGCTGTCGAGTGGGTTTCTGGTCACAGCAACTCTATGCACAATATAATGAAATGCTGCCCAGTCCAATGCCATGCTCAGAGTTGTTCATTTGCCTGTGCTCATTGTTGCAGCCACTGGGCTAATCAATCTTGTAGGGGCTGCCTCTCCTTTGCTGCCCTTCTACTCTACCAAGAATTCTGTCTTCCTCTAGGGAAGTGGTTCTCAACCTTCCTAATGCCACGACTCTTTCATACCATTCCTCATGTAGTGGTGACTGCCAAATCATGAAATTATTTTCATTGCTACATCATAACTCTAATTTTTCCACTTTAATGAACAGTCCACTGCCGTGAAAGGGTCATTCATCCCCCAAAAGGGGTCACGACCCTCAGTTTGAGGCCCGCTGCGCTAAACTAATAGGAGATTCTCTTAAGGTCTACTTAGGTACAGTGTTAGAAAAACAAGTCCTGTTTTTTTTTTCTTGTGGGTTTTGACTCATAGCAACTCTATGTCAATATAATGAAACACTGTCCCGTCTTGTGCCATCCTTGCAGTGTTTCTTTGGCTTGTGTTTATTGTTGCAGCCACTGTGCTATCCCATCTATATTGGGGCTGAGTCTATTTTGTTGCCCTTCAACTGTATCAAGAATTGAGTCTTCCTCTTGGACAGTGGTTTTCAACATTCTTACTCACGACCCTTTCATACAGTTCCTCATGTAGTCGTGACCAACCAACCATAAAATTATTTTTGTTGCTACATCATAGCTATAATTTTGCTTCTGCTATAATTCAGGCCACACCATGAAAGGGCTGTTTGACCCCCTAAATAGACACGACCCACAGGTCGAGAGCCGCTGCTCTAAACGAAGGGGAGATTCTCTTAAGGTCTTCTTCAGCATATTGTTAGAAGCACAAGTCCTGCTGTTATTGTTGTTGGGTGCAGTCGAGTGAGTTTGGCTCATAGCCACCCTCAGCACAATATAATGAAACTCTGGGGGTCTTAAAGGCTTGAAGGCAAACAGGCTGAAATCTAGCTCGGAAGCAACAAAGCCCACAGAGAAGAAGCACACAAGCCTAAGTGAACACGAGGTGTTGAAGGGATCAGGTAGCAGACACCAAAGAACAAAAACCATCATTGTGTGATCACCTTCCCCACAAACGCTGAAGATGAATGTGTGCATAAGTAAGTGTGGTGAAGAAGGCTGATGGTGGCTGGCTATCAAGCGATATAGCATCCCGGGTCTTAGAGGCTTGAAAGTAAAAAAGCAGGCCCAGAAGCAACAAAGCCCACATGGAAGCATCACACCAACATGTGTGATCATGAAGGGCTGAGGGGACCAGTTTTCAAGCAACAAAGGCGGGAGGGGGATTATATCATCGTGAATGAGGGGAGTGCATGACGGGGGACCAATGCCCACCTGTAGACAACTGGACATCCCTTACGGAGGGGTAGTGGGAAGGACATGAGTCACTCAGGGTTCAGTGTAGCAATAATGAAACTCACAACCTTCCTCTAGATATTAAACGCTTCCTCCCCCCACCTCTCATGATCCCAATTCTGCCTTGCAAACCTGATTAGACCAGAATATACACAGCGGTACAGACGGGAACTGGAAACATAGGGAATCCAGGACAGATGAACCCCCCAGGACTAGCGGTGAGAGTGGCGATACTGGGAGGGAAGTGGGTGTAAAAATGGGAAACCGATCACAAGGATCTACATATAACTTCCCCCCTGGGAGATGGGCAACAGAAAATTGGGTGAAGGGAGACGCCGCACAGTGTAAGATAAGAGAAAATAATAATGTATAAATTATTAAGGGTTCATGAGGGAAGAGGAGCAGGGTGAGAGGGGGAGAGGGGAAAGGGGAAATGAGCTGATTCCAGGAACCCAAGCGGAAAGCAAATTTTGAGAATGATGAAGGCAACGAATGTATAAGTGTGCTTTACACAATTGGTGTATGTATGGATTGTGATGAGTTGTATGAGCCCCAATAAAATGATTTTAAAAAAGAAAAGGAAAGAAATGTGTATAAATGAATGAAGGCAACATATGTACAAAAAGCCTGATGCAATCAATATGGATTGAAACAAAAGTTGTAAGAGTCTCCAAGAAAAGATTTTTAATAAAAATGTATATATAATAAATATTTTCCTAACTTATATAAATGCTTAATAAGAATAAAATTAAGCAGCCTGGGTTTTTATAGGAAAAATGATAAAAGAACAAATGAGAGATACAGCAGGAAGCAATGGATAGGAAAATATTATAAGGAAAGTTTTCTCTTAATGGAATGTACATTCTCTTACATGACAACAATCAGAATATGCGGTAAGAACCTCAGACCAAATACTAGAATAAAATAGAGGAAAAAATTCCCAACCCTTCAATAAAATGCTATATGCTTTCTATGATTTTCACAAAAGTTCAAATTCTTTAACAAAATATTTTGTTCATTCAAATTTTTAATTATGCATAAATTTACGTCTACACTCATTACATCTCATAAAAAGGCATAAGAATTGTTTTTGCACTATCTAACACTAAATAGAAGATAGTAAAGGTGAAAAAATAGCTTTTGTGAATGTTGCTTTGAAATACAAATGGCATTGTCCTAAGAAATTTAAATGATTTAATTTTTTTAAATCATTTTATTAGGGGCACATACAACTCTTATCACAATCCATACATACATCAGTTGTGTAAAGCACATCCGTACATTCATTGCCCTCATCATTCTCAAAACATTTGCTCTCCATTTAAGGCCCTGGCATCATGTCCTCATTTTTCTCTTCGCCCTCCCTATTTCCCCCTCACTCATGAACAATTGATAATTTGTCAGATCTTACATATTTTGTCTCCCTTCACCCACTTTTCTGTTGTCCATCCCCCAGGGAGGAAGTTATATGTAGATCCTTGTAACTGAGGTCTCAGAGCAGCTGGGTGTGATGCAGGGGAGGCTCTGGAAGCAGCTGCAGACACTGCGGGAGTTGGCAGCCCAACAGTGAGGGTCACTGCATCTGTGGGTACCAGAAAACTGGCTGGGGTTGCTTATTCCCCTAGATGCTACCCCTGCCTTGAAGAGAACCGTGACGGAGGCCTGTAGACATGTGTCAGGAATAGATGAGTCCTTCACTGTTTCCTCTTCCCACAAACCTTTGAGGAGAGCCTGCAGGGCAGGGGCTCGGCTCCCTGGCTCCAGTCACCTGCCCTTCCCCACAGCCACACCCTCGCCAGCCCCAACTCCCCCTGTCCTGGGTTTGCTTCTTGAATCCAGAGGAGCAGCCTGGGAAAAGACCATGAAGAACCTTGTCTTTCAGGCAGCCCCTTTGATTGGGTCCCTTGTCCTGCAGAGTGTGGACACATGCACACTAACTGTTGGGGGACTCAGGCTGTCACCACAGGGGCCAGGATCTGAAGAGGATGCTGGCACTGCAGGGCTTCCTGAGGGAAGCTGAGGACTTGCAGAGCTGGCTGAGCAGCCAGCAGCAGGTGGCCAGAGGAGAGAGGACTATGAGCACACCCTAGTGAGGAAGGGGCTAGGGGCAAGGTAGGTGCCCTGGAGCCGAATGAAGACGGGTGGTGGAGGGGGGGCTGCATGCACAATGGGCTGATGGGGAACATCAGTCTGGACTGAGGACACCTGTGACTTCCTATTCCCCTCTCTGCGTAGAGGGGCAAGTTCTATGGCTATCCAGTCCTGCCCTGCCCACTCACTGAGGTGTCTCACAGCCCACCAGCCAGGGCCCCCTGTGACCCCTCTCCTCTCTTCTCAGCTCCTCTTAACCAAGTTTGCAATGTTTCTGCACCAAGTGAAGATGGGTGGCCACCAGGGGGCAGCCTGCCCCACTAGCGGAGAGCCTGCTGGAGTGGAGGCCCAGCACTGCCCCCAGGGCCCAGCAGTGGTGACAGGACCTACAGTGAGTACCAGCTGCCTGGAGCAGGGATGAGTTTGGGGGAGGTGCTGGGCATGGGGTGGAGGGGCTTCCAGGGAGACGCTTGCTGTGCTGCGGCTTTGCCAAACCCCTGAGAGGTGAACTGGCTTTCTGTGTGCCCACATTGGGGGCCCGGGCCACGTGTTCCAGGGAGCAACTTGTGCAGCCTGGAGCTTGGGACCCCTTACTTAAGCTGAGAGGCCATGTCGGACGACCTTCAGCAAAGCTCAGCCTTTGAGTTCTGGGCTTCTGGCTTCAGGGCACGGTGAGGGCAGCTGCTGGTTCTGGCCCAGCTGCAAGCAGCCTGGCTGTACCTGGCCCTTCTGGGGACTCCAGATAGCACTGGGGAAACTGGGTGCACCGAGAGGCTGGGTTACTTGCTAGAGACCACAGCTAATTAGCAGTGGAGTTGAGACCCGATATGTTCCTCACCATAAAAAGGAAGTGTTTTCTGCCCTGGTGACCCTTGGCCTTCCCTGAGGTCAAGGGTGACCATAGCAGCCACATGAAGAGTGTCAGAAGCAGGGCACAGTGACTGCCTCAACCTCCCCACTCTCCCCCCGCCGGGGCTCTTCCAGTTTTGGCCTAGTGCCTCTATTGCTGGGGAGCAGGCTGGAGAGTCCCCCACCCCTGCAGGGCCCACAACCTTCCTAGCAGTGCCAGCGGATCTGAGGAGGCACAGCCTGGCAGTGTGTGGTCAGGCTCCCTGGAAATGGTCCCATTGAAGATCTGGAGAGCAGACCAATTGTTTTCCTTTGATTGTGTTACAGACACCTTACAGGAGAGAAGGATGTTTATAGATCACTGTCTACAGTTTCTGACCTTCAAAGCACTCAAAACATTGCCATCGAGTCGATTTCTATCATCGAGGCCCTGTAGGACAGCACACGACGGCCCCTGCGGCTCTCTGAGGCTGTCACTACGGGAGCAGATAGCTGAGCCGCGTCTTTCTGATGGGTTTCAGATCACTGACCTTGCCACGAGGAGCAGCCCGGGGCATGCCTTTTTCTGACCTTGGGTTTGACTAATATATATATATACACATATAATGCACATATATATATGAATTTTAATATAGAGGGTTTTTGTTTTAAGTGGAAACATGCAGAGCAGTTTAACAATAATATAACACAGCACTCTTCTTGCCTCCTCCCTGACCCCTCCTCCCTCCTGATTTTTGAGGGCAAATGTTCCCGTTTGCTCTGGGAAGCACTTGCCTCACAGGTGCCATGCGTTCACTTTATCAGCTCGACTGTTGCTTGGGCAGGGGTGATTCCCGGAGCTGGGCTCTGTTTTGGATTTGAAGGGCCCTGGTCTCGGGGTTCCAGCAGTCCCTGTCAAACTTGTAATGCCCTCTCTTCATGAAGTCGACTTCCATTGGCTTTCAAGCTGTGCACAAGTTGCCAGTTTGAGCTCAACCAGAGCAGTTTGAGGCGGTGGCTGGGCACCATCTAACTCTCCTGGTCTCCAGGACAAGGATGGAGGGCTGTGGTGTTGGTTGTCCGTTAGTCCTGTGGACTGCTTTGCTTCAGTTTTTGATTTTCTTTACTCGTCAACTCCAGATGGGGAGAGAGGGGATCCTAGTTGCTAGAGGTGGCTTTGCAATGGAGACATTTTATACTAAAGTGAGATTCTTACGTGACATTTGCGTGACTGCAGCAGCCCCTGCTCATCTTCCTCCGTGCTCACCCTAGCTGACCACCTTCCTACCTCAGAGGATGGGGCACTCCCTCTGCCCGTCCACCCTCAGGTCCTCACTTTCAGTCCCACAGGATCCTGTGGTATCAATCCCCCCCCCCCCCCCGCTATCAGCCCCATCCCCAGCCTACACAAGGATTACAAACCCTTGCTCCACTCAGATTCTCTGTAGCTAGTGTCACCTCCCCTGTGTTCCTCAGAGTGTGCTCTGCACCCATGAGATTATTGATTGGTTTCCACCCATAGTGACCCTCTGTGTCCCACAGGGCTTGCTCTGGGGGCAGCTCTCAGAGGGGGAAACCAGGAGGAGGAGGGGAGGGAGCAGTTGGGCAGAAGAAGCTGTGATGGACCCCACAGAGCCAGACTGCCCATGGAGGACAGGACCCTGCGGCTGTTTCCCCGAATGGGTGCCCCTCAGGGCAGGTCAATGCTCTGGAGACCCCACCGCAGGTGGAGGCCCCTCGACCCCTCCTCAGTCCCGCGCTCCACACCCTCACCTACATTTGGAGCTGGGTGAGCTTCTCCTCCTGGGCTGCCAGCTGCCTTTCCAAGTCCTGGTGCCAGGCATGTGGCCCTCTAAGGGGCGGATCCCTGCTCACCCCACAGTCAGGATCTAGCAGGAGGTCCTCTCAGGAGGCCAGCCAGACCTCAGCCTGACCCAGCATGCCCCGCAGCTCCTCCTGGTCCTGGCTCACCTGGCAGTGCTCCTGGTGAAGGGCCAAGGCCGTCCAGAGCTCCTGCAGCTGCCTGTCCAGCTCCCGGAGACACTGTGACCTGGGGGGCAGAGGGCTGTTGGGTGGGGCTCAGGGTGTCGCCTGGGTGGGGCAGGGCTGGATTACCATGGAGCAGGGAGAAGCAGGAAAGGGAGCTCTGGCCACGCACCACCCTGGCCCTAGCCCTCAGCGCGCACATCTCTGGGGCCATGACGTGGCTGGTGTCCAGCAGCTGCTACCCCGCCGGCCGCACTGCCTGGGCTCTCAGGCAGAGCTCCTGCCCCAGTGTCTCCTTGGCCCCAGCTGGCCTTTCTGAGGATATAGACTAGCGCCTGCTTCTCTTGAGCCCGAGTGCTGCGTGGGGGACAGGGCATGGGAACAGGTCTCAGGGCCAGAGGGCAGAACAGGGAGGAGGCAGGGAAGAGCTGGGTGCCCCCACCCGCATGGAACAGAGCGAGCCCCCATCCAGGTGGGGTGGCACATATAGCAGTTCCTGGCAGTGCCTGAGGAAGGCGTGGCCATGGGCTACCCACTCCAGCTGCTGGCCCTGCTCCCAGGCCTTCATGTTCAGGTGGCCCAGGCCTCCAGCACCTCAGCCAGCTGCTCGGCCAGGCCCTCCTGGACCGCAGGGTGTACCTGGATGGACTCCATCCCCATCTGAACCACCACCTTGTCCACAGCCACCAACTCCCTCTGCAGCTGGCAGAGAGCAGGCTGAATGCTCCTCCACCTAGGACTCTGCAGGCCATCCTGGCTGCACCCCAGCCTAGGTCAAGCCCAGGCCCGTCACCCCCCATCCCAGAGGGGGCAGGGGCAGGCTGCAGTCCTGCCTGGGGTCAGCTGGGGGTGAGGGCTCCTCATCCATCCATTGCCTACAAAGAGGGGTTCTTTCGGTGGGGAGGGACTGGGGCCCTCCCCTGCAGGAGGCGGTGCTGGCGCTGCAGGACCTCCACAGACGCCAGGTCGTGGCCAAGGACAGCACCCTCCACCAGGACCACCTTCTGCATGTGGCCCCACAGCTCTAGCGCCGCCTGGTGGAAATTGAGGGCACAGCGGGAAGGAAGGCCAGCAACTTTCTCCCTGAGAACAGGGCCACCTCCTTTTAAGCAAAGACTGTGGCTTGGGGATTTGTGGGGCGTTAACACGGAGGGATATAGGACGAAGACTCTATTCCCTAACTTATAACAGGGAGAATCTGGAAAGCTGGTATTCCACGGTAGGAAAGCCTCTACTTTGGTAAGTTAGAGGTAAAGTCCAAGTACATTATCCTGCTTTAAAAATCATTCCCACGGATTCTCCGTTAACTGCTAGGCTGCCTTAATGTGAGCACATGACTGATTGTATCTCTGTGTAGAAGCAGATATGATCCTTTTGCCCTCTCTTCCCACCGTGACTCCCAGCCCCCCTTGTAGCTTCCCCCAATGCAGGTATTAGCTTTCCTCACCTTGGTGAGCTCAAGTACAGGGGCCTTATGATAGATACCGCCCACCTTGTGACCCATGTCACTACTGAAGAAGTGTGTCTCCATGCTCCCTATACACGTCCCAAGATAGCAAAGGTTCCACTTCTCCCAGTTCCACGTGGTCCATCAAGAGGAGCTGAAGTGAGCATGCCTAATAAAACATGTCTGACTCTGTATTGTATTCTCTCGACCCTGTCTTTCCTGTCCTCTATGACTTTACCATGACCTTTACCTATTATAATCGCTGTACATTCGCGCCTTCTTGCCCTTCGGTGGTTAGAAGATGGATGGTTTCCTCTGTTCACAGCAGGTTCCTGATGAGGCCTGGGGCCCACAGGCAGGGCCCGAGGGAGGAAAGGGTCTTGACACGCATGTTGGGAGGAAGGCAAAAAGATGGGGAGCCCTGAGCACATGAGGATTGAGGCTCAGGGAGCGAGTGGGCTGCCTGTCAGGGGGTCTGCCTGTAGCAACTCCAACAGTCAGTGAGGAGAGGGCTGGCCCCGGAACCACCCAGCCCCAGGATTTCGGTTGCAGGACCTGTCAGGTGCTCAGTGCACTGAGACACCAGATCCCGAGAAAGGAGGGTGTGGGGAGGGGAGGCAAGGAGCTCTAAGAGTGGCGGTCAGCAAGAAGACCAGCAGGGCCTGTGCCCCAAACGAAACTGTGGACCGTGCTCAGGGAGCATTGGGAGAGCACACTTCGTGCTCCTGCCACAAGGAGTGACCTGCGCTGAAGGACTCCAAACTGTGGGCAGGAAGGAGCATGGTTGGACGGGGAAGGCTGATTGATGCTGGGAGCTGGAGTCAGCCATGCCCCTTCATACACACATGCACACACGAGAATACACACAGAAGTACGCATGCACACACCCACATGCCCACCCCTACACATGAGCACACACACACACGCACACACACGCACACACATCTGGGGTAGGCCCCTGTGTCCCGAGCCCTTTGGCTGTCGCTGGCCTGTCCCTCTGGGCACCCACCTCTGTGCGGGCTTTCATTGCCTTGTCCAGCCTCACCCATGCGTCCTCTACGCAGCTCCTGTGGACTTGACTCTGGGCCATGGAGCTGGGGGAGGCGAGTTCCAGGGCACCTGCCAGCTCCCTCAGGGCCTGAACCCTGGCAGCCCCACACTCTGCCCTTTCTCCTGGAAGACCTTGAACTTCTCTGCCAGCATCTGCCAAAGGTGGGGCTGGAGAGGGTCAATGTGGATGGGGTTCAGGCAGCTCCTAAAACTCACGAAAGGGCCAGCTGGCCCCAACAGCTCCCACATCCCTCAGCCCTGGTTCTAGAACTCTGCAGGGCATCTCCTGCCCCCTCAGCCCACCCAGCATCTACCCTACCCTCCGTTCCTCCATCCACTTTCCCGGCACGACTCACTTCCACACCCTCCAGGTCCTGCCCACACTGTCTCTGGAGAGGGCCCGAGTTCAGGGAACCCAGGGCAGCCCCTGCTGTCTGCGGCCTGTGGAGGAGGCAAAGCTGGGTCGGTGGATCAGGGAGCCTGGTCACAAAGCCCACTTAGCAGGGTCACTTTCCCAAGCCAGGGGCTCCCTGCATCTGCAGGGGCATTCTTGTAAGAGTTGAGCTGGGCTGAGGATGCCCTGCACAGCCCCAGACTGACCCAGGTCACAGCAGAAGCTACTGCGTTTCCAGCCCAGATGGAGCTTAGGCGAGATAATGATTTGCCCATGATCCTAGCCCAGAGGCGGGCCCGGAGTCTCAGGGGCCCTGCATTTGCTGCATGCAAGAACCATGGAGGGGTGCAGCTTCTACCTTTGAAGGGTGTGCAGTCTCCTCCAAACACACAGCATGCCTGGGTGGCACACAACGTGGCTACCTGTGGAGTGCCGGGCTTTAGAATGACCCCACCTGCTGACTCATGGGGATCCTCCAGAGGGTTTGAAAGCCAGTAAATCTTTCCAGGAGCAGGGAACCTCTTCTATCTCCTGAGGAGCAGTTAGTGGGACTGAACCAGGCAACAGCCCAACACTTCCCAAGCAGGCCTCCTGGAGCATCGTTAGAGCAAGGGGTAAACTGCTAGTAATACTGGGCTCCTGGGAGGAGAGTTTGCAGAAAGGCCTGAAGCGCTGAGCAAGATCTCAGGACGGTGGCCCTCAGGGAGCTTAGGACAAGTTCTAAACCCAGCCAGGAAGCTGAAGGGCTGACCAGAGAGAAGCTGAGGGGGAGGAAAGAGCATGCTGGGATAACTGCTGACCCCCGCCTGGGGCAGGGCTTCCAGGTTGGAGCTGTGGGAGCTGACTCAGGCCAGACCCCACCTGCTCTGAGACGCTGAGGCCACCATCAAAGTTCACAGCCAACTGTCTCAAGTGCTCGTCCATATCCAGGTGGGTGCCTGGGGGAGGGGTTGGCTTCTGCAAGTGCTGCCACCCCAGGCCCAGAGTCCCACCCTCAATGCCCGGTCCCTTGGCCACCATGCTGTCTCAGGAGAAAGCCACAAGTATCCCAGATGCTGTGTCCCACTGGGTGGAGGCCCCCCTGAGGAGACATGGATCACACCAATGAATCACACAATCTGCCTCTGACCCCTTGAGGCCTCCTCACCCCCCAATATCATCACCCCAGTGCCGCTTCCCACTCTGGACTAGACTGCATAGGTATTAACAAGAGATAAAACTCACAACACATGGAACCCAGGAACAGGAATGGGAATAGAGATACCAAAAGGGTAGGCGGAAGGAGGGTAGAGGATGGAAGGAAGGGGAACCGATAGCAATGAATGACATATAACCACACACCCCTCGCAGGGAGAGGAGCAACAGAAAGCTGAGGATAAAAGAGACAATGGTCGATGTGAGATATGAAAATAATAACAATCTATAATCTATCAAGGAACCACGAGTGGGGGAGGAGGAAAGAAAGGGGAGCTGATCCCAAGGGCTCAATAGAAAGTAAATGTCTAGAAAAGAATGATGGCAATATACGTATGACTATGTCAGATACAATTGGTGTATGGATTGTAACAAGAGTTGTAAGAGCCCCCAATAAGGACACACTGAGGATGACGAAATACACCACTGAAAACCTTATGCTAATCATTGATACACTGTCAGGTAGTGGAGGACTAGTAAAACTAGGCAGAACCTTCTCAGGAAGAGGACCAAAATACGAACACTTTTGGTCAGATTAAAGGGGAGGATCAGTGACAAAGAGCCAGGCCGTTTGAAGAATGCATGGCCAAGGGAGCTGCAACGATGGGTTCAAACATCAGAAAAAAATGAGGGTGGCCCAGGACTGGCAAGCCTTTCCTTGTCCTGTACATTGAGGTTGCTTTGAAGCAGACCAACTGGACAGCACCTACCAACAAGACCAACCGAGGAAGAGGAAGCCACTATGATCCCAGAAACAGACATCCCTAGGAAGTGTCAGGAGACTTCTATAAAGGTAACCAATGGCCTGGCCCTTCATCCCAGAAAGCTGGGGAAGCACCATTGTCATGGTTTACCAGACGTTCCCCAGATAAATTACTGTCCAGCTGCCCATAGGAAGGAGAAATACCGATAGACATGACGGAAGGGAGGTTCACTCCGCTATGGGAATATGCTAATCTGTGCACTTAAATGTTAAAATCCACAGACACACGTATATAAAAGAGAGTTGTAAATAAATATTAAATGCACATCAAGAAAACTTCGCTACAAGATTTTTTTAACCTCATAATCCCACCATTATGCCATAGCCCCCCCCCAGAATCCACAACCATCTACAAAAGAGATGGAATGAGGCTGAATGCTAGTAAGAGCCAAGTCAGAGAAAGCAAAATAATCTCATGTTTTGTGGGCATCTGCATATAACTGGGGAGCACCCAAAGCTGTTTCACGTAGATAATGTGGCTTCTGCTCAGATATGTCTGAGTGTACGTGAGGTTTGGAAGGAGTAGCATTTAACTGGCTAAGGCATCATCTCCCTTTACTGAATTTCAAAATCAAGATGCTCATGAACTTGCAATGCTAAAGTGACCAATGCATGAATCATTCCGCTCTTCAATTAACACCACCTGTGCATCTTGGACATTTGGCGTGATAAGCTAACAATATGAGTGAGCATAACCTGTTGTGAAAAACAGGAAGATACAGAAAGCTCCATTGTTTAATGTAATTATTGTATACAGGAACCTGCAGGATGTAAAATTTCCCATCAACAACTGATGATGGAAAATGATAATGCTCCTTAACCAACCCCCCCAAAAAAAAACTCATGTTGAGGCACTCTAGAAATGAAAAACGTAAATCTGGGTGAGGCAACACTGAAGACAGCCTATGAAATGTGGCATGTTAAGATTTCCTTCACATTCAAATAGTTGAAAATCTAAGGCATGAACTGAGAATAGTAAAACTCTTTGAGACTCCATAATCGTTGCAGGGGAAACACCAGAATAATTGCCTCTTCCTTAATATACTTGAATTTGCTGGAGTTACATTTGGAGGTGAGATATGGGAAACTGTTTGAATTACAGTAGTATGAAAGTAAAAGCAATTTTACACTGTGAGAAGCTCAAGTGTACTCATTGGAATCGGTTGTCTGAATGACCCCCACCTGGAGCTTTTTTTTTTTTTTTTTTTTAAAGTTGTAGCTTTTGATTCTGTGTCTTCTCTTCTGCAGGCTAGGTTTTCAAGGTATGACTGCTCTTTCTAGACTTTTGACAAACCTTTAGTCTGTAGGTTTAATGTCTGGTGCTGGCTGCAGTTTTGTCTATGGGAAGGAGAAGAACACAGAATCAAAGGGTTTACTCACATGGTCTATGTGTCCTAACGTGGAAGTCAGACAGAACAGGCTCAGGCTAGGGCATCTGTAGGCTTAGGCTAGGGCACCCCTAGGCTTAGGCTAAGGCTACGGCTCGCCTAGCCTAAGGCTAGGGCACCCCTAGGCTTAGGCTAGGGCACCCCTAGGCTTATGCTAGGGAACCCCTACGCTTAGGCTAGGGCACCCCTAGGCTTAGGCTAGGGGACCCCTAGGCGTAGGCTAAGGCTAGGGCTCCCATAGCTTAAGGCTAGGGCACCCCTAGGCTTAGGCTAGGGCACCCCTAGGCTTAGGCTAGGGCACCCCTAGGCTTAGGCTAAGGCTAGGGCTCCCCTAGCCTAAGGCTAGGGCACCCCTAGGCTTAGGCTCGGGCACCCCTAGGCTTAGGCTAGGGCACACCTAGGCTTAGGCTAAGGCACCCCTAGGCTTAGGCTAGGGCACCCCTAGGCTTAGGCTAGGGCACCCCTAGGCTTAGGCTAGGGGACCCCAGGGCTTAGGCTAAGGCTAGGTCACCCCTAGGCTTAGGCTAAGGCACCACTAGGCTTAGGCTAGGGCACCCTATGCTTAGGCTAGGGCACCCCTAGGCGTAGGCTAAGGCTAGGGCTCCCCTAGCCTAAGGCTAGGGCACCCCTAGGCTTAGGCTAGGGCACCCCTAGGTTTAAGATAGGGCACCCCTAGGCTTAGGCTTAGGCTAGGGATCCCCTAGCGTAAGGATAGGGCACTCCTAGCTTAGGCCAAGGCACCCCTAGGCTTAGGTTAGGGCAGCCCTAGGCTTACGCTATTGTTAGGGCTCCCCTAGCCTAAGGCGAGGGCACATCTAGGCTTAGGCTAAGGCACCCTTGGCTTAGGCTAGGGCACCCTTAGGCTTAGGTTAGTGCACCCCTAGGCTTAGGCTAGGGCACCCCTAGGCTTAGGCTAAGGCTAGGGCTCCCCTAGCCTAAGGCTAGTGCACCCCTATGCTTAGGCTAGGGGACCCCTAGGCTTAGGCTAGGGCAAGCCTAGGCTTAGAATAGGTCACCCGTAGGCTTAGGCTAAGGCTAGGGCTCCCCTAGCCTAAGGCTAGGGCACCCATATGCTTAGGGTAAAGCTAGGGCTCCCAGCCTAAAGCTAGTGCACCCCTAGGCTTAGGCTATGGCACCCCTAGGCTTAGGCTAGGGAACTCCTAGGCTTAGGCTAGGGAACCCCTAGGCTTAGGCTAAGGCTAGGGCTCCGCTAGCCTAAGGCTAGGGCAACACAAGGCTTAGGCAAGGGCACCCCTAGGCTTAAGCTTGGGCACCCGTAGCCTTAGGCTAAGGCTAGGGCTCCCCTAGCCTAAGGCTAGGGCACCCCTAGGCTTAGGCTAGGGCACCCGTAGGCTTAGGCTAGGACACCCCTAGACTTAGGCTAGAGCACCCCTAGGATTAGGCTAAGGCTAGGGCTCCCCTAGCCTAAGGCTAAGGCACCCTAGGCTTAGGCTAGGGCACCCCTAGGCATAGGCAAGGGCACCCGGAGACTTAGCCTAGGACACCCCTAGACTTAGGCTATGGCACCCCTAGGCTTAGGCTAGGGCACACCAAGGCTTAGGCTAAGGCTCCCCTAGGCTTACGCTATTTTTAGGGCTCCCCAAGCCTAAGGGGAAGGCACCTCTAGGCTTAGGTTAGGCCGCCCCTAGGCTTTGGCTAGGGCACCCCTAGGCTTAGGCTAAGGATACGGCTCACCTAGCCTAAGGCTAGGGCACCCCTAGGCTTAGGCTAGGGCACCCCTAGGCTTAGGCTAAGGCACCCCTAGGCTTAGGCTAAGGCTAGGGCTCCCCTAGCCTAAGGCTAGGGCACCCCTATGCTTAGGCTAGGGCACCCCTAGGCTTAGGCTAGGGCAAGCCTAGGCTTAGGCTAGGTCACGCTAGGCTTAGGCTAAGTCTAGGGCTCCCCTAGCCTAAGGATAGGGCACCCATAGGCTTAGGCTAGGGCACCCCTAGGCTTAGGCTAGGGCACCCCTAGGCTTAGGCTAAGGCTAGGGCTCCCCTTAGCCTAAGGCTAGGGCACCCCTATGCTTAGGCTAGGGCACCCCTAGGCTTAGGCTAGGGCAAGCCTAGGCTTAGGGTAGGTCACCCCTAGGCTTAGGCTAAGTCTAGGGCTCCCCTAGTCTAAGGCTAGGGCACCCCTAGGCTTAGGCTAGGGCACCTTAGGCTTAGGCTAGGGCACCCCTAGGCTTAAGCTAGGGCACCCCTAGGCTTAGGCTCAGGCTAGGAATCCCATAGCCTAAGGATAGGGCACTCCTGGGCTTAGGCTAGGGCACCCGTAGGCTTAGGCTAGGACACACCTAGACTTAGGCTAGAGCACCCCTAGGATTAGGCTAAGGCTACGGCTCCCCTAGGCTTACGCTATTTTTAGGGCTCCCCAAGTTAAGGGGAAGGCACCTCTAGGCTTAGGTTAGGCCGCCCCTAGGCTTTGGCTAGGGCACCCCTAGTCTTAGGCTAGGGCACCCCTAGGTTTAGGCTAGGGCACCGCTAGGCTTAGGCTAGGGCACCCCTAAGCTTAGGCTAGGGCAGCCCTAGGCTTAGGCTAGGGCACCCCTATGCTTAGGCTAGGGCACCCCTAGGCTTAGGCTAGGGCACCCCTAAGCTTATGCTAGTGCACCCCTAGGCTTAGGCTAAGGCCTGGCTCCCAAACCTAATGCTAGGGCACCCCTATCCTTAGGCTAGGGCACCCCTAGGTTTTGGCTAGGGAACCCCTAGCCTAAGGCTAGGGCACCCCTAGGCTTTGGATAGGGCACCCCTAGCCTTAGGATAGGGAACCCCTAGGCTTAGGCTAGGGCACCCTAGCCTTAGGCTAGGGCACCCCTAGGCATATGCTAAGGCTAGGGCTCCCATAGCCTAAGGCTAGGGCACACCGAGGGTTAGGCTAGGGCACCCCTAGGCTTAGGCTAGGGCACCCCTAGGCTTAAGCTAGGGCACCCCTAGGCTTAAGCTTAGGCTACGAATCCCATAGCCTAAGGATAGGGCACTCCTAGGCTTAGGCTAGGGCACCCGTAGGCTTAGGCTAGGACACCGCAAGACTTAGGCTAGGGCACCCCTAGGATTAGGCTAAGGCTAGGGCTCCCCTAGCCTAAGGCTAGGGCACCCCTAGGTTTAGGCTAGGGCACCCCTAGGCTTAGGCTAGGGCACCCCTAAGCTTAGGCTAGGGCAGCCCTAGGCTTAGGCTAGGGCACCCCTAGGCTTAGGCTATGGCTAGGGCTCCCGTAGCCTAAGGCTAGGGCACCGTTATGCTTAGGCTAGGGCACCCCTAGGCTTAGGCTTGGGCAAGCCTAGGCTTAGGCTAGGTCACCCCTAGGCTTAGGCTAAGTTTAGGGCTCCCCTAGCCTAAGGCTAGGGCAACCATAGGCTTAGGATAGGGCACCCCTAAGCTTAGTCTAGGCCACCCCTAGGATTAGGCTAAGGCTAGGTATCCCCTAGCCTAAGGCTAGGGCACCCCTAGGCTTAGTCTAGGGCACCCCTAGGCTTAGGCTAAGTCACCCCAAAGCTTAGGCTAAGGCTAGGGCTCCCCGAGCCTAAGGCTAGGGCACCCTATGCTTAGGCAAGGGCACCACAAGGATTTGGCTAGGGCACCCCTAGCCTAAGGCTAGGGCACCCCTAGGTTTAGGCTAGGGCACCGCTAGGCTTATGCTAGTGCACCCCTTGGCTTAGGCTAAGGCTAGGGCTCCCCAACCTAATGCTAGGGCACCCCTATCCTTAGGCTAGTGCACCCCTAGGTTTTGGCTAGGGAACCCCTAGCCTAAGGCTAGGGCACCCCTAGGCTTAGGCTAGGGCACCCCTACGCTTTGGCTAGGGCACCCTAGGCTTAGGCTAGGGCACCCCTAGGCATAGGCTAAGGCTAGGGCTCCCCTAGCCTAAGGCTAAGGCACCCCAAGGCTTAGGCTAGGGCACCCCTAGGCTTAGGCTAGGGCACCCCTAGGCTTAAGCTAGGGCACCCGTAGGCTTAGGCTAAGGCTAGGTCTCCCCTATCCTAAGACTAGGGCACCCCTAGGCTTTGGCTAGGGCATTCAGAGGCTTAGGCTAGGGCACCCCTATAATTAGGCTAAGGCTAAGGCTCCCCTATCCTAAGGCTAGGGCACCACTAGGCTTAGGCTAGGGCACCCTTAGGCTTAGGCTAGGGCACCCCTAAGCTTAGGCCAGGGCACCCCTAGGCTTAGGCTAGGGCACCCCAAGGCTTAGCCTAGGGCACGCCTAGGTTTAGGCTAGGGCACCCCTAGGCTTAGGCTAAGGCTAGTGCTCCACTAGCCTAAGGCTAGGGCACCCCTAGGCTTTGGCTAGGGCACTCAGAGGCTTAGGCTAGGGCACCCTTATAATTAGGCTAAGGCTAGGGCTCCCCTATCCTATGGCTAGGGCAGCACTAGGCTTAGGCGAGGGCACCCTTAGGCTTAGGCTAGGGCACCCCTAAGCTTAGGCCAGGGCACCCCTAGGCTTAGGCTAGGGCACCCCAAGGCTTAGCCTAGGGCACGCCTAGGCTTAGGCTAGGGCACCCCTAGGCTTAGGCTAAGGCTAGTGCTCCACTAGCCTAAGGCTAGGGCACGCCTAAGGTTAGGCTAGGGCACCCCTAGGCTTAGGCTAGGGCACCCCTAGGCTTAGGCTAGGGCACCCCTAGGCTTAAGCTAGGGCAGCCATAGGCTTAGGTTAAGGCTAGGGATCCTCTATCCTAAGGCCTGGGCACCCCTAGGATTAGGCTAGGGCTCCCCTAGCCTAAGGCTAGGGTACCCCTAGGCTTAGGCTAGGGCACCCCTAGGCTTAGGATAGGGCACCACTAGGATAGTCTAGGGCACCCCTAGGCTTAGGCTAAAACCAGGGCTCCCCTAGCCTAAGGCTAGGGCACCCCTAGGCTTAGCCTAGGGCACCCCTAGGCTTAGGCTAGGGCACCCCTAGGCTTAGGCTAGGGCACCCCTAAGGTTAGGCTAAGGCTAGGGCTCCCCTTGCCTAACCCTAGGGCACCCCTAGGCTTAGGATAGGGCACCCCAAGGCTTAGGCTAGGGCACCCCTAAGCTTAGGCTAGGGCACCCCTAATATTAGGCTAGGGCACCCCTAGGCTTAGGCTAAGGCTAGGCCTCCACTAGCCTTAGGCTATGGCACCCCTAGGCTTAGGATAGGGCACACCTAGGCTTAGGCTAGGGCATCCCTAAGCTTAGGCTAGGCCCCCTCTAGGCTTAGGCTTAGGCTAGGGCTCAGCTAGCCTAAGGCTAGGGTAAGCCTAGGCTTAAGCTAGGGCACCCCTAGGCTTAGGGTAGGGCACCCCTAGGCTAAGGGTAGGGCACCCCTCGGCTTAGGGTAGGGCACGCATAGGCTTAGGCTAGGGCAACCCTAGGCTTAGGCTAAGGCTAGTGTTCCCCTAGCCTAAGGCTAGGGCTCCAGTAGACTAAGGCTAGGGCACTCCTAGCCTTAGGCTAGGGCACCCCTAGGCTTAGGTTAGGGCACCCCTAGGCTTAGGCTAGGGTACCCCTAGGCTTAGGCTAGGGCACCCCTAGGCTTGGGCTAGGGCACCCCTAGGATTAGGCTAGGGCACCCCTAGGCTTAGGCTAGGGCAACCCTAGGCTTAGGGTAGGGAACCCCTAAGCTTAGGCTAGGACACCCCTAGGCTTAGGCTAAGGCTATGGCTCCCCTAGCCGAAGGCTAGGTCACTCCTAGGCTTAGGTTAGGGAACTATTAGGATTAGGCTAGGGCACCCCTAGTCTTAGGCTAAGGTTAGAGATCCCCTAGCCTAAGGCTAGGGCACCCCTAGGCTTAGGCTAAGGCTAGGGATCCCCTAGCCTAAGGCTAGGGCACCCCTAGGCTTATCCTAGGGCACCCCTAGGATTAGGCTAGGGCACCACTTCGCTTAGGCTAGGGCACCCCTACGGTTAGGCTAAGGCTAGGGCTCCCCTAGCCTAACCCTAGGGCATCCCTAGGCTTAGGATAGGGCACCCCAAGGCTTAGGCTAAGGCACCCCTAAGCTTAGTCTAGGTCACCCCTAGTCTTAGGCTAGGGCACACCTAGGCTTAGGCTAAGGCTAGGGCTCCTCTAGCCTAAGGTTATGGCACCCCTAGGCTTAGGCTAGGGCACCCCTAGGCTTAGGCTAGGGCATCCCTAGGCTTAGGCTAGGGCACCCCTAGGCTTAGGCTTAGATTAGGGCTCAGCTAGCCCAAGGCTAGGGCAAGGCAAGGCTTAGGCTAGGGCACCCCTAGGCTTAGGGTAGGGCACCCCTAGGCTTAGGCTAGGGCACCCGTCGGCTTAGGCTAGGGCACGCCTAGGCTTAGGCTAGGGCACCCCTAGTCTTAGGCTAGGGTACCCCTAGGCTTAGGCTTAGGCTAGGGATCCCCTAGCGTAAGGATAGGGCACTCCTAGCTTAGGCCAAGGCACCCCTAGGCTTAGGTTAGGGCAGCCCTAGGCTTACGCTATTGTTAGGGCTCCCCTAGCCTAAGGCGAGGGCACATCTAGGCTTAGGCTAAGGCACCCTTGGCTTAGGCTAGGGCACCCTTAGGCTTAGGTTAGTGCACCCCTAGGCTTAGGCTAGGGCACCCCTAGGCTTAGGCTAAGGCTAGGGCTCCCCTAGCCTAAGGCTAGTGCACCCCTATGCTTAGGCTAGGGGACCCCTAGGCTTAGGCTAGGGCAAGCCTAGGCTTAGAATAGGTCACCCGTAGGCTTAGGCTAAGGCTAGGGCTCCCCTAGCCTAAGGCTAGGGCACCCATATGCTTAGGGTAAAGCTAGGGCTCCCAGCCTAAAGCTAGTGCACCCCTAGGCTTAGGCTATGGCACCCCTAGGCTTAGGCTAGGGAACTCCTAGGCTTAGGCTAGGGAACCCCTAGGCTTAGGCTAAGGCTAGGGCTCCGCTAGCCTAAGGCTAGGGCAACACAAGGCTTAGGCAAGGGCACCCCTAGGCTTAAGCTTGGGCACCCGTAGCCTTAGGCTAAGGCTAGGGCTCCCCTAGCCTAAGGCTAGGGCACCCCTAGGCTTAGGCTAGGGCACCCGTAGGCTTAGGCTAGGACACCCCTAGACTTAGGCTAGAGCACCCCTAGGATTAGGCTAAGGCTAGGGCTCCCCTAGCCTAAGGCTAAGGCACCCTAGGCTTAGGCTAGGGCACCCCTAGGCATAGGCAAGGGCACCCGGAGACTTAGCCTAGGACACCCCTAGACTTAGGCTATGGCACCCCTAGGCTTAGGCTAGGGCACACCAAGGCTTAGGCTAAGGCTCCCCTAGGCTTACGCTATTTTTAGGGCTCCCCAAGCCTAAGGGGAAGGCACCTCTAGGCTTAGGTTAGGCCGCCCCTAGGCTTTGGCTAGGGCACCCCTAGGCTTAGGCTAAGGATACGGCTCACCTAGCCTAAGGCTAGGGCACCCCTAGGCTTAGGCTAGGGCACCCCTAGGCTTAGGCTAAGGCACCCCTAGGCTTAGGCTAAGGCTAGGGCTCCCCTAGCCTAAGGCTAGGGCACCCCTATGCTTAGGCTAGGGCACCCCTAGGCTTAGGCTAGGGCAAGCCTAGGCTTAGGCTAGGTCACGCTAGGCTTAGGCTAAGTCTAGGGCTCCCCTAGCCTAAGGATAGGGCACCCATAGGCTTAGGCTAGGGCACCCCTAGGCTTAGGCTAGGGCACCCCTAGGCTTAGGCTAAGGCTAGGGCTCCCCTTAGCCTAAGGCTAGGGCACCCCTATGCTTAGGCTAGGGCACCCCTAGGCTTAGGCTAGGGCAAGCCTAGGCTTAGGGTAGGTCACCCCTAGGCTTAGGCTAAGTCTAGGGCTCCCCTAGTCTAAGGCTAGGGCACCCCTAGGCTTAGGCTAGGGCACCTTAGGCTTAGGCTAGGGCACCCCTAGGCTTAAGCTAGGGCACCCCTAGGCTTAGGCTCAGGCTAGGAATCCCATAGCCTAAGGATAGGGCACTCCTGGGCTTAGGCTAGGGCACCCGTAGGCTTAGGCTAGGACACACCTAGACTTAGGCTAGAGCACCCCTAGGATTAGGCTAAGGCTACGGCTCCCCTAGGCTTACGCTATTTTTAGGGCTCCCCAAGTTAAGGGGAAGGCACCTCTAGGCTTAGGTTAGGCCGCCCCTAGGCTTTGGCTAGGGCACCCCTAGTCTTAGGCTAGGGCACCCCTAGGTTTAGGCTAGGGCACCGCTAGGCTTAGGCTAGGGCACCCCTAAGCTTAGGCTAGGGCAGCCCTAGGCTTAGGCTAGGGCACCCCTATGCTTAGGCTAGGGCACCCCTAGGCTTAGGCTAGGGCACCCCTAAGCTTATGCTAGTGCACCCCTAGGCTTAGGCTAAGGCCTGGCTCCCAAACCTAATGCTAGGGCACCCCTATCCTTAGGCTAGGGCACCCCTAGGTTTTGGCTAGGGAACCCCTAGCCTAAGGCTAGGGCACCCCTAGGCTTTGGATAGGGCACCCCTAGCCTTAGGATAGGGAACCCCTAGGCTTAGGCTAGGGCACCCTAGCCTTAGGCTAGGGCACCCCTAGGCATATGCTAAGGCTAGGGCTCCCATAGCCTAAGGCTAGGGCACACCGAGGGTTAGGCTAGGGCACCCCTAGGCTTAGGCTAGGGCACCCCTAGGCTTAAGCTAGGGCACCCCTAGGCTTAAGCTTAGGCTACGAATCCCATAGCCTAAGGATAGGGCACTCCTAGGCTTAGGCTAGGGCACCCGTAGGCTTAGGCTAGGACACCGCAAGACTTAGGCTAGGGCACCCCTAGGATTAGGCTAAGGCTAGGGCTCCCCTAGCCTAAGGCTAGGGCACCCCTAGGTTTAGGCTAGGGCACCCCTAGGCTTAGGCTAGGGCACCCCTAAGCTTAGGCTAGGGCAGCCCTAGGCTTAGGCTAGGGCACCCCTAGGCTTAGGCTATGGCTAGGGCTCCCGTAGCCTAAGGCTAGGGCACCGTTATGCTTAGGCTAGGGCACCCCTAGGCTTAGGCTTGGGCAAGCCTAGGCTTAGGCTAGGTCACCCCTAGGCTTAGGCTAAGTTTAGGGCTCCCCTAGCCTAAGACTAGGGCAACCATAGGCTTAGGATAGGGCACCCCTAAGCTTAGTCTAGGCCACCCCTAGGATTAGGCTAAGGCTAGGTATCCCCTAGCCTAAGGCTAGGGCACCCCTAGGCTTAGTCTAGGGCACCCCTAGGCTTAGGCTAAGTCACCCCAAAGCTTAGGCTAAGGCTAGGGCTCCCCGAGCCTAAGGCTAGGGCACCCTATGCTTAGGCAAGGGCACCACAAGGATTTGGCTAGGGCACCCCTAGCCTAAGGCTAGGGCACCCCTAGGTTTAGGCTAGGGCACCGCTAGGCTTATGCTAGTGCACCCCTTGGCTTAGGCTAAGGCTAGGGCTCCCCAACCTAATGCTAGGGCACCCCTATCCTTAGGCTAGTGCACCCCTAGGTTTTGGCTAGGGAACCCCTAGCCTAAGGCTAGGGCACCCCTAGGCTTAGGCTAGGGCACCCCTACGCTTTGGCTAGGGCACCCTAGGCTTAGGCTAGGGCACCCCTAGGCATAGGCTAAGGCTAGGGCTCCCCTAGCCTAAGGCTAAGGCACCCCAAGGCTTAGGCTAGGGCACCCCTAGGCTTAGGCTAGGGCACCCCTAGGCTTAAGCTAGGGCACCCGTAGGCTTAGGCTAAGGCTAGGTCTCCCCTATCCTAAGACTAGGGCACCCCTAGGCTTTGGCTAGGGCATTCAGAGGCTTAGGCTAGGGCACCCCTATAATTAGGCTAAGGCTAAGGCTCCCCTATCCTAAGGCTAGGGCACCACTAGGCTTAGGCTAGGGCACCCTTAGGCTTAGGCTAGGGCACCCCTAAGCTTAGGCCAGGGCACCCCTAGGCTTAGGCTAGGGCACCCCAAGGCTTAGCCTAGGGCACGCCTAGGTTTAGGCTAGGGCACCCCTAGGCTTAGGCTAAGGCTAGTGCTCCACTAGCCTAAGGCTAGGGCACCCCTAGGCTTTGGCTAGGGCACTCAGAGGCTTAGGCTAGGGCACCCTTATAATTAGGCTAAGGCTAGGGCTCCCCTATCCTATGGCTAGGGCAGCACTAGGCTTAGGCGAGGGCACCCTTAGGCTTAGGCTAGGGCACCCCTAAGCTTAGGCCAGGGCACCCCTAGGCTTAGGCTAGGGCACCCCAAGGCTTAGCCTAGGGCACGCCTAGGCTTAGGCTAGGGCACCCCTAGGCTTAGGCTAAGGCTAGTGCTCCACTAGCCTAAGGCTAGGGCACGCCTAAGGTTAGGCTAGGGCACCCCTAGGCTTAGGCTAGGGCACCCCTAGGCTTAGGCTAGGGCACCCCTAGGCTTAAGCTAGGGCAGCCATAGGCTTAGGTTAAGGCTAGGGATCCTCTATCCTAAGGCCTGGGCACCCCTAGGATTAGGCTAGGGCTCCCCTAGCCTAAGGCTAGGGTACCCCTAGGCTTAGGCTAGGGCACCCCTAGGCTTAGGATAGGGCACCACTAGGATAGTCTAGGGCACCCCTAGGCTTAGGCTAAGACCAGGGCTCCCCTAGCCTAAGGCTAGGGCACCCCTAGGCTTAGCCTAGGGCACCCCTAGGCTTAGGCTAGGGCACCCCTAGGCTTAGGCTAGGGCACTCCTAAGGTTAGGCTAAGGCTAGGGCTCCCCTAGCCTAACCCTAGGGCACCCCTAGGCTTAGGATAGGGCACCCCAAGGCTTAGGCTAGGGCACCCCTAAGCTTAGGCTAGGGCACCCCTAATATTAGGCTAGGGCACCCCTAGGCTTAGGCTAAGGCTAGGCCTCCACTAGCCTTAGGCTATGGCACCCCTAGGCTTAGGATAGGGCACACCTAGGCTTAGGCTAGGGCATCCCTAAGCTTAGGCTAGGCCACCTCTAGGCTTAGGCTTAGGCTAGGGCTCAGCTAGCCTAAGGCTAGGGTAAGCCTAGGCTTAAGCTAGGGCACCCCTAGGCTTAGGGTAGGGCACCCCTAGGCTAAGGGTAGGGCACCCCTCGGCTTAGGGTAGGGCACGCCTAGGCTTAGGCTAGGGCAACCCTAGGCTTAGGCTAAGGCTAGTGTTCCCCTAGCCTAAGGCTAGGGCTCCAGTAGACTAAGGCTAGGGCACTCCTAGCCTTAGGCTAGGGCACCCCTAGGCTTAGGTTAGGGCACCCCTAGGCTTAGGCTAGGGTACCCCTAGGCTTAGGCTAGGGCACCCCTAGGCTTGGGCTAGGGCACCCCTAGGATTAGGCTAGGGCACCCCTAGGCTTAGGCTAGGGCAACCCTAGGCTTAGGGTAGGGAACCCCTAAGCTTAGGCTAGGACACCCCTAGGCTTAGGCTAAGGCTATGGCTCCCCTAGCCGAAGGCTAGGTCACTCCTAGGCTTAGGTTAGGGAACTATTAGGATTAGGCTAGGGCACCCCTAGTCTTAGGCTAAGGTTAGAGATCCCCTAGCCTAAGGCTAGGGCACCCCTAGGCTTAGGCTAAGGCTAGGGATCCCCTAGCCTAAGGCTAGGGCACCCCTAGGCTTATCCTAGGGCACCCCTAGGATTAGGCTAGGGCACCACTTCGCTTAGGCTAGGGCACCCCTACGGTTAGGCTAAGGCTAGGGCTCCCCTAGCCTAACCCTAGGGCATCCCTAGGCTTAGGATAGGGCACCCCAAGGCTTAGGCTAAGGCACCCCTAAGCTTAGTCTAGGTCACCCCTAGTCTTAGGCTAGGGCACACCTAGGCTTAGGCTAAGGCTAGGGCTCCTCTAGCCTAAGGTTATGGCACCCCTAGGCTTAGGCTAGGGCACCCCTAGGCTTAGGCTAGGGCATCCCTAGGCTTAGGCTAGGGCACCCCTAGGCTTAGGCTTAGATTAGGGCTCAGCTAGCCCAAGGCTAGGGCAAGGCAAGGCTTAGGCTAGGGCACCCCTAGGCTTAGGGTAGGGCACCCCTAGGCTTAGGCTAGGGCACCCGTCGGCTTAGGCTAGGGCACGCCTAGGCTTAGGCTAGGGCACCCCTAGTCTTAGGCTAGGGTACCCCTAGGCTTAGGCTAAGGCTAGGCCTCCTCTAGCCTAAGGCTATGGCACCCCTAGGCTTAGGCTAGGGCATCCCTAAGCTTAGGCTACGGCACCCCTAGGCTTAGTCTTAGGCTAGGGCTCAGCTAGCCTAAGGCTAGGGTAAGCCTACGCTTAGGCTAGGGCACCCCTAGGCTTACGGTAGGGCACCCCTAGGCTTAGGGTAGGGCATCCCTAGGCTTAGGGTAGGGCACACCTCGGCTTAGGCTAGGGCACGCCTAGGCTTAGGCTAGGGCAACGCTAGGCTTAGGCTTAGGCTAGTGTTCCCCTAGCCTAAGGCTAGGGCACCACTAGGTTTAGGCTAGGGCACCCTTTAGGCTTAGGGTAAGGCACCCCTAGGCTTAGGCTAGGGCACCCCTAGGCTTATGCTAGGACACCCCTAGGCTTAGGCTAGGACACCCCTAGGCTTAGGCTAAGGCTAGGGCTCCCATAGCCTAAGGCTAGGGCACATGTAGGCTTAGGCTAGGGCACCCCTAGGCTTGCACTTAGGCTAGGGCTCAGCTAGCCTAAGGCTAGGGCAAGCCTTGGCTTAGGCTAGGGAACCCCTAAGCTTAGGGTAGGGCACCCCTAGGCTTAGGGTAGGTCACCCCTAGTCTTAGGCTAGGGCACATCTAGGCTTAGGCTAGGGCAACCCTAGGCTTAGGCTAAGGTACCCCTAGGCTTAGGCTAAGGTTAGGGCTCCCCTAGACTAAGGCAAGGGTACCCCTAGGCTTATCCTAGGGCACCCCTAGGCTTAGACTAGGGCACCCATAGGCTTAGGCTAAGGCTAGGGCTCTTCTATCCTAAGGCCTGGGCACCCCTAGGCTTAGGCTGGGGCACCCCTAGGCTTATGCTAGGGCACCCGTAGGCTTAGGCGAGGGCACCCCTAGGCTTAGCCTAGGGCACCCCTAGGCTTAGGCTAAGGCTAGGGGACCCCTAGGCTTAGGCTAAGGCACCACGAAGCTTAGGCTAGGGCACCCCTAGGCTTACGCTAGGGCACCCCTAGGCTTAGGCTAAGGCTAGGTCAACCCTAGGATTAGATTAAGGCACCACTAGGCTTAGTCTAGGGCACCCCTAGGCTTAGGCTATGGCACTCCTAGGCTTAGGCTAGGGCACCCCTAGGCTGAGGGTAGGGCACCCATAGGCTTAAGCTAGGGCACCCGTAGGCTTAGGTTAAGGCTAGGGCTCCCCTATCCTAAGGCTAGGGCACCCCTAGGCTTTGGCTAAGGCAATCCTAGGCTTAGGCTAGGGCACCCCTAGGCTTAGGCTAGGGCACCCCTAGGCTTAGGCTAGGGGACCCCTAGGCTTAGGCTAGGGCACCCCTAGGCTTAGGCTAAGGCTAGGGCTCCCCTAGCCTAAGGCTAGGGGACCACTAGGCTTAGGCTAGGGCACCCTTAGGCTTAGGCTATGTCACCCATAAGCTTAGGCTAGGGCACCCTTAGGCTTAGCATAGGGCACCCCTAAGCTTAGGCTACGGCACCCCTAGGTTTAGGCTAGGGCACCCCTAGGCTTAGGCTAGGGCACGCCTAGGCTAAGGCTAGGGCACCCCTAGGCTTAGGCTACGGCACGCCTAGGCTTAGGCTAGGGCACCCTTAGGCTTAGGCTAGGACACCACTAGGCTTAGGCTAGGTCACCCCTAGGCTTAGGCTAAGGCTAGGGCCACTAGCCTAAGGCTAGGGCACCCCTAGGCTTAGGCTAGGGCACCCCTAGGCTTAGGCTAGTGAACCCGTAGGCTTAGGCTAGGGCATCCCTAAGCATAGGCTAGGGCACCCCTAGGCTTAGGGTAGGGCACCCCTAAGCTTAGGCTAGGGCACCCCTAGACTTAGGCTAGGACACCCCTAAGCTTAGGCTAGGGCACCCCTAGGCTTAGGCTAGGGCACCCGTAGGCTTAGACTAGGGCACCCCTAGGCTTAGGGTAGGGCACCCCTAGGCTTAGGCTAGGGCACCCCTAGTCTTAAGCTAGGGCAACCCTAGGCTTAGGGTAGGGAACCCCTAAGCTTAGGCTAGGACACCCCTAGGCTTAGGCTAAGGCTAGGGCTCCACTAGCCGAAGGCTAGGTCACTCCTAGGCTTAGGTTAGGGAACTATTAGGATTAGGCTAGGGCACCCCTAGTCTTAGGCTAAGGTTAGGGATCCCCAAGCCTAAGGCTAGGGCACCCCTAGGCTTAGGCTAAGGCTAGGGATCCCCTAGCCTTAGGCTAGGGCACCCCTAGGCTTAGCCTAGGGCACCCCTAGGATTAGGCTAGGGCACCACTTCGCTTAGGCTAGGGCACCCCTACGGTTAGGCTAAGGCTAGGGCTCCCCTAGCCTAACCCTAGGGCATCCCTAGGCTTAGGATAGGGCACCCCAAGGCTTAGGCTAAGGCACCCCTAAGCTTAGTCTAGGTCACCCCTAGTCTTAGGCTAGGGCACACCTAGGCTTAGGCTAAGGCTAGGGCTCCTCTAGCCTAAGGTTATGGCACCCCTAGGCTTAGGCTAGGGCACCCCTAGGCTTAGGCTAGGGCATCCCTAGGCTTAGGCTAGGGCACCCCTAGGCTTAGGCTTAGATTAGGGCTCAGCTAGCCCAAGGCTAGGGCAAGGCAAGGCTTAGGCTAGGGCACCCCTAGGCTTAGGGTAGGGCACCCCTAGGCTTAGGCTAGGGCACCCGTCGGCTTAGGCTAGGGCACGCCTAGGCTTAGGCTAGGGCACCCCTAGTCTTAGGCTAGGGTACCCCTAGGCTTAGGCTAAGGCTAGGCCTCCTCTAGCCTAAGGCTATGGCACCCCTAGGCTTAGGCTAGGGCATCCCTAAGCTTAGGCTAGGGCACCCCTAGGCTTAGTCTTAGGCTAGGGCTCAGCTAGCCTAAGGCTAGGGTAAGCCTAGGCTTAGGCTAGGGCACCCCTAGGCTTAGGGTAGGGCACCCCTAGGCTTAGGGTAGGGCATCCCTAGGATTAGGGTAGGGCACACCTAGGCTTAGGCTAGGGCACCCCTAGGCTTAGGCTAGGGCAACCCTAGGCTTAGGCTTAGGCTAGTGTTCCCCTAGCCTAAGGCTAGGGCACCACTAGGGTTAGGCTAGGGCACCCTTTAGGCTTAGGCTAAGGCACCCCTAGGCTTAGGCTAGGGCACCCCTAGGCTTAGGCTAGGACACCCCTAGGCTTAGGCTAGGACACCCCTAGGCTTAGGCTAAGGCTAGGGCTCCCCTAGCCTAAGGCTAGGGCACACGTAGGCTTAGGCTAGGGCACCCCTAGGCTTAGGCTAGGGCACCCCTAGGCTTACACTTAGGCTAGGGCTCAGCTAGCCTAAGGCTAGGGCAAGCCTTGGCTTAGGCTAGGGAACCCCTAGGCTTAGGGTAGGGCACCCCTAGGCTTAGGGTAGGTCACCCCTAGTCTTAGGCTAGGGCACATCTAGGCTTAGGCTAGGGCAACCCTAGGCTTAGGCTAAGGTACCCCTAGGCTTAGGCTAAGGTTAGGGCTCCCCTAGACTAAGGCAAGGGTACCCCTAGGCTTAGGCTAGGGCACCCCTCGGCTTAGGCTAGGGCACCCATAGGCTTAGGCTAAGGCTAGGGCTCTTCTATCCTAAGGCCTGGGAACCCCTAGGCTTCGGCTAGGACACCCCTAGGCTTAGGCTAAGGCTAGGGCTCCCCTAGCCTAAGGCTAGGTCACTCCTAGGCTTAGGTTAGGGAACTACTAGGATTAGGCTAGGGCACCCCTAGTCTTAGGCTAAGGTTAGGGATCCCCTAGCCTAAGGCTAGGGCACCCCTAGGCTTAGGCTAAGGCTAGGGATCCCTTAGCCTAAGGCTAGGGCACCCCTAGGCTTAGCCTAGGGCACCCCTAGGATTAGGCTAGGGCACCCCTTCGCTTAGGCTAGGGCACCCCTACGGTTAGGCTAAGGCTAGGGCTCCCCTAGCCTAACCCTAGGGCATCCCTAGGCTTAGGATAGGGCACCCCAAGGCTTAGGCTAAGGCACACCTAAGCTTAGTCTAGGTCACCCCTAGTCTTAGGCTAGGGCACACCTAGGCTTAGGCTAAGGCTAGGGCTCCTCTAACCTAAGATTATGGCACCCCTAGGCTTAGGCTAGGGCACCCCTAGGCTTAGGCTAGGGCATCCCTAGGCTTAGGCTAGGGCACCCCTAGGCTTAGGCTTAGGCTAGGGCTCAGCTAGCCCAAGGCTAGGGCAAGGCAAGGCTTAGGCTAGGGCACCCCTAGGCTTAGGGTAGGGCACCCCTAGGCTTAGGGTAGGGCACCCATCGGCTTAGGCTAGGGCACGCCTAGGCTTAGGCTAGGGCACCCCTAGTCTTAGGCTAGGGTACCCCTAGGCTTAGGCTAAGGCTAGGCCTCCTCTAGCCTAAGGCTATGGCACCCCTAGGCTTAGGCTAGGGCATCCCTAAGCTTAGGCTAGGGCACCCCTAGGCTTAGTCTTAGACTAGGGCTCAGCTAGCCTAAGGCTAGGGTAAGCCTAGGCTTAGGCTAGGGCACCCCTAGGCTTAGGGTAGGGCACCCCTAGGCTTAGGGTAGGGCATCCCTAGGCTTAGGGTAGGGCACACCTCGGCTTAGGCTAGGGCACGCCTAGGCTTAGGCTAGGGCAACCCTAGGCTTAGGCTTAGGCTAGTGTTCCCCTAGCCTAAGGCTAGGGCACCACTAGGGTTAGGCTAGGGCACCCTTTAGGCTTAGGCTAAGGCACCACTAGGCTTAGGCTAGGGCACCCCTAGGCTTAGGCTAGGACACCCCTAGGCTTAGGCTAGGACACCCCTAGGCTTAGGCTAAGGCTAGGGCTCCCCTAGCCTAAGGCTAGGGCACACGTAGGCTTAGGCTAGGGCACCCCTAGTCTTAGGCTAGGGCACCCCTAGGCTTACACTTAGGCTAGGGCTCAGCTAGCCTAAGGCTAGGGCAAGCCTTGGCTTAGGCTAGGGAACCCCTAGGCTTAGGGTAGGGCACCACTAGGCTTAGGGTAGGTCACCCCTAGTCTTAGGTTAGGGCACATCTAGGGTTAGGCTAGGGCAACCCTAGGCTTCGCTAAGGTACCCCTAGGCTTAGGCTAAGGTTAGGGCTCCCCTAGACTAAGGCAAGGGTACCCCTAGGCTTAGGCTAGGGCACCCCTAGGCTTAGGCTAGGGCACCCATAGGCTTAGGCTAAGGCTAGGGTTCTTCTATCCTAAGGCCTGGGCACCCCTAGGCTTAGGCTGGGGCACCCCTAGGCTTATGCTAGGGCACCCGTAGGCTTAGGCGAGGGCACCCCTAGGCTTAGCCTAGGGCACCCCTAGGCTTAGGCTAAGGCTAGGGCACCCCTAGGCTTACGCTAGGGCACCCCTAGGCTTAGGCTAAGGCTAGGTCAACCCTAGGCTTAGGTTAAGGCACCACTAGGCTTAGTCTAGGGCACCCCTAGGCTTAGGCTATGGCACTCCTAGGCTTAGGCTAGGGCACCCCTAGGCTGAGGCTAGGGCACCCATAGGCTTAAGCTAGGGCACCCGTAGGCTTAGGTTAAGGCTAGGGCTCCCCTATCCTAAGGCTAGGGCACCCCTAGGCTTTGGCTAAGGCAATCCTAGGCTTAGGCTAGGGCACCCCTAGGCTTAGGCTAGGGCACCCCTAGGCTTAGGCTAGGGGACCCCTAGGCTTAGGCTAGGGCACCCCTAGGCTTAGGCTAAGGCTAGGGCTCCCCTAGCCTAAGGCTAGGGGACCACTAGGCTTAGGCTAGGGCACCCTTAGGCTTAGGCTAGGTCACCCCTAAGCTTAGGCTAGGGCACCCTTAGGCTTAGCATAGGGCACCCCTAAGCTTAGGCTAAGGCACCCCTAGGTTTAAGCTAGGGCACCCCTAGGCTTAGGCTAGGGCACGCATAGGCTAAGGCTAGGGCACCCTTAGGCTTAGGCTAGGACACCACTAGGCTTAGGCTTGGTCACCCCTAGGCTTAGGCTAAGGCACGCCTAGGCTTAGGCTAGGGCACCCTTAGGCTTAGGCTAGGACACCACTAGGCTTAGGCTAGGTCACCCCTAGGCTTAGGCTAAGGCTAGGGCCACTAGCCTAAGGCTCGGGCACCCCTAGGCTTAGGCTAGGGCACCCCTAGGCTTAGGCTAGGGAACCCGTAGGCTTAGGCTAGGGCACCCCTAAGCATAGGCTAGGGCACCCCTAGGCTTAAGGTAGGGCACCCCTAAGCTTAGGCTAGGGCACCCCTAGGCTTTGGCTAGGACACCCCTAAGCTTAGGCTAGGGCACCCCTAGGCTTAGGCTAGGGCCCCCCTAGGCTTAGGCTAGGGCACTCCTAGGCTTAGGCTAAGGCAAGGGCTCAGCTAGCCTAAGGCTAGAGCAACCCTAGGCTTAGGCTAGGGCACCCCTAGGCTTAGGGTAGGGCACCCCTAATCTTAGGCTAGGGCACCCCTAGGCTTAGGATAAGGCTAGGGCTCCCCTAGCCTAAGGCTAGGGCACCCCTAGGCTTAGACTAGGGCACCCCTAGGCTTAGGGTAGGGCACCCCTAGGCTTAGGCTAGGGCACCCCAAGGCTTAGGCTAGGGCACCCCTAATCTTAGGCTAGGGCACCCCTAGGTTTAGGCTAGTGCACCCCTAGGCTTAGGCTAGGGCAGCCATAGGCTTAGAACAAGGCTTGGGCTCTTCTATCCTAAGGCCTGGGCACCCCTAGGCTTAGGCTAGGGCACCCCTAGGATTAGGCTGGGGCACCCCTAGGCTTATGCTACCGCACCCGTAGGCTTAGGCGAGGGCACCCCTAGGCTTAGGCTAAGGCTAGGGGACCCCTAGGCTTAGGCTAAGGCACCACGAGGCTTAGGCTAGGGCACCCCTAGGCTTAGGCTAGGGCACCCCTAGGCTTAGGCTAAGGCTAGGTCAACCCTAGGCTTAGGTTAAGGCACCACTAGGCTTAGGCTAGGGCACCCCTAGGCTTAGGCTATGGCACTCCTAGGCTTAGGCTAGGGCACCCCTAGGCTGAGGCTAGGGCACCCCTAGGCTTAGGCTAGGGCACCCCTAGGCTTAAGCTAGGGCACCCGTAGGCTTAGGTTAAGGCTAGGGCTCCCCTATCCTAAGGCTAGGGCACCCCTAGGCTTTGGCTAAGGCACTCCTAGGCTTAGGCTACGGCACCCCTAGGATTCGGCTAAGGCTATGGCTCCCCTAGCCTAAACCTAGGGCACCCCTAGGCTTAGGCTAGGGGACCCCTAGGCTTAGGCTAGGGCACCCTTAGGCTTAGGCTAGGTCACCCCTAAGCTTATGCTAGGGAACCCTTAGGCTTAGGATAGGTCACCCCTAAGCTTAGGCTACGGCACCCCTAGGTTTAGGCTAGGGCACCCCTAGGCTTAGGCTAGGGCACGCCTAGACTAAGGCTAGGGCACCCCTAGGCTTAGGCTACGGCACGCCTAGGCTTAGGCTAGGGCACCCCTAGTCTTAGGCTAAGGCTAGTGCTCCCCTAGCCTAAGGCTAGTGCACCCCTATAGTTAGGCTAGGGCACCCCTAGGCTTAGGCTAGGACACCCCTAGGATTAGGCTAGGGCAGCCAAAGGCTTAGGCTAAGGCTAGGGCTCCCATAGTCTAAGGCTAGGGCACACCTAGGCTTAGGCTAGGGCACCCTTAGGCTTAGGCTAGGACACCAATAGGCTTAGGCTAGGTCACCCCTAGGCTTAGGCTAAGGCTACGGCCCACTAGCCTAAGGCTAGGGCACCCCTAGGCTTAGGCTAGGGCACCCCGAGGCTTAGGCTAAGGCTAGGGGACCCCTAGGCTTAGGCTAAGGCACCACGAGGCTTAGGCTAGGGCACCCCTAGGCTTACGCTAGGGCACCCCTAGGCTTAGGCTAAGGCTAGGTCAACCCTAGGCTTAGGTTAAGGCACCTCTAGGCTTAGTCTAGGGCACCCCTAGGCTTAGGCTATGGCACTCCTAGGCTTAGGCTAGGGCACCCCTAGGCTTAGGCTAGGGCACCCCTAATCTTAGGCTAGGGCACCCCTAGGCTTAGGATAAGGCTAGGGCTCCCCTAGCCTAAGGCTAGGGCACCCCTAGGCTTAGACTAGGGCACCCCTAGGCTTAGGGTAGGGCACCCCTAGGCTTAGGCTAGGGCACCCCAAGGTTTAGGCTAGGGCACCCCTAGTCTTAGGCTAGGGCACCCCTAGGCTTAGGCTAAGGCTAGTGCTCCCCTAGCCTAAGGCTAGGGCACCCCTAGGGTTAGGCTAGGGCACCCCTAGGCTTAGGCTAGTGCACCCCTAGGCTTAGGCTAGGGCAGTCATAGGCTTAGGCTAAGGCTAGGGCTCTTCTATCCTAAGGCCTGGGCACCCCTAGGCTTAAGCTAGGGCACCCCTAGGCTTAGGCTGGGGCACCCCTAGGCTTATGCTACCGCACCCGTAGGCTTAGGCGAGGGCACCCCTAGGCTTAGGCTAGGGCACCACTAGGCTTAGGCTAAGGCTAGGGGACCCCTAGGCTTAGGTTAAGGCACCACTAGGCTTAGGCTAGGGCACCACGAGGTTTAGGCTAGGGCACCCCTAGGCTTAGGCTAGGGCACCCCTAGGCTTAGGCTAAGGCTAGGTCAACCCTAGGCTTAGGGTAAGGCACCACTAGGCTTAGGCTAGGGCACCCCTAGGCTTAGGCTATGGCACTCCTAGGCTTAGGCTAGGGCACCCCTAGGCTGAGGCTAGGGCACCCCTAGGCTTTGGCTAGGGCACCCCTAGGATTAGGCTAGGGCACCCCTAGGCTTAGGCTAGGGCAACCCTAGGCTTAGGGTAGGGAACCCCTAAGCTTCGGCTAGGACACCCCTAGGCTTAGGCTAAGGCTAGGGCTCCCCTAGCCTAAGGCTAGGTCACTACTAGGCTTAGGTTAGGGAACTACTAGGATTAGGCTAGGGCACCCCTAGTCTTAGGCTAAGGTTAGGGATCCCCTAGCCTAAGGCTAGGGCACCCCTAGGCTTAGGCTAAGGCTAGGGATCCCTTAGCCTAAGGCTAGGGCACCCCTAGGCTTAGCCTAGGGCACCCCTAGGATTAGGCTAGGGCACCCCTTCGCTTAGGCTAGGGCACCCCTACGGTTAGGCTAAGGCTAGGGCTCCGCTAGCCTAACCCTAGGGCATCCCTAGGCTTAGGATAGGGCACCCCAAGGCTTAGGCTAAGGCACACCTAAGCTTAGTCTAGGTCACCCCTAGTCTTAGGCTAGGGCACACCTAGGCTTAGGCTAAGGCTAGGGCTCCTCTAGCCTAAGATTATGGCACCCTAGGCTTAGGCTAGGGCACCCCTAGGCTTAGGCTAGGGCATCCCTAGGCTTAGGCTAGGGCACCCCTAGGCTTAGGCTTAGGCTAGGGCTCAGCTAGACCAAGGCTAGGGCAAGGCAAGGCTTAGGCTAGGGCACCCCTAGGCTTAGGGTAGGGCACCCCTAGGCTTAGGGTAGGGCACCCATCGGCTTAGGCTAGGGCATGCCTAGGCTTAGGCTAGGGCACCCCTAGTCTTAAGCTAGGGTACGCCTAGGCTTAGGCTAAGGCTAGGCCTCCTCTAGCCTAAGGCTATGGCACCCCTAGGCTTAGGCTAGGGCACCCCTAGGCTTAGGGTAGGGCACCCCTAGGCTTAGGGTAGGGCATCCCTAGGCTTAGGGTAGGGCACCCCTAGGCTTAGGCTGGGGCACCCTTAGGCTTATGCTAGGGCACCCGTAGGCTTAGGCGAGGGCACCCCTAGGCTTAGCCTAGGGCACCCCTAGGCTTAGGCTAAGGCTAGGGGACCCCTAGGTTTAGGCTAAGGCACCACGAGGCTTAGGCTAGGGCACCCCTAGGCTTACGCTAGGGCACCCCTAGGCTTAGGCTAAGGCTAGGTCAACCCTAGGCTTAGGTTAAGGCACCACTAGGCTTAGTCTAGGGCACCCCTAGGCTTAGGCTATGGCACTCCTAGGCTTAGGCTAGGGCACCCCTAGGCTGAGCTTAGGGCACCCATAGGCATAAGCTAGGGCACCCGTAGGCTTAGGTTAAGGCTAGGGCTCCCCTATCCTAAGGCTAGGGCACCCCTAGGCTTTGGCTAAGGCAATCCTAGGCTTAGGCTAGGGCACCCCTAGGGTTAGGCTAGGGCACCCCTAGGCTTAGACTAGGGGACCCCTAGGCTTAGGCTAGGGCACCCCTAGGCTTAGGCTAAGGCTAGGGCTCCCCTAGCCTAAGGCTAGGGGACCACTAGGCTTAGGCTAGGGCACCCTTAGGCTTAGGCTAGGTCACCCCTAAGCTTAGGCTAGGGCACCCTTAGGCTTAGCATAAGGCACCCCTAAGCTTAGGCTAAGGCACCCCTAGGTTTAAGCTAGGGCACCCCTAGGCTTAGGCTAGGGCATGCATAGGCTAAGGCTAGGGCACCCTTAGGCTTAGGCTAGGACACCACTAGGCTTAGGCTTGGTCACCCCTAGGCTTAGGCTAAGGCACGCCTAGGCTTAGGCTTGGGCACCCTTAGGCTAAGGCAAGGACACCACTAGGCTTAGGCTAGGTCACCCCTAGGCTTAGGCTAAGGCTAGGGCCACTAGCCTAAGGCTCGGGCACCCCTAGCCTTAGGCTAGGGCACCCCTAGGCTTAGGCTAGGGAACCCGTAGGCTTAGGCTAGGGCACCCCTAAGCATAGGCTAGGGCACCCCTAGGCTTAGGGTAGGGCACCCCTAAGCTTAGGCTAGGGCACCCCTAGGCTTTGGCTAGGACACCCCTAAGCTTAGGCTAGGGCACCCCTAGGCTTAGGCTAGGGCCCCCCTAGGCTTAGGCTAGGGCACTCCTAGGCTTAGGCTAAGGCAAGGGCTCAGCTAGCCTAAGGCTAGAGCAACCCTAGGCTTAGGCTAGGGCACCCCTAGGCTTAGGGTAGGGCACCCCTAATCTTAGGCTAGGGCACCCCTAGGCTTAGGATAAGGCTAGGGCTCCCCTAGCCTAAGGCTAGGGCACCCCTAGGCTTAAACTAGGGCACCCCTAGGCTTTGGGTAAGGCACCCCTAGGCTTAGGCTAGGGCACCCCAAGGCTTAGGCTAGGGCACCCCTAGTCTTAGGCTAGGGCACCCCTAGGCTTAGGCTAGGGCACTCCTAGGCTTACACTTAGGCTAGGGCTCAGCTAGCCTAAGGCTAGGGCAAATCTTGGCTTAGGCTAGGGAACCCCTAAGCTTAGGGTAGGGCACCCCTAGGCTTAGGGTAGGTCACCCCTAGTCTTAGGCTAGGGCACATCTAGGCTTAGGCTAGGGCAACCCTAGGCTTAGGCTAAGGTACCCCTAGGCTTAGGCTAAGGTTAGGGCTCCCCTAGACTAAGGCAAGGGTACCCCTAGGCTTAGGCTAGGGCACCCCTAGGCTTAGGCTAGGGCACTCATAGGCTTAGGCTAAGGCTAGGGCTCTTCTATCCTAAGGCCTGGGCACCCCTAGGCTTAGGCTGGGGCACCCCTAGGCTTATGCTAGGGCACCCGTAGGCTTAGGCGAGGGCACCCCTAGGCTTAGCCTAGGGCACCCCTAGGCTTAGGCTAAGGCTAGGGGACCCCTAGGCTTAGGCTAAGGCACCACGAAGCTTAGGCTAGGGCACCCCTAGGCTTACGCTAGGGCACCCCTAGGCTTAGGCTAAGGCTAGGTCAACCCTTGGATTAGATTAAGGCACCACTAGACTTAGTCTAGGGCACCCCTAGGCTTAGGCTATGGCACTCCTAGGCTTAGGCTAGGGCACCCCTAGGCTGAGGGTAGGGCACCCATAGGCTTAAGCTAGGGCACCCGTAGGCTTAGGTTAAGGCTAGGGCTCCCCTATCCTAAGGCTAGTGCACCCCTAGGCTTTGGCTAAGGCAATCCTAGGCTTAGGCTAGGGCACCCCTAGGCTTAGGCTAGGGCACCCCTAGGCTTAGGCTAGGGGACCCCTAGGCTTAGGCTAGGGCACCCCTAGGCTTAGGCTAAGGCTAGGGCTCCCCTAGCCTAAGGCTAGTGGACCACTAGGCTTAGGCTAGGGCACCCTTAGGCTTAGGCTATGTCACCCATAAGCTTAGGCTAGGGCACCCTTAGGCTTAGCATAGGGCACCCCTAAGCTTAGGCTACCGCACCCCTAGGTTTAGGCTAGGGCACCCCTAGGCTTAGGCTAGGGCACGCCTAGGCTAAGGCTAGGGCACCCCTAGGCTTAGGCTACGGCACGCCTAGGCTTAGGCTAGGGCTCCCTTAGGCTTAGGCTAGGACACCACTAGGCTTAGGCTAGGTCACCCCTAGGCTTAGGCTAAGGCTAGGGCCACTAGCCTAAGGCTAGGGCACCCCTAGGCTTAGGCTAGGGCACCCCTAGGCTTAGGCTAGGGAACCCGTAGGCTTAGGCTAGGGCATCCCTAAGCATAGGCTAGGGCACCCCTAGGCTTAGGGTAGGGCACCCCTAAGCTTAGGCTAGGGCACCCCTAGACTTAGGCTAGGACACCCCTAAGCTTAGGCTAGGGCACCCCTAGGCTTAGGCTAGGGCACCCCTAGGCTTAGACTAGGGCACCCCTAGGCTTAGGGTAGGGCACCCCTAGGCTTAGGCTAGGGCACCCCTAGTCTTAGGCTAGGGCAACCCTAGGCTTAGGGTAGGGAACCCCTAAGCTTAGGCTAGGACACCCCTAGGCTTAGGCTAAGGCTAGGGCTCCACTAGCCGAAGGCTAGGTCACTCCTAGGCTTAGGTTAGGGAACTATTAGGATTAGGCTAGGGCACCCCTAGTCTTAGGCTAAGGTTAGGGATCCCCAAGCCTAAGGCTAGGGCACCCCTAGGCTTAGGCTAAGGCTAGGGATCCCCTAGCCTAAGGCTAGGGCACCCCTAGGCTTAGCCTAGGGCACCCCTAGGATTAGGCTAGGGCACCACTTCGCTTAGGCTAGGGCACCCCTACGGTTAGGCTAAGGCTAGGGCTCCCCTAGCCTAACCCTAGGGCATCCCTAGGCTTAGGATAGGGCACCCCAAGGCTTAGGCTAAGGCACCCCTAAGCTTAGTCTAGGTCACCCCTAGTCTTAGGCTAGGGCACACCTAGGCTTAGGCTAAGGCTAGGGCTCCTCTAGCCTAAGGTTATGGCACCCCTAGGCTTAGGCTAGGGCACCCCTAGGCTTAGGCTAGGGCATCCCTAGGCTTAGGCTAGGGCACCCCTAGGCTTAGGCTTAGATTAGGGCTCAGCTAGCCCAAGGCTAGGGCAAGGCAAGGCTTAGGCTAGGGCACCCCTAGGCTTAGGGTAGGGCACCCCTAGGCTTAGGCTAGGGCACCCGTCGTCTTAGGCTAGGGCACGCCTAGGCTTAGGCTAGGGCACCCCTAGTCTTAGGCTAGGGTACCCCTAGGCTTAGGCTAAGGCTAGGCCTCCTCTAGCCTAAGGCTATGGCACCCCTAGGCTTAGGCTAGGGCATCCCTAAGCTTAGGCTAGGGCACCCCTAGGCTTAGTCTTAGACTAGGGCTCAGCTAGCCTAAGGCTAGGGTAAGCCTAGGCTTAGGCTAGGGCACCCCTAGGCTTAGGGTAGGGCACCCCTAGGCTTAGGGTAGGGCATCCCTAGGCTTAGGGTAGGGCACACCTCGGCTTAGGCTAGGGCACGCCTAGGCTTAGGCTAGGGCAACCCTAGGCTTAGGCTTAGGCTAGTGTTCCCCTAGCCTAAGGCTAGGGCACCACTAGGGTTAGGCTAGGGCACCCTTTAGGCTTAGGCTAAGGCACCCCTAGGCTTAGGCTAGGGCACCCCTAGGCTTAGGCTAGGACACCCCTAGGCTTAGGCTAGGACACCCCTAGGCTTAGGCTAAGGCTAGGGCTCCCCTAGCCTAAGGCTAGGGCACACGTAGGCTTAGGCTAGGGCACCCCTAGGCTTAGGCTAGGGCACCCCTAGGCTTACACTTAGGCTAGGGCTCAGCTAGCCTAAGGCTAGGGCAAGCCTTGGCTTAGGCTAGGGAACCCCTAGGCTTAGGGTAGGGCACCCCTAGGCTTAGGGTAGGTCACCCCTAGTCTTAGGCTAGGGCACATCTAGGCTTAGGCTAGGGCAACCCTAGGCTTAGGCTAAGGTACCCCTAGGCTTAGGCTAAGGTTAGGGCTCCCCTAGACTAAGGCAAGGGTACCCCTAGGCTTAGGCTAGGGCACCCCTCGGCTTAGGCTAGGGCACCCATAGGCTTAGGCTAAGGCTAGGGCTCTTCTATCCTAAGGCCTGGGAACCCCTAGGCTTAGGCTGGGGCACCCCTAGGCTTATGCTAGGGTACCCGTAGGCTTAGGCGAGGGCACCCCTAGGCTTAGCCTAGGGCACCCCTAGGCTTAGGCTAAGGCTAGGGGACCCCTAGGCTTAGGCTAAGGCACCACGAAGCTTAGGCTAGGGCACCCCTAGGCTTACGCTAGGGCACCCCTAGGCTTAGGCTAAGGCTAGGTCAACCATAGGCTTAGATTAAGGCACCACTAGGCTTAGTCTAGGGCACCCCTAGGCTTAGGATATGGCACTCCTAGGCTTAGGCTAGGGCACCCCTAGGCTGAGGGTAGGGCACCCATAGGCTTAAGCTAGGGCACCCGTAGGCTTAGGTTAAGACTATGGCTCCCCTATCCTAAGGCTAGGGCACGCCTAGGCTTTGGCTAAGGCAATCCTAGGCATAGGCTAGGGCACCCCTAGGCTTAGGCTAGGGCACCCCTAGGCTTAGGCTAGGGGACCCCTAGGCTTAGGCTAGGGCACCCTTAGGCTTAGGCTATGTCACCCATAAGCTTAGGCTAGGGCCCCCTTAGGCTTAGCATAGGGCACCCCTAAGCTTAGGCTACGGCACCCCTAGGTTTAGGCTAGGGCACCCCTAGGCTTAGGCTACGGCACGCCTAGGCTTAGGCTAGGGCACCCTTAGGCTTAGGCTAGGACACCACTAGGCTTAGGCTAGGTCACCCCTAGGCTTAGGCTAAGGCTAGGGCCACTAGCCTAAGGCTAGGGCACCCCTAGGCTTAGGCTAGGGCACCCCTAGGCTTAGGCTAGGGAACCCGTAGGCTTAGGCTAGGGCACCCCTAAGCATAGGCTAGGGCACCCCTAGGCTTAGGGTAGGGCACCCCTAAGCTTAGGCTAGGGCACTCCTAGACTTAGGCTAGAACAACCCTAAGCTTAGGCTAGGGCACCCCTAGGCTTAGGCTAGGGCACCCCTAGGCTTAGACTAGGGCACCCCTAGGCTTAGGGTAGGGCACCCCTAGGCTTAGGCTAGGGCACCCCAAGGCTTAGGCTAGGGCACCCCTAGTCTTAGGCTAGGGCACCCCTAGGCTTAGGCTAAGGCTAGTGCTCCCCTAGCCTAAGGCTAGGGCACCCCTAGGGTTAGGCTAGGGCACCCCTAGGCTTAGGCTAGTGCACCCCTAGGCTTAGGCTAGGGCAGCCATAGGCTTAGGCTAAGGCTAGGGCTCTTCTATCCTAAGGCCTGGGCACCCCTAGGCTTAGGCTAGGGCACCCCTAGGCTTAGGCTGGGGCACCCCTAGGCTTATGCTACGGCACCCGTAGGCTTAGGCGAGGGCACCCCTAGGCTGAGGCTAGGGCACCCCTAGGCTTAGGCTAAGGCTAGGGGACCCCTAGGCTTAGGCTAAGGCACCACGAGGCTTAGGCTAGGGCACCCCTAGGCTTAGGCTAGGGCACCCCTAGGCTTAGGCTAAGGCTAGGTCAACCCTAGGCTTAGGTTAAGGCACCACTAGGCTTAGGCTAGGGCACCCCTAGGCTTAGGCTATGGCACTCCTAGGCTTAGGCTAAGGCACCCCTAGGCTGAGGCTAGGGCACCCCTAGGCTGAGGCTAGGGCACCCCTAGGCTGAGGCTAGGGCACTCGTAGGCTTAGGTTAAGGCTAGGGCTCCCCTATCCTAAGGCTAGGGCACCCCTAGGCTTTGGCTAAGGCACTCCTAGGCTTAGGCTACGGCACCCGTAGGATTCGGCTAAGGCTATGGCTCCCCTAGCCTAAACCTAGGGCACCCCTAGGATTAGGCTAGGGGACCCCTAGGCTTAAGCTAGGGCACCCGTAGGCTTAGGTTAAGGCTAGGGTTCCCCTATCCTAAGGCTAGGGCACCCCTAGGCTTTGGCTAAGGCTAGGTCAACCCTAGGCTTAGGTTAAGGCACCACTAGGCTTAGGCTAGGGCACCCATAGGCTTAGGCTAGGGCACCCCTAAGCTGAGGCTAGGGCACCCATAGGCTTAAGCTAAGGCTAGGGCTCCACTAGCCTAAGGCTAGGGCACCCCTAGCCTTAGGCTAGGGCACCCCTAGGCTTAAGCTAGGGCACCCGTAGGCTTAGGTTAAGGCTAGAGCTCCCCTAGCCTAAGGCTAGGGCACCACTAGGCTTAGGCTAGGGCACCCGTAGGCTTAGGCTTGGGCACCCCTAAGCTTAGGCTAGGGCACCCCTAGGCTTAGGCTAGGGCACTCCTAGGCTTAGGCTAGGGCACCCCTAGGCTGAGGCTAGGGCACCCCTAGGCTGAGTCTAGGGCACCCATTGGCTTAGGCTAAGGCTAGGGCTCCCCTAGCCTAAGGCTAGGGCACCCCTAGGCTTAGGCTAGGGCACCCCTAGGCTTAAGCTAGGGCACCCGTAATCTTAGGCTAAGGCTAGGTCTCCCCTATCCTAAGACTAGGGCACCCCTAGGCTTTGGCTAGGGCATTCAGAGGCTTAGGCTAGGGCACCCCTATAATTAGGCTAAGGCTAGGGCTCCCCTATCCTAAGGCTAGGGCACCACTAGGCTTAGGCTAGGGCACCCTTAGGCTTAGGCTAGGGCACCCCTAAGCTTAGGCCAGGGCACCCCTAGGCTTAGGCTAGGGCACCCCAAGGCTTAGCCTAGGGCACGCCTAGGCTTAGGCTAGGGCACCCCTAGGCTTAGGCTAAGGCTAGTGCTCCACTAGCCTAAGGCTAGGGCACCCCTAGGCTTTGGCTAGGGCACTCAGAGGCTTAGGCTAGGGCATCCCTATAATTAGGCTAAGGCTAGGGCTCCCCTATCCTATGGCTAGGGCACCATTAGGCTTAGGCTAGGGCACCCTTAGGCTTAGGCTTGGGCACCACTAAGCTTAGGCCAGGGCACGCCTAGGCTTAGGCTAGGGCACCCCAAGGCTAAGGCTAGGGCACGCCTAGGCTTAGGCTAGGGCACCCCTAGGCTTAGGCTAAGGCTAGTGCTCCACTAGCCTAAGGCTAGGGCACGCCTAGGGTTAGGCTAGGGCACCCCTAGGCTTATGATAGGGCACCCCTAGGCTTAGGCTAGGGCACCCCTAGGCTTAAGCTAGGGCAGCCATAGGCTTAGGTTAAGGCTAGGGATCCTCTATCCTAAGGCCTGGGCACCCCTAGGATTAGGCTAGGGCTCCCCTAGCCTAAGGCTATGGCACCCCTAGGCTTAGGCTAGGGCACCCCTAGGCTTAGGATAGGGCACCACTAGGATAGTCTAGGGCACCCCTAGGCTTAGGCTAAGACCAGGGCTCCCCTAGCCTAAGGCTAGGGCACCCCTAGGCTTAGCCTCGGGCACCCCTAGGCTTAGGCTAGGGCACCCCTAGGCTTAGGCTAGGGCACCCCTAGGGTTAGGCTAAGGCTAGGGCTCCCCTAGCCTAACCCTAGGGCACCCCTAGGCTTAGGATAGGGCACCCCAAGACTTAGGCTAGGGCACCCCTAAGCTTAGGCTAGGACACCCCTAGTCTTAGGCTAGGGCACCCCTAGGCTTAGGCTAAGGCTAGGCCTCTTCTAGCCTTAGGCTATGGCACCCCTAGGCTTAAGATAGGGCACCCCTAGGCTTAGGCTAGGGCATCCCTAAGCTTAGGCTAGGCCACCTCTAGGCTTAGGCTTAGGCTAGGGCTTAGCTAGCCTAAGGCTAGGGTAAGCCTAGGCTTAAGCTAGGGCACCCCTAGGCTTAGGGTAGGGCACCCCTAGGCTAAGGGTAGGGCACCCCTCGTCTTAGGGTAGGGCACGCCTAGGCTTAGGCTAGGGCAACCCTAGGCTTAGGCTAAGGCTAGTGTTCCCCTAGACTAAGGCTAGGGCTCCACTAGACTAAGGCTAGGGCACCCCTAGCCTTAGGCTAGGGCACCCCTAGGCTTAGGTTAGGGCACCCCTAGGCTTAGGCTAGGGTACCCCTAGGCTTAGGCTAGGGCGCCCCTAGGCTTTGGCTAGGGCACCCCTAGGATTAGGCTAGGGCACCCCTAGGCTTAGGCTAGGGCAACCCTAGGCTTAGGGTAGGGAACCCCTAAGCTTCGGCTAGGACACCCCTAGGCTTAGGCTAAGGCTAGGGCTCCCCTAGCCTAAGGCTAGGTCACTCCTAGGCTTAGGTTAGGGAACTACTAGGATTAGGCTAGGGCACCCCTAGTCTTAGGCTAAGGTTAGGGATCCCCTAGCCTAAGGCTAGGGCACCCCTAGGCTTAGGCTAAGGCTAGGGATCCCTTAGCCTAAGGCTAGGGCACCCCTAGGCTTAGCCTAGGGCACCCCTAGGCTTAAGCTAGGGCACCCGTAAGCTTAGGCTAAGGCTAGGTCTCCCCTATCCTAAGACTAGGGCACCCCTAGGCTTTGGCTAGGGCATTCAGAGGCTTAGGCTAGGGCACCCCTATAATTAGGCTAAGGCTAGGGCTCCCCTATCCTAAGGCTAGGGCACCACTAGGCTTAGGCTAGGGCACCCTTAGGCTTAGGCTAGGGCACCCCTAAGCTTAGGCCAGGGCACCCCTAGGCTTAGGCTAGGGCACCCCAAGGCTTAGCCTAGGGCACGCCTAGGCTTAGGCTAGGGCACCCCTAGGCTTAGGCTAAGGCTAGTGCTCCACTAGCCTAAGGCTAGGGCACCCCTAGGCTTTGGCTAGGGCACTCAGAGGCTTAGGCTAGGGCATCCCTATAATTAGGCTAAGGCTAGGGCTCCCCTATCCTATGGCTAGGGCACCACTAGGCTTAGGCTAGGGCACCCTTAGGCTTAGGCTTGGGCACCCCTAAGCTTAGGCCAGGGCACGCCTAGGCTTAGGCTAGGGCACCCCAAGGCTAAGGCTAGGGCACGCCTAGGCTTAGGCTAGGGCACCCCTAGGCTTAGGCTAAGGCTAGTGCTCCACTAGCCTAAGGCTAGGGCACGCCTAGGGTTAGGCTAGGGCACCCCTAGGCTTATGATAGGGCACCCCTAGGCTTAGGCTAGGGCACCCCTAGGCTTAAGCTAGGGCAGCCATAGGCTTAGGTTAAGGCTAGGGATCCTCTATCCTAAGGCCTGGGCACCCCTAGGATTAGGCTAGGGCTCCCCTAGTCTAAGGCTATGGCACCCCTAGGCTTAGGCTAGGGCACCCCTAGGCTTAGGATAGGGCACCACTAGGATAGTCTAGGGCACCCCTAGGCTTAGGCTAAGACCAGGGCTCCCCTAGCCTAAGGCTAGGGCACCCCTAGGCTTAGCCTCGGGCACCCCTAGGCTTAGGCTAGGGCACCCCTAGGCTTAGGCTAGGGCACCCCTAGGGTTAGGCTAAGGCTAGGGCTCCCCTAGCCTAACCCTAGGGCACCCCTAGGCTTAGGATAGGGCACCCCAAGACTTAGGCTAGGGCACCCCTAAGCTTAGGCTAGGACACCCCTAGTCTTAGGCTAGGGCACCCCTAGGCTTAGGCTAAGGCTAGGCCTCTTCTAGCCTTAGGCTATGGCACCCCTAGGCTTAAGATAGGGCACCCCTAGGCTTAGGCTAGGGCATCCCTAAGCTTAGGCTAGGGCTTAGCTAGCCTAAGGCTAGGGTAAGCCTAGGCTTAAGCTAGGGCACCCCTAGGCTTAGGGTAGGGCACCCCTAGGCTAAGGGTAGGGCACCCCTCGTCTTAGGGTAGGGCACGCCTAGGCTTAGGTAAGGGCAACCCTAGGCTTAGGCTAAGGCTAGTGTTCCCCTAGCCTAAGGCTAGGGCTCCACTAGACTAAGGCTAGGGCACCCCTAGCCTTAGGCTAGGGCACCCCTAGGCTTAGGTTAGGGCACCCCTAGGCTTAGGCTAGGGTACCCCTAGGCTTAGGCTAGGGCACCCCTAGGCTTTGGCTAGGGCACCCCTAGGATTAGGCTAGGGCACCCCTAGGCTTAGGCTAGGGCAACCCTAGGCTTAGGGTAGGGAACCCCTAAGCTTCGGCTAGGACACCCCTAGGCTTAGGCTAAGGCTAGGGCTCCCCTAGCCTAAGGCTAAGTCACTCCTAGGCTTAGGTTAGGGAACTACTAGGATTAGGCTAGGGCACCCCTAGTCTTAGGCTAAGGTTAGGGATCCCCTAGCCTAAGGCTAGGGCACCCCTAGGCTTAGGCTAAGGCTAGGGATCCCTTAGCCTAAGGCTAGGGCACCCCTAGGCTTAGCCTAGGGCACCCCTAGGATTAGGCTAGGGCACCCCTTCGCTTAGGCTAGGGCACCCCTACGGTTAGGCTAAGGCTAGGGCTCCCCTAGCCTAACCCTAGGGCATCCCTAGGCTTAGGATAGGGCACCCCAAGGCTTAGGCTAAGGCACACCTAAGCTTAGTCTAGGTCACCCCTAGTCTTAGGCTAGGGCACACCTAGGCTTAGGCTAAGGCTAGGGCTCCTCTAGCCTAAGATTATGGCACCCCTAGGCTTAGGCTAGGGCACCCCTAGGCTTAGGCTAGGGCATCCCTAGGCTTAGGCTAGGGCACCCCTAGGCTTAGGCTTAGGCTAGGGCTCAGCTAGCCCAAGGCTAGGGCAAGGCAAGGATTAGGCTAGGGCACCCCTAGGCTTAGGGTAGGGCACCCCTAGGCTTAGGGTAGGGCACCCATCGGCTTAGGCTAGGGCACGCCTAGGCTTAGGCTAGGGCACCCCTAGTCTTAGGCTAGGGTACCCCTAGGCTTAGGCTAAGGCTAGGCCTCCTCTAGCCTAACCCTATGGCACCCCTAGGCTTAGGCTAGGGCATCCCTAAGCTTAGGCTAGGGCACCCCTAGGCTTAGTCTTAGACTAGGGCTCAGCTAGCCTAAGGCTAGGGTAAGCCTAGGCTTAGGCTAGGGCACCCCTAGGCTTAGGGTAGGGCACCCCTAGGCTTAGGGTAGGGCATCCCTAGGCTTAGGGTAGGGCACACCTCGGCTTAGGCTAGGGCACGCCTAGGCTTAGGCTAGGGCAACCCTAGGCTTAGGCTTAGGCTAGTGTTCCCCTAGCCTAAGGCTAGGGCACCACTAGGGTTAGGCTAGGGCACCCTTTAGGCTTAGGCTAAGGCACCACTAGGCTTAGGCTAGGGCACCCCTAGGCTTAGGCTAGGACACCCCTAGGCTTAGGCTAGGACACCCCTAGGCTTAGGCTAAGGCTAGGGCTCCCCTAGCCTAAGGCTAGGGCACACGTAGGCTTAGGCTAGGGCACCCCTAGGCTTAGGCTAGGGCACCCCTAGGCTTACACTTAGGCTAGGGCTCAGCTAGCCTAAGGCTAGGGCAAGCCTTGGCTTAGGCTAGGGAACCCCTAGGCTTAGGGTAGGGCACCACTAGGCTTAGGGTAGGTCACCCCTAGTCTTAGGCTAGGGCACATCTAGGGTTAGGCTAGGGCAACCCTAGGCTTCGCTAAGGTACCCCTAGGCTTAGGCTAAGGTTAGGGCTCCCCTAGACTAAGGCAAGAGTACCCCTAGGCTTAGGCTAGGGCACCCCTAGGCTTAGGCTAGGGCACCCATAGGCTTAGGCTAAGGCTAGGGCTCTTCTATCCTAAGGCCTGGGCACCCCTAGGCTTAGGCTGGGGCACCCCTAGGCTTATGCTAGGGCACCCGTAGGCTTAGGCGAGGGCACCCCTAGGCTTAGCCTAGGGCACCCCTAGGCTTAGGCTAAGGCTAGGGGACCCCTAGGTTAAGGCTAAGGCACCACGAGGCTTAGGCTAGGGCACCCCTAGGCTTACGCTAGGGCACCCCTAGGCTTAGGCTAAGGCTAGGTCAACCCTAGGCTTAGGTTAAGGCACCACTAGGCTTAGTCTAGGGCACCCCTAGGCTTAGGCTATGGCACTCCTAGGCTTAGGCTAGGGCACCCCTAGGCTGAGGCTAGGGCACCCATAGGCTTAAGCTAGGGCACCCGTAGGCTTAGGTTAAGGCTAGGGCTCCCCTATCCTAAGGCTAGGGCACCCCTAGGCTTTGGCTAAGGCAATCCTAGGCTTAGGCTAGAGCACCCCTAGGCTTAGGCTAGGGCACCCCTAGGCTTAGGCTAGGGGACCCCTAGGCTTAGGCTAGGGCACCCCTAGGCTTAGGCTAAGGCTAGGGCTCCCCTAGCCTAAGGCTAGGGGACCACTAGGCTTAGGCTAGGGCACCCTTAGGCTTAGGCTAGGTCACCCCTAAGCTTAGGCTAGGGCACCCTTAGGCTTAGCATAGGGCACCCCTAAGCTTAGGCTAAGGCACCCCTAGGTTTAAGCTAGGGCACCCCTAGGCTTAGGCTAGGGCACGCATAGGCTAAGGCTAGGGCACCCTTAGGCTTAGGCTAGGACACCACTAGGCTTAGGCTTGGTAACCCCTAGGCTTAGGCTAAGGCACGCCTAGGCTTAGGCTAGGGCACCCTTAGGCTTAGGCTAGGACACCACTAGGCTTAGGCTAGGTCACCCCTAGGCTTAGGCTAAGGCTAGGGCCAGTAGCCTAAGGCTCGGGCACCCCTAGGCTTAGGCTAGGGCACCCCTAGGCTTAGGCTAGGGAACCCGTAGGCTTAGGCTAGGGCACCCCTAAGCATAGGCTAGGACACCCCTAGGCTTAAGGTAGGGCACCCCTAAGCTTAGGCTAGGGCACCCCTAGGCTTTGGCTAGGACACCCCTAAGCTTAGGCTAGGGCACCCCTAGGCTTAGGCTAGGGCCCCCCTAGGCTTAGGCTAGGGCACTCCTAGGCTTAGGCTAAGGCAAGGGCTCAGCTAGCCTAAGGCTAGAGCAACCCTAGGCTTAGGCTAGGGCACCCCTAGGCTTAGGGTAGGGCACCCCTAATCTTAGGCTAGGGCACCCCTAGGCTTAGGATAAGGCTAGGGCTCCCCTAGCCTAAGGCTAGGGCACCCCTAGGCTTAGACTAGGGCACCCCTAGGCTTAGGGTAGGGCACCCCTAGGCTTAGGCTAGGGCACCCCAAGGCTTAGGCTAGGGCACCCCTAGTCTTAGGCTAGGGCACCCCTAGGTTTAGGCTAGTGCACCCCTAGGCTTAGGCTAGGGCAGCCATAGGCTTAGGACAAGGCTTGGGCTCTTCTATCCTAAGGCCTGGGCACCCCAAGGCTTAGGCTAGGGCACTCCTAGGATTAGGCTGGGGCACCCCTAGGCTTATGCTACCGCACCCGTAGGCTTAGGCGAGGGCACCCCTAGGCTTAGGCTAAGGCTAGGGGACCCCTAGGCTTAGGCTAAGGCACCACGAGGCTTAGGCTAGGGCACCCCTAGGCTTAGGCTAGGGCACCCCTAGGCTTAGGCTAAGGCTAGGTCAACCCTAGGCTTAGGTTAAGGCACCACTAGGCTTAGGCTAGGGCACCCCTAGGCTTAGGCTATGGCACTCCTAGGCTTAGGCTAGGGCACCCCTAGGCTGAGGCTAGGGCACCCCTAGGCTTAGGCTAGGGCACCCCTAGGCTTAAGCTAGGGCATCCGTAGGCTTAGGTTAAGGCTAGGGCTCCCCTATCCTAAGGCTAGGGCACCCCTAGGCTTTGGCTAAGGCACTCCTAGGCTTAGGCTACGGCACCCCTAGGATTCGGCTAAGGCTATGGCTCCCCTAGCCTAAACCTAGGGCACCCCTAGGCTTAGGCTAGGGGACCCCTAGGCTTAGGCTAGGGCACCCTTAGGCTTAGGCTAGGTCACCCCTAAGCTTATGCTAGGGAACCCTTAGGCTTAGGATAGGTCACCCCTAAGCTTAGGCTACGGCACCCCTAGGTTTAGGCTAGGGCACCCCTAGGCTTAGGCTAGGGCACGCCTAGACTAAGGCTAGGGCACCCCTAGGCTTAGGCTACGGCACGCCTAGGCTTAGGCTAGGACACCCCTAGGATTAGGCTAGGGCAGCCAAAGGCTTAGGCTAAGGCTAGGGCTCCCATAGTCTAAGGCTAGGGCACACCTAGGCTTAGGCTAGGGCACCCTTAGGCTTAGGCTAGGACACCAATAGGCTTAGGCTAGGTCACCCCTAGTCTTAGGCTAAGGCTAGTGCTCCCCTAGCCTAAGGCTAGTGTACCCCTATAGTTAGGCTAGGGCACCCCTAGGCTTAGGCTAGGACACCCCTAGGATTAGGCTAGGGCAGCCAAAGGCTTAGGCTAAGGCTAGGGCTCCCATAGTCTAAGGCTAGGGCACACCTAGGCTTAGGCTAGGGCACCCTTAGGCTTAGGCTAGGACACCAATAGGCTTAGGCTAGGTCACCCCTAGGCTTAGGCTAAGGCTACGGCCCACTAGCCTAAGGCTAGGGCACCCCTAGGCTTAGGCTAGGGCACCCCGAGGCTTAGGCTAAGGCTAGGGGACCCCTAGGCTTAGGCTAAGGCACCACGAGGCTTAGGCTAGGGCACCCCTAGGCTTACACTAGGGCACCCCTAGGCTTAGGCTAAGGCTAGGTCAACCCTAGGCTTAGGTTAAGGCACCTCTAGGCTTAGTCTAGGGCACCCCTAGGCTTAGGCTATGGCACTCCTAGGCTTAGGCTAGGGCACCCCTAGGCTTAGGCTAGGGCACCCCTAATCTTAGGCTAGGGCACCCCTAGGCTTAGGATAAGGCTAGGGCTCCCCTAGCCTAAGGCTAGGGCACCCCTAGGCTTAGACTAGGGCACCCCTAGGCTTAGGGTAGGGCACCCCTAGGCTTAGGCTAGGGCACCCCAAGGCTTAGGCTAGGGCACCCCTAGTCTTAGGCTAGGGCACCCCTAGGCTTAGGCTAAGGCTAGTGCTCCCCTAGCCTAAGGCTAGGGCACCCCTAGGGTTAGGCTAGGGCACCCCTAGGCTTAGGCTAGTGCACCCCTAGGCTTAGGCTATGGCAGTCATAGGCTTAGGCTAAGGCTAGGGCTCTTCTATCCTAAGGCCTGGGCACCCCTAGGCTTAAGCTAGGGCACCCCTAGGCTTAGGCTGGGGCACCCCTAGGCTTATGCTACCGCACCCGTAGGCTTAGGCGAGGGCACCCCTAGGCTTAGGCTAGGGCACCCCTAGGCTTAGGCTAAGGCTAGGGGACCCCTAGGCTTAGGCTAAGGCACCACGAGGCTTAGGCTAGGGCACCCCTAGGCTTAGGCTAGGGCACCCCTAGGCTTAGGCTAAGGCTAGGTCAACCCTAGGCTTAGGTTAAGGCACCACTAGGCTTAGGCTAGGGCACCCCTAGGCTTAGGCTATGGCACTCCTAGGCTTAGGCTAGGGCACCCCTAGGCTGAGGCTAGGGCACCCCTAGGCTTTGGCTAGGGCACCCCTAGGATTAGGCTAGGGCAACCTTAGGCTTAGGGTAGGGAACCCCTAAGCTTCGGCTAGGACACCCCTAGGCTTAGGCTAAGGCTAGGGCTCCCCTAGCCTAAGGCTAGGTCACTCCTAGGCTTAGGTTAGGGAACTACTAGGATTAGGCTAGGGCACCCCTAGTCTTAGGCTAAGGTTAGGGATCCCCTAGCCTAAGGCTAGGGCACCCCTAGGCTTAGGCTAAGGCTAGGGATCCCTTAGCCTAAGGCTAGGGCACCCCTAGGCTTAGCCTAGGGCACCCCTAGGATTAGGCTAGGGCACCCCATCGCTTAGGCTAGGGCACCCCTACGGTTAGGCTAAGGCTAGGGCTCCGCTAGCCTAACCCTAGGGCATCCCTAGGCTTAGGATAGGGCACCCCAAGGCTTAGGCTAAGGCACACCTAAGCTTAGTCTAGGTCACCCCTAGTCTTAGGCTAGGGCACACCTAGGCTTAGGCTAAGGCTAGGGCTCCTCTAGCCTAAGATTATGGCACCCTAGGCTTAGGCTAGGGCACCCCTAGGCTTAGGCTAGGGCATCCCTAGGCTTAGGCGAGGGCACCCCTAGGCTTAGCCTAGGGCACCCCTAGGCTTAGGCTAAGGCTAGGGGACCCCTAGGTTTAGGCTAAGGCACCACGAGGCTTAGGCTAGGGCACCCCTAGGCTTACGCTAGGGCACCCCTAGGCTTAGGCTAAGGCTAGGTCAACCCTAGGCTTAGGTTAAGGCACCACTAGGCTTAGTCTAGGGCACCCCTAGGCTTAGGCTATGGCACTCCTAGGCTTAGGCTAGGGCACCCCTAGGCTGAGCTTAGGGCACCAATAGGCATAAGCTAGGGCACCCGTAGGCTTAGGTTAAGGCTAGGGCTCCCCTATCCTAAGGCTAGGGCACCCCTAGGCTTTGGCTAAGGCAATCCTAGGCTTAGGCTAGGGCACCCGTAGGCTTAGGCTAGGGCACCCCTAGGCTTAGGCTAGGGGACCCCTAGGCTTAGGCTAGGGCACCCCTAGGCTTAGGCTAAGGCTAGGGCTCCCCTAGCCTAAGGCTAGGGGACCACTAGGCTTAGGCTAGGGCACCCTTAGGCTTAGGCTAGGTCACCCCTAAGCTTAGGCTAGGGCACCCTTAGGCTTAGCATAAGGCACCCCTAAGCTTAGGCTAAGGCACCCCTAGGTTTAAGCTAGGGCACCCCTATGCTTAGGCTAGGGCACGCATAGGCTAAGGCTAGGGCACCCTTAGGCTTAGGCTAGGACACCACTAGGCTTAGGCTTGGTCACCCCTAGGCTTAGGCTAAGGCACGCCTAGGCTTAGGCTAGGGCACCCTTAGGCTAAGGCTAGGACACCACTAGGCTTAGGCTAGGTCACCCCTAGGCTTAGGCTAAGGCTAGGGCCACTAGCCTAAGGCTCGGGCACCCCTAGCCTTAGGCTAGGGCACCCCTAGGCTTAGGCTAGGGCACTCCTAGGCTTAGGCTAAGGCAAGGGCTCAGCTAGCCTAAGGCTAGAGCAACCCTAGGCTTAGGCTAGGGCACCCCTAGGCTTAGGGTAGGGCACCCCTAATCTTAGGCTAGGGCACCCCTAGGCTTAGGATAAGGCTAGGGCTCCCCTAGCCTAAGGCTAGGGCACCCCTAGGCTTAAACTAGGGCACCCCTAGGCTTTGGGTAAGGCACCCCTAGGCTTAGGCTAGGGCACCCCAAGGCTTAGGCTAGGGCACCCCTAGTCTTAGGCTAGGGCACCCCTAGGCTTAGGCTAGTGCACCCCTAGGCTTAGGCTAGGGCAGCCATAGGCTTAGGACAAGGCTAGGGCTCTTCTATCCTAAGGCCTGGGCACCCCTAGGCTTAGGCTAGGGCACCCCTAGGCTTAGGCTGGGGCACCCCTAGGCTTATGCTACCGCACCCGTAGGCTTAGGCGAGGGCACCCCTAGGCTTAGGCTAGGGCGCCCCTAGGCTTAGGCTAAGGCTAGGGGACCCCTAGGCTTAGGCTAAGGCACCACGAGGCTTAGGCTAGGGCACCCCTAGGCTTAGGCTAGGGCACCCCTAGGCTTAGGCTAAGGCTAGGTCAACCCTAGGCTTAGGTTAAGGCACCACTAGGCTTAGGCTAGGGCACCCCTAGGCTTAGGCTATGGCACTCCTAGGCTTAGGCTAGGGCACCCCTAGGCTGAGGCTAGGGCACCCCTAGGCTTAGGCTATGGCACCCCTAGGCTTAAGCTAGGGCACCCGTAGGCTTAGGTTAAGGCTAGGGCTCCCCTATGCTAAGGCAAGGGCACCCCTAGGCTTTGGTTAAGGCACTCCTAGGCTTAGGCTACGGCACCCCTAGGATTCGGCTAAGGCTATGGCTCCCCTAGCCTAAACCTAGGGCACCCCTAGGCTTAGGCTAGGGGACCCCTAGGCTTAGGCTAGGGCACCCGTAGGCTTAGGCTAGGTCACCCCTAAGCTTATGCTAGGGAACCCTTAGGCTTAGGATAGGTCACCCCTAAGCTTAGGCTACGGCACCCCTAGGTTTAGGCTAGGGCACCCCTAGGCTTAGGCTAGGGCACGCCTAGACTAAGGCTAGGGCACCCCTAGGCTTAGGCTACGGCACGCCTAGGCTTAGGCTAGGGCACCCCTAGGCTTAGGCTAAGGCTAGTGCTCCCCTAGCCTAAGGCTAGTGCACCCCAATACTTAGGCTAGGGCACCCCTAGGCTTAGGCTAGGACACCCCTAGGATTAGGCTAGGGCAGCCAAAGGCTTAGGCTAAGGCTAGGGCTCCCATAGTCTAAGGCTAGGGCACACCTAGGCTTAGGCTAGGGCACCCTTAAGCTTAGGCTAGGACACCAATAGGCTTAGGCTAGGTCACCCCTAGGCTTAGGCTAAGGCTACGGCCCACTAGCCTAAGGCTAGGGCACCCCTAGGCTTAGACTAGGGCACACCTAGGCTTAGGGTAGGGCACCCCTAGGCTTAGGCTAGGGCACCCCAAGGCTTAGGCTAAGGCTAGGTCAACCCTAGGCTTAGGTTAAGGCACCTCTAGGCTTAGTCTAGGGCACCCCTAGGCTTAGGCTATGGCACTCCTAGGCTTAGGCTAGGGCACCCCTAGGCTTAGGCTAGGGCACCCCTAATCTTAGGCTAGGGCACCCCTAGGCTTAGGATAAGGCTAGGGCTCCCCTAGCCTAAGGCTAGGGCACCCCTAGGCTTAGACTAGGGCACACCTAGGCTTAGGGTAGGGCACCCCTAGGCTTAGGCTAGGGCACCCCAAGGCTTAGGCTAGGGCACCCCTAGTCTTAGGCTAGGGCACCCCTAGGCTTAGGCTAAGGCTAGTGCTCCCCTAGCCTAAGGCTAGGGCACCCCTAGGGTTAGGCTAGGGCACCCCTAGGCTTAGGCTAGTGCACACCTAGGCTTAGGCTAGGGCAGCCATAGGCTTAGGCTAAGGCTAGGGCTCTTCTATCCTAAGGCCTGGGCACCCCTAGGCTTAAGCTAGGGCACCCCTAGGCTTAGGCTGGGGCACCCCTAGGCTTATGCTACCGCACCCGTAGGCTTAGGCGAGGGCACCCCTAGGCTTAGGCAAGGGCACCCCTAGGCTTAGGCTAAGGCTAGGGGACCCCTAGGCTTAGGCTAAGGCACCACGAGGCTTAGGCTAGGGCACCCCTAGGCTTAGGCTAGGGCACCCCTAGGCTTAGGCTAAGGCTAGGTCAACCCTAGGCTTAGGTTAAGGCACCACTAGGCTTAGGCTAGGGCACCCCTAGGCTTAGGCTATGGCACTCCTAGGCTTAGGCTAGGGCACCCCTAGGCTGAGGCTAGGGCACCCCTAGGCTTAGGCTAGGGCACCCCTAGGCTTAAGCTAGGGCACCCGTAGGCTTAGGTTAAGGCTAGGGCTCCCCTATCCTAAGGCTAGGGCACCCCTAGGCTTTGGCTAAGGCACTCCTAGGCTTAGGCTACGGCACCCCTAGGATTCAGCTAAGGCTATGGCTCCCCTAGCCTAAACCTAGGGCACCCCTAGGCTTAGGCTAGGGGACACCTAGGCTTAGGATAGTTCACCCCTAAGCTTAGGCTACGGCACCCCTAGGTTTAGGCTAGGGCACCCCTAGGCTTAGGCTAGGGCACGCCTATACTAAGGCTAGGGCACCCCTAGGCTTAGGCTACGGCACGCCTAGGCTTAGGCTAGGGCACCCCCAGGCTTAGGCTAAGGCTAGTGCTCCCCTAGCCTAAGGCTAGTGCACCCCTATAGTTAGGCTAGGGCACCCCTAGGCTTAGGCTAGGACACCCCTAGGATTAGGCTAGGGCAGCCAAAGGCTTAGGCTAAGGCTAGGGCTCCCATAGTCTAAGGCTAGGGCACACCTAGGCTTAGGCTAGGGCACCCTTAGGCTTAGGCTAGGACACCAATAGGCTTAGGCTAGGTCACCCCTAGGCTTAGGCTAAGACTACGGCCCACTAGCCTAAGGCTAGGGCACCCCTAGGCTTAGGCTAGGGCACCCCGAGGCTTAGGCTAAGGCTAGGGGACCCCTAGGCTTAGGCTAAGGCACCACGAGGCTTAGGCTAGGGCACCCCTAGGCTTACGTTAGGGCACCCCTAGGCTTAGGCTAAGGCTAGGTCAACCCTAGGCTTAGGTTAAGGCACCTCTAGGCTTAGTCTAGGGCACCCCTAGGCTTAGGCTATGGCACTCCTAGGCTTAGGCTAGGGCACCCCTAGGCTGAGGCTAGGGCACCCATAGGCTTAAGCTAGGGCACCCGTAGGCTTAGGTTAAGGCTAGGGCTCCCCTATCCTAAGGCTAGGGCACCCCTAGGCTTTGGCTAAGGCAATCCTAGGCTTAGGCTAGGGCACCCCTAGGCTTAGGCTAGGGCACCCCTAGGCTTAGGCTAGGGGACCCCTAGGCTTAGGCTAGGGCACCCCTAGGCTTAGGCTAAGGCTAGGGCTCCCCTAGCCTAAGGCTAGGGGACCACTATGCTTAGGCTAGGGCACCTTTAGGCTTAGGCTAGGTCACCCCTAAGCTTAGGCTAGGGCACCTTTAGGCTTAGCATAGGGCACCCCTAGGCTTAGGCTAGGACACGCCTAGGCTAAGGCTAGGGCACCCCTAGGCTTAGGCTACGGCACGCCTAGGCTTAGGCTAGGGCACCCTTAGGCTTAGGCTAGGACACCACTAGGCTTAGGCTAGGGCACCCCTAGGCTTAGGCTATGGCACCCCTAGGCTTACGCTAGGGCACCCCTAAGTTTAGGCTAGGGCACCCCTAGTCTTAGACTAGGGCACCCCTAGGCTTAGGCTAGGGCACCCCTAAGCTTAGGCTAGGGCACCCCTAGTCTTATGCTAGGGCACCCCTTGGCTTAGGCTAAGGCTAGGGCTCAGCTAGCCTAAGTCTAGGGCACCCCTAGGCTTAGGCTAGGGCACCCTTAGGCTTAGGGTAGGGCACCCCTAGGCTTAGGCTAGGGCACATCTAGGCTTAGGCTAGGGCATCCCTAGGCTTAGGCTAAGGCTAGGGCTCCACTAGACTAAGGCTAGGGCACCCCTCGGCTTAGGTTAGGACACCCCTAGGCTTAGGCTAGGACTCCCCTAGGCTTAGGCTAAGGCTAGGGCTCCCCTAGCCTAAGGCTAGGGCACTCGTAGGCTTAGGCTAGGGCACCATTAGGCTTAGGCTAGGACACCCCTAGGCTTACACTTAGGCTAGGGCTCAGCTAGCCTAAGTCTAGGGCACCCCTAGTCTTAGGCTAGGGCACCCCTAGGCTTAGGCTAGGGCACCCCTAGGCTTAGGCTAGGGCACCCCTAGGCTTAGGGTAGGTCACCCCTAGTCTTAGGCTAGGGAACATCTAGGCTTAGGCTAGGGCACCCCTAGGCTTAGGCTAAGGTTAGGGCTCCCCTAGCCTAAGGCAAGGGCACCCCTAGGCTTAGGCTAGGGCACCCCTAGGCTTAGGCTAGTGCACCACTAGGCTTAGGCTAGGGCACCCATAGGCTTAGGCTAAGGCTTGGGCTCCCCTAGCCTAAGTCTAGGGCACCCCTAGTCTTAGGCTAGGGCACCCCTAGGCTTAGGCTAGGGCACCCCTAGGCTTAGGCTAGGGCACCCCAAGGCTTAGGCTAGGGCACCCCTAGGCATAGGCTAAGGCTAGTGCTCCCCTAAACTAAGGCTAGGGCACCCCTAGGGTTAGGCTAGGGCTAGGGGACACCTAGGCTTAGGCTAAGGCACCCCTAGGCTTAGGCTAAGGCTAGGTCACCCCTAGGCTTAGGCTAAGGCACCACTAGGCTTAGGGTAGTGCACCCCTAGGCTTAGGCTAGGGCACCCCTAGGCTTAGGCTAGGGCACCCCTAGGCTTACACTTATGCTAGGCTTCAGCTAGCCTAAGGCTATGGCAAGCTTAGGCTTAGGCTAGGGCAACCCTAGGCTTAAGCTAGGGCACCACTAGGCTTAGGCTAGGGCACCCCTAGGCTTAGGCTAAGGCTAGGGCTCCCCTAGCATAAGTCTAGGACACCCCTAGTCTTCGGATAGGGCACCCCTAGGCTTAGGCTAGGGCACCCCTAGGCTTAGGCTAGGGCACCCCAAGGCTTAGGCTAGGGCACCCGTAGGCTTAGGCTAGGGCACCCCTAGGCTTAGGCTAAGGCAAGTGCTCCTCTAGCCTAAGGCTAGGGCACCCCTAGAGTTAGGCTAGGGCACCCCTAGGCTTAGGCTAGTGCACCCCTAGGCTTAGGCTGGGGCACCCCTAGGCTTATGCTAGGGCACCCGTAGGCTTAGGCGAGGGCACCCCTAGGCTTACGCTAGGGCACCCCTAGGCTTAGGCTAAGACTAGGGGACCCTAGGCTTAGGCTAAGGCACCACGAGGCTTAGGCTAGGGCACCCCTAGGCTTAGGCTAGGGCACCCCTAGGCTTAGGCTAAGGCTAGGTCAACCCTAGGCTTAGGTTAAGGCACCACTAGGCTTAGGCTAGGGCACCCCTAGGCTTAGGCTATGGCACTCCTAGGCTTAGGCTAGGGCACCCCTAGGCTGAGGCTAGGGCACCCATAGGCTTAGGCTAAGGCTAGGGCTCCCCTAGCCTAAGGCTAGGGAACCCCTAGGCTTAGGCTAGGGCACCCCTAGGCTTAAGCTAGGGCACCCCTAGGCTTAGGTTAAGGCTAGGGCTCCCCTATCCTAAGGCTAGGGCACCCCTAGGCTTTGGCTAAGGCACTCCTAGGCTTAGGCTAGGGCACCCCTAGGATTCGACTAAGGCTATGGCTCCCCTAGCCTAAACCTAGGGCACCCCTAGGCTTAGGCTAGGGGACCCCTAGGCTTAGGCTAGGGCACCCTTAGGCTTAGGCTAGGTCACCCCTAAGCTTAGGCTAGGGCACCCTTAGGCTTAGGATAGGGCACCCCTAAGCTTAGGCTACGGCACCCCTAGGTTTAGGCTAGGGCACCCCTAGGCTTAGGCTAGGGCACCCCTAGGCTTAGGCTCGGGCACCCCTAGGCTTAGGCTAAGGCTAGTGCTCCTCTAGCCTAAGGCTAGGGCACCCCTAGAGTTAGGCTAGGGCACCCCTAGGCTTACGCTAGGGCACCCCTAAGCTTAGGCTAGGGCACCCCTAGTCTTAGACTAGGGCACCCCTAGGCTTAGGCTAGGGCACCCCTAAGCTTAGGCTAGGGCACCCCTTGTCTTATTCTAGGGCACCCCTTGGCTTAGGCTAAGGCTAGGGCTCAGCTAGCCTAAGTCTAGGGCACCCCTAGGCTTAGGCTAGGGCACCCTTAGGCTTAGGGTAGGGCACCCCTAGGCTTAGGCTAGGGCTCATCTAGGCTTAGGCTAGGGCATCCCTAGGCTTAGGCTAAGGCTAGGGCTCCAGTAGACTAAGGCTAGGGCACCCCTCGGCTTAGGCTAGGACACCCCTAGGCTTAGGCTAGGACTCCCCTAGGCTTAGGCTAAGGCTAGGGCTCCCCTAGCCTAAGGCTAGGGCACTCGTAGGCTTAGGCTAAGGCACCCCTAGGCTTAGGCTAGGGCACCCCTAGGCTTACACTTAGGCTAGGGCTCAGGTAGCCTAAAGCTAGGGCAAGCCTAGGCTTAGTCTAGGGCACCCCTAGGCTTAGGGTAGGGCACCCCTAGGCTTAGGGTAGGTCACCCCTAGTCTTAGGCTAGGGAACATCTAGGCTTAGGCTAGGGCACCCCTAGGCTTAGGCTAAGGTTAGGGCTCCCCTAGCCTAAGGCAAGGGCACCCCTAGGCTTAGGCTAGGGCACCCCTAGGCTTAGGCTAGGGCACCACTAGGCTTAGGCTAGGGCACCCATAGGCTTAGGCAAAGGCTTGGGCTCCCCTAGCCTAAGTCTAGGGCACCCCTAGTCTTAGGCTAGGGCACCCCTAGGCTTAGGCTAGGGCACCCCTAGGCTTAGGCTAGGGCACCCCAAGGCTTAGGCTAGGGCACCCCTAGGCATAGGCTAAGGCTAGTGCTCCCCTAAACTAAGGCTAGGGCACCCCTAGGGTTAGGCTAGGGCTAGGGGACACCTAGGCTTAGGCTAAGGCACCCCTAGGCTTAGGCTAAGGCTAGGTCACCCCTAGGCTTAGGCTAAGGCACCACTAGGCTTAGGGTAGGGCACCCCTAGGCTTAGGCTAGGGCACCCCTAGGCTTAGGCTAGGGCACCCCTAGGCTTACACTTATGCTAGGCTTCAGCTAGCCTAAGGCTAGGGCAAGCCTAGGCTTAGGCTAGGGCAACCCTAGGCTTAGGGTAGGGCACCACTAGGCTTAGGTTAGGGCACCCCTAGGCTTAGGCTAAGGCTAGGGCTCCCCTAGCCTAAGTCTAGGACACCCCTAGTCTTCGGCTAGGGCACCCCTAGGCTTAGGCTAGGGCACCCCTAGGCTTAGGTTAGGGCACCCCAAGGCTTAGGCTAGGGCACCCCTAGGCTTAGGCTCGGGCACCCCTAGGCTTAGGCTAAGGCTAGTGCTCCTCTAGCCTAAGGCTAGGGCACCCCTAGAGTTAGGCTAGGGCACCCCTAGGCTTAGGCTAGTGCACCCCTAGGCTTAGGCTAGGGCAGCCATAGGCTTAGGCTAAGGCTAGGGCTCTTCTATCCTAAGGCCTGGGCACCCCTAGGCTTAGGCTAGGGCACCCCTAGGCTTAGGTTGGGGCACCCCTAGGCTTATGCTAGGGCACCCGTAGGCTTAGGCGAGGGCACCCCTAGGCTTAGGCTAGGGCACCCCTAGGCTTAGGCTAAGGCTAGGGCTCCCCTAGCCTAAGTCTAGGACACCCCTAGTCTTCGGCTAGGGCACCCCTAGGCTTAGGCTAGGGCACCCCTAGGCTTAGGCTAGGGCACCCCAAGGCTTAGGCTAGGGCACCCCTAGGCTTAGGCTAGGGCACCCCTAGGCTTAGGCTAAGGCTAGTGCTCCTCTAGCCTAAGGCTAGGGCACCCCTAGAGTTAGGCTAGGGCACCCCTAGGCTTAGGCTAGTGCACCCCTAGGCTTAGGCTAGGAGAGCTATAGGCTTAGGCTAAGGCTAGGGCTCTTCTATCCTAAGGCCTGGGCACCCCTAGGCTTAGGCTAGGGCACCCCTAGGCTTAGGCTGGGGCACCCCTAGGCTTATGCTAGGGCACCGGTAGGCTTAGGCGAGGGCACCCCTAGGCTTAGGCTAGGGCACCCCTAGGCTTAGGCTAAGGCTAGGTCAACCCTAGGCTTAGGTTAAGGCACCACTAGGCTTAGGCTAGGACACCCCTAGGCTTAGGCTATGGCACTCCTAGGCTTAGGCGAGGGCACCCCTAGGCTGAGGCTAGGGCACCCATAGGCTTAGGCTAAGGCTAGGGCTCCCCTAGCCTAAGGCTAGGGAACCACTAGGCTTAGGCTAGGGCACCCCTAGGCTTAAGCTAGGGCACCCGTAGGCTTAGGTTAAGGCTAGGGCTTCCCTATCCTAAGGCTAGGGCACCCCTAGGCTTTGGCTAAGGCACTCCTAGGCTTAGGCTAGGGCACCCCTAGGATTCGACTAAGGCTATGGCTCCCCTAGCCTAAACCTAGGGCACCCCTAGGCTTAGGCTAGGGGACCCCTAGGCTTAGGCTAGGGCACCCTTAGGCTTAGGCTAGGTCACCCCTAAGCTTAGGCTAGGGCACCCTTAGGCTTAGGATAGGGCACCCCTAAGCTTAGGCTGCGGCACCCCTAGGTTTAGGCTAGGGCACCCCTAGGCTTAGGCTAGGGCACGCCTAGGCTAAGGCTAGGGCACCCCTAGGCTTAGGCTACGGCACGCCTAGGCTTAGGCTAGGGCACACCTAGGCTTAGGCTAAGGCTAGTGCTCCCCTAGCCTAAGGCTAGGGCACCCCTAGGGTTAGGCTAGGGCACCCCTAGGCTTAGGCTAGGGCACCCCTAGTATTAGGCTAGGGCAGCTATAGGCTTAGGCTAAGGCTAGGGCTCCCCTAGTCTAAGGCTAGGGCACACCTAGGCTTAGGCTAAGGCACCCTTAGGCTTAGGCTAGGACACCACTAGGCTTAGGCTAGGTCACCCCTAGGCTTAGGCTAAGGCTAGGGCCCACTAGCCTAAGGCTAGGGCACCCCTAGGCTTAGGCTAGGGCACCCCTAGGCTTAGGCTAGGGAACCCGTAGGCTTAGGCTAGGGCACCCCTAAGCATAGGCTAGGGCACCCCTAGGCTTAGGGTAGGCCACCCCTAAGCTTAGGCTAGGGCACCCCTAGGCTTAGGCTAGGATACCCCTAAGCTTAAGCTAGGGCACCCCTTGGCTTAGGCTAGGGCCCCCCTAGGCTTAGGCTAGGGCACCCCTAGGCTTAGGCTAGGGCACCCCTAGGCTTAGGCTAGGGCACCCTTAATCTTAGGCTAGGGCACCCCTAGTCTTAGACTAGGGCACCCCTAGGCTTAGGCTAGGGCACCCCTAAGCTTAGGCTAGGGCACCCCTAGTCTTATGCTAGGGGACCCCTAGGCTTAGGCTAAGGCTAGAGCTCAGCTAGCCTAAGTCTAGGGCACCCCTAGGCTTAGGCTAGGGCACCCTTAGGCTTAGGGTAGGGCACCCCTAGGCTTAGGCTAGGGCACATCTAGGCTTAGGCTAGGGCATCCCTAGGCTTAGGCTAAGGCTAGGGCTCCACTAGACTAAGGCTAGGGCACCCCTCGGCTTAGGCTAGGACACCCCTAGGCTTAGGCTAGGACTCCCCTAGGCTTAGGCTAAGGCTAGGGCTCCCCTATCCTAAGGCTATGGCACTCGTAGGCTTAGGCTAGGGCACCCCTAAGCTTAGGCTAGGGCACCCCTAGGCTTACACTTAGGCTAGGGCTCAGCTAGCCTAAAGCTAGGTCAAGCCTAGGCTTAGGCTAGGGCACCCCTAGGCTTAGGGTAGGGCACCCCTAGGCTTAGGGTAGGTGACCCCTAGTCTTAGGCTAGGGAACATCTAGGCTTAGGCTAGGGCACCCCTAGGCTTAGGCTAGTGCACCCCTAGGCTTAGGCTAGGGCAGCCATAGGCTTAGGCTAAGGCTAGGGCTCTTCTATCCTAAGGCCTGGGCACCCCTAGGCTTAGGCTAGGGCACCCCTTCTCTTAGGCTGGGGCACCCCTAGGCTTATGCTAGGGCACCCGTAGGCTTAGGCTAGGTCACCCCTAAGCTTAGGCTAGGGCACCCTTAGGCTTAGGATAGGGCACCCCTAAGCTTAGGCTGCGGCACCCCTAGGTTTAGGCTAGGGCACCCCTAGGCTTAGGCTAGGGCACGCCTAGGCTAAGGCTAGGGCACCCCTAGGCTTAGGCTACGGCACGCCTAGGCTTAGGCTAGGGCACACCTAGGCTTAGGCTAAGGCTAGTGCTCCCCTAGCCTAAGGCTAGGGCACCCCTAGGGTTAGGCTAGGGCACCCCTAGGCTTAGGCTAGGGCACCCCTAGTATTAGGCTAGGGCAGCTATAGGCTTAGGCTAAGGCTAGGGCTCCCCTAGTCTAAGGCTAGGGCACACCTAGGCTTAGGCTAAGGCACCCTTAGGCTTAGGCTAGGACACCACTAGGCTTAGGCTAGGTCACCCCTAGGCTTAGGCTAAGGCTAGGGCCCACTAGCCTAAGGCTAGGGCACCCCTAGGCTTAGGCTAGGGCACCCCTAGGCTTAGGCTAGGGAACCCGTAGGCTTAGGCTAGGGCACCCCTAAGCATAGGCTAGGGCACCCCTAGGCTTAGGGTAGGCCACCCCTAAGCTTAGGCTAGGGCACCCCTAGGCTTAGGCTAGGATACCCCTAAGCTTAAGCTAGGGCACCCCTTGGCTTAGGCTAGGGCCCCCCTAGGCTTAGGCTAGGGCACCCCTAGGCTTAGGCTAGGGCACCCCTAGGCTTAGGCTAGGGCACCCTTAATCTTAGGCTAGGGCACCCCTAGTCTTAGACTAGGGCACCCCTAGGCTTAGGCTAGGGCACCCCTAAGATTAGGCTAGGGCACCCCTAGTCTTATGCTAGGGGACCCCTAGGCTTAGGCTAAGGCTAGAGCTCAGCTAGCCTAAGTCTAGGGCACCCCTAGGCTTAGGCTAGGGCACCCTTAGGCTTAGGGTAGGGCACCCCTAGGCTTAGGCTAGGGCACATCTAGGCTTAGGCTAGGGCATCCCTAGGCTTAGGCTAAGGCTAGGGCTCCACTAGACTAAGGCTAGGGCACCCCTCGGCTTAGGCTAGGACACCCCTAGGCTTAGGCTAGGACTCCCCTAGGCTTAGGCTAAGGCTAGGGCTCCCCTATCCTAAGGCTATGGCACTCGTAGGCTTAGGCTAGGGCACCCCTAAGCTTAGGCTAGGGCACCCCTAGGCTTACACTTAGGCTAGGGCTCAGCTAGCCTAAAGCTAGGTCAAGCCTAGGCTTAGGCTAGGGCACCCCTAGGCTTAGGGTAGGGCACCCCTAGGCTTAGGGTAGGTGACCCCTAGTCTTAGGCTAGGGAACATCTAGGCTTAGGCTAGGGCACCCCTAGGCTTAGGCTAGTGCACCCCTAGGCTTAGGCTAGGGCAGCCATAGGCTTAGGCTAAGGCTAGGGCTCTTCTATCCTAAGGCCTGGGCACCCCTAGGCTTAGGCTAGGGCACCCCTTCTCTTAGGCTGGGGCACCCCTAGGCTTATGCTAGGGCACCCGTAGGCTTAGGCGAGGGCACCCCTAGGCTTAGGCTAGGGCACCCCTAGGCTAAGGCTAAGGCTAGGTGACCCCTAGGCTTAGGCTAAGGCACCACGAGGCTTAGGCTCAGGCACCCCTAGGCTTAGGCTAGGGCACCCCTAGGCTTAGGCTAAGGCTAGGTCAACCCTAAGCTTAGGATAAGGCACCACTAGGCTTAGGCTAGGGCACCCCTAGGCTTAGGCTATGGCACTCCTAGGCTTAGGCTAGGGCACCCCTAGGCTGAGGCTAGGGCACCCATAGGCTTTGCCTAAGGCTAGGGCTCCCCTAGCCTAAGGCTAGGGCACCCCTAGGCTTAGGCTAGGGCACTCCTAGGCTTAAGCTAGGGCACCCGTAGGCTTAGGTTAATGCTAGGGCTCCCCTATCCTAAGGCTAGGGCACCCCTAGGCTTTGTCTAAGGCACTCCTAGGCTTAGGCTAGGGCACCCCTAGGACTCGGCTAAGGCTATATCTCCCCTAGCCTAAACCTAGGGCACCCCTAGGCTTAGGCTAGGGGACCCCAAGGTTTAGGCTAGGGCACCCCTAGGCTTAGGCTAAGGCTAGGGCTCCGCTAGCCTAAGGCTAGGGGACCACTAGGCTTAGGCTAGGGCACCCTGAGGCTTAGGCTAGGTCACCCCTAAGCTTAGGCTAGGGCACCCTTAGGCTTAGGATAGGGCACCCCTAAGCTTAGGCTACGGCACCCCTAGGTTTAGGCTAGGGCACCCCTAGGCTTAGGCTAGGGCACGCCTAGGCTAAGGCTAGGGCACCCCTAGGCTTAGGCTACTGCACGCCTAGGCTTAGGCTAGGGCACCCATAGGCTTAGGCTAAGGCTAGTGCTCCCCTAGCCTAAGGCTAGGGCACCCCTAGGGTTAGGCTAGGGCACCCCTAGGCTTAGGCTAGGGCACCCCTAGGATTAGGCTAGGGCAGCCATAGGCTTAGGCTAAGGCTAGGGCTCCCCTAGTCTAAGGCTAGGGCACACCTAGGCTTAGGCTAGGGCACCCTTAGGCTTAGGCTAGGACACCACTAGGCTTAGGCTAGGTCACCCCTAGGCTTAGGCTAAGGCTAGGGCCCACTAGCCTAAGGCTAGGGCACCCCTAGGCGTAGGCTAGGGCACCCCTAGGGTTAGGCTAGGGAACCCGTAGGCTTAGGCTAGGGCACCCCTAAGCATAGGCTAGGGCAACCCTAGGCTTAGGGTAGGGCACCCTTAAGCTTAGGCTAGGGCACCCCTAGGCTTAGGCTAGGGCACATCTAGGCTTAGGCTAGGGCACCCCTAGGCTTAGGCTAGGACACCCCTAAGCTTAGGCTAGGGCACCCCTAGGCTTAGGCTAGGGCACATCTAGGCTTAGGCTAGGGCGCCCCTAGGCTTAAGCTAAGGCTAGGGCTCCACTAGACTAAGGCTAGGGCACCCCTAGGCTTAGGCTAGGGCACCCCTAGGCTTAGGCTAGGGCACCCTTGGCTTAGGCTAGGGCACCCCTAGGCTTGGGCTAGGGCAACCCTAGGCTTAGGCTAAGGTTAGGGCTCCCCTAGTCTAAGGATAGGGCACCCCTAGGCTTAGGCTAGGGTACCCCTTGGCTTAGGATAGGGTACCCCAAGGCTTAGGCCAGGGCACCCCTTAACTTAGGCTAGGGCACCCCTAGTCTTAGGCTAGGGCACCCCTTGGCTTAGGGTAGGGCACCCCAAGGCTTAGGGTAGGGCACCACTCGGCTTAGGCTAGGGCACGCCTAGGCTTAGGCTAGGGAACCCCTAGGCTTAGGCTAAGGCTAGTGTTCCCCTAGCCTAAGGCTAGGGCTCCACTAGACTAAGGCTAGGGCACCCCTAGCCATAGGCTAGGGCACCCCTAGGCTTAGGCGAGGGCACCCCTAGGCTTAGGCTAGGGCACCCCTAGGCTAAGGCTAAGGCTAGGGGACCCCTAGGCTTAGGCTAAGGCACCACGAGGCTTAGGCTCAGGCACCACTAGGCTTAGGCTAGGGCACCCCTAGGCTTAGGCTAAGGCTAGGTCAACCCTAAGCTTAGGTTAAGGCACCACTAGGCTTAGGCTAGGGCACCCCTAGGCTTAGGCTATGGCACTCCTAGGCTTAGGCTAGGGCACCCCTAGTCTGAGGCTAGGGCACCCATAGGCTTTGCCTAAGGCTAGGGCTCCCCTAGCCTAAGGCTAGGGCACCCCTAGGCTTAGGCTAGGGCACTCCTAGGCTTAAGCTAGGGCACCCGTAGGCTTAGGTTAATGCTAGGGCTCCCCTATCCTAAGGCTAGGGCACCCCTAGGCTTTGTCTAAGGCACTCCTAGGCTTAGGCTAGGGCACCCCTAGGACTCGGCTAAGGCTATATCTCCCCTAGCCTAAACCTAGGGCACCCCTAGGCTTAGGCTAGGGGACCCCAAGGTTTAGGCTAGGGCATCCCTAGGCTTAGGCTAAGGCTAGGGCTCCGCTAGCCTAAGGCTAGGGGACCACTAGGCTTAGGCTAGGGCACCCTGAGGCTTAGGCTAGGTCACCCCTAAGCTTAGGCTAGGGCACCCTTAGGCTTAGGATAGGGCACCCCTAAGCTTAGGCTACGGCACCCCTAGGTTTAGGCTAGGGCACCCCTAGGCTTAGGCTAGGGCACGCCTAGGCTAAGGCTAGGGCACCCCTAGGCTTAGGCTACTGCACGCCTAGGCTTAGGCTAGGGCACCCATAGGCTTAGGCTAAGGCTAGTGCTCCCCTAGCCTAAGGCTAGGGCACCCCTAGGGTTAGGCTAGGGCACCCCTAGGCTTAGGCTAGGGCACCCCTAGGATTAGGCTAGGGCAGCCATAGGCTTAGGCTAAGGCTAGGGCTCCCCTAGTCTAAGGCTAGGGCACACCTAGGCTTAGGCTAGGGCACCCTTAGGCTTAGGCTAGGACACCACTAGGCTTAGGCTAGGTCACCCCTAGGCTTAGGCTAAGGCTAGGGCCCACTAGCCTAAGGCTAGGGCACCCCTAGTCGTAGGCTAGGGCACCCCTAGGCTTAGGCTAGGGAACCCGTAGGCTTAGGCTAGGGCACCCCTAAGCATAGGCTAGGGCACCCCTAGGCTTAGGGTAGGGCACCCCTAAGCTTAGGCAAGGGCACTCCTAGGCTTAGGCTAGGGCACATCTAGGCTTAGGCTAGGGCACCCCTAGGCTTAGTCTAGGACACCCCTAAGCTTAGGCTAGGGCACCCCTAGGCTTAGGCTAGGGCACATCTAGGCTTAGGCTAGGGCACCCCTAGGCTTAAGCTAAGGCTAGGGCTCCACTAGACTAAGGCTAGGGCACCCCTAGGCTTAGGCTAGGGCACCCCTAGGCTTAGGCTAGTGCACCCTTGGCCTAGGCTAGGGCACCCCTAGGCTTGGGCTAGGGCACCCCTAGGCTTAGGCTAAGGTTAGGGCTCCCCTAGTCTAAGGATAGGGCACCCCTAGGCTTAGGCTAGGGTACCCCTTGGCTTAGGATAGGGCACCCCAAGGCTTAGGCCAGGGCACCCCTTAACTTAGGCTAGGGCACCCCTAGTCTTAGGCTAGGGCACCCCTTGGCTTAGGGTAGGGCACCCCAAGGCTTAGGGTAGGGCACCACTCGGCTTAGGCTAGGGCACGCCTAGGCTTAGGCTAGGGAACCCCTAGGCTTAGGCTAAGGCTAGTGTTCCCCTAGCCTAAGGCTAGGGCTCCACTAGACTAAGGCTAGGGCACCCCTAGCCATAGGCTAGGGCACCCCTAGGCTTAGGCTAGGGTACCCCTAGGCTTAGGCTAGGGCACCCCTAGGCTTGGGCTAGGGCACCCCTAGGCTTAGGCTAAGGTTAGGGCTCCCCTAGCCTAAGGCTAGGGCACCCCTAGGCTTAGGCTAGGGCACCCCTAGGCTTAGGATAGGGCACCACTAGGATTAGGCTAGGGCACCCCTAGGCTTAGGCTACGGCTAGGGTTCCCCTAGCCTAAGGCTAGGGCACCCCTTGGCTTAGGCTAGGGCACCCCTAGGCTTAGGCTAGGGCAACCCTAGGCTTAGGCTAGGGCACCCCTAGGCTTAGGCTAGGGCACCCCTGGGCTTACACTTAGGCTAGGGCTCAGCTAGCCTAAAGCTAGGGCAAGCCTAGGCTTAGGCTAGGGCACCCCTAGGCTTAGGGTAGGGCACTCCTAGGCTTAGGGTAGGTCACCCCTAGTCTTAGGCTAGGGAACATCTAGGCTTAGGCTAGGGCACCCCTAGGCTTAGCCTAAGGTTAGGGCTCCCCTAGCCTAAGGCAAGGGCACCCCTAGGCTTAGGCTAGGGCACCCCTAAGCTTAGGCTAGGGCACCCCTAGCCTTAAGCTAGTGCACCCCAAGGCTTAGGCTAGGGCACCCCTAGGCTTAGGCTAGGGCACCCCAAGGCGTAGGCTAAGGCTAGTGCTCCCCTAGCCTAAGGCTCGGGCACCCCTAGGATTAGGCTAGGGCACCCCTAGGCTTAGGCTAGGGCACCCCTAGGCTTAGGCTAGGGCAGCCATAGGCTTAGGCTAAGGCTAGGGCTCTTCTATCCTAAGGCTTGGCACCCCTAGGTTTAGGCTAGGGCACCCCTAGGCTTAGGCTGGGGCACCCCTAGGCTTATGCTAGGGCACCCGTAGGCTTAGGCTAGGGCACCCCTAGGCTTAGGCTAGGGCACCCCTAGCCTTAGGCTAAGGCTAGGGGACCCCTAGGCTTAGGCTAAGGCACCCCTAGGCTTAGGCTCAGGCTAGGTCACCCCTAGGCTTAGGCTAAGGCACCACTAGGCTTAGGCTAGGGCACCCCTAGGCTTAGGCTAGGGCACCCCTAGGCTTAGGCTAAGGCTAGGTCAACCCTAGGCTTAGGTTAAGGCACCACTAGGCTTAGGCTAGGGCACCCCTAGGCTTAGGCTATGGCACTCCTAGGCTTAGGCTAGGGCACCCCTAGGCTGAGGCTAGGGCACCCATAGGCTTAGGCTAAGGCTAGGGCTCCCCTAGCCTAAGGTTAGGGAACCCCTAAGCTTAGGCTAGGGCACCCCTAGGCTTAAGCTAGGGCACCCGTAGGCTTAGGTTAAGGCTAGGGCTCCCCTATCCTAAGGCTAGGGCACCCCTAGTCTTTGGCTAAGGCACTCCTAGGCTTAGGCTAGGGCACCCCTAGGATTAGGCTAAGGCTAGGGCTCCCCTAGCCTAAACCTAGGGCACTCCTAGGCTTAGGCTAGGGGACCCCTAGGCTAAGGCTAGGGCACCCCTAGGCTTAGGCTAAGGCTAGTGCTCCCCTAGCCTAGGGCTAGGGGACCACTAGGCTTAGGCTAGGGTACCCTTAGGCTTAGGCTAGGGCACCCCTAAGATTAGGCTAGGGCACCCTTAGGCTTAGGATAGGGCACCCCTAAGCTTAGGCTACGGCACCCCTAGGTTTAGGCTAGGGCACCCCTAGGCTTAGGCTAGGGCAAGCCTAGGCTAAGGCTAGGGCACCCCTAGGCTTAGGCTACGGCACGCCTAGGCTTAGGCTAGGGCACCCCTAGGCTTAGGCTAAGGCTAGGGCTCCACTAGACTAAGGCTAGGGCACCCCTCGGCTTAGGCTAGGACACCCCTAGGCTTAGGCTAGGACTCCCCTAGGCTTAGGCTAAGGCTAGGGCTCCCCTAGCCTAACGCTAGGGCACTCGTAGGCTTAGGCTAGGGCACCCCTAGGCTTAGGCTAGGGCACCACTAGGCTTAGGCTAGGGCACCCATAGGCTTAGGCTAAGGCTAGGGCTCCCCTAGCCTATGGCTGGGGAACCCCTAGGGTTATGCTAGGGTACCCCTAGGCTTAGGCTAGGGCACCCCTAGGATTAGGCTAGGGCAGCCATAGGCTTAGGCTAAGGCTAGGGCTCCGCTAGTCAAAGGCTAGGGCACACCTAAGCTTAGGCTAGGGTACCCTTAGGCTTAGGCTAGGACACCACTAGGCTTAGGCTAGGTCACCCCTAAGGCTTAGGCTAAGGCTAGGGCCCCCTAGCCTAAGGCTAGGGCACCCCTAGGCTTAGGCTAAGGCACCCCTAGGCTTAGGCTAGGGCACCCGTAGGCTTAGGCTAGGGCACCCCTAAGCATAGGCTAGGGCACCCCTAGGCTTAGGCTAGGGCACCCCTAGGCTTAGGCTAGGGCACCACTAGGCTTAGGCTAGGGCACCCATAGGCTTAGGCTAAGGCTAGGGCTCCCCTAGCCTAAGTCTAGGGCACCCCTAGTCTTAGGCTAGGGCACCCCTAGGCTTAGGCTAGGGCACCCCTAGGCTTAGGTTAGGGCACCCCAAGGCTTAGGCCAAGGCACCCCTAGGCTTAGGCTAGGGCACCCCTAGGCTTAGGCTAGGGCACCCCTAGGCTTAGGCTAGGGCACCCCTAGGCTTAGGCTAGGGCATCCCTAGGCTTAGGATAGGGCACCACTAGGATTAGGCTAGAGCACCCCTAGGCTTAGGCTACGGCTAGGGCTCCCCTAGCCTAAGGCTAGAGCACCCCTAGGCTTAGGCTGGGGCACCGCTAGGCTTAGGATAGGGCACCCCAAGGCTTAGGCTAGGGCACCCCTAGGCTTACGCTAGGGCACCCCGAAGCTTAGGCTAGGGCACCCCTAGTCTTATACTAGGGCACCCCTAGGCTTAGGCTAGGGCACCCCTAAGCTTAGGCTAGGTCACCCCTAGTCTTATGCTAGGGCACCCCTAGGCTTAGGCTAAGGCTAGGGCTCAGCTAGCCTAAGTCTAGGGCACCCCTAGGCTTAGGCTAGGGCACCCTTAGGCTTAGGGTAGGGCACCCCTAGGCTTAGGCTAGGGCACATCTAGGCTTAGGCTAGGGCATCCCTAGGCTTAGGCTAAGGCTAGGGCTCCACTAGACTAAGGCTAGGGCACCCCTCGGCTTAGGCTAGGACACCCCTAGGCTTAGGCTAGGACTCCCCTAGGCTTAGGGTAAGGTTAGCGCTCCCCTAGCCTAAGGCAAGGGCACCCCTAGGCTTAGGCTAGGGCACCCCTAGGCTTAGGCTAGGGCACCACTAGGCTTAGGCTAGGGCACCCATAGGCTTAGGCTAAGGCTAGGGCTGCCCTAGCATAATTCTAGGGCACCCCTAGTCTTAGGCTAGGGCACCCCTAGGCTTAGGCTAGGGCACCCCAAGGCTTAGGCTAGGGCACCCCTAGGCTTAGGCTAGGGCACCCCTAGGCTTAGGCTGGGGCACCCCTAGACTTATGCTAGGGCACTCGTAGGCTTAGGCTAGGGCACCGCTAGGATTAGGCTAGGACACCTCTAGGCTTAAGCTAAGGCTATGGGACCCCTAGGCTTAGGCTAAGGCACCCCTAGGCTTAGGCTTAGGCTAGGTCACCCATAGGCTTAGGCTAAGGCACCACTAGGCTTAGGCTAGGGCACCCCTAGGCTTAGCCTAGGGCACCCCTAGGCTTAGGCTAAGGCTAGGTCAACCCTAGGCTTAGGTTAAGGCACCACTAGGCTTAGGCTAGGGCACCCCTAGGCTTAGGCTATGGCACTCTTAGGCTTAGGCTAGGGCACCCCTAGTCTGAGGCTAGGGCACCCATAGGCTTAGGCTAAGGCTAGGGCTCCCCTAGACTAAGGTTAGGGAACCCCTAGGCTTAGGCTAGGGCACCCCTAGGCTTAAGCGAGGGCACCCGTAGGCTTAGGTTAAGGCTAGGGCTCCCCTATCCTAAGGCTAGGGCACCCCTAGGCTTTGGCTAAGGCACTCGTAGGCTTAGGCTAGGGCACCCCTAGGATTAGGCTAAGGCTAGGGCTCCCCGAGCCTAAACCTAGGGCACTCCTAGGCTTAGGCTAGGGGACCCCTAGGCTTAGGCTAGGGCACCCCTAGGCTTAGGCTAAGGCTAGGGCTCCCCTAGCCTAAGGCTAGGGGACCACTAGGCTTAGGCTAGGGCACCCTTAGGCTTAGGCTAGGGCACCCCTAAGCTTAGGCTAGGGCACCCTTAGGCTTAGGATAGGGCACCCCTAAGCTTAGGCTACGGCACCCCTAGGTTTAGGCTAGGGCACCCCTAGGCTTAGGCTAGGGCACGCCTAGGCTAAGGCTAGGGCACCCCTAGGCTTAGGCTACGGCACGCCTAGGCTTAGGCTAGGGCACCCCTAGGCTTAGGCTAAGGCTAGTGCTCCCCTAGCCTATGGCTGGGGAACCCCTAGGGTTATGCTAGGGTACCCCTAGGCTTAGGCTAGGGCACCCCTAGGATTAGGCTAGGGCAGCCATAGGCTTAGGCTAAGGCTAGGGCTCCGCTAGTCAAAGGCTAGGGCACACCTAAGCTTAGGCTAGGGTACCCTTAGGCTTAGGCTAGGACACCACTAGGCTTAGGCTAGGTCACCCCTAAGGCTTAGGCTAAGGCTAGGGCCCCCTAGCCTAAGGCTAGGGCACCCCTAGGCTTAGGCTAAGGCACCCCTAGGCTTAGGCTAGGGCACCCGTAGGCTTAGGCTAGGGCACCCCTAAGCATAGGCTAGGGCACCGCTAGGCTTAGGCTAAGGCTAGGGCTCAGCTAGGCTAAGGCTAGGGCACCCCTAGGCTTTGGCTAGGGCACCCCTAAGCTTAGGCTAGGGCACCCCGAGGCTTAGGCTAGGGCCCCCCTAGGTTTAGTCTAGGGCACTCCTAGGCTTAGGCTAAGGCAAGGGCTCAGCTAGCCTAAGGCTAGAGCACCCCTAGGCTTAGGCTAGGGCATCCTTAGGCTTAGGGTAGGGCACCCCTAAGCTTAGGCTAGGGCACCCCTAGGCTTAGGATAAGGCTAGGGCTCCCCTAGCCTAAGGCTAGGGCACCCCTAGGCTTAGGGTAGGGCACCCCTAGGCTTAGGGTAGGGCACCCCTCGGCTTAGGCTAGGTCCCGCCTAGGCTTAGGCTAGGGCTCCCCTAGGCTTAGGCTAAGGCACCCCTAGGCTTAGGCTAGGGCACCCGTAGGCTTAGGCTAGGGCACCCCTAAGCATAGGCTAGGGCACCCCTAGGCTTAGGCTAAGGCTAGGGCTCAGCTAGGCTAAGGCTAGGGCACCCCTAGGCTTTGGCTAGGGCACCCCTAAGCTTAGGCTAGGGCACCCCGAGGCTTAGGCTAGGGCCCCCCTAGGTTTAGTCTAGGGCACTCCTAGGCTTAGGCTAAGGCAAGGGCTCAGCTAGCCTAAGGCTAGAGCACCCCTAGGCTTAGGCTAGGGCATCCCTAGGCTTAGGGTAGGGCACCCCTAAGCTTAGGCTAGGGCACCCCTAGGCTTAGGATAAGGCTAGGGCTCCCCTAGCCTAAGGCTAGGGCACCCCTAGGCTTAGGGTAGGGCACCCCTAGGCTTAGGGTAGGGCACCCCTCGGCTTAGGCTAGGTCCCGCCTAGGCTTAGGCTAGGGCTCCCCTAGGCTTAGGCTAAGGCTAGTGTTCCCCTAGCCTAACGCTAGGGCTCCACTAGACTAAGGCTAGGGCACCCCTAGCCATAGGCTAGGGCACCCCTAGGCTTAGGCTATGCACCCCTAGGCTTAGGCTAGGGCACCCCTAGGCTTACACTTAGGCTAGGGCTCAGCTAGCCAAAGGCTAGGGCAAGCCTAGGCTTAGGCTAGGGCACCCCTAGGCTTAGGATAGGGCACCCCTAAGCTTAGGCTACGGCACCCCTAGGTTTAGGCTAGGGCACCCCTAGGCTTAGGCTAGGGCACGCCTAGGCTAAGGCTGGGGCACCCCTAGGCTTAGGCTACGGCACGCCTAGGGTTAAGCTGGGGCACCCATAGGCTTAGGCTAAGGCTAGTGCTCCCCTAGCCTAAGGCTAGGGCACCCCTAGGGTTAGGCTAGGGCACCCCTAGGCTTAGGCTAGGGCACCCCTAGGATTAAGCTAGGGCAGCCATAGGCTAAGGCTAAGGCTAGGGCTCCCCTAGTCTAAGGCTAGGGCACACCTAGGCTTAGGCTAGGGCACCCTTAGGCTTATGCTAGGACACCACCAGGCTTAGGCTAGGTCACCCCTAGGCTTAGGCTAAGGCTAGGGCCCCCTAGCCTAGGGCTAGGGCACCCCTAGGCTTAGGATAGGGCACCCCTAGGCTTAGGCTAGGGCACCCGTAGGCTTAGGCTAGGGCACCCCTAAGCATAGGTTAGGGCACCCCTAGGCTTAGGGGAGGGCACCCCTAAGCTTAGGCTAGGGCACCCCTAGGCTTAGGCTAGGGCACCCCTAGGCTTAGGCTAAGGCTAGGGCTCAGCTAGGCTAAGGCTAGGGCACCCCTAGGCTTAGGCTAGGGCACCCCTAGGCTTAGGCTTAAGCTAGGTCAACCCTAGGCTTAGGTTAAGGCACCACTAGGCTTAGGCTAGGGCACCCCTAGGCTTAGGCTATGGCACACCTAGGCTTAGGCTAGGGCACCCCTAGGCTGAGGCTAGGGCACCCATAGGCTTAGGCTAAGGCTAGGGCTCCCCTAACCTAAGGCTAGGGAACCCCTAGGCTTAGGCTAGGGCAACCCTAGGCTTAAGCTAGGGCACCCGTAGGCTTAGGTTAAGGCTAGGGCTCCCCTATCCTAAGGCTAGGGCACCCCTAGGCTTTGGCTAAGGCACTCCTAGGCTTAGGTTAGGGCACCCCTAGGATTAGGCTAAGGTTAGGGCTCCCCTAGCCTAAACCTAGGGCACCCCTAGGCTTAGGCTAGGGGACCCCTAGGCTTAGGCTAGGGCACCCCTAGGCTTAGGCTAAGGTTGGGGCTCCCCTAGCCTAAGGCTAGGGTACCACTAGGCTTAGGCTAGGGCACCCTTAGGCTTAGGCTAGGGCACCCTTAAGCTTAGGCTAGGGCACCCTTAGGCTTAGGATAGGGCACCCCTAAGCTTAGGCTACGGCACCCCTAGGTTTAGGCTAGGGCACCCCTAGGCTTAGGCTAGGGCACGCCTAGGCTAAGGCTAGGGCACCCCTAGGCTTAGGCTACGGCACGCCTAGGGTTAGGCTGGGGCACCCATAGGCTTAGGCTAAGGCTAGTGCTCCCCTAGCCTAAGGCTAGGGCACCCCTAGGGTTAGGCTAGGGCACCCCTAGGCTTAGGCTAGGGCAACCCTAGGATTAAGCTAGGGCAGCCATAGGCTAAGGCTAAGGCTAGGGCTCCCCTAGTCTAAGGCTAGGGCACACCTAGGCTTAGGCTAGGGCACCCTTAGGCTTATGCTAGGACACCACCAGGCTTAGGCTAGGTCACCCCTAGGCTTAGGCTAAGGCTAGGGCCCCCTAGCCTAGGGCTAGGGCACCCCTAGGCTTAGGCTAGGGCACCCCTAGGCTTAGGCTAGGGCACCCGTAGGCTTAGGCTAGGGCACCCCTAAGCATAGGCTAGGGCACCCCTAGGCTTAGGCTGGGGCACCCCTAGGCTTATGCTAGGGCACCCGTAGGCTTAGGATAGGGCACCGCTAGGCTTAGGCTAGGGCACCCCTAGGCTTAAGCTAAGGCTAGGGGAACCCTAGGCTTAGGCTAAGGCACCCCTAGGCATAGGCTAAGGCTAGGTCACCCATAGGCTTAGGCTAAGGCACCACTAGGCTTAGGCTAGGGCACCCCTAGGCTTAGGCTAGGGCACCCCTAGGCTTAGGCTAAGGCTAGGTCAACCCTAGGCTTAGGTAAAGGCACCACTAGGCTTAGGCTAGGGCACCCCTAGGCTTAGGCTTTGGCACTCCTAGGCTTAGGCTAGGGCACCCCTAGTCTGAGGCTAGGGCACCCATAGGCTTAGGCTAAGGCTAGGGCTCCCCTAGACTAAGGTTAGGGAACCCCTAGGCTTAGGCTAGGGCACCCCTAGGCTTAAGCGAGGGCACCCGTAGGCTTAGGTTAAGGCTAGGGCTCCCCTATCCTAAGGCTAGGGCACCCCTAGGCTTTAGCTAAGGCACTCGTAGGCTTAGGCTAGGGCACCCCTAGGATTAGGCTAAGGCTAGGTCTCCCCTAGCCTAAACCTAGGGCACTCCTAGGCTTAGGCTAGGGGACCCCTAGGCTTAGGCTAGGGCACCCCTAGGCTTAGGCTAAGGCTAGGGCTCCCCTAGCCTAAGCCTAAGGGACCACTAGGCTTAGGCTAGGGCACCCTTAGGCTTAGGCTAGGGCACCCCTAAGCTTAGGCTAGGGCACCCTTAGGCTTAGGATAGGGCACCCCTAAGCTTAGGCTACGGCACCCCTAGGTTTAGGCTAGGGCACCCCTAGGTTTAGGCTAGGGCACGCCTAGGCTAAGGCTAGGGCACGCATAGGCTTAGGATACGGCACGCCTAGGCTTAGGCTAGGGCACCCCTAGGCCTAGGCTAAGGCTAGTGCTCCCCTAGCCTATGGATGGGGAACCCCTAGGGTTAGGCTAGGGTACCCCTAGGCTTAGGCTAGGGCACCCCTAGAATTAGGCTAGGGCAGCCATAGGCTTAGGCTAAGGCTAGGGCTCCGCTAGTCAAAGGCTAGGGCACACATAGGCTTAGGCTAGGGTACCCTTAGGCTTAGGCTAGGACACCACTAGGCTTAGGCTAGGTCACCCCTGAGGCTTAGGCTAAGGCTAGGACCCCCTAGCCTAAGGCTAGGGCACCCCTAGGCTTAGGCTAAGGCACCCCTAGGCTTAGGCTAGGGCACCCGTAGGCTTAGGCTAGGGCACCCCTAAGCATAGGCTAGGGCACCCCTAGGCTTAGGGTAGGGCACCCCTAAGATTAGGCTAGGGCATCCTAGGCTTAGTCTAGGGCACCCCTAGGCTTAGGCTAAGGCTAGGGCTCAGCTAGGCTAAGGCTAGGGCACCCCTAGGCTTTGGCTAGGGCACCCCTAAGCTTAGGCTAGGGCACCCCGAGGCTTAGGCTAGGGCCCCCCTAGGCTTAGTCTAGGGCACTCCTAGGCTTAGGCTAAGGCAAGGGCTCAGCTAGCCTAAGGCTAGGGCACCCCTAGGCTTAGGCTAGGACACCCCTAGGCTTAGGGTAGGGCACCCCTAAGCTTAGGCTAGGGCACCCCTAGGCTTAGGATAAGGCTAGTGTTCCCCTTGCCTAACGCTAGGGCTCCACTAGACTAAGGCTAGGGTACCCCTAGCCATAGGCTAGGGCACCCCTAGGCTTAGGCTAGGGCACCCCTAGTCTTAGGCTAGGGCACCCCTAGGCTTACACTTAGGCTAGGGCTCAGCTAGCCTAAGGCTAGGGCAAGCCTAGGCTTAGGCTAGGGCACCCCTAGGCTTAGGGTAGGTCACCCCTAGTCTTAGGCTAGGGAACATCTAGGCTTAGGCTAGGGCACCCCTAGAATTAGGCTAGGGCAGCCATAGGCTTAGGCTAAGGTTAGGGCTCCCCTAGCCTAAGGCAAGGGCACCCCTAGGCTTAGGCTAGGGCACCCCTAGGCTTAGGCTAGGGCACCACTAGGCTTAGACTAGGGCACCCATAGCCTTAGGCTAAGGCTAGGGCTCCCCTAGCCTAAGTCTAGGGCACCCCTAGTCTTAGGCTAGGGCACCCCTAGGCTTAGGCTAGGGCACCCCTAGGCTTAGGTTAGGGCACCCCAAGGCTTAGGCCAAGGCACCCCTAGGCTTAGGCTAGGGCACCCCTAGGCTTAGGCTACGGCTAGGGCTCCCCTAGCCTAAGGCTAGAGCACCCCTAGGCTTAGGCTAGGGCACCCCTAGGCTTAGGCTAGGGCACCCCAAGGCTTAGGCTAGGGCACCCCTAGGCTTAGGCTAGGGCACCCCAAGGCTTAGGCTAGGGCACCCCTAGGATTACGCTAGGGCACCCCTAAGCTTAGGCTAGGGCACCCCTAGTCCTAGACTAGGGCACCCCTAGGCTTAGGCTAGGGCACCCCTAAGCTTAGGCTAGGGCACCCCTAGTCTTATGCTAAGGCACCCCTAGGCTTAGGCTAAGGCTAGGGCTCAGCTAGCCTAAGTCTAGGGCACCCCTAGGCTTAGGCTAGGGCACCCTTAGGCTTAGGGTAGGGCACCCCTAGGCTTAGGCTAGGGCACATCTAGGCTTAGGCTAGGGCATCCCTAGGCTTAGGCTAAGGCTAGAGCTCCACTAGACTAAGGCTAGGGCACCCCTCGGCTTAGGCTAGCACACCCCTAGGCTTAGGCTAGGACTCCCCTAGGCTTAGGCTAAGGCTAGGGCTCCCCTAGCCTAAGGTTAGGGCACTCGTAGGCTTAGGCTAGGGCACGCCTAGGCTTAGGCTAGGGCACCCCTAGGCTTACACTTAGGCTAGGGCTCAGCTAGCCTAAGGCTAGGGCAAGCCTAGGCTTAGGCTAGGGCACCCCTAGGCTTAGGGTAGGGCACCCCTAGGCTTAGGGTAGGTCACCCCTAGTCTTAGGCTAGGGAACATCTAGGCTAGGGCTAGGGCACCCCTAGGCTTAGGCTAAGGTTAGGGCTCCCCTAGCCTAAGGCAAGGGCACCCCTAGGCTTAGGCTAGGGCACCCCTAGGCTTAGGCTAGGGCACCACTAGGCTTAGGCTAGGGCACCCATAGGCTTAGGCTAAGGCTAAGGCTGCCCTAGCCTAAGTCTAGGGCACCCCTAGTCTTAGGCTAGGGCACCCCTAGGCTTAGGCTAGGGTACCCCAAGGCTTAGGGTAGGGCACCCCTCGGCTTAGGCTAGGGCACCCCTAGGCTTAGGCTGGGGCACCCCTAGGCTTATGCTAGGGCACCCGTAGGCTTAGGCTAGGGCACCGCTAGGCTTAGGCTAGGGCACCCCTAGGCTTAGGCTAAGGCTAGGGGACCCCTAGGCTTAGGCTAAGGCACCCCTAGGCTTAGGCTAAGGCTAGGTCACCCATAGGCTTAGGCTAAGGCACCACTAGGCTTAGGCTAGGGCACCCCTAGGCTTAGCCTAGGGCACTCCTAGGCTTAGGCTAGATCACCCCTAGTCTGAGGCTAGGGCACCCATAGGCTTAGGCTAAGGCTAGGGCTCCCCTAGACTAAGGTTAGGGAACCCCTAGGCTTAGGCTTGGGCACACCTAGGCTTAAGCGAGGGCACCCGTAGGCTTAGGTTAAGGCTAGGGCTCCCCTATCCTAAGGCTAGGGCACCCCTAGGCTTTGGCTAAGGCACTCGTAGGCTTAGGCTAGGGCACCCCTAGGATTAGGCTAAGGCTAGGGCTCCCCTAGCCTAAACCTAGGGCACTCCTAGGCTTAGGCTAGGGGACCCCTAGGCTTAGGCTATGGCACCCCTAGGCTTAGGCTAAGGCTAGGGCTCCTCTAGCCTAAGGCTAGGGGACCACTAAGCTTAGGCTACGGCACCCTTAGGCTTAGGCTAGGGCACCCCTAAGCTTAGGCTAGGGCACCCTTAGGCTTAGGATAGGGCACCCCTAAGCTTAGGCTACGGCACCCCTAGTTTTAGGCTAGGGCACCCCTAGGCTTAGGCTAGGGCACGCCTAGGCTAAGGCTAGGGCACCCCTAGGCTTAGGCTACGGCACGCCTAGGCTTAGGCTAGGGCACCCCTAGTCTTAGGCTAAGGCTAGTGCTCCCCTAGCCTATGGCTGGGGTACCCCTAGGGTTAGGCTAGGGCACCCCTAGGCTTAGGCTAGGGCCACCCCTAGGATTAGGCTAGGGCAGCCATAGTCTTAGGCTAAGGCTAAGGCTCCACTAGTCAAAGGCTAGGGCACACCTAGGCTTAGGCTAGGGCACCCTTAGGCTTAGGCTAGGACACCACTAGGCTTAGGCTAGGTCACCCCTAAGGCTTAGGCTAAGGCTAGGGCCCCCTAGCCTAAGGCTAGGGCACCCCTAGGCTTAAGCTAAGGCACCCCTAGGCTTAGGCTAGGGCACCCGTAGGCTTAGGCTAGGGCACCCCTAAGCATAGGCTAGGGCACCCCTAGGTTTAGGGTAGGGCACCCCTAAGCTTAGGCTAGGGCACCCCTAGGCTTAGGATAAGGCTAGGGCTCCCCTAGCCTAAGGTTAGGGCATCCCTAGGCTTAGGCGAGGGCACCCCTAGGCTTAGGCTAAGGCTAGGGCTCCACTAGACTAAGGCTAGGGCACCCCTAGGCTTAGGGTAGGGCACCCCTAGGCTTAGGGTAGGGCACCCCTCGGCTTAGGCTAGGGCACGCCTAGGCTTAGGCTAGGGCACCCCTAGGCTTAGGCTAAGGCTAGTGTTGCCCTAGCCTAATGCTAGGGCTCCAGTAGACTAAGGCTAGGGCACCCCTAGCCATAGGCTAGGGCACCCCTAGGCTTAGGGTAGGGCACCCCTAGGCTTAGGCTAGGGTACCCCTAAGCTTATGCTAGGGCACCCCTAGGCTTAGGCTTAGGCTAGGGCTAAGCTAGCCTAAGGCTAGGGTAAACCTAGGCTTAAGCTAGGGCACCCCTAGGCTTAGGGTAGGGCACGCCTAGGCTTTGGCTAGGGCACCCCTTGGCTTAGGCTAAGGCTAGTGTTCCCCTATCCTAAGGCTAGGGCTCCACTAGACTAAGGCTAGGGCACCCCTACCTTAGGCTAGGGCACCCCTAGACTTAGGCTAGGGCACCCCTAGGCTTAGGCTAGGGCACCCCTAGGCTTAGGCTAAGGTTAGGGCTCCCCTAGCCTAAGGCTAGGGCACCCCTAGGCTTAGGATAGGGCATCACTAGGATTAGGCTAGGGCACCCCTAGGCTTAGGCTAAGGCTAGGGCTCCCCTAGCCTAAGGCTCGGGCACCCCTAGGCTTAGGCTAGGGCACCCCTAGGCTAAGGCTAGGGCACCCCTAGGCTTAGGCTAGGGCACCCCTAGGCTTACGCTAGCGCACCCCTAAGCTTAGGCTAGTGCACCCCTATTCTTAGGCTAGGGCACCCCTAGGCTTAGGCTAGGGCACCCCTAAGCTTAGGCTAGGGCACACCTAGTCTTAGGCTAGGGCACCCCTAGGCTTACGCTAAGGCTAGGGCTCCCCTAGTCTAAGGCTAGGGCACCCCTATGCATAGGCTAGGGCACCCCTAGGCTTACGCTAGGGCACCCCTAGGCTTAGGCTAGGGCAGCCATTGGCTTAGGCTAAGTCTAGGGCTCTTCTATCCTAAGGCCTGGGCACCCCTAGGCTTAGGCTAGGGCACCCCTAAGCTTAGGCTGGGGCACCCCTAGGCTTATGCTAGGGCAACCGTAGGCTTAGGCTAGGGCACCCCTTGGCTTAGGCTAGGGCACCCCTAGGCTTAGGCTAAGGCTAGGGGACCCCTAGGCTTAGGCTAAGGCACCCCTAGGCTTAGGCTAAGGCTAGGTCACCCCTAGGCTTAGGCTAAGGCACCACTAGGCTTAGGCTAGGGCACCCCTAGGCTTAGGCTAGGGTACCCCTAGGCTTAGGCTTAAGCTAGGTCAACCCTAGGCTTAGGTTAAGGCACCACTAGGCTTAGGCTAGGGCACCCCTAGGCTTAGGCTATGGCACACCTAGGCTTAGGCTAGGGCACCCCTAGGCTGAGGCTAGGGCACCCATAGGCTTAGGCTAAGGCTAGGGCTCCCCTAACCTAAGGCTAGGGAACCCCTAGGCTTAGGCTAGGGCAACCCTAGGCTTAAGCTAGGGCACCCGTAGGCTTAGGTTAAGGCTAGGGCTCCCCTATCCTAAGGCTAGGGCACCCCTAGGCTTTGGCTAAGGCACTCCTAGGCTTAGGTTAGGGCACCCCTAGGATTAGGCTAAGGTTAGGGCTCCCCTAGCCTAAACCTAGGGCACCCCTAGGCTTAGGCTAGGGGACCCCTAGGCTTAGGCTAGGGCACCCCTAGGCTTAGGCTAAGGTTGGGGCTCCCCTAGCCTAAGGCTAGGGTACCACTAGGCTTAGGCTAGGGAACCCTTAGGCTTAAGCTAGGGCACCCCTAAGCTTAGGCTAGGGCACCCTTAGGCTTAGGATAGGGCACCCCTAAGCTTAGGCTACGGCACCCCTAGGTTTAGGCTAGGGCACCCCTAGGCTTAGGCTAGGGCACGCCTAGGCTAAGGCTAGGGCACCCCTAGGCTTAGGCTACGGCACGCCTAGGGTTAGGCTGGGGCACCCATAGGCTTAGGCTAAGGCTAGTGCTCCCCTAGCCTAAGGCTAGGGCACCCCTAGGGTTAGGCTAGGGCACCCCTAGGCTTAGGCTAGGGCACCCCTAGGATTAAGCTAGGGCAGCCATAGGCTAAGGCTAAGGCTAGGGCTCCCCTAGTCTAAGGCTAGGGCACACCTAGGCTTAGGCTAGGGCACCCTTAGGCTTATGCTAGGACACCACCAGGCTTAGGCTAGGTCACCCCTAGGCTTAGGCTAAGGCTAGGGCCCCCTAGCCTAGGGCTAGGGCACCCCTAGGTTTAGGCTAGGGCACCCCTAGGCTTAGGCTAGGGCACCCGTAGGCTTAGGCTAGGGCACCCCTATGCATAGGCTAGGGCACCCCTAGGCTTAGGGGAGGGCACCCCTAATCTTAGGCTAGGGCACCCCTAGGCTTAGGCTAGGGCACCCCTAGGCTTAGGCTAAGGCTAGGGCTCAGCTAGGCTAAGGCTAAGGCACCCCTAGGCTTAGGCTAGGGCACCCCTAAGCTTAGGCTTGGGCACCCCTAGGCTTAGCCTGGGCCCCCCTAGGCTTAGGCTAGGGCACTCCTAGGCTTAGGCTAAGGCAAGGGCTGAGCTAGCCTAAGGCTAAAGCACCCCTAGGCTGAGGCTAGGGCACCTCTAGGCTTAGGGTAGGGCACCCCTAAGCTTAGGCTAGGGCACCCCTAGGCTTAGGAGAAGGCTAGGGCTCCCCTAGCCTAAGGCTAGGGCACCCCTAGGCTTAGGCTAGGGCACCCCTAGGCTTAGGGTAGGGCACCACTAGGCTTAGGCTAGGGCACATCTAGGCTTAGGCTAGGGCACCCCTAGGCTTAGGCTAAAGCTAGGGCTCCACTAGACTAAGGCTAGGGCACCCCTAGACTTAGGCTAGGGCACCCCTAGGCTTAGGCTAGGGCACCCCTAGGCTTAGGCTAGGGCACCCCTAGACTTGGGCTAGGGCACCCCTAGGCTTAGGCTAATGTTAGGACTCCCCTAGTCTAAGGTTAGGGCACCCCTAGGCTTAGTCTAGGGTACCCCTAGGCTTAGGATAGCGCACCCCAAGGCTTAGGATAGGGCACCCCTAAGCTTAGGCTAGGGCACCCCTATTCTTAGGCTAGGGCACCCCTAGGCTTAGGCTAAGGCTAGGCCTCCTCTAGCCTAAGGCTATGGCACCCCCAGGCTTAGGCTAGGGCACCCCTAGCCTTAGGCTAGGGTATCCCTAAGCTTAGGCTAGGGCACCCCTAGGCTTAGGCTTAGGCTAGGGCTTAGCTAGCCTAAGGCTAGGGTAAGCCTAGGCTTAAGCTAGGGCACCCCTAGGCTTAGGGTAGGGCACCCCTAGGCTTAGGGTAGGGCACCCCTCGGCTTAGGCTAGGGCACGCCTAGGCTTAGGATAGGGCACCCCTGGCTTAGGCTAAGGCTAGTCTTCCCTTAGCCTAAGGCTAGGGCTCCACTAGACTAAGGCTAGGGCACTCCTAGCCATAGGCTAGGACACCCCTAGGCTTAGGCTAGGGCCCCAGTAGGCTTAGGCTAGGGTACCCCTAGGCTTAGGCTAGGGCACCCCTAAGCTTGGGCTAGGGCACCCCTAGGCTTAGGCTAAGGTTAGGGCTCCCCTAGCCTAAGGCTAGGCACCCCTAGGCTTAGGCTAGGGCACCCCTAGGCTTAGGATAGGGCACCACTGGATTAGGCTAGGGCACCCCTAGGCTTAGGCTAAGGCTAGTGTTGCCCTAGCCTAATGCTAGGGCTCCAGTAGACTAAGGCTAGGGCACCCCTAGCCATAGGCTAGGGCACCCCTAGGCATAGGGTAGGGCACCCCTAGGCTTAGGCTAGGGTACCCCTAGGCTTAGGCTAGGGCACCCCTAGGCTTAGGCTTAGGCTAGGGCTAAGCTAGCCTAAGGCTAGGGTAAACCTAGGCTTAAGCTAGGGCACCCCTAGGCTTAGGGTAGGGCACTCCTAGGCTTAGGGTAGGGCACCCCACGGCTTAGTCTAGGTCACGCCTAGGCTTTGGCTAGGGCACCCCTTGGCTTAGGCTAAGGCTAGTGTTCCCCTATCCTAAGGCTAGGGCTCCACTAGACTAAGACTAGGGCACCCCTACCTTAGGCTAGGGCACCCCTAGGCTTAGGCTAGGGCACCCCTAGGCTTAGGCTAGGGCACCCCTAGGCTTAGGCTAAGGTTAGGGCTCCCCTAGCCTAAGGCTAGGGCACCCCTAGGCTTAGGATAGGGCATCACTAGGATTAGGCTAGGGCACCCCTAGGCTTAGGTTAAGGCTAGGGCTCCCCTAGCCTAAGGCTCGGGCACCCCTAGGCTTAGGCTAGGGCACCCCTAGGCTAAGGCTAGGGCACCCCTAGGCTTAGGCTAGGGCACCCCTAGGCTTACGCTAGCGCACCCCTAAGCTTAGGCTAGTGCACCCCTATTCTTAGGCTAGGGCACCCCTAGGCTTAGGCTAGGGCACCCCTAAGCTTAGGCTAGGGCACACCTAGTCTTAGGCTAGGGCACCCCTAGGCTTAGGCTAAGGCTAGGGCTCCCCTAGTCTAAGGCTAGGGCACCCCTATGCATAGGCTAGGGCACCCCTAGGCTTAGGCTAGGGCACCCCTAGGCTTAGGCTAGGGCAGCCATTGGCTTAGGCTAAGTCTCGGGCTCTTCTATCCTAAGGCCTGGGCACCCCTAGGCTTAGGCTAGGGCACCCCTAGGCTTAGGCTGGGGCACCCCTAGGCTTATGCTAGGGCACCCGTAGGCTTAGGCTAGGGCACCCCTTGGCTTAGGCTAGGGCACCCCTAGGCTTAGGCTAAGGCTAGGGGACCCCTAGGCTTAGGCTAAGGCACCCGTAGGCTTAGGCTAAGGCTAGGTCACCCCTAGGCTTAGGCTAAGGCACCACTAGGCTTAGGCTAGGGCACCCCTAGGCTTAGGCTAGGGCACCCCTAGGCTTAGGCTTAAGCTAGGTCAACCCTAGGCTTAGGTTAAGGCACCACTAGGCTTAGGCTAGGGCACCCCTAGGCTTAGGCTATTGCACTCCTAGGCTTAGGCTAGGGCACCCCTAGGCTGAGGCTAGGGCACCCATAGGCTTAGTCTAAGGCTAGGGCTCCCCTAACCTAAGGCTAGGGAACCCCTAGGCTTAGGCTAGGGCAACCCTAGGCTTAAGCTAGGGCACCCGTAGGCTTAGGTTAAGGCTAGGGCTCCCCTATCCTAAGGCTAGGGCACCACTAGGCTTTGGCTAAGGCACTCCTAGGCTTAGGTTAGGGCACCCCTAGGATTAGGCTAAGGTTAGGGCTCCCCTAGCCTAAACCTAGGGCACCCCTAGGCTTAGGCTAGGGGACCCCTAGGCTTAGCCTCGGGCACCCCTAGGCTTAGGCTAAGGTTGGGGCTCCCCTAGCCTAAGGCTAGGGTACCACTAGGCTTAGGCTAGGGCACCCTTAGGCTTAGGCTAGGGCAACCCTAAGCTTAGGCTAGGGCACCCTTAGGCTTAGGATAGGGCACCCCTAAGCTTAGGCTACGCCACCCCTAGGTTTAGGCTATGGCACCCCTAGGCTTAGGCTAGGGCACGCCTAGGCTAAGGCTAGGGCACCCCTAGGCTTAGGCTACGGCACGCCTAGGGTTAGGCTGTGGCACCCATAGGCTTAGGCTAAGGCTAGTGCTCCCCTAGCCTAAGGCTAGGGCACCCCTAGGGTTAGGCTAGGGCACCCCTAGGCTTAGGCTAGGGCACCCCTAGGATTAAGCTAGGGCAGCCATAGGCTAAGGCTAAGGCTAGGGCTCCCCTAGTCTAAGGCTAGGGCACACCTAGGCTTAGGCTAGGGCACCCTTAGGCTTATGCTAGGACACCACCAGGCTTAGGCTAGGTCACCCCTAGGCTTAGGCTAAGGCTAGGGCCCCCTAGCCTAGGGCTAGGGCACCCCTAGGCTTAGGCTAGGGCACCCCTAGGCTTAGGCTAGGGCACCCGCAGGCTTAGGCTAGGGCACCCCTAAGCATAGGCTAGGGCACCCCTAGGCTTAGGGGAGGGCACCCCTAAGCTTAGGCTAGGGCACCCCTAGGCTTAGGCTAGGGCACCCCTAGGCTTAGGCTAAGGCTAGGGCTCAGCTAGGCTAAGGCTAGGGCACCCCTAGGCTTAGGCTATGGCACTCCTAGGCTTAGGCTAGGGCACCCCTAGGCTGAGGCTAGGGCACCCATAGGCTTAGGCTAAGGCTAGGGCTCCCCTAACCTAAGGCTAGGGAACCCCTAGGCTTAGGCTAGGGCAACCCTAGGCTTAAGCTAGGGCACCCGTAGGCTTAGGTTAAGGCTAGGGCTCCCCTATCCTAAGGCTAGGGCACCCCTAGTCTTAGGCTAGGGCACCCCTAGGCTTAGGCTAGGGTACCCCAAGGCTTAGGGTAGGGCACCCCTCGGCTTAGGCTAGGGCACCCCTAGGCTTAGGCTGGGGCACCCCTAGGCTTATGCTAGGGCACCCGTAGGCTTAGGCTAGGGCACCGCTAGGCTTAGGCTAGGGCACCCCTAGGCTTAGGCTAAGGCTAGGGGACCCCTAGGCTTAGGCTAAGGCACCCCTAGGCTTAGGCTAAGGCTAGGTCACCCATAGGCTTAGGCTAAGGCACCACTAGGCTTAGGCTAGGGCACCCCTAGGCTTAGCCTAGGGCACTCCTAGGCTTAGGCTAGATCACCCCTAGTCTGAGGCTAGGGCACCCATAGGCTTAGGCTAAGGCTAGGGCTCCCCTAGACTAAGGTTAGGGAACCCCTAGGCTTAGGCTTGGGCACACCTAGGCTTAAGCGAGGGCACCCGTAGGCTTAGGTTAAGGCTAGGGCTCCCCTATCCTAAGGCTAGGGCACCCCTAGGCTTTGGCTAAGGCACTCGTAGGCTTAGGCTAGGGCACCCCTAGGATTAGGCTAAGGCTAGGGCTCCCCTAGCCTAAACCTAGGGCACTCCTAGGCTTAGGCTAGGGGACCCCTAGGCTTAGGCTATGGCACCCCTAGGCTTAGGCTAAGGCTAGGGCTCCCCTAGCCTAAGGCTAGGGGACCACTAAGCTTAGGCTACGGCACCCTTAGGCTTAGGCTAGGGCACCCCTAAGCTTAGGCTAGGGCACCCTTAGGCTTAGGATAGGGCACCCCTAAGCTTAGGCTACGGCACCCCTAGGTTTAGGCTAGGGCACCCCTAGGCTTAGGCTAGGGCACGCCTAGGCTAAGGCTAGGGCACCCCTAGGCTTAGGCTACGGCACGCCTAGGCTTAGGCTAGGGCACCCCTAGTCTTAGGCTAAGGCTAGTGCTCCCCTAGCCTATGGCTGGGGTACCCCTAGGGTTAGGCTAGGGCACCCCTAGGCTTAGGCTAGGGCCACCCCTAGGATTAGGCTAGGGCAGCCATAGTCTTAGGCTAAGGCTAAGGCTCCACTAGTCAAAGGCTAGGGCACACCTAGGCTTAGGCTAGGGCACCCTTAGGCTTAGGCTAGGACACCACTAGGCTTAGGCTAGGTCACCCCTAAGGCTTAGGCTAAGGCTAGGGCCCCCTAGCCTAAGGCTAGGGCACCCCTAGGCTTAAGCTAAGGCACCCCTAGGCTTAGGCTAGGGCACCCGTAGGCTTAGGCTAGGGCACCCCTAAGCATAGGCTAGGGCACCCCTAGGTTTAGGGTAGGGCACCCCTAAGCTTAGGCTAGGGCACCCCTAGGCTTAGGATAAGGCTAGGGCTCCCCTAGCCTAAGGTTAGGGCATCCCTAGGCTTAGGCGAGGGCACCCCTAGGCTTAGGCTAAGGCTAGGGCTCCACTAGACTAAGGCTAGGGCACCCCTAGGCTTAGGGTAGGGCACCCCTAGGCTTAGGGTAGGGCACCCCTCGGCTTAGGCTAGGGCACGCCTAGGCTTAGGCTAGGGCACCCCTAGGCTTAGGCTAAGGCTAGTGTTGCCCTAGCCTAATGCTAGGGCTCCAGTAGACTAAGGCTAGGGCACCCCTAGCCATAGGCTAGGGCACCCCTAGGCTTAGGGTAGGGCACCCCTAGGCTTAGGCTAGGGTACCCCTAAGCTTATGCTAGGGCACCCCTAGGCTTAGGCTTAGGCTAGGGCTAAGCTAGCCTAAGGCTAGGGTAAACCTAGGCTTAAGCTAGGGCACCCCTAGGCTTAGGGTAGGGCACTCCTAGGCTTAGGGTAGGGCACCCCACGGCTTAGTCTAGGTCACGCCTAGGCTTTGGCTAGGGCACCCCTTGGCTTAGGCTAAGGCTAGTGTTCCCCTATCCTAAGGCTAGGGCTCCACTAGACTAAGGCTAGGGCACCCCTACCTTAGGCTAGGGCACCCCTAGGCTTAGGCTAGGGCACCCCTAGGCTTAGGCTAGGGCACCCCTAGGCTTAGGCTAAGGTTAGGGCTCCCCTAGCCTAAGGCTAGGGCACCCCTAGGCTTAGGCTAGGGCACCCCTAGGCTTAGGCTGGGGCACCCCTAGGCTTATGCTAGGGCAACCGTAGGCTTAGGCTAGGGCACCCCTTGGCTTAGGCTAGGGCACCCCTAGGCTTAGGCTAAGGCTAGGGGACCCCTAGGCTTAGGCTAAGGCACCCCTAGGCTTAGGCTAAGGCTAGGTCACCCCTAGGCTTAGGCTAAGGCACCACTAGGCTTAGGCTAGGGCACCCCTAGGCTTAGGCTAGGGTACCCCTAGGCTTAGGCTTAAGCTAGGTCAACCCTAGGCTTAGGTTAAGGCACCACTAGGCTTAGGCTAGGGCACCCCTAGGCTTAGGCTATGGCACACCTAGGCTTAGGCTAGGGCACCCCTAGGCTGAGGCTAGGGCACCCATAGGCTTAGGCTAAGGCTAGGGCTCCCCTAACCTAAGGCTAGGGAACCCCTAGGCTTAGGCTAGGGCAACCCTAGGCTTAAGCTAGGGCACCCGTAGGCTTAGGTTAAGGCTAGGGCTCCCCTATCCTAAGGCTAGGGCACCCCTAGGCTTTGGCTAAGGCACTCCTAGGCTTAGGTTAGGGCACCCCTAGGATTAGGCTAAGGTTAGGGCTCCCCTAGCCTAAACCTAGGGCACCCCTAGGCTTAGGCTAGGGGACCCCTAGGCTTAGGCTAGGGCACCCCTAGGCTTAGGCTAAGGTTGGGGCTCCCCTAGCCTAAGGCTAGGGTACCACTAGGCTTAGGCTAGGGAACCCTTAGGCTTAGGCTAGGGCACCCCTAAGCTTAGGCTAGGGCACCCTTAGGCTTAGGATAGGGCACCCCTAAGCTTAGGCTACGGCACCCCTAGGTTTAGGCTAGGGCACCCCTAGGCTTAGGCTAGGGCACGCCTAGGCTAAGGCTAGGGCACCCCTAGGCTTAGGCTACGGCACGCCTAGGGTTAGGCTGGGGCACCCATAGGCTTAGGCTAAGGCTAGTGCTCCCCTAGCCTAAGGCTAGGGCACCCCTAGGGTTAGGCTAGGGCACCCCTAGGCTTAGGCTAGGGCACCCCTAGGATTAAGCTAGGGCAGCCATAGGCTAAGGCTAAGGCTAGGGCTCCCCTAGTCTAAGGCTAGGGCACACCTAGGCTTAGGCTAGGGCACCCTTAGGCTTATGCTAGGACACCACCAGGCTTAGGCTAGGTCACCCCTAGGCTTAGGCTAAGGCTAGGGCCCCCTAGCCTAGGGCTAGGGCACCCCTAGGTTTAGGCTAGGGCACCCCTAGGCTTAGGCTAGGGCACCCGTAGGCTTAGGCTAGGGCACCCCTATGCATAGGCTAGGGCACCCCTAGGCTTAGGGGAGGGCACCCCTAAGCTTAGGCTAGGGCACCCCTAGGCTTAGGCTAGGGCACCCCTAGGCTTAGGCTAAGGCTAGGGCTCAGCTAGGCTAAGGCTAAGGCACCCCTAGGCTTAGGCTAGGGCACCCCTAAGCTTAGGCTTGGGCACCCCTAGGCTTAGCCTGGGCCCCCCTAGGCTTAGGCTAGGGCACTCCTAGGCTTAGGCTAAGGCAAGGGCTGAGCTAGCCTAAGGCTAAAGCACCCCTAGGCTGAGGCTAGGGCACCTCTAGGCTTAGGGTAGGGCACCCCTAAGCTTAGGCTAGGGCACCCCTAGGCTTAGGAGAAGGCTAGGGCTCCCCTAGCCTAAGGCTAGGGCACCCCTAGGCTTAGGCTTGGGCACCCCTAGGCTTAGGGTAGGGCACCACTAGGCTTAGGCTAGGGCACATCTAGGCTTAGGCTAGGGCACCCCTAGGCTTAGGCTAAAGCTAGGGCTCCACTAGACTAAGGCTAGGGCACCCCTAGACTTAGGCTAGGGCACCCCTAGGCTTAGGCTAGGGCACCCCTAGGCTTAGGCTAGGGCACCCCTAGACTTGGGCTAGGGCACCCCTAGGCTTAGGCTAATGTTAGGGCTCCCCTAGTCTAAGGTTAGGGCACCCCTAGGCTTAGTCTAGGGTACCCCTAGGCTTAGGATAGCGCACCCCAAGGCTTAGGATAGGGCACCCCTAAGCTTAGGCTAGGGCACCCCTATTCTTAGGCTAGGGCACCCCTAGGCTTAGGCTAAGGCTAGGCCTCCTCTAGCCTAAGGCTATGGCACCCCCAGGCTTAGGCTAGGGCACCCCTAGCCTTAGGCTAGGGTATCCCTAAGCTTAGGCTAGGGCACCCCTAGGCTTAGGCTTAGGCTAGGGCTCAGCTAGCCTAAGGCTAGGGTAAGCCTAGGCTTAAGCTAGGGCACCCCTAGGCTTAGGGTAGGGCACCCCTAGGCTTAGGGTAGGGCACCCCTCGGCTTAGGCTAGGGCACGCCTAGGCTTAGGATAGGGCACCCCTGGCTTAGGCTAAGGCTAGTCTTCCCTTAGCCTAAGGCTAGGGCTCCACTAGACTAAGGCTAGGGCACTCCTAGCCATAGGCTAGGACACCCCTAGGCTTAGGCTAGGGCCCCAGTAGGCTTAGGCTAGGGTACCCCTAGGCTTAGGCTAGGGCACCCCTAAGCTTGGGCTAGGGCACCCCTAGGCTTAGGCTAAGGTTAGGGCTCCCCTAGCCTAAGGCTAGGCACCCCTAGGCTTAGGCTAGGGCACCCCTAGGCTTAGGATAGGGCACCACTGGATTAGGCTAGGGCACCCCTAGGCTTAGGCTAAGGCTAGTGTTGCCCTAGCCTAATGCTAGGGCTCCAGTAGACTAAGGCTAGGGCACCCCTAGCCATAGGCTAGGGCACCCCTAGGCATAGGGTAGGGCACCCCTAGGCTTAGGCTAGGGTACCCCTAGGCTTAGGCTAGGGCACCCCTAGGCTTAGGCTTAGGCTAGGGCTAAGCTAGCCTAAGGCTAGGGTAAACCTAGGCTTAAGCTAGGGCACCCCTAGGCTTAGGGTAGGGCACTCCTAGGCTTAGGGTAGGGCACCCCACGGCTTAGTCTAGGTCACGCCTAGGCTTTGGCTAGGGCACCCCTTGGCTTAGGCTAAGGCTAGTGTTCCCCTATCCTAAGGCTAGGGCTCCACTAGACTAAGGCTAGGGCACCCCTACCTTAGGCTAGGGCACCCCTAGGCTTAGGCTAGGGCACCCCTAGGCTTAGGCTAGGGCACCCCTAGGCTTAGGCTAAGGTTAGGGCTCCCCTAGCCTAAGGCTAGGGCACCCCTAGGCTTAGGATAGGGCATCACTAGGATTAGGCTAGGGCACCCCTAGGCTTAGGCTAAGGCTAGGGCTCCCCTAGCCTAAGGCTCGGGCACCCCTAGGCTTAGGCTAGGGCACCCCTAGGCTAAGGCTAGGGCACCCCTAGGCTTAGGCTAGGGCACCCCTAGGCTTACGCTAGCGCACCCCTAAGCTTAGGCTAGTGCACCCCTATTCTTAGGCTAGGGCACCCCTAGGCTTAGGCTAGGGCACCCCTAAGCTTAGGCTAGGGCACACCTAGTCTTAGGCTAGGGCACCCCTAGGCTTAGGCTAAGGCTAGGGCTCCCCTAGTCTAAGGCTAGGGCACCCCTATGCATAGGCTAGGGCACCCCTAGGCTTAGGCTAGGGCACCCCTAGGCTTAGGCTAGGGCAGCCATTGGCTTAGGCTAAGTCTCGGGCTCTTCTATCCTAAGGCCTGGGCACCCCTAGGCTTAGGCTAGGGCACCCCTAGGCTTAGGCTGGGGCACCCCTAGGCTTATGCTAGGGCACCCGTAGGCTTAGGCTAGGGCACCCCTTGGCTTAGGCTAGGGCACCCCTAGGCTTAGGCTAAGGCTAGGGGACCCCTAGGCTTAGGCTAAGGCACCCGTAGGCTTAGGCTAAGGCTAGGTCACCCCTAGGCTTAGGCTAAGGCACCACTAGGCTTAGGCTAGGGCACCCCTAGGCTTAGGCTAGGGCACCCCTAGGCTTAGGCTTAAGCTAGGTCAACCCTAGGCTTAGGTTAAGGCACCACTAGGCTTAGGCTAGGGCACCCCTAGGCTTAGGCTATTGCACTCCTAGGCTTAGGCTAGGGCACCCCTAGGCTGAGGCTAGGGCACCCATAGGCTTAGTCTAAGGCTAGGGCTCCCCTAACCTAAGGCTAGGGAACCCCTAGGCTTAGGCTAGGGCAACCCTAGGCTTAAGCTAGGGCACCCGTAGGCTTAGGTTAAGGCTAGGGCTCCCCTATCCTAAGGCTAGGGCACCACTAGGCTTTGGCTAAGGCACTCCTAGGCTTAGGTTAGGGCACCCCTAGGATTAGGCTAAGGTTAGGGCTCCCCTAGCCTAAACCTAGGGCACCCCTAGGCTTAGGCTAGGGGACCCCTAGGCTTAGCCTCGGGCACCCCTAGGCTTAGGCTAAGGTTGGGGCTCCCCTAGCCTAAGGCTAGGGTACCACTAGGCTTAGGCTAGGGCACCCTTAGGCTTAGGCTAGGGCACCCCTAAGCTTAGGCTAGGGCACCCTTAGGCTTAGGATAGGGCACCCCTAAGCTTAGGCTACGGCACCCCTAGGTTTAGGCTATGGCACCCCTAGGCTTAGGCTAGGGCACGCCTAGGCTAAGGCTAGGGCACCCCTAGGCTTAGGCTACGGCACGCCTAGGGTTAGGCTGTGGCACCCATAGGCTTAGGCTAAGGCTAGTGCTCCCCTAGCCTAAGGCTAGGGCACCCCTAGGGTTAGGCTAGGGCACCCCTAGGCTTAGGCTAGGGCACCCCTAGGATTAAGCTAGGGCAGCCATAGGCTAAGGCTAAGGCTAGGGCTCCCCTAGTCTAAGGCTAGGGCACACCTAGGCTTAGGCTAGGGCACCCTTAGGCTTATGCTAGGACACCACCAGGCTTAGGCTAGGTCACCCCTAGGCTTAGGCTAAGGCTAGGGCCCCCTAGCCTAGGGCTAGGGCACCCCTAGGCTTAGGCTAGGGCACCCCTAGGCTTAGGCTAGGGCACCCGCAGGCTTAGGCTAGGGCACCCCTAAGCATAGGCTAGGGCACCCCTAGGCTTAGGGGAGGGCACCCCTAAGCTTAGGCTAGGGCACCCCTAGGCTTAGGCTAAGGCTAGGGCTCAGCTAGGCTAAGGCTAGGGCACCCCTAGGCTTAGGCTAGGGCACCCCTAGGCTTAGGCTTAAGCTAGGTCAACCCTAGGCTTAGGTTAAGGCACCACTAGGCTTAGGCTAGGGCACCCCTAGGCTTAGGCTATGGCACTCCTAGGCTTAGGCTAGGGCACCCCTAGGCTGAGGCTAGGGCACCCATAGGCTTAGGCTAAGGCTAGGGCTCCCCTAACCTAAGGCTAGGGAACCCCTAGGCTTAGGCTAGGGCAACCCTAGGCTTAAGCTAGGGCACCCGTAGGCTTAGGTTAAGGCTAGGGCTCCCCTATCCTAAGGCTAGGGCACCCCTAGGCTTTGGCTAAGGCACTCCTAGGCTTAGGTTAGGGCACCCCTAGGATTAGGCTAAGGTTAGGGCTCCCCTAGCCTAAACCTAGGGCACCCCTAGGCTTAGGCTACGGGACCCCTAGGCTTAGGCTAGGGCACCCCTAGGCTTAGGCTAAGGTTGGGGCTCCCCTAGCCTAAGGCTAGGGTACCACTAGGCTTAGGCTAGGGCACCATTAGGCTTAGGCTAGGGCACCCCTAAGCTTAGGCTAGGGCACCCTTAGGCTTAGGATAGGGCACCCCTAAGCTTAGGCTACGGCACCCCTAGGTTTAGGCTAGGGCACCCCTAGGCTTAGGCTAGGGCACGCCTAGGCTTAGGCTACGGCACGCCTAGGGTTAGGCTGGGGCACCCATAGGCTTAGGCTAAGGCTAGTGCTCCCCTAGCCTAAGGCTAGGGCACCCCTAGGGTTAGGCTAGGGCACCCCTAGGCTTAGGCTAGGGCACCCCTAGGATTAAGCTAGGGCAGCCATAGGCTAAGGCTAAGGCTAGGGCTCCCATAGTCTAAGGCTAGGGCACACCTAGGCTTAGGCTAGGGCACCCTTAGGCTTATGCTAGGACACCACCAGGCTTAGGCTAGGTCACCCCTAGGCTTAGGCTAAGGCTAGGGCCCCCTAGCCTAGGGCTAGGGCACCCCTAGGCTTAGGCTAGGGCACCCCTAGGCTTAGGCTAGGGCACCCGTAGGCTTAGGCTAGGGCACCCCTAAGCATAGGCTAGGGCACCCCTAGGCTTAGGGGAGGGCACCCCTAAGCTTAGGCTAGGGCACCCCTAGGCTTAGGCTAGGGCACCCCTAGGCTTAGGCTAAGGCTAGGGCTCAGCTAGGCTAAGGCTAGGGCACCCCTAGGCTTAGGCTAGGGCACCCCTAAGCTTAGGCTTGGGCACCCCTAGGCTTAGGCTAGGGCCCCCCTAGGCTTAGGCTAGGGCACTCCTAGGCTTAGGCTAAGGCAAGGGCTGAGCTAGCCTAAGGCTAAAGCACCCCTAGGCTGAGGCTAGGGCACCTCTAGGCTTAGGGTAGGGCACCCCTAAGCTTAGGCTAGGGCACCCCTAGGCTTAGGAGAAGGCTAGGGCTCCCCTAGCCTAAGGCTAGGGCACCCCTAGGCTTAGGCTAGGGCACCCCTAGGCTTAGGGTAGGGCACCACTAGGCTTAGGCTAGGGCACATCTAGGCTTAGGCTAGGGCACCCCTAGGCTTAGGCTACGGCACGCCTAGGGTTAGGCTGGGGCACCCATAGGCTTAGGCTAAGGCTAGTGCTCCCCTAGCCTAAGGCTAGGGCACCCCTAGGGTTAGGCTAGGGCACCCCTAGGCTTAGGCTAGGGCACCCCTAGGATTAAGCTAGGGCACCCCTAAGCTTAGGCTTGGGCACCCCTAGGCTTAGGCTAGGGCCCCCCTAGGCTTAGGCTAGGGCACTCCTAGGCTTAGGCTAAGGAAAGGGCTGAGCTAGCCTAAGGCTAAAGCACCCCTAGGCTGAGGCTAGGGCACCTCTAGGCTTAGGGTAGGGCACCCCTAAGCTTAGGCTAGGGCACCCCTAGGCTTAGGAGAAGGCTAGGGCTCCCCTAGCCTAAGGCTAGGGCACCCCTAGGCTTAGGCTAGGGCACCCCTAGGCTTAGGGTAGGGCACCACTAGGCTTAGGCTAGGGCACATCTAGGCTTAGGCTAGGGCACCCCTAGGCTTAGGCTAAAGCTAGGGCTCCACTAGACTAAGGTTAGGGCACCCCTAGACTTAGGCTAGGGCACCCCTAGGCTTAGGCTAGGGCACCCCTAGGCTTAGGCTAATGTTAGGGCTCCCCTAGTCTAAGGTTAGGGCACCCCTAGGCTTAGTCTAGGGTACCCCTAGGCTTAGGATAGCGCACCCCAAGGCTTAGGCTAGGGCACCCCTAAGCTTAGGCTAGGGCACCCCTATTCTTAGGCTAGGGCACCCCTAGGCTTAGGCTAAGGCTAGGCCTCCTCTAGCCTAAGGCTATGGCACCCCTAGGCTTAGGCTAGGGCACCCCTAGCCTTAGGCTAGGGTATCCCTAAGCTTAGGCTAGGGCACCCCTAGGCTTAGACTTAGGCTAGGGCTCAGCTAGCCTAAGGCTAGGGTAAGCCTAGGCTTAAGCTAGGGCACCCCTAGGCTTAGGGTAGGGCACCCCTAGGCTTAGGCTAGGGCCCCAGTAGGCTTAGGCTAGGGTACCCCTAGGCTTAGGCTAGGGCACCCCTAAGCTTGGGCTAGGGCACCCCTAGGCTTAGGCTAAGGTTAGGGCTCCCCTAGCCTAAGGCTAGGCACCCCTAGGCTTAGGCTAGGGCACCCCTAGGCTTAGGATAGGGCATCACTGGATTAGGCTAGGGCACCCCTAGGCTTAGGCTAAGGCTAGGGCTCCCCTAGCCTAAGGCTAGGGCACCCCTAGGCTTAGGATAGGGCACCCCTAGGCTTACGCTAGGGCACCCCTAAGCTTAGGCTAGGGCACCCAAATCTTAGGCTAGGGCACCCCTAGGCTTAGGAAAGGGCACCCCTAAGCTTAGGCTAGGGCACCCCTAGTCTTATGCTAGGGCACCCCTAGACTTAGGCTAAGGCTAGGGCTCCCCTAGTCTAAGGCTAGGGCACCCCTATGCATAGGCTAGGGCACCCCTTGTCTTAGGCTAGGGTACCCTAGTCTTAGGCTAGGGCACCCATAGACTTAAGATAGGGCACCCCTAGGCTTAGGCTAAGGCTAGGGCTCAGCTAGCCTAAGGCTAGGGCACGCCTAGGCTTAGGCTAGGGCACCCCTAGGTTTAGGGTTGGGCATCCCTAGGCTTAGGCTAAGGCTAGGGCTCCACTAGACTAAGGCTAGGGCACCCCTAGGCTTAGGCTAGGGCACCCCCAGTCTTAGGCTAAGGCACCCCTATCCTTAGGCTAGGGCACCCCTAGTCTTAGGCTTCGTCACCCCTAGGCTTGGGCTAGGGCACCACTAGGCTTAGACTAAGGTTAGGGCTCCCCTAACCTAAGGTTAGGGCACCCCTAGGCTTAGGCTAGGGCACCCCTAGGCTTAGGATAGGGCACCCCAAGGCTTAGGCTAGGGCACCCCTAAGCTTAGGCTAGGGCACCCCTAGTCTTAGGCTAAGCACCCCTAGGCTTAGGTTAAGGCTAGGCCTCCTCTAGCCTAAGGCTATGGCACCCCTAGGCTTGGGCTAGGGAACCCCTAGCCTTAGGCTAGGGCATCCCTAAGCTTAGGCAAGGGCACCCCTAGTCTTAGGCTAAGGTTAGGGCTCCCCTAGACTAAGGCTAGGGCACCCCTAGGCTTAGGCTAAGGCACCCCTAGACTTAGGATAGGGCACCACTAGGATTTGGCTAGGGCACCCCTAGGCTTAGGCTAAAGCTAGGGCTCCCCTAGCCTAAGGCTATGGCACCCCTAGGCTTAGGCTAGGGCACCCCTAGGCTTAGGCTAGGGCACCCCTAGGCTTAGGCTAGGGCACTCCTAGGCCTACGCTAGGGCATCCCCTAAGCTTAGGCTAGGGCACCCCTAGTCTTAGGCTAGGGCACCCCTAGGCTTAGGCTAGGGCACCCCTAAGCTTAGGCTAGGGCACCCCTATTCTTAAGCTAGGGCACCCCTAGGCTTAGGCTAAGGCTAGGGCTCCCCTAGTCTAAGGCTAGGGCACCCCTATGCATAGGCTAGGGCACCCCTAGGCTTAGGATAGGGCACCCCAAGGCTTAGGCTAGGGCACCCCTAAGCTTAGGCTAGGGCACCCCTAGTCTTAGGCTAGGGCACCCCTAGGCTTAGGCTAAGGCTAGGCCTCCTCTAGCCTAAGACTATGGCACCCCTAGGCTTAGGCTAGGGCACCCCTAGGCTTGGGCTAGGGCACCCCTAGGCTTCGGCTAGGGCACCCATAGGCTTAGGCTAGGGCACACCTAGGGTTAGGATAGGGCACCACTAGGATTAGGCTAGGGCACCACTAGGCTTAGGCTAAGGCTAGGGCTCCCCTAGCCTAAGGCTAGGGCACCCCTAGGCTTAGGCTAGGGCACCTCTAGGCTTAGGCTACGGCACCCCTAGGCTTAGGCTAGAGCACCCCTAAGCTTAGGCTAGGGCACCCCTAGTCTTAGGCTAGGGTACCCCTAGGCTTAGGCTAGGGCACCCCTAAGCTTAGTCTAGGGCACCCCTAGTCTTATGCTAGGGCACCCCTAGGCTTAGGCTAAGGCTAGGCCTCCTCTAGCCTAAGGCTATCGCACCCCTAGGCTTAGGGTAGGGCACCCCTAGGCTTAGGCTAGGGCACCCCTAGGCTTACGCTAGGGCACCCCTAAGCATAGGCTAGGGCACCCCTAGGCTTAGGCTAGGGCACCCCCAGGCTTAGGCTAGGGCACCCCTAAGCTTAGGCAAATGCACCCCTAGGCTTAGGCTAGGGCACCCCTAGGCTTAGGCTAGGGCACCCCTAGGCTTAGGGTAGGGCACCCCTAGGCTTAGGCTAGGGCACATCTAGGTTTAGGCTAGGGCACCCCTAGGCTTAGGCTAGGGCACCGCTAAACTTAGGCTAGGGCACCCCTATTCTTAAGCTAGGGCAGCCCTAGGCTTAGGCTAAGGCTAGGGCTCCCCTAGTCTAAGGCTAGGGCAACCCTATGCATAGGCTAGGGCACCCCTAGGCTTAGGGTAGGGCACCCCAAGGCTTAGGCTAGGGCACCCCTAAGCTTAGGCTAGGGCACCCCTAGTCTTAGGCTAGGGCACCCCTAGGCTTAGGCTAAGGCTAGGCCTCCTCTAGCCTAAGGCTATGGCACCCCTAGGCTTAGGCTAGGGCACCCCTAGGCTTGGGCTAGGGCACCCCTAGGCTTTGGCTAGGGCACCCATAGGCTTAGGCTAAGGTTAGAGCTCCCCTAGCCTAAAGCTAGGGCACCCCTAGGCTTAGGCTAGGGCACCTCTAGGCTTAGGCTACGGCACCCCTAGGCTTAGGCTAGGGCACCCCTAAGCTTAGGCTAGGGCACCCCTAGTCTTAGGCTAGGGCACCCCTAGGCTTGGGCTAGGGCACCCCTAGGTTAGGCTAAGGTTAGGGCTCCCCTAATTTAAGGTTAGGGCACCCCTCGGCTTAGGCTAGGGTACCCCTAGGCTTAAGATAGTGCACCCCAAGGTTTAGGCTAGGGCACCCCTAAGCTTAGGCTAGGGCACCCCTAGTCTTATGCTAAGCACCCCTAGGCTTAGGCTCAGGCTAGGCCTCCTCTAGCCTAAGGCTATGGCACCCCTAGGCTTAGGCTAGGGCACCCCTAGCCTTAGGCTTGGGCATCCCTAAGCTTAGGCTAGGGCACCCCTAGGCTTAGGCTTAGGCTAGGGCTCAGCTAGCCTATGGCTAGAGTAAGCCTAGGCTTAAGCTAGGGCACCCCTAGGCTTAGGGTAGGGCACCTCTCGGCTTAGCCTAGGGCATGCCTAGGCTTAGGCTAGGGCACCCCTAGGCTTAGGCTAGGGCACCCCTAGGCTTACCCTAGGGCACCCCTAAGCATAGGCTAGGGCACCCCTAGGCTTAGGCTAGGGCACCCCCAGGCTTAGGCTAGGGCACCCCTAAGCTTAGGCTAGGGCACCCCTAGGCTTAGGCTAGGGCACCCCTAGGCTTAGGATAGGGCACCCCAAGGCTTAGGCTAAGGCTAGGGTTCAGCTAGCCTAAGGCTAGGGCACCCCTAGGCTTAGGCTAGGGCACCCCTAGGCTTAGGGTAGGGCACCCCTAGGCTTAGGCTAGGGCACATCTAGGCTTAGGCTAGGGCACCCCTAAGCTTAGGATAAGGCTAGGGCAACACTAGGCTAAGGCCAGGGTACCCCTAGGCTTGGGCTAGGGCACCCCTAGGCTTAGGCTAAGGTTAGGGCTCCCCTAGTCTAAGGTTAGGGCACCCCTAGGCTTAGGCTAGGGTACCACTAGGCTTAGGCTAGGGCACTCCTAGGCTTAGGCTAGGGCACCCCTTGGCTTGGGCTAGGGCACCCCTAGGCTTAGGCTAAGGTTAGGGCTCCCCTAGTCTAAGGTTAGGGCACCCCTAGGCTTAGGCTAGGGTACCCCTAGGCTTAGGATAGGGCACCCCAAGGCTTAGGCTAGGGCACCCCTAGTCTTAGGCTAGGGCACCCCTAGTCTTAGGCTAAGGCTAGGCCTCCTCTAGCCTAAGGCTATGGCACCCCTAGGCTTAGGCTAGGGCACCCCTAGCCATAGGCTAGGGCATCCCTAAGCTTAGGCTAGGGCACCCCTAGGATTAGGCTTAGGCTAGGGCTCAGCTAGCCTAAGGCTAGGGTAAGCCTAGGCTTAAGCTAGGGCACCCCTAGGCTTATGGTAGGGCACCCCTAGGCTTAGGGTAGGGCACCCCTCGGCTTAGGCTGGGGCACGCCTAGGCTTAGGCTAGGGCACCCCTAGGCTTAGGCTAAGGCACCCCTAGGCTTAGGCTAGGGTATCCCTAGGCTTGGGCTAGGGCACCCCTAGGCTTGGGCTAGGGCACCCCTAGGCTTGGGCTAGGGCACCCCTAGGCTTAGGCTAAGGTTAGGGTTCCCCTAGCCTAAGGCTAGGTAACCCCTAGGCTTAGGCTAGGGCACCCCTAGGCTTAGGATAGGGCACCACTAGGATTAGGCTAGGGCACCCCTAGGCTTAGGCTAAGGCTAGGGCTCCCCTCGCCTAAGGCTAGGGCAACCCTAGGCTTAGCCTAGGGCACCCCTAGGCTTAGGCTAGGGCACCCCTTGGCTTAGGTTAGGGCACCCCTAGGGTTAGGCTAAGGCTAGGGCTCCCCTAGCCTAACCCTAGGGCAGCCCTAGGCTTTGGATAGGGCACCCCAAAGCTTAGGTTAGGGCACCCCTAAGCTTAGGCTAGGGCACCCCTAGTCTTAGGCTAGGGCACCCCTAGTCTTAGGCTAAGGCTAGGCCTCCTCTAGCCTAAGGCTATGGCACCCCTAGGCTTAGGCTAGGGCACACCTAGCCATAGGCTAGGGCATCCCTAAGCTTAGGCTTGGGCACCCCTAGGCTTAGGCTTAGGCTAGGGCTCAGCTAGCCTAAGGCTAGGGTAAGCCTAGGCTTAAGCTAGGGCACCCCTAGGCTTATGGTAGGGCACCCCTAGGCTTAGGGTAGGGCACCCCTCGGCTTAGGCTGGGGCACGCCTAGGCTTAGGCTAGGGCACCCCTAGGCTTAGGCTAAGGCACCCCTAGGCTTAGGCTAGGGTACCCCTAGGCTTGGGCTAGGGCACACCTAGGCTTGGGCTAGGGCACCCCTAGGCTTGGGCTAGGGCACCCCTAGGCTTAGGCTAAGGTTAGGGTTCCCCTAGCCTAAGGCTAGGTAACCCCTAGGCTTAGGCTAGGGCACCCCTAGGCTTAGGATAGGGCACCACTAGGATTAGGCTAGGGCACCCCTAGGCTTAGGCTAAGGCTAGGGCTCCCCTCGCCTAAGGCTAGGGCAACCCTAGGCTTAGCCTAGGGCACCCCTAGGCTTAGGCTAGGGCACCCCTTGGCTTAGGCTAGGGCAACCCAAAGGTTAGGCTAAGGCTAGGGCTCCCCTAGCCTAACCCTAGGGCAGCCCTAGGCTTTGGATAGGGCACCCCAAAGCTTAGGCTAGGGCACCCCTAAGCTTAGGCTAGGGCACCCATAGTCTTAGGCTAGGGCACCCCTAGGCTTAGGCTAAGGCTAGGGCTCCTCTAGCCTAAGGCTATGGCACCCCTAGGCTTAGTGTAGGGCACCCCTAAGCTTAGGCTAGGGCATCCCTAGGCTTAGGCTAGGGCACCCCTAGGCTTAGGCTTAGGCTAGGGCTCAGCTAGCCTAAGGCTAGGGCAAGGCTAGGCTTAGGCTTGGGCACCACTAGGGTTAGGGTAGGGCACCCCTCGGCTTAGGCAAGGACACCCCTAGGCTTAGGCTAAAAGTAGGGCTCCCCTAGCCTAAGGCTAGGGCACCCCTAGGTTTAGGCTAGGGCACCCCTAGGCTTAGGATAGGGCACCACTAGAATTAGGCTAGGGCACCCCTAGGCTTAGGCTAAGGCCAGGGTTCCCCTAGCCTAAGGCTAGGGCACCCCTAGGCCTAACCTAGGGCACCCCGAGGGTTGGGCTAGGGCACCCCTAGGCATAGGCTAGGGCACCCCTAGGGTTAGGCTAAGGCTAGAGCTCCCCTAGCCTAACCCTAGGGCACCCCTAGGCTTAGGATAGGGCACCCCAAGGCTTAGGCTAGGGCACCCCTAAGCTTAGGCTAGGGCACCCCTAAGCTTAGGCTAGGGCACCCCTAGGCTTAGGCTAAGGCTAGGGCTCCTCTAGCCTAAGGCTATGGCACCCCTAGGCTTAGGCTAGGGCATCCCTAAGCTTAGGCTATGGCACCCCTAGGCTTAGGCTTAGGCTAGGGCTCAGGTAGCCTAAGGCTAGGGTAAGCCTAGGCTTAGGCTAGGGCAGCCCTAGGCTTAGGGAAGGACACCCCTAGGCTTAGGGTAGGGCACCCCTTGGCTTAGGCTAGGGCACCCCTAGGCTTAGGATAGGGCACCCCTAGGCTTAGGCTAAGGCTAGGGCTCAGCTAGCCTAAGGCTAGGGCACCCCTAGGCTTAGGCTAGGGCACCCCTAGGCTTAGGGTAGGGCACCCCTAGGCTTAGGCTAGGGCACATCTAGGCTTAGGCTAGGGCACCCCTAGGCTTAGGATACGGCACCCCAAGGCTTAGGCTAGGGCACCCCTAAGCTTAGGCTAGGGCATCCCTAAGCTTATGCTAGGGCACCCTTAGTCGTTGGATAGGGCACCCCTAAGCTTAGGCTACGGCACCCCTAGGTTTAGCCTAGGGCACCCCTAGGCTTAGGCTAGGGCACGCCTAGGCTAAGGCTAGGGCACCCCTAGGCTTAGGCTACGGCACGCCTAGGCTTAGGCTAGGGCACCCCTAGGCTTAGGCTAAGGCTAGTGCTCCCATAGCATAAGGCTACGGCACCCCTACGGTTAGGCTAGGGAACCCCTAGGATTAGGCTAAGGCTAGGGCTCCTCTAGCCTAAGGCTATGGCACCCCTAAGCTTAGTCTAGGGCACCCCTAGGCTTAGGCTAGGGCATCCCTAGGCTTAGGCTAGGGCACCCCTAGGCTTAGGCTAGGACACCCCTAGGCTTAGGCTAGGGTACCCCTAGGCTTAGGGTAAGGCTAGGCCTCCTCTAGCCTAAGGCTATGGCACCCTAGGCTTAGGCTAGGGCATCCCTAAGCTTAGACTATGGCACCCCTAGGCTTAGGCTTAGGCTAGGGCTCAAATAGCCTAAGGCTAGGGTAAGCCTAGGCTTAGGCTAGGGCACCCCTAGGCTTAGGGTAGGGCACCCCTCGGCTTACGCTAGGGCACCCCTAGGCTTAGGCTGGGGCAACCCTAGGCTTAGGCTTAGGCTAGTGTTCCCCTAGCCTAAGGCTAGGGCACCCCTAGGCTTAGGCTAGGGCACCCCTAGGCTTAGGTTTAGGCTAGGGCTCCCCTAGCCTAAGGCTAGGGCACCCCTAGGCTTAGGCTAGGGCACCCCTAGGCTTAGGCTAGGGCACCCCTAGGCTTAGGGTAAGGCTAGGCCTCCTCTAGCCTAAGGCTATGGCACCCCTAGGCTTAGGCTAGGGCATCCCTAAGCTTAGGCTATGGCACCCCTAGGCTTAGGCTTAGGCTAGGGCTCAGCTAGCCTAAGGCTAGGGTAAGCCTAGGCTTAGGCTAGGGCACCCCTAGGCTTAGGGTAGGGCACCCCTCGGCTTAGGCTAGGGCACCCCTAGGCTTAGGCTGGGGCAATCCTAGGCTTAGGCTTAGGCTAGTGTTCCCCTAGCCTAAGTCTAGGGCACCCCTAGGCTTAGGCTAGGGCACCCCTAGGCTTAGGTTTAGGCTAGGGCTCCGCTAACCTAAGGCTAGGGTAAGCCTAGGCTTAGGCTAGGGCAGCCCTAGGCTTAGGGTAGGACACCCCTAGGCTTAGGGTAGGGCACCCCTTGGCTTAGGCTAGGGCACCCCTAGGCTTAGGATAGGGCACCCCTAGGCTTAGGCTAAGGCTAGGGCTCCCCTAGCCTAACCCTAGGGCACCTCTAGGCTTAGGATAGGGCACCACAAGGCTTAGGCTAGGGCACCCAAAGCTTAGGCTAGGGCACCCCTAGTCTTAGGCTAGGGCACCCCAAGTCTTAGGCTAAGCCTGGCCTCCTCTAGCCTAAGGCTATGGCACCTCTAGGCTTAGGCTAGGGCATCCCTAAGCTTAGGCTATGGTACCCCTAGGCTTAGGCTTAGGCTAGGGCTCAACTCGCCTAAGGCTAGGGTAAGCATAGGCTTAGGCTAGGGCACCCCTAGGCTTAGGGTAGGGCACCCCTAGGCTTAGGGTAGGGCACCCCTCGGATTAGGCTTGGGCACCCCTAGGCTTAGGCTAGGGCAACCCTAGGCTTAGGCTTAGGCTAGTGTTCCCCTAGCCTAAGGCTAGGGCACCCCTAGGCTTAGGCTAGGGCACCCCTAGGCTTAGGCTTAGGCTAGGGCTCAGCTAGCCTAAGGCTAGGGTAAACCTAGGCTTAGGCTAGGGTAGCCCTAGGCTTAGGGTAGGACACCCCTAGGCTTAGGCTAGGGCACTCCTAGGCTTACGCTAGGGCACCCCTAAGCTTAGGCTAGGGCACCCCTAGTCTTAGGCTAGGGCACCCCACGTCTTAGGCTAAGCCTGGCCTCCTCTAGCCTAAGGTTATGGCACCTCTAGGCTTAGGCTAGGGAACCCCTAAGCTTAGGCTAGGGCACCCCTATTCTTAAGCTAGGGCACCCCTAGGCTTAGGCTAAGGCTAGGGCACCCCTAGTCTAAGGCTAGGGCACCCCTATGCATAGGCTAGGGCACCCCTAGGCTTAGGATAGGGCACCCCAAGGCTTAGGCTAGGGCACCCCTAAGCTTAGGCTAGGGCACCCCTAGTCTTAGGCTAGGGCACCCCTAGGCTTAGGCTAAGGCTAGGCCTCCTCTAGCCTAAGACTATGGCACCCCTAGGCTTAGGCTAGGGCACCCCTAGGCTTGTGCTAGGGCACCCCTAGGCTTGGGCTAGGGCACCCCTAGGCTTAGGCTAAGGTTAGAGCTCCCCTAGCCTAAAGCTAGGGCACCCCTAGGCTTAGGCTAGGGCACACCTAGGCTTAGGATAGGGCACCACTAGGATTAGGCTAGGGCACCACTAGGCTTAGGCTAGGGCACCTCTAGGCTTAGGCTACGGCACCCCTAGGCTTAGGCTAGAGCACCCCTAAGCTTAGGCTAGGGCACCCCTAGTCTTAGGCTAGGGTACCCCTAGGCTTAGGCTAGGGCACCCCTAAGCTTAGTCTAGGGCACCCCTAGTCTTATGCTATGGCACCCCTAGGCTTAGGCTAAGGCTAGGGCTCCCCTAGTCTAAGGCTAGGGTACCCCTATGCATAGGCTAGGGCACCCCTAGTCTTAGGCTAGGGCACCCCTAGGCTTAGGATAGGGCACCCCTAGGCTTAGGCTAAGGCTAGGGCTCAGCTAGCCTAAGGCTAGGGCACCCCAAAGATTAGGCTAGGGCACCCCTAGGCTTAGAGTAATGCACCCCTAGACTTAGGCTAGGGTACATCTAGGCTTAGGCTAGGGCATCCCTAGGCTTAGGCTAAGGCTAGGGCTCCACTAGACTAAGGCTAGGGCACCCCTAGGCTTAGGCTAGGGCACCCCTAGTCTTAGGCTAGGGCACCCCTAAGCTTGGGCTAGGGCACCCCTAGGCTTGGGCTAGGGCACCCCTAGGTTAGGCTAAGGTTAGGGCTCCCCTAATTTAAGGTTAGGGCACCCCTCTGCTTAGGCTAGGGTACCCCTAGGCTTAAGATAGGGCACCCCAAGGTTTAGGCTAGGGCACCCCTAAGCTTAGGCTAGGGCACCCCTAGTCTTAGGCTAAGCACCCCTAGGCTTAGGCTAAGGCTAGGCCTCCTCTAGCCTAAGGCTATCGCACCCCTAGGCTTAGGCTAGGGCACCCCTAGGCTTAGGCTAGGGCACCCCTAGGCTTACGCTAGGGCACCCCTACGCATAGGCTATGGCACCCCTAGGTTTAGGCTAGGGCACCCCCAGGCTTAGGCTAGGGCACCCCTAAGCTTAGGCAAGTGCACCCCTAGGCTTAGGCTAGGGCACCCCTAGGCTTAGGATAGGGCACCCCTAGGCTTAGGCTAAGGCTATGGCTCAGCTAGCCTAAGGCTAGGGTACCCCTAGGCTTAGGGTAGGGCACCCCTAGGCTTAGGCTAGGGCACATCTAGATTTAGGCTAGGGCACCCTAGGTTTAGGATAAGGCTAGGGCAACACTAGGCTAAGGCCAGGGCACCCCTAGGCTTAGGCTAGGGCACCCCTAGACTTAGGCTATGGCACCCCTAGGCTTAAACTAGGGCACCCCTAGGCTTGGGCTAGGCTACCCCTAGGCTTAGGCTAAGGTTAGGGCTCCCGTAGTCTAAGGTTAGGGCACCCCTAGGCTTAGGCTAGGGTACCCCTCGGCTTAGGCTAGGGCACCCCTAGGCTTAGGCTAGGGCACACCTTGGCTTGGGCTAGGGCACCCCTAGGCTTAGGCTAAGGTTAGGGCTCCCCTAGTCTAAGGTTAGGGCACCCCTACGCTTAGGCTAGGGTACCCCTAGGCTTAGGATAGGGCACCCCAAGGCTTAGGCTAGGGCACCCCTAAGCTTAGGCTAGGGCACCCCTAGTCTTAGGCTAGGGCACCCCTAGTCTTAGGCTAAGGCTAGGCCTCCTCTAGCCTAAGGCTATGGCACCCCTAGGCTTAGGCTAGGGCACCCCTAGCCGTAGGCTAGGGCATCCCTTAGCTTAGGCTAGGGCACCCCTAGGCTTAGTCTTAGACTAGGGCTCAGCTAGCCTAAGGCTAGGGTAAGCCTAGGCTTAAGCTAGGGCAGCCCTAGGCTTAGGGTAGGGCACCCCTAGGCTTGGGCTAGGGCACCCCTAGGTTAGGCTAAGGTTAGGGCTCCCCTAATTTAAGGTTAGGGCACCCTTCTGCTTAGGCTAGGGTACCCCTAGGCTTAAGATATGGCACCCCAAGGTTTAGGCTAGGGCACCCCTAGGCTTAGGCTAGGGCACCCCTAGGCTTAGGCTAAGGTTAGGGCTCCCCTAGACTAAGGCTAGGGCACCCCTAGGCTTAGGCTAGGGCACCCCTAGGCTTAGTATAGGGCACCACTAGGATTAGGCTAGGGTACCCCTAGGCTTAGGCTAAAGCTAGGGCTCCCCTAGCCTAAGGCTAGGGCACCCCTAGGCTTAGGCTAGGGCCCCCCTAGGCTTAGGCTAGGGCACCCCTAGGCTTACGCTAGGGCACCCCTAAGCTTAGGCTAGGGCACCCCTAGGCTTAGGCTAGGGCACCGCTAAGCTTAGGCTAGGGCACCCCTATTCTTAAGCTAGGGAAGCCCCAGGCTTAGGCTTAGGCTAGGGCACCCCTAGGCTTAGGGTAGGGCACACCAAGGCTTAGGCTAGGGCACCCCTAAGCTTAGGCTAGGGCACCCCTAGTCTTAGGCTAGGGCACCCCTAGGCTTAGTCTAAGGCTAGGCCTCCTCTAGCCTAAGGCTATGGCACCCCTAGGCTTAGGCTAGGGCACCCCTAGGCTTGGGCTAGGGCACCCCTAGGCTTAGGCTAAGGTTAGAGCTCCCCTAGCCTAAAGCTAGGGCACCCCTAGGCTTAGGCTAGGGCACACCTAGGCTTAGGATAGGGCACCACTAGGATTAGGATAGGGCACCCCTAGGCTTAGGCTAAGGCTAGGGCTCCCCTAGCCTAAGGCTAGGGCACCCCTAGGCTTAGGCTAGGGCACCTCTAGGCTTAGGCTACGACACCCCCAGGCTTAGGCTAGGGCACCCCTAAGCTTAGGCTAGGGCACCCATAGTCTTAGGCTAGGGTACCCCTAGGCTTAGGCTAGGGCACGCCTAAGCTTAGTCTAGGGCACCCCTAGTCTTATGCTAGGGCACCCCTAGGCTTAGGCTAAGGCTAGGGCTCAGCTAGCCTAAGGCTAGGGCACCCCAAAGCTTAGGCTAGGGCACCCCTAGGCTTAGGGTAGGGCACCCCTAGGCTTAGGCTAGGGCACATCTAGGCTTAGGCTAGGGCATCCGAGGCTTAGGCTAAGGCTAGGGCTCCACTAGACTAAGGCTAGGGCACCCCTAGGCTTAGGCTAGGTCACCCCTAGTCTTAGGCTAGGGCACCCCTAGGCTTGGGCTAGGGCACCCCTAGGTTAGGCTAAGGTTAGGGCTCCCCTAATTTAAGGTTAGGGCACCCCTCGGGTTAGGCTAGGGTACCCCTAGGCTTAAGATAGTGCACCCCAAGGTTTAGGCTAGGGCACCCCTAAGCTTAGGCTAGGGCACCCCTAGTCTTAGGCTTGGGCATCCCTAAGCTTAGGCTAGGGCACCCCTAGGCTTAGGCTTAGGCTAGGGCTCAGCTAGCCTAAGGCTAGAGTAAGCCTAGGCTTAAGCTAGGGCACCCCTAGGCTTAGGGTAGGGCACCCCTCGGCTTAGGCTAGGGCATGCCTAGGCTTAGGCTAGGGCACCCCTAGGCTTAGGCTAGGGCACCCCTAGGCTTACCCTAGGGCACCCCTAAGCATAGGCTAGGGCACCCCTTGGCTTAGGCTAGGGCACCCCCAGGCTTAGGCTAGGGCACCCCTAAGCTTAGGCTAGGGCACCCCTAGGCTTAGGCTAGGGCACCCCTAGGCTTAGGATAGGGCACCCCAAGGCTTAGGCTAAGGCTAGGGCTCAGCTAGCCTAAGGCTAGGGCACCCCTAGGCTTAGGCTAGGGAACCCCTAGGCTTAGGGTAGGGCACCCCTAGGCTTAGGCTAGGGCACATCTAGGCTTAGGCTAGGGCACCCCTAGGCTTAGGATAAGGCTAGGGCAACACTAGGCTAAGGCCAGGGCACCCCTAGGCTTGGGCTAGGGCACCCCTAGGCTTAGGCTAAGGTTAGGGCTCCCCTAGTCTAAGGTTAGGGCACCCCTAGGCTTAGGCTAGGGTACCACTAGGCTTAGGCTAGGGCACCCCTAGGCTTAGGCTAGGGCACCCCTTGGCTTGGGCTAGGGCACCCCTAGGCTTAGGCTAAGGTTAGGGCTCCCCTAGTCTAAGGTTAGGGCACCCCTAGGCTTAGGCTAGGGTACCCCTAGGCTTAGGATAGGGCACCCCAAGGCTTAGGCTAGGGCACCCCTAGTCTTAGGCTAGGGCACCCCTAGTCTTAGGCTAAGGCTAGGCCTCCTCTAGCCTAAGGCTATGGCACCCCTAGGCTTAGGCTAGGGCACCCCTAGCCATAGGCTAGGGCATCCCTAAGCTTAGGCTAGGGCACCCCTAGGCTTAGGCTTAGGCTAGGGCTCAGCTAGCCTAAGGCTAGGGTAAGCCTATGCTTAAGCTAGGGCACCCCTAGGCTTATGGTAGGGCACCCCTAGGCTTAGGGTAGGGCACCCCTCGGCTTAGGCTGGGGCACGCCTAGGCTTAGGCTAGGGCACCCCTAGGCTTAGGCTAAGGCACCCCTAGGCTTAGGCTAGGGTACCCCTAGGCTTGGGCTAGGGCACCCCTAGGCTTGGGCTAGGGCACCCCTAGGCTTGGGCTAGGGCACCCCTAGGCTTAGGCTAAGGTTAGGGTTCCCCTAGCCTAAGGCTAGGTAACCCCTAGGCTTAGGCTAGGGCACCCCTAGGCTTAGGATAGGGCACCACTAGGATTAGGTTAGGGCACCCCTAGGCTTAGGCTAAGGCTAGGGCTCCCCTCGCCTAAGGCTAGGGCAACCCTAGGCTTAGCTTAGGGCACCCCTAGGCTTAGGCTAGGGCACCCCTTGGCTTAGGCTAGGGCACCCCTAGGGTTAGGCTAAGGCTAGGGCTCCCCTAGCCTAACCCTAGAGCAGCCCTAGGCTTTGGATAGGGCACCCCAAAGCTTAGGCTAGGGCACCCCTAAGCTTAGGCTAGGGCACCCATAGTCTTAGGCTAGGGCAACCCTAGGCTTAGGCTAAGGCTAGGGCTCCTCTAGCCTAAGGCTATGGCACCCCTAGGCTTAGTGTAGGGCACCCCTAGGCTTAGGCTAGGGCATCCCTAGGCTTAGGCTAGGGCACCCCTAGGCTTAGGCTTAGGCTAGGGCTCAGCTAGCCTAAGGCTAGGGCAAGGCTAGGCTTAGGCTTGGGCACCACTAGGGTTAGGGTAGGGCACCCCTCGGCTTAGGCAAGGACACCCCTAGGCTTAGGCTAAAACTAGGGCTCCCCTAGCCTAAGGCTAGGGCACCCCTAGGCTTAGGCTAGGGCACCCCTAGGCTTAGGATAGGGCACCACTAGGATTAGGCTAGGGCACCCCTAGGCTTAGGCTAAGGCCAGGGTTCCCCTAGCCTAAGGCTAGGGCACCACTAGGCCTAACCTAGGGCACCCCTAGGGTTAGGCTAGGGCACCCCTAGGCATAGGCTAGGGCACCCCTAGTGTTAGGCTAAGGCTAGAGCTCCCCTAGCCTAACCCTAGGGCACCCCTAGGCTTAGGATAGGGCACCCCAAGGCTTAGGCTAGGGCACCCCTAAGCTTAGGCTAGGGCACCCCTAAGCTTAGGCTAGGGCACCCCTAGGCTTAGGCTAAGGCTAGGGCTCCTCTAGCCTAAGGCTATGGCACCCCTAGGCTTAGGCTAGGGCATCCCTAAGCTTAGGCTATGGCACCCCTAGGCTTAGGCTTAGGCTAGGGCTCAGGTAGCCTAAGGCTAGGGTAAGCCTAGGCTTAGGCTAGGGCAGCCCTAGGCTTAGGGAAGGACACCCCTAGGCTTAGGGTAGGGCACCCCTTGGCTTAGGCTAGGGCACCCCTAGGCTTAGGATAGGGCACCCCTAGGCTTAGGCTAAGGCTAGGGCTCAGCTAGCCTAAGGCTAGGGCACCCCTAGGCTTAGGCTAGGGCACCCCTAGGCTTAGGGTAGGGCACCCCTAGGCTTAGGCTAGGGCACATCTAGGCTTAGGCTAGGGCACCCCTAGGCTTAGGATACGGCACCCCAAGGCTTAGGCTAGGGCACCCCTAAGCTTAGGCTAGGGCATCCCTAAGCTTATGCTAGGGCACCCTTAGTCGTTGGATAGGGCACCCCTAAGCTTAGGCTACGGCACCCCTAGGTTTAGCCTAGGGCACCCCTAGGCTTAGGCTAGGGCACGCCTAGGCTAAGGCTAGGGCACCCCTAGGCTTAGGCTACGGCACGCCTAGGCTTAGGCTAGGGCACCCCTAGGCTTAGGCTAAGGCTAGTGCTCCCATAGCATAAGGCTACGGCACCCCTAGGGTTAGGCTAGGGCACCCCTAGGATTAGGCTAAGGCTAGGGCTCCTCTAGCCTAAGGCTATGGCACCCCTAAGCTTAGTCTAGGGCACCCCTAGGCTTAGGCTAGGGCATCCCTAGGCTTAGGCTAGGGCACCCCTAGGCTTAGGCTAGGACACCCCTAGGCTTAGGCTAGGGCACCCCTAGGCTTAGGGTAAGGCTAGGCCTCCTCTAGCCTAAGGCTATGGCACCCCTAGGCTTAGGCTAGGGCATCCCTAAGCTTAGACTATGGCACCCCTAGGCTTAGGCTTAGGCTAGGGCTCAAATAGCCTAAGGCTAGGGTAAGCCTAGGCTTAGGCTAGGGCACCCCTAGGCTTAGGGTAGGGCACCCCTCGGCTTACGCTAGGGCACCCCTAGGCTTAGGCTGGGGCAACCCTAGGCTTAGGCTTAGGCTAGTGTTCCCCTAGCCTAAGGCTAGGGCACCCCTAGGCTTAGGCTAGGGCACCCCTAGGCTTAGGTTTAGGCTAGGGCTCCCCTAGCCTAAGGCTAGGGCACCCCTAGGCTTAGGCTAGGGCACCCCTAGGCTTAGGCTAGGGCACCCCTAGGCTTAGGCTAGGGCACCCCTAGGCTTAGGGTAAGGCTAGGCCTCCTCTAGCCTAAGGCTATGGCACCCCTAGGCTTAGGCTAGGGCATCCCTAAGCTTAGGCTATGGCACCCCTAGGCTTAGGCTTAGGCTAGGGCTCAGCTAGCCTAAGGCTAGGGTAAGCCTAGGCTTAGGCTAGGGCACCCCTAGGCTTAGGGTAGGGCACCCCTCGGCTTAGGCTAGGGCACCCCTAGGCTTAGGCTGGGGCAACCCTAGGCTTAGGCTTAGGCTAGTGTTCCCCTAGCCTAAGGCTAGGGCACCCCTAGGCTTAGGCTAGGGCACCCCTAGGCTTAGGCTTAGGCTAGGGCTCCACTAACCTAAGGCTAGGGTAAGCCTAGGCTTAGGCTAGGGCAGCCCTAGGCTTAGGATAGGGCACCCCTAGGCTTAGGCTAAGGCTAGGGCTCCCCTAGCCTAACCCTAGGGCACCTCTAGGCTTAGGATAGGGCACCCCAAGGCTTAGGCTAGGGCACCCAAAGCTTAGGCTAGGGCACCCCTAGTCTTAGGCTAGGGCACCCCCAGTCTTAGGCTAAGCCTGGCCTCCTCTAGCCTAAGGCTATGGCACCTCTAGGCTTAGGCTAGGGCATCCCTAAGCTTAGGCTATGGTACCCCTAGGCTTAGGCTTAGGCTAGGGCTCAGCTAGCCTAAGGCTAGGGTAAGCCTAGGCTTAGGCTAGGGCACCCCTAGGCTTAGGGTAGGGCACCCCTAGGCTTAGGGTAGGGCACCCCTCGGCTTAGGCTTGGGCACCCCTAGGCTTAGGCTAGGGCAACCCTAGGCTTAGGCTTAGGCTAGTGTTCCCCTAGCCTAAGGCTAGGGCACCCCTAGGCTTAGGCTAGGGCACCCCTAGGCTTAGGCTTAGGCTAGGGCTCAGTTAGCCTAAGGCTAGGGTAAGCCTAGGCTTAGGCTAGGGTAGCCCTAGGCTTAGGGTAGGACACCCCTAGGCTTAGGGTAGGGCACCCCTTGGCTTAGGGTAGGGCACCCCTAGGGTTAGGGTAGGGCACCCCGCGGCTTAAGCTTGGACACCCCTAGGCTTAGGCTAAATCTATGGCTCCCCTAGCCTAAGGCTAGGGCACCCCTAGGCTTAGGCTAGGGCACCCCTAGGCTTAGGCTAGGGCACCCCTTGTCTTAGGGTAAGGCTAGGCCTCCTCTAGCCTAAGGCTATGGCACCCCTAAGCTTAGGCTAGGGCATCCCTAAGCTTAGGCTATCGCACCCCTAGGCTTAGGCTTAGGCTAGGGCTCAGCTAGTCTAAGGCTAGGGTAAGCCTAGGCTTAGGCTAGGGCACCCCTAGGGTTAGGTTAGGGCACCCCTAGGCTTAGGATAGGGCACCCCTCGGCTTAAGCTAGTGCACCCCTAGGCTTAGGCTAGGGCAACCCTAGGCTTAGGCTTAGGCTAGTGTTCCCCTAGCCTAAGGCTAGGGCACCCCTAGGCTTAGGCTAGGGCACCCCTAGGCTTAGGCTTAGGCTAGAGCTCAGCTAGCCTAAGGCTAGGGTAAGCCTAGGCTTAGGCTAGGGCAGCCCTAGGCTTAGGGTAGGACACCCCTAGGCTTAGGGTAGGGCACCCCTTGTCTTAGGCTAGGGCACCCCTAGGCTTAGGATAGGGCACCCCTAGGCTTAGGCTAAGGCTAGGGCTCCCCTAGCCTAACCCTAGGGCACCCCTAGGCTTAGGATAGGGCACCCCAAGGCTTAGGCTAGGGCACCCCTAAGCTTAGGCTAGGGCACCCCTAGTCTTAAGCTAGGGCACCCCTAGTCTTAGGCTAAGCCTGGCCTCCTCTAGCCTAAGGCTATGGCACCCCTAGGCTTAGGCTAGGGCATCCCTAAGCTTAGGCTATGGTACCCCTAGGCTTAGGCTTAGGCTAGGGCTCAAATAGCCTAAGGCTAGGGTAAGCCTAGGCTTAGGCTAGGGCACCCCTAAGCTTAGGGTAGGGCACCCCTAGGCTTAGGGTAGGGCACCCCTCGGCTTAGGCTAGGGCACCCCTAGGCTTAGGCTAGGGCAACCCTAGGCTTAGGCTTAGGCTAGTGTTCCCCTAGCCTATGACTAGGGCACCCCTAGGCTTAGGCTAGGGCACCCCTAGGCTTAGGCTTAGGCTAGGGCTCAGCTAGCCTAAGGCTAGGGTAATCCTAGGCTTAGGCTATGGCAGCCCTAGGCTTACGGTAGGGCACCCCTTGGCTTAGGCTAGGGCACCCCTAGGCTTAGGATAGGGCACCCCTTGGCTTAGGCTAGGGCACCCCTAGGCTTAGGCTAAGGCTAGGGCTCCCCTAGCCTAACCCTAGGGCACCCCTAGGCTTAGGCTAGGGCACCCCAAGGCTTAGGCTAGGGCACCCCTAAGCTTAGGCTAGGGCACCCCTAGTCTTAGGCTAGGGCACCCCTAGTCTTAGGCTAAGCCTGGCCTCCTCTAGCCTAAGGCTATGGCACCCCTAGGCTTAGGCTAGGGCATCCCTAAGCTTAGGCTATGGTACCCCTAGGCTTAGGCTTAGGCTAGGGCTCAAATAGCCTAAGGCTAGGGTAAGCCTAGGCTTAGGCTAGGGCACCCCTAGGCTTAGGGTAGGGCACCCCTATGCTTAGGGTAGGGCACCCCTCGGCTTAGGCGAGGGCACCCCTAGGCTTAGGCTAGGGCAACCCTAGGCTTAGGCTTAGGCTAGTGTTCCCCTAGCCTATGGCTAGGGCACCCCTAGGCTTAGGCTAGGGCACCCCTAGGCTTAGGCTTAGGCTAGGGCTCAGCTAGCCTAAGGCTAGGGTAATCCTAGGCTTAGGCTATGGCAGCCCTAGGCTTAGGGTAGGGCACCCCTTGGCTTAGGCTATGGCACACCTAGGCTTAGGATAGGGCACCCCTAGGCTTAGGTAAGGCTAGGGCTCAGCTAGCCTAAGGCTAGGGCACCCCTAGGCTTAGGCTAGGGCACCCGTAGGCTTAGGGTAGGGCACCCCTAGGCTTAGGCTATGGCACATCTAGGCTTAGGCTAGGGCACCCCTAGGCTTAGGCTAAGGCTAGGGCTCCCCTCGTGTAAGGCTAGGGCACCACTAGGCTTAGCCTAGGGCACCCCTAGGCTTAGGCTAGGGCACCCCTTGTCTTAGGCTAGGGCACCTCTAGGGTTAGGCTAAGGCTAGGGCTCCCCTAGCCTAACCCTAGGGCATCCTAGGCTTTGGATAGGGCACCCCAAGGCTTAGGCTAGGGCACCCCTAAGCTTAGGCTAGGGCACCCCTAGGCTTAGGCTAGGGCACCCCTAGGCTTAGGGTAGGGCACCCCTAGGCTTAGGCTATGGCACATCTAGGCTTAGGCTAGGGCACCCCTAGGCTTAGGCTAAGGCTAGGGCTCCTCTAGCCTAAGGCTATGGCACCCCTAGGCTTAGTTTAGGGCACCCCTAGGCTTAGGCTAGGGCATCCCTAGGCTTAGGCTAGGGCACCCCTAGGCTTAGGATAGGGCACCACTAGGATTAGGCTAGGGCACCCCTAGGCTTAGGCTAAGGCCAGGGCTCCCCTAGCCTAAGGCTAGGGCACCCCTAGGCCTAACCTAGGGCACCCCTAGGGTTAGGCTAGGGCACCCCTAGGCTTAGGCTAAGGCCAGGGCTCCCCTAGCCTAAGGCTAGGGCACCCCTAGGCCTAACCTAGGGCACCCCTAGGCTTAGGCTAAGGCTAGGCCTCCTCTTGCCTAAGGCTATGGCACCCCTAGGCTTAGGCTAGGGCATCCCTAAGCTTAGGCTATGGCACCCCTAGGCTTAGGCTTAGGCTAGGGCTCAGCTAGCCTAAGGCTAGGGTAAGCCTAGGCTTAGGCTAGGGCACCCCTAGGCTTAGGGTAGGGCACCCCTAGGCTTAGGGTAGAGCACCCCTCGGCTTAGGCTAGGGCACCCCTAGGCTTAGGCTAGTGCAACCCTAGGCTTAGGCTTAGGCTAGTGTTCCCCTAGCCTAAGGCTAGGGGACCCCTAGGCTTAGGCTAGGGCACCCCTAGGCTTAGGCTTAGGCTAGGGCTCAGCTAGCCTAAGGCTAGGGTAAGCCTAGGCTTAGGCTAGGGCAGCCCTAGGCTTAGGGTAGGACACCCCTAGGCTTAGGGTAGGGCACCCCTTGGCTTAGGCTAGGGCACCCCTAGGCTTAGGATAGGGCACCCCTAGGCTTAGGCTAAGGCTAGGGCTCAGCTAGCCTAAGGCTAGGGCACCCCTAGGCTTAGGCTAGGGCACCCCTAGGCTTAGGGTAGGGCACCCCTAGGCTTAGGCTAGGGCACATCTAGGCTTAGGCTAGGGCACCCCTAGGCTTAGGCTAAGGCTAGGGCTCCACTAGACTAAGGCTAGGGCACCCCTAGGCTTAGGCTAGGGCACCCCTAGGCTTAGGCTATGGCACCCCTAGGCTTGGGCTAGGGCACCCCTAGGCTTAAGCTAAGGTTAGGGCTCCCCTAGTCTAAGGTTAGGGCACCCCTAGGCTTAGGCTAGGGTACCCCTAGGCTTAGGATAGGCCACCCCAAGACTTAGGCTAGGGCACCCCTAAGCTTAAGCTAGGGCACCCCTAGTCTTAGGCTTGGGCACCCCTAGGCTTAGGCTAAGGCTAGGCCTCCTCTAGCCTAAGGCTATGGCACCCCTAGGCTTAGGCTAGGGCACCCCTAGCCTTAGGCTAGGGCATCCCTAAGCTTAGGCTAGGGCACCCCTAGGCTTAGGCTTAGGCGAGGGCTCAGCTATCCTAAGGCTAGGGTAAGCCTAGGCTTAAGCTAGGGCACCCCTAGGCTTAGGGTAGGGCACCCCTAGGCTTAGGGTAGGGCACCCTCGGCTTAGGCTAGGGCACCCCTAGGCTTAGGCTAAGGCTAGTGTTCCCCTAGCCTAAGGCTAGGGTTCCACTAGACTAAGGCTAGGGCACCCCTAGCCTTAGGCTAGGGCACCCCTAGGCTTAGGCTAGGGCACCCCTAGGCTTAGGCTAGGGCACCCCTAGGCTTGGGCTAGGGCACTCCTAGGCTTAGGCTAAGGTTAGGGCTCCCCTAGCCTAAGGCTAGGGCACCCCTAGGCTTAGGCTAGGGCACCCCTAGGCTTAGGATAGGGCACCACTAGGATTAGGCTAGGGCACCCCTAGGTTTGGCTAAGGCTAGGGCTCCCCTAGCCTAAGGCTAGGGCACTCCTAGGCTTAGGCTAGGGCACCCCTAGGCTTAGCCTAGGGCACCCCTAGGCTTAGGCTAGGGCACCCCTTGGTTTAGGCTAGGGCACCCTTAGGGTTAGGCTAAGGCTAGGGCTCCCCTAGCCTAACACTAGGGCAGCCCTAGGCTTTGGATAGGGCACCCCAAGGCTTAGGCTAGGGCACCCTAAGCTTAGGCTAGGGCACCCCTAGTCTTAGGCTAGGGCACCCCTAGGCTTAGGCTAAGGCTAGGGCTCCTCTAGCCTAAGGCTATGGTACCCCTAGGCTTAGTCTTGGGCACCCCTAGGCTTAGGCTAGGGCATCCTTAGGCTTTGGCTAGGGCACCCCTAGGCTTAGGCTTAGGTTAGGGCTCAGCTAGCCTAAGGCTAGGGCAAGGCTAGGCTTAGGCTAGGGCACCCCTAGGCTTAGGGTAGGACACCCCTAGGGTTAGGGTAGGGCACCCCTCAGCTTAGGCTAGGACACCCCTAGGCTTAGGCTAAAGCTAGGGCTCCCCTAGCCTAAGGCTCTGGCACCCCTAGGCTTAGCAAAGGGCACCACTAGGATTAGGCTATGGCACCCCTAGGCTTAGGCTAGGGCACCCCTAGCCTTAGGCTAGGGCATCCCTAAGCTTAGGCTAGGGCACCCCTAGGCTTAGGCTTAGGCTAGGGCTCAGCTAGCCTAAGGCTAGGGTAAGCCTAGGCTTAAGCCAGGGCACTCCTAGGCTTAGAGTAGGGCACCCTAGGCTTAGGGTAGGGCACCCCTCAGCTTAGGCTAGGGCACGCCAAGGCTTAGGCTAGGGAACCCCTAGGCTTAGGCTAAGGCTTGTGTTCCCCTAGCCTAAGGCTAGGGTTCCACTAGACTAAGGCTAGGGCACCCCTAGCCTTAGGCTAGGGCACCCCTAGGCTTAGGCTAGGGCACCCCTAGGCTTAGGCTAGGGTACCCCTAGGCTTAGGCTAGGGCACCCCTAGGCTTGGGTTGGGCACCCCTAGGCTTAGGCTAAGGTTAGGGCTCCCCTAGCCTAAGGCTAGGCCACCCCTAGGCTTAGGCTAGGGCACCCCTAGGCTTAGGATAGGGCACCACTAGGATTAGGCTAGGGCACCCCTAGGCTTAGGCTAAGGCTAGGTCTCCCCTAGCCTAAGGCTAGGGCACTCCTAGGCTTAGGCTAGGGCACCCTAGGCTTAGCCTAGGGCACCCCTAGGCTTAGGCTAGGGCACCCCTTGGTTTAGGCAAGGGCACCCCTAGGGTTAGGCTAAGGCTAGGGCTCCCCTAGCCTAACCCTAGGGCAGCCCTAGGCTTTGGATAGGGCACCCCAAGGCTTAGGCTAGGGCACCCCTAAGCTTAGGCTAGGGCACCCCTAGTCTTAGGCTAGGACACCCCTAGGCTTAGGCTAAGGCTAGGGCTCCTCTAGCCTAAGGGTATGGCACCCCTAGGCTTAGTCTAGGGCACCCCTAGGCTTAGGCTAGGGCACCCCTAGGCTTAGGATAGGGCACCCCTAGTCTTAGGCTAGGGCACCCCTTGGCTTAGGCTAGGGCATCCCTAAGCTTAGGCTATGGCACCCCTAGGCTTAGGCTTAGGCTAGGGCTCAGCTAGCCTAAGGCTAGGGTAAGCCTAGGATTAGGCTTGGGCACCCCTAGGCTTAGGGTAGGGCACCCCTAGGCTTAGGGTAGGGCACCCCTCGGCTTAGGCTAGGGCATGCCTAGGCTTAGTCTAGGGCAACCCTAGGCTTAGTCTTAGGCTAGTGTACCCCTAGCCTAAGGATAGGGCACCACTAGGGTTAGGCTAGGCACTCTTTAGGCTTAGGCTAGGGCACCCCTAGGCTTAGGCTAGGGCACCCCTAGGCTTAGGCTAGGACACCCCTAGGCTTAGGCTAGGACACCAGTAGGCTTAGGCTAAGGCTAGGGCTCCCCTAGCCTAAGGCTAGGGCACTCGTAGGCTTGGGCTAGGGCACCCCTAGGCTTAAGCTAGGGCACCCCTAGGCTTACACTTAGGCTAGGGCTCAGCTAGCCTAAGGCTAGGGCAAGCCTAGGCTTAGGCTAGGGCACCCCTAGGCTTAGGGTAGGGCACCCCTAGGCTTAGGGTAGGTCACCCATAGGCTTAGGCTTGGGCACGCCTAGGCTTAGGCCAGGGCACCCCTAGGCTTAGGCTAAGGCTAGTGCTCCCCTAGCCTAAGGCTAGGGCACCCCTATGGTTAGGCTAGGGCACCCCTAGGCTTAGGCTAGGGCACCCCTAGGCTTAGGCTAGGGCAGCCATAGGCTTAGGCTAAGGCTAGGGCTCTTCTATCCTAAGGCCTGGGCACCACTAGGCTTAGGCTAGGGCACCCCTAGGCTTAGGCTAGGTCATCCCAAGACTTATGCTAGGGCACCCCTAGGCTTAGTCTAGGGCACCCCTAGGCTTAGGCTAGGGCACCCCTAGGCTTAGGCTAAGGCTAGGGGACCCCTAGGCTTAGGCTAAGGCACCCCTAGGCTTAGGCTCAGGCTAGGTCACCACTAGGCTTAGGCTAAGGCACCACTAGGCTTAGGCTAGGGCACCCGTAGGCTTCTTCTAGCGCACCCCTAGGCTTAGGCTAAGGCTTGGTAAACCCTAGGCTTAGGTTAAGGCACCACTAGGCTTAGGCTAGGGCACCCCTACGCTTAGGGTAGGTCACCCATAGGCTTAGGCTTGGGCACGCCTAGGCTTAGGCCAGGGCACCCCTAGGCTTAGGCTAAGGCTAGTGCTCCCCTAGCCTAAGGCTAGGGCACCCCTAGGGTTAGGCTAGGGCACCCCTAGGCTTAGGCTAGGGCACCCCTAGGCTTAGGCTAGGGCAGCCATAGGCTTAGGCTAAGGCTAGGGCTCTTCTATCCTAAAGCCTGGGCACCCCTAGGCTTAGGCTAGGGCACCCCTAGGCTTAGGCTAGGTCATCCCAAGGCTTATGCTAGGGCACCCCTAGGCTTAGGCTAGGGCACCCCTAGGCTTAGGCTAAGGCTAGGGGACCCCTAGGCTTAGGCTAAGGCACCCCTAGGCTTAGGCTAAGGCTAGGTCACCACTAGGCTTAGGCTAAGTCACCACTAGGCTTAGGCTAGGGCACCCGTAGGCTTTGGCTAGCGCACCCCTAGGCTTAGGCTAAGGCTTGGTCAACCCTAGGCTTAGGTTAAGGCACCACTAGGCTTAGGCTAGGGCACCCCTACGCTTAGGCTATGGCACTCCTAGGTTTAGGCTAGGGCACCCCTAGGCTGAGGCTAGGGCACCCATAGGCTTAGGCTAAGGCTAGGGCTCCCCTAGCCTAAGGCTAGGGAACCCCTAGGCTTTGGCTAAGGCACTCCTAGGCTTAGGCTAGGGCACCCCTTGATTTAGGCTAAGGCTAGGGCTCCCCTAGCTTAATCCTAGGGCACCCCTAGTCTTAGGCTAGGGCACCCCTAGGCTTAGGCTAAGGCTAGGGATCCCCTAGCCTAAGGCTAGGGCACCACTAGGCTTAGGCTAGGGCACCCTTAGTCTTAGGCTAGGGCACCCCTAAGCTTAGGCTAGGGCACCCTTAGTCGTAGGATAGGGCACGCCTAAGCTTAGGCTACGGCACCCCTAGTTTTAGGCTAGGGCACCCGTAGGCTTAGGCTAGGGCACGCCTAGGCTAAGGCTACGGCACCCCAAGGCTTAGGCTACGGCACGCCTAGGCTTAGGCTAGGGCACCCCTTGGCTTAGGCTAAGGCTAGTGCTCCCCTAGCCTAAGGCTACGGCACCCCTAGGATTAGGCTAAGGCTACTGCTCCTCTAGCCTAAGGCTATGGCACCCCTCAGCTTAGTTAGGGCACCCCTAGGCTTAAGCTAGGGCATTCCTAGGCTTAGGCTAGGGCACCCCTAGGCTTAGGCTTAGGCTAGGGCTCAGCTAGCCTAAGGCTAGGGCAAGTCTAGGCTAAGGCTAGGGCACCCCTAGGCTTAGGCTAGGGCACCCCTAGGCTTAGGCTAGGACACCCCTAGGCTTAGGCTAAATCAAGGGCTCCCCTAGCCTAAGGCTAGGGCACCCCTAGGCTTAGGCTAGGGCACCCCTTGGTTTAGGCAAGGGCACCCCTAGGGTTAGGCTAAGGATAGGGCTCCCCTAGCCTAACCCTAGGGCAGCCCTAGGCTTTGGATAGGGCACCCCAAGGCTTAGGCTAGGGCACCCCTAAGCTTAGGCTAGGGCACCCCTAGTCTTAGGCTAGGGCACCCCTAGGCTTAGGCTAAGGCTAGGGCTCCTCTAGCCTAAGGGTATGGCACCCCTAGGCTTAGTCTAGGGCACCCCTAGGCTTAGGCTAGGGCACCCCTAGGCTTAGGATAGGGCACCCCTAGTCTTAGGCTAGGGCACCCCGTGGCTTAGGCTAGGGCATCCCTAAGCTTAGGCTATGGCACCCCTAGGCTTAGGCTTAGGCTAGGGCTCAGCTAGCCTAAGGCTAGGGTAAGCCTAGGATTAGGCTTGGGCACCCCTAGGCTTAGGGTAGGGCACCCCTAGGCTTAGGGTAGGGCACCCCTCGGCTTAGGCTAGGGCATGCCTAGGCTTAGTGTAGGGCAACCCTAGGCTTAGTCTTAGGCTAGTGTACCCCTAGCCTAAGGATAGGGCACCACTAGGGTTAGGCTAGGGCACTCTTTAGGCTTAGGCTAGGGCACCCCTAGGCTTAGGCTAGGGCACCCCTAGGCTTAGGCTAGGACACCCCTAGGCTTAGGCTAGGACACCAGTAGGCTTAGGCTAAGGCTAGGGCTCCCCTAGCCTAAGGCTAGGGCACTCGTAGGCTTGGGCTAGGGCACCCCTAGGCTTAAGCTAGGGCACCCCTAGGCTTACACTTAGGCTAGGGCTCAGCTAGCCTAAGGCTAGGGCAAGCCTAGGCTTAGGCTAGGGCACCCCTAGGCTTAGGGTAGGGCACCCCTAGGCTTAGGGTAGGTCACCCATAGGCTTAGGCTTGGGCACGCCTAGGCTTAGGCCAGGGCACCCCTAGGCTTAGGCTAAGGCTAGTGCTCCCCTAGCCTAAGGCTAGGGCACCCCTAGGGTTAGGCTAGGGCACCCCTAGGCTTAGCCTAGGGCACCCCTAGGCTTAGGCTAGGGCAGCCATAGGCTTAGGCTAAGGCTAGGGCTCTTCTATCCTAAGGCCTGGGAACCACTAGGCTTAGGCTAGGGCACCCCTAGGCTTAGGCTAGGTCATCCCAAGACTTATGCTAGGGCACCCCTAGGCTTAGTCTAGGGCACCCCTAGGCTTAGGCTAGGGCACCCCTAGGCTTAGGCTAAGGCTAGGGGACCCCTAGGCTTAGGCTAAGGAACCCCTAGGCTTAGGCTAAGGCTAGGTCACCACTAGGCTTAGGCTAAGGCACCACTAGGCTTAGGCTAGGGCACCCGTAGGCTTTGGCTAGCGCACCCCTAGGCTTAGGCTAAGGCTTGGTAAACCCTAGGCTTAGGTTAAGGCACCACTAGGCTTAGGCTAGGGCACCCCTACGCTTAGGGTAGGTCACTCATAGGCTTAGGCTTGGGCACGCCTAGGCTTAGGCCAGGGCACCCCTAGGCTTAGGCTAAGGCTAGTGCTCCCCTAGCCTAAGGCTAGGGCACACCTAGGGTTAGGCTAGGGCACCCCTAGGCTTAGGCTAGGGCACCCCTAGGCTTAGGCTAGGGCAGCCATAGGCTTAGGCTAAGGCTAGGGCTCTTCTATCCTAAAGCCTGGGCACCCCTAGGCTTAGGCTAGGGCACCCCTAGGCTTAGGCTAGGTCATCCCAAGGCTTATGCTAGGGCACCCCTAGGCTTAGGCTAGGGCACCCCTAGGCTTAGGCTAAGGCTAGGGGACCCCTAGGCTTAGGCTAAGGCACCCCTAGGCTTAGGCTAAGGCTAGGTCACCACTAGGCTTAGGCTAAGTCACCACTAGGCTTAGGCTAGGGCACCCGTAGGCTTTGGCTAGCGCACCCCTAGGCTTAGGCTAAGGCTTGGTCAACCCTAGGCTTAGGTTAAGGCACCACTAGGCTTAGGCTAGGGCACCCCTACGCTTAGGCTATGGCACTCCTAGGTTTAGGCTAGGGCACCCCTAGGCTGAGGCTAGGGCACCCATAGGCTTAGGCTAAGGCTAGGGCTCCCCTAGCCTAAGGCTAGGGAACCCCTAGGCTTTGGCTAAGGCACTCCTAGGCTTAGGCTAGGGCACCCCTTGATTTAGGCTAAGGCTAGGGCTCCCCTAGCTTAATCCTAGGGCACCCCTAGTCTTAGGCTAGGGCACCCCTAGGCTTAGGCTAAGGCTAGGGATCCCCTAGCCTAAGGCTAGGGCACCATTAGGCTTAGGCTAGGGCACCCTTAGTCTTAGGCTAGGGCACCCCTAAGCTTAGGCTAGGGCACCCTTAGTCGTAGGATAGGGCACCCCTAAGCTTAGGCTACGGCACCCCTAGGTTTAGGCGAGGGCACCCGTAGGCTTAGGCTAGGGCACGCCTAGGCTAAGGCTACGGCACCCCAAGGCTTAGGCTACGGCACGCCTAGGCTTAGGCTAGGGCACCCCTTGGCTTAGGCTAAGGCTAGTGCTCCCCTAGCCTAAGGCTACGGCACCCCTAGGATTAGGCTAAGGCTAGGGCTCCTCTAGCCTAAGGCTATGGCACCCCTAAGCTTAGTTAGGGCACCCCTAGGCTTAAGCTAGGGCATCCCTAAGCTTTGGCTAGGGCACCCCCAGGCTTAGGCTTAGGCTAGGGCTCAGCTAGCCTAAGGCTAGGGCAAGTCTAGGCTAAGGCTAGGGCACCCCTAGGCTTAGGCTAGGGCACCCCTAGGCTTAGGCTAGGACACCCCTAGGCTTAGGCTAAATCAAGGGCTCCCCTAGCCTAAGGCTAGGGCACCCCTAGGCTTAGGCTAGGGCACCCCTAGGCTTAGGATAGGGCACCACTAGGATTAGGCTAGGGCACCCCTAGGTTTAGGCTAGGGCACCCCTAGGCTTAGGCTACGGCCAGGGCTCCCCTAGCCTAAGGCTAGGGCACCCCTAGGCTTAGCCTAGGGCACCTCTAGGCTTAGGCTAGGGCACGCCTAGGCTTAGGCTAGGGCACCCTTAGGCTTAGGCTAAGGCTAGTGTTCCCCTAGCCTAAGGCTATGGCTCCCCTAGCCTAAGGCTAGGGCTCCCCTAGCCTTAGGCTAGGGCACCCCTAGCCTTAGGCTAGGGCACCCCTAGGCTTAGGCTAGGGCACCCCTAGGCTTAGGCTAGGGTACCCCTAGGCTTAGGCTAGGGCACACCTAGGCTTGGGCTAGGGCACCCCTAGGCTTAGGCTAAGGTTAGGGCTCCCCTAGACTAAGGTTAGGGCACCCCTAGGCTTAGGCTAGGGCACCACTAGGCTTCGGATAGGGCAACATTAGGATTAGGCTAGGGCACCCCTAGGCTTAGGCTAGGGCACCCCTAAGCTTAGGCTAGGGCACCCCTAGGCTTTGGCTAGGGCACCCCCAGGCTTAGGCTAGGGCACACCTAAGCTTAGGCTAGGGCACCCCTAGGCTTAGGATAGGGCACCCCTAGGCTTAGGCTAAGGCTAGGGCTCAGCTATCCTAAGGCTAGGGCACCCCTAGGCTTAGGCTAGGGCACCTCTAGGCGTAGGGTAGGGCAACCCTAGGCTTAGGCTAGGGCACATCTAGCCTTAGGTTAGGGAACCCCTAGGCTTAGGCTAAGGCTAGGGCTACACTAGGCTAAGGCTAGGGCACCCCTAGGTTTAGGCTAGGGCACCCCTAGGCTTAGGCAAGGGCACCCCTAGGCTTGGGCTAGGGCACCCCTAGGCTTAGGCTAAGGTTAGGGCTCCCCTAGTCTAAGGTTATGGCACCCCTAGGCTTAGGCTAGGGTACCCCTAGGCTTAGGATAGGGCACCCCAAGGCTTAGGCTAGGGCACGCCTAAGCTTAGGCTAGGGCACCCCTAGTATTAGGCTAGGGCACCCCTAGGCTTAGGCTAAGGCTAGGCCTCCTCTAGCCTAAGGCTATGGCACCCCTAGGCTTAGGCTATGGCACCCCTAGCCTTAGGCTAGGGCATCCCTAAGCTTAGGCTAGGGCACCCCTAGGCATAGGCTTAGGCTAGGGCTCAGCTAGCCTAAGGCTAGGGTAAGCCTAGGCTTAAGCTAGGGCACCCCTAGGCTTAGGGTAGGGCACCCCTCGGCTTAGGCTAGGGCACGCCTAGGCTTAGGCTAGGGCACCCCTAGGCTTAGGCTAAGGCTAGTGTTCCCCTAGCCTAAGGCTAGGGCTCCACTAGACTAAGGCTAGGGCACCCCTAGCCTTAGGCTAGGGCACCCCTAGGCTTAGGCTAGGGCACCCCTAGGCTTAGGCTAGGGCACCGCTAGGCTTGGGATAGGGCACCCCTAGGCCTAGGCTAAGGTTAGGGTTCCCCGAGCCTAAGGCTAAGTAACCCCTAGGCTTAGGCTAGGGCACCCCTAGGCTTAGGATAGGGCACCCCTAGGCTTAGGCTAGGGCACCCCTTGGCTTAGGCTAGGGCACCCAAAAGGTTAGGCTAAGGCTAGGGCTCCCCTAGCCTAACCCTAGGGCAGCCGTAGGCTTTGGATAGGGAACCCCAAGGCTTAGGCCAGAGCACCCCTAAGCTTAGGCTAGGGCACCCCTAGTCTTAGGCTAGGGCACCCCTAGGCTTAGGCTAAGGCTAGGGCTCCTCTAGCCTAAGTCTATGGCACCCCTAGGCTTAGTTTAGGGCACCCCTAGGCTTAGGCTAGGGCATCCCTAGGCTTAGGCTAGGGCACCCCTAGGCTTAGGCTAAGGCTAGTGCTCCCCTAGCCTAAGGCTAGGGCACCCCTAGGGTTAGGCTAGGGCACCCCTAGGCTTAGGCTAGGGCACCCCTAGGCTTAGGCTAGGGCAGCCATAGGCTTAGGCTAAGGCTAGGGCTCTTCTATCCTAAGGCCTGGGCACCCCTAGGCTTAGGCTAGGGCACCCCTAGGCTTAGGCTAGGTCATCCCAAGGCTTATGCTAGGGCACCCCTAGGCTTAGTCTAGGGCACCCCTAGGCATAGGCTAGGGCACCCCTAGGCTTAGGCTAAGGCTAGGGGACCCCTAGGCTTAGGCTAAGGCACCCCTAGGCTTAGGCTAAGGCTAGGTCACCACTAGGCTTAGGCTAAGGCACCACTAGGCTTAGGCTAGGGCACCCGTAGGCTTTGGCTAGCGCACCCCTAGGCTTAGGCTAAGGCTTGGTCAACCCTAGGCTTAGGTTAAGGCACCACTAGGCTTAGGCTAGGGCACCCCTACGCTTAGGCTATGGCACTCCTAGGCTTAGGCTAGGGCACCCCTAGGCTGAGGCTAGGGCACCCATAGGCTTAGGCTAAGGCTAGGGCTCCCCTAGCCTAAGGCTAGGGAACCCCTAGGCTTTGGCTAAGGCACTCCTAGGCTTAGGCTAGGGCACCCCTTGATTTAGGCTAAGGCTAGGGCTCCCCTAGCTTTATCCTAGGGCACCCCTAGTCTTAGGCTAGGGCACCCCTAGGCTTAGGCTAGGGCACCCTTAGTCTTAGGCTAGGGCACCCCTAAGCTTAGGCTAGGGCACCCTTAGTCGTAGGATAGGGCACCCCTAAGCTTAGGCTACCGCACCCCTAGATTTATGCTAGGGCACCCGTAGGCTTAGGCTAGGGCACGCCTAGGCTAAGGCTAGGGTACCCCAAGGCTTAGGCTACGGCACGCCTAGGCTTAGGCTAGGGCACCCCTTGGCTTAGGCTAAGGCTAGTGCTCCCCTAGCCTAAGGCTACGGCACCCCTAGGATTAGGCTAAGGCTAGGGCTCCTCTAGCCTAAGGCTATGGCACCCCTAAGCTTAGTCTAGGGCACCCCTAGGCTTAAGCTAGGGCATCCCTAGGCTTAGGCTAGGACACCCCTAGGCTTAGGCTTAGGCTAGGGCTCAGCTAGCCTAAGGCTAGGGCAAGACTAGGCTAAGGCTAGGGCACCCCTAGGCTTAGGCTAGGGCACCCCTAGGCTTAGGCTAGGACACCCCTAGGCTTAGGCTAAATCAAGGGCTGCCCTAGCCTAAGGCTAGGGCACCCCTAGGCTTAGGCTAGGGCACCCCTAGGCTTAGGATAGGGCACCACTAGGATTAGGCTAGGGCACCCTAGGCTAAGGCTACGGCCAGGGCTCCCCTAGCCTAAGGCTAGGGCACCCCTAGGCTTAGCCTTGGGCACCTCTAGGATTAGGCTAGGGCACGCCTAGGCTTAGGCTAGGGCACCCCTAGGCTTAGGCTAAGGCTAGTGTTCCCCTAGCCTAAGGCAAGGGCTCCACTAGACTAAGGCTAGGGCACCCCTAGCCTTAGGCTAGGGCACCCCTAGGCTTAGGCTAGGGCACCCCCAGGCTTAGGCTAGGGCACCCCTAAGCTTAGGCTAGGGCACCCCTAGGCTTAGGATAGGGCACCCCTAGGCTTAGGCTAAGGCTAGGGCTCAGCTATCCTAAGGCTAGGGCACCCCTAGGCTTAGGCTAGGGCACCTCTACGCTTAGAGTAGGGCAACCCTAGGCTTAGGCTAGGGCACATCTAGCCTTAGGTTAGGGAACCCCTAGGCTTAGGCTAAGGCTAGGGCTACACTAGGCTAAGGCTAGGGCAACCCTAGGTTTAGGCTAGGGCACCCCTAGGCTTAGGCAAGGGCACCCCTAAGCTTGGGCTAGGGCACCCCTAGGCTTAGGCTAAGTTTAGGGCTCCCCTAGTCTAAGGTTATGGCACCCCTAGGCTTAGGCTAGGGTACCCCTAGGCTTAGGATAGGGCACCCCAAGGCTTAAGCTAGGGCAACCCTAAGCTTAGGCTAGGGCACCCCTAGGCTTAGGTTTAGGCTAGGGCTCAGCTAGCCTAAGGCTAGGGTAATCCTAGGCTTAGGCTAGGGCACCCCTAGGCTTAGGGTAGGGTACCCCTAGGCTTAGGGTAGGGCACCCCTCGGCTTAGGCTAGGGCACGCCTAGGCTTAGGCTAGGGCAACCCTAGGCTTAGGCTTAGGCCAGTGTTCCCCTAGCCTAAGGCTAGGGCACCCCTAGGCTTAGGCTAGGGTACCCCTAGGCTTAGGCTTAGGCTAGGGCTCAGCTAGCCTAAGGCTAGAGTAAGCCTAGGCTTAGGCTAGGGAAGCCCTAGGCTTAGGGTAGGACACCCCTACGCTTAGGGTAGGGCACCCCTTGGCTTAGGCTAGGGCACCCCTAGGCTTAGGATAGGGCACCCATAGGCTTAGGCTAAGGCTAGGGCTCAGCTAGCCTAAGGCTAGGGCACCCCTAGGCTTAGGCTAGGGCACCCCTAGGCTTAGGGTAGGGCACCCCTAGGCTTAGGCTAGGGCACATCTAGGCTTAGGCTAGGGCACCCCTAGGCTTAGGCTAAGGCTAGGGCTCCACTAGACTAAGGCTAGGACACCCCTAGGCTTAGGCTTAGGGCACCCCTAGGTTTAGGCTAAGGTTAGGACTCCCCTAGTCTAAGGTTAGGGCTCCCCTAGGCTTAGGCTAGGGAACCCCTAGGCTTAGGCTAAGGCTAGGGCTACACTAGGCTAAGGCTAGGGCACCCCTAGGTTTAGGCTAGGGCACCCCTAGGCTTAGGCTAGGGCACCCCTAGGCTTAGGCTAGGGCACCCCTTGGCTTGGGCTAGTGCACCCCTAGGCTTAGGCTAAGGTTAGGGCTCCCATAGTCTAAGGTTATGGCACCCCTCGGCTTAGGCTAGGGTACCCCTAGGCTTAGGATAGGGCACCCCAAGGCTTAGGCTAGGGCACCCCTAAGCTTAGGCTAGGGCACCCCTTGTCTTAGGCTAGGGCACCCCTAGGCTTAGCCTAAGGCTAGGCCTCCTCTAGCCTAAGGCTATGGCACCCCTAGGCTTAGGCTACGCACCCCTAGCCTTAGGCTAGGGCATCCCTAAGCTTAGGCTAGGGCACCCCTAGGCATAGGCTTAGGCTAGGGCTCAGCTAGCCTAAGGCTAGGGTAAGCCTAGGCTTAAGCTAGGGCACCCCTAGGCTTAGATTAGGGCACCCCGAGGCTTAGGGTAGGGCACCCCTCGGCTTAGGCTAGGGGACGCCTAGGCTTAGGCTAGGGCACCCCTAGGCTTAGGCTAAGGCTAGTGTTCCCCTAGCCTAAGGCTAGGGCTCCACTAGACTAAGGCTAGGGCACCCCTAGCCTTAGGCTAGGGCACCCCTAGGCTTAGGCTAGGGCACCCCTAGGCTTAGGCTAGGGCACCGCTAGGCTTGGGCTAGGGCACTCCTAGGCTTAGGCTAAGGTTAGGGTTCCCCTAGCCTAAGGCTAGGTAACCCCTAGGCTTAGGCTAGGGCACCCCTAGGCTTAGGATAGGGCACCACTAGGATTAGGCTAGTGCACCCCTAGGCTTAGGCTAAGGCTAGGTTTCCCCTCGCCTAAGGCTAGGGCACCCCTAGGCTTAGCCTAGGGCACCCCTAGGCTTAGGCTAGGGCACCCCTTGGCTTAGGCTAGGGCACCCATAGGGTTAGGCTAAGGCTAGGGCTCCCCTAGCCTAACCCTAGGGCACCCCTAGGCTTAGGCTAGGGAACCCTAGGCTTAGGCTAGGGCACCCCTAAGCTTAGGCTAGGGCACCCCTAGTCTTAGGCTAGGGCACACCTAGGCTTAGGCTAAGGCTAGGGCACCACTAGGCTTAGGTTAGGGTACCCTTAGGCTTAGGCTAGGGCACCCCTAAGCTTAGGCTAGGGCACCCCTAGGCTTAGGCTAGGCACCCTTAGGCTTAGGCTAGGGCACCTCTAGGCTTAGGCTAGGGCACCCCTAGGCTTAGTCTAAGGCTAATGCTCCCCTAGCCTAAGGCTAGGGCACCCCTAGTGATAGGCTAGGGCACGCCTAGGCTTAGGCTAGGGCACCCCTAGGCTTAGGCTACGGCACGCCTAGCCTTAGGCTAGCGCACCCCTAAGTTTAGTCTAAGGCTAGTGCTCCCTTAGCCTAAGGTTAGAGCACCCCTAGAGTTAGGCTACGGCACCCCTAGGCTTAGGCTAGGGCACCCCTAGGCTTAGGCTAGGGCAGCCATAGGCTTAGGCTACGGCTAGGGCTCCTCTAGCCTAAGGCCTGGGCACCCCTAGGCTTAGGCTAGGGCACCCCTAGGCTTAGGCTAGGGTAACCCTAGGCTTAGGCTAGGGCACCCCTAAGCTTAGGCTAGGGCACCCTTAGGCTTAGACTAGGACACACCTAGGCTTCGGCTAAGGCCAGGGCTCCCCTAGCCTAAGGCTAGGGCACCCCTAAGGTTAGGCTAGGGCACCCCTAGGCTTAGGCTAGGGCACCCCTAGGCTTAGGCTAGGGCACCCCTAGGCTTTGGCTTAGGCTAGGGCTCAGCTAGCCTAAGGCTAGGGCACCCCTATGGTTAGGCTAGGGCACCCCTAGGCTTAGGCTACGGCAGCCCTAGGCTTAGGCTAAGGCTAGGGCTCGCCTAGCCTAAGGCTAGGGCACCCCTAGGATTAGGCTAGAGCACCCGTAGGCTTAGGCAAGGGCAACCCTAGGCTTAGGCTAGGTCACCCCTAGGCTTAGGCTAGGACACACCTAGGCTTAGGCTAAGGCTAGGGCTCCCCTAGCCTAAGGCTAGGGCACCCCTAGGCTTAGGCTAGGGCACCCCTAGGCTTGGGCTTAGGCACCCCTAGGCTTAGGCTAAGGTTAGGACTTCCCCAGCCTAAGGCTAGGGCCCCCATTAGGCTTAGGCTAGGGCACCCCTAGGCTTAGGATAGGGTACCCCTAGGCTTAGGCTAGGGCACCCCTAGGCTTAGGCTAGGGTACCCCTAGGCTTACGCTAGGGCACCCCTAAGCTTAGGATAGGGCACCCCTAGTCTTAGGCTAGGGCACCCCTAGGCTTAGGCTAGGGCACCCCTAACCTTAGGCTAGGGCACCCCTAGTATTATGCTAGGGCACCCGTAGGCTTAGGCTAAGGCTAGGGCTCCCCTAGTCTAAGGCTAGGGTACCCCTATGCATAGGCTAGGGCACCCCTTGGCTTAGGCTAGGGCACCCCTAGGCTTAGGCTAGGGCACCCCTAGGCTTAGGATAGGGCACCCCTAGGCTTAGGCTAAGGCTAGGGCTCAGCTAGCCTAAGGCTAGGGCACCCCAAGGCTTAGGCTAGGGCACCCCTAGGCTTAGGGTAGGGCACCCCTAGGCTTAGGCTAGGTCACATCTAGGCTTAGGCTAGGGCATCCCTAGGCTTAGGCTAAGGCTAGGGCTCCACTAGACTAAGGCTAGGGCACCCCTAGGCTTAGGCTAGGGCACCCCTAGTCTTAGGCTAGGGCAACCCTAGGCTTGGGCTAGGGCACCCCTAGGTTAGGCTAAAGTTAGGGCTCCCCTAATCTAAGGTTAGGGCACCCCTAGGCTTAGGCTAGGGTACCCCTAGGCTTAGGATAGGGCACCCGAAGGTTTAGGCTAGGGCACCCCTAAGCTTAAGCTAGGGCACCCCTAGTCTTAGGCTAAGCACCCCTAGGCTTAGGCTAAGGCTAGGCCTCCTCTAGCCTAAGGCTATGGCACCCCTAGGCTTAGGCTAGGGCACCCCTAGCCTTAGGCTAGGGCATCCCTAAGCTTAGGCTAGGGCACCCCTAGGCTTAGGGTAGGGCACCCCTCTGCTTAGGCTAGGGCACGCCTAGGCTTAGGCTAGGGCACCCCTAGGCTTAGGCTAAGGCTAGTGTTCCCCTAGCCTAAGGCTAGGGCTCCACTAGACTAAGGCTAGGGCACCCCTAGCCTTAGGCTAGGGCTCCACTAGACTAAGGCTAGGGCACCCCTAGCCTTAGGCTAGGGCACCTCTAGGCTTAGGCTAGGGTACCCCTAGGCTTAGGCTAGGGCACCCCTAGGCTTAGGCTAAAGTTAGGGCTCCCCTAGACTAAGGCTAGGGCACCCTTAGGCTTAGGCTCGGGCACCCCTAGGCTTAGGATAGGGCACCACTAGGATTAGGCTAGGGCACCCCTAGGCTTAGGCTAAGGCTAGGGCTCCCCTAGACTAAGGCTAGGGCACCCCTAGGCTTAGGCTAGGGCACCCCTAGGCTTAGGCTAGGCCACCCCTAGGCTTACGCTAGGGCACCCCTAAGCTTAGGTTAGGGCACCCCTAGGATTAGGCTAGGGCACCCCTAAGCTTAGGCTAGGGCACCCCTAGGCTTAGGCTAGGGCACCCCCAGGCTTAGGCTAGGGCACCCCTAAGCTTAGGCTATGACACCCCTAGGCTTAGGATAGGGCACCCCTAGGCTTAGGCTAAGGCTAGGGCTCAGCTAGCCTAAGGCTAGGGCACCCCTAGGCTTAGGCTAGGGAACCTCTAGGCTTAGGGTAGGGCAACCCTAGGCTTAGGCTAGGGCACTTCTAGGCTTAGGCTAGGGAACCCCTAGGCTTAGGCTAAAGCTAGGGCTACACTAGGCTAAGGCTAGGGCACCCCTAGGTTTAGGCTAGGGCACCGAGAGGCTTAGGCTAGGGCACCCCTAGGCTTAGGCTAGGGCACCCCTTGGCTTGTGCTAGGGCACCCCTAGGCTTAGGCTAAGGTTAGGGCTCTCCTAGTCTAAGGTTATGGCACCCCTAAGCTTAGGCTAGGGCACCCCTAGGCATAGGCTTAGGCTAGGGCTCAGCTAGCCTAAGGCTAGGGTAAGCCTAGGCTTAAGCTAGGGCACCCCTAGGCTTAGGGTAGGGCACCCTGAGGCTTAGGGTAGGGCACCCCTCGGCTTAGGCTAGGGCACGCCTAGGCTTAGGCTAGGGCACCCCTAGGCTTAGGCTAAGGCTAGTGTTCCCCTAGCCTAAGGCTAGGGCTCCACTAGACTAAGGCTAGGGCACCTCTAGCCTTAGGCTAGGGAACCCCTAGGCTTAGGCTAGGGCACCTCTAGGCTTAGGCTAGGGCACCGCTAGGCTTGGGCTAGGGCACCCCTAGGCTTAGGCTAAGGTTAGGGTTCCCCTAGCCTAAGGCTAGGTAACCCATAGGCTTAGGCTAGGGCACCCCTAGGCTTAGGCTAGGGTACCCCTAGGCTGAGGCTAGGGCACCCCTAGGCTTGGGCTAGGGCACCCCTAGGCTTAGGCTAAGGTTAGGGATCCCAAGGCCTAAGGCTAGGGCACCCCTAGGCTTAGGCTAGGGCACCCCTACGCTTAGGATAGGGCACCACAAGGATTAGGCTAGGGCACCCCTAGGCTTAGGCTAAGGTCAGGGCTCCCCTAGCCTAAGGCTAGGGCACCCCTAGGCTTAGCCTAGGGCACCCCTACGCTTAGGCTAGGGCACGCCTAGGCTTAGGCTAGGGCACCCCTAGGGTTAGGCTAAGGCTAGGGCTCCCCAAGCCTAACCCTAGGGCACCCCTAGGCTTAGGATAGGGCACCCCTAGGCTTAGGCTTAGGCTAGGGCTCAGCTAGCCTAAGGCTAGGGTAAGCCTAGGCTTAGGCTAGGGCACCCCCAGGCTTATACTAGGGCACCCCTAAGCTTAGGCTAGGGCACCCCTAGGCTTAGGATAGGGCACCCCTAGGCTTAGGTTAGGGCACGCCTAGGCTTAGGCTAGGGCACCCCTAGGCTTAGGCTAAGGCTAGTGTTCCCCTAGCCTAAGGCTAGGGCTCCACTAGACTAAGGCTAGGGCACCCCTAGCCTTAGGCTAGGGCACCCCTAGGCTTAGGCTAGGGCACCCCTAGGCTTGGGCTAGGGCACCCCTAGGCTTAGGCTAAGGTTAGGGCTCCCCTAGACTAAGGCTAGGGCACCCCTAGGCTTAGGCTAGGGCACCCCAAGGCTTAGGATAGGGCACCACTAGGATTAGGCTAGGGCACCCCTAGGCTTAGGCTAAGGCTAGGGCTCCCCTAGCCTAAGGCTAGGGCACCCCTAGGCTTAGGCGAGGGCACCCCTAGGCTTAGGCTAGGGCACCCCTAGGCTTACGCTAGGGCACCACTAAGCTTAGGCTAGGGCACCCCTAGGCTTAGGCTAAGGCTAGGGCTCCCCTAGTCTCAGGCTAGGGCACCCCTAAGCTTAGGCTAGGGCACCCCTAGGCTTAGGCTAGGGCACCCCCAGGCTTAGGCTAGGGCACCCCTAAACTTAGGCTAGGGCACCCCTAGGCTTAGGATAGGGCACCCCTAGGCTTAGGCTAAGGCTAGGGCTCAGCTAGCCTAAGGCTAGGGCACCCCTAGGCTTAGGCTAGGGAACCCTAGGCTTAGGCTAGGGCGCCCCTAAGCTTAGGCTAGGGCACCCCTAGTCTTAAGCTAGGGCACACCTAGGCTTAGGCTAAGGCTAGGGCACCACTAGGCTTAGGCTAGGGTACCCTTAGGCTTAGGCTAAGGCTAGGGCTACACGAGGCTAAGGCTAGGGCACCCCTAGGTTTAGGCTAGGGCACCCCTAGGCTTAGGCCAGGGCACCCCTAGACTTAGGCTAGGGCACCCCTTGGCTTGGGCTAGTGCACCCCTAGGCTTAGGCTAAGGTTAGGGCTCCCATAGTCTAAGGTTATGGCACCCCTAGGCTTAGGCTAGGGTACCCCTAGGCTTAGGATAGGGCACCCCAAGGCTTAGGCTAGGGCACCCCTAAGCTTAGGCTAGGGCACCCCTTGTCTTAGGCTAGGGCACCCCTAGGCTTAGCCTAAGGCTAGGCCTCCTCTAGCCTAAGGCTATGGCACCCCTAGGCTTAGGCTACGCACCCCTAGCCTTAGGCTAGGGCATCCCTAAGCTTAGGCTAGGGCACCCCTAGGCATAGGCTTAGGCTAGGGCTCAGCTAGCCTAAGACTAGGGTAAGCCTAGGCTTAAGCTAGGGCACCCCTAGGCTTAGATTAGGGCACCCCGAGGCTTAGGGTAGGGCACCCCTCGGCTTAGGCTAAGGCTAGTGTTCCCCTAGCCTAAGGCTAGGGCTCCACTGGACTAAGGCTAGGGCAGCCCTAGCCTTAGGCTAGGGCACCCCTAGGCTTAGGCTAGGGCACCCCTAGGCTTAGGCTAGGGCACCGCTAGGCTTGGGCTAGGGCACTCCTAGGCTTAGGCTAAGGTTAGGGTTCCCCTAGCCTAAGGCTAGGTAACCCCTAGGCTTAGGCTAGGGCACCCCTAGGCTTAGGCTAGGGCACCCCTTGTCTTAGGCTAGGGCACCCCTAGGCTTAGCCTAAGGCTAGGCCTCCTCTAGCCTAAGGCTATGGCACCGCTAGGCTTAGGCTACGCACCCCTAGCCTTAGGCTAGGGATCCCTAAGCTTAGGCTAGGGCACCCCTAGGCATAGGCTTAGGCTAGGGCTCAGCTAGCCTAAGGCTAGGGTAAGCCTAGGCTTAAGCTAGGGCACCCCTAGGCTTAGATTAGGGCACGCCTTGGCTTAGGCTAGGGCACCCCTAGGCTTAGGCTAAGGCTAGTGTTCCCCTAGCCTAAGGCTAGGGCTCCACTGGACTAAGGCTAGGGCAGCCCTAGCCTTAGGCTAGGGCACCCCTAGGCTTAGGCTAGGGCACCCCTAGGCTTAGGCTAGGGCACCGCTAGGCTTGGGCTAGGGCACTCCTAGGCTTAGGCTAAGGTTAGGGTTCCCCTAGCCTAAGGCTAGGTAACCCCTAGGCTTAGGCTAGGGCACCCCTAGGCTTAGGATAGGGCACCACTAGGATTAGGCTAGTGCACCCCTAGGCTTAGGCTAAGGCTAGGGTTCCCCTCGCCTAAGGCTAGGGCACCCCTAGGCTTAGCCTAGGGCACCCCTAGGCTTAGGCTAGGGCACCCCTTGGCTTAGGCTAGGGCACCCATAGGGTTAGGCTAAGGCTAGGGCTCCCCTAGCCTAACCCTAGGGCACCCCTAGGCTTAGGCTAGGGAACCCTAGGCTTAGGCTAGGGCGCCCCTAAGCTTAGGCTAGGGCACCCCTAGTCTTAAGCTAGGGCACACCTAGGCTTAGGCTAAGGCTAGGGCACCACTAGGCTTAGGCTAGGGTACCCTTAGGCTTAGGCTAGGGCACCCCTAAGCTTAGGCTAGGGCACCCCTAGGCTTAGGCTAGGCACCCCTAGGCTTAGGCTAGGGTACCCTTAGGCTTAGGCTAGGGCACCCCTAAGCTTAGGCTAGGGCACCCCTAGGCTTAGGCTAGGCACCCCTAGGCTTAGGCTAGGGCACCTCTAGGCTTAGGCTAGGGCACCCCTAGGCTTAGTCTAAGGCTAGTGCTCCCCTAGCCTAAGGCTAGGGCACCCCTAGTGTTAGGCTAGGGCACGCCTAGGCTTAGGCTAGGGCACCCCTAGGCTTAGGCTACGGCACGCCTAGCCTTAGGCTAGCGCACCCCTAAGTTTAGTCTAAGGCTAGTGCTCCCTTAGGCTAAGGTTAGGGCATCCCTAGAGTTAGGCTACGGCACCCCTAGACTTAGGCTAGGGCACCCCTAGGCTTAGGCTAGGGCAGCCATAGGCTTAGGCTAAGGCTAGGGCTCCTCTAGCCTAAGGCCTGGGCACCCCTAGGCTTAGGCTAGGGCACCCCTAGGCTTAGGCTAGGGCAACCCTAGGCTTAGGCTAGGGCACCCCTAAGCTTAGGCTAGGGCACCCTTAGGCTTAGGCTAGGACACACCTAGGCTTCGGCTAAGGCCAGGGCTCCCCTAGCCTAAGGCTAGGGCACCCCTAAGGTTAGGCTAGGGCACCCCTTGGCTTAGGCTAGGGCACCCCTAGGCTTAGGCTAGGGCACCCCTAGGCTTAGGCTAGGGCACCCCTAGGCTTTGGCTTAGGCTAGGGCTCAGCTAGCCTAAGGCTAGGGCACCCCTATGGTTAGGCTAGGGCACCCCTAGTCTTAGGCTAGGGCAGCCCTAGGCTTAGGCTAAGGCTAGGGCTCGCCTAGCCTAAGGCTAGGGCACCCCTAGGATTAGGCTACAGCACCCGTAGGCTTAGGCAAGGGCAACCCTAGGCTTAGGCTAGGTCACCCCTAGGCTTAGGCTAGGAAATCCCTAGGCTTAGGCTAGGACACACCTAGGCTTAGGCTAAGGCTAGGGCTCCCCTAGCCTAAGGCTAGGGCACCCCTAGGCTTAGGCTAAGGCACCCCTAGGCTTGGGCTTAGGCACCCCTAGGCTTAGGCTAAGGTTAGGGCTTCCCTAGCCTAAGGCTAGGGCCCCCATTAGGCTTAGGCTTGGGCACCCCTAGGCTTAGGATAGGGCACCCCTAGTCTTAGGCTAGGGCACCGCTAGGCTTAGGCTAGGGCACCCCTAAGCTTAGGCTAGGGCACCCCTAGTATTATGCTAGGGCACCCGTAGGCTTAGGCTAAGGCTAGGGCTCCCCTAGTCTAAGGCTAGGGTACCCCTATGCATAGGCTAGGGCACCCCTTGGCTTAGGCTAGGGCACCCCTAGGCTTAGGCTAGGGCACGCCTAGGCTTAGGATAGGGCACCCCTAGGCTTAGGCTAAGGCTAGGGCTCAGCTAGCCTAAGGCTAGGGCACCCCAAGGCTTAGGCTAGGGCACCCCTAGGCTTAGGGTAGGGCACCCCAAGGTTTAGGCTAGGGCACCCCTAAGCTTAGGCTAGGGCACTCCTAGTCTTAGGCTAAGCACCCCTAGGCTTAGGCTAAGGCTAGGCCTCCTTTAGCCTAAGGCTATGGCACCGCTAGGCTTAGGCTAGGGCACCCCTAGGCTTAGGATAGGGCACCCCTAGGCTTAGGCTAAGGCTAGGGCTCAGCTAGCCTAAGGCTAGGGCACCCCAAGGTTTAGGCTAGGGCACCCCTAGGCTTAGGGTAGGGCACCCCTAGGCTTAGGCTAGGTCACATCTAGGCTTAGGCTAGGGCATCCCTAGGCTTAGGCTAAGGCTAGGGCTCCACTAGACTAAGGCTAGGGCACCCCTAGGCTTAGGCTAGGGCACCCCTAGTCTTAGGCTAGGGCAACCCTAGGCTTGGGCTAGGGCACCCCTAGGTTAGGCTAAGGTTAGGGATCCCCTAATCTAAGGTTAGGGCACCCCTAGGCTTAGGCTAGGGTACCCCTAGGCTTAGGATAGGGCACCCCAAGGTTTAGGCTAGGGCACCCCTAAGCTTAGGCTAGGGCACCCCTAGTCTTAGGCTAAGCACCCCTAGGCTTAGGCTAAGGCTAGGCCTCCTCTAGCCTAAGGCTATGGCACCCCTAGGCTTAGGCTAGGGCACCCCTAGCCTTAGGCTAGGGCATCCCTAAGCTTAGGCTAGGGCACCCCTAGGCTTAGGGTAGGGCACCCCTCGGCTTAGGCTAGGGCACGCAAAGGCTTAGGCTAGGGCACCCCTAGGCTTAGGCTAAGGCTAGTGTTCCCCTAGCCTAAGGCTAGGGCTCCACTAGACTAAGGCTAGGGCACCCCTAGCCTTAGGCTAGGGCACCCCTAGGCTTAGGCTAGGGCACCTCTAGGCTTAGGCTAGGGTACCCCTAGGCTTAGGCTAGGGCATCCCTAGGCTTGGGCTAGGGCACCCCTAGGCTTATGCTAAGGTTAGGGCTCCCCTAGACTAAGGCTAGGGCACCCTTAGGCTTAGGCTCGGGCACCCCTAGGCTTAGGATAGGGCACCACTAGGATTAGGCTAGGGCACCCCTAGGCTTAGGCTAAGGCTAGGGCTCCCCTAGCCTAAGGCTAGGGCACCCCTAGGCTTAGGCTAGGGCACCCCTAGGCTTAGGCTAGGCCACCCCTAGGCTTACGCTAGTGCACCCCTAAGCTTAGGTTAGGGCACCCCTAGGCTTAGGCTAGGGCACCCCTAAGCTTAGGCTAGGGCACCCCTAGGCTTAAGCTAGGGCACCCCCAGGCTTAGGCTAGGGCACCCCTAAGCTTAGGCTATGGCCCCCCTAGGCTTAGGATAGGGCACCCCTAGGCTTAGGCTAAGGCTAGGGCTCAGCTAGCCTAAGGCTAGGGCACCCCTAGGCTTAGGCTAGGGCACCTCTAGGCTTAGGGTAGGGCAACCCTAGGCTTAGGCTAGGGCACATCTCGGCTTAGGCTAGGGAACCCCTAGGCTTAGGCTAAGGCTAGGGCTACACTAGGCTAAGGCTAGGGCACCCCTAGGTTTAGGCTAGGGCACCTAGGCTTAGGCTAGGGCACCCCTTGGCTTGGGCTAGGGCACCCCTAGGCTTAGGCTAAGGTTAGGGCTCCCCTAGTCTAAGGTTATGGCACCCCTAAGCTTAGGCTAGGGCACCCCTAGGCATAGGCTTAGGCTAGGGCTCAGCTAGCCTAAGGCTAGGGTAAGCCTAGGCTTAAGCTAGGGTACCCCTAGGCTTAGGGTAGGGCACCCCGAGGCTTAGGGTAGGGCACCCCTCGCCTTAGGCTAGGGCACGCCTAGGCTTAGGCTAGGGCACCCCTAGGCTTAGGCTAAGGCTAGTGTTCCCCTAGCCTAAGGCTAGGGCTCCACTAGACTAAGGCTATGGCACCCCTAGCCTAAGGCTAGGGCACCCCTAGGCTTAGGCTAGGGCACCCCTAGGCTTAGGATAGGGCACCTCTAGGCTTAGGCTAGGGCACCCATAGGGTTAGGCTAAGGCTAGGGCTCCCCTAGCCTAAGGCTAGGGCACCCCTATGCTTAGCCTAGGGCACCCCTAAGCTTAGGCTAGGGCACGCCTAGGCTTAGGCTAGGGCACCCCTAGGGTTAGGCTAAGGCTAGGGCTCCCCTAGCCTAACCCTAGGGCACCCCTAGGCTTAGGATAGGGCACCCCAAGGCTTAGGCTAGGGCACCCCTAGTCTTAGGCTAAGGCTAGGCCTCCTCTAGCCTAAGGCTGTGGCACCCCTAGGCTTAGGGTAGGGCACCCCTATGCTTAGGGTAGGGCACCCCTCGGCTTAGGCTAGGGCACGCCTAGGCTTAGGCTAGGGCAACACTAGGCTTAGGCTTAGGCTAGTGTTCCCCTAGCGTAAGGATAGGGCAACACTAGGGTTAGCCTAGGGCATCCTTTAGGCATAGGCTAGGGCACCCCTAGGCTTAGGCTAGGGCACCCCTAAGCTTAGGCTAGGACACCACTAGGCTTATGCTAGGACACCAGTAGGCTTGGGCTAGGACACCCCTAGGCTTCGGCTAAGGCTAGGGCTCGCCTAGCCTAAGGCTAGGGCACCCCTAGACTGAGGCTAGGGCACCCATAGACTTAGGCTAAGGCTAGGGCTCCCCTAGCCTAAGGCTAGGGCACCCCGAGGCTTAGGGTAGGGCACCCCTCGGCTTAGGCTAGGGCGCGCCTAGGCTTAGGCTAGGGCACCCCTAGGCTTAGGCTAGGGCACCGCTAGGCTTGGGCTAGGGCACTCCTAGGCTTTGGCTAAGGTTAGGGTTCCCCTATCCTAAGGCTAGGTAACCCCTAGGCTTAGGCTAGGGCACCCCTAGGCTTAGGATAGGGCACCACTAGGATTAGGCTAGTGCACCCCTAGGCTTAGGCTAAGGCTAGGGTTCCCCTCGCCTAAGGCTAGGGCACCCCTAGGCTTAGCCTAGGGCACCCCTAGGCTTAGGCTAGGGCACCCCTTGGCTTAGGCTAGGGCACCCATAGGGTTAGGCTAAGGCTAGGGCTCCCCTAGCCTAACCCTAGGGCACCCCTAGGCTTAGGCTAGGGAACCCTAGGCTTAGGCTAGGGCACCCCTAAGCTTAGGCTAGGGCACCCCTAGTCTTAGGCTAGGGCACACCTAGGCTTAGGCTAAGGCTAGGGCACCCCTAGTCTTAGGCTAGGACACCCCTAGGCTTAGGCTAAGGCTAGGGCTCCTCTAGCCTAAGGGTATGGCACCCCTAGGCTTAGTCTAGGGCACCCCTAGGCTTAGGCTAGGGCACCTCTAGGCTTAGGCTAGGGCACCCCTAGGCTTAGTCTAAGGCTAGTGCTCCCCTAGCCTAAGGCTAGGGCACCCCTAGTGTTAGGCTAGGGCCACGCCTAGGCTTAGACTAGGGCACCCCTAGGCTTAGGCTACAGCACGCCTAGCCTTAGGCTAGCGCACCCCTAAGTTTAGTCTAAGGCTAGTGCTCCCTTAGCCTAAGGTTAGGGCACCCCTAGAGTTAGGCTACGGCACCCCTAGGCTTAGGCTAGGGCAGCCATAGGCTTAGGCTAAGGCTAGGGCTCCTCTAGCCTAAGGCCTGGGCACCCCTAGGCTTAGGCTAGGGCACCCCTAGGCTTAGGCTAGGGCAACCCTAGGCTTAGGCTAGGGCACCCCTAAGCTTAGGCTAGGGCACCCTTAGGCTTAGGCTAGGACACACCTAGGCTTCGGCTAAGGCCAGGGCTCCCCTAGCCTAAGGCTAGGGCACCCCTAAGGTTAGGCTAGGGCACCCCTAGGCTTAGGCTAGGGCACCCTTTTGCTTAGGCTAGGGCACCCCTAGGCTTTGGCTTAGGCTAGGGCTCAGCTAGCCTAAGGCTAGGGCACCCCTATGGTTAGGCTAGGGCACCCCTAGGCTTAGGCTAAGGCTAGGGCTCGCCTAGCCTAAGGCTAGGGCACCCCTAGGATTAGGCTAGAGCACCCGTAGGCTTAGGCAAGGGCAACCCTAGGCTTAGGCTAGGTCACCCCTAGGCTTAGGCTAGGACACACCTAGGCTTAGGCTAAGGCTAGGGCTCCCCTAGCCTAAGGCTAGGGCACCCCTAGGCTTAGGCTAGGGCACCCCTAGGCTTGGGCTTAGGCACCCCTAGGCTTAGGCTAAGGTTAGGGCTTCCCTAGCCTAAGGCTAGGGCCCCCATTAGGCTTAGGCTAGGGCACCCCTAGGCTTAGGATAGGGTACCCCTAGGCTTAGGCTAGGGCACCCCTAGGCTTAGGCTAGGGCACCCCTAGGCTTAGGCTAGGGCACCCCTAGGCTTACGCTAGGGCACCCCTAAGCTTAGGTTAGGGCACCCCTAGTCTTAGGCTAGGGCACCCCTAGGCTTAGGTTAGGGCACCCCTAAGCTTAGGCTAGGGCACCCCTAGTATTATGCTAGGGCACCCGTAGGCTTAGGCTAAGACTAGGGCTCCCCTAGTCTAAGGCTAGGGTACCCCTATGCATAGGCTAGGGCACCCCTTGGCTTAGGCTAGGGCACCCCTAGGCTTAGGCTAGGGCACCCCTAGGCTTAGGATAGGGCACCCCTAGGCTTAGGCTAAGGCTAGGGCTCAGCTAGCCTAAGGCTAGGGTACCCCAAGGCTTAGGCTAGGGCACCCCTAGTCTTAGGGTAGGGCACCCCTAGGCTTAGGCTAGGTCACATCTAGGCTTAGGCTAGGGCATCCCTAGGCTTAGGCTAAGGCTAGGGCTCCATTAGACTAAGGCTAGGGCACCCCTAGGCTTAGGCTAGGGCACCCCTAGTCTTAGGCTAGGGCAACCCTAGGCTTGGGCTAGGGCACCCCTAGGTTAGGCTAAGGTTAGGGCTCCCCTAATCTAAGGTTAGGGCACCCCTAGGCTTAGGCTAGGGTACCCCTAGGCTTAGGATAGGGCACCCCAAGGTTTAGGCTAGGGCACCCCTAAGCTTAGGCTAGGGCACCCCTAGTCTTAGGCTAAGCACCCCTAGGCTTAGGCTAAGGCTAGGTCTCCTCTAGCCTAAGGCTATGGCACCCCTAGGCTTAGGCTAGGGCACCCCTAGCCTTAGGCTAGGGCATCCCTAAGCTTAGGCTAGGGCACCCCTAGGCTTAGGGTAGGGCACCCCTCTGCTTAGGCTAGGGCACGCCTAGGCTTAGGCTAGGGCACCCCTAGGCTTAGGCTAAGGCTAGTGTTCCCCTAGCCTAAGGCTAGGGCTCCACTAGACTAAGGCTAGGGCACCCCTAGCCTTAGGCTAGGGCACCCCTAGGCTTAGGCTAGGGCACCTCTAGGCTTAGGCTAGGGTACCCCTAGGCTTAGGCTAGGGCACCCCTAGGCTTGGGCTAGGGCACCCCTAGGCTTAGGCTAAGGTTAGGGCTCCCCTAGACTAAGGCTAGGGCACCCTTAGGCTTAGGCTCGGGCACCCCTAGGCTTAGGATAGGGCACCACTAGGATTAGGCTAGGGCACCCCTAGGCTTAGGCTAAGGCTAGGGCTCCCCTAGACTAAGGCTAGGGCACCCCTAGGCTTAGGCTAGGGCACCCCTAGGCTTAGGCTAGGCCACCACTAGGCCTACGCTAGGGCACCCCTAAGCTTAGGTTAGGGCACCCCTAGGCTTAGGCTAGGGCACCCCTAAGCTTAGGCTAGGGCACCCCTAGGCTTAGGCTAGGGCACCCCCAGGCTTAGGCTAGGGCACCCCTAAGCTTAGGCTATGGCACCCCTAGGCTTAGGATAGGGCACCCCTAGGCTTAGGCTAAGGCTAGGGCTCAGCTAGCCTAAGGCTAGGGCACCCCTAGGCTTAGGCTAGGGCACCTCTAGGCTTAGGGTAGGGCAACCCTAGGCTTAGGCTAGGGCACATCTAGGCTTAGGCTAGGGAACCCCTAGGCTTAGGCTAAGGCTAGGCCTACACTAGGCTAAGGCTAGGGCACCCCTAGGTTTAGGCTAGGGCACCCCTAGGCTTAGGCTAGGGCACCCCTAGGCTTAGGCTAGGGCACCCCTTGGCTTGGGCTAGGGCACCCCTAGGCTTAGGCTAAGGTTAGGGCTCCCCTAGTCTAAGGTTATGGCACCCCTAAGCTTAGGCTAGGGCACCCCTAGGCATAGGCTTAGGCTAGGGCTCAGCTAGCCTAAGGCTAGGGTAAGCCTAGGCTTAAGCTAAGGCACCCCTAGGCTTTGGGTAGGGCACCCCAAGGCTTAGGGTAGGGCACCCCTCGGCTTAGGCTAGGGCACGCCTAGGCTTAGGCTAGGGCACCCCTAGGCTTAGGCTAAGGCTAGTGTTCCCCTAGCCTAAGGCTAGGGCTCCACTAGACTAAGGCTAGGGCACCTCTAGCCTTAGGCTAGGGAACCCCTAGGCTTAGGCTAGGGCACCCCTAGGCTTAGGCTAGGGCACCGCTAGGCTTGGGCTAGGGCACCCCTAGGCTTAGGCTAAGGTTAGGGTTCCCCTAGCCTAAGGCTAGGTAACCCATAGGCTTAGGCTAGGACACCCCTAGGCTTAGGCTAGGGTACCCCTAGGCTGAGGCTAGGGCACCCCTAGGCTTGGGCTAGGGCACCCCTAGGCTTAGGCTAAGGTTAAGGATCCCCTAGCCTAAGGCTAGGGCACCCCTAGGCTTAGGCTAGGGCACCCCTCGGCTTAGGATAGGGCACCACTAGGATTAGGCTAGGGCACCCCTAGGCTTAGGCTAAGGCTAGGGAACACCTAGGCTTAGGCTAGGGCACCCCTAGGCTTAGCCTAGGGCACCCCTAGGCTTAGGCTAGGGCACCCCTTGGCTTAGGCTAGGGCACCCCTAGGGTTAGGCTAAGGCTAGGGCTCCCCTAGCCTAACCCTAGGGCAGCCCTAGGCTTTGGATAGGGCACACCTAGGCTTAGGCTAGGGCACCCCTAAGCTTAGGCTAGAGCACCCCTAGTCTTAGGCTAGGGCACACCTAGGCTTAGGCTAAGGCTAGGGCTCCTCTTGCCTAAGGCTATGGCACCCCTAGGCTTATTCTAGGGCACCCCTAGGCTTAGGCTAGGGCATCCCTAGGCTTAGGCTAGGGCACCACTAGGATTAGGCTTAGGCTAGGGCTCAGCTAGCCTAAGGTTAGGGCAAGGCTAGGCTTAGGCTAGGGCACCCCTAGGCTTAGGGTAGGGCACCCCTATGGTAAGGGTAGGGCACCCCTCGCCTTAGGCTAGGGCACCCCTATGCTTAGGCTAGGGCACCCCTACGCTTAGGATAGGGCACCACTAGGATTAGGCTAGGGCACCTCTAGGCTTAGGCTAAGGTCAGGGCTCCCCTAGCCTAAGGCTAGGGCACCCCTAGGCTTAGCCTAGGGCACCCCTAGGCTTAGGCTAGGGCACGCCTAGGCTTAGGCTAGGGCACCCCTAGGGTTAGGCTAAGGCTAGGGCTCCCCTAGCCTAACCCTAGGGCACCCCTAGGCTTAGGATAGGGCACCCCAAGGCTTAGGCTAGGGCACCCCTAGGCTTAGGCTATGGCACCCCTAGTCTTAGGCTAGGGCACCCCTAGTCTTAGGGTAAGGCTAGGCCTCCTCTAGCCTAAGGCTGTGGCACCCCTAGGCTTAGGGAAGGGCACCCCTAGGCTTAGGGTAGGGCACCCCACGGCTTAGGCTAGGGCACGCCTAGGCTTAGGCTAGGACACCACTAGGCTTATGCTAGGACACCAGTAGGCTTGGGCTAGGACACCCCTAGGCTTCGGCTTAGCCTAGGGCACCCCTAGGCTTAGGCTAGGGCACGCCTAGGCTTAGGCTAGGGCACCCCTAGGGTTAGGCTAAGGCTAGGGCTCCCCTAGCCTAACCCTAGGGCACCCCTAGGCTTAGGATAGGGCACCCCTCGCCTTAGGCTAGGGCACCCATAGGCTTAGGCTAAGGCTAGGGCTCCCCTAGCCTAAGGCTAGGGAAACCCTAGGCTTGGGCTAGGGCACCCCTAGGCTTAAGCTAGGGCACCGGTAGGCTTAGGTTAAGGCTAGGGCTCCTCTATCCTAAGGCTAGGGCACCCCTAGGCTTTGGCTAAGGCACTCCTAGGCTTAGGCTAGGGCACCCCTAGGCTTAGGCTAACGCTAGGGCTCCCCTAGCCTAAGGCTAGGGCATCACTAGGCTTAGGCTAGGGCACCCTTAGGCTTAGGTTAGGGCACCCCTTGGCTCAGGCTAGGGCACGCCTAGGCTAAGGCTAGGGCACCCATAAGCATAGGCTAGGGCACCCCTAGGCTTAGGGTAGGGCACCCCTAAGCTTAGGCTAGGGCACCTCTAGGTTTAGGTTAGGGCTCCCCTAGTTCAAGGCTAGGGCACACCTAGGCTTAGGTTAGGGCACCCTTAGGCTTAGGCTAGGACACCGCTAGGCTTAGGCTAGGGCACCCCTAGGCTTAGGCTAAGGCTAGGGCCCCCTAGCCTAAGGCTAGGGCACCCCTAGGCTTAGGCTAGGGCAGCCCTAGGCTTAGGCTAGGGCACCCGTAGGCTTAGGCTAGGGCACCCATAAGCATAGGCTAGGGCACCCCTAGGCTTAGGGTAGGGCACCCCTAAGCTTAGGCTAAGGCACCTCTAGGCTTAGGCTAGGGCACGCCTAGGCTTAGGCTAAGGCTAGGGCTCAGCTAGGCTAAGCCTAGGGCACCCCTAAGCTTAGGCTAGGGCACCCCTAAGCTTAGGGTAGGGCACCCCTAGGCTTAGGCTAGGGCCCCCCTAGCTTAGGCTAGGGCACTCCTAGGCTTAGGCTAAGGCAAGGGCTCAGCTAGCCTAAGGCTAGAGCACCCCTAGTCTTAGGCTAAGGCACCCCTAGGCTTAGTGTAGGGCACCCCTAAGCTTTGGCTAGGGTACCCCTAGGCTTAGGATAAGGCTAGGGCTCCCCTAGCCTAAGGCTTGGGCACCCCTAGGCTTAGGCTAGGGCACCCCTAGGCTTAGGCTAGGGCATCCCTAGGCTTACGCTAGGGCAACCCTAAGCTGCGGCTAGGGCACCCCTAGTCTTAGGCTAGGGCAACCCAAGCCTTAGGCTAGGGCACCCCTAAGCTTAGGCTAGGGCACCCCTAGTCGTAGGCTAGGGCACCCCTAGGCTTCGGCTAAGGCTAGGGCTCGCCTAGCCTAAGGCTAGGGCACCCCTAGACTGAGGCTAGGGCACCCATAGACTTAGGCTAAGGCTAGGGCTCCCCTAGCCTAAGGCTAGGGCACCCCGAGGCTTAGGGTAGGGCACCCCTCGGCTTAGGCTAGGGCACGCCTAGGCTTAGGCTAGGGCACCCCTAGGCTTAGGCTAGGGCACCGCTAGGCTTGGGCTAGGGCACTCCTAGGCTTTGGCTAAGGTTAGGGTTCCCCTATCCTAAGGCTAGGTAACCCCTAGGCTTAGGCTAGGGCACCCCTAGGCTTAGGATAGGGCACCACTAGGATTAGGCTAGTGCACCCCTAGGCTTAGGCTAAGGCTAGGGTTCCCCTCGCCTAAGGCTAGGGCACCCCTAGGCTTAGCCTAGGGCACCCCTAGGCTTAGGCTAGGGCACCCCTTGGCTTAGGCTAGGGCACCCATAGGGTTAGGCTAAGGCTAGGGCTCCCCTAGCCTAACCCTAGGGCACCCCTAGGCTTAGGCTAGGGAACCCTAGGCTTAGGCTAGGGCACCCCTAAGCTTAGGCTAGGGCACCCCTAGTCTTAGGCTAGGGCACACCTAGGCTTAGGCTAAGGCTAGGGCACCCCTAGTCTTAGGCTAGGACACCCCTAGGCTTAGGCTAAGGCTAGGGCTCCTCTAGCCTAAGGGTATGGCACCCCTAGGCTTAGTCTAGGGCACCCCTAGGCTTAGGCTAGGGCACCTCTAGGCTTAGGCTAGGGCACCCCTAGGCTTAGTCTAAGGCTAGTGCTCCCCTAGCCTAAGGCTAGGGCACCCCTAGTGTTAGGCTAGGGCCACGCCTAGGCTTAGACTAGGGCACCCCTAGGCTTAGGCTACAGCACGCCTAGCCTTAGGCTAGCGCACCCCTAAGTTTAGTCTAAGGCTAGTGCTCCCTTAGCCTAAGGTTAGGGCACCCCTAGAGTTAGGCTACGGCACCCCTAGGCTTAGGCTAGGGCAGCCATAGGCTTAGGCTAAGGCTAGGGCTCCTCTAGCCTAAGGCCTGGGCACCCCTAGGCTTAGGCTAGGGCACCCCTAGGCTTAGGCTAGGGCAACCCTAGGCTTAGGCTAGGGCACCCCTAAGCTTAGGCTAGGGCACCCTTAGGCTTAGGCTAGGACACACCTAGGCTTCGGCTAAGGCCAGGGCTCCCCTAGCCTAAGGCTAGGGCACCCCTAAGGTTAGGCTAGGGCACCCCTAGGCTTAGGCTAGGGCACCCCTATGCTTAGGCTAGGGCACCCCTAGGCTTTGGCTTAGGCTAGGGCTCAGCTAGCCTAAGGCTAGGGCACCCCTATGGTTAGGCTAGGGCACCCCTAGGCTTAGGCTAAGGCTAGGGCTCGCCTAGCCTAAGGCTAGGGCACCCCTAGGATTAGGCTAGAGCACCCGTAGGCTTAGGCAAGGGCAACCCTAGGCTTAGGCTAGGTCACCCCTAGGCTTAGGCTAGGACACACCTAGGCTTAGGCTAAGGCTAGGGCTCCCCTAGCCTAAGGCTAGGGCACCCCTAGGCTTAGGCTAGGGCACCCCTAGGCTTGGGCTTAGGCACCCCTAGGCTTAGGCTAAGGTTAGGGCTTCCCTAGCCTAAGGCTAGGGCCCCCATTAGGTTTGGCTAGGGCACCCCTAGGCTTAGGATAGGGTACCCCTAGGCTTAGGCTAGGGCACCCCTAGGCTTAGGCTAGGGCACCCCTAGGCTTAGGCTAGGGCACCCCTAGGCTTACGCTAGGGCACCCCTAAGCTTAGGTTAGGGCACCCCTAGTCTTAGGCTAGGGCACCCCTAGGCTTAGGTTAGGGCACCCCTAAGCTTAGGCTAGGGCACCCCTAGTATTATGCTAGGGCACCCGTAGGCTTAGGCTAAGACTAGGGCTCAGCTAGCCTAAGGCTAGGGTACCCCAAGGCTTAGGCTAGGGCACCCCTAGTCTTAGGGTAGGGCACCCCTAGGCTTAGGCTAGGTCACATCTAGGCTTAGGCTAGGGCATCCCTAGGCTTAGGCTAAGGCTAGGGCTCCACTAGACTAAGGCTAGGGCACCCCTAGGCTTAGGCTAGGGCACCCCTAGTCTTAGGCTAGGGCAACCCTAGGCTTGGGCTAGGGCACCCCTAGGTTAGGCTAAGGTTAGGGCTCCCCTAATCTAAGGTTAGGGCACCCCTAGGCTTAGGCTAGGGTACCCCTAGGCTTAGGATAGGGCACCCCAAGGTTTAGGCTAGGGCACCCCTAAGCTTAGGCTAGGGCACCCCTAGTCTTAGGCTAAGCACCCCTAGGCTTAGGCTAAGGCTAGGTCTCCTCTAGCCTAAGGCTATGGCACCCCTAGGCTTAGGCTAGGGCACCCCTAGCCTTAGGCTAGGGCATCCCTAAGCTTAGGCTAGGGCACCCCTAGGCTTAGGGTAGGGCACCCCTCTGCTTAGGCTAGGGCACGCCTAGGCTTAGGCTAGGGCACCCCTAGGCTTAGGCTAAGGCTAGTGTTCCCCTAGCCTAAGGCTAGGGCTCCACTAGACTAAGGCTAGGGCACCCCTAGCCTTAGGCTAGGGCACCCCTAGGCTTAGGCTAGGGCACCTCTAGGCTTAGGCTAGGGTACCCCTAGGCTTAGGCTAGGGCACCCCTAGGCTTGGGCTAGGGCACCCCTAGGCTTAGGCTAAGGTTAGGGCTCCCCTAGACTAAGGCTAGGGCACCCTTAGGCTTAGGCTCGGGCACCCCTAGGCTTAGGATAGGGCACCACTAGGATTAGGCTAGGGCACCCCTAGGCTTAGGCTAAGGCTAGGGCTCCCCTAGACTAAGGCTAGGGCACCCCTAGGCTTAGGCTAGGGCACCCCTAGGCTTAGGCTAGGCCACCACTAGGCCTACGCTAGGGCACCCCTAAGCTTAGGTTAGGGCACCCCTAGGCTTAGGCTAGGGCACCCCTAAGCTTAGGCTAGGGCACCCCTAGGCTTAGGCTAGGGCACCCCCAGGCTTAGGCTAGGGCACCCCTAAGCTTAGGCTATGGCACCCCTAGGCTTAGGATAGGGCACCCCTAGGCTTAGGCTAAGGCTAGGGCTCAGCTAGCCTAAGGCTAGGGCACCCCTAGGCTTAGGCTAGGGCACCTCTAGGCTTAGGGTAGGGCAACCCTAGGCTTAGGCTAGGGCACATCTAGGCTTAGGCTAGGGAACCCCTAGGCTTAGGCTAAGGCTAGGCCTACACTAGGCTAAGGCTAGGGCACCCCTAGGTTTAGGCTAGGGCACCCCTAGGCTTAGGCTAGGGCACCCCTAGGCTTAGGCTAGGGCACCCCTTGGCTTGGGCTAGGGCACCCCTAGGCTTAGGCTAAGGTTAGGGCTCCCCTAGTCTAAGGTTATGGCACCCCTAAGCTTAGGCTAGGGCACCCCTAGGCATAGGCTTAGGCTAGGGCTCAGCTAGCCTAAGGCTAGGGTAAGCCTAGGCTTAAGCTAAGGCACCCCTAGGCTTAGGCTAGGGCACCCCTAGGCTTAGGCTAACGCTAGGGCTCCCCTAGCCTAAGGCTAGGGCATCACTAGGCTTAGGCTAGGGCACCCTTAGGCTTAGGTTAGGGCACCCCTTGGCTTAGGCTAGGGCACGCCTAGGCTAAGGCTAGGGCACCCATAAGCATAGGCTAGGGCACCCCTAGGCTTAGGGTAGGGCACCCCTAAGCTTAGGCTAGGGCACCTCTAGGTTTAGGTTAGGGCTCCCCTAGTTCAAGGCTAGGGCACACCTAGGCTTAGGTTAGGGCACCCTTAGGCTTAGGCTAGGACACCGCTAGGCTTAGGCTAGGGCACCCCTAGGCTTAGGCTAAGGCTAGGGCCCCCTAGCCTAAGGCTAGGGCACCCCTAGGCTTAGGCTAGGGCAGCCCTAGGCATAGGCTAGGGCACCCGTAGGCTTAGGCTAGGGCACCCATAAGCATAGGCTAGGGCACCCCTAGGCTTAGGGTAGGGCACCCCTAAGCTTAGGCTAAGGCACCTCTAGGCTTAGGCTAGGGCACGCCTAGGCTTAGGCTAAGGCTAGGGCTCAGCTAGGCTAAGCCTAGGGCACCCCTAAGCTTAGGCTAGGGCACCCCTAAGCTTAGGGTAGGGCACCCCTAGGCTTAGGCTAGGGCCCCCCTAGCTTAGGCTAGGGCACTCCTAGGCTTAGGCTAAGGCAAGGGCTCAGCTAGCCTAAGGCTAGAGCACCCCTAGTCTTAGGCTAAGGCACCCCTAGGCTTAGTGTAGGGCACCCCTAAGCTTAGGCTAGGGTACCCCTAGGCTTAGGATAAGGCTAGGGCTCCCCTAGCCTAAGGCTTGGGCACCCCTAGGCTTAGGCTAGGGCACCCCTAGGCTTAGGCTAGGGCATCCCTAGGCTTACGCTAGGGCAACCCTAAGCTGCGGCTAGGGCACCCCTAGTCTTAGGCTAGGGCAACCCAAGCCTTAGGCTAGGGCACCCCTAAGCTTAGGCTAGGGCACCCCTAGTCTTAGGCTAGGGCACCCCTAGGCTTAGGCTAAGGCTAGGGCTCCCCTAGCCTAAGGCTAGGGCACCCCTATGCATAGGCTAGGGCACCCCTTGTCTTAGGCTAGGGCATCCCTAGGCTTAGGCTAGGGCACCCCTAGGCTTAGGATAGGGCACCCCTAGGCTTAGGCTAAGGCTAGGGCTCAGCTAGCCTAAGGCTATGGCACCCCTAGGCTTAGGCTAGGGCACCCCTAGGCTTAGGCTAGGGCACCCATAGGCTTAGGCTAAGGCTAGGGCTCCTCTATCCTAAGGCCTGGGCACCGCTAGGTTTAGGCTAGGGCATCCCTAGGTTTAGGCTAGGGCACCCCTAGGCTTAGGCTAGGGCACCCCAAGGCTTAGGCTAGGGCACCCCTAGGCTTAGCCTAAGGCTAGGGGACCCCTAGGCTTAGGCTAAGGCACCCCTGGGCTTAGGCTAAGGCTTGGTTACCCCTAGGCTTAGGCTAAGGCAACACAAGGCTTAGGCTAGGGCATCCCTAGGCTTAGGCTAGGGCATCCCTAGGCTTAGGCTAGGGCACCCCTAGGCTTAGGATAAGGCTAGGTCAACCCTAGGCTTAGGTTAAGGCACCACTAGGCTTAGGCTAGGGCACCCCTAGGCTTAGGCTAGGGCACTCCTAGGCTTAGGTTAGGGCACCCCTAGGCTGAGGCTAGGGCACCCATAGGCTTAGGCTTAGGCTAGGGCTCCCCTAGCCTAAGGCTAGGGCACCCCTAGGCTTAGGTTAGGGCACACCTAGGCTTAAGCTAGGGCACCCGTAGGCTTAGGTTAAGGCTAGGGCTCCCCTATCCTAAGGCTGGGGCACCCCTAGACTTTGGCTAGGGCACTCCTAGGCTTAGGCTAGGGCACTCCTAGGATTAGCCTAAGGCTAGGGCTCCCCTAGCCTAACCCTAGGGCACCACTAGGCTTAGGCTTGGGCACCCTTAGGCTTAGGCTAGGGCACCCCTAAGCTTAGGCTACGGCACCCCTAGGCTTAGGCTAGGGCACCCCTAAGCTTAGGCTAGGGCACGCCTAGGCTTAGGCTAGGGCACCCCTAGTATTAGGCTACGGCACGCCTAGGCTTAGGTTAGGGCACCCCTAGGCTTAGGCTAAGGCTAGTGTTCCCCTAGCCTAAGGCCTGGGCACCCCTAGGGTTAGGCTAAGGCACCCCTAGGCTTAGGCAAGGGCACCCTTGGCTTAGGTTCGGACACCCTTAGGCTTAGGCTAGGGCACCCCTAGGCTTAGGCTAAGGCTAGGTGACCCCTAGGCTTAGTCTAAGGCACCACTAGGCTTAGGTTACGGCACCTCTAGGCTTAGGCTAGGGCACTCCTGGCTTAGGCTAGGGCACCCCTAGGCTTTGGCTAAGGCACTCCTAGGCTTAAGCTAGGGCACCCCTAGACTTAGGCTAAGACTAGGGCTCCCCTAGCCTAAGGCTAGGGCATCACTAGGCTTAGGCTAGGGCACCCTTAGGCTTAAGCTAGGGCACCCCTAAGCTTAGGCTAGGGCACCCTTAGGCTTAGGACAGGGCACCCCTAAGCTTAGGCTACGGCACCCCTAGGTTTAGGCTAGGGCACCCCTAGGCTTAGGCTAGGGCACGCCTAGGCTAAGGCTAGGGTACCCCTAAGCTTAGGTTAAGGCTAGTGCTCCCCTAGCCTAAGGTTAGGGCACCCCTAGGGTTAGGCTAGGGCACCCCTAGGATTAGGCTAGGGCAGCCAAGGGCTTAGGCTAAGGCCAAGGCTCCCCTAGTCTAAGGCTAGGGCACACCTAGGCTTAGGCTAGGGCACCCCTAGGCTTAGGCTAAGGCTAGGGCCCCCTAGCCTAAGGCTAGGGCACCCCTAGGCTTAGGCTAGGGCACCCCTAGGCTTAGGCTAGGGCACCCGTAGGCTTAGGCTAGGGCACCCATAAACATAGGCTAGGGCACCCCTAGGCTTAGGGTAGGGCACCCCTAAGCTTAGGCTAGGGCACCCTTAGGCTTAGGCTAGGGCACCCCTAGGCTTAGGCTAAGGCTAGGGCTCAGCTAGGCTAAGGCTAGGGCACCCCTAAGCTTAGGCTTGGGCACCCCTAAGCTTAGGCTAGGGCACCCCTAGGCTTAGGCTAAGACAAGGGCTCAGCTAGCCTAAGGCTATGGCACCCCTAAGCTTAGGCTAGGGCACCCCTAGGCTTAGTGTAGCGCACCCCTAAGCTTAGGCTAGGGCACCCCTAGTCTTAGGATAAGGCTAGGGCTCCCCTAGCCTAAGGCTAGGGCACCCCTAGGCTTAGGCTAGGGCAACCCTAGGCTTAGGCTTGGGCTCCCCTAGGCTTACGCTAGGGCACCCCTAAGCTGCGGCTAGGGCACCCCTAGTCTTAGGCTAGGGCACCCCAAGGCTTAGGCTAGGGCACCCCTAAGCTTAGGCTATGGCACCCCTAGTCTTAGACTAGGGCACCTCTAGGCTTAGGCTAAGGCTAGGGCTCCCCTAGCCTAAGGCTAGGGCACCCCTATGCATAGGTTAGGGCACCCCTTGGCTTAGGCTAGGGCATCCCTAGGCTTAGGCTAGGGCACCCCTAGGCTTAGGATAGGGCACCCCTAGGCTTAGGCTAAGGCTAGGGCTCAGCTAGCCTAAGGCTATGGCACCCCTAGGCTTAGGCTAGGGCACCCCTAGGCTTAGGCTAGGGCACCCCTAGGCTTAGGGTAGGGCACCCCTAAGCTTAGGCTTAGTCTAGGACACCCCAAGGCTTAGGCTAAGGCTAGGGCTCGCCTAGCCTAAGGCTAGGGCACCCGTAGGCTTAGGCTAGGGCTCCCCTAGGTTTAGGCTAGGGCACCCCTAGGCTTAGGCGTAGGCTAGGGCTCAGCTAGCCTAAGGCTAGGGCAAGCCTAGGCTTAGGCTAGGGCACCCCAAGGCTTAGGGTAGGGCACCCCTTTGCTTAGGCTAGGGCTAATGCTCCCCTAGCCTAAGGCTAGGGCACCCCTAGGGTTAGGCTAGGGCACCCCTAGGCTTAGGCTAGGGCACCCCTAGGATTAGGCTAGGGCAGCCATAGGCTTAGGCTAATGTTAGGGCTCCGCTATCCTAAGGCCTGGGCACCCCTAGGTTTAGGCTAGGGCACCCCTAGGTTTAGGCTAGGGCACCCCTAGGCTTAGGCTAGGGCACCCCTAGGCTTAGGCTAGGGCACCCCTAGGCTTAGGCTAGGGCACCCCTAGGCTTAGGCTAGGGCACCCCTAGGCTTAGGCTAAGGCTAGGGGACCCCTAGGCTTAGGCTAAGGCACCCCTGGGCTTAGGCTAAGGCTTGGTTACCCCTAGGCTTAGGCTAAGGCAACACAAGGCTTAGGCTAGGGCATCCCTAGACTTAGGCTAGGGCACTCCTAGGCTTAGGGTAAGGCTAGGTCAACCCTAGGCTTAGGTTAAGGCACCACTAGGCTTAGGCTAGGGCACCCCTAGGCTTAGGCTAGGGCACTCCTAGGCTTAGGCTAGGGCACCCCTAGGCTGAGGCTAGGGCACCCATAGGCTTAGGCTAAGGCTAGGGCTCCCCTAGCCTAAGGCTAGGGCACCCCTAGGCTTAGGTTAGGGCACACCTAGGCTTAAGCTAGGACACCCGTAGGCTTAGGTTAAGGCTAGGGCTCCCCTATCCTAAGGCTAGGGCACCCCTAGGCTTTGGCTAGGGCACTCCAAGGCTTAGGCTAGGGCACCCCTAGGATTAGCCTAAGGCTAGGGCTCCCCTTGCCTAACCCTAGGGCACCCCTAGGCTTAGGCTAGGGGACCCCTAGGCTTAGGCTAGGGCTCCTCTAAGCTTAGGCTAGGGCACCCCTACTCTTAGGCTAGGGCACCCCTAGGCTTAGGCTAAGGCAAGGGCTCCCCTAGCCTAAGGCTAGGGCACCACTAGGCTTAGGCTTGGGCACCCTTAGGCTTAGGCTAGGGCACCCCTAAGCTTAGGCTACGGCACCCCTAGGCTTAAGCTAGGGCACCCGTAGGCTTAGGCTAAGGCTAGGTCTCCCCCATCCTAAGGCTAGGGCACCCCTAGGCTTTGGCTAGGGCACCCCTAAGCTTAGGCTAGGGCACCCCTAGTCTAAGGCTAGGGCACCCCTAGGCTTAGGCTAAGGCTAGGGCACCACTACCTTAGGCTAGGGTACCCTTAGGCTTAGGCTAGGGTACCCCTAAGCTTAGGCTAGGGCACCCCTAGGCTTAGGCTAGGGCACACCTAGGCTTAGGCTAGGGCACCTCTAGGCTTAGGCTAGGGCACCCCTAGGCTTAGTCTAAGGCTAGTGCTCCCCTAGCCTAAGGCTAGGGCACCCTTAGTGTTAGGCTAGGGCACCCCTAGGCTTAGGCTAGGGCACGCCTAGGCTTAGGCTAGGGCACCCCTAGGCTTAGGCTACGGCACGCCTAGGCTTAGGCTAGGGCACCCCTAGGCTTAGGCTTAGGCTAGGGCTCAGCTAGCCTAAGGCTAGGGCACAACTATGGTTAGGCTAGGGCACCCCTAGGCTTAGGCTAGGGCAGCGCTAGCTTAGGCTAAGGCTAGGGCTCGCCTAGCCTAAGGCTAGGGCAGCCCTAGGTTTAGGCTAGAGCACCCGTAGGCTTAGGCAAGGGCAACCCTAGGCTTAGGCTAGGGCACCCCTAGGCTTAGTCTAGGAAACCCCTAGGCTTAGGCTAGGACACACCTAGGCTTAGGCTAAGGCTAGGGCACCCCTAGGCTTAGGCTAGGGCACCCCTAGGCTTAGGCTAGGCCACCCCTAGGCTTAGGCTAGGGCACCCCTAGGCTTAGGCTTAGGCTAGGGCTCAGCTAGCCTAAGGCTAGGGCAAGCCTAGGCTTAGGGTAGGGAACCCCTAGGCTTAGGATGGGGCACCCCTAGGCTTAGGCTAGTACACCCCTAGGCTTAGGCTAAGGCTAGTGCTCCCCTAGCCTAAGGTTAGGGCACCGCTAGGGTTAGGCTAGGGCACCCCTAGGCTTAGGCTAGGGCGCGCCTAGGCTTAGGCTAGGGCACCCCTAGGCTTAGGCTAGGGCAAGCCTAGGCTTAGGCTAGCGCACCCCTAGGTTTAGTCTAAGGCTAGTGCTCCCTTAGCCTAAGGTTAAGGCACCCCTAGGGTTAGGCTAGGGCACCCCTAGGCTTAGGCTAGGACACCCCTAGGCTTAGGCTAGGGAAGCCATAGGCTTAGGCTAAGGCTAGGTCTCCTCTAGCCTAAGGCCTGAGCACCCCAAGGCTTAGGCTAGGGCACCCCAAGGCTTAGGCTAGGGAAACCCTAGGCTTAGGCTAGGGCACCCCTAGGCTTAGGGTAGGGCACCCCTAGGCTTTGGGTTTTGCACCCCTAGTCTTAGGGTAGGGCACCCTAGGCTTAGGCTAGGACACACCTAGGCTTAGGCTAAGTCTATGGCTCCCCTAGCCTAAGGCTAGGGCACCACTAGGCTTAGGCTAGGGCACCCTTAGGCTTAGGCTAGGGCACCCCTAGGCTTAGGGTAGGGCACCCCTAGGCTTAGGGCAGGGCACCCCTAGGCTTAGGCTAGGGCACGCCTAGGCTTAAGCTAGGGCACCCCTATGCTTAGGCTAAGGCTAGTGCTCCTCTAGCCTAAGGCTAGGGCACCCCTAGGGTTAGGCTAGGGCACCCCTAGGCTTAGGCTAAGGCTAGGGCTCCTCTAGCCTAAGGCCTGGGTATCCCTAGGCTTAGGCTACGGCACCCAGAGGCTTAGGCTAGGGCACACCTAGGCTTAGGCTAAGGCTAGGGGACCCTTAGGCTTAGGCTAAGGCACCCCTAGGCTTAGGCAAGGGCACCCTAGGCTTAGGTTCGGGCACCCTTAGGCTTAGGCTAGGGCACCCCTAGGCATAGGCTAAGGCTAGGTGACCCCTAGGCTTAGTCTAAGGCACCACTAGGCTTAGGCTAGGGCACTCCTAGGCTTAGGTTAGGGCACCCCTAGGCTGAGGCTTGGGCACCCCTAGGCTGAGGTTAGGGCACCCGTAGGCTTAGGCTAAGGCTAGGGCTCCCCTAGCCTAAGGCTAGGGCACCCCTAGGGTTAGGCTAGGGCACCCCTAGGCTTAAGCTAGGGCACCCGTAGGCTTAGGCTAAGGCTAGGTCTCCCCTATCCTAAGGCTAGGGCACCCCTAGGCTTTGGCTAGGGTACTCCTAGGCTTAGGCTAGGGCAATCCTAGGATTAGGCTAGGGAACCCCTAGGCTTAGGCTAAGGCTAGGGCTCCCCTAGCCTAAGTCTAGGACACCACTAGGCTTAGACTAGGGCACCTTTAGGCTTAGGCTAGGGCACCCCTAAGCTTAGGCTAGGGCAACCCTAGGCTTAGGTTACAGCACCCCTCGGCTTAGGCTAGGGCACCCCTAGGCTTAGGCTAGGGCACCCCTAGGCTTAGGCTAAGGCTAGTGCTCCCCTAGCCTGAGGCTAGGGCACCCCTAGGCTCAGGCTAGGGCATCCCTAGGCTTAGGCTAGGGCACCCCTAGGCTTAGGCTAAGGCTAGGGCTCCCCTAGCCTAAGGCGTGGGCACCCGTGCGCTTAGGCAAGGGCACCCCTAGGCTTAGGCTAGGGAACCCCAAGGCTTAGGCTAGGGCATCCCTAGGATTAGGCTAGGGCACCCCAAGGCTTCGGCTAAGGCGAGCACTCCCCTAGCCTAAGGCTAGGGCACCCCTTGGCTTAGGCTAGGGCACCCCTAGGCTTAGGCTAAGGCTAGGGCTCCTCTAGCCTAACGCTAGGGCATCCCTAGGCTTGGGCTAGGGCACCCCTAGGCTTAGGCTAGGGCACCCCTAAGCTTAGACTAAGGCTACGGCTCCCCTAGCCTAAGGTTAGGGCACCCCTAGCCTTAGCCTAGGGCACCCCTAGGATTAGGATAGGGCACCGCTAGGCTTAGGCTAGGGCACCCCTAGGCTTAGGCTAAGGCTAGGGCTCCCCTAGCCTAAGACTAGGGCACCCCTAGGCTTAGGGTAGGGCAACCATAGGCTTAGGCTAGGGCACCCCTAGGGTAGGCTACGGCACCCCATGGCTTAGGATAGGGCACTCCTAGGCTTAGGCTAAGGCTAGGGCTCCACTAGACTAAGGCTAGGGCACCCCTAGCCTTAGGCTAGGTCACCCCTAGGCTTAGGCTAGGGCAACCCTCGGCTTATGCTAGGGCACCCCTAGGCCTAGGCTAGGGCACCCCTAGGCTTAGGCTAAGGCTAGGGCTCCCCTAGTCTAAGGCTAGGGCACCCCAAGGCTTAGGCTAGGGCACCCCTAGTCTTAGGCTAGGGCACCCTTAGGCTTAGGCTAGGGCACCTTAGGCTTAAGCTAGGGCACCCCTAGGCTTAGGCTAGAGCTCCCCTAAGCTTAGGCTAGGTCACCCCTAGGCTTAGGCTAGGGCACCCCTAGGCTTAGGCTAGGGCACCCCTAGGCTTAGGCTAGGGCACCCCAAGGCTTCGGCTAAGGCTAGGGCTCCTCTAGCCTAACGCTAGAGCATCCCTAGGCTTGGGCTAGGGCACCCCTAGGCTTAGAATAAGGCTAGGGCTCCCCTACCTAAGGCTAAGGAACCCCTAGCCTTAGGCTAGGGCACCCCTAGGCTTAGGATAGGTCACCCCTATGCTTAGGAGAGGGCACCCCTAAGCTTAGGCTGAGGCTAGGTCTCCACTAGACTAAGGTTAGGGCACCCCTAGCCTTAGGCTAGGGCACCCCTAGGATTAGGATAGGGCACCCCTAGGCTTAGGCTAGGGCACCCCTAGGCTTAGGCTAAGGCTAGGGCTCCCCTAGCCTAAGGCTAGGGCACCCCTAGGCTTAGGGTAGGGCAACCATAGGCTTAGGCTAGGGCACCCCTAGGCTTAGGATAGGGCACTCCTAGGCTTAGGCTAAGGCTAGGGCTCCACTAGACTAAGGCTAGGGCACCCCTAGGCTTAGGGTAGGGCAACCATAGGCTTAGGCTAGGGCACCACTAGGGTAGGCTACGGCACCCATGGCTTAGGATAGGGCACTCCTAGGCTTAGGCTAAGGCTAGGGCTCCACTAGACTAAGGCTAGGGCACCCCTAGCCTTAGGCTAGGTCACCCCTAGGCTTAGGCTAGGGCAACCCTAGGCTTATGCTAGGGCACCCCTAGGCCTAGGCTAGGGCACCCCTAGGCTTAGGCTAAGGCTAGGGCTCCCCTAGTCTAAGGCTAGGGCACCCAAAGGCTTAGGCTAGGGCACCCCTAGTCTTAGGCTAGGGCACCCTTAGGCTTAGGCTAGGGCACCTTAGGCTTAAGCTAGGGCACCCCTAGGCTTAGGCTAGAGCTCCCCTAAGCTTAGGCTAGGTCACCCCTAGGCTTAGGCTAGGGCACCCCTAGGCTTAGGCTAGGGAACCCCTAGGCTTAGGCTAAGGCTAGGGCTCCTCTAGCCTAACGCTAGGGCATCCCTAGGCTTGGGCTAGGGCACCCCTGGGCTTAGGCTAGGGCACCCCTAGGCTTAGGCTAGGGCACCCCAAGGCTTCGGCTAAGGCGAGGACTCACCTGCCTAAGGCTAGGGTACCCCTAGGCTTAGGCTAGGGCACCCCTAGGCTTAGGCTAAGGCTAGGGCTCCTCTAGCCTAACGCTAGGGCATCCCTAGGCTTGGGCTAGGGCAACCCTAGGCTTAGGCTAGGGCACCGCTAGGCTTAGGCTAGGGCACCCCAAGGCTTCGGCTAAGGCGAGGACTCACCTAGCCTAAGGCTAGGTTACCCCTAGGCTTAGGCTAGGGCACCCCTAGTCTTAGGCTAGGGCACCCCTAGGCTTAGGCTAAGGCTAGGGCTCCTCTAGCCTAACGCTAGGGCATCCCTAGGCTTGGGCTAGGGCAACCCTAGGCTTAGGCTAGGGCACCCCTAGGCTTAGGCTAGGGCACCCCTAGGCTTAGGCTAGGGCACCCCTAGGCTTAGGCTAATGCTAGGGCTCCTCTAGCGTAACGCTAGGGCATCCCTAGGCTTGGGCTAGGGCACCCCTAGGCTTAGGCTAGGGCACCCCTAGGCTTAGGCTAGGGCACCCCAAGGCTTCGGCTAAGGCTAGGGCTCCTCTAGCCTATCGCTAGAGCATCCCTAGGCTTGGGCTAGGACACCCCTAGGCTTAGAATAAGGCTAGGCCTCCCATACCTAAGGCTAAGGAACCCCTAGCCTTAGGCTAGGGCACCCCTAGGCTTAGGATAGGGCACCCCTATGCTTAGGAGAGGGCACCCCTAAGCTTACGCTGAGGCTAGGTCTCCACTAGAGTAAGGTTAGGGCACCCCTAGCCTTAGGCTAGGGCACCCCTAGGATTAGGATAGGGCACCCCTAGGCTTAGGCTAGGGCACCCCTAGGCTTAGGCTACGGCACCCCATGGCTTAGGATAGGGCACTCCTAGGCTTAGGCTAAGGCTAGGGCTCCACTAGACTAAGGCTAGGGCACCCCTAGCCTTAGGCTAGGTCACCCCTAGGCTTAGGCTAGGGCAACCCTAGGCTTATGCTAGGGCACCCCTAGGCTTAGGCTAGGGTGCCCCTAGGCTTAGGCTAAGGCTAGGGCTCCCCTAGTCTAAGGCTAGGGCACCCCAAGGCTTAGGCTAGAGCACCCCTAATCTTAGGCTAGGGCACCCTTAGGCTTAGGCTAGGGCACCTTAGGCTTAAGCTAGGGCACCCCTAGGCTTAGGCTAAGGCTAGGGCTCCCCTTGCCTAACCCTAGGGCACCCCTAGGCTTAGGCTAGGGAACCCCTAGGCTTAGGCTAGGGCACCTTAGGCTTAAGCTAGGGCACCCCTAGGCTTAGGCTAAGGCTAGGGCTCCCCTTGCCTAACCCTAGGGCACCCCTAGGCTTAGGCTAGGGAACCCCTAGGCTTAGACTAGGGCACCCCTAGGCTTAGGTTAGGGCACCCCTAAGCTTAGACTAAGGCTATGGCCCCCCCAGCCTAAGGTTAGGGCACCCCTAGCCTTAGACTAGGGAACCCCTAGGATTAGGATAGGGCACCCCTAGGCTTAGGCCAGTGCACCCCTAGGCTTAGGCTAAGGCTAGGGCCCCCTAGCCTAAGGCTAGGTCACCCCTAGGCATAGGCTAGGGCACCCCTAGGCTTAGGCTAGGGCACCCCTAGGCTTAGGCTAGGGCACCTTAGGCTTAAGCTAGTGCACCCCTAGGCTTAGGCTAGGGCACCCCTAAGCTTAGGCTAGGTCACCGCTAGCCTTAGGCTAGGGCACCCCTAGGCTTAGGCTAGGGCACCCCTAGGCTTAGGCTAGGGCACCTTAGGCTTAAGCTAGGGCACCCCTAGGCTTAGGCTAAGGCTAGGGATCCCCTTGCCTAACCCTAGGGCACCCCTAGGCTTAGGCTAGGGCACCCCTAGTCTTAGGCTAGGGCACCCTTAGGCTTAGGCTAAGACTAGGACTCCCCTAGCCTAAGGCTAGGGCACCCCTAGGCTTAGGATAGGGCACCCCTAGGCGTAGGCAGGGCACCCCTAGGCTTAGGCTAAAGCTTGGGCTCAGCTAGCCTAAGGCTAGGGCACCCCTAGGCTTAGGCTAGTGCAACCCTAGGCTTAGGGTAGGGCACCCCTAGGCTTAGGTTCTGGCACCCCTAGGCTTAGGCTAAGGCTAGGGCTCCACTAGCCTAAGGCTTGGGCACCCCAAGACTTAGGCTAGGGCACTCGTTGGCTTAGGCAGGGCACCCCTAGGCTTAGGTAGGGAACCCCTAGGCTTAGGTTAGGGCACCACTATGCTTAGGCTAGGCTCCCCTAGACTTAGGCTAGGGCATCCCTAGGCTTACGCTGGGGCACCCCTAGGCTTAGGCTAAGGCTAGGGCTCCCCTAGCTAAAGAATAGGGTACCCCTAGGCTTAGGCTAAGGCACCCCTAGACTTAGGCTAGGGCACCCCTAGGCTTAGGCTAGGGCACCCCTAGGCTTAGGCTAGGGCACCCCTAGGCTTAGGCTAAGGCTAGGGCTCCTCTAGCCTAACGCTAGGGCATCCCTAGGCTTGGGCTAGGGCACCCCTAGGCTTAGGCTAGGGGACCCCTAGGCTTAGGCTAGGGCACCCCAAGGCTTCGGCTAAGGCGAGGACTCCCCTAGCCTATGGCTAGGGTACACCTAGGCTTAGGCTAGGTCACCCCTAGACTTAGGCTAGGGCACCCCTAGGCTTAGGCTAGGGCACCCCTAGGCTTAGGCTAAGGCTAGGGCTCCTCTAGCCTAACGCTAGGGCATCCCTAGGCTTGGGCTAGGGCACCCCTAGGCTTAGGCTAGGGCACCCCTAGTCTTACGCTAGGGCACCCCAAGGCTTCGGCTAAGGCGAGGACTCCCCTAGCCTATGGCTAGGGTACACCTAGGCTTAGGCTAGGGCCCCCCTAGACTTAGGCTAGGGCACCCCTAGGCTTAGGATAGGGCACCCCTAAGCTTAGGCTGAGGCTAGGTCTCCACTAGACTAAGGCTAGGGCACCCCTAGCCTTAGCCTAGGGCACCCCTAGGCTTAGGCTAGCTCACCCCTAGGCTTAGGCTAGGGAATCCCTAGGTTTAGGCTAGGGCGCCCCAAGGCTTAGGCTAAGGCTAGGGCTCCCCAAGCCTAAGGCTAGGGCACCCCTAGGCTTAGGCTAGGGCACCCCTAGGCTTAGGATAAGGCTAGGGCTCCCCTAGCCTTAGGCTAGGACACCCCTAGGCTTAGGCTAGGGCACCCCTAGGCTTAGGCTAGGGCACCCCTAGGCTTAGGCTAGGGCACCCCTAGGCTTAGGTTAGGGCACCCCTAGTCTTAGGTTAGGGCTCCCCTAGCCTAAGGCTAGGGCTCCCCTACGCTTAGGCTAGGGCACCCCTTGGCTTAGGCTAGGGCACTCGTAGGCTTAGGCTAGGGCACCCCTAGGCTTAGGCTAGGGCACCCCTAGTCTTAGGCTAAGGCTAGGTCAGCTCGCCTAAGGCTAGGGCACCCCTAGGCTTAGGGTAAGTCACCCCTAGGCTGAGGCTAGGGCACATCTACGCTTAGGCTAGGGCACCCCTAGGCTTAGGCTAAGGCTAGGGCTCCACTAGACTAAGGCTAGGGCACCCCTAGCCTTAGGCTAGGGCACCCCTAGGCTTTGGCTAGGGAACCCATAGGCTAGGCTAGGGCAACCCTAGGCTTAGGCTAGGGTACCCCTAGTCTTAGGGTAAGGCTAGGGCTCCCATAGCCTAACGCTAGGGAACCCCTAGGCTTAGGCTAGGGCACCCCTAGGCTTAGGCTAGGGGACCCCTGGGCTTAGGCTAGGGCACCCCTAAGCTTAGGCTATGGCACCCCTTGTCTTATGCTAGGGCACCCCTAGGCTTAGGCTAAGGCTAGGGCTCTGCTAGCTTAAGGCTAGGGCACCCATAGGCTCAGGCTAGGGCACCCCTAGGCTTAGGCTAGGGCACCCCTAGGCTTAGGCTAGGGCACCCCTAGGCTTAGGCTAGGGCACCCGTTGGCTTAGGCTAGGGCACCCCTAGGCTTAGGCTAAGGCACCCCTAGGCTTAGTCTAGGGCACCCCTAGGCTTAGGCTAAGGCTGGGGCTCCAGTAGACTAATTCTAGGGACCCCTAGCCTTAGGCTAGGGCACCCCTAGGCTTAGGCTAGGGCACCCCTAGGCTTAGGCTAGGGCACCCCTAGGCTTAGGCTAGGGCACCCCTAGGCTTAGGCTAAGGTTAGGGCTCCCCTAGCCTAAGGTTAGGGCTCCCCTAGCCTTAGGCTAGGGCACCCCTAGGCTTAGGCTAGGGCACCCCTAAGCTTAGGGTAGGGCACCCCTAGGCTTAGGCTAAGGCTAGGGCTCCCCTTGCCTAACCCTAGGGCACCCCTAGGCTTAGGCTAGGGCACCCCTAGGCTTAGACTAGGGCACCCCTAAGCTTAAGCTAGGGCACCCATAGTCTTAGGCTAGGGCACCCCTAGGCTTAGGCTAGGTCACCCCTATGCGTAGGCTAGGGCAACCCTAGGCTTAGGGTAGGGCGCCCCTGGCTTAGGCTATGGCACCCCTAGGCTTAGGCTAAGGTTAGGGCTCCCCTAGCCTAAGGATAGGGCTCCCCTAGCCTTAGGCTAAGGCACCCCTAGGCTTAGGCTAGGGCACCCCTAAGCTTAGGCTAGGGCACCCCTAGGATTAGGCTAAGGCTAGGGCTCCCCTAGCCTAACCCTAGGGCACCCCTAGGCTTAGGCTAGGGACCCCTAGGTTTAGGCTAAGGCACCCCTAAGCTTAGGCTAGGGCACCCCTAGTCTTAGGCTAGGGCACCCCTAGGCTTAGGCTAAGGCTAGGGCTCCCCTAGCCTATGGCTAGGGCAGCACTAGGCTTAGGCTAGGGCACCCTTAGGCTTATGTTAGGGCACCCCTAAGCTTAGGCTAGGGCACCCCTAGGCTTAGGTTAGGGCACCCCTAGGCTTAGGCTAGGGCACCCCTAGGCTTAGGCTAGGTCACCCCTAGGCTTAGGCTAAGGCTAGTGCTCCCCTAGCCTAAGATTAGGGCACCCCTATGGTTAGGCTAGGGCACCCCTAGGCTTAGGCTAAGTCTACGGCTCCCCTAGCCTCAGGCTAGGGCACCCCTAGGCTCAGGCTAGGGCATCCCTAGGCTTTGGCTAGGGCACCCCTTGGCTTAGGCTAAGGCTAGGGCTCCCGTAGCCTAAGGCGTGGGCACCCGTACGCTTAGGCGAGGGCACACCTAGGCTTAGGCTAGGGAACCCCTAGGCTTAGGCTAGGGCACAGCTAGGCTTAGGCTAAGACTACGGCTCCCCTAGCCTCAGGCTAGGGCACCACTAGACTCAGGCTATGGCACCCCTAGGCTTAGGCTAGGACAATCCTAGGCTAGACTAAGGCTATGGCTCCCCAGGCCTCAGGCTAGGGCTCCCATAGCCTCAGGCTAGGGACCCGTAGGCTTAGGCTAGGGCACCCCTAGGCTTAGGCTAAGGCTAGGGCACCCCTAGGCTTAGGCTAAGGCACCCCTAGGCTTAGGCTAGGGCACCCCTAAGTTTAGGCTAGGGCAACCCTAGGCTTAGGCTAGGGCACCCCCAGGCTTAGGCTAAGGCACACCGAGGCTTTGGCTAGGGCACCCCTAGGCTTAGGCTAGGGCACCCCTAGGCTTAGACTACGGCTAGGGGATCCCTAGCCTTAGGCTAAGGCACCCCTAGGCTTAGGCTAGGCACACCTAGGCTAAGGCTAGGGCACCCCTAAGCTCAGGATAGGACACCCCTACACTTAGGCTGTGGCACCCCTAGGCTTAGGCTAAGGCTTGGGATCCCCTAGCCTAAGGCAAAGGCACCCCTAGGCTTAGGCTAGGGCACCCCTAGGCTTAGGCTAGGGCACCCCTAGGCTTAGGCTAGGGCACCCCTAGGTTTAGGCTAAGGCTAGGGCTCCCCTAGCCTAAGGCTAGGGCACCCCTATGCTTAGCCTAGGGCAGCCCTAGGCTTAGGCTAAGGCTAGGGCTCCCCTAGACTTAGGCTAGGGCACCCCTAGGCTTAGGATAGGGTATCCCTAGGCTTAGGCTATGGCACCCCTAGGCTTAGGCTAGGGAACCCCTAGGCTTAGACTAGGGCACCCCTAGGCTTAGGATAGGGTATCCCTAGGCTTAGGCTATGGCACCCCTATGCTTAGGCTAGGGAACCCCTAGGCTTAGACTAGGGCACCCCTAGGCTTAGGATAGGCTATCCCTAGGCTTAGGCTATGGCACCCCTAGGCTTAGGCTAGGGAACCCCTAGGCTTAGACTAGGGCACCCCTAGGCTTAGGTTAGGGCACCCCTAGGCTTAGGCTAGGGCACGCCTAGGCTTATGTTAGGGGACCCCTAGGCTTAGGCTAGGGCACGCCTAGGCTTAGGCTAAGGCTAGGGGACCCCTAGGCTTAGGCTAAGGCACCCCTAGGCTTAGGCAAGGGCACCCTAGCCTTAGGTTAGGGCACCCTTAGGCTTAGGCTAGGGCACCCCTAGGCTTAGGCTAAGGCTAGGTCACCCCTAGGCTTAGTCTAAGGCACCAATAGGCTTAGGCTAGGGCACCCCTAGGCTTAGGCTAGGGCACTCCTAAGCTTAGGCTAGGGCACTCCTAGGCTGAGGCTAGGGCACCCCTAGGCTGAGGCTAGGGCACCCATAGGCTTAGGCTAAGGCTAGGTCTCCCCTAGCCTAAGGCTAGGGCACCCCTAAGCTTAGGATAGGGCACTCCTAGTCTTAGGCTAGGGCACCCCTAGACTTAGGCTTAGGCTAGGGCACCCTTAGGCTTAGGCTACGGCACCCCTAAGCTTAGGCTAGGTCACCCCTAGGCTTAGGCTAGGGCACACCTAGGCTTAGGCTAGGGCACCCCTAGGCTTAGTCTAGGGGACCCCTAGTTTTAGGATAAGGCTAATGCTCCCCTAGCCTAAGGCTAAGGCACCCCTAGGGTTAGGCTAGGGCACCCCTAGGCTTAGGCTAGGGCAGCCCTAGGCTTATTCTAAGGCTAGGGCTCGCCTAGCCTAAGGCTAGGGCACCCCTAGGCTTATGCTAGAGCATCCGTAGGCTTAGGCAAGGACACCCTTAGCCTTAGGCTAGGGCACCCCTAGGCATAGGCTAAAGCTAGGGCTCCCCTTGCCTAAGGCTAGGGCACCCCTAGGCTTAGGCTAGGGCATCCCTAGGCTTAGGTTAGGGCATCCCTAGGCTTAGGCTAGGGCACCCCTAGGCTTAGACTAAGGCTAGGGCTCCCCTAGTCTATGGCAAGGGCACCATTAGGCTTAGACTAGGGCACCCCTAGGCTTAGGATAGGGCACCCCTAGGCTAAGTCTAGGGCACCCCTAGGCTTAGGCTATGGCACCCCTAGCCTTAGGCTAGGGCACCCCTAAGCTTAGGTTAGGGCACCCCTAGGCTTAGGCTAGGGCACCCCTAGGCTTAGGATAGGGCACCCCTATGCTTAGGCTTGGGCACCCCTAGGCTTAGGCTAGGGCACCCCTAGGCTTAAACTAGGGCAGCCCTAGGCTTAGGCAAGTGCACCCCTAAGCTTAGGCTAGGGCACCCCTAGGCTTAGGCTAAGGCTAGGGCTTCCCTAGCCTAAGGCTAGGGCACCACTAGGCTTAGGCTAGGGCACCCGTAGGCTTAGGCTAGGGCACTCCTAGGCTTAGGTAGGGAACCGCTAGGCTTAGGTTAGGGCACCTCTATGCTTAGGCTAGGCACCCCTAGACTTAGGCTAGGGCACCCCTAGGCTTAGGCTGGGGGACCCCTAGGCTTAGGCTAAGGCTAGGGCTCCCCTAGCCTAAGGCTAGGGTACCCTAGGCTTAGGTTTGGGCACCCCAAGACTTAGGCTAGGACACCTCTAGGCTGAGGCTAGGGCACCCCTAGGCTTAGGCTAAGGCTAGATCTCCTCTAGCCTAACGCTAGGGCATCCCTAGGCTTGGGCTAGGGCACCCCTAGGCTTAGGCTAGGGCACCCCTAGGCTTAGGCTAGGACACCCCAAGGCTTCAGCTAAGGTGAGGACTCCCCTAGCCTCAGGTTGGTGTACACCTAGGCTTAGGCTAGGGCACCCCTAGACTTAGGCTAGGGCACCCCAAGGCTTCGGCTATGGCGAGGACTCCCCTAGCCTAAGGCTTGGGTACACCTAGGCTTAGGCTAGGGCACCCCTAGACTTAGGCTAGGGCACCCCTAGGCTTAGGCTAGGGTACCCCTAGGCTTAGGCTGGGGCACCCCAAGGCTTCGGCTAAGGCGAGGACTCCCCTAGCCTAAGGCGAGGGTACCCCTAGGCTTAGGCTAAGGCACCCTTAGACTTAGGCTAGGGCACCCCTTGGCTTAGGCTAGGGCACCCCTAGGTTAGGCTAAGGCTAGGGCTCCTCTAGCCTACCGCTAGGGCACCCCAAGGCTTGGGGTAAGGCGAGGACTCCTCTAGCCTAAGGCTAGGGTACCCCTAGACTTAGGTTAGGGCACCACTTGGCTTAGGCTAGGGCACCCCTAGGCTTGGGCTAGGGCACCCCTAAGCTTAGACTAAGGCTAGGGCTCCCCTAGCCTAAGGCTAGGGCACCCCTATCCTTAGGCTAGGGCACCCCTAGGCTTAGGATAGGGCACCCCTAGGCTTAGGCTAGGGCACCCCTAGGCTTAGGCTAGGGTACCCCTAGGTTAAGGCTAGGGCACCCCTAGGCTTAGGCTAAGGCTAGGGCTCCCCTTGCCTAAGAAAAGGCACCCCTAGGCTTAGGGTAGGGCAACCATAGGTTTAGGCTAGGGCACCCCTAGGCTTAGGCTACGGCACCCCATGGCTTAGGATAGGGCACCCCTAGGCTTAGGCTAAGGCTAGGGCTCCACTAGACTAAGGCTAGGGCACCCCTAGCCTTAGGCTAGGGCACCCCTAGGCTTAGGCTAGGGCAACACTAGGCTTCTGTAGGGCACCCCTAGGCTTAGATTATGGCACCCCTAGGCTTAGGCTAAGGCTAGGGCTCCCCTAATCTAAGGCTAGGGCACCCCAAGGCTTTGGCTAGGGCACCCATAGGTTTAGGCTAGGACACCACTAGGCTTAGGCTAGGGCACACCTAGGCTTAGGCTAAGGCTAGGGCGCCCTATCCTAAGGCTAGGTCACCCCTAGGCTTAGGCTAGGGCACCCCTAGGCTTAGGCTAGGGCACCTTAGGCTTAAGCTAGGGCACCCCTAGGCTTAGGCTAGGGCACCCCTAAGGTTAGGCTAGGGCACCCCTAGGCTTAGGCTAAGGCTAGGGCTCCCCTTGCCTAATCCTAGGGCACCCCTAGGCTTAGGTTAGGGCACCCCTTGGCTTAGACTAGGGCACCCCTAGGCTTAGGCTAAGACTAGGACTCCCCTAGCCTAAGGCTAGGGCACCACTTGGCTTAGGCTAGGGCACCCCTAGGCTTGGGCTAGGGCACCCCTAAGCTTAGACTAAGGCTAGGGCTCCCCTAGACTAAGGCTAGGGCACCCCTAGCCTTAGGCTAGGGCACCCTAGGCTTTGGATAGGGCACCCCTAGGCTTAGGATAGGACACCCCTAGGCTTAGGATAGGGCACCCCTAGGCTTAGGCTAGGGCACCCCTAGGCTTAGGCTAAGGCTAGGGCTCCCCTAGCCTAAGACTAGGGCACCCCTAGGCTTAGGGTAGGGCAACCATAGGTTTAGGCTAGGGCACCCCTAGGCTTAGGCTAAGGCACCCCATGGCTTAGGATAGGGCACCCCTAGGCTTAGGCTAAGGCTAGGGCTCCACTAGACTAAGGCTAGGGCACTCCTAGCCTTAGGCTAGGGCACCCCTAGGCTTAGGCTAGGGCAACCCTAGGCTTATGCTAGGGCACCCCTAGGCTTAGGCTATGGCACCCCTAGGCTTAGGCTAGGGCTAGGGCTCCCCTAGTCTAAGGCTAGGGTACCCCAAGGCTTTGGCTAGGGCACCCGTTGACTTAGGCAGTTCACCCCTAGGCTTAGGTAGGGAACCGCTAGGCTTAGGTTAGGGCACCCCTAAGCTTAGGCTAAGGCTAGGGCTCCTCTAGACTAATGCTAGGGAACCCCTAGAATTAGCCTAGGGCACCCCTAGGCTTAGGATAGCTCACCCCTAGGCTTAGGCTAGGGAACCCCTACGTTTAGGCTAGGGCACCCCAAGGCTTAGGCTAAGGCTAGGGCTCCCCTAGTCTAAGTCTAGGGCACCCCTGGGCTTAGGGTAGGGCACCCCTAGGCTTAGGCTAGGACACCCGTAGGCTTAGGCTAGGGCACCCCTAGGCTTAGGCAAGGGCACCCCTAGGCTTAGGCAAAGGCTAGGGCTTCCCTAGCCTAAGGCTAGGGCACCCCTAGGCTTAGGGTAGGGCAACCCTAGGCTTAGGCTAAGGCACCCCTAGGCTTAGGCTAAGGCTAGGGCTCCACTATACTAAGGCTAGGGCACCCCTAGCCTTAGGCTTGGGCACCCCTCGGCTTAGGCTACGGTAACCCTAGGCTTATGCTCGGGCACCCCTAGGTTTAGGCTAGGGCACCCTTAGGCTTAGGCTAAGGCTAGGGCTCCCCTAGTCTAAGGCTAGGGCTCCCCTAGGCTTATGCTAGGGCACCCCTAGGCTTAGGCTAGGGCACCCCTAGGCTTAGGTTAGGGAACCCCTAGGCTTATGCTCGGGCACCCCTAGGCTTAGGCTAGGGCACCCTTAGGCTTAGGCTAAGGCTAGGGCTCCCCTAGTCTAAGGCTAGGGCTCCCCTAGGCTTATGCTAGGGCACCCCTAGGCTTAGGCTAGGGCACCCCTAGGCTTAGGTTAGGGAACCCCTAGGCTTAGGCTAGGGCAACCCTAGGCTTATGCTAGGGCTCCCCTAGGCTTAGGCTAGGGCACCCCTAGGCTTAGGCTAAGGCTAGGGCTCCCCTAGCCTAAGACTAGGGCACACCTAGGCTTAGGGTAGGGCAACCATAGGTTTAGGCTAGGGCACCCCTAGGCTTAGGCTACGGCACCACATGGCTTAGCATAGGGCACCCCTAGGCTTAGGCTAAGGCTAGGGCTCCACTAGACTAAGGCTAGGGCACCCAAGCCTTAGGCTAGGGCACGCCTAGGCTTAGGCTAGGGCAACCCTAGGCTTATGCTAGGGCTCCCCTAGGCTTAGGCTAGGGTACCCCTAGCCTTAGGCTAGGGCACCCCTAGACTTAGGCTAGGGAACCCCTAGGCTTAGGCTAAGGCTAGGGCTCCTCTAGCCTAACGCTAGGGCATCCCTTGGCTTGGGCTAGGGCACCCCTAGGCTTAGGCTAGGTCACCTCTAGGCTTAGGCTAGGGCACCCCAAGGCTTCGGCTAAGGCGAGGACTCACCTGCCTAAGGCTAGGGTACCCCTAGGCTTAGGCTAGGGCACCCCTAGGCTTAGGCTAAGGCTAGGGCTCCTCTAGCCTAACGCTAGGGCATCCCAAGGCTTGGGCTAGGGCAACCCTAGGCTTAGGCTAGGGCACCCCTAGGCTTAGGCTAGGGCACCCCAAGGCTTCGGCTAAGGCGAGGACTCACTTAGCCTAAGGCTAGGGTACCCCTAGGCTTAGGCTAGGGCATCCCTAGGCTTAGGCTAGGGCACCCGTTGACTTAGGCAGGGCACCCCTAGGCTTAGGTAGGGAACCCCTATGCTTAGGTTAGGGCACCACTATGCTTAGGCTAGGCTCCCCTAGACTTAGGCTAGGGCACCCCTAGGCTTACGCTGGGGCACCCCTAGGCTTAGGCTAAGGCTAGGGCTCCCCTAGCTTAATAATAGGGTACACCTAGGCTTAGGCTAAGGCACCCCTAGACTTAGGCTAATGCACCCCTAGGCTTAGGCTAAGGCTGGGGCTCCACTAGATTAATTCTAGGGACCCCTAGTCTTAGGCTAGGGCACCCCTAGGCTTAGGCTAGGACACCCCTAGGCTTAGGCTAGGGCACCCCTAGGCTTAGGCTAAGGTTAGGGCTCCCATAGCCTAAGGTTAGGGCTCCCCTAGCCTTAGGCTAGGGCACCCCTAGGCTTAGGCTAGGGCACCCCTAAGCTTAGGCTAGGGCACCCCTAGGCTTAGGCTAAGGCTAGGGCTCCCCTTGCCTAACCCTAGGGCAACCCTAGGCTTAGGCTAGGGCACCCCTAGGCTTAGACTAGATCACCACTAAGCTTAGGCTAGGGAACCCATAGTCTTAGGCTAGGGCACCCCTACGCTTAGGCTAGGGCACCCCGATGCGTAGGCTAGGGCACCCCTAGGCTTAGGCTAGGGCACCCCTAGGCTTAGGCTAAGGCTAGGGCTCCCCTAGCCTAAGGCTAGGGCACCCCTAGGCTTAGGCTAGGGCAACCCTAGGCTTAGGGTAGGGCGCCCCTGGGCTTAGGCTAGGGACCCCTAGTCTTAGGCTAGGGCACCCCTAGGCTTATGCTAAGTCTAGGGCTCCCCTATCTTATGGCTAGGGCACCACTAGGCTTAGGCTAGGGCACCCTTAGGCTTATGCTAGGGCACCCCTAAGCTTAGGCTAGGGCACCCCTAGGCTTAGGTTAGGGCACCCCTAGGCTTAGGCTAGGGCACCCCTAAGCTTAGGCTAGGGTACCCCTAGGCTTAGGCTAAGGCTAGGGCTCCCCTAGCCTAAGACTAGGGCACCCCTATGGTTAGGCTAGGGCACCCCTAGGCTTAGGCTAAGTCTAAGGCTCCCCTAGCCTCAGGCTAGGGCACCCCTAGGCTCAGGCTAGGGCATCCCTAGGCTTAGGCTAGGGCATCCCTAGGCTTAGGCTAAGGCTAGGGCTCCCCTAGCATAAGGCGTGGGCACCCGTACGCTTAGGCGAGGGCACCCCTAGGCTTAGGCTAGGGAACCCCTAGGCTTAGGCTAGGGCACCGCTAGGCTTAGGCTAAGACTACGGCTCCCCTAGCCTCAGGCTAGGGCACCCCTAGACTCAGGCTATGGCACCCCTAGGCTTAGGCTAGGGCAATCCTAGACTAGACTAAGGCTAGGGCTCCCCTAGCCTCAGGCTAGGGACCCGTAGGCTTAGGCTAGGGCACCCCTAGGCTTAGGCTAAGGCTAGGGGACCCCTAGGCTTAGGCAAAGGCACCCCTAGACTTAGGCTAGGGCACACCTAAATTTAGGCTAGGGCACCCCTAGGCTTAAGCATGGGCACCCCAAGGCTTAGGCTAGGGCACCCCTAATCTTAGACTAAGGCTAGGGGATCCCTAGCCTTAGGCTAAGGCACCCCTGGGCTTAGGCTAGGGCACACCTAGGCTAAGGCTAGGGCACCCCTAGGCTCAGGATAGGGCACCCCTACAGTTAGGCTAAGGCACCCCTAGGCTTAGGCTAAGGCTTGGGATCCCCTAGCCTAAGGCAAAGGCACCCCTAGGCTTAGGCTACGGCACCCCTAGTCTTAGGCTAGGGCACGCCTAGGCTTAGGCTAGGGCACCCCTAGGTTTAGGCTAAGTTTAGGGCTCCCCTAGCCTAAGGCTAGGGCACCCCTAAGCTTAGGCTAGGGCACCCCTAGGCTTAGGCTAAGGCTAGGGCTCCCCTTGCCTAACCTTAGGGCAACCCTAGGCTTAGGCTAGGGCACCCCTAGGCTTAGGCTAGGGCACCCCTAGGCTTAAACTAGGGCAGCCCTTGGCTTAGGTTAGGGCACCCCTAAGCTTAGGCTAGGGCACCCCTAGGCTTAGGCTAAGGCTAGGGCTTCCCTAGCCTAAGGCTAGGGCACCCCTAGGCTTAGGCTAGGGCACCCGTAGGCTTAGGCTAGGGCACCCCTAGGCTTAGGTTAGGGCACCTCTATGCTTAGGCTAGGCAACCCTAGACTTAGGCTAGGGCACCGCTAGGCTTAGGCTGGGGCACCCCTAGGCTTAGGCTAAGGCTAGGGCTCCCCTAGCCTAAGGCTAGGGTACCCCTATGCTTAGGCTTGGGCACCCCAAGACTTAGGCTAGGGCACCTCTAGGCTTAGGCTAGGGCACCCCTAGGCTTAGGCTAAGGCTAGAGCTCCTCTAGCCTAACGCTAGGACATCCCTAGGCTTGGGCTAGGGCACCCCTAGGCTTAGGCTAGGGCACCCCTAGGCTTAGGCTAGGACACCCCAAGGCTTCAGCTAAGGTGAGGACTCCCCTAGCCTCAGGCTAGTGTACACCAAGGCTTAGGCTAGGGCACCCCTAGACTTAGGCTGGGGCACCCAAAGGCTTCGGCTAAGGCGAGGACTCCCCTAGCATAAGGCTAGGGTACACCTAGGCTTAGGCTAGGGCACCCCTAGAATTAGGCTAGAGCACCCCTAGGCTTAGGCTAGGGTACCCCTAGGCTTAGGCTAGGGCACCCCAAGGCTTCGGCTAAGGCGAGGACTCCCCGTGACTAAGGCGAGGGTACCCCTAGGCTTAGGGTAGGGCAACCCTAGGCTTAGGCTAAGGCACCCCTAGGCTTAGGCTAAGGCTAGGGCTCCACTATACTAAGGCTAGGGCACCCCTAGCCTTAGGCTTGGGCACCCCTAGGCTTAGGCTACGGTAACCCTAGGCTTATGCTAGGGCACCCCTAGGCTTAGGCTAGGGCACCCTTAGGCTTAGGCTAAGGCTAGGGCTCCCCTAGTCTAAGGCTAGGGCTCCCCTAGGCTTATGCTAGGGCACCCCTAGGCTTAGGCTAGGGCACCCATAGGCTTAGATTAGGGAACCCCTAGGCTGAAGCTAAAGCCAGGGCTCCCCTAGCCTAAGGCTGGGGCACCCCTAGGCTTAGGCTAGGGCACCCCATGGCTTAGCATAGGGCACCCCTAGGCTTAGGCTAAGGCTAGGGCTCCACTAGACTAAGGCTAGGGCACCCAAGCCTTAGGCTAGGGCACCACTAGGCTTAGGCTAGGGCAACCCTAGGCTTATGCTAGGGCTCCCCTAGGCTTAGGCTAGGGTACCCCTAGCCTTAGGCTAGGGCACCCCTAGACTTAGGCTAGGGAACCCCTAGGCTTAGGCTAAGGCTAGGGCTCCTCTAGCCTAACGCTAGGGCATCCCTAGGCTTGGGCTAGGGCACCCCTAGGCTTAGGCTAGGGCACCTCTAGGCTTAGGCTAGGGCACCCCAAGGCTTCGGCTAAGGCGAGGACTCACCTGCCTAAGGCTAGGGTACCCCTAGGCTTAGGCTAGGGCACCCCTAGGCTTAGGCTAGGGCACCCGTTGACTTAGGCAGGGCACCCCTAGGCTTAGGTAGGGAACCCCTATGCTTAGGTTAGGGCACCACTATGCTTAGGCTAGGCTCCCCTAGACTTAGGCTAGGGCACCCCTAGGCTTACGCTGGGGCACCCCTAGGCTTAGGCTAAGGCTAGGGCTCCCCTAGCTTAAGAATAGGGTACCCCTAGGCTTAGGCTAAGGCACCCCTAGACTTAGGCTAATGCACCCCTAGGCTTAGGCTAAGGCTGGGGCTCCACTAGATTAATTCTAGGGACCCCTAGCCTTAGGCTAGGACACCCCTAGGCTTAGGCTAGGACACCCCTAGGCTTAGGCTAGGGCACCCCTAGGCTTAGGCTAAGGTTAGGGCTCCCATAGCCTAAGGTTAGGGCTCCCCTAGCCTTAGGCTAGGGCACCCCTAGGCTTAGGCTAGGGCACCCCTAAGCTTAGGCTAGGGCACTCCTAGGCTTAGGCTAAGGCTAGGGCTCCCCTTGCCTAACCCTAGGGCAACCCTAGGCTTAGGCTAGGGCACCCCTAGGCTTAGACTAGGCCACCACTAAGCTTAGGCTACGGCACCCATAGTCTTAGGCTAGGGCACCCCTACGCTTAGGCTAGGGCACCCCTATGCGTAGGCTAGGGCACCCCTAGGCTTAGGCTAGGGCACCCCTAGTCTTAGGCTAAGGCTAGGGCTCCCCTAGCCTAAGGCTAGGGCACCCCTAGGCTTAGGCTAGGGCAACCCTAGGCTTAGGGTAGGGCGCCCCTGGGCTTAGGCTAGGGACCCCTAGTCTTAGGCTAGGGCACCCCTAGGCTTATGCTATGTCTAGGGCTCCCCTATCTTATGGCTAGGGCACCACTAGGCTTAGGCTAGGGCACCCTTAGGCTTATGCTAGGGCACCCCTAAGCTTTGGCTAGGGCACCCCTAGGCTTAGGTTAGGGCACCCCTAGGCTTAGGCTAGGGCACCCCTAAGCTTAGGCTAGGGCACCCCTAGGCTTAGGCTAAGGCTAGGGCTCCCCTAGCCTAAGACTAGGGCACCCCTATGGTTAGGCTAGGGCACCCCTAGGCTTAGGCTAAGTCTACGGCTCCCCTAGCCTCAGGCTAGGGCACCCCTAGGCTCAGGCTAGGGCATCCCTAGGCTTAGGCTAGGGCACCCCTAGGCTTAGGCTAAGGCTAGGGCTCCCCTAGCATAAGGCGTGGGCACCCGTACGCTTAGGCGAGGGCACCCCTAGGCTTAGGCTAGGGAACCCCTAGGCTTAGCCTAGGGAACCGCTAGGCTTAGGCTAAGACTACGGCTCCCCTAGCCTCAGGCTAGGGCACCCCTAGACTCGGGCTATGGCACCCCTAGGCTTAGGCTAGGGCAATCCTAGACTAGACTAAGGCTAAGGCTCCCCTAGCCTCAGGCTAGCGACCCGTAGGCTTAGGCTAGGGCACCCCTAGGCTTAGGCTAAGGCTAGGGGACCCCTAGGCTTAGGCTAAGGCACCCCTAGGCTTAGGCTAGGGCACACCTAAATTTAGGCTAGGGCACCCCTAGGCTTAGGCTAGGGCACCCCTAGGCTTAGGCTAGGGCACCCCAAGGCTTAGGCTAGGGCACCCCTAAGCTTAGACTAAGGCTAGGGGATCCCTAGCCTTAGGCTAAGGCACCCCTAGGCTTAGGCTAGGGCACACCTAGGCTAAGGCTAGGGCACCCCTAGGCTCAGGATAGGGCACCCCTACAGTTAGGCTAAGGCACCCCTAGGCTTAGGCTAAGGCTTGGGATCCCCTAGCCTAAGGCAAAGGCACCCCTAGGCTTAGGCTTGGGCACCCCTAGTCTTAGGCTAGGGCACGCCTAGGCTTAGGCTAGGGCACCCCTAGGTTTAGGCTAAGTTTAGGGCTCCCCTAACCTAAGGCTAGGGCACCCCTATGCTTAGCCTAGGGCAACCCTAGGCTTCGGCTAAGGCTTGGGCTCCCCTAGACTAAGGCTAGGGCACCCCTAGGCTTAGGATAGGGTATCCCTAAGCTTAGGCTATGGCACCCCTAGGCTTAGGCTAGGGAACCCCTAGGCTTAGACTAGGGCACCCCTAGGCTTAGGATAGGGTATCCCTAGGCTTAGGCTATGGCACCCCTAGGCTTAGGCTGGGGAACCCCTAGGCTTAGACTAGGGCACCCCTAGGCTTAGGATAGGGTATCCCTAGGCTTAGGCTATGGCACCCCTAGGCTTATGCTAGGGAACCCCTAGGCTTAGACTAGGGCACCCCTAGGCTTAGGCTAGGGCAGCCCTAGGCTTAGGCTAGGGCACCCCTAGGCTTAGGTTAAGGCACCCCTAGGCTTAGGCTAGGGCACGCCTAGGCTTAGGTTAGGGCACCCCTAGGCTTAGGCTAGGGCACGCCTAGGCTTAGACTAAGGCTAGGGGACCCCTAGGCTTAGGCTAAGGCACCCCTAGGCTTAGGCAAGGGCACCCTAGGCTTAGGTTAGGGCACCCTTAGGCTTAGGCTAGGGCACCCCTAGGCTCAGGCTAAGGCTAGGTCACCCCTAGGCTTAGTCTAAGGCACCCATAGGCTTAGGCTAGGGCACCCCTAGTCTTAGGCTAGGGCACTCCTAAGCTTAGGCTAGGGCACCCCTAGGCTGAGGCTAGGGCACCCCTAGGCTGAGGCTAGGGCACCCATAGGCTTAGGCTAAGGCTAGGGCTCGCCTAGCCTAAGGCTAGGGCACCCCTAAGCTTAGGCTAGGGCACTCCTAGTCTTAGGCTAGGGCACCCCTAGGCTTAGGCTAAGGCTAGGGCTCCCTTAGCCTAAGGCTGGGGCACCACTAGGCTTAGGCTAGGGCACCCTTAGGCTTGGGCTACGGCACCCCTAAGCTTAGGCTAGGTCACCCCTAGGCTTAGGCTAGGGCACCCCTAGGCTTTGTCTAGGGGACCCCTAGGCTTAGGCTAAGGCTAGTGCTCCCCTAGCCTAAGGCTAAGGCACCCCTAGGGTTAGGCTAGGGCATCCCTAGGCTTATGCTAAGGCTAGGACTCGCCTAGCCTAAGGCTAGGGCACCCCTAGGCTTATGCTAGAGCACCCGTAGGCTTAGGCAAGGACACCCTTAGCCTTAGGCTAGGGCACCCCTAGGCGTAGGCTAGGGCACCCCTAGGCTTAGGCTAAAGCTTGGGCTCCCCTTGCCTAAGGCTAGGGCACCCCTAGGCTTAGGCTAGGGCATCCCTAGGCTTAGGCTACGGCACCCCTAGGCTTAGGCTAAGGCTAGGTCTCCCCTAGTCTAAGGCTAGGGCACCAATAGGCTTAGACTAGGGCACCCCTAGGCTTAGGATAGGGAACCCCTAGGCTTAGGCTAGGGCACCCTTAGGCTTAGACTAGGGCACCCCTAGGCTTAGGCTAGGGCACCCCTAGGCTTAGGCTAGGGCACCCCTAAGCTTAGGGTAGGGCACCCCTAGGCTTAGGCTAGGGCACCCCTAGGCTTAGGCTAGGGCACCCCTAGGATTAGGCTAGGGCACCCCTAGGCTTAAACTAGGGCAGCCCTTGGCTTAGGTTAGGGCACCCCTAAGCTTAGGCTAGGGCACCCCTAGGCTTAGGCTAAGGCTAGGGCTTCCCTAGCCTAAGGCTAGGGCACCCCTAGGCTTAGGCTAGGGCACCCGTAGGCTTAGGCTAGGGCACCCCTAGGCTTAGGTTAGGGCACCTCTATGCTTAGGCTAGGCAACCCTAGACTTAGGCTAGGGCACCGCTAGGCTTAGGCTAGGGCACCCCTAGGCTTAGGCTAAGGCTAGGGCTCCCCTAGCCTAAGGCTAGGGTACCCCTATGCTTAGGCTTGGGCACCCCAAGACTTAGGCTAGGGCACCTCTAGGCTTAGGCTAGGGCACCCCTAGGCTTAGGCTAAGGCTAGAGCTCCTCTAGCCTAACGCTAGGACATCCCTAGGCTTGGGCTAGGGCACCCCTAGGCTTAGGCTAGGGCACCCCTAGGCTTAGGCTAGGACACCCCAAGGCTTCAGCTAAGGTGAGGACTCCCCTAGCCTCAGGCTAGTGTACACCAAGGCTTAGGCTAGGGCACCCCTAGACTTAGGCTGGGGCACCCAAAGGCTTCGGCTAAGATGAGGACTCCCCTAGCCTAAGGCTAGGGTACACCTAGGCTTAGGCTAGGGCACCCCTAGACTTAGACTAGAGCACCCCTAGGCTTAGGCTAGGGTACCCCTAGGCTTAGGCTAGGGCACCCCAAGGCTTCGGCTAAGGCGAGGACTCCCCGTGCCTAAGGCGAGGGTACCCCTAGGCTTAGGCTAAGGCACCTCTAGACTTAGGCTAGGCCACCCCTTGGCTTAGGATAGGGCACCCCTAGGCTTAGGCTAAGGCTAGGGCTCCTCTAGCCTACCGCTAGGGCACCCCAAGGCTTGGGCTAAGGCGAGGACTCCTCTAGCCTAAGGCTAGGGTACCCCTAGACTTAGGTTAGGGCACCACTTGGCTTAGGCTAGGACACCCCTAGGTTTAGGCTAGGGCACCCCTAAGCTTAGACTAAGGCTAGGGCTCCCCTAGCCTAAGGCTAGGGCACCCCTAGCCTTAGGCTAGGGCACCCCTAGCCTAAGACTAGGGCACCCCTAGGCTTAGGGTAGGGCAACCATAGGTTTAGGCTAGGGCACCCCTAGGCTTAGGCTACGGCACCCCATGGCTTAGGATAGGACACCCCTAGGCTTAGGCTACGGCTAGGGCTCCACTAGACTAAGGCTAGGGCACCCCTTGCCTTAGGCTAGGCACCCCTAGGCTTAGGCTAGGGCAACCCTAGGCTTATGCTAGGGCACCCCTAGTCTTAGGCGATGGCACCCCTAGGCTTAGGTTAAGGCTAGGGCTCCCCTAGTCTAAGGCTAGGGCACCCCAAGGCTTTGGCTAGGGCACCCCTAGTCTTAGGCTAGGACACCACTAGGCTTAGGCTAGGGCACCCCTAGGCTTAGGCTAAGGCTAGGGCCCCCTAGGCTTAGGCTAGGTCACCCCTAGGCTTAGGCTAGGGCACCCCTAGGCTTAGGCTAGGGCACCCCTAAGCTTAGGCTAGGGCACCCCTAGGCTTAGGCTAAGGCTAGGGCTCCCCTAGCCTAAGACTAGGGCACCCCTATGGTTAGGCTAGGGCACCCCTAGGCTTAGGCTAAGTCTACGGCTCCCCTAGCCTCAGGCTAGGGCACCCCTAGGCTCAGGCTAGGGCATCCCTAGGCTTAGGCTAGGGCACCCCTAGGCTTAGGCTAAGGCTAGGGCTCCCCTAGCATAAGGCGTGGGCATCCGTACGCTTAGGCGAGGGCACCCCTAGGCTTAGGCTAGGGAACCCCTAGGCTTAGGCTAGGGAACCGCTAGGCTTAGGCTAAGACTACGGCTCCCCTAGCCTCAGGCTAGGGCACCCCTAGACTCGGGCTATGGCACCCCTAGGCTTAGGCTAGGGCAATCCTAGACTAGACTAAGGCTAGGGCTCCCCTAGCCACAGGCTAGCGACCCGTAGGCTTAGGCTACGGCACCCCTAGGCTTAGGCTAAGGCTAGGGGACCCCTAGGCTTAGGCTAAGGCACCCCTAGGCTTAGGCTAGGGCACACCTAAATTTAGGCTAGGGCACCCCTAGGCTTAGGCTAGGGCACCCCTAGGCTTAGGCTAGGGCACCCCAAGGCTTAGGCTAGGGCACCCCTAAGCTTAGACTAAGGCTAGGGGATCCCTAGCCTTAGGCTAAGGCACCCCTAGGCTTAGGCTAGGGCACACCTAGGCTAAGGCTAGGGCACCCCTAGGCTCAGGATAGGGCACCCCTACAGTTAGGCTAAGGCACCCCTAGGCTTAGGCTAAGGCTTGGGATCCCCTAGCCTAAGGCAAAGGCACCCCTAGGCTTAGGCTAGGGCACCCCTAGTCTTAGGCTAGGGCACGCCTAGGCTTAGGCTAGGGCACCCCTAGGTTTAGGCTAAGTTTAGGGCTCCCCTAACCTAAGGCTAGGGCACCCCTATGCTTAGCCTAGGGCAACCCTAGGCTTAGGCTAAGGCTAGGGCTCCCCTAGACTAAGGCTAGGGCACCCCTAGGCTTAGGATAGGGTATCCCTAAGCTTAGGCTATGGCACCCCTAGGCTTAGGCTAGGGAACCCCTAGGCTTAGACTAGGGCACCCCTAGGCTTAGGATAGGGTATCCCTAGGCTTAGGCTATGGCACCCCTAGGCTTAGGCTGGGGAACCCCTAGGCTTAGACTAGGGCACCCCTAGGCTTAGGATAGGGTATCCCTAGGCTTAGGCTATGGCACCCCTAGGCTTATGCTAGGGAACCCCTAGGCTTAGACTAGGGCACCCCTAGGCTTAGGCTAGGGCAGCCCTAGGCTTAGGCTAGGGCACCCCTAGGCTTAGGTTAAGGCACCCCTAGGCTTAGGCTAGGGCACGCCTAGGCTTAGGTTAGGGCACCCCTAGGCTTAGGCTAGGGCACGCCTAGGCTTAGACTAAGGCTAGGGGACCCCTAGGCTTAGGCTAAGGCACCCCTAGGCTTAGGCAAGGGCACCCTAGGCTTAGGTTAGGGCACCCTTAGGCTTAGGCTAGGGCACCCCTAGGCTCAGGCTAAGGCTAGGTCACCCCTAGGCTTAGTCTAAGGCACCAATAGGCTTAGGCTAGGGCACCCCTAGTCTTAGGCTAGGGCACTCCTAAGCTTAGGCTAGGGCACTCCTAGGCTGAGGCTAGGGCACCCCTAGGCTGAGGCTAGGGCACCCATAGGCTTAGGCTAAGGCTAGGGCTCCCCTAGCCTAAGGCTAGGGCACCCCTAAGCTTAGGCTAGGGCACTCCTAGTCTTAGGCTAGGGCACCCCTAGGCTTAGGCTAAGGCTAGGGCTCCCTTAGCCTAAGGCTGGGGCACCACTAGGCTTAGGCTAGGGCACCCTTAGGCTTGGGCTACGGCACCCCTAAGCTTAGGCTAGGTCACCCCTAGGCTTAGGCTAGGGCACCCCTAGGCTTAGTCTAGGGGACCCCTAGGCTTAGGCTAAGGCTAGTGCTCCCCTAGCCTAAGGCTAAGGCACCCCTAGGGTTAGGCTAGGGCATCCCTAGGCTTATGCTAAGGCTAGGACTCGCCTAGCCTAAGGCTAGGGCACCCCTAGGCTTATGCTAGAGCACCCGTAGGCTTAGGCAAGGACACCCTTAGCCTTAGGCTAGGGCACCCCTAGGCGTAGGCTAGGGCACCCCTAGGCTTAGGCTAAAGCTTGGGCTCCCCTTGCCTAAGGCTAGGGCACCCCTAGGCTTAGGCTAGGGCATCCCTAGGCTTAGGCTACGGCACCCCTAGGCTTAGGCTAAGGCTAGGTCTCCCCTAGTCTAAGGCTAGGGCACCAATAGGCTTAGACTAGGGCACCCCTAGGCTTAGGATAGGGAACCCCTAGGCTTAGGCTAGGACACCCTTAGGCTTAGACTAGGGCACCCCTAGGCTTAGGCTAGGGCACCCCTAGACTTAGGCTGGGGCACCCAAAGGCTTTGGCTAAGGCGAGGACTCCCCTAGCCTAAGGCTAGGGTACACCTAGGCTTAGGCTAGGGCACCCCTAGACTTAGGCTAGAGCACCCCTAGGCTTAGGCTAGGGTACCCCTAGGCTTAGGCTAGGGCACCCCAAGGCTTCGGCTAAGGCGAGGACTCCCCGTGCCTAAGGCGAGGGTACCCCTAGGCTTAGGCTAAGGCACCTCTAGACTTAGGCTAGGCCACCCCTTGGCTTAGGATAGGGCACCCCTAGGCTTAGGCTAAGGCTAGGGCTCCTCTAGCCTACCGCTAGGGCACCCCAAGGCTTGGGCTAAGGCGAGGACTCCTCTAGCCTAAGGCTAGGGTACCCCTAGACTTAGGTTAGGGCACCACTTGGCTTAGGCTAGGACACCCCTAGGTTTAGGCTAGGGCACCCCTAAGCTTAGACTAAGGCTAGGGCTCCCCTAGCCTAAGGCTAGGGCACCCCTAGCCTTAGGCTAGGGCACCCCTAGCCTAAGACTAGGGCACCCCTAGGCTTAGGGTAGGGCAACCATAGGTTTAGGCTAGGGCACCCCTAGGCTTAGGCTACGGCACCCCATGGCTTAGGATAGGACACCCCTAGGCTTAGGCTACGGCTAGGGCTCCACTAGACTAAGGCTAAGGCACCCCTAGCCTTAGGCTAGGCACCCCTAGGCTTAGGCTAGGGCAACCCTAGGCTTATGCTAGGGCACCCCTAGTCTTAGGCTATGGCACCCCTAGGCTTAGGCTAAGGCTAGGGCTCCCCTAGTCTAAGGCTAGGGCACCCCAAGGCTTTGGCTAGGGCACCCCTAGGCTTAGGCTAGGACACTCCAAGGCGAAGGCTAGCGGACCCCTAGGCTTAGACTAGGGCACCCCTAGGCTTAGGCTAGGGCACCCCTAGGCTTAGACTATGACACCCCTAAGCTTAGGCTAGGGCACCCATACTCTTAGGCTAGGGCACCCCTAGGCTTAGGCTAAGACTAGGGCTCCCCTAGCCTAAGGATAGGCCACCCCTAGGCTTAGGCTAGGGCACTCCAAGGCGAAGGCTAGCGGACCCCTAGGCTTAGGCTAAGGCACCCCTAGGCTTAGGCTAAGGCTAAGGCTCCCCTAGCCTAAGGCTAGGGCACCCCTAGGCTTAGGCTTAGGCAACACTAGGCTTAGGCTAGGGTACTTCTAGGCTTAGGCTAGGGCACCCCTAGGCTTAGGCTAAGGCTAGGGCTCCACTAGACTAAGGCTAGGGCACCCCTAGCTTTAGGCTAGGGCACCCCTAGGCTTAGCCTAGGGCACACCTATGCTTAGGCTAGGGAACCCAGAGGCTTAGGCTAGGGCACCCCTAGACTTAGGCTAAGGCTAGGGCTACCCTAGCCTAAGGCTAGGGCACCCCTAGGCTTAGGCTAGGGCACCCCTAGGCTTAGGCTAGGGGACCCATAGGCTTAGGCTAACGCTAGGGCTCCCCTAGCCTAAGGTTAGGGCACCACTAAGCTTAGGCTAGGGCACACCTAGGCTTAGACTAGGGCACCCGTTGGCTTAGGCTAGGGCACCCCTAGGCTTAGGTAGGGACCCCGTAGGCTTAACTTAGGGCACCACTATGCTTAGGCTAGGCTCCCCTAGACTTAGGCTAGGGCACCCCTAGGCTTACGCTGGGGCACCCCTAGGCTTAGGCTAAGGCTAGGGCTCCCCTAGCTTAAGGCTAGGGTACCCCTAGGCTTGGGCTAAGGCACCCCTAGACTTAGGCAAGGGCACCCCTAGGCTTAGGCTAGGGCACCCCTAGGCTTAGGCTAAGGCTAGGGCTCCTCTAGCCTAACGCTAGGGCATCCCTAGGCTTGGGCTAGGGCACCCCTAGGCTTAGACTAAGGCTAGGGCACCCCTAGGCTTAGGATAGGGCACCCCTAGGCTTAGGATAGGGGACACCTAAGCTTAGGCTGAGGCTAGGTCTCCACTAGACTAAGGCTAGGGCACCCCTAGCGTTAGCCTAGGGCACCCTTAGGCTTAGGCTAGCTCATCCCTAGGCTTAGGCTAGGGAACCCCTAGGTTTAGGTTAGGGCGCCCCAAGGCTTGGCTAAGCCTAGGGCTCCCCTAGTCTAAGGGTAGGCCACCCCTAGGCTTAGGCTAGGGCATCTGAAGGCTTAGGATATGGCTAGAGCTCCCCTAGCCTTAGTCTAGGACACCCCTAGGCTTAGGCTAGGGCACCCCTAGGCTTAGGCTAGGGCACCCCTAGGCATAGGCTAGGGCACCCCTAGGCTTAGGCTAGGGCACCCCTAAGCTTAGGCTAGGGCACCCCTTGGTTAGGCTAGGGCACTCGTAGGCTTAGGCTAGGGCACCCCTAGGCTTAGGATTGGGCACCCCTAGTCTTAGCCTAAGGCTAGGGCTCAGCTCGCCTAAGGCTAGGGCACCCCTTGGCTTAGGGTAGGGCACCCCTTGGCTTAGGGTAGGTCACCCCTAGGCTTAGGCTAGGGCACATCTACGCTTAGGCTAGGGCACCCCTAGGCTTAGGCTAAGGCTAGGGCTCCACTAGACTAAGGCTAGGGTACCCCTAGCCTTAGGCTAGGGCACCCCTAGGCTTAGGCTAGGGAACCCCTAGGCTTAGGCTAGGGCACCCCTAGGCTTAGGCTAAGGCTAGGGCTCCACTAGACTAAGGCTAGGGCTCCCCTAGGCTTAGGCTAGGACACCCATAGGCTTAGGCTAGGGCACCCCTAGGCTTAGGCTAGGGCACCCCTAGTCTTAGGCTAAGGCTAGGGATCCCCTAGCCTAACGCTAGGGCACCCCTAGGCTTAGGCTAGGGCACCCCAAGGCTTAGGCTAGGGGACCCCAAGGCTTAGGCTAGGGCGCCCCTAAGCTTAGGCTAGGGCACCCCTTGTCTTTTGCTAGGGCACACCTAGGCTTAGGCTAAGGCTAGGGCTCCGCTAGCCTAAGGCTAGGGCACCCCTAGTCTTAGGGTAGGGCACCCCTAGCCTAAGGCTAGGACTCCCCTAGGCTTAGGCTAAGTCACCCCTAGGCTTAGGCTAGGGCACCCCTAGGCTTAGGCTAGGGCACCCCTAGGCTTAGGTTAGGGTACCCCTAGGCTTTGGCAAGGGCACCCCTAGGCTTAGGCTAGGGCACCCCTTGGCTTAGGCTAGGGCACCCCTAGGCTTAGGCTACGGCACCCCTTGGCTTAGGCTAGGGCACCCCTAGGCTTACGCTAAGGCTAGGTCTCAGCTAGCCTAAGGCTAGGGCACCCCTAGGCTTAGGCTAGGGCACACCTAGGCTTAGGGTAGGGCACCCCTAGGCTTAGGCTAGGGCACACCTAGGCTTAGGCTAGTGCACCCCTAGGCTTAAGCTAGGGCACCCCTAGGCTTAGGCGAAGACTAGGGCTCAACTAGACTAAGGCTAGGGCACCCCTAGGCTTAGGCTAGGGCACCCCTAGGCTTAGGCTAGGGCACCCCTAGGCTTAGGCTAGGGCACCCCTAGGCTTGGGCTTGGGCACCCCTAGGCTTAGGCTAAGGTTAGGGCTCCCTTAGCCTAAGTTTAGGGCTCCCCTAGCCTTAGGCTAGAGCACCCCTAGGCTTAGACTAGGGCACCCCTATGCTTAGGCTAGGGCACCCCTATGATTAGGCTAAGGCTAGTGCTCCCCTTGCCTAACCCTAGTGCACCCCTAGGCTTAGGCTAGGGCACCCCTAGGCTTAGACTAGGGCACCCCTAAGCTTAGGCTAGGGCAACCATAGGCTTAGGGTAGGGCGCCCCTGGGCTTAGGCTAGGGACCCCTAGTCTTAGGCTAGGGCACCCCTAGGCTTATGCTAAGTCTAGGGCTCCCCTATCTTATGGCTAGGGCACCACTAGGCTTAGGCTAGGGCACCCTTAGGCTTATGCTAGGGCACCCCTAAGCTTAGGCTAGGGCACCCCTAGGCTTAGGTTAGGGCACCCCTAGGCTTAGGCTAGGGCACCCCTAAGCTTAGGCTAGGGCACCCCTAGGCTTAGGCTAAGTCTACGGCTCCCCTAGCCTCAGGCTAGGGCACCCCTATGCTCAGGCTAGGGCATCCCTAGGCTTAGGCTAGGGCACCCCTAGGCTTAGGCTAAGGCTAGGGCTCCCCTAGCATAAGGAGTGGGCACCCGTACGCTTAGGCGAGGGCACCCCTAGGCTTAGGCTAGGGAACCCCTAGGCTTAGGCTAGGGAACCGCTAGGCTTAGGCTAAGACTACGTCTCCCCTAGCTTCAGGCTAGGGCACCCCTAGACTCAGGCTATGGCACCCCTAGGCTTAGGCTAGGGCAATCCTAGACTAGACTAAGGCTAGGGCTCCCCTAGCCTCAGGCTAGGGACCCGTAGGCTTAGGCTAGGGCACCCCTAGGCTTAGGCTAAGGCTAGGGGACCCCTAGGCTTAGGCTAAGGCACCCCTAGGCTTAGGCTAGGGCACACCTAAATTTAGGCTAGGGCACCCCTAGGCTTAGGCTAGGGCACCCCTAGGCTTAGGCTAGGGCACCCCAAGGCTTAGGCTAGGGCACCCCTAAGCTTAGACTAAGGCTAGGGGATCCCTAGCCTTAGGCTAAGGCACCCCTAGGCTTAGGCTAGGGCACACCTAGGCTAAGGCTAGGGCACCCCTAGGCTCAGGATAGGGCACCCCTACAGTTAGGCTAAGGCACCCCTAGGCTTAGGCTAAGGCTTGGGATCCCCTCGCCTAAGGCAAAGGCACCCCTAGGCTTAGGCTAGGGCACCCCTAGTCTTAGGCTAGGGCACGCCTAGGCTTAGGCTAGGGCACCCCTAGGTTTAGGCTAAGTTTAGGGCTCCCCTAACCTAAGGCTAGGGCACCCCTATGCTTAGCCTAGGGCAACCCTAGGCTTAGGCTAAGGCTAGGGCTCCCCTAGACTAAGGCTAGGGCACCCCTAGGCTTAGGATAGGGTATCCCTAAGCTTAGGCTATGGCACCCCTAGGCTTAGGCTAGGGAACCCCTAGGCTTAGACTAGGGCACCCCTAGGCTTAGGATAGGGTATCCCTAGGCTTAGGCTATGGCACCCCTAGGCTTAGGCTGGGGAACCCCTAGGCTTAGACTAGGGCACCCCTAGGCTTAGGATAGGGTATCCCTAGGCTTAGGCTATGGCACCCCTAGGCTTATGCTAGGGAACCCCTAGGCTTAGACTAGGGCACCCCTAGGCTTAGGCTAGGGCAGCCCTAGGCTTAGGCTAGGGCACCCCTAGGCTTAGGTTAAGGCACCCCTAGGCTTAGGCTAGGGCACGCCTAGGCTTAGGTTAGGGCACCCCTAGGCTTAGGCTAGGGCACGCCTAGGCTTAGACTAAGGCTAGGGGACCCCTAGGCTTAGGCTAAGGCACCCCTAGGCTTAGGCAAGGGCACCCTAGGCTTAGGTTAGGGCACCCTTAGGCTTAGGCTAGGGCACCCCTAGGCTCAGGCTAAGGCTAGGTCACCCCTAGGCTTAGTCTAAGGCACCAATAGGCTTAGGCTAGGGCACCCCTAGTCTTAGGCTAGGGCACTCCTAAGCTTAGGCTAGGGCACCCCTAGGCTGAGGCTAGGGCACCCCTAGGCTGAGGCTAGGGCACCCATAGGCTTAGGCTAAGGCTAGGGCTCCCCTAGCCTAAGGCTAGGGCACCCCTAAGCTTAGGCTAGGGCACTCCTAGTCTTAGGCTAGGGCACCCCTAGGCTTAGGCTAAGGCTAGGGCTCCCTTAGCCTAAGGCTGGGGCACCACTAGGCTTAGGCTAGGGCACCCTTAGGCTTGGGCTACGGCACCCCTAAGCTTAGGCTAGGTCACCCCTAGGCTTAGGCTAGGGCACCCCTAGGCTTAGTCTAGGGGACCCCTAGGCTTAGGCTAAGGCTAGTGCTCCCCTAGCCTAAGGCTAAGGCACCCCTAGGGTTAGGCTAGGGCATCCCTAGGCTTATGCTAAGGCTAGGACTCGCCTAGCCTAAGGCTAGGGCACCCCTAGGCTTATGCTAGAGCACCCGTAGGCTTAGGCAAGGACACCCTTAGCCTTAGGCTAGGGCACCCCTAGGCGTAGGCTAGGGCACCCCTAGGCTTAGGCTAAAGCTTGGGCTCCCCTTGCCTAAGGCTAGGGCACCCCTAGGCTTAGGCTAGGGCATCCCTAGGCTTAGGCTACGGCACCCCTAGGCTTAGGCTAAGGCTAGGTCTCCCCTAGTCTAAGGCTAGGGCACCAATAGGCTTAGACTAGGGCACCCCTAGGCTTAGGATAGGGAACCCCTAGGCTTAGGCTAGGGCACCCTTAGGCTTAGACTAGGGCACCCCTAGGCTTAGGCTAGGGCACCCCTAGGCTTAGGCTAGGGGACCCCTAAGCTTAGGGTAGGGCACCCCTAGGCTTAGGCTAGGGCACCCCTAGGCTTAGGCTAGGGCACCCCTAGGCTTAGGCTAGGGCACCCCTAGGCTTAAACTAGGGCAGCCCTTGGCTTAGGTTAGGGCACCCCTAAGCTTAGGGTAGGGCACCCCTAGGCTTAGGCTAAGGCTAGGGCTTCCCTAGCCTAAGGCTAGGGCACCCCTAGGCTTAGGCTAGGGCACCCGTAGGCTTAGGCTAGGGCACCCCTAGGCTTAGGTTAGGGCACCTCTATGCTTAGGCTAGGCAACCCTAGACTTAGGCTAGGGCACCGCTAGGCTTAGGCTGGGGCACCCCTAGGCTTAGGCTAAGGCTAGGGCTCCCCTAGCCTAAGGCTAGGGTACCCCTATGCTTAGGCTTGGGCACCCCAAGACTTAGGCTAGGGCACCTCTAGGCTTAGGCTAGGGCACCCCTAGGCTTAGGCTAAGGCTAGAGCTCCTCTAGCCTAACGCTAGGACATCCCTATGCTTGGGCTAGGGCACCCCTAGGCTTAGGCTAGGGCACCCCTAGGCTTAGGCTAGGACACCCCAAGGCTTCAGCTAAGGTGAGGACTCCCCTAGCCTCAGGCTAGTGTACACCAAGGCTTAGGCTAGGGCACCCCTAGACTTAGGCTGGGGCACCCAAAGGCTTCGGCTAAGGCGAGGACTCCCCTAGCCTAAGGCTAGGGTACACCTAGGCTTAGGCTAGGGCACCCCTAGACTTAGGCTAGAGCACCCCTAGGCTTAGGCTAGGGTACCCCTAGGCTTAGGCTAGGGCACCCCAAGGCTTCGGCTAAGGCGAGGACTCCCCGTGCCTAAGGCGAGGGTACCCCTAGGCTTAGGGTAGGGCAACCCTAGGCTTAGGCTAAGGCACCCCTAGGCTTAGGCTAAGGCTAGGGCTCCACTATACTAAGGCTAGGGCACCCCTAGCCTTAGGCTTGGGCACCCCTAGGCTTAGGCTACGGTAACCCTAGGCTTAGTCTAGGGGACCCCTAGGCTTAGGCTAAGGCTAGTGCTCCCCTAGCCTAAGGCTAAGGCACCCCTAGGGTTAGGCTAGGGCATCCCTAGGCTTATGCTAAGGCTAGGACTCGCCTAGCCTAAGGCTAGGGCACCCCTAGGCTTATGCTAGAGCACCCGTAGGCTTAGGCAAGGACACCCTTAGCCTTAGGCTAGGGCACCCCTAGGCGTAGGCTAGGGCACCCCTAGGCTTAGGCTAAAGCTTGGGCTCCCCTTGCCTAAGGCTAGGGCACCCCTAGGCTTAGGCTAGGGCATCCCTAGGCTTAGGCTACGGCACCCCTAGGCTTAGGCTAAGGCTAGGTCTCCCCTAGTCTAAGGCTAGGGCACCAATAGGCTTAGACTAGGGCACCCCTAGGCTTAGGATAGGGAACCCCTAGGCTTAGGCTAGGGCACCCTTAGGCTTAGACTAGGGCACCCCTAGGCTTAGGCTAGGGCACCCCTAGGCTTAGGCTAGGGGACCCCTAAGCTTAGGGTAGGGCACCCCTAGGCTTAGGCTAGGGCACCCCTAGGCTTAGGCTAGGGCACCCCTAGGCTTAGGCTAGGGCACCCCTAGGCTTAAACTAGGGCAGCCCTTGGCTTAGGTTAGGGCACCCCTAAGCTTAGGGTAGGGCACCCCTAGGCTTAGGCTAAGGCTAGGGCTTCCCTAGCCTAAGGCTAGGGCACCCCTAGGCTTAGGCTAGGGCACCCGTAGGCTTAGGCTAGGGCACCCCTAGGCTTAGGTTAGGGCACCTCTATGCTTAGGCTAGGCAACCCTAGACTTAGGCTAGGGCACCGCTAGGCTTAGGCTGGGGCACCCCTAGGCTTAGGCTAAGGCTAGGGCTCCCCTAGCCTAAGGCTAGGGTACCCCTATGCTTAGGCTTGGGCACCCCAAGACTTAGGCTAGGGCACCTCTAGGCTTAGGCTAGGGCACCCCTAGGCTTAGGCTAAGGCTAGAGCTCCTCTAGCCTAACGCTAGGACATCCCTAGGCTTGGGCTAGGGCACCCCTAGGCTTAGGCTAGGGCACCCCTAGGCTTAGGCTAGGACACCCCAAGGCTTCAGCTAAGGTGAGGACTCCCCTAGCCTCAGGCTAGTGTACACCAAGGCTTAGGCTAGGGCACCCCTAGACTTAGGCTGGGGCACCCAAAGGCTTCGGCTAAGGCGAGGACTCCCCTAGCCTAAGGCTAGGGTACACCTAGGCTTAGGCTAGGGCACCCCTAGAATTAGGCTAGAGCACCCCTAGGCTTAGGCTAGGGTACCCCTAGGCTTAGGCTAGGGCACCCCAAGGCTTCGGCTAAGGCGAGGACTCCCCGTGACTAAGGCGAGGGTACCCCTAGGCTTAGGGTAGGGCAACCCTAGGCTTAGGCTAAGGCACCCCTAGGCTTAGGCTAAGGCTAGGGCTCCACTATACTAAGGCTAGGGCACCCCTAGCCTTAGGCTTGGGCACCCCTAGGCTTAGGCTACGGTAACCCTAGGCTTATGCTAGGGCACCCCTAGGCTTAGGCTAGGGCACCCTTAGGCTTAGGCTAAGGCTAGGGCTCCCCTAGTCTAAGGCTAGGGCTCCCCTAGGCTTATGCTAGGGCACCCCTAGGCTTAGGCTAGGGCACCCATAGGCTTAGGTTAGGGAACCCCTAGGCTGAAGCTAAAGCCAGGGCTCCCCTAGCCTAAGGCTGGGGCACCCCTAGGCTTAGGCTAGGGCACCCCATGGCTTAGCATAGGGCACCCCTAGGCTTAGGCTAAGGCTAGGGCTCCACTAGACTAAGGCTAGGGCACCCAAGCCTTAGGCTAGGGCACCACTAGGCTTAGGCTAGGGCAACCCTAGGCTTATGCTAGGGCTCCCCTAGGCTTAGGCTAGGGTACCCCTAGCCTTAGGCTAGGGCACCCCTAGACTTAGGCTAGGGAACCCCTAGGCTTAGGCTAAGGCTAGGGCTCCTCTAGCCTAACGCTAGGGCATCCCTAGGCTTGGGCTAGGGCACCCCTAGGCTTAGGCTAGGGCACCTCTAGGCTTAGGCTAGGGCACCCCAAGGCTTCGGCTAAGGCGAGGACTCACCTGCCTAAGGCTAGGGTACACCTAGGCTTAGGCTAGGGCACCCCTAGACTTAGGCTAGAGCACCCCTAGGCTTAGGCTAGGGTACCCCTAGGCTTAGGCTAGGGCACCCCAAGGCTTCGGCTAAGGCGAGGACTCCCCGTGCCTAAGGCGAGGGTACCCCTAGGCTTAGGGTAGGGCAACCCTAGGCTTAGGCTAAGGCACCCCTAGGCTTAGGCTAAGGCTAGGGCTCCACTATACTAAGGCTAGGGCACCCCTAGCCTTAGGCTTGGGCACCCCTAGGCTTAGGCTACGGTAACCCTAGGCTTAGTCTAGGGGACCCCTAGGCTTAGGCTAAGGCTAGTGCTCCCCTAGCCTAAGGCTAAGGCACCCCTAGGGTTAGGCTAGGGCATCCCTAGGCTTATGCTAAGGCTAGGACTCGCCTAGCCTAAGGCTAGGGCACCCCTAGGCTTATGCTAGAGCACCCGTAGGCTTAGGCAAGGACACCCTTAGCCTTAGGCTAGGGCACCCCTAGGCGTAGGCTAGGGCACCCCTAGGCTTAGGCTAAAGCTTGGGCTCCCCTTGCCTAAGGCTAGGGCACCCCTAGGCTTAGGCTAGGGCATCCCTAGGCTTAGGCTACGGCACCCCTAGGCTTAGGCTAAGGCTAGGTCTCCCCTAGTCTAAGGCTAGGGCACCAATAGGCTTAGACTAGGGCACCCCTAGGCTTAGGATAGGGAACCCCTAGGCTTAGGCTAGGGCACCCTTAGGCTTAGACTAGGGCACCCCTAGGCTTAGGCTAGGGCACCCCTAGGCTTAGGCTAGGGGACCCCTAAGCTTAGGGTAGGGCACCCCTAGGCTTAGGCTAGGGCACCCCTAGGCTTAGGCTAGGGCACCCCTAGGCTTAGGCTAGGGCACCCCTAGGCTTAAACTAGGGCAGCCCTTGGCTTAGGTTAGGGCACCCCAAAGCTTAGGCTAGGGCACCCCTAGGCTTAGGCTAAGGCTAGGGCTTCCCTAGCCTAAGGCTAGGGCACCCCTAGGCTTAGGCTAGGGCACCCGTAGGCTTAGGCTAGGGCACCCCTAGGCTTAGGTTAGGGCACCTCTATGCTTAGGCTAGGCAACCCTAGACTTAGGCTAGGGCACCGCTAGGCTTAGGCTGGGGCACCCCTAGGCTTAGGCTAAGGCTAGGGCTCCCCTAGCCTAAGGCTAGGGTACCCCTATGCTTAGGCTTGGGCACCCCAAGACTTAGGCTAGGGCACCTCTAGGCTTAGGCTAGGGCACCCCTAGGCTTAGGCTAAGGCTAGAGCTCCTCTAGCCTAACGCTAGGACATCCCTAGGCTTGGGCTAGGGCACCCCTAGGCTTAGGCTAGGGCACCCCTAGGCTTAGGCTAGGACACCCCAAGGCTTCAGCTAAGGTGAGGACTCCCCTAGCCTCAGGCTAGTGTACACCAAGGCTTAGGCTAGGGCACCCCTAGACTTAGGCTGGGGCACCCAAAGGCTTCGGCTAAGGCGAGGACTCCCCTAGCCTAAGGCTAGGGTACACCTAGGCTTAGGCTAGGGCACCCCTAGAATTAGGCTAGAGCACCCCTAGGCTTAGGCTAGGGTACCCCTAGGCTTAGGCTAGGGCACCCCAAGGCTTCGGCTAAGGCGAGGACTCCCCGTGACTAAGGCGAGGGTACCCCTAGGCTTAGGGTAGGGCAACCCTAGGCTTAGGCTAAGGCACCCCTAGGCTTAGGCTAAGGCTAGGGCTCCACTATACTAAGGCTAGGGCACCCCTAGCCTTAGGCTTGGGCACCCCTAGGCTTAGGCTACGGTAACCCTAGGCTTATGCTAGGGCACCCCTAGGCTTAGGCTAGGGCACCCTTAGGCTTAGGCTAAGGCTAGGGCTCCCCTAGTCTAAGGCTAGGGCTCCCCTAGGCTTATGCTAGGGCACCCCTAGGCTTAGGCTAGGGCACCCATAGGCTTAGGTTAGGGAACCCCTAGGCTGAAGCTAAAGCCAGGGCTCCCCTAGCCTAAGGCTGGGGCACCCCTAGGCTTAGGCTAGGGCACCCCATGGCTTAGCATAGGGCACCCCTAGGCTTAGGCTAAGGCTAGGGCTCCACTAGACTAAGGCTAGGGCACCCAAGCCTTAGGCTAGGGCACCACTAGGCTTAGGCTAGGGCAACCCTAGGCTTATGCTAGGGCTCCCCTAGGCTTAGGCTAGGGTACCCCTAGCCTTAGGCTAGGGCACCCCTAGACTTAGGCTAGGGAACCCCTAGGCTTAGGCTAAGGCTAGGGCTCCTCTAGCCTAACGCTAGGGCATCCCTAGGCTTGGGCTAGGGCACCCCTAGGCTTAGGCTAGGGCACCTCTAGGCTTAGGCTAGGGCACCCCAAGGCTTCGGCTAAGGCGAGGACTCACCTGCCTAAGGCTAGGGTACCCCTAGGCTTAGGCTAGGGCACACCTAGGCTTAGGCTAGGGCACCCGTTGACTTAGGCAGGGCACCCCTAGGCTTAGGTAGGGAACCCCTATGCTTAGGTTAGGGCACCACTATGCTTAGGCTAGGCTCCCCTAGACTTAGGCTAGGGCACCCCTAGGCTTACGCTGGGGCACCCCTAGGCTTAGGCTAAGGCTAGGGCTCCCCTAGCTTAAGAATAGGGTACCCCTAGGCTTAGGCTAAGGCACCCCTAGACTTAGGCTAATGCACCCCTAGGCTTAGGCTAAGGCTGGGGCTCCACTAGATTAATTCTAGGGACCCCTAGCCTTAGGCTAGGACACCCCTAGGCTTAGGCTAGGACACCCCTAGGCTTAGGCTAGGGCACCCCTAGGCTTAGGCTAAGGTTAGGGCTCCCATAGCCTAAGGTTAGGGCTCCCCTAGCCTTAGGCTAGGGCACCCCTAGGCTTAGGCTAGGGCACCCCTAAGCTTAGGCTAGGGCACTCCTAGGCTTAGGCTAAGGCTAGGGCTCCCCTTGCCTAACCCTAGGGCAACCCTAGGCTTAGGCTAGGGCACCCCTAGGCTTAGACTAGGCCACCACTAAGCTTAGGCTACGGCACCCATAGTCTTAGGCTAGGGCACCCCTACGCTTAGGCTAGGGCACCCCTACGCGTAGGCTAGGGCACCCCTAGGCTTAGGCTAGGGCACCCCTAGTCTTAGGCTAAGGCTAGGGCTCCCCTAGCCTAAGGCTAGGGCACCGCTAGGCTTAGGCTAGGGCAACCCTAGGCTTAGGGTAGGGCGCCCCTGGGCTTAGGCTAGGGACCCCTAGTCTTAGGCTAGGGCACCCCTAGGCTTATGCTAAGTCTAGGGCTCCCCTATCTTATGGCTAGGGCACCACTAGGCTTAGGCTAGGGCACCCTTAGGCTTATGCTAGGGCACCCCTAAGCTTAGGCTAGGGCACCCCTAGGCTTAGGTTAGGGCACCCCTAGGCTTAGGCTAGGGCACCCCTAAGCTTAGGCTAGGGCACCCCTAGGCTTAGGCTAAGGCTAGGGCTCCCCTAGCCTAAGACTAGGGCACCCCTATGGTTAGGCTAGGGCACCCCTAGGCTTAGGCTAAGTCTACGGCTCCCCTAGCCTCAGGCTAGGGCACCCCTAGGCTCAGGCTAGGGCATCCCTAGGCTTAGGCTAGGGCACCCCTAGGCTTAGGCTAAGGCTAGGGCTCCCCTAGCATAAGGCGTGGGCACCCGTACGCTTAGGCGAGGGCACCCCTAGGCTTAGGCTAGGGAACCCCTAGGCTTAGCCTAGGGAACCGCTAGGCTTAGGCTAAGACTAAGGCTCCCCTAGCCTCAGGCTAGGGCACCCCTAGACTCGGGCTATGGCACCCCTAGGCTTAGGCTAGGGCAATCCTAGACTAGACTAAGGCTAAGGCTCCCCTAGCCTCAGGCTAGCGACCCGTAGGCTTAGGCTAGGGCACCCCTAGGCTTAGGCTAAGGCTAGGGGACCCCTAGGCTTAGGCTAAGGCACCCCTAGGCTTAGGCTAGGGCACACCTAAATTTAGGGTAGGGCACCCCTAGGCTTAGGCTAGGGCACCCCTAGGCTTAGGCTAGGGCACCCCAAGGCTTAGGCTAGGGCACCCCTAAGCTTAGACTAAGGCTAGGGGATCCCTAGCCTTAGGCTAAGGCACCCCTAGGCTTAGGCTAGGGCACACCTAGGCTAAGGCTAGGGCACCCCTAGGCTCAGGATAGGGCACCCCTACAGTTAGGCTAAGGCACCCCTAGGCTTAGGCTAAGGCTTGGGATCCCCTAGCCTAAGGCAAAGGCACCCCTAGGCTTAGGCTTGGGCACCCCTAGTCTTAGGCTAGGGCACGCCTAGGCTTAGGCTAGGGCACCCCTAGGTTTAGGCTAAGTTTAGGGCTCCCCTAACCTAAGGCTAGGGCACCCCTATGCTTAGCCTAGGGCAACCCTAGGCTTCGGCTAAGGCTTGGGCTCCCCTAGACTAAGGCTAGGGCACCCCTAGGCTTAGGATAGGGTATCCCTAAGCTTAGGCTATGGCACCCCTAGGCTTAGGCTAGGGAACCCCTAGTCTTAGACTAGGGCACCCCTAGGCTTAGGATAGGGTATCCCTAGGCTTAGGCTATGGCACCCCTAGGCTTAGGCTGGGGAACCCCTAGGCTTAGACTAGGGCACCCCTAGGCTTAGGATAGGGTATCCCTAGGCTTAGGCTATGGCACCCCTAGGCTTATGCTAGGGAACCCCTAGGCTTAGACTAGGGCACCCCTAGGCTTAGGCTAGGGCAGCCCTAGGCTTAGGCTAGGGCACCCCTAGGCTTAGGTTAAGGCACCCCTAGGCTTAGGCTAGGGCACGCCTAGGCTTAGGTTAGGGCACCCCTAGGCTTAGGCTAGGGCACGCCTAGGCTTAGACTAAGGCTAGGGGACCCCTAGGCTTAGGCTAAGGCACCCCTAGGCTTAGGCAAGGGCACCCTAGGCTTAGGTTAGGGCACCCTTAGGCTTAGGCTAGGGCACCCCTAGGCTCAGGCTAAGGCTAGGTCACCCCTAGGCTTAGTCTAAGGCACCAATAGGCTTAGGCTAGGGCACCCCTAGTCTTAGGCTAGGGCACTCCTAAGCTTAGGCTAGGGCACCCCTAGGCTGAGGCTAGGGCACCCCTAGGCTGAGGCTAGGGCACCCATAGGCTTAGGCTAAGGCTAGGGCTCCCCTAGCCTAAGGCTAGGGCACCCCTAAGCTTAGGCTAGGGCACTCCTAGTCTTAGGCTAGGGCACCCCTAGGCTTAGGCTAAGGCTAGGGCTCCCTTAGCCTAAGGCTGGGGCACCACTAGGCTTAGGCTAGGGCACCCTTAGGCTTGGGCTACGGCACCCCTAAGCTTAGGCTAGGTCACCCCTAGGCTTAGGCTAGGGCACCCCTAGGCTTAGTCTAGGGGACCCCTAGGCTTAGGCTAAGGCTAGTGCTCCCCTAGCCTAAGGCTAAGGCACCCCTAGGGTTAGGCTAGGGCATCCCTAGGCTTATGCTAAGGCTAGGACTCGCCTAGCCTAAGGCTAGGGCACCCCTAGGCTTATGCTAGAGCACCCGTAGGCTTAGGCAAGGACACCCTTAGCCTTAGGCTAGGGCACCCCTAGGCGTAGGCTAGGGCACCCCTAGGCTTGGGCTAAAGCTTGGGCTCCCCTTGCCTAAGGCTAGGGCACCCCTAGGCTTAGGCTAGGGCATCCCTAGGCTTAGGCTACGGCACCCCTAGGCTTAGGCTAAGGCTAGGTCTCCCCTAGTCTAAGGCTAGGGCACCAATAGGCTTAGACTAGGGCACCCCTAGGCTTAGGATAGGGAACCCCTAGGCTTAGGCTAGGGCACCCTTAGGCTTAGACTAGGGCACCCCTAGGCTTAGGCTAGGGCACCCCTAGGCTTAGGCTAGGGCACCCCTAAGCTTAGGGTAGGGCACCCCTAGGCTTAGGCTAAGGCACCCCTAGGCTTAGGCTAGGGCACCCCTAGGCTTAGGCTAGGGCACCCCTAGGCTTAAACTAGGGCAGCCCTTGGCTTAGGTTAGGGCACCCCTAAGCTTAGGCTAGGGCACCCCTAGGCTTAGGCTAAGGCTAGGGCTTCCCTAGCCTAAGGCTAGGGCACCCCTAGGCTTAGGCTAGGGCACCCGTAGGCTTAGGCTAGGGCACCCCTAGGCTTAGGTTAGGGCACCTCTATGCTTAGGCTAGGCAACCCTAGACTTAGGCTAGGGCACCGCTAGGCTTAGGCTAGGGCACCCCTAGGCTTAGGCTAAGGCTAGGGCTCCCCTAGCCTAAGGCTAGGGTACCCCTATGCTTAGGCTTGGGCACCCCAAGACTTAGGCTAGGGCACCTCTAGGCTTAGGCTAGGGCACCCCTAGGCTTAGGCTAAGGCTAGAGCTCCTCTAGCCTAACGCTAGGACATCCCTAGGCTTGGGCTAGGGCACCCCTAGGCTTAGGCTAGGGCACCCCTAGGCTTAGGCTAGGACACCCCAAGGCTTCAGCTAAGGTGAGGACTCCCCTAGCCTCAGGCTAGTGTACACCAAGGCTTAGGCTAGGGCACCCCTAGACTTAGGCTGGGGCACCCAAAGGCTTCGGCTAAGGTGAGGACTCCCCTAGCCTAAGGCTAGGGTACACCTAGGCTTAGGCTAGGGCACCCCTAGACTTAGGCTAGAGCACCCCTAGGCTTAGGCTAGGGTACCCCTAGGCTTAGGCTAGGGCACCCCAAGGCTTCGGCTAAGGCGAGGACTCCCCGTGCCTAAGGCGAGGGTACCCCTAGGCTTAGGCTAAGGCACCTCTAGACTTAGGCTAGGCCACCCCTTGGCTTAGGATAGGGCACCCCTAGGCTTAGGCTAAGGCTAGGGCTCCTCTAGCCTACCGCTAGGGCACCCCAAGGCTTGGGCTAAGGCGAGGACTCCTCTAGCCTAAGGCTAGGGTACCCCTAGACTTAGGTTAGGGCACCACTTGGCTTAGGCTAGGACACCCCTAAGTTTAGGCTAGGGCACCCCTAAGCTTAGACTAAGGCTAGGGCTCCCCTAGCCTAAGGCTAGGGCACCCCTAGCCTTAGGCTAGGGCACCCCTAGCCTAAGACTAGGGCACCCCTAGGCTTAGGGTAGGGCAACCATAGGTTTAGGCTAGGGCACCCCTAGGCTTAGGCTACGGCACCCCATGGCTTAGGATAGGACACCCCTAGGCTTAGGCTACGGCTAGGGCTCCACTAGACTAAGGCTAGGGCACCCCTTGCCTTAGGCTAGGCACCCCTAGGCTTAGGCTAGGGCAACCCTAGGCTTATGCTAGGGCACCCCTAGTCTTAGGCTATGGCACCCCTAGGCTTAGGTTAAGGCTAGGGCTCCCCTAGTCTAAGGCTAGGGCACCCCAAGGCTTTGGCTAGGGCACCCCTAGGCTTAGGCTAGGACACCACTAGGCTTAGGCTAGGGCACCCCTAGGCTTAGGCTAAGGCTAGGGCCCCCTAGGCTTAGGCTAGGTCACCCCTAGGCTTAGGCTAGGGCACCCCTAGGCTTAGGCTAGGGCACCCCTAAGCTTAGGCTAGGGCACCCCTAGGCTTAGGCTAAGGCTAGGGCTCCCCTAGCCTAAGACTAGGGCACCCCTATGGTTAGGCTAGGGCACCCCTAGGCTTAGGCTAAGTCTACGGCTCCCCTAGCCTCAGGCTAGGGCACCCCTAGGCTCAGGCTAGGGCATCCCTAGGCTTAGGCTAGGGCACCCCTAGGCTTAGGCTAAGGCTAGGGCTCCCCTAGCATAAGGCGTGGGCACCCGTACGCTTAGGCGAGGGCACCCCTAGGCTTAGGCTAGGGAACCCCTAGGCTTAGGCTAGGGAACCGCTAGGCTTAGGCTAAGACTACGGCTCCCCTAGCCTCAGGCTAGGGCACCCCTAGACTCGGGCTATGGCACCCCTAGGCTTAGGCTAGGGCAATCCTAGACTAGACTAAGGCTAGGGCTCCCCTAGCCTCAGGCTAGCGACCCGTAGGCTTAGGCTACGGCACCCCTAGGCTTAGGCTAAGGCTAGGGGACCCCTAGGCTTAGGCTAAGGCACCCCTAGGCTTAGGCTAGGGCACACCTAAATTTAGGCTAGGGCACCCCTAGGCTTAGGCTAGGGCACCCCTAGGCTTAGGCTAGGGCACCCCAAGGCTTAGGCTAGGGCACCCCTAAGCTTAGACTAAGGCTAGGGGATCCCTAGCCTTAGGCTAAGGCACCCCTAGGCTTAGGCTAGGGCACACCTAGGCTAAGGCTAGGGCACCCCTAGGCTCAGGATAGGGCACCCCTACAGTTAGGCTAAGGCACCCCTAGGCTTAAGCTAAGGCTTGGGATCCCCTAGCCTAAGGCAAAGGCACCCCTAGGCTTAGGCTAGGGCACCCCTAGTCTTAGGCTAGGGCACGCCTAGGCTTAGGCTAGGGCACCCCTAGGTTTAGGCTAAGTTTAGGGCTCCCCTAACCTAAGGCTAGGGCACCCCTATGCTTAGCCTAGGGCAACCCTAGGCTTAGGCTAAGGCTAGGGCTCCCCTAGACTAAGGCTAGGGCACCCCTAGGCTTAGGATAGGGTATCCCTAAGCTTAGGCTATGGCACCCCTAGGCTTAGGCTAGGGAACCCCTAGGCTTAGACTAGGGCACCCCTAGGCTTAGGATAGGGTATCCCTAGGCTTAGGCTATGGCACCCCTAGGCTTAGGCTGGGGAACCCCTAGGCTTAGACTAGGGCACCCCTAGGCTTAGGATAGGGTATCCCTAGGCTTAGGCTATGGCACCCCTAGGCTTATGCTAGGGAACCCCTAGGCTTAGACTAGGGCACCCCTAGGCTTAGGCTAGGGCAGCCCTAGGCTTAGGCTAGGGCACCCCTAGGCTTAGGTTAAGGCACCCCTAGGCTTAGGCTAGGGCACGCCTAGGCTTAGGTTAGGGCACCCCTAGGCTTAGGCTAGGGCACGCCTAGGCTTAGACTAAGGCTAGGGGACCCCTAGGCTTAGGCTAAGGCACCCCTAGGCTTAGGCAAGGGCACCCTAGGCTTAGGTTAGGGCACCCTTAGGCTTAGGCTAGGGCACCCCTAGGCTCAGGCTAAGGCTAGGTCACCCCTAGGCTTAGTCTAAGGCACCAATAGGCTTAGGCTAGGGCACCCCTAGTCTTAGGCTAGGGCACTCCTAAGCTTAGGCTAGGGCACTCCTAGGCTGAGGCTAGGGCACCCCTAGGCTGAGGCTAGGGCACCCATAGGCTTAGGCTAAGGCTAGGGCTCCCCTAGCCTAAGGCTAGGGCACCCCTAAGCTTAGGCTAGGGCACTCCTAGTCTTAGGCTAGGGCACCCCTAGGCTTAGGCTAAGGCTAGGGCTCCCTTAGCCTAAGGCTGGGGCACCACTAGGCTTAGGCTAGGGCACCCTTAGGCTTGGGCTACGGCACCCCTAAGCTTAGGCTAGGTCACCCCTAGGCTTAGGCTAGGGCACCCCTAGGCTTAGTCTAGGGGACCCCTAGGCTTAGGCTAAGGCTAGTGCTCCCCTAGCCTAAGGCTAAGGCACCCCTAGGGTTAGGCTAGGGCATCCCTAGGCTTATGCTAAGGCTAGGACTCGCCTAGCCTAAGGCTAGGGCACCCCTAGGCTTATGCTAGAGCACCCGTAGGCTTAGGCAAGGACACCCTTAGCCTTAGGCTAGGGCACCCCTAGGCGTAGGCTAGGGCACCCCTAGGCTTAGGCTAAAGCTTGGGCTCCCCTTGCCTAAGGCTAGGGCACCCCTAGGCTTAGGCTAGGGCATCCCTAGGCTTAGGCTACGGCACCCCTAGGCTTAGGCTAAGGCTAGGTCTCCCCTAGTCTAAGGCTAGGGCACCAATAGGCTTAGACTAGGGCACCCCTAGGCTTAGGATAGGGAACCCCTAGGCTTAGGCTAGGGCACCCTTAGGCTTAGACTAGGGCACCCCTAGGCTTAGGCTAGGGCACCCCTAGACTTAGGCTGGGGTACCCAAAGGCTTCGGCTAAGGCGAGGACTCCCCTAGCCTAAGGCTAGGGTACACCTAGGCTTAGGCTAGGGCACCCCTAGACTTAGGCTAGAGCACCCCTAGGCTTAGGCTAGGGTACCCCTAGGCTTAGGCTAGGGCACCCCAAGGCTTCGGCTAAGGCGAGGACTCCCCGTGCCTAAGGCGAGGGTACCCCTAGGCTTAGGCTAAGGCACCTCTAGACTTAGGCTAGGCCACCCCTTGGCTTAGGATAGGGCACCCCTAGGCTTAGGCTAAGGCTAGGGCTCCTCTAGCCTACCGCTAGGGCACCCCAAGGCTTGGGCTAAGGCGAGGACTCCTCTAGCCTAAGGCTAGGGTACCCCTAGACTTAGGTTAGGGCACCACTTGGCTTAGGCTAGGACACCCCTAGGTTTAGGCTAGGGCACCCCTAAGCTTAGACTAAGGCTAGGGCTCCCCTAGCCTAAGGCTAGGGCACCCCTAGCCTTAGGCTAGGGCACCCCTAGCCTAAGACTAGGGCACCCCTAGGCTTAGGGTAGGGCAACCATAGGTTTAGGCTAGGGCACCCCTAGGCTTAGGCTACGGCACCCCATGGCTTAGGATAGGACACCCCTAGGCTTAGGCTACGGCTAGGGCTCCACTAGACTAAGGCTAAGGCACCCCTAGCCTTAGGCTAGGCACCCCTAGGCTTAGGCTAGGGCAACCCTAGGCTTATGCTAGGGCACCCCTAGTCTTAGGCTATGGCACCCCTAGGCTTAGGCTAAGGCTAGGGCTCCCCTAGTCTAAGGCTAGGGCACCCCAAGGCTTTGGCTAGGGCACCCCTAGGCTTAGGCTAGGACACTCCAAGGCGAAGGCTAGCGGACCCCTAGGCTTAGGCTAGGGCACCCCTAGGCTTAGGCTAGGGCACCCCTAGGCTTAGACTATGACACCCCTAAGCTTAGGCTAGGGCACCCATACTCTTAGGCTAGGGCACCCCTAGGCTTAGGCTAAGACTAGGGCTCCCCTAGCCTAAGGATAGGCCACCCCTAGGCTTAGGCTAGGGCACTCCAAGGCGAAGGCTAGCGGACCCCTAGGCTTAGGCTAAGGCACCCCTAGGCTTAGGCTAAGGCTAAGGCTCCCCTAGCCTAAGGCTAGGGCACCCCTAGGCTTAGGCTTAGGCAACACTAGGCTTAGGCTAGGGTACTTCTAGGCTTAGGCTAGGGCACCCCTAGGCTTAGGCTAAGGCTAGGGCTCCACTAGACTAAGGCTAGGGCACCCCTAGCTTTAGGCTAGGGCACCCCTAGGCTTAGCCTAGGGCACACCTATGCTTAGGCTAGGGAACCCAGAGGCTTAGGCTAGGGCACCCCTAGACTTAGGCTAAGGCTAGGGCTACCCTAGCCTAAGGCTAGGGCACCCCTAGGCTTAGGCTAGGGCACCCCTAGGCTTAGGCTAGGGGACCCATAGGCTTAGGCTAACGCTAGGGCTCCCCTAGCCTAAGGTTAGGGCACCACTAAGCTTAGGCTAGGGCACACCTAGGCTTAGACTAGGGCACCCGTTGGCTTAGGCTAGGGCACCCCTAGGCTTAGGTAGGGAACCCGTAGGCTTAACTTAGGGCACCACTATGCTTAGGCTAGGCTCCCGTAGACTTAGGCTAGGGCACCCCTAGGCTTACGCTGGGGCACCCCTAGGCTTAGGCTAAGGCTAGGGCTCCCCTAGCTTAAGGCTAGGGTACCCCTAGGCTTGGGCTAAGGCACCCCTAGACTTAGGCTAGGGCACCCCTAGGCTTAGGCTAGGGCACCCCTAGGCTTAGGCTAAGGGTAGGGCTCCTCTAGCCTAACGCTAGGGCATCCCTAGGCTTGGGCTAGGGCACCCCTAGGCTTAGGATAGGGCACCCCTAGGCTTAGGATAGGGGACACCTAAGCTTAGGCTGAGGCTAGGTCTCCACTAGACTAAGGCTAGGGCACCCCTAGCGTTAGCCTAGGGCACCTTAGGCTTAGGCTAGCTCATCCCTAGGCTTAGGCTAGGGAACCCCTAGGTTTAGGTTAGGGCGCCCCAAGGCTTGGCTAAGCCTAGGGCTCCCCTAGTCTAAGGGTAGGCCACCCCTAGGCTTAGGCTAGGGCATCTGAAGGCTTAGGAAATGGCTAGAGCTCCCCTAGCCTTAGGCTAGGACACCCCTAGGCTTAGGCTAGGGCACCCCTAGGCTTAGGCTAGGGCACCCCTAGGCATAGGCTAGGGCACCCCTAGGCTTAGGCTAGGGCACCCCTAAGCTTAGGCTAGGGCACCCCTTGGTTAGGCTAGGGCACTCGTAGGCTTAGGCTAGGGCACCCCTAGGCTTAGGATTGGGCACCCCTAGTCTTAGCCTAAGGCTAGGGCTCAGCTCGCCTAAGGCTAGGGCACCCCTTGGCTTAGGGTAGGGCACCCCTTGGCTTAGGGTAGGTCACCCCTAGGCTTAGGCTAGGGCACATCTACGCTTAGGCTAGGGCACCCCTAGGCTTAGGCTAAGGCTAGGGCTCCACTAGACTAAGGCTAGGGTACCCCTAGCCTTAGGCTAGGGCACCCCTAGGCTTAGGCTAGGGAACCCCTAGGCTTAGGCTAGGGCACCCCTAGGCTTAGGCTAAGGCTAGGGCTCCACTAGACTAAGGCTAGGGCTCCCCTAGGCTTAGGCTAGGACACCCATAGGCTTAGGCTAGGGCACCCCTAGGCTTAGGCTAGGGCACCCCTAGTCTTAGGCTAAGGCTAGGGATCCCCTAGCCTAACGCTAGGGCACCCCTAGGCTTAGGCTAGGGCACCCCAAGGCTTAGGCTAGGGGACCCCAAGGCTTAGGCTAGGGCGCCCCTAAGCTTAGGCTAGGGCACCCCTTGTCTTTTGCTAGGTCACCCCTAGGCTTAGGCTAAGGCTAGGGCTCCGCTAGCCTAAGGCTAGGGCACCCCTAGTCTTAGGGTAGGGCACCCCTAGCCTAAGGCTAGGACTCCCCTAGGCTTAGGCTAAGTCACCCCTAGGCTTAGGCTAGGGCACCCCTAGGCTTAGGCTAGGGCACCCCTAGGCTTAGGTTAGGGTACCCCTAGGCTTTGGCAAGGGCACCCCTAGGCTTAGGCTAGGGCACCCCTTGGCTTAGGCTAGGGCACCCCTAAGCTTAGGCTACGGCACCCCTTGGCTTAGGCTAGGGCACCCCTAGGCTTACGCTAAGGCTAGGTCTCAGCTAGCCTAAGGCTAGGGCACCCCTAGGCTTAGGCTAGGGCACACCTAGGCTTAGGGTAGGGCACCCCTAGGCTTAGGCTAGGGCACACCTAGGCTTAGGCTAGTGCACCCCTAGGCTTAAGCTAGGGCACCCCTAGGCTTAGGCGAAGACTAGGGCTCAACTAGACTAAGGCTAGGGCACCACTAGGCTTAGGCTAGGGCACCCCTAGGCTTAGGCTAGGGCACCCCTAGGCTTAGGCTAGGGCACCCCTAGGCTTGGGCTTGGGCACCCCTAGGCTTAGGCTAAGGTTAGGGCTCCCTTAGCCTAAGTTTAGGGCTCCCCTAGCCTTAGGCTAGAGCACCCCTAGGCTTAGACTAGGGCACCCCTATGCTTAGGCTAGGGCACCCCTATGATTAGGCTAAGGCTAGTGCTCCCCTTGCCTAACCCTAGTGCACCCCTAGGCTTAGGCTAGGGCACCCCTAGGCTTAGACTAGGGCACCCCTAAGCTTAGGCTAGGGCACCCATAGTCTTAGGCTTGGGCACCCCAAGGCTTAGGCTAAGACTAGGGCTCCCCTAGCCTAAGGCTAGGGCACCCCTAGGCTTAGGCTAGGGCACCCCTATGCGTAGGCTAGGGCACCCCTAGGCTTAGACTAGGGCACCCCTAGGCTTAGGCTAAGGCTAGGGCTCCCCTAGCCTAAGGCTAGGGCACCCCTAGGCTTAGGCTAGGGCACCCCTAGGCTTAGGCTAAGGCTAGGGCTCCCCTAGCCTAAGGCTAAGGCACCCCTAGGCTTAGGCTAGGGAAACCCTAGGCTTAGGCTAGGGCACCCCTAGGCTTAGGCTAGGGGACCCCTAGGCTTAGGCTACCGCTAGGGCTCCCCTAGCCTAAGGCTAGGGCACCACTAGGCTTAGGCTAGGGCACCCCTAGGCTTAGGTTAGGGCACCCCTAGGCGTAGGCTAGGGCACCCCTAGGCTTACGCTAAGGCAAGGGCTCAGCTAGCCTAAGGCTAGGGCACCCCAAAGCTTAGGCTAGGGCACCCCTTGGCTTAGGCTAGGGCACTCCTAGGCTTAGGCTAGGGACCCCTAGTCTTAGGCTAGGGCACCCCTAGGCTTAGGCTAAGGCTAGGGCTCAGCTAGCCTAAGGCTAGGGCACCCCTAGGCTTAGGGTAGGTCACCCCTAGTTTTAGGCTAGGGCACATCTACGCTTAGGCTAGGGCACCCCTATGCTTAGACTATGACACCCCCAAGCTTAGGCTAGGGCACCCATAGTCTTAGGCTAGGGCACCCCTAGGCTTAGGCTAAGACTAGTGCTCCCCTAGCCTAAGGCTAGGGCACCCCTAGGCTTCGGCTAGGGCACTCCAAGGCGAAGGCTAGCGGACACCTAGGCCTAGGTTAGGGCACCCCTAGGCTTAGGCTAAGGCTAAGGCTCCCCTAGCCTAAGGCTAGGGCACCCCTAGGCTTAGGCTAGGGCAACACTAGGCTTAGGCTAGGGTACCCCTAGGCTTAGGCTAGGGCACCCCTAGGCTTAGGCTAAGGCTAGGGCTCCACTAGACTAAGGCTAGGGCACCCCTAACCTTAGGCTAGGGTACCCCTAGGCTTAGCCTTGGGCACCCGTTGGCTTAGGCTAGGGCACCCCTAGGCTTAGGTAGGGAACCCGTAGGCTTAACTTAGGGCACCACTATGCTTAGGCTAGACTCCCCTAGACTTAGGCTAGGGCACCCCTAGGCTTACGCTGGGGCACCCCTAGATTTAGGCTAAGTCTAGGGCTACCCTAGCCTAAGGCTAGGGCACCCCTAGGCTTAGGCTAGGGCACCCCTAGGCTTAGGCTAGTGGACCCATAGGCTTAGGCTAACGCTAGGGCTCCCCTAGCCTAAGGTTAGGGCACCACTAAGCTTAGGCTAGGTCACCCCTAGGCTTAGGCTAGGGCACCCATTGGCTTAGGCTAGGGCACCCCTAGGCTTAGGTAGGGAACCCGTAGGCTTAACTTAGGGCACCACTATGCTTAGGCTAGGCTCCCCTAGACTTAGGCTAGGGCACCCCTTGGGTTACACTGGGGCACCTCTAGGCTTAGGCTAACGCTAGGGCTCCCCTAGCTTAAGGCTAGGGTACCCCTAGGCTTAGGCTAAGGCACCCCTAGACTTAGGCTAGGGCACCCCTAGGCTTAGGCTAGGGCACCCCTAGGCTTAGGCTAAGGCTAGGGCTCCTCTAGCCTAACGCTAGGGCTTCCCTAGGCTTAGGCTAGGGCACCCCTAGACTTAGGATAGGACACCCCAAAGCTTAGGCTAGGGCACCCCTAGGCTTAGGCTAAGGCAAGGGCTCCTCTAGCCTAACGCTAGGGCATCCCTAGGCTTTGGCTAGGGCACCCCTAGGCTTAGACTAAGGCTAGGGCACCCCTAGGCTTAGGATAGGGCACCCCTAGGCTTAGACTTAGCCTAGAGCACCCCTAGGCTTAGGCTAGCTCACCCCTAGGCTTAGGCTAGGGAACCCCTAGGTTTAGGCTAGGGCGCCCCAAGGCTTAGGCTAAGGCTAGGGCTCCCCTAGTCTAAGGGTAGGGCACCCCTAGGCTTAGGCTAGGGCAACCGAAGGCTTAGGATATGGCTAGGGCTCCCCTAGCCTTAGGCTAGGACACCCCTAGGCTTAGGCTAGGGCACCCCTAGGCTTAGGCTAGGGCACCCCTAGGCTTAGGGTAGGGCACCCCTAGGCTTAGGCTAGGGCACACCTAGGCTTAGGCAAGGGCACCCCTAGGCTTAGGCGAAGGCTAGGGCTCCACTAGACTAAGGCTAGGGCACCCCTAGGCTTAGGCTAGGGCACCCCTAGGCTTAGGCTAGGGCACCCCTAGGCTTAGGCTAGGGCACCCCTAGGCTTAGGCTAGGGCACCCCTAGGCTTGGGATAGGGCACCCCTAGGCTTAGGCAAAGGTTAGGGCTCCCCTAGCCTAAGGTTAGGGCTCCTCTAGCCTTAGGCTAGGGCACCCCTAGGCTTAGGCTAGGGCACCCCTAAGCTTAGGCTAGGTCACCCCTATGCTTAGGCTAAGGCTAGTGCTCCTCTTGCCTAACCCTAGGGCACCCCAAGGCTTAGGCTAGGGTACCCCCAGGCTTAGACTATGGCACCCCTAAGCTTAGGCTAGGGCACCCATAGTCTTAGGCTTGGGCACCCAAAGGCTTAGGCTAAGGCTAGGGCACCCCTAGGCTTAGGCTAGGACACCCCTATGCGTAGGCTAGGGCACCCCTAGGCTTAGACTAGGGCACCCCTAGGGTTAGGCTAAGGCTAGGGCTCCCCTAGCCTAAGGCTAGGGCACCCCTAGGCTTAGGCTAGGGTACCCCTAGGATTAGGCTAAGGCTAGGGCTCCACTAGACTAAGGCTAGGGCACCCCTAGCCTTAGGCTTGGGCACCCGTAGGCTTAGATTAGGGCACCCCTAGGCTTAGGCTAGGGAACCCCTAGGCTTAGGCTAGGGCACCCCTAGGATTAGGCTAAGGCTAGGGCTCCCCTAGCCTAAGGCTAAGGCACCCCTAGGCTTAGGTTAGGGCAACCCTAGGCTTAGGCTAGGGCACCCCTAGGCTTAGGCTAGGGGACCCCTAGGCTTAGGCTACCGCTAGGGCTCCCCTAGCCTAAGGCAAGGGCACCACTAGGCTTAGGCTAGGGCACCCCTAGGCTTAGGCTAGGGCACCCCTAGGCGTAGGCTAGGGCACCCCTAGGCTTAGGCTAAGGCAAGGGCTCAGCTAGCCTAAGGCTAGGGCACCCCAAAGCTTAGGCTAGGGCACCCCTTGGCTTAGGCTAGGGCACTCCTAGGCGTAGGCCAGGGGAACCCTAGGCTTAGGCTAGGACACCCCTAGGCTTAGGCTAGGGCACACCTAGGCTTAGGCTAGGGCACCCCTAAGCTTAGGCAAGGAAACCCCTAGGCTTAGGCTAGGGCACCCCTAGGCTTAGGCTAAGGCTAGGGCTCCCATAGCCTAAGGCTAAGGCACCCCTAGGCTTAGGCTAGGGCACCCCTAGGCTTAGGCTAAGGCTAGGGCTCCCCTAACCTAAGGCTAGGACACCCCTAGGCTTAGGCTAGGGCACCCCTAAGCTTAGGCTAGGGCCCCCGTTGTCTTATGCTAGGGCACCCCTAGGCTTAGGCTAAGGCTAGGGCTCCGCTAGCCTAAGGCTAGGGCACCACTAGGCTTAGGCTAGGGCACCCCTAGGCTTAGGCTAGGGCACCCCTAGGCTTAGGCTTGTGCACTCCTAGGCTTAGGCTAAGGCAAGGGCTCAGCTAGCCTAAGGCTAGGGCACCCCTAGGCTTAGGCTAGGGCACCCCTAGGCTTAGGCTAGGGCACCCCTATGCTTAGACTATGACACCCCTAAGCTTATGCTAGGGCACCCATAGTCTTAGGTTAGGGCACCCCTAGGCTTAGGCTAAGACTAGGGCTCCCCTAGCCTAAGGCTAGGGCACCCCTAGGCTTAGGCTAGGGCACTCCTAGGCGTAGGTTAGGGGACCCCTAGGCTTAGGCTAGGGCAACCCTAGGCTTAGGATAAGGCTAAGGCTCCCCTAGCCTAAGGCTAGGGCACCCCTAGGCTTAGGCTAGGGCAACCCTAAGCTTAGGCTAGGGCACCCCAAGGCTTAGGCTAGGGCACACCTAGGCTTAGGTTAGGGCACCCCTAGGCTTAGGATTAGGCTAGGGCTCCCCTAGCCTAAGGCTAGGACACCCCTAAGCTTAGGCTAAGGCACCCCTAGGCTTAGGCTAGGGCACCCCTAGGCTTAGGCTAGGGCACCCCTAGGCTTGGGCTAGGGCACCCCTAGGCTTAGGCTAAGGTTAGGGCTCCCCTAGCCTAAGGTTAGGGCTCCCCTAGCCTTAGGCTAGGGCACCCCTAGGCTTAGGCTAGTGCACCCCTAGGCTTAGGCTAAGGCTAGGGCTCCCCTTGCCTAACCCTAGGGCACCCCTAGCCTAAGGCTAGGGCACCCCTAGTCTTAGGCTAGGGCACTCCTAGGCGTAGGCTAGGGGACCCCTAGGCTTAGGCTAGGGCACCCGTAGGCTTAGGCTAAGGCTAAGGCTCCCCTAGCCTAAGGCTAGGGCACCCCTAGGCTTAGGCTAGGGCACCCCTAGGCTTAGGCTAGGGCACACCTAGGCTTATGCTAAGGCTAGGGCTCCACTAAACTAAGGCTAGGGCACCCCTAGCCTTAGGCTAGGGCACCCCTAGGCTTAGCCTAGGGCACACCTATGCTTAGGCTAGGGCACCCCTAGGCTTAGGCTAAGGTTAGGGCTCCCCTAGCCTAAGGTTAGGGCTCCCCTAGCCTTAGGCTAGGGCACCCCTAGGCTTAGGCTAGTGCACCCCTAGGCTTAGGCTAAGGCTAGGGCTCCCCTTGCCTAACCCTAGGGCACCCCTAGCCTAAGGCTAGGGCACCCCTAGTCTTAGGCTAGGGCACTCCTAGGCGTAGGCTAGGGGACCCCTAGGCTTAGGCTAGGGCACCCGTAGGCTTAGGCTAAGGCTAAGGCTCCCCTAGCCTAAGGCTAGGGCACCCCTAGGCTTAGGCTAGGGCACCCCTAGGCTTAGGCTAGGGCACACCTAGGCTTATGCTAAGGCTAGGGCTCCACTAAACTAAGGCTAGGGCACCCCTAGCCTTAGGCTAGGGCACCCCTAGGCTTAGCCTAGGGCACACCTATGCTTAGGCTAGGGAACCCCTAGACTTAGGCTAAGGCTAGGTCTACCCTAGCCTAAGGCTAGGGCACCCCTAGGCTTAGGCTAGGGCACCCCTAGGCTTACGCTGGGGCACCCCTAGACTTAGACTAAGGCTAGGGCTCCCCTAGGCTTAGGATAGGGCACCCCTAGGCTTAGGCTAGCTCACCCCTAGGCTTAGGCTAGGGAACCCCTAGGTTTAGGCTAGGGCGCCCCAAGGCATAGGCTAAGGCTAGGGCTCCCCTAGCCTAAGGCTACGGCACCCCTATGCTTAGGCTAGGGCACCCCTAAGCTTAGGATATGGCTAGGGCTCCCCTTGCCTTAGGCTAGGACACCCCTAGGCTTAGGCTAGCTCACCCCTAGGCTTAGCCTAGGGCACACCTATGCTTAGGCTAGGGAACCCCTAGACTTAGGCTAAGGCTAGGTCTACCCTAGCCTAAGGCTAGGGCACCCCTAGGCTTAGGCTAGGGCACCCCTAGGCTTAGGCTAGGGCACCCCTAAGCTTAGGCTAGGGCACCTCTTGGCTTAGGCTAGGGCACTCATAGGCTTAGGCTAGGGCACCCCTAGGCTTAGGCTAGGGCACCCCTAGGCTTAGGCTAGGGCACCCCTAGTCTTAGGCTAAGGCTAGGGCTCAGCTCGCCTAAGGCTAGGGCACCCCTTGGCTTAGGGTAGGTCACCCCTAGGCTTAGGCTAGGGCACATCTACGCTTAGGCTAGGGCACCCCTAGGTTTAGGCTAAGGCTAGGGCTCCACTAAACTAAGGCTAGGGTACCCCTAGCCTTAGGCTAGGGCACCCCTAGGCTTAGGTTAGGGAACCCCTAGGCTTAGGCTAGGGCACCCCTAGGCTTATGCTAGGGCAACCCTAGGCTAATGCTAGGGCACCCATAGGCTTAGGCTAGGGCACCCCTAGGCTTAGGCTAAGGCTAGGGCTCCCATAGCCTAAGGCTAGGGTACCCCTAGTCTTAGGCTAGGGCACCCTTGGCTTAGTCTAGGGAATCCCTAGGCTTAGGCTTAGGCTAGGGCTCCTCTAGCCTAACGCTAGGGCACCCCTAGGCTTAAGCTAGTGCACCTCTAGGCTTAGGCTAGGGCACCCCTAGGCTTAGGCTAGTGCAACTCAAGGCTTTGGCTAAGGCTAGGGCTCCCCTAGCCTAAGGCTATGGTACCCCTAGGCTTAGGCTAGGCAACCCCAAGGCTTAGGCTAAGGCTAGGGCTCCCCTAGCCTAAGGCTAGGGCACCCCTAGGCTTAGGCTAGGGCACCCCTAGGCTTAGGCAAGGGCACCCCTAGGCTTACGCTTGTTCACCCCTAAGCTTAGGCTAGGGCACCCCTAGTCTTAGGCTAGGGCACTCCTAGGCTTAGGCTAGGGCACCCCTAGACTTAGGCTAGGGCACCCCTTGGCTTAGGCTAGGGCACTCCTAGGCTTAGTCTAGGGCACCCCTAGGCTTAGGCTAGGGCACCCCTAGGCTTAGGCTAGGGCACCCCTAGGCTTAGGCTAAGGCTAGGGCTCAGCTAGCCTAAGGCTAGGGCACCCCTAGGCTTATCCTAGGGCACCCCTAGGCTTAGGGTAGGGTACCCCTAGGCTTAGGCTAGGGCACATCTATGCTTAGGCAATGGCACCCCTAGGCTGAGGCTAGGGCTAGGGCTCCCCTAGCCTAAGGCTAGTGCACCCCTAGGCTTAGGCTAGGGCACCCTTAGGCGTAGGCTCGGGCACCCCTAGGCTTAGGCTACGGCCAGGACTCAGCTACCCTAAGGATAGGGCACCACTAGGCTTAGGCTAGGGCACCCCTTGGCTTAGGCTAGGGCACTCCTAGGCTTAGGCTAGGGCACCCCTAGGCTTAGGTTAGGGCAACCCTAGGCTTAGGCTAAGGCTAGGGCTCAGCTAGCCTAAGGCTAGGGCACCCCTAGGCTTAGGGTAGGTCACCCCTAGTCTTAGGCTAGGGCACATATACGCTTAGGCTAGGGCACCCCTAGCCTTAGGCTAAGGCTAGGGCTCCACTAGACTAAGGCTAGGGCACCCCTAGCCTTAGGCTAGGGCACCCCTAGGCTTAGGCTAGGGAACCCCTAGGCTTAGGCTAGGGCACCCCTAGGCTTGGGCTAGGACACCCCTAGGCTTAGGCTAGGGCTCCCCTAGGCTTAGGCTATGCTAGAGCTCCTCTAGCCTAACGCTAGGGCATCCCTAGCCTTGGGCTAGTGCACCCCTTGGCTTAAGCTAGGGCACCATTAGGCGGAGGCTAGGGCACCCCTAGGATTAGGCTACGGCTAGGGCTCAGCTACCCTAAGGCTAGGGCACCCCTAGGCTTAGACTAGGGCAACCCTAGGCTTAGGCTAAGGCTAGGGCTCCACTAGACTAAGGCTAGGGCACCCCTAGCCTTAGGCTAGGGCACCCCTAGTCTTAGGCTAGGGCACCCCTAGGCTTAGGCAAGGGAACCCCTAGGCTTAGGCTAGGGCACCCCTAGGCTTAGTCTAAGGTTAGGGCTCCCCTAGCCTAAGGCTAAGGCACCCCTAGGCTTAGTCTAGTGCACCCATAGGCTTAGGCTAGGGCACCCCTAGGCTTAGGCTAGGGCAACCCTAGGCTTAGGATAAGGCTAGGGCTCCACTAGACTAAGGCTAGGGCACCCCTGCCTTAGGCTAGGGCAACCCTAGGCTTAGGCAAGGGAACCCCTAGGCTTAGGCTAGGGCACCCATAGGCTTAGGCTAAGGTTAGGGCTCCCCTAGCCTAAGGCTAAGGCTCCCCTAGGCTTAGGCTAGGACACCCCTAGGCTTAGGCTAGGGCACCCCTAGGCTTAGACTAGGGGACCCCTAGGCTTAGGCTAGGGCACCCCTAAGCTTAGGCTAGTGCTCCCCTTGTCTTATGCTAGGGCACCCCTAGGCTTAGGCTAAGGTTAGGGCTCCCCTAGCCTAAGGCTAAGGCGCCCCTAGGCTTAGGCTAGTGCACCCATAGGCTTAGGCTAGGGCACCCCTAGGCTTAGGCTAGGGCAACCCTAGGCTTAGGCTAAGGCTAGGGCTCCACTAGACTAAGGCTAGGGCACCCCTAGCCTTAGGCTAGGGCACCCCTAGGCTTAGGCAAGGGAACCCCTAGGCTTAGGCTAGGGCACCCATTGGCTTAGGCTAAGGCTAGGGCTCCCCTAGCCTAAGGCTAAGGCTCCCCTAGGCTTAGGCTAGGACACCCCTAGGCTTAGGCTAGGGCACCCCTAGGCTTAGGCTAACTCTAGGGCTCCCCTAACCTAAGGCTAGGGCACCACTAAGCTTAGGCTAGGGCACCCCTAGGCTTAAGCTAGGGCACCCTTAGGCTTAGGCTAAGGCAAGGGCTCAGCTAGCCTAAGGCTAGGGCACCCCTAGGCTTAGGCTAGGGCACCCCTAGGCTTAGGGTAGGGCACCCCTAGGCTTAGGCTAGGGCACCCCTAGGCTTAGGCTAGGGCACCCCTAGGCTTACGCTAGGGCACCCCTAAGCTTAGGCTAGGACACACCTAGGTTTAGGCTAGGGCACCCCTAGGCTTAGGCTTGGGGACACCTAGGCTTAGGCTCACGCTAGGGCTCCCCTAGCCTAAGGCTAGGGCACCACTAGGCTTAGACTAGGGCACCCCTAGGCTTAGGCTAGGGCACCCCTAGGCTTAGGCTAAGGCAAGGGCTCAGCTAGCCTAAGGTTGGGCACCCCTAGGCTTAGGCTAGGGCACCCCTAGGCTTAGGGGAGGGCACCCCTAGGCTTAGGCTAGGGCACCCCTAGCTTTAGGCTAGGGCACCCCTAGGGTTAGGCTAGGGCACCCCAAGGCTTAGGCTAGGGCACCCCTAGGCTTAGGCTAGGGCACCCCTAGGCTTACGCTAGGGCACCCCTAGCTTAGGCTAGGGCAACCCTAGTCTTAGGCTAGGGCACCCCTAGGCTTAGGCTAAGGATAGGGCTCAGCTAGCCTAAGGCTAGGGTACCCCTAGGCTTAGGGTAGGTCAACCCTAGGCTTAGGCTAGGGCACATCTACGCTTAGGCTAGGGCACCCCTAGGCTTAGGCTTAGGCTAGGGCTCTACTAGACTAAGCTAGGGCACCCCTAGCCTTAGGCTCGGGCACCCCTAGGCTTAGGCTAGGGCACCCCTAGGTTTAGAATAGGGCACACCTAAGCTTAGGCTAAGGCTAGGGCTCCACTACACTAAGGCTAGGGCACCCCTAGCCTTAGCCTATGGGCACCCCTATGCTTAGGCTAGGTCACCCCTAGTCTTAGGCTAGGGAACCCCTAGGTTTAGGCTAGGGCGCCCCAAGACTTAGGTTAAGGCTAGGGCTCCCCTAGCCTAAGGCTAGGGCACCCCTAGGCTTAGGCTAGGGCACCCCTAGGCTTAGGCTAGGGCACCCATAGGCTTAGGCTAGTGTACCCCTAGGTTTAGGCTAGGGCACCCCAAGGCTTAGGCTAAGGCTAGGGCTCCCCTAGCCTAAGGCTAGGGCACCCTAGGCTTAGGCTAGAGCACCCCTAGGCTTAGGCAAGGGCACCCCTAAGCTTACGATTGGGCACCCCTAAGCTTAGGCTAGGGCACCCCTAGGCGTAGGCTAGGGCACCACATGGCTTAGGATAGGGTACCCCTAGGCATAGGCTAAGGCTAGTGCTCCACTAGACTAAGGCTAGGGCACCCCTAGCCTTAGGCTAGGGCACCCCTAGGCTTATGCTAGGGCAACCCTAGGCTAATGCTAGGGCACCCATAGGCTTAGGCTAGGGCACCCCTAGGCTTAGGCTAAGGCTAGGGCTCCCATAGCCTAAGGCTAGGGTACCCCTAGGCTTAGGCTAGGGCACCCCTAGACTTAGTCTAGGGAATCCCTAGGCTTAGGCCTAGGCTAGGGTTCCTCTAGACTAACGCTAGGGCACCCCTAGGCTTAAGCTAGTGCACCTCTAGGCTTAGGCTAGGGCACCCCTAGGCTTAGGCTAGGGCAACTCAAGGCTTCGGCTAAGGCGAGGGCTCCCCTAGCCTAAGGCTAGGGTACCCCTAGGCTTAGGCTAGGCAACCCCAAGGCTTAGGCTAAGGCTAGGGCACCCCTAGCCTAAGGCTAGGGCACCCTAGGCTTAGGCTAGAGCACCCCTAGGCTTAGGCAAGGGCACCCCTAAGCTTACGCTTGGGCACCCCTAAGCTTAGGCTAGGGCACCCCTATTCTTAGGCTAGGGCACTCCTAGGCTTAGGCTAGGGCACCCCTAGACTTAGGCTAGGGCACCCCTTGGCTTAGGCTAGGGCACTCCTAGGCTTAGTCTAGGGCACCCCTAGGCTTAGGCTAGGGCACCCCTAGGCTTAGTCTAGGGCACCCCTAGGCTTAGTCTAGGGCACCCCTAGGCTTAGGCTAGGGCACCCCTAGGCTTAGGCTAAGGATAGGGCTCAGCTAGCCTAAGGCTAGGGTACCCCTAGGCTTAGGGTAGGTCAACCCTAGGCTTAGACTAGGGCACATCTACGCTTAGGCTAGGGCACCCCTAGGCTTAGGCTTAGGCTAGGGCTCCACTAGACTAAGCTAGGGCACCCCTAGCCTTAGGCTCGGGCTCCCCTAGGCTTAGGCTAGGGAACCCCTAGGCTTAGGCTAGGGCACCACTAGGCTTGGGCTAGGGCACCCCTAGGCTTAGGCTAGGGAACCCCTAGGCTTAGGCTAGGGCACCGCTAGGCTTGGGCTACGGCACCCCTAGGCTTAGGCTAGGGCACCCCTAGGCTTAGAATAGGGCACGCCTAAGCGTAGGCTAAGGATAGGGCTCCACTAAACTAAGGCTAGGACACCCCTAGCCTTAGCCTAGGGCACCCCTAGGCTTAGGCTAAGTCACTCTTAGGCTTAGGCTAGGGCACCCCTAGGCTTAGGCTAGGACACCCACAGGCTTAGGCTATGGCACCCCTAGGCTTAATATAGTGCACCTCTAGGCTTAGGCTAGGGCACCCCTAGGCTTAGGCTAGGGCACCCCAAGGCTTCGGCTAAGGCGATGACTCCCCTAACCTAAGGCTAAGGTACCCCTAGGCTTAGGCTAGGGCACCGCTAGACTTAGGCTAGGGCACCCCTAGGTTTAGGCTAGGGCACCCCTAGGCTAAGGCTAAGGCTAGGTCTCCCCCAGCCTAACACTAGGGCATCCCTAGGCTTGGGCTAGGGCACCCGTAGGCTTAGGCTAGGGCACCCCTAGGCTTAGACTAAGGCTGGGGCTCCCCTAGCCTAAGGCTAGGGCACCCCTAGGCTTATGCAAGGGCACCCCCAGGCTTTGGCTAGGGCACCCTCAGGCTTAGGCTAGCGCACCCCTAGGCTTAGGCTAGGGCACCCCTAGGCTTAGGCTAGGGCACCCCTAGGCTTAAGCTGGGGCACCCCTAGGCTTAGGCTAAGGCTAGGGCTCCCCAAGCCTAAGGCTAATGTATGCCTAGGCTTAGGATAGGGCACCCCTAGACTTAGGCTAGGGCACCCCAAGGCTTAGGCTAGGGCACCCCTAGGTTTAGGCTAAGGCAAGGGCTCCTCTAGCCTAACGCTAGGGCATCCCTACTTGGTCTAGGGCACCCCTAGGCTTAGGCTAGGGCACCCCTAGGCTTATCTACGGCACCCCTCGACTTAGGCTAGGGCACCCCTAGGCTTAGGCTACAGCACCACTAGGCTTAGGCTAGGTCACCCCTAGGTTTACGCTAAGGCTAGGGCTCCACTAGACTAAGGCTCGGGCACCCCTAGCCTTAGTCTAGGGCACCCCTAGGCTTAGGCTAGGGCACCCCTAGGCTTAGTCTAGGGCACCCCTAGGCTTAGGCTACGGCACCCCTCGACTTAGGCTAGGGCACCCCTAGGCTTAGGCTACAGCACCCCTAGGCTTAGGCTAAGGCTAGGGCTCCCCTTGCCTAATCCTAGGGCACCCCTAGGCTTAGGCTAGGGCACCCCTAGGCTTAGACTATGGCACCCCTAAGCTTAGGCTAGGGCACCCATAGTCTTAGGCTAGGGCACCCCTAGGCTTAGGCTGGGACTAGGACTCCCCTAGCCTAAGGCTAGGGCACCCCTAGGCTTAGGCTAGGGCACCCATAGGCTTAGGCTAAGGCTAAGGCTCCCCTAGCCTAAGGATAGGGCACCCCTAGGCCTAGGCTAGGGCAACCCTAGGCTTAGGGTAGGGCACCCCTAGGCTTAGGCTAGGGCACCCCTAGGCTTAGGCTAAGGCTAGGGCTCCACTAGACTAAGGCTAGGGCACCCCTAGCCTTAGCCTAGGGCACCCCTAGGCTTAGCCTAGGGCACACCTAGGCTTAGGCTAGGGAACCCCGAGGCTTAGGCTAGGGCTACCCTAGCCTAAGGTTAGGGCACCCCTAGGCCTAGGCTAGGGCACCCCTAGGCTTAGGCTAGGGCACCCCTAGGCTTAGGCTAGGGTACCCCTAGGCTTAGGCAAACGCTAGGGCTCCCCTAGCCTAAGGCTAGGGCACCACTAAGCTTAGGCTAGGGCACCCATAGGCTTAGGCTAGGGCACCCCTAGGCTTAGGCTAAGGCAAGGGCTCAGCTAGCCTAAGGCTAGGGCACCCCTAGGCTTAGGCTAGGGCACCCCTAGGCTTAGGCTAGGGCACCCCTAGGCTTAGGCTAGGGCACCCCTAGGCTTACGCTAGGGCACCCTTAAGCTTTGGCTAGGGCACCCCTAGTCTTAGCCTAGGGCACCCCTAGGCTTAGGCTTGGGGACCCCTAGGCTTAGGCTCATGCTAGGGCTCCCGTAGCCTAAGGCTAGGGCACCACTAGGCTTAGGCTAGGGCACCCCTAGGCTTAGGCTAGGGCACACCATGGCTTAGGCTAGGGAACCCCGGGGCTTAGGCTAGGGCTACCCTAGCCTAAGGCTAGGGCACCCCTAGGCTTAGGCTAGGGCACCCCTAGGCTTAGGCTAAGGAACCCCTAGCTTAGGCTAGGGGACCCCTAGGCTTAGGCTAACGCTTGGGCTCCCCTAACCTAAGGATATGGCACCACTAAGCTTAGGCTAGGGCACCCCTAGGCTTAGGCTAGGGCACCCTTAGGCTTAGGCTAAGGCAAGGGCTCAGCTAGCCTAAGGCTAGGGCACCCCTAGGCTTAGGCTAGGGCACCCCTAGGCTTAGGGTAGGGCACCCCTAGGCTTAGGCTAGGGCACCCCTAGGCTTAGGCTAGGGCACCCCTAAGCTTAGGCTAGGACACCCCTAGGTTTAGGCTAGGGCACCCCTAGGCTTAGGCTTGGGGACCCCTAGGCTTAGGCTCACGCTAGGGCTCTCCTAGCCTAAGGCTAGGGCACCAATAGGCTTAGACTAGGGCACCCATAGGCTTAGGCTAGGGCACCCCTAGGCTTAGGCTAAGGCAAGGGCTCAGCTAGCCTAAGGCTAGGGCACCCCTAGGCTTAGGCTAGGGCACCCCTAGGCTTAGGGGAGGGCACCCCTAGGCTTAGGATAGGGCACCCCTAGCCTTAGGCTAGGGCAGCCCTAGGCTTAGGCTAGGGCACCCCAAGGCTTAGGCTAGGGCACCCCTAGGCTTAGGCTAGGGCACCCCTAGGTTTACGCTAGGGCACCCCTAGCTTAGGCTAGGGCAACCCTAGTCTTAGGCTAGGGCACCCCTAGGCTTAGGCTAAGGATAGGGCTCAGCTGGCCTAAGGCTAGGGTACCCCTAGGCTTATGGTAGGTCAACCCTAGGCTTAGGCTAGGGCACATCTACTCTTAGGCTAGGGCAACCCGAGGCTTAGGCTAAGGCTAGGGCTCCACTAGACTAAGCTAGGGCACCCCTAGCCTTAGGCTCGGGCACCCCTAGGCTTAGGCTAGGGAACCCCTAGGCTTAGGCTAGGGCACCACTAGGCTTGGGCTAGGGCACCCCTAGGCTTAGGCTAGGGAACCCCTAGGCTTAGGCTAGGGCACCCCTAAGCTTAGGCTAGGGCAACCCTAGGCTTAGGCTAAGGAACCCCTAGCTTAGGCTAGGGGACCCCTAGGCTTAGGCTAACGCTTGGGCTCCCCTAACCTAAGGATATGGCACCACTAAGCTTAGGCTAGGGCACCCCTAGGCTTAGGCTAGGGCACCCTTAGGCTTAGGCTAAGGCAAGGGCTCAGCTAGCCTAAGGCTAGGGCACCCCTAGGCTTAGGCTAGGGCACCCCTAGGCTTAGGGTAGGGCACCCCTAGGCTTAGGCTAGGGCACCCCTAGGCTTAGGCTAGGGCACCCCTTAGCTTAGGCTAGGACACCCCTAGGTTTAGGCTAGGGCACCCCTAGGCTTAGGCTTGGGGACCCCTAGGCTTAGGCTCACGCTAGGGCTCTCCTAGCCTAAGGCTAGGGCACCAATAGGCTTAGACTAGGGCACCCCTAGGCTTAGGCTAGGGCACCCCTAGGCTTAGGCTAAGGCAAGGGCTCAGCTAGCCTAAGGCTAGGGCACCCCTAGGCTTAGGCTAGGGCACCCCTAGGCTTAGGGGAGGGCACCCCTAGGCTTAGGATAGGGCACCCCTAGCCTTAGGCTAGGGCAGCCCTAGGCTTAGGCTAGGGCACCACAAGGCTTAGGCTAGGGCACCCCTAGGCTTAGGCTAGGGCACCGCTAGGCTTTGGCTGCGGCACCCCTAGGCTTAGGTTAGGGCACCCCTAGGCTTAGAATAGGGCACGCCTAAGCGTAGGCTAAGGATAGGGCTCCACTAAACTAAGGCTAGGACACCCCTAGCCTTAGCCTAGGGCAGCCCTAGGCTTAGGCTAGGTCACCCCTAGGCTTAGGTTAGGGAACCCCTAGGTTTAGGCTAGGGCGCCCCAAGGCTTAGGCTAAGGCTAGGGCTCCCCTAGCCTAAGGCTAGGGCACTCCTAGGCTTAGGCTAGGGCACCCCTAGGCTTAGGCTAAGACACCCACAGGCTTAGGCTATGGCACCCCTAGCCTTAAGCTAGGGCACCCCTAGGCTTAGGCTAAGGCTAGGGCTCCCCTAGCCTAAGGCTAGGGAACCCCTTGTCTTAGGCTAGGGCAACCCTAGGCTTAGGCTAGGGCACCCCTAGGCGTAGGCTAGGGCACCCCATGGCTTAGGATAGGGCACCCCTAGGCTTAGGCAAAGGCTAGGGCTCCCCTAGCCTAAGGCTACGGCACTCCTAGGCTTAGGCTAGGGCACCCCTAGGCTTAGGCTAGGACACCCACAGGGTTAGGCTTTGGCACCCCTAGGCTGAAGCTAGTGCACCTCTAGGCTTAGGCTAGGGCACCCCTAGGCTTAGGCTAGGGCACCCCAAGGCTTCGGCTAAGGCGATGACTCCCCTAACCTTAAGGCTAAGGTACCCCTAGGCTTAGGCTAGGGCACCCCTAGACTTAGGCTAGGGCACCCCTAGGTTTAGGCCAGGGCAACCCTAGGCTTAGGCTAAGGCTAGGGCTCCTGCAGCCTAACGCTAGGGCATCCCTAGGCTTGGGCTAGGGCACCCGTAGGCTTAGGCTAGGGCACCCCTAGGCTTAGACTAAGGCTGGGGCTCCCCTAGCCTAAGGCTAGGGCACCCCTAGGCTTATGCAAGGAAACCCCCAGGCTTTGACTAGGGCACCCTCAGGCTTAGGCTAGGGCACCCCTAGGCTTAGGCTAGGGAACCCCTAGGCTTAAGCTGGGGCACCCCTAGGCTTAGGCTAAGGCTAGGGCTCCCCTAGCCTAAGGCTAATGTACCCCTAGGCTTAGGATAGGGCACCCCTAGACTTTGGCTAGGGCACCCTAAGGCTTTGGCTAGGGCACCCCTAGGTTTAGGCTAAGGCAAGGGCTCCTCTAGCCTAACGCTAGGGCATCCCTACTTGGTCTAGGGCACCCCTAGGCTTAGGCTAGGGCACCCCTAGGCTTAGGTTAGGGCACCCCATGGCTTCGGCTAAGGCGAGGACACCCCTAACCTAAGGCTAGGGTACCCCTAGGCTTAGGCTAGGGCACCCCTAGGCTTAGGCTAGGGCACCCCTAGGCTTAGGCTAGGGCACCCCTAGGCTTAGGTTGGGCACCACTAGGCTTAGGCTAGGGCACCCCTAGGCTTAGGCTAGGGCACCCGTAGGCTTAGGCTAGGGCACCCCTAGGCTTAGGCTAGGGCAGCCCAGGCTTAGGCTAAGGCTAGGGCTCCTCTAGCCTAACGCTAGGGCATCCCTAGGCTTGGGCTAGGGCACCCCTAGTCTTAGACTAAGGCTAGGGTTCGCCTAGCCTAAGGCTACGGCACCCCTAGCCTTAGGCTAGGGCACCTTTAGGCTTAGGCTAGGGCACCCGTAGGCTTAAGATAGGGCACACCTAAGCTTAGGCTAATGCTAGGGCTCTACAAGACTAAGGCTAGGGCACCCCTAGCCTTAGCCTAGGGCACCCCTAGGCTTAGGCTAGGGAACACCTAGGCTTAGGCTAGGGAACCCCTAGGTTTAGGCTAGGAAACCCCTAGGCTTAGGCTAGGGCACCCCTAGGCTTAGGTTTGGGCACCCCTAGGCTTAGGATAAGGCTAGGGCTCCCCTAGCCTAAGGGTAGGACACCCCTAGGCTTAGGCTCCGGCACCCCTAGGCTTAGGCTAGCGCACCTCTAGGCTTAGGCTAGGGCACCCCTAGGCTAAGGCTAAGGCTAGGGCTCCCCTTGCCTAACACTAGGGCACCCATAGGCTTAGGCTAGGGCACCCCTAGGCTTAGACTATGGCATCCCTAAGCTTAGGCTAGGGCACCCATAGTCTTAGGCTAGGGCACCCCTAGGCTTAGGCTAGGGCACCCCTAGGCTTAGGCTAGGGCACCCCTAGGCTTAGGCTAGGGCACCCCTAGGCTAAGGCTAAGGCTAGGGCTCCAATAGACTAAGGCTAGGGCACCCCTAGCCTTAGCCTAGGGCACCCCTAGGCTTAGCCTAGGGCACACCTAGGCTTAGGCTAGGGAACCCCGAGGCTTAGGCTAGGGCTACCCTAGCCTAAGGTTAGGGCACCACTAGGCTTAGGCTAGGGCACCCCTAGGCTTAGGCAAGGGCACCCCTAGCCTTAGGCTAGGGTACCCCTAGGCTTAGGCAAACGCTAGGGCTCCCCTAGCCTAAGGCTAAGGCACCACTAAGCTTAGGCTAGGGCACCCATAGGCTTAGGCTAAGCACCCCTAGGCTTAGGCTAAGGCAAGGGCTCAGCTAGCATAAGGCTAGGGCACCCCTAGGCTTAGGCTTGGGCACCCCTAGGCTTAGGGTGGGGAACCCCTAGGCTTAGGCTAGGGCACCCCTAGGCTTAGGATAGGGCACCCCTAGGCTTACGCTATGGCACCCCTAAGCTTAGGCTAGGGCACCCCTAGGCTTAGGCTTGGGGACCCTTAGGCTTAGGCTCACGCTAGGGCTCCCGTAGCCTAAGGTTAGGGCACCACTAGGCTTAGGCTAGGGCACCCCTAGGCTTAGGCTAGGGCACACCAAGGCTTAGGCTAGGGCACCCCTAGGCTTAGGCTAGGGCACCCCTAGGCTTACGCTAGGGCACCCTTAAGCTTAGGCTAGGGCACCCCTAGTCTTAGCCTAGGGCACCCCTAGGCTTAGGCTTGGGGACCCCTAGGCTTAGGCTCACGCTAGGGCTCCCGTAGCCTAAGGCTAGGGCACCACTAGGCTTAGGCTAGGGCACCCCTAGGCTTAGGCTAGGGCACACCAAGGCTTAGCCTAGGGCACCCCTAGGCTTAGGCTAAGGATTGGGCTCAGCTAGCCTAAGGCTAGGGTACCCCTAGCCTTAGGCTAGGGCACCCCTAGGCTTAGGCTAGGGCACATCTACGCTTAGGCGAGGGCACGCCTAGGTTTAGGCTAAGGCTAGGGCTCCACTAGACTAAGGCTAGGGAACCCCTAGCCTTAGGATAGGGCACCCCTAGGCTTAGGCTAGGGAACCCCTAGGCTTAGGATAGGGCACAGCTAGACTTGGGCTAGGGCACCCCTAGGCTTAGGCTAGGGCACCCCTAGGCTTAGGCTAAGCTAGGGCTCCTCTAGCCTAACGCTAGGGCTTCCCTAGGCTTGGGCTACGGCACCCCTAGGCTTAGGCTAGGGCACCCCTAGGCTTAGAATAGGGCACTCCTAAGCGTAGGATAAGGATAGGGCTCAACTAAACTAAGGTTAGGGCACCCCTAGCCTTAGCCTAGGGCACCCCTAGGCTTAGGCTAGGTCACCCCTATGCTTAGGTTAGGGAACCCCTAGGTTTAGTCTAGGGCGCCCCAAGGCTTAGGCTAAGGCTAGGGCTCCCCTAGCCTAAGGGTAGGGCACTCCTAGGCTTAGGCTATGGCACCCCTAGGCTTAGGCTAGGACACCCATAGTCTTAGGCTAGGGCACCCCTAGGCTTACGCTAGGGCACCCCTAGGCTTAGGCTAAAGCACCCCTAGGCTTAGGCTAGGGCAACCCTAGGCTAATGCTAGGGCACCCCTAGGCTTAGGCTAGGGAACCCCTAGGCTTAGGCTAAGGCTAGGGCTCCTCTAGCCTAACGCTAGGGCATCCCTAGGCTTGGGCTAGCGCACCCCTAGGCTTAGGCTAGGGCACCCCTAGGCTTAGGCTAGGGCACCCCAAGTCTTCGGCTAAGGCGAGGACTCCCCTAACCTAAGGCTATGGTACCCCTAGGCTTAGGCTAGGGCACCCCTAGACTTAGGCTCAGGCTAGGGCTCCTCCAGCCTAACGCTAGGGCATCCCTAGGCTTGGGCTAGGGCACCCGTAGGCTTAGGCTAGGGCACCCCTAGGCTTAGACTAAGGCTGGGGCTCCCCTAGCCTAAGGCTAGGGCACCCCTAGGCTTACTCAAGGGCACCCCCAGGCTTTGGCTAGGGCACCCCCAGGCTTAGGCTAGGGCACCCCTAGTCTTAGGCTAGGGCACCCCTAGGCTTAGGCTAGGGCACCCCCAGGCTTAGGCTGGGGCACCCCTAGGATTAGGCTAAGGCTAGGGCTCCCCTAGCCTAAGGCTAGTGTAACCCTAGGCTTAGGCTAGGGCACCCCTAGACTTAGGCTAGGGCACCCCTAGGCTTAGGCTAGGGAACCCCCAGGCTTAGGCGAGGGCACCCCTAGGCTTAGGCTAGGGCACCCCTAGCCTTAGGGAAGGGCACCCCTAGGCTTAGGCTAGGGCACCTCAAGGCTTAGGCTAGGGCACCACTAGGCTTAGGCTAGGGCACCCCTAGGCTTACGCTAGGGCACCCCTAAGCTTAGGCTAGGGCAACCCTAGGCTTAGGCTAAGGAACCCCTAGCTTAGGCTAGGGGACCCCTAGGCTTAGGCTAACGCTTGGGCTCCCCTAACCTAAGGATATGGCACCACTAAGCTTAGGCTAGGGCACCCCTAGGCTTAGGCTAGGGCACCCTTAGGCTTAGGCTAAGGCAAGGGCTCAGCTAGCCTAAGGCTAGGGCACCCCTAGGCTTAGGCTAGGGCACCCCTAGGCTTAGGGTAGGGCACCCCTAGGCTTAGGCTAGGGCACCCCTAGGCTTAGGCTAGGGCACCCCTTAGCTTAGGCTAGGACACCCCTAGGTTTAGGCTAGGGCACCCCTAGGCTTAGGCTTGGGGACCCCTAGGCTTAGGCTCACGCTAGGGCTCTCCTAGCCTAAGGCTAGGGCACCAATAGGCTTAGACTAGGGCACCCCTAGGCTTAGGCTAGGGCACCCCTAGGCTTAGGCTAAGGCAAGGGCTCAGCTAGCCTAAGGCTAGGGCACCCCTAGGCTTAGGCTAGGGCACCCCTAGGCTTAGGGGAGGGCACCCCTAGGCTTAGGATAGGGCACCCCTAGCCTTAGGCTAGGGCAGCCCTAGGCTTAGGCTAGGGCACCACAAGGCTTAGGCTAGGGCACCCCTAGGCTTAGGCTAGGGCACCGCTAGGCTTTGGCTGCGGCACCCCTAGGCTTAGGTTAGGGCACCCCTAGGCTTAGAATAGGGCACGCCTAAGCGTAGGCTAAGGATAGGGCTCCACTAAACTAAGGCTAGGACACCCCTAGCCTTAGCCTAGGGCAGCCCTAGGCTTAGGCTAGGTCACCCCTAGGCTTAGGTTAGGGAACCCCTAGGTTTAGGCTAGGGCGCCCCAAGGCTTAGGCTAAGGCTAGGGCTCCCCTAGCCTAAGGCTAGGGCACTCCTAGGCTTAGGCTAGGGCACCCCTAGGCTTAGGCTAAGACACCCACAGGCTTAGGCTATGGCACCCCTAGCCTTAAGCTAGGGCACCCCTAGGCTTAGGCTAAGGCTAGGGCTCCCCTAGCCTAAGGCTAGGGAACCCCTTGTCTTAGGCTAGGGCAACCCTAGGCTTAGGCTAGGGCACCCCTAGGCGTAGGCTAGGGCACCCCATGGCTTAGGATAGGGCACCCCTAGGCTTAGGCAAAGGCTAGGGCTCCCCTAGCCTAAGGCTACGGCACTCCTAGGCTTAGGCTAGGGCACCCCTAGGCTTAGGCTAGGACACCCACAGGGTTAGGCTTTGGCACCCCTAGGCTGAAGCTAGTGCACCTCTAGGCTTAGGCTAGGGCACCCCTAGGCTTAGGCTAGGGCACCCCAAGGCTTCGGCTAAGGCGATGACTCCCCTAACCTTAAGGCTAAGGTACCCCTAGGCTTAGGCTAGGGCACCCCTAGACTTAGGCTAGGGCACCCCTAGGTTTAGGCCAGGGCAACCCTAGGCTTAGGCTAAGGCTAGGGCTCCTGCAGCCTAACGCTAGGGCATCCCTAGGCTTGGGCTAGGGCACCCGTAGGCTTAGGCTAGGGCACCCCTAGGCTTAGACTAAGGCTGGGGCTCCCCTAGCCTAAGGCTAGGGCACCCCTAGGCTTATGCAAGGAAACCCCCAGGCTTTGACTAGGGCACCCTCAGGCTTAGGCTAGGGCACCCCTAGGCTTAGGCTAGGGAACCCCTAGGCTTAAGCTGGGGCACCCCTAGGCTTAGGCTAAGGCTAGTGCTCCCCTAGCCTAAGGCTAATGTACCCCTAGGCTTAGGATAGGGAACCCCTAGACTTAGGCTAGGGCACCCCAAGGCTTTGGCTAGGGCACCCCTAGGTTTAGGCTAAGGCAAGGGCTCCTCTAGCCTAACGCTAGGGCATCCCTACTTGGTCTAGGGCACCCCTAGGCTTAGGCTAGGGCACCCCTAGGCTTTGGTTAGGGCACCCCATGGCTTCGGCTAAGGCGAGGACACCCCTAGCCTAAGGCTAGGGTACCCCTAGGCTTAGGCTAGGGCACCCCTAGGCTTAGGCTAGGGCACCCCTAGGCTTAGGCTTGGGCACCCCTAGGCTTAGGCTAGGGCACCCCTAGGCTTAGGCTAGGGCACCCGTAGGCTTAGGCTAGGGCACCCCTAGGCTTAGGCTAGGGCAGCCCAGGCTTAGGCTAAGGCTAGGGCTCCTCTAGCCTAACGCTAGGGCATCCCTAGGCTTGGGCTAGGGCACCCCTAGTCTTAGACTAAGGCTAGGGTTTGCCTAGCCTAAGGCTACGGCACCCCTAGCCTTAGGCTAGGGCACCTTTAGGCTTAGGCTAGGGCACCCGTAGGCTTAAGATAGGGCACACCTAAGCTTAGGCTAATGCTAGGGCTCTACTAGACTAAGGCTAGGGCACCCCTAGCCTTAGCCTAGGGCACCCCTAGGCTTAGGCTAGGGAACACCTAGGCTTAGGCTAGGGAACCCCTAGGTTTAGGCTAGGAAACCCCTAGGCTTAGGCTAAGGCACCCCTAGGCTTAGGTTTGGGCACCCCTAGGCTTAGGATAAGGCTAGGGCTCCCCTAGCCTAAGGGTAGGACACCCCTAGGCTTAGGCTCCGGCACCCCTAGGCTTAGGCTAGCGCACCTCTAGGCTTAGGTTAGGGCACCCCTAGGCTAAGGCTACGGCACCCCTCGACTTAGGCTAGGGCACCCCTAGGCTTAGGCTACAGCACCCCTAGGCTTAGGCTAGGGCACCCCTAGGCTTAGGCTACGGCACCCCTCAAGTTAGGCTAGGGCTCCCCCAGGCTTTGGCTACAGCACCCCTAGGCTTAGGCTAAGGCTAGGGCTCCCCTTGCCTAACACTAGGGCACCCCTAGGCTTAGGCTAGGGCACCCCTAGGCTTAGACTATGGCACCCCTAAGCTTAGGCTAGGGCACCCATAGTCTTAGGCTAGGGCACCCCTAGGCTTAGGCTAGGGCACTCCTAGGCGTAGGCTAGGGGACCGCTAGGCTTAGGCTAGGGCACCCCTAGGCTAAGGCTAAGGCTAGGGCTCCACTAGACTAAGGCTAGGGCACCCCTAGCCTTAGCCTAGGGTACCCCTAGGCTGAGCCTAGGGCACACCTAGGCTTAGGCTAGGGAACCCCGAGGCTTACGCTAGGGCTACCCTAGCCTAAGTTTAGGGCACCACTAGGCTTAGGCTAGGGCACCCCTAGGCTTAGGCAAGGGCACCCCTAGCCTTAGGCTAGGGTACCCCTAGGCTTAGGCAAACGCTAGGGCTCCCCTAGCCTAAGGCTAGGGCACCACTAAGCTTAGGCTAGGGCACCCATAGGCTTAGGCTAGGGCACCCCTAGGCTTAGGCTAAGGCAAGGGCTCAGCTAGCCTAAGGCTAGGGCACCCCTAGGCTTAGGCTTGGGCACCCCTAGGCTTAGGGTGGGGAACCCCTAGGCTTAGGCTAGGGCACCCCTAGGCTTAGGATAGGGCACCCCTAGGCTTACGCTATGGCACCCCTAAGCTTAGGCTAGGGCACCCCTAGGCTTAGGCTTGGGGACCCCTAGGCTTAGGCTCACGCTAGGGCTCCCGTAGCCTAAGGCTAGGGCACCACTAGGCTTAGGCTAGGGCACCCCTAGGCTTAGGCTAGGGCACACCAAGGCTTAGGCTAGGGCACCCCTAGGCTTAGGCTAGGGCACCCCTAGGCTTACGCTAGGGCACCCTTAAGCTTAGGCTAGGGCACCCCTAGCCTTAGCCTAGGGCACCCCTAGGCTTAGGCTTGGGGACCCCTAGGCTTAGGCTCACGCTAGGGCTCCCGTAGCCTAAGGTTAGGGCACCACTAGGCTTAGGCTAGGGCACCCCTAGGCTTAGGCTAGGGCACACCAAGGCTTAGGCTAGGGCACCCCTAGGCTTAGGCTAGGGCACCCCTAGGCTTACGCTAGGGAACCCTTAAGCTTTGGCTAGGGCACCACTAGTCTTAGCCTAGGGCACCCCTAGGCTTAGGCTTGGGGACCCCTAGGCTTAGGCTCACGCTAGGGCTCCCGTAGCCTAAGGCTAGGGCACCACTAGGCTTAGGCTAGGGCACCCCTAGGCTTAGGCTAGGGCACACCAAGGCTTAGGCTAGGGCACCCCTAGGCTTAGACTAGGGCACCCCTAGGCTTACGCTAGGGCACCCTTAAGCTTAGGCTAGGGCACCCCTAGTCTTAGCCTAGGGCACCCCTAAGCTTAGGCTTGGGGACCCCTAGGCTTAGGCTCACGCTAGGGCTCCCGTAGCCTAAGGCTAGGGCACCACTAGGCTTAGGCTAGGGCACCCCTAGGCTTAGGCTAGGGCACACCAAGGCTTAGCCTAGGGCACCCCTAGGCTTAGGCTAAGGATTGGGCTCAGCTAGCCTAAGGCTAGGGTACCCCTAGCCTTAGGCTAGGGCACCCCTAGGCTTAGGCTAGGGCACATCTACGCTTAGGCTAGGGCACGCCTAGGTTTAGGCTAAGGCTATGGCTCCACTAGACTAAGGCTAGGGAACCCCTAGCCTTAGGATAGGGCACCCCTAGGCTTAGGCTAGGGAACCCCTAGGCTTAGGATAGGGCACAGCTAGACTTGGGCTAGGGCACCCCTAGGCTTAGGCTAGGGCACCCCTAGGCATAGGCTAAGCTAGGGCTCCTCTAGCCTAACGCTAGGGCTTCCCTAGGCTTGGGCTACGGCACCCCTAAGCTTAGGCTAGGGCACCCATAGGCTTAGAATAGGGCACTCCTAAGCGTAGGATAAGGATAGGGCTCAACTAAACTAAGGTTAGGGCACCCCTAGCCTTAGCCTAGGGCACCCCTAGGCTTAGGCTAGGTCACCCCTAGGCTTAGGTTAGGGAACCCCTAGGTTTAGTCTAGGGCGCCCCAAGGCTTAGGCTAAGGCTAGGGCTCCCCTAGCCTAAGGCTAGGGCACTCCTAGGCTTAGGCTATGGCACCCCTAGGCTTAGGCTAGGACACCCATAGTCTTAGGCTAGGGCACCCCTAGGCTTACGCTAGGGCACCCCTAGGCTTAGGCTAAGGCACCCCTAGGCTTAGGCTAGGGCAACCCTAGGCTAATGCTAGGGCACCCCTAGGCTTAGGCTAGGGAACCCCTAGGCTTAGGCTAAGGCTAGGGCTCCTCTAGCCTAACGCTAGGGCATCCCTAGGCTTGGGCTAGCGCACCCCTAGGCTTAGGCTAGGGCACCCCTAGGCTTAGGCTAGGGCACCCCTAGGCTTAGGGGAGGGCACCCCTAGGCTTAGGATAGGGCACCCCTAGCCTTAGGCTAGGGCAGCCCTAGGCTTAGGCTAGGGCACCACAAGGCTTAGGCTAGGGCACCCCTAGGCTTAGGCTAGGGCACCGCTAGGCTTTGGCTGCGGCACCCCTAGGCTTAGGTTAGGGCACCCCTAGGCTTAGAATAGGGCACGCCTAAGCGTAGGCTAAGGATAGGGCTCCACTAAACTAAGGCTAGGACACCCCTAGCCTTAGCCTAGGGCAGCCCTAGGCTTAGGCTAGGTCACCCCTAGGCTTAGGTTAGGGAACCCCTAGGTTTAGGCTAGGGCGCCCCAAGGCTTAGGCTAAGGCTAGGGCTCCCCTAGCCTAAGGCTAGGGCACTCCTAGGCTTAGGCTAGGGCACCCCTAGGCTTAGGCTAAGACACCCACAGGCTTAGGCTATGGCACCCCTAGCCTTAAGCTAGGGCACCCCTAGGCTTAGGCTAAGGCTAGGGCTCCCCTAGCCTAAGGCTAGGGAACCCCTTGTCTTAGGCTAGGGCAACCCTAGGCTTAGGCTAGGGCACCCCTAGGCGTAGGCTAGGGCACCCCATGGCTTAGGATAGGGCACCCCTAGGCTTAGGCAAAGGCTAGGGCTCCCCTAGCCTAAGGCTACGGCACTCCTAGGCTTAGGCTAGGGCACCCCTAGGCTTAGGCTAGGACACCCACAGGGTTAGGCTTTGGCACCCCTAGGCTGAAGCTAGTGCACCTCTAGGCTTAGGCTAGGGCACCCCTAGGCTTAGGCTAGGGCACCCCAAGGCTTCGGCTAAGGCGATGACTCCCCTAACCTTAAGGCTAAGGTACCCCTAGGCTTAGGCTAGGGCACCCCTAGACTTAGGCTAGGGCACCCCTAGGTTTAGGCCAGGGCAACCCTAGGCTTAGGCTAAGGCTAGGGCTCCTGCAGCCTAACGCTAGGGCATCCCTAGGCTTGGGCTAGGGCACCCGTAGGCTTAGGCTAGGGCACCCCTAGGCTTAGACTAAGGCTGGGGCTCCCCTAGCCTAAGGCTAGGGCACCCCTAGGCTTATGCAAGGAAACCCCCAGGCTTTGACTAGGGCACCCTCAGGCTTAGGCTAGGGCACCCCTAGGCTTAGGCTAGGGAACCCCTAGGCTTAAGCTGGGGCACCCCTAGGCTTAGGCTAAGGCTAGTGCTCCCCTAGCCTAAGGCTAATGTACCCCTAGGCTTAGGATAGGGAACCCCTAGACTTAGGCTAGGGCACCCCAAGGCTTTGGCTAGGGCACCCCTAGGTTTAGGCTAAGGCAAGGGCTCCTCTAGCCTAACGCTAGGGCATCCCTACTTGGTCTAGGGCACCCCTAGGCTTAGGCTAGGGCACCCCTAGGCTTTGGTTAGGGCACCCCATGGCTTCGGCTAAGGCGAGGACACCCCTAGCCTAAGGCTAGGGTACCCCTAGGCTTAGGCTAGGGCACCCCTAGGCTTAGGCTAGGGCACCCCTAGGCTTAGGCTTGGGCACCCCTAGGCTTAGGCTAGGGCACCCCTAGGCTTAGGCTAGGGCACCCGTAGGCTTAGGCTAGGGCACCCCTAGGCTTAGGCTAGGGCAGCCCAGGCTTAGGCTAAGGCTAGGGCTCCTCTAGCCTAACGCTAGGGCATCCCTAGGCTTGGGCTAGGGCACCCCTAGTCTTAGACTAAGGCTAGGGTTTGCCTAGCCTAAGGCTACGGCACCCCTAGCCTTAGGCTAGGGCACCTTTAGGCTTAGGCTAGGGCACCCGTAGGCTTAAGATAGGGCACACCTAAGCTTAGGCTAATGCTAGGGCTCTACTAGACTAAGGCTAGGGCACCCCTAGCCTTAGCCTAGGGCACCCCTAGGCTTAGGCTAGGGAACACCTAGGCTTAGGCTAGGGAACCCCTAGGTTTAGGCTAGGAAACCCCTAGGCTTAGGCTAAGGCACCCCTAGGCTTAGGTTTGGGCACCCCTAGGCTTAGGATAAGGCTAGGGCTCCCCTAGCCTAAGGGTAGGACACCCCTAGGCTTAGGCTCCGGCACCCCTAGGCTTAGGCTAGCGCACCTCTAGGCTTAGGTTAGGGCACCCCTAGGCTAAGGCTACGGCACCCCTCGACTTAGGCTAGGGCACCCCTAGGCTTAGGCTACAGCACCCCTAGGCTTAGGCTAGGGCACCCCTAGGCTTAGGCTACGGCACCCCTCAAGTTAGGCTAGGGCACCCCTAGGCTTAGGCTACAGCACCCCTAGGCTTAGGCTAAGGCTAGGGCTCCCCTTGCCTAACACTAGGGCACCCCTAGGCTTAGGCTAGGGCACCCCTAGGCTTAGACTATGGCACCCCTAAGCTTAGGCTAGGGCACCCATAGTCTTAGGCTAGGGCACCCCTAGGCTTAGGCTAGGGCACTCCTAGGCGTAGGCTAGGGGACCGCTAGGCTTAGGCTAGGGCACCCCTAGGCTAAGGCTAAGGCTAGGGCTCCACTAGACTAAGGCTAGGGCACCCCTAGCCTTAGCCTAGGGTACCCCTAGGCTGAGCCTAGGGCACACCTAGGCTTAGGCTAGGGAACCCCGAGGCTTACGCTAGGGCTACCCTAGCCTAAGTTTAGGGCACCACTAGGCTTAGGCTAGGGCACCCCTAGGCTTAGGCAAGGGCACCCCTAGCCTTAGGCTAGGGTACCCCTAGGCTTAGGCAAACGCTAGGGCTCCCCTAGCCTAAGGCTAGGGCACCACTAAGCTTAGGCTAGGGCACCCATAGGCTTAGGCTAGGGCACCCCTAGGCTTAGGCTAAGGCAAGGGCTCAGCTAGCCTAAGGCTAGGGCACCCCTAGGCTTAGGCTTGGGCACCCCTAGGCTTAGGGTGGGGAACCCCTAGGCTTAGGCTAGGGCACCCCTAGGCTTAGGATAGGGCACCCCTAGGCTTACGCTATGGCACCCCTAAGCTTAGGCTAGGGCACCCCTAGGCTTAGGCTTGGGGACCCCTAGGCTTAGGCTCACGCTAGGGCTCCCGTAGCCTAAGGCTAGGGCACCACTAGGCTTAGGCTAGGGCACCCCTAGGCTTAGGCTAGGGCACACCAAGGCTTAGGCTAGGGCACCCCTAGGCTTAGGCTAGGGCACCCCTAGGCTTACGCTAGGGCACCCTTAAGCTTAGGCTAGGGCACCCCTAGCCTTAGCCTAGGGCACCCCTAGGCTTAGGCTTGGGGACCCCTAGGCTTAGGCTCACGCTAGGGCTCCCGTAGCCTAAGGTTAGGGCACCACTAGGCTTAGGCTAGGGCACCCCTAGGCTTAGGCTAGGGCACACCAAGGCTTAGGCTAGGGCACCCCTAGGCTTAGGCTAGGGCACCCCTAGGCTTACGCTAGGGAACCCTTAAGCTTTGGCTAGGGCACCCCTAGTCTTAGCCTAGGGCACCCCTAGGCTTAGGCTTGGGGACCCCTAGGCTTAGGCTCACGCTAGGGCTCCCGTAGCCTAAGGCTAGGGCACCACTAGGCTTAGGCTAGGGCACCCCTAGGCTTAGGCTAGGGCACACCAAGGCTTAGGCTAGGGCACCCCTAGGCTTAGACTAGGGCACCCCTAGGCTTACGCTAGGGCACCCTTAAGCTTAGGCTAGGGCACCCCTAGTCTTAGCCTAGGGCACCCCTAAGCTTAGGCTTGGGGACCCCTAGGCTTAGGCTCACGCTAGGGCTCCCGTAGCCTAAGGCTAGGGCACCCCTAGGCTTAGGCTAGGGCACATCTACGCTTAGGCTAGGGCACGCCTAGGTTTAGGCTAAGGCTAGGGCTCCACTAGACTAAGGCTAGGGAACCCCTAGCCTTAGGATAGGGCACCCCTAGGCTTAGGCTAGGGAACCCCTAGGCTTAGGATAGGGCACAGCTAGACTTGGGCTAGGGCACCCCTAGGCTTAGGCTAGGGCACCCCTAGGCATAGGCTAAGCTAGGGCTCCTCTAGCCTAACGCTAGGGCTTCCCTAGGCTTGGGCTACGGCACCCCTAAGCTTAGGCTAGGGCACCCATAGGCTTAGAATAGGGCACTCCTAAGCGTAGGATAAGGATAGGGCTCAACTAAACTAAGGTTAGGGCACCCCTAGCCTTAGCCTAGGGCACCCCTAGGCTTAGGCTAGGTCACCCCTAGGCTTAGGTTAGGGAACCCCTAGGTTTAGTCTAGGGCGCCCCAAGGCTTAGGCTAAGGCTAGGGCTCCCCTAGCCTAAGGCTAGGGCACTCCTAGGCTTAGGCTATGGCACCCCTAGGCTTAGGCTAGGACACCCATAGTCTTAGGCTAGGGCACCCCTAGGCTTACGCTAGGGCACCCCTAGGCTTAGGCTAAGGCACCCCTAGGCTTAGGCTAGGGCAACCCTAGGCTAATGCTAGGGCACCCCTAGGCTTAGGCTAGGGAACCCCTAGGCTTAGGCTAAGGCTAGGGCTACTCTAGCCTAACGCTAGGGCATCCCTAGGCTTGGGCTAGCGCACCCCTAGGCTTAGGCTAGGGCACCCCTAGGCTTAGGCTAGGGCACCCCAAGGCTTCGGCTAAGGCGAGGACTCCCCTAACCTAAGGCTATGGTACCCCTAGGCTTAGGCTAGGGCACCCCTAGACTTAGGCTCAGGCTAGGGCTCCTCCAGCCTAACGCTAGGGCATCCCTAGGCTTGGGCTAGGGCACCCGTAGGCTTAGGCTAGGGCACCCCTAGGCTTAGACTAAGGCTGGGGCTCCCCTAGCCTAAGGCTAGGGCACCCCTAGGCTTACGCAAGGGCACCCCCAGGCTTTGGCTAGGGCACCCCCAGGCTTAGGCTAGGGCACCCCTAGTCTTAGGCTAGGGCACCCCTAGGCTTAGGCTAGGGCACCCCTAGGCTTAGGCTGGGGCACCCATGGGCTTAGGCTAAGGCTAGGGCTCCCCTAGCCTAAGGCTAGTGTAACCCTAGGCTTAGGCTAGGGCACCCCTAGACTTAGGCTAGGGCACCCCTAGGCTTAGGCTAGGGAACCCCCAGGCTTAGGAGAGGGCACCCCTAGGCTTAGGCTAGGGCACCCCTAGCCTTAGGCAAGGGCACCCCTAGGCTTAGGCTAGGGCACCTCAAGGCTTAGGCTAGTGCACCCCTAGGCTTAGGCTAGGGCACCCCTAGGCTTACGCTAGGGCACCCCTAAGCTTAGGCTAGGGCAACCCTAGTCTTAGGCTAGGGCACCCCTAGGCTTAGGCTAAGGATAGGGCTCAGCTAGCCTAAGGCTAGCGTACCTCTTGGCTTAGGGTAGGTCAACCCTAGGCTTAGGCTAGGGCACATCTACGCTTAGGCTAGGGCACCCCTAGGCCTAGGCTAGGGCAACCCTAGGCTTAGGGTAGGGCACCCCTAGACTTAGGCTAGCGCACCCCTAGGCTTAGGCTAGGGCACCCCTCGGCTTAGGCTAAGGCTAGGGCTCCACTAGACTAAGGCTAGGGCACCCCTAGCCATAGGCTAGGGCACCCCTAGGCTTAGGCTAGGGAACCCTTAGGCTTAGGCTAGGGCACCACTAGGCTTGGGATAGGGCACCCCTAGGCTTAGGCTAGGGAACCCCTAGGCTTAGACTAGGGCACCGCTAGGCTTGGGCTATGGCACCCCTAGGCTTAGGTTAGGGAACTCCTAGGTTTAGGCTAGGGCACCCCAAGGCTTAGACTAAGGCTAGGGCTCCCCTAGCCTAAGGCTAGGGCACTCCTAGGCTTAGGCTAGGGCACCCCTAGGCTTAGGCTAGGACACCCATAGGCTTAGGGTATGGCACCCCTAGGCTTAAGCTAGGGCACCGCTAGGCTTAGGCTAAGGCTAGGGTTCCCCTAGCCTAAGGCTAGGGAACCCCTTGTCTTAGGCTAGGACAACCCTAGGCTTAGGCTAGGGCACCCCTTGGCGTAGGCTAGGGCACCCCATGGCTTAGGATAGGGCAACCCTAGGCTTAGGCTAAGGCTTGTGCTCCACTAGACTAAGGCTAGGGAACCCCTAGCCTTAGGCTAGGGCACCCCTAGGATTAAGCTAGGGCAACCCTAGGCTAATGCTAGGGCACCCCTAGGCTTAGGCTAGGGCACCCCTAGGATTAGGCTAAGGCTAGGGCTCCCCTAGACTAAGGCTTGGGTATTCCAAGGCTTAGGATAGGACACCCCTAGACTTAGGCTAGGGAACCCCTATGCTTAGGCTAAGGCTAGGGCTCCTCTAGCCTAACGCTAGGGCATCCCTAGGCTTGGGCTAGGGCACCCCTAGGCTTAGGCTAGGGCACCCCTAGGCTTAGGCTAGGGCACCCCAAGGCTTCGGCTAAGGCGAGGACTCCCCTAACCTAAGGCTAAGGTACCCCTAGGCTTAGGCTAGGGCACCCCTAGACTTAGGCTAGGGCACCCCTAGGCTTAGGCTAGGGCACCCCTAGGCTTAGGCTAAGGCTAGGGCTCCTACAGCCTAACGCTAGGGCATCCCTAGGCTTGGGCTAGGGCACCCGTAGGCTTAGACTAAGGCTGGGGCTCCCCTAGCCTAGGGCTAGGGCACCCCTAAGCTTATGCAAGGGCACCCCCAGGCTTTGGCTAGGGCACCCTCAGGCTTAGGCTAGGGCACCCCTAGGCTTAGGCTAGGGCACCCCAAGGCTTCGGCTAGGGCACCCCTAGGCTTAGGCTGGGGCACCCCTAGACTTAGGCTAAGGCTAGGGCTACCCTAGCCTAAGGCTAGTGTACCCCTAGGCTTAGGATAGGGCAACCATAGACTTAGGCTAGGGAACCCCAAGGCTTAGGCTAGCGCACCCCTAGGTTTAGGCTAAGGCTAGGGCTCCACTAGACTAAGGCTAGGGCACCCCTAGCCTTAGGCTAGGGCACCCCTAGCCTTAGGCTAGGGCACCCCTAGGCTTAGGCTAGGGCACCCCTAGGCTTAGGCTAGGGCACCCCTAGGCTTAGGCTAGGGCACCACTAGGCTTGGGCTACGGCACCCCTAGGATTAGGCTAACGTTAGGGCTCCCCTAGCATAAGGTTAGGGCTCCCCTAGCCTTAGGCTAGGGCACCCCTAGGCTTAGGCTAGGCCACCCCTAGGCTTAGGCTAAGGCTAGGGCTCCCCTTGCTTAACCCTAAGGCACCCTTAAGCTTAGTCTAGGGCACCCCTAGGCTTAGGCGAAGGCTAGGGCTCCCCTTGCCTAACCCTAGGGCACCCCTAGGCTTAGGCAAGGGCACCCCTAGGCTTAGACTATGGCACCCCTAAGCTTAGGCTAGGGCACCCATAGTCTTAGGCTAGGGCACCCCTAGGCTTAGGCTGAGACTAGGGTTCCACTAGCCTAAGGCTAGGGCACCCCTAGGCCTAGGACAGGGCAACCCTAGGCTTAGGCTAGGGCACCCCTAGGCTTAGGCTAGGGCACTCCTAGGCGTAGGCTAGGGGACCCCTAGGCTTAGGCTAGGGCACCCCAAGGCTTAGGCTAAGGCTAAGGCTCCCCTAGCCTAAGGCTAGGGCACCCCTAGGCCTAGGACAGGGCAACCCTAGGCTTAGGGTAGGGCACCCCTAGGCTTAGGCTAGGGCACCCCTAGGCTTAGGCTAGGGCACCCCTAGGCTTGGGCTACGGCACCCCTAGGATTAGGCTAACGTTAGGGCTCCCCTAGCCTAAGGTTAGGGCTCCCCTAGCCTTAGGCTAGGGCACCCCTAGGCTTAGGCTAGGCCACCCCTAGGCTTAGGCTAAGGCTAGGGCTCCCCTTGCCTAACCCTAAGGCACCCGTAAGCTTAGTCTAGGGCACCCCTAGGCTTAGGCGAAGGCTAGGGCTCCCCTTGCCTAACCCTAGGGCACCCCTAGGCTTAGGCTAGGGCACCCCTAGGCTTAGGCTGAGACTAGGGTTCCACTAGCCTAAGGCTAGGGCACCCCTAGGCCTAGGACAGGGCAACCCTAGGCTTAGGCTAGGGCACCCCTAGGCTTAGGCTAGGGCACTCCTAGGCGTAGGCTAGGGGACCCCTAGGCTTAGGCTAGGGCACCCCAAGGCTTAGGCTAAGGCTAAGGCTCCCCTAGCCTAAGGCTAGGGCACCCCTAGGCCTAGGACAGGGCAACCCTAGGCTTAGGGTAGGGCACCCCTAGGCTTAGGCTAGGGCACCCCTAGGCTTAGGCTAGGGCACCCCTAGGCTTGGGCTACGGCACCCCTAGGATTAGGCTAACGTTAGGGCTCCCCTAGCCTAAGGTTAGGGCTCCCCTAGCCTTAGGCTAGGGCACCCCTAGGCTTAGGCTAGGCCACCCCTAGGCTTAGGCTAAGGCTAGGGCTCCCCTTGCCTAACCCTAAGGCACCCGTAAGCTTAGTCTAGGGCACCCCTAGGCTTAGGCGAAGGCTAGGGCTCCCCTTGCCTAACCCTAGGGCACCCCTAGGCTTAGGCTAGGGCACCCCTAGGCTTAGACTATGGCACCCCTAAGCTTAGGCTAGGGCACCCATAGTATTAGGCTAGGGCACCCCTAGGCTTAGGCTGAGACTAGGGTTCCCCTAGCCTAAGGCTAGGGCACCCCTAGGCCTAGGACAGGGCAACCCTAGGCTTAGGCTAGGGCACCCCTAGGCTTAGGCTAGGGCACTCCTAGGCGTAGGCTAGGGGACACCTAGGCTTAGGCTAGGGCACCCCAAGGCTTAGGCTAAGGCTAAGGCTCCCCTAGCCTAAGGCTAGTGCACCCCTAGGCCTAGGACAGGGCAACCCTAGGCTTAGGGTAGGGCACCCCTAGGCTTAGGCTAGGGCACCCCTAGGCTTAGCCTAGGGCACACCTAGGCTTAGGCTAGGGAACCCCGAGGCTTAGGCTAGGGCTACCCTAGCCTAAGGTTAGGGCACCCCTAGGCTTAGGCTAGGGCACCCCTAGGCTTAGGCTAGGGCACCCCTAGCCTTAGGCTAGGGTACCCCTAAGCTTAGGCTAACGCTAGGGCTCCCATAGCCTAAGGCTAGGGCACCACTAAACTTAGGCTAGGGCACCCTTAGGCTTAGGCTAGGGCACCCCTAGGCTTAGGCTAAGGCAAGGGCTCAGCTAGCCTAAGGCTAGGGCACCCCCAGGCTTAGGGTAGGGCACCCCTAGGCTTACGCTAGGGCACCCCTAGGCTTAGGCTAGGGCACCCCTTGGCTTACGCTAGGGCACCCCTAAGCTTAGGCTAGGGCACCCCTAGGTTTAGGCTAGGGCACCCTTAGGCTTAGGCTTGGGGACCCTAGGCTTAGACTCAGGCAAGGGCTCCCCTAGCCTAAGGCTAGGGCACCACTAGGATTAGCCTAGGGCACCCATAGGCTTAGGCTAGGGCACCCCTAGGCTTAGGCTAAGGCAAGGGCTCAGCTAGCCTAAGGCTAGGGCACCCCTAGGCTTAGGCTAGGGCACCCCTGGGCTTAGGGGAGGGCACCCCTAGGCTTAGGCTAGTGCACCCCTAGGCTTAGGCTAGGGCACCCCTAGGCTTAGGCTAGGGCACACCAAGGCTTAGGCTAGGGCACCCCTAGGCTTAGGCTAGGGCACCTCTAGGCTTAGGCTAAGGATTGGGCTCAGCTAGCCTAAGGCTAGGGTACCCCTAGGCTTAGGGTAGGTCAACCCTAGGCTTAGGCTAGGGCACATGTACGCTTAGGCTAGGGCACCCCTAGGCTTAGGCTAAGGATAGGGCTCAGCTAGCCTAAGGCTAGGGTACCCCTAGGCTTAGGGTAGGTCAACCCTAGGCTTAGGCTAGGGCACATCTACGCTTAGGCTAGGGCACCCCTAGGTTTAGGCTAAGGCTAGGGCTCCACTAGACTAAGGCTAGGGCACCCCTAGCCTTAGGCTAGGGCACCCCTAGGCTTAGGCTAGGGAACCCCTAGGCTTAGGCACCGCTAGACTTGGGCTAGTGCACCCCTAGGCTTAGGCTAGCGCACCCCTAGGCTTAGGCTAAGCTAGGGCTCCTCTAGCCTAACGCTAGGGCTTCCCTAGGCTTGGGCTACGGAACCTCTAGGCTTAGGCTAGGGCACCCCTAGGCTTAGAATACGGCACGCCTAAGCGTAGGCTAACGATAGGGCTCCACTAAACTAAGGCTAGGGCACCCCTAGCCTTAGCCTAGGGCACCCCTAGGCTTAGGCTAGATCACCCCTAGGCTTAGGTTAGGGAACCCCTAGGTTTAGGCTAGGGCGCCCCAAGGCTTAGGTTAAGGCTGGGGCACCCCTAGCCTTAGCCTAGGGCACCCATAGGCTTAGGGTAGGGCACCCCTAGGCTTAGGCTAGGGCACCCCTAGGCTTAGGCTAGGGCACCCCTAGGCTTAGGCTAGGGCACCCCTAGGCTTACGCTAGGGCACCCCTAAGCTTAGGCTAGGGCACCCCTAGGTTTAGGCTAGGGCACCCCTTGGCTTAGGCTAAGGCAAGGGCTCAGCTAGCCTAAGGCTAGGGCACCCCTAGGCTTAGGCTAGGGCACCCCCAGGCTTAGGGGAGGACACCCCTAGGCTTAGGCTATTGCACCCCTAGGCTTAGGCTAGGGCACCCCTAGGCTTAGGCTAGGGCACACCAAGGCTTAGGCTAGGGCACCCCTAGGCTTAGGCAAGGGCACCCCTAGGCTTAGGCTAAGGATTGGGCTCAGCTACCCTAAGGCTAGTGTACCCCTAGGCTTAGGGTAGGTCAACCGTAGGCTTAGGGTAGGGCACATGTACGCTTAGGCTAGGGCACCCCTAGGCTTAGGCTAAGGCTAGGACTCCTCTAGCCTAACGCTAGGGCTTCCCTAGGCTTGGGCTACGGCACCCCTAGGCTTAGGCTAGGGCACCCCTAGGCTTAGAATACGGCACGCCTAAGCGTAGGCTAACGATAGGGCTCCACTAAACTAAGGCTAGGGCACCCCTAGCCTTAGCCTAGGGCACCCCTAGGCTTAGGCTAGATCACCCCTAGGCTTAGGTTAGGGAACCCCTAGGTTTAGGCTAGGGCGCCCCAAGGCTTAGGTTAAGGCTGGGGCACCCCTAGCCTTAGCCTAGGGCACCCCTAGGCTTAGGCTAGGGCACCCCTAGGCTTACGCTAGGGCACCCCTAAGCTTAGGCTAGGGCACCCCTAGGTTTAGGCTAGGGCACCCTTAGGCTTAGGCTTGGGGACCCCTAGGCTTAGACTCACGCTAGGGCTCCCCTAGCCTAAGGCTAGGGCACCACTAGGCTTAAGCTAGGGCACCCCTAGGCTTAGGCTAGGGCACCCCTTGGCTTAGGCTAAGGCAAGGGCTCAGCTAGCCTAAGGCTAGGGCACCCCTAGGCTTAGGCTAGGGCACCCCTAGGCTTAGGGGAGGAAACCCCTAGGCTTAGGATATTGCACCCCTAGGCTTAGGCTAGGGCACCCCTAGGCTTAGGCTAGGGCACACCAAGGCTTAGGCTAGGGCACCCCTAGGCTTAGGCTAGGGCACCCCTAGGCTTAGGCTAAGGATTGGGCTCAGCTACCCTAAGGCTAGGGTACCCCTAGGCTTAGGGTAGGTCAACCCTAGGCTTAGGCTAGGGCACATGTACGCTTAGGCTAGGGCACCCCTAGGCTTAGGCTAAGGCTAGGGCTCCACTAGACTAAGGCTAGGGCACCCCTAGCCTTAGGCTAGGGCACCCCTAGGCTTAGGCTAGGGCACCCCTAGGCTTAGGCTAGGGCACCGCTAGACTTGGGCTAGGGCACCCCTCGGCTTAGGCTAGGGCACCCCTAGGCTTAGGCTAAGCTAGGGCTCCTCTAGCCTAACGCTAGGGCTTCCCTAGGCTTGGGCTTCGGCACCCCTAGGCTTAGGCTAGGGCACCCCTAGGCTTAGAATAGGGCACGCCTAAGCGTAGGCTAATGATAGGGCTCCACTAAACTAAGGCTAGGGCACCCCTAGCCTTAGCCTAGGGCACCCCTAGGCTTAGGGTAGATCACCCCTAGGCTTAGGTTAGGGAACCCCTAGGTTTAGGCTAGGGCGCCCCAAGGCTTAGGTTAAGGCTAGGGCTCCCCTAGCCTAAGGCTAGGGCACTGCTAGGCTTAGGCTAGGGTACCCCAAGGCTTAGGCTAGGACACCCATAGGCTTAGGCTAGGACACCCCTAGACTTAGGCTAGGGAACCCCTAGGCTTAGGCTAAGGCTAAGGCTCCTCTAGCCTAACGCTAGGGCATCCCTAGGCTTGGGCTAGGGCACCCCTAGTTTTAGGCTAGGGCACCCCAAGGCTTAGGCTAGGGCACCCCAAGTCTTCTGCTAAGGCGAGGACTCCCCTAACCTAAGGCTATGGTACCCCTAGGCTTAGGCTGGGGCACCCCTAGACTTAGGCTAGGGCACCCCTAGGCTTAGGCTATGGCACCCCAAGGCTTAGGCTAAGGCTAGGGCTCCTCCAGGCTAACGCTAAGGCATCCCTAGTCTTGGGCTAGGGCACCCCTAGGCTTAGACTAAGGCTGGGGCTCCCCTAGCCTAAGGCTAGTGCACCCCTAGGCTTACGCAAGGGCACCCACAGGCTTTGGCTAGGGCACCCCCAGGCTTAGGCTAGGGCACCCCTAGGCTTAGGTTAGGGCACCCCTAGGCTTAGGCTAGGGCATCCCTAGGCTTAAGCTGGGGCACCCCTAGGCTTAGGCTAGGGCACCCCTAGGCTTAGGCTATGGCACCCCTCGACTTAGGCTAGGGCACCCCTAGGCTTAGGCTACAGCACCCCTAGGCTTAGGCTAGGTCACCCCTAGGTTTAGGCTAAGGCTAGGGCTCCACTAGAATAAGGCTAGGGCACCCCTAGCCTTAGGCTAGGCCACCCCTAGGCTTAGGCTAGGGCACACCAAGGCTTAGCCTAGGGCACCCCTAGGCTTAGGCTAAGGATTGGGCTCAGCTAGCCTAAGGCTAGGGTACCCCTAGCCTTAGGCTAGGGCACCCCTAGGCTTAGGCTAGGGCACATCTACGCTTAGGCTAGGGCACGCCTAGGTTTAGGCTAAGGCTAGGGCTCCACTACACTAAGGCTAGGGAACCCCTAGCCTTAGGCTAGGGCACCCCTAGGCTTAGGCTAGGGAACCCCTAGGCTTAGGATAGGGCACCACTAGACTTGGGCTAGGGCACCTCTAGGCTTAGGCTAGGGCACCCCTAGGCTTAGGCTAAGCTAGGGCTCCTCTAGCCTAACGCTAGGGCTTCCCTAGGCTTGGGCTACGGCACCCCTAGGCTTAGGCTAGGGCACCCCTAGGCTTAGAATAGGGCACTCCTAAGCGTAGGCTAAGGATAGGGCTCAACTAAACTAAGGTTAGGGCACCCCTAGCCTTACCCTAGGGCACCCCTAGGCTTAGGGTAGGTCATCCCTAGGCTTAGGTTAGGGAACCCCTAGGTTTAGTCTAGGGCGCCCCAAGGCTTAGGCTAAGGCTAGGGCTCCCCTAGCCTAAGGCTAGGGCACTCCTAGGCTTAGGCTATGGCACCCCTAGGCTTAGGCTAGAACACCCATAGTCTTAGGCTAGGGCACCCCTAGGCTTACGCTAGGGCACCCCTAGGCTTAGGCTAAGGCACCCCTAGGCTTAGGCTAGGGCAACCCTAGGCTAATGCTAGGGCACCCCTAGGCTTAGGCTAGGGAACCCCTAGGCTTAGGCTAAGGCTAGGGCTCCTCTAGCCTAACGCTAGGGCATCCCTAGGCTTGGGCTAGCGCACCCCTAGGCTTAGGCTAGGGCACCCCTAGGCTTAGGCTAGGGCACCCCAAGGCTTCGGCTAAGGCGAGGACTCCACTAACCTAAGGCTATGGTACCCCTAGGCTTAGGCTAGGGCACCCCTAGACTTAGGCTCAGGCTAGGGCTCCTCCAGCCTAACGCTAGGGCATCCCTAGGCTTGGGCTAGGGCACCTGTAGGCTTAGGCTAGGGCACCCCTAGGCTTAGACTAAGGCTGGGGCTCCCCTAGCCTAAGGCTAGGGCACCCCTAGGCTTACGCAAGGGCACCCCCAGGCTTTGGCTAGGGCACCCCCAGGCTTAGGCTAGGGCACCCCTACTCTTAGGCTAGGGCACCCCTAGGCTTAGGCTAGGGCACCCCTAGGCTTAGGCTGGGGCACCCCTAGGCTTAGGCTAAGGCTAGGGCTCCCCTAGCCTAAGGCTAGTGTAACCCTAGGCTTAGGCGAGGGCACCCCTAGACTTAGGCTAGGGCACCCCTAGGCTTAGGCTAGGGAACCCCCAGGCTTAGGAGAGGGCACCCCTAGGCTTAGGCTAGGGCACCCCTAGCCTTAGGCAAGGGCACCCCTAGGCTTAGGCTAGGGCACCTCAAGGCTTAGGCTAGGGCACCCCTAGGCTTAGGCTAGGGCACCCCTAGGCTTACGCTAGGGCACCCCTAAGCTTAGGCTAGGGCAACCCTAGTCTTAGGCTAGGGCACCCCTAGGCTTAGGCTAAGGATAGGGCTCAGCTAGCCTAAGGCTAGGGTACCTCTTGGCTTAGGGTAGGTCAACCCTAGGCTTAGGCTAGGGCACATCTACGCTTAGGCTAGGGCACCCCTAGGCCTAGGCTAGGGCAACCCTAGGCTTAGGGTAGGGCACCCCTAGACTTAGGCTAGCGCACCCCTAGGCTTAGGCTAGGGCACCCCTCGGCTTAGGCTAAGGCTAGGGCTCCACTAGACTAAGGCTAGGGCACCCCTAGCCATAGGCTAGGGCACCCCTAGGCTTAGGCTAGGGAACCCTTAGGCTTAGGCTAGGGCACCACTAGGCTTGGGATAGGGCACCCCTAGGCTTAGGCTAGGGAACCCCTAGGCTTAGACTAGGGCACCGCTAGGCTTGGGCTATGGCACCCCTAGGCTTAGGTTAGGGAACTCCTAGGTTTAGGCTAGGGCACCCCAAGGCTTAGACTAAGGCTAGGGCTCCCCTAGCCTAAGGCTAGGGCACTCCTAGGCTTAGGCTAGGGCACCCCTAGGCTTAGGCTAGGACACCCATAGGCTTAGGGTATGGCACCCCTAGGCTTAAGCTAGGGCACCGCTAGGCTTAGGCTAAGGCTAGGGTTCCCCTAGCCTAAGGCTAGGGAACCCCTTGTCTTAGGCTAGGACAACCCTAGGCTTAGGCTAGGGCACCCCTTGGCGTAGGCTAGGGCACCCCATGGCTTAGGATAGGGCAACCCTAGGCTTAGGCTAAGGCTTGTGCTCCACTAGACTAAGGCTAGGGAACCCATAGCCTTAGGCTAGGGCACCCCTAGGATTAAGCTAGGGCAACCCTAGGCTAATGCTAGGGCACCCCTAGGCTTAGGCTAGGGCACCCCTAGGATTAGGCTAAGGCTAGGGCTCCCCTAGACTAAGGCTTGGGTATTCCAAGGCTTAGGATAGGACACCCCTAGACTTAGGCTAGGGAACCCCTATGCTTAGGCTAAGGCTAGGGCTCCTCTAGCCTAACGCTAGGGCATCCCTAGGCTTGGGCTAGGGCACCCCTAGGCTTAGGCTAGGGCACCCCTAGGCTTAGGCTAGGGCACCCCAAGGCTTCGGCTAAGGCGAGGACTCCCCTAACCTAAGGCTAAGGTACCCCTAGGCTTAGGCTAGGGCACCCCTAGACTTAGGCTAGGGCACCCCTAGGCTTAGGCTAGGGCACCCCTAGGTTAGGCTAAGGCTAGGGCTCCTACAGCCTAACGCTAGGGCATCCCTAGGCTTGGGCTAGGGCACCCGTATGCTTAGACTAAGGCTGGGGCTCCCCTAGCCTAGGGCTAGGGCACCCCTAAGCTTATGCAAGGGCACCCCCAGGCTTTGGCTAGGGCACCCTCAGGCTTAGGCTAGGGCACCCCTAGGCTTAGGCTAGGGCACCCCAAGGCTTCGGCTAGGGCACTCCTAGGCTTAGGCTGGGGCACCCCTAGACTTAGGCTAAGGCTAGGGCTACCCTAGCCTAAGGCTAGTGTACCCCTAGGCTTAGGATAGGGCAACCATAGACTTAGGCTAGGGAACCCCAAGGCTTAGGCTAGCGCACCCCTAGGTTTAGGCTAAGGCTAGGGCTCCACTAGACTAAGGCTAGGGCACCCCTAGCCTTAGGCTAGGGCACCCCTAGCCTTAGGCTAGGGCACCCCTAGCCTTAGGCTAGGGCACCCCTAGGCTTAGGCTAGGGCACCCCTAGGCTTAGGCTAGGGCACCCCTAGGCTTAGGCTACGGCACCCCTAGGCTTGGGCTACGGCACCCCTAGGATTAGGCTAACGTTAGGGCTCCCCTAGCCTAAGGTTAGGGCTCCCCTAGCCTTAGGTTAGGGCACCCCTAGGCTTAGGCTATGCCACCCCTAGGCTTAGGCTAAGGCTAGGGCTCCCCTTGCCTAACCCTAAGGCACCCGTAAGCTTAGTCTAGGGCACCCCTAGGCTTAGGCGAAGGCTAGGGCTCCCCTTGCCTAACCCTAGGGCACCCCTAGGCTTAGGCTAGGGCACCCCTAGGCTTAGACTATGGCACCCCTAAGCTTAGGCTAGGGCACCCATAGTCTTAGGCTAGGGCACCCCTAGGCTTAGGCTGAGACTAGGGTTCCCCTAGCCTAAGGCTAGGGCACCCCTAGGCCTAGGACAGGGCAACCCTAGGCTTAGCCTAGGGCACCCCTAGGCTTAGGCTAGGGCACTCCTAGGCGTAGGCTAGGGGACCCCTAGGCTTAGGCTAGGGCACCCCAAGGCTTAGGCTAAGGCTAAGGCTCCCCTAGCCTAAGGCTAGGGCAACCCTAGGCCTAGGACAGGGCAACCCTAGGCTTAGGGTAGGGCACCCCTAGGCTTAGGCTAGGGCACCCCTAGGCTTAGGCTAAGGCTAGGGCTCCACTAGACTAAGGCTAGGGCACCCCTAGCCTTAGCCTAGGGCACCCCTAGGCTTAGCCTAGGGCACACCTAGGCTTAGGCTAGGGAACCCCGAGGCTTAGGCTAGGGCTAACCTAGCCTAAGGTTAGGGCACCCCTAGGCTTAGGCTAGGGCACCCCTAGGCTTAGGCTAGGGCACCCCTAGCCTTAGGCTAGGGTACCCCTAAGCTTAGGCTAACGCTAGGGCTCCCATAGCCTAAGGCTAGGGCACCACTAAGCTTAGGCTAGGGCACCCCTAGGCTTAGGCTAGGGCACCCCTAGGCTTAGGCTAAGGCAAGGGCTCAGCTAGCCTAAGGCTAGGGCACCCCCAGGCTTAGGGTAGGGCACCCCTAGGCTTAGGCTAGGGCACCCCTAGGCTTAGGCTAGGGCACCCCTTGGCTTACGCTAGGGCACCCCTAAGCTTAGGCTAGGGCACCCCTAGGTTTAGGCTAGGGCACCCTTAGGCTTAGGCTTGGGGACACCTAGGCTTAGACTCAGGCAAGGGCTCCCCTAGCCTAAGGCTAGGGCACCACTAGGATTAGCCTAGGGCACCCATAGGCTTAGGCTAGGGCACCCCTAGGCTTAGGCTAAGGCAAGGGCTCAGCTAGCCTAAGGCTAGGGCACCCCTAGGGTTAGGCTAGGGCACCCCTAGGCTTAGGTGAGGGCACCCCTAGGCTTAGGCTAGTGCACCCCTAGGCTTAGGCTAGGGCACCCCTAGGCTTAGGCTAGGGCACACCAAGGCTTAGGCTAGGGCACCCCTAGGCTTAGGCTAGGGCACCTCTAGGCTTAGGCTAAGGATTGGGCTCAGCTAGCCTAAGGCTAGGGTACCCCTAGGCTTAGGGTAGGTCAACCCTAGGCTTAGGCTAGGGCACATGTACGCTTAGGCTAGGGCACCCCTAGGCTTAGGCTAAGGATAGGGCTCAGCTAGCCTAAGGCTAGGGTACCCCTAGGCTTAGGGTAGGTCAACCCTAGGCTTAGACTAGGGCACATCTACGCTTAGGCTAGGGCACCCCTAGGCTTAGGCTAAGGCTAGGGCTCCACTAGACTAAGGCTAGGGCACCCCTAGCCTTAGGCTAGGGCACCCCTAGGCTTAGGCTAGGGAACCCCTAGGCTTAGGCACCGCTAGACTTGGGCTAGTGCACCCCTAGGCTTAGGCTAGGGCACCCCTAGGCTTAGGCTAAGCTAGGGCTCCTCTAGCCTAACGCTAGGGCTTCCCTAGGCTTGGGCTACGGCACCCCTAGGCTTAGGCTAGGGCACCCCTAGGCTTAGAATACGGCACGCCTAAGCGTAGGCTAACGATAGGGCTCCACTAAACTAAGGCTAGGGCACCCCTAGCCTTAGCCTAGGGCACCCCTAGGCTTAGGCTAGATCACCCCTAGGCTTAGGTTAGGGAACCCCTAGGTTTAGGCTAGGGCGCCCCAAGGCTTAGGTTAAGGCTGGGGCACCCCTAGCCTTAGCCTAGGGCACCCATAGGCTTAGGGTAGGGCACCCCTAGGCTTAGGCTAGGGCACCCCTAGGCTTAGGCTAGGGCACCCCTAGGCTTAGGCTAGGGCACCCCTAGGCTTAGGCTAGGGCACCCCTAGGCTTACGCTAGGGCACCCATAAGCTTAGGCTAGGGCACCCCTAGGTTTAGGCTAGGGCACCCTTAGGCTTAGGCTTGGGGACCCCTAGGCTTAGACTCACGCTAGGGCTCCCCTAGCCTAAGGCTAGGGCACCACTAGGCTTAAGCTAGGGCACCCCTAGGCTTAGGCTAGGGCACCCCTTGGCTTAGGCTAAGGCAAGGGCTCAGCTAGCCTAAGGCTAGGGCACCCCTAGGCTTAGGCTAGGGCACCCCTAGGCTTAGGGGAGGGCACCCCTAGGCTTAGGCTATTGCACCCCTAGGCTTAGGCTAGGGCACCCCTAGGCTTAGGCTAGGGCACACCAAGGCTTAGGCTAGGGCACCCCTAGGCTTAGGCTAGGGCACCCCTAGGCTTAGGCTAAGGATTGGGCTCAGCTACCCTAAGGCTAGGGTACCCCTAGGCTTAGGGTAGGTCAACCCTAGGCTTAGGCTAGGGCACATGTACGCTTAGGCTAGGGCACCCCTAGGCTTAGGCTAAGGATAGGGCTCAGCTAGCCTAAGGCTAGGGTACCCCTAGGCTTAGGGTAGGTCAACCCTAGGCTTAGGCTAGGGCACCCCTAGGCTTAGGCTAGGGCACCCCTAGGCTTAGGCTAGGGCACCGCTAGACTTGGGCTAGGGCACCCCTCGGCTTAGGCTAGGGCACCCCTAGGCTTAGGCTAAGCTAGGGCTCCTCTAGCCTAACGCTAGGGCTTCCCTAGGCTTGGGCTTCGGCACCCCTAGGCTTAGGCTAGGGCACCCCTAGGCTTAGAATAGGGCACGCCTAAGCGTAGGCTAATGATAGGGCTCCACTAAACTAAGGCTAGGGCACCCCTAGCCTTAGCCTAGGGCACCCCTAGGCTTAGGGTAGATCACCCCTAGGCTTAGGTTAGGGAACCCCTAGGTTTAGGCTAGGGCGCCCCAAGGCTTAGGTTAAGGCTAGGGCTCCCCTAGCCTAAGGCTAGGGCACTGCTAGGCTTAGGCTAGGGTACCCCTAGGCTTAGGCTAGGACACCCATAGGCTTAGGCTAGGACACCCCTAGACTTAGGCTAGGGAACCCCTAGGCTTAGGCTAAGGCTAAGGCTCCTCTAGCCTAACGCTAGGGCATCCCTAGGCTTGGGCTAGGGCACCCCTAGTTTTAGGCTAGGGCACCCCAAGGTTTAGGCTAGGGCACCCAAAGGCTTCTGCTAAGGCGAGGACTCCCCTAACCTAAGGCTATGGTACCCCTAGGCTTAGGCTGGGGCACCCCTAGACTTAGGCTAGGGCACCCCTAGGCTTAGGCTATGGCACCCCAAGGCTTAGGCTAAGGCTAGGGCTCCTCCAGCCTAACGCTAGGGCATCCCTAGTCTTGGGCTAGGGCACCCCTAGGCTTAGACTAAGGCTGGGGCTCCCCTAGCCTAAGGCTAGTGCACCCCTAGGCTTACGCAAGGGCACCCCCAGGCTTTGGCTAGGGCACCCCCAGGCTTAGGCTAGGGCACCCCTAGGCTTAGGCTAGGGCACCCCTAGGCTTAGGCTAGGGCACCCCTAGGCTAAGGCTGGGGCACCCCTAGGCTTAGGCTAGGGCACCCCTAGGCTTAGGCTATGGCACACCTCGACTTAGGCTAGGGCACCCCTAGGCTTAGGCTACAGCACCCCTAGGCTTAGGCTAGGTCACCCCTAGGTTTAGGCTAAGGCTAGGGCTCCACTAGAATAAGGCTAGGGCACCCCTAGCCTTAGGCTAGGCCACCCCTAGGCTTAGGCTAGGGAACCCCTAGGCTTAGGATAGGGCACAGCTAGACTTGGGCTTGGGCACCCCTAGGCTTAGGCTAGGGCACCCCTAGGCTTAGGCTAAGCTAGGGCTCCTCTAGCCTAACGCTAGGGCTTCCCTAGGCTTGGGCTACGGCACCCCTAGGCTTAGGCTAGGGCACCCCTAGGCTTAGAATAGGGCACTCCTAAGCGTAGGCTAAGGATAGGGCTCAACTAAACTAAGGTTAGGGCACCCCTAGCCTTAGCCTAGGGCACCCCTAGGCTTAGGCTAGGTCACCCCTAGGCTTAGGTTAGGGAACCCCTAGGTTTAGGCTAGGGCGCCCCAAGGCTTAGGCTAAGGCTAGGGCTCCCCTAGCCTAAGGCTAGGGCACTCCTAGGCTTAGGCTATGGCCCCCCCTAGGCTTAGGCTAGGACACCCATAGTCTTAGGCTAGGGCAACCCTAGGCTTACGCTAGGGCACCCCTAGGCTTAGGCTAAGGCACCCCTAGGCTTAGGCTAGGGCAACCCTAGGCTAATGCTAGGGCACCCCTAGGCTTAGGCTAGGGAACCCCTAGGCTTAGGCTAAGGCTAGGGCTCCTCTAGCCTAACGCTAGGGCATCCCTAGGCTTGGGCTAGCGCACCCCTAGGCTTAGGCTAGGGCACCCCTAGGCTTAGGCTAGGGCACCCCAAGGCTTCGGCTAAGGCGAGGACTCCCCTAACCTAAGGCTATGGTACCCCTAGGCTTAGGCTAGGGCACCCCTAGACTTAGGCTAAGGCTAGGGCTCCTCCAGCCTAACGCTAGGGCATCCCTAGGCTTGGGCTAGGGCACCCGTAGGCTTAGGCTAGGGCACCCCTAGGCTTAGACTAAGTCTGGGGCTCCCCTAGCCTAAGGCTAGGGCACCCCTAGGCTTACGCAAGGGCACCCCCAGGCTTTGGCTAGGGCACCCCCAGGCTTAGGCTAGGGCACCCCTAGGCTTAGGCTTGGGCACCCCTAGGTTTAGGCTAGGGCACCCCTAGGCTTAGGCTGGGGCACCCCTAGGCTTAGGCTAAGGCTAGGGCTCCCCTAGCCTAAGGCTAGTGTACCCCTAGGCTTAGGCTAGGGCACCCCTAGACTTAGGCTAGGGCACCCCTAGGCTTAGGCTAGGGCACCCCCAGGCTTAGGGGAGGGCACCCCTAGGCTTAGGCTAGGGCACCCCTAGGCTTACGCTAGGGCACCCCTAAGCTTAGGCTAGGGCAACCCTAGTCTTAGGCTAGGGCACCCCTAGGCTTAGGCTAAGGATAGGGTTCAGCTAGCCTAAGGCTAGGGTACCCCTTGGCTTAGGGTAGGTCAACCCTAGGCTGAGGCTAGGGCACATCTACGCTTATGCTAGGGCACCCCTAGGCCTAGGCTAGGGCAACCCTAGGCTTAGGGTAGGGCACCCCTAGGCTTAGGCTAGCGCACCCCTAGGCTTAGGCTAGGGCACCCCTCGGCTTAGGCTAAGGCTAGGGCTCCACTAGACTAAAGCTAGGGCACCCCTAGCCATAGGCTAGGGCACCCTTAGGCTTAGGCTAGGGAACCCCTAGGCTTAGGCTAGGGCACCACTAGGCTTGGGATAGGGCAGCCCTAGGCTTAGGCTAGGGAACCCCTAGGCTTAGACTAGGGCACCGCTAGGCTTGGGCTATGGCACCCCTAGGCTTAGGTTAGGGAACTCCTAGGTTTAGGCTAGGGCAACCCAAGGCTTAGGATAAGGCTAGGGCTCCCCTAGCCTAAGGCTAGGGCACTCCTAGGCTTAGGCTAGGGCACCCCTAGGCTTAGGCTAGGACCCCATAGGCTTAGGGTATGGCACCCCTAGGCTTAAGCTAGGGCACCCCTAGGCTTAGGCTAAGGCTAGGGCTCACCTAGCCTAAGGCTAGGGAACCCCTTGTCTTAGGCTAGGGCAACCCTAGGCTTAGGCAAGGGCACCCCTAGGCGTAGGCTAGGGCACCCCATGGCTTAGGATAGGGCAACCCTAGGCTTAGGCTAAGGCTTGTGCTCCACTAGACTAAGGTTAGGGAACCCATAGCCTTAGGCTAGGGCACCCCTAGGATTAGGCTAGGGCAACCCTAGGCTAATGCTAGGGCACCCCTAGGCTTAGGCTAGGGCACCCCTAGGATTAGGCTAAGGCTAGGGCTCCCCTAGACTAAGGCTTGGGTATTCCAAGGCTTAGGATAGGACACCCCTAGACTTAGGCTAGGGAACCCCTATGCTTAGGCTAAGGCTAGGGCTCCTCTAGCCTAACGCTAGGGCATCCCTAGGCTTGGGCTAGGGCACCCATAGGCTTAGGCTAGGGCACCCCTAGGCTTAGGCTAGGGCACCCCAAGGCTTCGGCTAAGGCGAGGACTCCCCTAACCTAAGGCTAAGGTACCCCTAGGCTTAGGCTAGGGCACCCCTAGCCTTAGGCTAGGGCACCCCTAGGCTTAGGCTAGGGCACCCCTAGGCTTAGGCTAAGGCTAGGGCTCCTCAAGCCTAACGCTAGGGCATCCCTAGGCTTGGGCTAGGGCATCCGTAGGCTTAGACTAAGGCTGGGGCTCCCCTAGCCTAAGGCTAGGGCACCCCTAAGCTTATGCAAGGGCACCCCCAGGCTTTGGCTAGGGCACCCTCAGGCTTAGGCTAGGGCACCCCTAGGCTTAGGCTAAGGCACCCCAAGGCTTCGGCTAGGGCACCCCTAGGCTTAGGCTGGGGCACCCCTAGGCTTAGGCTAAGGCTAGGGCTCCCCTAGCCTAAGGCTAGTGTACCCCTAGGCTTAGGATAGGGCAACCATAGACTTAGGCTAGGGAACCCCAAGGCTTAGGCTAGCGCACCCCTAGGTTTAGGCTAAGGCTAGGGCTCCACTAGACTAAGGCTAGGGCACCCCTAGCCTTAGGCTAGGGCACCCCTAGGCTTAGGCTAGGGCACCCCTAGGCTTAGGCTAGGGCACCCCTAGGCTTGGGCTACGGCACCCCTAGGATTAGGCTAACGTTAGGGCTCCCCTAGCCTAAGGTTAGGGCTCCCCTAGCCTTAGGCTAAGGCTCCCCTAGGCTTAGGCTAGGCCACCCCTAGGCTTAGGCTAAGGCTAGGGCTCCCCTTGCCTAACCCTAAGGCACACCTAAGCTTAGGCTAGGGCACCCCTAGGCTTAGGCGAAGGCTAGGGCTCCCCTTGCCTAACCCTAGGGCACCCCTAGGCTTAGGCTAGGGCACCCCTAGGCTTAGACTATGGCACCCTTAAGCTTAGGCTAGGGCACCCATAGTCTTAGGATAGGGCACTCCTAGGCTTAGGCTAGGGCACTCCTAGGCGTAGGATAGGGGACCCCTAGGCTTAGGCTAGGGCACCCCAAGGCTTAGGCTAAGGCTAAGGCTCCCCTAGCCTAAGGCTAGGGCACCCCTAGGCCTAGGACAGGGCAACCCTAGGCTTAGGGTAGGGCACCCCTAGGCTTAGGCTAGGGCACCCCTAAGCTTAGGCTAAGGCTAGGGCTCCACTAGACTAAGGCTAGGGCACCCCGTGGCTTAGGCTAGGGCTACCCTAGCCTAAGGTTAGGGCACCCCTAGGCTTAGGCTAGGGCACCCCTAGGCTTAGGCTAGGGCACCTCTAGCCTTAGGCTAGGGTACCCCTAGGCTTAGGCTAACGCTAGGGCTCCCATAGCCTAAGGCTAGGGCACCACTAAGCTTAGACTAGGGCACCCATAGGCTTAGGCTAGGGCACCCCTAGGCTTAGGCTAGGGCACCCCTAGGCTTAGGCTAATGCAAGGGCTCAGCTAGCCTAAGGCTAGGGCACCCCTAGGCTTAGGCTAGGGCACTCCTAGGCTTAGGGGAGGGCACCCCTAGGCTTAGGCTAGTGCACCCCTAGGCTTAGGCTAGGGCACCCCTAAGCTTAGGCTAGGGCACACCAAGGCTTAGGCTAGGGCACCCCTAGGCTTAGGCTAGGGCACCTCTAGGCTTAGGCTAAGGATTGGGCTCAGCTAGCCTAAGGCTAGGGTACCCCTAGGCTTAGGGAAGGACAACCCTAGGCTTAGGCTAGGGCACATGTACGCTTAGGCTAGGGCACCCCTAGGCTTAGGCTAAGGATAGGGCTCAGCTAGCCTAAGGCTAGGGTACCCCTAGGCTTAGGGTAGGTCAACCCTAGGCTTAGGCTAGGGCACATCTACGCTTAGGCTAGGGCACCCCTAGGCTTAGGCTAAGGCTAGGGCTCCACTAGACTAAGGCTAGGGCACCCCTAGCCTTAGGCTAGGGCACCCCTAGGCTTAGGCTAGGGAACCCCTAGGCTTAGGCACCGCTAGACTTGGGCTAGTGCACCCCTAGGCTTAGGCTAGGCACCCCTAGGCTTAGGCTAAGCTAGGGCTCCTCTAGCCTAACGCTAGGGCTTCCCTAGGCTTGGGCTACGGCACCCCTAGGCTTAGGCTAGGGCGCCCCTAGGCTTAGAATAGGGCACGCCTAAGCGTAGGCTAACGATAGGGCTCCACTAAACTAAGGCTAGGGCACCCCTAGCCTTAGCCTAGGGCACCCCTAGGCTTAGGCTAGGGCACCCCTAGGCTTAGGCTAGGGCACCCCTAGGCTTAGGCTAGGGCACCACTAGGCTTAGGCTAGGGCACCCCTAGGCTTAGGCTAGGACACCCCTAGGCTTAGGTTAGGGCACCCCTAGGCTTGGGCTAGGGCACCCCTAGGCTTAGGCTAACGTTAGGGCTCCCGTAGCCTAAGGTTATGGCTCCCCTAGCCTTAGGCTAGGGCACCCCTAGGCTTAGGCTAGGCCACCCCTAGGCTTAGTCTAAGGCTAGGGCTCCCCTTGCCTAACCCTAAGGCACCACTAAGCTTAGGCTAGGGCACCCCTAGGCTTAGGCGAAGGCTAGGGCTCTCCTTGCCTAACCCTAGGGCACCCCTAGGCTTAGGCTAGGGCACCCCTAGGCTTAGACTATGGCACCCCTAAGCTTAGGCTAGGGCACCCATAGTCTTAGGCTAGGGCACCCCTAGGCTTAGGCTGAGACTAGGGCTCCCCTAGCCTAAGGCTAGGGCACCCCTAGGCTTAGGCTAGGGCACTCCTAGGCGTAGGCTAGGGGACCCCTAGGCTTAGGCTAGGGCACCCCAAGGCTTAGGCTAAGGCTAAGGCTCCCCTAGCCTAAGGCTAGGGCACCCCTAGGCCTAGGCTAGGGCAACCCTAGGCTTAGGGTAGGGCACCCCTAGGCTTAGGCTAGGGCACCCCTAGGCTTAGGCTAGGGCACCCCTAGGCTTAGGCTAAGGCTAGGGCTCCACTAGACTAAGGCTAGGGCACCCCTAGCCTTAGCCTAGGGCACCCCTAGGCTTAGGCTAGGGCACACCTAGGCTTAGGCTAGGGAACCCCGAGGCTTAGGCTAGGGCTACCCTAGCCTAAGGTTAGGGCACCCCTAGGCTTAGGCTAGGGCACCCCTAGGCTTAGGCTAGGGCACCCCTAGCCTTAGGCTAGGGTACCCCTAGGCTTAGGCTAACGCTAGGGCTCCCATAGCCTAAGGCTAGGGCACCACTAAGCTTAGGCTAGGGCACCCCTAGGCTTAGGCGAGGGCACCCCTAGGCTTAGGCTAAGGCAAGGGCTCAGCTAGCCTAAGGCTAGGACACCCCTAGGCTTAGGGTAGGGCACCCCTAGGCTTAGGCTAGGGCACCCCAAGGCTTAGGCTAAGGCTAAGGCTCCCCTAGCCTAAGGCTAGGGCACCCCTAGACCTAGCACAGGGCAACCCTAGGCTTAGGGTAGGGCACCCCTAGGCTTAGGCTAGGGCACCCCTAGGCTTAGGCTAAGGCTAGGGCTCCACTAGACTAAGGCTAGGGCACCCCTAGCCTTAGCCTAGGGCACCCCTAGGCTTAGCCTAGGGCACACCTAGGCTTAGGCTAGGGAACCCCGAGGCTTAGGCTAGGGCTACCCTAGCCTAAGGTTAGGGCACACCTAGGCTTAGGCTAGGGCACCCCTAGGCTTAGGCTAGGGCACCCCTAGCCTTAGGCTAGGGTACCCCTAGGCTTAGGCTAACGCTAGGGCTCCCATAGCCTAAGGCTAGGGCACCACTAAGCTTAGGCTAGGGCACCCCTAGGCTTAGGCTAGGGCACCCCTAGGCTTAGGCTAAGGCAAGGGCTCAGCTAGCCTAAGGCTAGGGCACCCCCAGGCTTAGGGTAGGGCACCCCTAGGCTTAGGCTAGGGCACCCCTAGGTTTAGGCTAGGGCACCCTTAGGCTTAGGCTTGGGGACCCCTAGGCTTAGACTCAGGCAAGGGCTCCCCTAGCCTAAGGCTAGGGCACCACTAGGATTAGCCTAGGGCACCCATAGGCTTAGGCTAGGGCACCCCTAGGCTTAGGCTAAGGCAAGGGCTCAGCTAGCCTAAGGCTAGGGCACCCCTAGGCTTAGGGGAGGGCACCCCTAGGCTTAGGCTAGTGCACCCCCAGGCTTAGGCTAGGGCACCCCTAGGCTTAGGCTAGGGCACACCAAGGCTTAGGCTAGGGCACCCCTAGGCTTAGGCTAGGGCACCTCTAGGCTTAGGGTAGGTCAACCCTAGGCTTAGGCTAGGGCACATGTACGCTTAGGCTAGGGCACCCCTAGGCTTAGGCTAAGGATAGGGCTCAGCTAGCCTAAGGCTAGGGTACCCCTAGGCTTAGGGTAGGTCAACCCTAGGCTTAGGCTAGGGCACATCTACGCTTAGGCTAGGGCACCCCTAGGCTTAGGCTAAGGCTAGGGCTCCACTAGACTAAGGCTAGGGCACACCTAGCCTTAGGCTAGGGCACCCCAAGGCTTAGGCTAGGGAACCCCTAGGCTTAGGCACCGCTAGACTTGGGCTAGTGCACCCCTAGGCTTAGGCTAGGGCACCCCTAGGCTTAGGCTAAGCTAGGGCTCCTCTAGCCTAACGCTAGGGCTTCCCTAGGCTTGGGCTACGGAACCCCTAGGCTTAGGCTAGGGCACCCCTAGGCTTAGAATACGGCACGCCTAAGCGTAGGCTAACGATAGGGCTCCACTAAACTAAGGCTAAGGCACCCCTAGCCTTAGCCTAGGGCACCCATAGGCTTAGGCTAGATCACCCCTAGGCTTAGGTTAGGGAACCCCTAGGTTTAGGCTAGGGCGCCCCAAGGCTTAGGTTAAGGCTAGGGCACCCCTAGCCTTAGCCTAGGGCACCCCTAGGCTTAGGGTAGGGCACCCCTAGGCTTAGGCTAGGGCACCCCTAGGCTTAGGCTAGGGCACCCCTAGGCTTAGGCTAAGGCACCCCTAGGCTTACGCTAGGGCACCCCTAAGCTTAGGCTAGGGCACACCTAGGTTTAGGCTAGGGCACCCTTAGGCTTAGGCTTGGGGACCCCTAGGCTTAGACTCACGCTAGGGCTCCCCTAGCCTAAGGCTAGGCCACCAATAGGCTTAAGCTAGGGCACCCGTAGGCTTAGGCTAGGGCACCCCTTGCCTTAGGCTAAGGCAAGGGCTCAGCTAGCCTAAGGCTAGGGCACCCCTAGGCTTAGGCTAGGGCACCCCTAGGCTTAGGGGAGGGCACCCCTAGACTTAGGCTATTGCACCCCTAGGCTTAGGGTAGGGCACCCCTAGGCTTAGGCTAGGGCACACCAAGGCTTAGGCTAGGGCACCCCTAGGCTTAAGTTAGGGCACCCCTAGGCTTAGGCTAAGGATTGGGCTCAGCTAGCCTAAGGCTAGGGTACCCCTAGGCTTAGGGTAGGTCAACCCTAGGCTTAGGCTAGGGCACATGTACGCTTAGGCTAGGGCACCCCTAGGCTTAGGCTAAGGATAGGGCTCAGCTAGCCTAAGGCTAGGGTACCCCTAGGCTTAGGCTAGGGCACCCCTAGGCTTAGGCTAGGGCACCGCTAGACTTGGGCTAGGGCACCCCTAGGCTTAGGCTAGGGCACCCCTAGGCTTAGGCTAACTTAGGGCTCCTCTAGCCTAACGCTAAGGCTTCCCTAGGCTTGGGCTTCGGCACCCCTAGGCTTAGGCTAGGGCACCCCTAGGCTTAGAATAGGGCACGCCTAAGCGTAGGCTAACGATAGGGCTCCACTAAACTAAGGCTAGGGCACCCCTAGCCTTAGCCTAGGGCACCCCTAGGCTTAGGCTAGATCACCCCTAGTCTTAGGTTAGGGAACCCCTAGGTTTAGGCTAGGGCGCCCCAAGGCTTAGGTTAAGGCTAGGGCTCCCCTAGCCTAAGGCTAGCGCACTCCTAGGCTTAGGCTTGGGCACCCCTAGGCTTAGGCTAGGACACCCATAGGCTTAGGCTAGGGCACCCCTACGCTTACGCTAGGGCACCCCTAGGCTTAGGCTAAGGCACCCCTAGGCTTAGGCTAGGGCAACCCTAGGCTAATGCTAGGGCACCCCTAGGCTTAGGCTAGGGCACCCCTAGGCTTAGGCTAAGGGTAGGGCTCCCCTAGCCTAAGGCTTGGGTATCCCAAGGCTTAGGCTAGGACACCCCTAGACTTAGGCTAGGGAACCCCTAGGCTTAGGCTAAGGCTAAGGCTCCTCTAGCCTAACGCTAGGGCATCCCTAGGCTTGGGCTAGGGCACCCCTAGTTTTAGGCTAGGTCACCCCAAGGCTTAGGCTAGGGCACCCCAAGGCTTCTGCTATGGCGAGGACTCCCCTAACCTAAGGCTATGGTACCCCTAGGCTTAGGCTGGGGCACCCCTAGACTTAGGCTAGGGCACCCCTAGGCTTAGGCTATGGCACCCCAAGGCTTAGGCTAAGGCTAGGGCTCCTCCAGCCTAACGCTAGGGCATCCCTAGTCTTGGGCTAGGGCACCCCTAGGCTTAGACTAAGGCTGGGGCTCCCCTAGCCTAAGGCTAGTGCACCCCTGGGCTTACGCAAGGGAACCCCCAGGCTTTGGCTAGGGCACCCCCAGGCTTAGGCTAGGGCACCCCTAGGCTTAGGCTAGGGCACCCCTAGCCTTAGGCTAGGGAACCCCTAGACTTAGGCTGGGGCACCCCTAGGCTTAGGCTAGGGCACCCCTAGGCTTAGGCTACGGCACCCCTCGACTTAGGCTAGGGCACCCCTAGGCTTAGGCTACAGCACCCCTAGGCATAGGCTAGGTCACCCCTAGGTTTAGGCTAAGGCTAGGGCTCCACTAGACTAAGGCTAGGGCACCCCTAGCGTTAGGATAGGGCACCCCTAGGCTTAGGCTAGGGAACCCCTAGGCTTAGGATAGGGCACAGCTAGACTTGTGCTTGGGCACCCCTAGGCTTAGGCTAGGGCACCCCTAGGCTTAGGCTAAGCTAGGGCTCCTCTAGCCTAACTCTAGGGCTTCCTTAGGCTTGGGCTACGGCACCCCTAGGCTTAGGCTAGGGCACCCCTAGGCTTAGAATAGGGCACTCCTAAGCGTAGGCTAAGGATAGGGCTCAACTAAACTAAAGTTAGGGCACCCCTAGCCTTAGCCTAGGGCACCCCTTGGCTTAGGCTAGGTCACCCCTAGGCTTAGGTTAGGGAACCCCTAGGTTTAGGCTAGGGCGCCCCAAGGCTTAGGCTAAGGCTAGGGCTCCCCTAGCCTAAGGCTAGGGCACTCCTAGGCTTAGGCTATGGCACCCCTAGGCTTAGGCTAGGACACCCATAGTCTTAGGCTAGGGCACCCCTAGGCTCACTCTAGGGCACCCCTAGGCTTAGGCTAAGGCACCCCTAGGCTTAGGCTAGGGCAACCCTAGGCTAATGCTAGGGCACCCCTAGGCTTAGGCTAGGGAACCCCTAGGCTTAGGCTAAGGCTAGGGCTCCTCTAGCCTAACGCTAGGGCATCCCTAGGCTTGGGCTAGCGCACCCCTAGGCTTAGGCTAGAGCACCCCTAGGCTTAGGCTAGGGCACCCCAAGGCTTCGGCTAAGGCGAGGACTCCCCTAACATAAGGCTATGGTACCCCTAGGCTTAGGCTAGGGCACTCCTAGACTTAGGCTAAGGCTAGGGCTCCTCCAGCCTAACGCTAGGGCATCCCTAGGCTTGGGCTAGGGCACCCGTAGGCTTAGGCTAGGGCACCCGTAGGCTTAGACTAAGGCTGGGGCTCCCCTAGCCTAAGGCTAGGGCACCCCTAGGCTTACGCAAGGGCACCCCCAGGCTTTGGCTAGGGCACCCCCAGGCTTACACTAGGGCACCCCTAGGCTTAGGCTAGGGCACCCCTAGGTTTAGGCTAGGGCACCCCTAGGCTTAGGCTGGGGCACCCCTAGGCTTAGGCTAAGGCTAGGGCTCCCCTAGCCTAAGGCTAGTGTACCCCTAGGCTTAGGCTAGGGCACCTCAAGGTTTAGGCTAGGGCACCCCTAGGCTTAGGCTAGGGCACCCCTAGGCTTACGCTAGGGCACCCCTAAGCTTAGGCTAGGGCAACCCTAGTCTTAGGCTAGGGCACCCCTAGGCTTAGGCTAAGGATAGGGCTCAGCTAGCCTAAGGCTAGGGCTCTCCTAGGCTTAGGCTATGGCACCCCTAGGCTTAGGCTAGGACACCCATAGTCTTAGGCTAGGGCACCCCTAGGCTCACTCTAGGGCACCCCTAGGCTTAGGCTAAGGCACCCCTAGGCTTAGGCTAGGGCAACCCTAGGCTAATGCTAGGGCACCCCTAGGCTTAGGCTAGGGAACCCCTAGGCTTAGGCTAAGGCTAGGGCTCCTCTAGCCTAACGCTAGGGCATCCCTAGGCTTGGGCTAGCGCACCCCTAGGCTTAGGCTAGAGCACCCCTAGGCTTAGGCTAGGGCACTCCAAGGCTTCGGCTAAGGCGAGGACTCCCCTAACATAAGGCTATGGTACCCCTAGGCTTAGGCTAGGGCACTCCTAGACTTAGGCTAAGGCTAGGGCTCCTCCAGCCTAACGCTAGGGCATCCCTAGGCTTGGGCTAGGGCACCCGTAGGCTTAGGCTAGGGCACCCGTAGGCTTAGACTAAGGCTGGGGCTCCCCTAGCCTAAGGCTAGGGCACCCCTAGGCTTACGCAAGGGCACCCCCAGGCTTTGGCTAGGGCACCCCCAGGCTTACACTAGGGCACCCCTAGGCTTAGGCTAGGGCACCCCTAGGTTTAGGCTAGGGCACCCCTAGGCTTAGGCTGGGGCACCCCTAGGCTTAGGCTAAGGCTAGGGCTCCCCTAGCCTAAGGCTAGTGTACCCCTAGGCTTAGGCTAGGGCACCTCAAGGTTTAGGCTAGGGCACCCCTAGGCTTAGGCTAGGGCACCCCTAGGCTTACGCTAGGGCACCCCTAAGCTTAGGCTAGGGCAACCCTAGTCTTAGGCTAGGGCACCCCTAGGCTTAGGCTAAGGATAGGGCTCAGCTAGCCTAAGGCTAGGGTACCCCTTGGCTTAGGGTAGGTCAACCCTAGGCTGAGGCTAGGGCACATCTACGCTTAGGCTAGGGCACCCCTAGGCCTAGGCTAGGGCAAGCCTAGGCTTAGGGTAGGGCACCCCTAGGCTTAGGCTAGCGCACCCCTAGGCTTAGGCTAGGGCACCCCTCGGCTTAGGCTAAGGCTAGGGCTCCACTAGACTAAGGCTAGGGCACCCCTAGCCATAGGCTAGGGCACCCCTAGGCTTAGGCTAGGGAACCCCTAGGCTTAGGCTAGGGCACCACTAGGCTTGGGATAGGGCACCCCTAGGCTTAGGCTAGGGAAGCCCTAGGCTTCGACTAGGGCACCGCTAGGCTTGGGCTATGGCACCCCTAGGCTTAGGTTAGGGAACTCCTAGGTTTAGGCTAGGGCACCCCAAGGCTTAGGCTAAGGCTAGGGCTCCCCTAGCCTAAGGCTAGGGCACTCCTAGGCTTAGGCTAGGGCACCCCTAGGCTTAGGCTAGGACACCCATAGGCTTAGGGTATGGCACCCCTAGGCTTAAGCTAGGGCACCCCTAGGCTTAGGCTAAGGCTAGGGCTCCTCTAGCCTAACGCTAGGGCATCCCTAGGCTTGGGCTAGCGCACCCCTAGGCTTAGGCTAGAGCACCCCTAGGCTTAGGCTAGGGCACTCCAAGGCTTCGGCTAAGGCGAGGACTCCCCTAACATAAGGCTATGGTACCCCTAGGCTTAGGCTAGGGCACTCCTAGACTTAGGCTAAGGCTAGGGCTCCTCCAGCCTAACGCTAGGGCATCCCTAGGCTTGGGCTAGGGCACCCGTAGGCTTAGGCTAGGGCACCCGTAGGCTTAGACTAAGGCTGGGGCTCCCCTAGCCTAAGGCTAGGGCACCCCTAGGCTTACGCAAGGGCACCCCCAGGCTTTGGCTAGGGCACCCCCAGGCTTACACTAGGGCACCCCTAGGCTTAGGCTAGGGCACCCCTAGGTTTAGGCTAGGGCACCCCTAGGCTTAGGCTGGGGCACCCCTAGGCTTAGGCTAAGGCTAGGGCTCCCCTAGCCTAAGGCTAGTGTACCCCTAGGCTTAGGCTAGGGCACCTCAAGGTTTAGGCTAGGGCACCCCTAGGCTTAGGCTAGGGCACCCCTAGGCTTACGCTAGGGCACCCCTAAGCTTAGGCTAGGGCAACCCTAGTCTTAGGCTAGGGCACCCCTAGGCTTAGGCTAAGGATAGGGCTCAGCTAGCCTAAGGCTAGGGTACCCCTTGGCTTAGGGTAGGTCAACCCTAGGCTGAGGCTAGGGCACATCTACGCTTAGGCTAGGGCACCCCTAGGCCTAGGCTAGGGCAAGCCTAGGCTTAGGGTAGGGCACCCCTAGGCTTAGGCTAGCGCACCCCTAGGCTTAGGCTAGGGCACCCCTCGGCTTAGGCTAAGGCTAGGGCTCCACTAGACTAAGGCTAGGGCACCCCTAGCCATAGGCTAGGGCACCCCTAGGCTTAGGCTAGGGAACCCCTAGGCTTAGGCTAGGGCACCACTAGGCTTGGGATAGGGCACCCCTAGGCTTAGGCTAGGGAAGCCCTAGGCTTAGACTAGGGCACCGCTAGGCTTGGGCTATGGCACCCCTAGGCTTAGGTTAGGGAACTCCTAGGTTTAGGCTAGGGCACCCCAAGGCTTAGGCTAAGGCTAGGGCTCCCCTAGCCTAAGGCTAGGGCACTCCTAGGCTTAGGCTAGGGCACCCCTAGGCTTAGGCTAGGACACCCATAGGCTTAGGGTATGGCACCCCTAGGCTTAAGCTAGGGCACCCCTAGGCTTAGGCTAAGGCTAGGGCTCCCCTAGCCTAAGGCTAGGGAACCCCTTGTCTTAGGCTAGGGCAACCCTATGCTTAGGCTAGGGCACCCCTAGGCGTAGGCTAGGGCACCCCATGGCTTAGGATAGGGCAACCCTAGGCTTAGGCTAAGGCTTGTGCTCCACTAGACTAAGGCTAGGGAACCCCTAGCCTTAGGCTAGGGCACCCCTAGGATTAGGCTATGGCAACCCTAGGCTAATGCTCGGGCACCCCTAGGCTTAGGCTAGGGCACCCCTAGGATTAGGCTAAGGCTAGGGCTCCGCTAGACTAAGGCTTGGGTATTCCAAGGCTTAGGATAGGACACCCCTAGACTTAGTTTAGGGAACCCCTATGCTTAGGCTAAGGCTAGGGCTCCTCTAGCCTAACGCTAGGGCATCCCTAGGCTTGGGCTAGGGCACCCCTAGGCTTAGGCTAGGGCACCCCTAGGCTTAGGCTAGGGCACCCCAAGGCTTCGGCTAAGGCGAGGACTCCCCTAACCTAAGGCTAAGGTACCCCTAGGCTTAGGCTAGGGCACCCCTAGCCTTAGGCTAGGGCACCCCTAGGCTTAGGCTAGGGCACCCCTAGGCTTAGGCTAAGGCTAGGGCTCCTCCAGCCTAACGCTAGGGCATCCCTAGGCTTGGGCTAGGGCACCCGTAGGCTTAGACTAAGGCTGGGGCTCCCCTAGCCTAAGGCTAGGGCACCCCTAAGCTTATGCAAGGGCACCCCCAGGCTTTGGCTAGGGCACCCTCAGGCTTGGGATAGGGCACCCCTAGGCTTAGGCTGGGGCACCACTAGGCTTAGGCTAAGGCTAGGGCTCCCCTAGCCTAAGGCTAGTGTACCCCTAGGCTTAGGATAGGGCAACCATAGACTTAGGCTAGGGAACCCGAAGGCTTAGGCTAGCGCACCCCTAGGTTTAGGCTAAGGCTAGGGCACCCCTAGCCTTAGGCTAGGGCACCCCTAGCCTTAGGCTAGGGCACCCCTAGCCTTAGGCTAGGGCACCCCTAGGCTTAGGCTAGGGCACCCCTAGGCTTAGGCTAGGGCACCCCTAGGCTTGGGCTACGGCACCCCTAGGATTAGGCTAAAGTTAGGGCTCCCCTAGCCTAAGGTTAGGGCTCCCCTAGCCTTAGGCTAAGGCACCCCTAGGCTTAGGCTAGGCCACCCCTAGGCTTAGTTGAGGGCACCCCTAGGCTTAGGCTAGGGCACCCCTAGGCTTAGGCTAAGGCACCCCTAGGCTTAGGCTAGGGCAACCCTAGGCTAAAGCTAGGGCACCCCTAGACTTAGGCTAGGGCACCCCTAGGCTTAGGCTAAGGCTAGGGTTCCCCTAGCCTAAGGCTTGGGTATCCCAAGGCTTAGGCTAGGACACCCCTAGTCTTAGGCTAGGGCACCCCAAGGCTTAGGCTAGGGCACCCCAAGGCTTCTGCTAAGGCGAGGACTCCCCTAACCTAAGGCTATGGTACCCCTAGGCTTGGGCTGGGGCACCCCTAGACTTAGGCTAGGGCACCCCTAGGCTTAGGCTATGGCACTCCAAGGCTTAGGCTAAGGCTAGGGCTCCTCCAGCCTAACGCTAGGGCATCCCTAGGCTTGGGCTAGGGCACCCCTAGGCTTAGACTAAGGCTGAGGCTCCCCTAGCCTAAGGCTAGGGCACCCCTAGGCTTACGCAAGGGCACCCCCAGGCTTTGGCTAGGGCACCCCCAGGCTTAGGCTTGGGCACCCCTAGGCTTAGGCTAGGGCACCCCTAGGCTTAGGCTGGGGCACCCCTAGGCTTAGGCTAGGGCACCCCTAGGCTTAGGCTACAGCACCCCTCGACTTAGGCTAGGGCACCCCTAGGCTTAGGCTACAGCACCCCTAGGCTTAGGCTAGGTCACCCCTAGGTTTACGCTAAGGCTAGGGCTACACTAGACTAAGGCTAGGGCACCCCTAGCCTTAGGCTAGGGCACCCCTAGGCTTAGGCTAGGGCACCCCTAGGCTTAGGCTAGGGCACCCCTAGGCTTAGGTTAGGGCTTCCCTAGGCTTGGGCTAGGGCACCCCTAGGCTTAGGCTAACGTTAGGGCTCCCCTAGCCTAAGGTTAGGGCTCCCCTAGCCTTAGGCTAGGGCACCCCTAGGCTTAGGCTAGGCCACCCCTAGGCTTAGGCTAAGGCTAGGGCTCCCCTTGCCTAACCCTAAGGCACCACTAAGCTTAGGCTAGGGCACCCCTAGGCTTAGGCGAAGGCTAGGGCTCCCCTTGCCTAACCCTAAGGCACCACTAAGCTTAGGCTAGGGCACCCCTAGGCTTAGGCTAGGGCACCCCTAGGCTTAGGCTAAGGCAAGGGCTCAGCTAGCCTAAGGCTAGGGCACCCCTAGGCTTAGGGTAGGGCACCCCTAGGCTTAGGATAGGGCACCCCTAGTCTTAGGCTAGGGCACCCCTAGGCTTAGGCTACGGCACCCCTAGGCTTACGCTAGGGCACCCCTAAGCTTAGGCTAGGGCACCCCTAGGTTTAGGCTAGGGCACCCTTAGGCTTAGGCTTGGGGACCCCTAGGCTTAGACTCACGCTAGGGCTCCCCTAGCCTAAGGCTAGGGCACCACTAGGTTTAGGCTAGGGCGCCCCAAGGCTTAGGTTAAGGCTAGGGCTCCGCTAGCCGAAGGCTAGGGCACTCCTAGGCTTAGGCTAGGGCACCCCTAGGCTTAGGTAGGACACCCATAGGCTTAGGCTAGGGCACCCCTAGGCTTACGCTAGGGCACCCCTAGGCTAGGCTAAGGCACCCCTAGGCTTAGGCTAGGGCAACCCTAGGCTAATGCTAGGGCACCCCTAGACTTAGGCTAGGGCACCCCTAGGCTTAGGCTAAGGCTAGGGCTCCCCTAGCCTAAGCTTGGGTATCCCAAGGCTTAGGCTAGGACACCCCTAGACTTAGGCTAGGGAACCCCTAGGCTTAGGCTAAGGCTAAGGCTCCTCTAGCCTAACGCTAGGGCATCCCTAGGCTTGGGCTAGGGCACCCCTAGTCTTAGGCTAGGGCACCCCAAGGCTTAGGCTAGGGCACCCCAAGGCTTCTGCTAAGGCGAGGACTCCCCTAACCTAAGGCTATGGTACCCCTAGGCTTGGGCTGGGGCACCCCTAGACTTAGGCTAGGGCACCCCTAGGCTTAGGCTATGGCACTCCAAGGCTTAGGCTAAGGCTAGGGCTCCTCCAGCCTAACGCTAGGGCATCCCTAGGCTTGGGCTAGGGCACCCCTAGGCTTAGACTAAGGCTGAGGCTCCCCTAGCCTAAGGCTAGGGCACCCCTAGGCTTACGCAAGGGCACACCCAGGCTTTAGCTAGGGCACCCCCAGGCTTACGCTAGGGCACCCCTAGGCTTAGGCTAGGGCACCCCTAGGCTTAGGCTAGGGCACCCCTAGGCTTAGGCTGGGGCACCCCTAGGCTTAGGCTAGGGCACCCCTAGGCTTAGGCTACAGCACCCCTCGACTTAGGCTAGGGCACCCCTAGGCTTAGGCTACAGCACCCCTAGGCTTAGGCTAGGTCACCCCTAGGTTTAGGCTAAGGCTAGGGCTCCCCTAGCCTAAGGTTAGGGCTCCCCTAGCCTTAGGCTAGGGCACCCCTAGGCTTAGGCTAGGCCACCCCTAGGCTTAGACTATGGCACCCCTAAGCTTAGGCTAGGGCACCCATAGTCTTAGGCTAGGGCACCCCTAGGCTTAAGCTGATACTAGGGCTCACCTAGCCTAAGGCTAGGGCACACCTAGGCTTAGGCTAGGGCACTCCTAGGCGTAGGCTAGGGGACCCCTAGGCTTAGGCTAGGGCACCCCAAGGCTTAGGCTAAGGCTAAGGCTCCCCTAGCCTAAGGCTAGGGCACCCCTAGGCCTAGGCTAGGGCAACCCTAGGCTTAGGGTAGGGCACCCCTAGGCTTAGGCTAGGGCACCCCTAGGCTTAGGCTAGGGCACCCCTAGGCTTAGGCTAAGGCTAGGGCTCCACTAGACTAAGGCTAGGGCACCCCTAGCCTTAGCCTAGGGCACCCCTAGGCTTAGGCTAGGGCACACCTAGGCTTAGGCTAGGGCACCCCGAGGCTTAGGCTAGGGCTACCCTAGCCTAAGGTTAGGGCACCCCTAGGCTTAGGCTAGGGCACCCCTAGGCTTAGGTTAGGGCACCCCTAGCCTTAGGCTAGGGTACCCCTAGGCTTAGGCTAACGCTAGGGCTCCCATAGCCTAAGGCTAGGGCACCACTAAGCTTAGGCTAGGGCACCCCTAGGCTTAGGCTAGGGCACCCCTAGGCTTAGGCTAAGGCAAGGGCTCAGCTAGCCTAAGGCTAGGACACCCCTAGGTTTAGGGTAGGGCACCCCTAGGCTTAGGCTAGGGCACCCCTAGGCTTAGGCTAGGGCACCCCTAGGCTTACGCTAGGGCACCCCTAAGCTTAGGCTAGGGCACCCCTAGGTTTAGGCTAGGGCACCCTTAGGCTTAGGCTTGGGGACCCCTAGGCTTAGATTCACGCTAGGGCTCCACTAGCCTAAGGCTAGGGCACCACTAGGCTTAGGCTAGGGCACCCCTAGGCTTAGGCTAGGGCACCCCTAGGCTTAGGCTAAGGCAAGGGCTCAGCTAGCCTAAGGCTAGGGCACCCCTAAGCTTAGGGTAGGGCACCCCTAGGCTTAGGGGAGGGCACCCCTAGGCTTAGGATAGTGCACCCCTAGGCTTAGGCTAGGGCACCCCTAGGCTTAGGCTAGGGCACGCCAAGGCTTAGGCTAGGGCACCCCTAGGCTTAGGCTAGGGCACCACTAGGCTTACGCTAGGGCACCCCTAAGGTTAGGCTAGGGCACCCCTAGTCTTAGCCTAGGGCACCCCTAGGCTTAGGCTAAGGATTGGGCTCAGCTGGCCTAAGGCTAGGGTACCCCTAGGCTTAGGGTAGATCAACCCTAGGCTTAGGCTAGGGCACATCTACGCTTAGGCTAGGGCACCCCTAGGCTTAGGCTATGGATAGGGCTCAGCTAGCCTAAGGCTAGGGCACCCCTAGGCTTAGGCTAAGGCTAGGGCTCCACTAGACTAAGGCTAGGGCACCCCTAACCTTAGGCTAGGGCACCCCTAGCTTAGGCTAGGGAACCCCTAGGCTTAGGCTAGGGCACCGCTAGACTTGGGCTAGGGCACCCCTAGGCTTAGGCTAGGGCACCCCTAGGATTAGGCTAAGCTAGGGCTCCTCTAGCCTAACGCTAGGGCTTCCCTAGGCTTGGGCTACGGCACCCCAAGGCTTAGGCTAGGGCACCCCTAGGCTTAGAATAGGGCACACCTAAGCGTAGGCTAACGATAGGGCTCCACTAAACTAAGGCTAGGGCACCCCTAGCCTTAGCCTAGGGCACCCCTAGGCTTAGGCTACATCACCCCTAGGCTTAGGTTAGGGAACCCCTAGGTTTAGGCTAGGGCGCCCCAAGGCTTAGGTTAAGGCTAGGGCTCCCCTAGCCTAAGGCTAGGGCACTCCTAGGCTTAGGCTAGGGCACCCCTAGGTTTAGACTAGGACACCCATAGTCTTAGGCTAGGGCACCCCTAGGCTTTCGCTAGGGCACCCCTAGGCTTAGGCTAAGGCACCCCTAGGCTTAGGCTAGGGCAACCCTAGGCTAATGCTAGGGCACCCCTAGGCTTAGGCTAGGGCACCCCTAGGCTTAGGCTAAGGCTAGGGCTCCCCTAGCCTAAGGCTTGGGTATCCCAAGCCTTAGGCTAGGACACCCCTAGACTTAGGCTAGGGAACCCCTAGGCTTAGGCTAAGGCTAAGGCTCCTCTAGCCTAACGCTAGGGCATCCCTAGGCTTGGGCTAGGGCACCCCTAGTCTTAGGCTAGGGCACCCCTAGGCTTAGGCTAGGGCCCCCCAAGGCTTCTGCTAAGGTGAGGACTCCCCTAACCTAAGGCTATGGTACCCCTAGGCTTAGGCTAGGGCACCCCTAGACTTAGGCTAGGGCACCCCTAGGCTTAGGCTATGGCACCCCAAGGCTTAGGCTAAGGCTAGGGCTCCTCCAGCCTAACGCTAGGGCATCCCTAGGCTTGGGCTAGGGCACCCGTAGGCTTAGGCTCGGGCACCCCTAGGCTTAGACTAAGGCTGGGGCTCCCCTAGCCTAAGGCTAGGGCACCCCTAGGCTTACGCAAGGGCACCCCAGGCTTTGGCTAGGGCACCCCCAGGCTTAGGCTAGGGCACCCCTAGGCTTAGGCTAGGGCACCCCTAGGCTTAGGCTAGGGCACCCCTAGGCTTAGGCTGGGGCACCCCTAGGCTTATTCTAAGGCTAGGGCTCCCCTAGCCTAAGGCTAGTGTACCCCTAGGCTTAGGATAGGGCACCCCTAGACTTAGGCTAGGGCACCCCAAGGCTTAGGCTAGGGCACCCCTAGGTTTAGGCTAAGGCTAGGGCTCCTCTAGCCTAACGCTAGTTCATCCCTACTTGGTCTAGGGCACCCCTAGGCTTAGGCTAGGGCACCACTAGGCTTAGGCTAGGGCACCCCAAGGCTTCGGCTAAGGCGAGGACTCCCCTAGCCTAAGGCTAGGGTACCCCTAGGCTTAGGCTAGGGCACCCCTAGGCTTAGGCTAGGGCACCCCAAGGCTTCGGCTAAGGCGAGGACTCCCCTAGCCTAAGGCTAGGGTACCCCTAGGCTTAGGCTAGGGCACCCCTAGACTTAGTCTAGGGCACCCCTAAGCTTAGGCTAGGGCACCCCTAGGCTTAGGCTAAGGCTAGGGCTCCGCTAGCCTAACGCTAGGGCATCCCTAGGCTTGGGCTAGGGCACCCCTAGGCTTAGACTAAGGCTAGGGTTCCCCTAGCCTAAGGCTAGGACATCCCTAGGCCTAGGCTCAGGCACCCCTAGGCTTAGGCTAAGGCTAGGGCTCGCTTGCCTAACCCTAGGGCACCCTTGGCTTAGGCTAGGGCACCCCTAGGCTTCGACTATGGCACCCCTAAGCTTAGGCTAGGGCACCCATAGTCTTAGGCTAGGGCACCCCTAGGCTTAGGCTAACACTAGGGCTCCCCTAGCCTAAGGCTAGGGCACCCCTAGGCTTAGGCTAGGGCACTCCTAGGCGTAGGCTAGGGGACCCCTAGGCTTAGGCTAGGGCACCCCTAGGCTTAGGCTAAGACTAAGGCTCCCCTAGCCTAAGGCTAGGGCACCCCTAGCCTTAGCCTAGGGCACCCCTAGGCTTAGCCTAGGGCACACCTAGGCTTAGGCTAGGGAACCCTGAGGCTTAGGCTAGGGCTACCCTAGCCTAAGGCTAGGGCACCCCTCGGCTTAGGCTAGGGCACCCCTAGGCTTAGGCTAGGGCACCCCTAGCCTTAGGCTAGGGGACCCCTAGGCTTAGGCTAACGCTAGGGCTCCCCTGTCCTAAGGCTAGGGCACCACTAAGCTTAGGCTAGGGCACCACTAAGCTTAGGCTAGGGCACCCCTGGGCTTAGGCTAGGGCACCCCTAGGCTTAGGCTAAGGCAAGGGCTCAGCTAGCCTAAGGCTAGGGCACCCCTAGGCTTAGGCTAGGGCACCCTTAGGCTTAGGCTAGGGCACCCCTAGGCTTACGCTAGGGCACCCCTAAGCTTAGGCTAGGGCACCCCTAGGTTTAGGCTAGGGCACCCCTAGGCTTAGGCTTGGGGACACCTAGGCTTAGGCTCACGCTAGGGCTCCCCAAGCCTAAGGCTAGGGCACCACTAGGCTTAGGCTAGGGCACCCCTAGGCTTAGGCTAGGGCACCCCTAGGCTTAGGCTAAGGCAAGGGCTCAGCTAGCCTAAGGCTAGGGCAGCCCTAGGCTTAGGCAAGGGCACCCCTAGGCTTAGGGGAGGGCACCCCTAGGCTTAGGCTAGGGCACCCCTAAGCTTAGGCTAGGGCACCCCTAGTCTTAGGCTAGGGCACCCCTAGGCTTAGGCTAAGGATAGGGCTCAGCTAGCCTAAGGCTAGGGTACCCCTAGGCTTAGGGTAGGTCAACCCTAGGCTTAGGCTAGGGCACATCTACGCTTAGGCTAGGGCACCCCAAGGCTTAGGCTAAGGCTAGGGCTCCACTAGACTAAGGCTAGGGCACCCTAGCCTTAGACTAGGGCACCCCTAGGCTTAGGCTAGGGAACCCCTAGGCTTAGGCTAGGGCACCGCTAGACTTGGGCTAGGGCACACCTAGGCTTAGGCTAGGGCACCCCTAGGCTTAGGCTAAGCTAGGGCTCCTCTAGCCTAACACTAGGGCTTCCCTAGGCTTGGGTTACGGCACCCCTAGGCTTAGGCTAGGGCAACCATAGGCTTAGAATAGGGCACGCCTAAGCGTAGGCTAAGGATAGGGCTCCACTAAACTTATGCCAGGGAACCCCTAGCCTTAGCCTAGGGCACCCCTAGGCTTAGGCTAGGTCACCCCTAGGCTTAGGTTAGGGAACCCCTAGGTTTAGGCTAGGGCGCCCCAAGGCTTAGGCTAAGGCTAGGGCTCCCCTAGCCTAAGGCTAGGGCACTCCTAGGCTTAGGCTAGGGCACCCCTAGGCTTAGGCTAGGACACCCATAGGCTTAGGCTAGGGCACCCCTAGGCTTACGATAGGGCACCCCTAGGCTTAGGCTAAGGCACCCCTAGGCTTAGGCTAGGGCAACCCTAGGCTAATGCTAGGACACCCCTAGGCTTAGGCTAGGGCACCCCTAGGCTTAGGCTAAGGCTAGGGGTCCCCTAGCCTAAGGCTTGGGTATCCCAAGGCTTAGGCTAGGACACCCCTAGACTTAGGCTAGGGAACCCCTAGGCTTAGGCTAAGGCTAGGGCTCCTCTAGCCTAACGCTACGGCATCCCTATGCTTGGGCTAGGGGACCCCTAGGCTTAGGCTAGGGCACCCCTAGGCTTAGGCTAGGGCACCCCAAGGCTTCGGCTAAGGCGAGGACTCCCCTAACCTAAGGCTATGGTACCCCTAGGCTTAGGCTAGGGCACCCCTAGACTTAGGCTAGGGCACCCCTAGGCTTAGGCTAGGGCACCGCTAGGCTTAGGCTAAGGCTAGGGCTCCCCCAGCCTAACGCTAGGGCATCCTTAGGCTTGGGCTAGGGCACCCGTATGCTTAGGCTAGGGCACCCCTAGGCTTAGGCTAGGGCACCCCTAGGCGTAGGCTAGGGCACCCCTAGGCTTAGGCTGGGGCACCCCAAGGCTTAGGCTAAGGCTAGGGCTCCCCTAGCCTAAGGCTAGTGTACCCCTAGGCTTAGACTAGGGCACCCCTAGACTTAGGCTAGGGCACCCCAAGGCTTAGGCTAGGGCACCCCTAGGTTTAGGCTAAGGCTAGGGCTCCTCTAGCCTAACGCTAGGGCATCCCTACTTGGTCTAGGGCACCCCTAGGCTTAGGCTAGGGCACCCCTAGGCTTAGGCTAGGGCACCCCATGGCTTCGGCTAAGGCGAGGACTCCCCTAGCCTAAGGCTAGGGTACCCCTAGGCTTAGGCTAGGGCACCCCTAGACTTAGGGTACGGCACCCCTAGGCTTAGGCTAGGGCACTCCTAGGCTTAGGCTAGGGCACCCCTAGGCTTAGGCTAGGGCACCCCTAGGCTTAGGCTAAGGCTAGGGCTCCTCTAGCCTAACGCTAGCGCATCCCTAGGCTTGTGCTAGAGCACCCCTAGGCTTAGACTAAGGCTAGGGTTCCCCTAGCCTAAGGCTAGGGCACCCCTAGCCTTAGGCTAGGGCACCTTTAGGCTTCGGCTAGGGCACCCGTAGGCTTAAGATAGGGCACACCTAAGCTTAGGGTAATGCTAGGGCTCCTCTAGACTAAGGCTAGGGCACCCCTAGCCTTAGCTTAGGGCACCCCTAGGCTTAGGCTAGGGCACCCCTAGGCTTAGGTTAGGGCACCCCTAGGCTTAAGCTGGGGCACCCCTAGGCTTAGGCTAAGGCTAGGGCTACCCTAGCCTAAGGCTAGTGTACCCCTAGGCTTAGGATTGGGCACCCCTAGACTTAGACTAGGGCACCCCTAGGCTTAGGCTAGGGCACCCCTAGACTTAGGCTAAGGCACCTCTAGGCTTAGGCTAGGGCACCCCTAGGCTTAGGCTAGGGCACCCCTAGGCTTAGGTTTGGGCACCCCTAGGCTTAGGATAAGGCTAGGGCTCCCCTAGCCTAAGGCTAGGACACCCCTAGGCTTAGGCTCAGGCACCCCTAGGCTTAGGCTGGGGCACCCCTAGGCTTAGGCTAGGGCACCCCTAGGCTTAGGCAAGGGCACCACTAGGCTTAGCCTAGGGCACCCCTTGGCTTAGGCTAGGGCACCCCTAGGCTTAGGCTACGGCACCCCTAGACTTAGGCTAGGGCACCCCTATGCTTAGGCTACAGCACCCCTAGGCTTAGGCTAGGTCACCCCTAGGTTTAGGCTAGGGAACCCCTAGGTTTAGGCTAGGGCACCACTAAGCTTATGCTAAGGCTAGGGCTCCCCTAGCCTAAGGCTAGGGCACCGCTAGGCTTAGGCTAGGGCACCCCTAGGCTTAGGCTAGGACACCCATAGGCTTAGGCTAGGGCACCCCTAGGCTTAGGCTAGGCCACCCCTAAGCTTAGGCTAATGCTAGGGCTCCCCTAGCCTAAGGCTTGGGCACCCCTAGTCTTAGGCTAGGGCAACCCTAGGCTTAGGCTAGGGCACCTCTAGGCGTAGGCTAGGGCACCCCATGGCTTAGGATAGTGCACCCCTAGGCTTAGGCTAAGGCTAGGGCTCCACTAGACTAAGGCTAGGGCAACCCTAGCCTTAGGCAAGGGCTCCCCTAGGCTTAGGCTAGGGCACCCCTAGGCTTAGGCTAAGGCTAGGGCTCCCCTAGCCTAAGGCTTGGGTACCCCTAGGCTTAGGCTAGGACTCCACTAGACTAAAGCTAGGAAACCCCTAGGCTTAGGTTAAGGCTAGGGCTCCTCTAGCCTAACGCTAGGGCATCCCTAGGCTTGGGCTCGGGCACCCCTAGGTTTAGGCTAGGGCACCCATAGGCTTAAGATAGGGCACACCTAAGCTTAGGCTAATGCTAGGGCTCCACTAGACTAAGGCTAAGGCACCCCTAGCCTTAGCCTAGGGCACACCTAGGCTTAGGCTAGGGAACCCCTAGGCTTAGGCTAGGGCGCCCCAAGGCTTAGGCTAAGGCTAGGGCTCCCCTAGCCTAAGGCTAGGGCACCCCTAGGCTTAGGGTAATGCACCCCTAGTCTTAGGCTAGGACACCCGTAGGCTTAGGCTAGGGCACCCCAAGGCTTAGGCTAGGGCACCCCTAGGCTTAGGCTAAGGCTAGGGCTCCTCTAGCCTAACGCTAGGGCATCCCTAGGCTTGGGTTAGGGCAACCCTAGGCTTAGGCTAGGGCACCCCCAGGCTTAGGCTAGGGAACTCCCAGGCTTAGGCTAGGGCACCCCTAGGCTTAGGCTAGGGAACCCCTAGGCTTAGGCTAGGGCACCCCTAAGCTTAGGCTGGGGCACCCCTAGGCTTAGGCTAAGGCTGGGGCTCCCCTAGCCTAAGGCTAGTGTACCCCTAGGCTTAGGCTAGGGCACCCCTAGACTTAGGCTAGGGCACCCCTAGGCTTAGGCTAGGGCACCCCTAGGCTTAGGTTAAGGCTAGGGCTCCTCTAGCCTAACGCTAGGGCATCCCTACTTGGGCTAGGGCACCCCTAAGCTTAGGCTAGGGCACCCCTTGGCTTAGGCTAGGGCACCCCAAGGCTTAGGCTAAGGCTAGTGCTCCCCTAGCCTAAGGCTAGGGCACCCCTAGGCTTAGGGTAATGCACCCCTAGTCTTAGGCTAGGACACCCGTAGGCTTAGGCTAGGGCACCCCTAGGCTTGGCTAGGGCACCCCTAGGCTTAGTCTAAGGCTGGGGCTCCCCTAGCCTAAGGCTAGGGCACCCCTAGGCTTAGGCCAAGGCACCCCATGGCTTAGGATAGGGCACCCCTAGGCTTAGGCCAAGGCTAGGGATCCACTAGACTAAGGATAGGGCACACCTAGCCTTAGGCTAGGGCACCCCTAGGCTTAGGCTAGGGAAACCCTAGGCTTATGCTTGGGCACCCCTAGGCTTAGGCTAGGGCATCCCTAGCCTTAGGGTAGGGCACCCATAGGCTTAGGCTAGGGCACTCCTAGTCTTAGGCTAAGGCAATGGCTCCCCTAGCCTCAGACTAGGGCACCCCTAGGCTCAGGATAGGGCACCCCTAGGCTTAGACTAGGGCACCCCTAGGCTTAGGCTACGGCTAGGGCTCCCTTAGCCTAAGGCTACGGCACCCCTAGGCTCAGGCTAGGGCACCCCTAGGCTTAGGCTAGGGCACCCCTAGGCTTAGGCTAGGGCACCCCTAGGCTTAGGCTAAGGCTAGGGCTCCCCTAGCCTAAGGCTAGGGCACCCCTAGTCTTAGGCTAGGGCACCCCTAGGCTTAGGCTAAGGCTAGGGCTCCCCTATCCTAACCCCTGGGCACCCCAAGGCTTAGGCTACGGCACCCCTAAGCTTAGGCTAGGGCACCCCTAGTCTTAAGCTAGGGCACCGCTAGGCTTAGGCTAAGGCTAGGGCTCCCCTAGGCTTAGGCTAGTGCACCCCTAGGCTTAGGCTAAGGCTAGGGCTTCCCTAGCCTAAGGCAAGGGCACCCCTAGGCTTAGGCTAGGGCACACCTAGGCTTAGTTAGGGAACCCGTGGCTTAGGTTAGAGCACCCCTATGCTTAGGCTAGGGCACCCCTAGACGTAGGCTAGGGCACCCCTAGGCTTAGGCTGGGGCAGCCCTAGACTTAGGCTAGGGCACCCCTAGGCTTAGGCTAAGGCTAGGCCTCCTCTAGCCTAATGCTAGGGCATCCTTAAGCTTGGGCTAGGGCATCACTAGGCTTAGGCTAGGGCACCCCTAGGCTTACCCTAGGGCACCCCTAAGCTTCGGGTAAGGGGAGGACTCCCCTAGCCTAAGGATAGGGCACCCCTATGCTTAGGCGAGGGCACCACTAGTCTTAGACTAAGGCTAGGGCTCCCCTAGCCTAAGGCTAGGGAACCCCTAAGCTTAGGCTAGGGCACCCCTAGGTTTAGGCTAGGGTGCCCTTAGGCTTAGGCTAAGGCTAGGGCTCCCCTAGCCTAAGGCTAGGGCACCCCTAGGCTTAGGCTAGGGCACCCCTAAGCTTAGGCTAGGGCAACCCTAGGCTTAGGCTAGGGCATCCCTAGGCTTAGGCTACGGCACCCCTAGGCTTAGGCTAAGGCTAGGGCTCCCCTAGCCTAACCCTTGGGCACCCCAAGGCTTATGGCTAGGGCACCCCTAGTCTTAGGCTACGGCACCCCTAAGCTTAGGCTAGGGCACCCCTAGTCTTAAGCTAGGGCACCGCTAGGCTTAGGCTAAGGCTAGGGCTCCCCTAGCCTAAGGCTAGGGCTCCCCTAGCCTAAGGCTAGGGCACCCCTAGGCTTAGGCTAGGGCACCCCTAGGCTTAGGCTAGGGCACCCCTAGGCTAAGACTAAGGCTAGGGCTCAGCTAGCCTAAGGATAGGGCACCCCTAGGCTTAGGCTAGGGCATCCCTAGCCTTAGGGTAGGGCACCCATAGGCTTAGGCTAGGGCACTCCTAGTCTTAGGCTAAGGCAATGGCTCCCCTAGCCTCAGACTAGGGCACCCCTAGGTTCAGGATAGGGCACCCCTAGGCTTAGACTAGGGCACCCCTAGGCTTAGGCTACGGCTAGGGCTCCCCTAGCCTAAGGCTACGGCACCCCTAGGCTCAGGCTAGGGCACCCCTAGGCTTAGGCTAGGGCACCCCTAGGCTTAGGCTAGGGCACCCCTAGGCTTTAGATAGGGATCCCCTAGGCTTAGGGTAAGGCTACGGCTCCACTAGCCTCAAGCTAGGGCACCCCTAGGCTCAGGATAGGGCACCCTAAGCTTAGGCTAAGGCAATCGTAGGCTTAGGCTAAGGCTAGGGCTCCCCTAGCCTCAGACTAGGGCACCACTAGGCTCATGATAGGGCACCCCTAGGCTTAGACTAGGGCACCCCTAGGCTTAGGCTAAGGCTAGGGCTCCCCTAGCCTAAGGCTACGGCACCCCTAGGCTCAGGCTAGGGCAGCCCTAGGCTTAGGCTAGGGCACCCCTAGGCTTAGGCTAGGGCACCCCTAGGCTTAGGCTAGGGCACCCCTAAGCTTTAGATAGGGATCCCCTAGGCTTAGGCTAAGGCTAGGGCTCCCCTAGCCTAAGGCTAACACACCCCTAGGCTTAGGCTTGGGCACCCCTAGGCTTAGGCTAGGGCTCCCCTAGGCTTAGGGTAAGGCTAAGGATCCCCTAGCCTAAGGCTAGGGCACCCATAGGCTTAGGCTAGGGCCCCATAGGCTTAGGCTAAGGCTTGGGCTCCCCTATCCTCAGGCTAGTGCACCCCTAGACTCAGGCTATGACACCCCTAGGCTTAGGCTAGGGCAATCCTAGGCTAGACTAAGGCTAGGGCTCCCCTAGCCTCAGGCTAGGGCACCCGTAGGCTCAGGCTAGGGCACCCGTAGGCTCAGGCTAGGGCACCCCTAGGCTCAGGCTAGGGCACCCCTAGGCTCAGACTAGGGCACCCCTAGGCTCAGGCTAGGGCACCCCTAGGCTTATGCTTGGGCACTCCTAGGCTTAGGCTAAAGCTAAGGCTCCCCTATCCTAAGGCTAGGGCACCCTTAGGCTTAGGCTAGGGCACCCCTAGGATTAGGCTAGGACACCCCTAGGCTTACGCTAGGGCACCCCTAGGCTTAGGCTAAGGCACCCCTAGGCTTAGGTTAGGGCACCCCTAGGCTTAGGCTTGGGCATCCCTAGGCTTAGGCCAAGGCTAGGGCTCTACTAGACTAAGGCATGGGCACCCCTAGGCTTAGGCTAGGGCACCCCTAGGCTTAGGCTAGGGCACCCGTAGTCTTAGGCTAAGGCTAGGGCTTCCCTGCCTTAGGCTAGGGCACCCCTAGGCTTAAGCAAGGGTATCCCTAGGCTTACGCTAAGGCACGCCTAGGCTTGGGCTAGGGCACCCCTACGCTTAGGCTAGGGCACCCCTAGCCTTAGGCTAGGGCACCCCTAGCCTTAGGCTAAGGCTAGGGCTCCCCAAGCCTAAGGATAGGGCACCCCTAGGCTTAGGCTTGGGCATCCCTAGGCTTAGGCTCGGGCACCCCTAGGCTTAGGCTAGGGCACGCCTAGGCTTAGGCTAGGGCACCCCTAGGCTTAGGCTAGGGCACCCTTACGCTTAGGCTAGGGCACACCTAGGCTAAGGCTAGGGCTCCCCTAGCCTAAGGCTATGGCACCCCTAGTCTTAGGCTAGGGCACCGCTAGGCTTAGGGTAATGCACCCCTAGTCTTAGGCTAGGACACCCGTAGGCTTAGGCTAGGGCACCCCTAGGCTTGGCTAGGGCACCCCTAGGCTTAGTCTAAGGCTGGGGCTCCCCTAGCCTAAGGCTAGGGCACCCCTAGGCTTAGGCCAAGGCACCCCATGGCTTAGGATAGGGCACCCCTAGGCTTAGGCCAAGGCTAGGGATCCACTAGACTAAGGATAGGGCACACCTAGCCTTAGGCTAGGGCACCCCTAGGCTTAGGCTAGGGAAACCCTAGGCTTATGCTTGGGCACCCCTAGTCTTAGGCTAGGGCACCCCTAGGCTTAGGCTAAGGCTAGGGCTTCTCTAGGCTTAGGCTAGGACACAACTAGGCTTAGGCTAGGGCACCCCTAGGCTTAGGCAAGGCACCCCTAAGCTTGGGCTAGGGCACCCCTAGGCATAGGCTAGGGTACCCCTAGGCTTAGGGTAGGCAGCCCTAGGCTTAGGCTAGGGCACCCCTAGGCTTAGGCTAGGGCACCACTAGGATTAGGCTAAGGCTAGGACTCACCTACCCTAAGGCTAAGGCACCCCTAGGCTTAGGCAAGGGTACCCCTAGGCTTTGGCTAGTGCACCCCTAGGCTTAGGCTAAAGCTAGGGCTCCCCTATCCTAAGGCTAGGGCACCCATAGGCTTAGGCTAGGGCACCCCTAGGCTTAGGCTAGGGCACCCTTAAGTTTAGGCTTAGGCTAGGGCACCCCTAGGCTTAGGCTAGGACACCCCTAGACTTAGGCTAGGGCACCCGTAGGCTTAGGCTAGGGAACCCGTAGGCTTAGGCTAGGACACCCCTAGGCTTAGGCTAGTGCACCCCTAGGCTTAGGCTAAGGCTAGGGCTTCCCAAGCCTAAGGCGAGGGCACCCCTAGGCTTAGGCTAGGGCACCCCTAGGCTTAGTTAGGGAACCCCTGGCTTAGGTTAGAGCACCCCTATGCTTAGGCTAGGGCAACCCTAGACGTAGGCTAGGGCACCCCTAGGCTTAGGCTGGGGTAGCCCTATACTTAGGTTAGGGCACCCCTAGGCTTAGGCTAAGGCTAGGCCTCCTCTAGACTAATGCTAGGGCATCCTTAGGCTTGGGCTAGGGCATCACTAGGCTTAGGCTAGGGCACCCCTAGGCTTACCCTAGGGCACCCCTAAGCTTCGGGTAAGGGGAGGACTCCCCTAGCCTAAGGATAGGGCATCCCTATGCTTAGGCGAGGGCACCACTAGTCTTAGACTAAGGCTAGGGCTCCCCTAGCCTAAGGCTAGGGAACCCCTAAGCTTAGGCTAGGGCACCCCTAGGTTTAGGCTAGGGTGCCCTTAGGCTTAGGCTAAGGCTAGGGCTCCCCTAGCCTAAGGCTAGGGTACCCCTAGGCTTAGGCTAGGGCACCCCTAAGCTTAGGCTAGGGCACCCCTAAGCTTAGGCTAGGGCACCCCTAGTCTTAAGCTAGGGCACCGCTAGGCTTAGGCTAAGGCTAGGGCTCCCCTAGCCTAAGGCTAGGGCTCCCCTAGCCTAAGGCTAGGGCACCCCTAGGCTTAGGCTAGGGCACCCCTAGGCTTAGGCTAGGGCACCCCTAGGCTTAGGCTAGGGCACCCCTAGGCTTAGGCTAGGGCACCCCTAGGCTAAGGCTAAGGCTAGGGCTCAGCTAGCCTAAGGATAGGGCACCCCTAGGCTTAGGCTAGGGCATCCCTAGCCTTAGGGTAGGGCACCCATAGGCTTAGGCTAGGGCACTCCTAGTCTTAGGCTAAGGCAATGGCTCCCCTAGCCTCAGACTAGGGCACCCCTAGGCTCAGGATAGGGCACCCCTAGGCTTAGACTAGGGCACCCCTAGGCTTAGGCTACGGCTAGGGCTCCCTTAGCCTAAGGCTACGGCACCCCTAGGCTCAGGCTAGGGCACCCCTAGGCTTAGGCTAGGGCACCCCTAGGCTTAGGCTAGGGCACCCCTAGGCTTAGGCTAAGGCTAGGGCTCCCCTAGCCTAAGGCTAGGGCACCCCTAGTCTTAGGCTAGGGCACCCCTAGGCTTAGGCTAAGGCTAGGGCTCCCCTATCCTAACCCCTGGGCACCCCAAGGCTTAGGCTACGGCACCCCTAAGCTTAGGCTAGGGCACCCCTAGTCTTAAGCTAGGGCACCGCTAGGCTTAGGCTAAGGCTAGGGCTCCCCTAGGCTTAGGCTAGTGCACCCCTAGGCTTAGGCTAAGGCTAGGGCTTCCCTAGCCTAAGGCAAGGGCACCCCTAGGCTTAGGCTAGGGCACACCTAGGCTTAGTTAGGGAACCCGTGGCTTAGGTTAGAGCACCCCTATGCTTAGGCTAGGGCACCCCTAGACGTAGGCTAGGGCACCCCTAGGCTTAGGCTGGGGCAGCCCTAGACTTAGGCTAGGGCACCCCTAGGCTTAGGCTAAGGCTAGGCCTCCTCTAGCCTAATGCTAGGGCATCCTTAAGCTTGGGCTAGGGCATCACTAGGCTTAGGCTAGGGCACCCCTAGGCTTACCCTAGGGCACCCCTAAGCTTCGGGTAAGGGGAGGACTCCCCTAGCCTAAGGATAGGGCACCCCTATGCTTAGGCGAGGGCACCACTAGTCTTAGACTAAGGCTAGGGCTCCCCTAGCCTAAGGCTAGGGAACCCCTAAGCTTAGGCTAGGGCACCCCTAGGTTTAGGCTAGGGTGCCCTTAGGCTTAGGCTAAGGCTAGGGCTCCCCTAGCCTAAGGCTAGGGCACCCCTAGGCTTAGGCTAGGGCACCCCTAAGCTTAGGCTAGGGCAACCCTAGGCTTAGGCTAGGGCATCCCTAGGCTTAGGCTACGGCACCCCTAGGCTTAGGCTAAGGCTAGGGCTCCCCTAGCCTAACCCTTGGGCACCCCAAGGCTTATGGCTAGGGCACCCCTAGTCTTAGGCTACGGCACCCCTAAGCTTAGGCTAGGGCACCCCTAGTCTTAAGCTAGGGCACCGCTAGGCTTAGGCTAAGGCTAGGGCTCCCCTAGCCTAAGGCTAGGGCTCCCCTAGCCTAAGGCTAGGGCACCCCTAGGCTTAGGCTAGGGCACCCCTAGGCTTAGGCTAGGGCACCCCTAGGCTAAGACTAAGGCTAGGGCTCAGCTAGCCTAAGGATAGGGCACCCCTAGGCTTAGGCTAGGGCATCCCTAGCCTTAGGGTAGGGCACCCATAGGCTTAGGCTAGGGCACTCCTAGTCTTAGGCTAAGGCAATGGCTCCCCTAGCCTCAGACTAGGGCACCCCTAGGTTCAGGATAGGGCACCCCTAGGCTTAGACTAGGGCACCCCTAGGCTTAGGCTACGGCTAGGGCTCCCCTAGCCTAAGGCTACGGCACCCCTAGGCTCAGGCTAGGGCACCCCTAGGCTTAGGCTAGGGCACCCCTAGGCTTAGGCTAGGGCACCCCTAGGCTTTAGATAGGGATCCCCTAGGCTTAGGGTAAGGCTACGGCTCCACTAGCCTCAAGCTAGGGCACCCCTAGGCTCAGGATAGGGCACCCTAAGCTTAGGCTAAGGCAATCGTAGGCTTAGGCTAAGGCTAGGGCTCCCCTAGCCTCAGACTAGGGCACCACTAGGCTCATGATAGGGCACCCCTAGGCTTAGACTAGGGCACCCCTAGGCTTAGGCTAAGGCTAGGGCTCCCCTAGCCTAAGGCTACGGCACCCCTAGGCTCAGGCTAGGGCAGCCCTAGGCTTAGGCTAGGGCACCCCTAGGCTTAGGCTAGGGCACCCCTAGGCTTAGGCTAGGGCACCCCTAAGCTTTAGATAGGGATCCCCTAGGCTTAGGCTAAGGCTAGGGCTCCCCTAGCCTAAGGCTAACACACCCCTAGGCTTAGGCTTGGGCACCCCTAGGCTTAGGCTAGGGCTCCCCTAGGCTTAGGGTAAGGCTAAGGATCCCCTAGCCTAAGGCTAGGGCACCCATAGGCTTAGGCTAGGGCCCCATAGGCTTAGGCTAAGGCTTGGGCTCCCCTATCCTCAGGCTAGTGCACCCCTAGACTCAGGCTATGACACCCCTAGGCTTAGGCTAGGGCAATCCTAGGCTAGACTAAGGCTAGGGCTCCCCTAGCCTCAGGCTAGGGCACCCGTAGGCTCAGGCTAGGGCACCCCTAGGCTCAGGCTAGGGCACCCCTAGGCTCAGACTAGGGCACCCCTAGGCTCAGGCTAGGGCACCCCTAGGCTTATGCTTGGGCACTCCTAGGCTTAGGCTAAAGCTAAGGCTCCCCTATCCTAAGGCTAGGGCACCCTTAGGCTTAGGCTAGGGCACCCCTAGGATTAGGCTAGGACACCCCTAGGCTTACGCTAGGGCACCCCTAGGCTTAGGCTAAGGCACCCCTAGGCTTAGGTTAGGGCACCCCTAGGCTTAGGCTTGGGCATCCCTAGGCTTAGGCCAAGGCTAGGGCTCTACTAGACTAAGGCATGGGCACCCCTAGGCTTAGGCTAGGGCACCCCTATGATTAGGCTAGGGCACCCCTAGGCTTAGGCTAGGGCACCCGTAGTCTTAGGCTAAGGCTAGGGCTTCCCTGCCTTAGGCTAGGGCACCCCTAGGCTTAAGCAAGGGTATCCCTAGGCTTACGCTAAGGCACGCCTAGGCTTGGGCTAGGGCACCCCTACGCTTAGGCTAGGGCACCCCTAGCCTTAGGCTAGGGCACCCCTAGCCTTAGGCTAAGGCTAGGGCTCCCCAAGCCTAAGGATAGGGCACCCCTAGGCTTAGGCTTGGGCATCCCTAGGCTTAGGCTCGGGCACCCCTAGGCTTAGGCTAGGGCACGCCTAGGCTTAGGCTAGGGCACCCCTAGGCTTAGGCTAGGGCACCCTTACGCTTAGGCTAGGGCACACCTAGGCTAAGGCTAGGGCTCCCCTAGCCTAAGGCTATGGCACCCCTAGTCTTAGGCTAGGGCACCGCTAGGCTTAGGGTAATGCACCCCTAGTCTTAGGCTAGGACACCCGTAGGCTTAGGCTAGGGCACCCCTAGGCTTGGCTAGGGCACCCCTAGGCTTAGTCTAAGGCTGGGGCTCCCCTAGCCTAAGGCTAGGGCACCCCTAGGCTTAGGCCAAGGCACCCCATGGCTTAGGATAGGGCACCCCTAGGCTTAGGCCAAGGCTAGGGATCCACTAGACTAAGGATAGGGCACACCTAGCCTTAGGCTAGGGCACCCCTAGGCTTAGGCTAGGGAAACCCTAGGCTTATGCTTGGGCACCCCTAGTCTTAGGCTAGGGCACCCCTAGGCTTAGGCTAAGGCTAGGGCTTCTCTAGGCTTAGGCTAGGACACAACTAGGCTTAGGCTAGGGCACCCCTAGGCTTAGGCAAGGCACCCCTAAGCTTGGGCTAGGGCACCCCTAGGCATAGGCTAGGGTACCCCTAGGCTTAGGGTAGGCAGCCCTAGGCTTAGGCTAGGGCACACCTAGGCTTAGGCTAGGGCACCACTAGGATTAGGCTAAGGCTAGGACTCACCTACCCTAAGGCTAAGGCACCCCTAGGCTTAGGCAAGGGTACCCCTAGGCTTTGGCTAGTGCACCCCTAGGCTTAGGCTAAAGCTAGGGCTCCCCTATCCTAAGGCTAGGGCACCCATAGGCTTAGGCTAGGGCACCCCTAGGCTTAGGCTAGGGCACCCTTAAGTTTAGGCTTAGGCTAGGGCACCCCTAGGCTTAGGCTAGGACACCCCTAGACTTAGGCTAGGGCACCCCTAGCCTTAGGCTAGGGCACCCGTAGGCTTAGGCTAGGGAACCCGTAGGCTTAGGCTAGGACACCCCTAGGCTTAGGCTAGTGCACCCCTAGGCTTAGGCTAAGGCTAGGGCTTCCCAAGCCTAAGGCGAGGGCACCCCTAGGCTTAGGCTAGGGCACCCCTAGGCTTAGTTAGGGAACCCCTGGCTTAGGTTAGAGCACCCCTATGCTTAGGCTAGGGCACCCCTAGACGTAGGCTAGGGCACCCCTAGGCTTAGGCTGGGGTAGCCCTATACTTAGGTTAGGGCACCCCTAGGCTTAGGCTAAGGCTAGGCCTCCTCTAGACTAATGCTAGGGCATCCTTAGGCTTGGGCTAGGGCATCACTAGGCTTAGGCTAGGGCACCCCTAGGCTTACCCTAGGGCACCCCTAAGCTTCGGGTAAGGGGAGGACTCCCCTAGCCTAAGGATAGGGCATCCCTATGCTTAGGCGAGGGCACCACTAGTCTTAGACTAAGGCTAGGGCTCCCCTAGCCTAAGGCTAGGGAACCCCTAAGCTTAGGCTAGGGCACCCCTAGGTTTAGGCTAGGGTGCCCTTAGGCTTAGGCTAAGGCTAGGGCTCCCCTAGCCTAAGGCTAGGGTACCCCTAGGCTTAGGCTAGGGCACCCCTAAGCTTAGGCTAGGGCACCCCTAAGCTTAGGCTAGGGCACCCCTAGTCTTAAGCTAGGGCACCGCTAGGCTTAGGCTAAGGCTAGGGCTCCCCTAGCCTAAGGCTAGGGCTCCCCTAGCCTAAGGCTAGGGCACCCCTAGGCTTAGGCTAGGGCACCCCTAGGCTTAGGCTAGGGCACCCCTAGGCTTAGGCTAGGGCACCCCTAGGCTTAGGCTAGGGCACCCCTAGGCTAAGGCTAAGGCTAGGGCTCAGCTAGCCTAAGGATAGGGCACCCCTAGGCTTAGGCTAGGGCATCCCTAGCCTTAGGGTAGGGCACCCATAGGCTTAGGCTAGGGCACTCCTAGTCTTAGGCTAAGGCAATGGCTCCCCTAGCCTCAGACTAGGGCACCCCTAGGCTCAGGATAGGGCACCCCTAGGCTTAGACTAGGGCACCCCTAGGCTTAGGCTACGGCTAGGGCTCCCTTAGCCTAAGGCTACGGCACCCCTAGGCTCAGGCTAGGGCACCCCTAGGCTTAGGCTAGGGCACCCCTAGGCTTAGGCTAGGGCACCCCTAGGCTTAGGCTAAGGCTAGGGCTCCCCTAGCCTAAGGCTAGGGCACCCCTAGTCTTAGGCTAGGGCACCCCTAGGCTTAGGCTAAGGCTAGGGCTCCCCTATCCTAACCCCTGGGCACCCCAAGGCTTAGGCTACGGCACCCCTAAGCTTAGGCTAGGGCACCCCTAGTCTTAAGCTAGGGCACCGCTAGGCTTAGGCTAAGGCTAGGGCTCCCCTAGGCTTAGGCTAGTGCACCCCTAGGCTTAGGCTAAGGCTAGGGCTTCCCTAGCCTAAGGCAAGGGCACCCCTAGGCTTAGGCTAGGGCACACCTAGGCTTAGTTAGGGAACCCGTGGCTTAGGTTAGAGCACCCCTATGCTTAGGCTAGGGCACCCCTAGACGTAGGCTAGGGCACCCCTAGGCTTAGGCTGGGGCAGCCCTAGACTTAGGCTAGGGCACCCCTAGGCTTAGGCTAAGGCTAGGCCTCCTCTAGCCTAATGCTAGGGCATCCTTAGGCTTGGGCTAGGGCATCACTAGGCTTAGGCTAGGGCACCCCTAGGCTTACCCTAGGGCACCCCTAAGCTTCGGGTAAGGGGAGGACTCCCCTAGCCTAAGGATAGGGCACCCCTATGCTTAGGCGAGGGCACCACTAGTCTTAGACTAAGGCTAGGGCTCCCCTAGCCTAAGGCTAGGGAACCCCTAAGCTTAGGCTAGGGCACCCCTAGGTTTAGGCTAGGGTGCCCTTAGGCTTAGGCTAAGGCTAGGGCTCCCCTAGCCTAAGGCTAGGGCACCCCTAGGCTTAGGCTAGGGCACCCCTAAGCTTAGGCTAGGGCAACCCTAGGCTTAGGCTAGGGCATCCCTAGGCTTAGGCTACGGCACCCCTAGGCTTAGGCTAAGGCTAGGGCTCCCCTAGCCTAACCCTTGGGCACCCCAAGGCTTATGGCTAGGGCACCCCTAGTCTTAGGCTACGGCACCCCTAAGCTTAGGCTAGGGCACCCCTAGTCTTAAGCTAGGGCACCGCTAGGCTTAGGCTAAGGCTAGGGCTCCCCTAGCCTAAGGCTAGGGCTCCCCTAGCCTAAGGCTAGGGCACCCCTAGGCTTAGGCTAGGGCACCCCTAGGCTTAGGCTAGGGCACCCCTAGGCTAAGACTAAGGCTAGGGCTCAGCTAGCCTAAGGATAGGGCACCCCTAGGCTTAGGCTAGGGCATCCCTAGCCTTAGGGTAGGGCACCCATAGGCTTAGGCTAGGGCACTCCTAGTCTTAGGCTAAGGCAATGGCTCCCCTAGCCTCAGACTAGGGCACCCCTAGGTTCAGGATAGGGCACCCCTAGGCTTAGACTAGGGTACCCCTAGGCTTAGGCTACGGCTAGGGCTCCCCTAGCCTAAGGCTACGGCACCCCTAGGCTCAGGCTAGGGCACCCCTAGGCTTAGGCTAGGGCACCCCTAGGCTTAGGCTAGGGCACCCCTAGGCTTTAGATAGGGATCCCCTAGGCTTAGGGTAAGGCTACGGCTCCACTAGCCTCAAGCTAGGGCACCCCTAGGCTCAGGATAGGGCACCCTAAGCTTAGGCTAAGGCAATCGTAGGCTTAGGCTAAGGCTAGGGCTCCCCTAGCCTCAGACTAGGGCACCACTAGGCTCATGATAGGGCACCCCTAGGCTTAGACTAGGGCACCCCTAGGCTTAGGCTAAGGCTAGGGCTCCCCTAGCCTAAGGCTACGGCACCCCTAGGCTCAGGCTAGGGCAGCCCTAGGCTTAGGCTAGGGCACCCCTAGGCTTAGGCTAGGGCACCCCTAGGCTTAGGCTAGGGCACCCCTAAGCTTTAGATAGGGATCCCCTAGGCTTAGGCTAAGGCTAGGGCTCCCCTAGCCTAAGGCTAACACACCCCTAGGCTTAGGCTTGGGCACCCCTAGGCTTAGGCTAGGGCTCCCCTAGGCTTAGGGTAAGGCTAAGGATCCCCTAGCCTAAGCCTAGGGCACCCATAGGCTTAGGCTAGGGCCCCATAGGCTTAGGCTAAGGCTTGGGCTCCCCTATCCTCAGGCTAGTGCACCCCTAGACTCAGGCTATGACACCCCTAGGCTTAGGCTAGGGCAATCCTAGGCTAGACTAAGGCTAGGGCTCCCCTAGCCTCAGGCTAGGGCACCCGTAGGCTCAGGCTAGGGCACCCCTAGGCTCAGGCTAGGGCACCCCTAGGCTCAGGCTAGGGCACCCCTAGGCTCAGGCTAGGGCACCCCTAGGCTTATGCTTGGGCACTCCTAGGCTTAGGCTAAAGCTAAGGCTCCCCTATCCTAAGGCTAGGGCACCCTTAGGCTTAGGCTAGGGCACCCCTAGGATTAGGCTAGGACACCCCTAGGCTTACGCTAGGGCACCCCTAGGCTTAGGCTAAGGCACCCCTAGGCTTAGGTTAGGGCACCCCTAGGCTTAGGCTTGGGCATCCCTAGGCTTAGGCCAAGGCTAGGGCTCTACTAGACTAAGGCATGGGCACCCCTAGGCTTAGGCTAGGGCACCCCTATGATTAGGCTAGGGCACCCCTAGGCTTAGGCTAGGGCACCCGTAGTCTTAGGCTAAGGCTAGGGCTTCCCTGCCTTAGGCTAGGGCACCCCTAGGCTTAAGCAAGGGTATCCCTAGGCTTACGCTAAGGCACGCCTAGGCTTGGGCTAGGGCACCCCTACGCTTAGGCTAGGGCACCCCTAGCCTTAGGCTAGGGCACCCCTAGCCTTAGGCTAAGGCTAGGGCTCCCCAAGCCTAAGGATAGGGCACCCCTAGGCTTAGGCTTGGGCATCCCTAGGCTTAGGCTCGGGCACCCCTAGGCTTAGGCTAGGGCACGCCTAGGCTTAGGCTAGGGCACCCCTAGGCTTAGGCTAGGGCACCCTTACGCTTAGGCTAGGGCACACCTAGGCTAAGGCTAGGGCTCCCCTAGCCTAAGGCTATGGCACCCCTAGTCTTAGGCTAGGGCACCGCTAGGCTTAGGCTAAGGCTAGGGCTCCCCTAGCCTAACTCTTGGGCACCCCAAGGCTTAGGCTAGGGTACCCCTAGGCTTAGGCTACGGCACCCCTAAGCTTAGGCTAGGGCACCCCTAGTCTTAAGCTAGGGCACCGCTAGGCTTAGGCTAAGGCTTGGGCTCCCCTAGCCTAAGGCTAGGGCACCCCTAGTCTTAGGCAAGGGCACCCCTAGGCTTAGGCTAAGGCTAGGTCTCCCCTAGCCTAACCCTTGGGCACCCCAAGGCTTAGGCTAGGGCATCCCTAGGCTTGGACTAGGGAACCCCTAGGCTTTAGATAGGGATCCCCTAGGCTTAGGTTAAGGCTACGGCTCCCCTAGCCTCAGACTAGGGCACCCCTAGAGTCAGGCTAGGGCACCCCTTAGCTTAGGCTAGGGCAATTGTAGGCTTAGGTTAAGGCTAGGGCACCCCTAGCCTCAGACTAGGGTACCTCTAGGCTCAGGATAGGGCACCCCTAGGCTTAGACTAGGGCACACCTAGGCTTAGGCTACGGCTAGGGCTCCCCTAACCTAAGGCTACGGCACCCCTAGGCTCAGGCTACGGCACCCCTAGGCTCAGGCTAGGGCAGCCCTAGGCTTAGGCTAGTGCACCCATAGGCTTAGGCTAGGGCAATCGTAGGCTTAGGCTAAGGGTAGGGCTCCCCTAGCCTAAGGCTAGCGCACCCCTAGGCTTAGGCTTGGGCACCCCTAGGGTTAGGCTAGGGCTCTCCTAGGCTTACGGTAAGGCTAAGGATCCCCTAGCCTAAGGTTAAGGCACCCTTAGGCTTAGGCTAGGGCACCCCTAGGCTTTGGCTACGGCACCGCTAGGCTTAGGCTAAAGCTAGGGCTCCCCTAGCCTAAGGCTAGGGCTCCCATAGGCTTAGGCTAGTCCACCCCTAGGCTAAGGCTTGGGCTCCCCTATCCTCAGGCTAGTGCACCCTTAGACTCAGGCTATGACACCCCTAGGCTTAGGCTAGGGCAATCCTAGGCTAGACTAACCCTTGGGCTCCCCTAGCCTCAGGCTAGGGCACACGTATGCTCAGGCTAGGACACCCCTAGGCTCAGGCTAGGGCACCCCTATGCTTAGGCTAGGGCACCCCTAGGTTTAGGCTAAGGCTAGGGCTCCCCTAGCCTCAGGCTAGGGCACCCCTAGGCTTAGGCTAGGGCACGCCTAGGCTTAGGCTAAGGAACCCCTAGGCTTACGCTATGGTTAAGGCTCCCCTAGCCTAAGGCTAGGGCACCCCTAGGCTTAGGCTAGGGCACCCCTAGGCTTAGGCTAGGGCACCCCTAGGATTAGCCTAAGGCTAGGGCACCCCTAGGCTTAGGCTAGGGCACCCCTAGGCTTAGGTTAGGGCACCCCTAGGCGTAGGCTAGGGCAGCCCTAGGCGTAGGCTAGGGTAGCCCTAGGCGTAGGCTAGGGCACCCCTAGGCTTAGGCTAGGGCAGGCCTAGGCTTAGGCTAGGGTACCCCTAGGCTTAGGGTAGGGTACCCCTAGGATTAGGCTTGGGCACCCCTAGGCTTAGGCTAGGGCTCCCCTAGGCTTAGGCTTGGGAACCCCTAAGCTTAGGCTATTGCTCCCCTAGGCTTAGGCTAAGGCTAAGGGTCCCCTAGCTTAAGGCTAAGGCACCCCTAGGCTTAGGCTAGGGCACCCCTAGGCTTAGGCTAGGGCACCCCTAGGCTTAGGCTAGGTCACCCCTAGGCTTAGGCTAGGGCACCCCTAGGCTTAGGTTAGGGCACCGCTAGGCTTAGGCTAGGGCACCCCTAGGCTTAGGCTAAGGCTAGGGCACCCCTAGGCTTAGGCTTGGGCACCCCTAGGCTTAGGCTAGGGCAGCCCTAGGCTTAGGCTAAGGCTAGGGCTCCCCTAGCCTAAGGCTAGGGCACCCCTAGGCTTAGGCTAGGACACCCCTAGGCTTAGGCTAAGGCTAGGGCTCCTCTAGCCTAAGACTAGGGGACCCCTAAGCTTAGGCTAGGGGACCTCTTGGCTTAGGCTAGAGCACCGCTAGGCTTAGGCTAGGGCACCCCTAGCCTAACCCTAGGGCACCCCTAGGGTTAGGCTAGGGCACCCCTAGGCTTAGGCTAGGGCACCCCTAGGCTTAGGCTAGGGCACCCTAGTCTTAGGCTTGGGCACCCCTAGGCGTAGGCTAGGGCAACCTTAGGCTTAGGCTAAGGCTAAGGCTCACCGAGCCTAAGGCTAGGGCACCCCTAGGCATAGGCTAGGGAAACCCTAGGCTTTGGCTAGGGCACCACTAGGCTTAGGATAGGGCACCCCAAGGCTTAGGCTAAGGCTAGTGCTCCACTAGCCTAAGGCTAGGGCACCCCTAGGCTTAGGTTAGGGCACCCCTTGGCTTAGCCTAGGTAGCCTAGGCTTAGTCTACGGCAGCCATAGGCTTAGGTTACGGCTAGGGCTCCCCTAGAATAAGGCCTGGGCACCCCTAGGCTTAGGCTAGGGCACCCCTAGGCTTAGGCTATGGCACCCCTAGGCTTAGGCTAGGGCACCCCTAGGCTTAGGCTAGAGCACCCTTAGGCTTAGGCTAGGGCACCCCTAGGCTTAGGCTAGGGCACCCCTAAGCTTAGGCTAAGGCTAGGGCTCCCCTTGCCCAAGGCTAGGGAACCCCTAGGCTCAGGCTAGGGCATCCCTAGGCTTAGGCTAGGGCACCCCAAGGCTTAGGCTAAGGCTAGGGCTCCCCGAGCCTAAGGTGAGGGCACCCGTAGGCTTAGGCTACGGCTCCCCTAGCCTCAGCCTAGGGCACCCCTAGACTCAGGCTATGGCACCCCTAGGCTTAAGCTATGGTAATCCTAGGCTAATCTAAGGCTAGGGCTCCCCTAGTCTCAGGCTAGGGCACCCGTAGGCTCAGGCTAGGGCACCCCTAGGCTCAGGCTAGGGCACCCCTAGGTTTAGGCTATGGCACCCCTAGGCTTAGGCTAGGGCACCCCTAGGATTTGGCAAAGGCTAGGCTCACCTAGCTTATGGCTAGGGCACCCCTAGGCTTAGGCTAGTGCACCCCTAAGCTTAGGCTAGTGCACCCCTTGTCTTAGGCTAGGACACCCCTGGGCTTAGGCTAAGGCTATGGCTCCTCTAGCCTAAGGCTATGGCAACCCTAGGCTTAGGCTAGGGCAACCATAGGCTTAGGCTAGGGCACCTCTAGGCTTAGGCTTAGGCTAGGGCTCAGCTAGCCTAAGGCTAGCGCAATCCTAGGCTTAGGCTAGGGCACCCCGAGGCTTAGGCTAGGGCACCTCTAGGCTTAGGCTAAGGCTAGGGCTCCCCTAGACTAACCCTAGGGCACCCCTAGGCTTAGGGTAGGGCACCCCTCGGCTTAGGCTAGGGCACAACTAGGCTTAGGCTAGGGCACCCCTAGGCTTAGGCTAGGGCACACCTAAGCTTAGGCTAGGGCACCCCTAGGCTTAGGCTCTGGCACCGCTAGGCTTAGGGTAGGGCACCCCTAGGCTTAGGCTAGGGCACATTTAGGCTTAGGCTAGGGCACCCCTAGATTTAAGCTAAGGCTAGTGCTCCACTAGACTAAGGCTAGGGCACCCCTAGGCTTAGGCTAGTGCACCCCTAGGCTTAGGCTAGGGCACCCCTAGGCTTAGGATAGGCCACCACTAGGATTAGGCTAGGGCACCCCTAGGATTAGGCTAAGGCTAGGGCTCCCCTATCCTAAGGCTAGGGCACCACTAGGCTTAGGCTAGGGCACTCCTAGGCTTAGGCTAGGCTAGGGCTCAGCTAGCCTAAGGCTAGGGCAACCTAGGCTTAGGCTAGGGCACCCCCAGGCTTAGGGTAGGGCACCCCTCGGCTTAGGGTGGGCACCCATAGGCTTAGGCTAGGACACCCCTAGGCTTAGGCTAAGGCTAGGGCTCAGCTAGCCTTAGGCTAGGGCACCCCTAGGCTTAGGCTAGGGCACCCCTAGGCTTAGGCTAGGGCACCTCAAGTTTTGGAAAGGGCACCCCTAGGCTTAGGCTAAGGTTAGGGCTCTCCTAGCCTAAGGCTAGGGCACCCCTAGGCTTAGGCTAGGGCACCCCTTGGCTTTGGATAGGGCAGCAAAGCTTAGGCTAGGGCATCCCTAGGCTTAGGCTAAGGCTAGGGCTCCCCAAGCCTTACCCTAGGGCATCCCTAGGCTTAGGCTAGGGCACCACAAGCCTTAGTCTAGGGCACCCCTAAGCTTAGGCTAGGGCACCCCTAGTCTTAGGCTAGGGCACCCCTAGGCATAGGCTAGGGCACCCCTAGGCTTAGGCTAGGGCATCCCTAAGCTTAGGGTAGGGCACCCCTAGGCTTAGGCTAGGGCACCCCTAGGCTTAGGCTAAGGCTAGGGCTCCCCTAGACTAACCCTAGGGCACCCCTAGGCTTAGGCTAGGGCACCCCAAGGCTTAGGCTAGGGCACCCCTAAGCTTAGGCTAGGGCACCGCTAGTCTTAGGCTAGGGCACTCCTAGGCTTAGGCTAAGGTTAGGGCTCGTCTTGCCTAAGCCTATGGCACCCCTAGGCTTAGGCTAGGGCACCCCTAGGCTCAGGCTAGGGCACCCCTAGGCTTAGGCTTAGGCTAGGGCTCAGCTAGCCTAAGGCTCGGGGAAACCTAAGCTTACGCTAGGGCACCCCTAGGCTTAGCGTAGGGCACCCCTAGGCGTCGCGTAGGGCACCCCTTGGCTTAGGCTAGGGCACATCTAGGCTTAGGCTAGGGCACCCCTAGGCTTAGGCTAAGGCAAGGGCTCCACTAGACTAAGGCTTGGGCACTCCTAGCCTTAGTCTAGGGCACCCCTAGGCTTCGGCTAGGGCACCCCTAACTTGGGCTAGGGCACCCCTAGGCTTAGGCTAAGGTTAGGGCTCCCCTAGCCTAAGGCTAGGTCACCCCTAGGCTTAGGCTAGGGCACCCCTAGGCTTAGGCTAGGGCACCACTTGGCTTATGCTAGGGCACCCCTAGGCTTAGGCTAGGGCACCCCTAGGCTTAGGCTAGGGCACCCCTAGGCTTAGGCTAAGGCTAGGGCCCCCTAGCCTAAGGCTTGGGCACCCCTAGGCTTAGGCTAGGGCACCCCTAGGCTTAGGTTAGGGCACCCCTAGGCTTAGGCTAGGGCACCCCTAGGCTTAGGCTAGGGCACCCCTAAACTTAGGCTAGGGCACCCCTAGGCTTAGGCTAAGGCTAGGGCTCCCCTTGCCTAACCCTAGGGCACCCCTAGGCTTAGGCTAGGGCACCCCTAAGCTTAGGCTATGGCACCCCTAAGCTTAGGCTAGGGCAACCCTACTATTAGGCTAGGGCACCCCTAGGCTTAGGCGAAGGCTAGGGCTCCCCTAGCCTAAGGCTAGGGCACCACTAGGCTTAGGCTAGGCTGGCCCTAGGCTTAGGCTAGGGCCACCCTTGGCTAAGGCTTGGGCACCCCTACACTTAGACTAGGGAACCCCTAGGCTTAGGCTAAGGCTAGGGATCCCCTAGCCTAAGGCTAACGCACCCCTAGGCGTAGGCTAGGTGATCCGTAGGCTTATTCTACGGCACCCCTAAGCTTAGGCTAAGGCTAGGGCTCCCCTAGCCTAAGGCTAGGGCACCCCTTGCAGCCCTAGGCTTAGGCTAGGGCACCCCTAGGCTTAGGTTAAGGCTAGGGCTCCCCTAGTTTAAGACTAGGGCACCCCTAGGCTTAGGTTAGGGCACCCCTAGGCTTAAGCTAGGGCCCCCCTAGGCTTAGGCTAGGGCACCCCTAGGCTCGGGCTAGGGCACCCCTAGGCTTATGCTAGGGCACCCCTAGGCTTAGACTAAGGCTAGGGCTCCCCTAGCCTATGGCTAGGGCACCCCTAGGCTTAGGCTAGGGCACCCATAGGCTTAGGCTAGGGCACCCCTAGGCTAAGCCTAAGGATAGGGGAGCACTAGGCTTAGGCTAAGGCACCCCAAGGCTTAGGCTAGGGCACCCCTAAGTTTAGGCTAGGGCACCCCTAGGCTTAGGCTAAAGCTAGGGCTCCCCTAGGCTCAGGCTAGGGCACCCCTAGGCTAAGGCTACGGCACCCCTAGGCTCAGCCTAAGGCACACCTAGGCTTAGGCTAAGGCTAAGGGACTCCTAGGTTTAGGCTAAGGGACCCCTAGGCTTAGGTTAGGGCACCCCTAGGCTTAGGCTAATGCGAGGGGACCCCTAGGCTTAGGCTAAGGCACCCGAGGCTTAGGCTAGGGCACCCCTAGCCTTAGGCTAGGGCACCCCTAGGCTTAGACTAAGGCTAGGGGACCCCTAGGCTTAGGCTAAGGCACCCCTAGGCTTAGGCTAGGGCACCCCTTGGTTTAGGCTAAGGATAGGGCTCCCCTACCCTAAGGCTAGGGCACACCTAGGCTTAGGCTAGGGCACCCAGAGGCTTAGGCTAGGGCAGCCCTAGGCTTAGGCTAAGGCTAGGGCTACCATAGTCTAAGGCTAGGGCACCCTTACGCTTAGACTAGGGCACCCCTAGGCTTAGGCTAGGGCACCCAGAGGCTTAAGCTAGGGCACCCCTAGGCTTAGGAGAAGGCTAGGGATCCCCTAGCCTAAGGCTAACGCACCCCTAGGCGTAGGCTAGGTGACCCGTAGGCTTATGCTAGGGCACCCCTAGGCTTAGGCTAAAGCTAGGGCTCCCCTACCCTAAGGTTAGGTCACCCATAGGCTTAGGCTAGGGCACCCCTAGGCTTAGGCTAGGGCACCCCTAGGCTTAGGCTAGGGCACCCCTAGGCTTGGGCTAGGGCACCCCTAGGCTTAGGTTAAGGCTAGGGCTCCCCTAGCTTAAGACTAGGGCACGCCTAGGCTCAGGCTAGGGCACCCCTAGGCTTAGGCTAGGGAACCCCTAAGCTTAGGCTAGGGCACCCCTAAGCTTAGGCTAAGGCTAGGGCTCCCCAAGCCTATGGCTAGGGCACCCCTAGGCTTAGGCTAGGGCACCCATAGGCTTAGGCTAGGGCACCCCTAGGCTTAGGCTAAGGCTAGGGGACCACTAGATTTAGGCTAGGCACCCCTAGGCTTAGGCTAGGGCACCCATAAGTTTAGGCTAGGGCACCCCTAGGCTTAGGCTAAAGCTAGGGCTCCCCTGGGCTCAGGCTGGGGCACCCCTAAGCTAAGGCTACGGCACCCCTAGGCTCAGCCAAAGGCACACCTAGGCTTAGGGTAAGGCTAAGGGACCCCTAGGTTTAGGCTGAGGGACCCCTAGGCTTAGGTTAGGGCACCCCTAGGCTTAGGCTAATGCTAGGGGACCTCTAGGCTTAGGCTAAGGCACCCCGAGGCTTAGGCTAGGGCACCCCTAGGCTTAGGCTAGGGCACCCCTAGGCTTAGACTAAGGCTAGGGGACCCCTAGGCTTAGGCTAAGGCACCCCTAGGCTTAGGCTAGGGCACCCCTAGGCTAAGGCTAGGGCACCCCTAGGCTCAGGCTACAGCACCCCTAGGCTTAGGCTAGGGCACCCCTTGGTTTAGGGTAAGGATAGGGCTCCCCTAGCCTAAGGCTAGGGCACCCCTAGGCTCAGTCTGGGGCATCCCTAGGCTTAGGCTATGGCACCCCTAGGCTTTGGCTAAGGCTTGGGCTCCCCTAGCCTAAGGCGAGGGCACCCGTAGGCTTAGGCTAGGGCACCCCTAGGCTTAGGCTAGGGAACCCCTAGGCTTAGGCTAGGGCACCCCTAGGCTTAGGCTAAGGCTACGGCTCCTCTGGACTCAGGCTAGTGCACCACAAGACTCAGGCTATGGCACCCCTAGGCTTAGGCTAGGGCAATCCTAGGCTAGACTAAGGCTAGGGCTCCCCTAGCCTCAGGCTAGGGCACCCGTAGGCTCAGGCTAGGGCACCCCTAGGCTCAGGCTAGGGCACCCCTAGGCTCAGGCTAGGGCACCCCTAGGCTCAGGCTAGGGCACCCCTAGGCTTATGCTTGGGCACTCCTAGGCTTAGGCTAGGGAACCTCTAAGCTTAGGCTAGGGCACCCCTAAGCTTAGGCTAAGGCTAGGGCTCCCCTAGCCTATGGCTAGGGCACCCCTAGGCTTAGGCTAGGGCACTCATAGGCTTAGGCTAGGGCACCCCTAGGCTTAGGCTAATGCTAGGGGACCACTAGGCTTAGGCTAAGCACCCCTAGGCTTAGGCTAGGGCACCCCTAAGTTTAGGCTAGGGCACCCCTAGGCTTAGGCTAAAGCTAGGGCTCCCCTAGGCTCAGGCTAGGGCACCCCTAGGCTAAGGCTACGGCACCACTAGGCTCAGCCTAAGGCACACCTAGGCTTTGGCTAAGGCTAAGGGACCCCTAGGTTTAGGCTAAGGGACCCCTAGGCTTAGGTTAGGGCTGCCCTAGGCTAAGGCTAATGCGAGGGGACCCCTAGGCTTAGGCTAAGGCACCCCGAGGCTTAGGCTAGGGCACCCCTAGGCTTAGGCTAGGGCACCCCTAGGCTTAGACTAAGGCTAGGGGACCCCTAGGCTTAGGCTAAGGCACCCCTAGGCTTAGGCTAAGGCACCCCTAGGCTTAGGCTAGGCCACCCCTAGGCTTAGGCTAGGGCACCCCTAGGCTTAGGCTAAGGCTAGGGCTCCCCTAGCATAAGGCTAGGGCACCCCTAGGCTTAGGCTAGGGCACCCCTAGGCTTAGGCTAGGGCACCCCTAGGCATAGGCTAGGGAACCCCTAGGCTTAGGATAGGGCACCCCTAGGATTAGGCTAGGGCAGCCCTAGGCTTAGGCTACGGCACCCCTAAACTTAGGCTAAGGCTAGGGCTTCCATAGCCTAAGGTTAGGGCACCCATAGGCTTAGGCTAGGGCACTCCTAGGCTTAGGCTAGGGCACCCCTATGATTAGGCTAAGGCTAGGGCACCCCTAAGCTTAGGCTAGGGCACCACTAAGCTTAGGCTAGGGCACCCCTAGGCTTAGGCTTAGGCTAGGGCTCCCCTAGCCTAAGGCTAGGGCACCACTAGGCTTAGGCTAGGGCACCACTAAGCTTAGGCTAGGGCACCCCTAGGCTTAGGCTAGGGCTCCCCTAGGCTTAGGCTAGGGCACCCCTAGGCTTAGGCTAGGGCAGCCCTAGGCTTAGGCTATGTCTAGGGCTCCCCTAGCCTAAGGCTATGGCACCCCTAGGCTCAGTCTAGGGCATCCCTAGGCTTAGGCTACGGCACCCCTAGGCTTAGGCTAAGGCTACGGCTCCTCTAGACTCAGGCTAGTGCACCACAAGACTCAGGCTATGGCAACCCTAGGCTTAGGCTAGGGCAATCCTAGGCTAGACTAAGGCTAGGGCTCCCCTAGCCTCAGGCTAGGGCACCCGTAGGCTCAGGCTAGGGCACCCCCTGGCTTAGGCTAGGGCACCCCTTGGCTTAGGCTAGGGCACCCCTAAGCTTAGGCTAGGGCACCCCTAGGCTTAGGCTAGGGCACCCCTTGGTTTAGGCTAAGGATAGGGCTCCCCAAGCCTAAGGCTAGGGCACCCCTAGGCTCAGTCTGGGGCATCCCTAGGCTTAGGCTATGGCACCCCTAGGCTTAGGCTAAGGCTTGGGCTCCCCTAGCCTAAGGCGAGGGCACCCGTAGGCTTAGGCTAGGGCACCCCTAGGCTTAGGCTAGGGAACCCCTAGGCTTAGGCTAGGGCACCCCGAGGCTTAGGCTAGGGCACCCCTAGGCTTAGGCTAAGGCTACGGCTCCTCTGGACTCAGGCTAGTGCACCACAAGACTCAGGCTATGGCACCCCTAGGCTTAAGCTAGGGCAATCCTAGGCTAGACTAAGGCTAGGGCTCCCCTAGCCTCAGGCTAGGGCACCCGTAGGCTCAGGCTAGGGCACCCCTAATCTCAGGCTAGGGCACCCCTAGGCTCAGGCTAGGGCACCCCTAGGCTCAGGCTAGGGCACCCCTAGGCTTATGCTTGGGCACCCCTAGACTTAGGCTAGGGCACCCCTAAGCTTAGGCTAGGGCACCCCTAAGCTTAGGCTAAGGCTAGGGCTCCCCTAGCCTATGGCTAGGGCACCCCTAGGCTTAGGCTAGGGGACTCATAGGCTTAGGCTAGGGCACCCCTAGGCTTAGGCTAATGCTAGGGGACCACTAGGCTTAGGCTAAGGCACCCCTATGCTTAGGCTAGGGCACACCTAAGTTTAGGCTAGGGCACCCCTAGGCTTAGGCTAAAGCTAGGGCTCCCCTAGGCTCAGGCTAGGGCACCCCTAGGCTAAGGCTACGGCACCACTAGGCTCAGCCTAAGGCACACCTAGGCTTAGGCTAAGGCTAAGGGACCCCTAGGTTTAGGCTAAGGGACCCCTAGGCTTAGGTTAGGGCTGCCCTAGGCTTAGGCTAATGCGAGGGGACCCCTAGGCTTAGGCTAAGGCACCCCGAGGCTTAGGCTAGGGCACCCCTAGGCTTAGGCTAGGTCACCCCTAGGCTTAGACTAAGGCTAGGGGACCCCTAGGCTTAGGCTACGGCACCCCTAGGCTTAGGTTAGGGCACCCCTAGGCTAAGGCTAGGGCACCCCTAGGCTCAGGCTTCGGCACCCCTTGGCTTAGGCTAGGGCACCCCTTGGTTTAGGCTAAGGATAGGGCTCCCCTACCCTAAGGCTAGGGCACCCCTAGGCTTAGGCTAGGGCACCCCTAGGCTTAGGCTAGGGCAGCCCTAGGCTTAGGCTAAGGCTAGGGCTACCCTAGTCTAAGGCTAGGGCACCCTTAAGCTTAGACTAGGGCAGCCCTAGGCTTAGGCTAGGGCACCCCTAGGCTTAGGCTAGGGCACCCCTAGGCTTAGGCTAAGGCTAAGGCTCCCCTAGCATAAGGCTAGGGCACCCCTAGGCTTAGGCTAGGGCACCCCTAGGCTTAGGCTAGGGCACCCCTAGGCATAGGCTAGGGCACCCCTAGGCTTAGGCTAGGGCACCCCTAGGATTAGGCTAGGGCAGCCCTAGGCTTAGGCTACGGCACCCCTAAGCTTAGGCTAAGGCTAGGGTTTCCCTAGCCTGAGGTTAGGGCACCCATAGGCTTAGGCTAGGGCACTCCTAGGCTTAGGCTAGGGCACCCCTATGATTAGGCTAAGGCTAGGGCACCCCTAAGCTTAGGCTAGGGCTCCCCTAGGCTTAGGCTAGGGCACCCCTAGGCTTAGGCTAGGGCAGCCCTAGGCTTAGGCTATGTCTAGGGCTCCCCTAGCCTAAGGCTATGGCACCCCTAGGCTCAGTCTAGGGCATCCCTAGGCTTAGACTACGGCACCCCTAGGCTTAGGCTAAGGCTACGGCTCCTCTAGAATCAGGCTAGTGCACCACAAGACTCAGGCTATGGCACCCCTAGGCTTAGGCTAGGGCAATCCTAGGCTAGACTAAGGCTAGGGCTCCCCTAGCCTCAGGCTAGGGCACCCGTAGGCTCAGGCTAGGGCACCCCCTGGCTTAGGCTAGGGCACCCCTTGGCTTAGGTTAGGGCACCCCTAAGCTTAGGCTAGGGCACCCCTAGGCTTAGGCTAAGTCTAGGGCTCAGCTAGCCTAAGGCTAGGGCACCCCTAGGCTTAGGCTAGGGCACCCCTAGGCTTAGGGTAGGGCACCCCTAGGCTTATCTACGGCACCCCAAAGCTTAGGCTAAGGCTAGGGCGTCCCTAGCCTAAATTTAGGGCACCCCTAGGCTTAGGCTAGGGCACTCCTAGGCTTAGGCTAGGGCACCCCTAGGATTAGGCTAGGGCACCCCTAGTCTTAGGCTAGGGCACCCCTAGGCTTAGGCTAAGGCTAGGGCTCCACTAGGCTTAGGCTAGGGCACCCCTAAGCTAAGCCTAGGGCACCCCTAGGCTTAGGCTAGGGCAGCCCTAGGCTTAGGCTAGGGCACCCCTAGGCTTAGGCTAGGGCAGCCCTAGGCTTAGGCTATGTGTAGGGCTCCCCTAGCCTAAGGCCAGGGCACCCCTAGGCTCAGTCTAGGGTATCCCTAGGCTTAGGCTATGGCATCCCTAGGCTTAGGCTAAGGCTAGGGCTCCCCTAGCCTAAGGCGAGGGCACACGTAGGCTTAGGTTAGAGCACCCCTAGGCTTAGGCTAGGGCACCCCTAGGCTTAGGCTAAGGCTACGGCTCCTCTAGCCTCACGGTAGTGCACCACAAGACTCAGGCTATGGCACCCCTAGGCTTAGGCTAGGGCAATCCTAGGCTAGACTAAGGCGAGGGCTCCCCTAGCCTCAGGCTAGGGCACCCGTAGGCTCAGGCTAGGGCACCCCTAGGCTCAGGCTAGGGCACCCCTAGGCTTATGCTAGGGCACCCCTAGGCTTAGGCTAGGGAACCCCTAAGCTTTGGCTAGGGCACACCTAAGCTTAGGCTAAGGCTAGGGCTCCCCTAGCCTATGGCTAGGGCACCCCTAGGCTTAGGCTAGGGCACCCCTAGGCTTAGGATAAGGCTAGGACTCCCCTAGCCTAAGGCTAGGACACCCCTAGGCTTAGGCTAGGGCACCCCTAGGCTTAGGATCGGGCACACCTTGGTTTAGGCTAGGGCACCCCTAGGCTTAGGTTAGGGCACCCCTAGGCTTAGGCTAGGGCACCCCTAGGCTTAGGCTAAGGCTAGGGCTCCCCTTGCCTAAGGCTAGGGCACCCCTAGGCTTAGGCTAGGTAACCCCTGGCTTAGGCTAGGGTGCCCCTTGGCTTAGGCTAGGGCACCCCTAAGCTTAGGCTAGGGCACCCCTAGGCTTAGGCTAAGGCTAGGGCTCAGCTAGCCGAAGGCTAGGGCACCCCTAGGCTTAGGCTAGGGCACCCCTAGGCTTAGGGTAGGGCAACCCTAGGCTTAGGCTAGGGCACCCCTAGGCTTAGGCTAGGGCACCCCTAGGCTTAGGCTAGGGCACCACTAAGCTTAGGCTAGGGCACGCCTAGGCTTGTGCTAGGGCACCCCTAGGCTTAGGCTAAGGTTAGGGCTCCCCTAGCCTAAGGCTCGGGCACCCCTAAGAATGTGCTAGGGCACCCCTAGGCTTAGGCTAAGGTTAGGGCTCCCCTAGCCTAAGGCTAGGGCACCACTAGGCTTAGGCTAGGGCACCACTAAGCTTAGGCTAGGGCACCCCTAGGCTTAGGCTAAGGTTAGGGCTCCCCTAGCCTAAGGCTAGGGCACCACTAGGCTTAGGCTAGGGCACCACTAAGCTTAGGCTAGGGCACCCCTAGGCTTAGGCTAGGGCTCCCCTAGGCTTAGGCTAGGGCACCCCTAGGCTTAGGCTAGGGCAGCCCTAGGCTTAGGCTATGTCTAGGGCTCCCCTAGCCTAAGGCTATGGCACCCCTAGGCTCAGTCTAGGGCATCCCTAGGCTTAGGCTACGGCACCCCTAGGCTTAGGCTAAGGCTACGGCTCCTCTAGACTCAGGCTAGTGCACCACAAGACTCAGGCTATGGCAACCCTAGGCTTAGGCTAGGGCAATCCTAGGCTAGACTAAGGCTAGGGCTCCCCTAGCCTCAGGCTAGGGCACCCGTAGGCTCAGGCTAGGGCACCCCCTGGCTTAGGCTAGGGCACCCCTTGGCTTAGGCTAGGGCACCCCTAAGCTTAGGCTAGGGCACCCCTAGGCTTAGGCTAGGGCACCCCTTGGTTTAGGCTAAGGATAGGGCTCCCCAAGCCTAAGGCTAGGGCACCCCTAGGCTCAGTCTGGGGCATCCCTAGGCTTAGGCTATGGCACCCCTAGGCTTAGGCTAAGGCTTGGGCTCCCCTAGCCTAAGGCGAGGGCACCCGTAGGCTTAGGCTAGGGCACCCCTAGGCTTAGGCTAGGGAACCCCTAGGCTTAGGCTAGGGCACCCCTAGGCTTAGGCTAGGGCACCCCTAGGCTTAGGCTAAGGCTACGGCTCCTCTGGACTCAGGCTAGTGCACCACAAGACTCAGGCTATGGCACCCCTAGGCTTAAGCTAGGGCAATCCTAGGCTAGACTAAGGCTAGGGCTCCCCTAGCCTCAGGCTAGGGCACCCGTAGGCTCAGGCTAGGGCACCCCTAATCTCAGGCTAGGGCACCCCTAGGCTCAGGCTAGGGCACCCCTAGGCTCAGGCTAGGGCACCCCTAGGCTTATGCTTGGGCACCCCTAGACTTAGGCTAGGGCACCCCTAAGCTTAGGCTAGGGCACCCCTAAGCTTAGGCTAAGGCTAGGGCTCCCCTAGCCTATGGCTAGGGCACCCCTAGGCTTAGGCTAGGGGACTCATAGGCTTAGGCTAGGGCACCCTAGGCTTAGGCTAATGGAAGGGGACCACTAGGCTTAGGCTAAGGCACCCCTAGGCTTAGGCTAGGGCACCCCTAAGTTTAGGCTAGGGCACCCCTAGGCTTAGGCTAAAGCTAGGGCTCCCCTAGGCTCAGGCTAGGGCACCCCTAGGCTAAGGCTACGGCACGACTAGGCTCAGCCTAAGGCACACCTAGGCTTAGGCTAAGGCTAAGGGACCCCTAGGTTTAGGCTAAGGGACCCCTAGGCTTAGGTTAGGGCTGCCCTAGGCTTAGGCTAATGCGAGGGGACCCCTAGGCTTAGGCTAAGGCACCCCGAGGCTTAGGCTAGGGCACCCCTAGGCTTAGGCTAGGTCACCCCTAGGCTTAGACTAAGGCTAGGGGACCCCTAGGCTTAGGCTACGGCACCCCTAGGCTTAGGCTAGGGCACCCCTAGGCTAAGGCTAGGGCACCCCTAGGCTCAGGCTTCGGCACCCCTTGGCTTAGGCTAGGGCACCCCTTGGTTTAGGCTAAGGATAGGGCTCCCCTACCCTAAGGCTAGGGCACCCCTAGGCTTAGGCTAGGGCACCCCTAGGCTTAGGCTAGGGCAGCCCTAGGCTTAGGCTAAGGCTAGGGCTACCCTAGTCTAAGGCTAGGGCACCCTTAAGCTTAGACTAGGGCAGCCCTAGGCTTAGGCTAGGGCACCCCTAGGCTTAGGCTAGGGCACCCCTAGGCTTAGGCTAAGGCTAAGGCTCCCCTAGCATAAGGCTAGGGCACCCCTAGGCTTAGGCTAGGGCACCCCTAGGCTTAGGCTAGGGCACCCCTAGGCATAGGCTAGGGCACCCCTATGCTTAGGCTAGGGCACCCCTAGGATTAGGCTAGGGCAGCCCTAGGCTTAGGCTACGGCACCCCTAAGCTTAGGCTAAGGCTAGGGTTTCCCTAGCCTGAGGTTAGGGCACCCATAGGCTTAGGCTAGGGCACTCCTAGGCTTAGGCTAGGGCACCCCTATGATTAGGCTAAGGCTAGGGCACCCCTAAGCTTAGGCTAGGGCACCCCTAGTCTTAGGCTAGGGCACCCCTAGGCTTAGGCTTAGGCTAGGGCTCCCCTAGCCTAAGGCTAGGGCACCACTAGGCTTAGGCTAGGGCACCACTAAGCTTAGGCTAGGGCACCCCTAGGCTTAGGCTAGGGCTCCCCTAGGCTTAGGCTAGGGCACCCCTAGGCTTAGGCTAGGGCAGCCCTAGGCTTAGGCTATGTCTAGGGCTCCCCTAGCCTAAGGCTATGGCACCCCTAGGCTCAGTCTAGGGCATCCCTAGGCTTAGACTACGGCACCCCTAGGCTTAGGCTAAGGCTACGGCTCCTCTAGAATCAGGCTAGTGCACCACAAGACTCAGGCTATGGCACCCCTAGGCTTAGGCTAGGGCAATCCTAGGCTAGACTAAGGCTAGGGCTCCCCTAGCCTCAGGCTAGGGCACCCGTAGGCTCAGGCTAGGGCACCCCCTGGCTTAGGCTAGGGCACCCCTTGGCTTAGGTTAGGGCACCCCTAAGCTTAGGCTAGGGCACCCCTAGGCTTAGGCTAAGGCTAGGGCTCAGCTAGCCTAAGGCTAGGGCACCCCTAGGCTTAGGCTAGGGCACCCCTAGGCTTAGGGTAGGGCACCCCTAGGCTTATCTACGGCACCCCAAAGCTTAGGCTAAGGCTAGGGCGTCCCTAGCCTAAATTTAGGGCACCCCTAGGCTTAGGCTAGGGCACTCCTAGGCTTAGGCTAGGGCACCCCTAGGATTAGGCTAGGGCACCCCTAGTCTTAGGCTAGGGCACCCCTAGGCTTAGGCTAAGGCTAGGGCTCCACTAGGCTTAGGCTAGGGCACCCCTAAGCTAAGCCTAGGGCACCCCTAGGCTTAGGCTAGGGCAGCCCTAGGCTTAGGCTAGGGCACCCCTAGGCTTAGGCTAGGGCAGCCCTAGGCTTAGGCTATGTGTAGGGCTCCCCTAGCCTAAGGCCAGGGCACCCCTAGGCTCAGTCTAGGGTATCCCTAGGCTTAGGCTATGGCATCCCTAGGCTTAGGCTAAGGCTAGGGCTCCCCTAGCCTAAGGCGAGGGCACACGTAGGCTTAGGTTAGAGCACCCCTAGGCTTAGGCTAGGGCACCCCTAGGCTTAGGCTAAGGCTACGGCTCCTCTAGCCTCACGGTAGTGCACCACAAGACTCAGGCTATGGCACCCCTAGGCTTAGGCTAGGGCAATCCTAGGCTACACTAAGGCGAGGGCTCCCCTAGCCTCAGGCTAGGGCACCCGTAGGCTCAGGCTAGGGCACCCCTAGGCTCAGGCTAGGGCACCCCTAGGCTTATGCTAGGGCACCCCTAGGCTTAGGCTAGGGAACCCCTAAGCTTTGGCTAGGGCACCCCTAAGCTTAGGCTAAGGCTAGGGCTCCCCTAGCCTATGGCTAGGGCACCCCTAGGCTTAGGCTAGGGCACCCCTAGGCTTAGGATAAGGCTAGGACTCCCCTAGCCTAAGGCTAGGACACCCCTAGGCTTAGGCTAGGGCACCCCTAGGCTTAGGATCGGGCACACCTTGGTTTAGGCTAGGGCACCCCTAGGCTTAGGTTAGGGCACCCCTAGGCTTAGGCTAGGGCACCCCTAGGCTTAGGCTAAGGCTAGGGCTCCCCTTGCCTAAGGCTAGGGCACCCCTAGGCTTAGGCTAGGTAACCCCTGGCTTAGGCTAGGGTGCCCCTTGGCTTAGGCTAGGGCACCCCTAAGCTTAGGCTAGGGCACCGCTAGGCTTAGGCTAAGGCTAGGGCTCAGCTAGCCGAAGGCTAGGGCACCCCTAGGCTTAGGCTAGGGCACCCCTAGGCTTAGGGTAGGGCAACCCTAGGCTTAGGCTAGGGCACATCTAGGCTTGGGTTAGGGCACCCCTAGGCTAAGGCTAGGGCACCCCTAGGCTTAGGCTAGGGCACGCCTAGGCTTGTGCTAGGGCACCCCTAGGCTTAGGCTAAGGTTAGGGCTCCCCTAGCCTAAGGCTCGGGCACCCCTAAGAATGTGCTAGGGCACCCCTAGGCTTAGGCTAAGGTTAGGGCTCCCCTAGCCTAAGGCTAGGGCACCACTAGGCTTAGGCTAGGGCACCCCTAGGCTTATTCTAGGGCAACCCTAGGCTTAGGCTAGGGCACCCCTAGGCTTAGGCTAGGGCTCAACTAGGCTTAGGCTAGGGCACCCCTAGGCTTAGGCTACGGCACCCCTAAGCTTAGGCTAGGACACCCCTAGTCTTAGGCTAGGGCACCCCTAGACTTGGGCTAAGGCTAGGGCCCCCTAGCCTAAGGCTTGGGCACCCCTAGGATTAGGCTAGGGCACCTCTAGGCTTAGGCTAGGGCACCCCTAGGCTTAGGCTAGGTCACCCCTAGGCTTAGGCTAGGGCACCCCTAAACTTAGGCTAGGGCACCCCTAGGCTTAGGCTTAGGCTAGGGTTCCCCTTGCCTAACCCTAAGGCACCCCAAGGCTTAGGCTAGGGCACCCCTAGGCTTAGGCTAGGGCACCCCTAGGCTTAGGCTAGGGCACCCCTAGGCTTAGGCGAAGGCTAGGGCTCCCCTAGCCTAAGGCTAGGGCACCACTAGGCTTAGGTAGGCTGGCCCTCGGCTTAGGCTAGGGCCACACTAGGCTAAGGCTAGGGCACCCCTACACTTAGGCTAGGGAACCCCTAGGCTTAGGCTAAGGCTAGGGATCCCCTAGCCTAAGACTAACGCACCCCTAGGCGTAGGCTAGGTGACCCCTAGGCTTATGCTTGGGCACCCCTAGGCTTAGGCTAAAGCTAGGGCTCCCCTAGCCTAAGGTCAGGGCACCCATAGGCTTAGGCTAGGGCACCACTAGGCTTAGGCTAGGGCACCCCTAGGTTTAGGCTTAGGCTAGGGCTCCCCTAACCTAAGGCTAGGGCACCCCTAGGCTTAGGCTAGGGCACCCCTAGGCTTAGGTTAGGGCACCCGTAGGCTTGGGCTAGGGCACCCCTAGGCTTGGGCTAGGGCACCCCTAGGCTTAGGTTAAGGCTAGGGATCCCCGAGTCTAAGGCTAGGGCACCCTTAGGCTTAGGCTAGGGCACCAATAGGCTTAGGCTAGGGCACCCCTAGGTTTAGGCTAAGGCTAGGGCTCCCCTAACCTAAGGCTAGGGCACCCCTAGGCTTGGGCTAGGGCACCCCTAGGCTTAGGCTAGGGCAGCCCTAGGCTTAGGCTATGTCTAGGGCTCCCCTAGCCTAAGGCTATGGCACCCCTAGGCTCAGTCTAGGGCATCCCTAGGCTTAGGCTACGGCACCCCTAGGCTTAGGCTAAGGCTACGGCTCCTCTAGACTCAGGCTAATGCACCACAAGACTCAGGCTATGGCACCCCTAGGCTTAGGCTAGGGCAATCCTAGGCTAGACTAAGGCTAGGGCTCCCCTAGCCTCAGGCTAGGGCACCCGTAGGCTCAGGCTAGGGCACCCCCTGGCTTAGGCTAGGGCACCCCTTGGCTTAGGCTAGGGCACCCCTAAGCTTAGGCTAGGGCACCCCTAGGCTTAGGCTAAGGCTAGGGCTCAACTAGCCTAAGGCTAGGGCACCCCTAGGCTTAGGCTAGGGCACCCCTAGGCTTAGGGTAGGGCACCCCTAGGCTTATCTACGGCACCCCTAAGCTTAGTCTAAGGCTAGGGCGTCCCTAGCCTAAATTTAGGGCACCCCTAGGCTTAGGCTAGGGCACTCCTAGGCTTAGGCTAGGGCACCCCTAGGATTAGGCTAGGGCACCCCTAGTCTTAGGCTAGGGCACCCCTAGGCTTAGGCTAAGGCTAGGGCTCCACTAGCCTTAGGCTAGGGCACCCCTAAGCTAAGCCTAGGGCACCCCTAGGCTTAGGCTAGGGCAGCCCTAGGCTTAGGCTAGGGCACCCCTAGGCTTAGCCTAGGGCAGCCCTAGGCTTAGGCTATGTGCAGGGCTCCCCTAGCCTAAGGCCAGGGCACCCCTAGGCTCAGTCTTGGGTATCCCTAGGCTTAGGCTATGGCATCCCTAGGCTTAGGCTAAGGCTAGGGCTCCCCTAGCCTAAGGCGAGGGCACACGTAGGCTTAGGCTAGAGCACCCCTAGGCTTAGGCTAGGGCACCCGAGGCTTAGGCTAAGGCTACGGTTCCTCTAGCCTCACGGTAGTGCACCACAAGACTCAGGCTATGGCACCCCTAGGCTTAGGCTAGGGCAATCCTAGGCTAGACTAAGGCTAGGGCTCCCCTAGCCTCAGGCTAGGGCACCCGTAGGCTCAGGCTAGGGCACCCGTAGGCTCAGGCTAGGGCACCCCTAGGCTTATGCTAGGGCACCCCTAGGCTTAGGCTAGGGAACCCCTAAGCTTAGGCTAGGGCACCCCTAAGCTTAGGCTAAGGCTAGGGCTCCCCTAGCCTATGGCTAGGGCACCCCTAGGCTTAGGCTAGGGCACCCCTAGGCTTAGGATAAGGCTAGGACTCCCCTAGCCTAAGGCTAGGACACCCCTAGGCTTAGGCTAGGGCACACCTAGGCTTAGGATCGGGCACCCCTTGGTTTAGGCTAGGGCACCCCTAGGCTTAGGTTAGGGCACCCCTAGGCTTAGGCTAGGGCACCCCTAGGCTTAGGCTAAGGCTAGGGCTCCCCTTGCCTAAGGCTAGGGCACCCCTAGGCTTAGGCTAGGTAACCCCTGGCTTAGGCTAGGGTGCCCCTTGGCTTAGGCTAGGGCACCCCTAAGCTTAGGCTAGGGCACCCCTAGGCTTAGGCTAAGGCTAGGGCTCAGCTAGCCTAAGGCTAGGGCACCCCTAGGCTTAGGCTAGGGCACCCCTAGGCTTAGGGTAGGGCAACCCTAGGCTTAGGCTAGGACACATCTAGGCTTAGGCTAGGGCACCCCTAGGCTAAGGCTAGGGCACCCCTAGGCTTAGGCTAGGGCACGCCTAGGCTTGTGCTAGGGCACCCCTAGGCTTAGGCTAAGGTTAGGGCTCCCCTAGCCTAAGGCTCGGGCACCCCAAAGAATGTGCTAGGGCACCCCTAGGCTTAGGCTAAGGTTAGGGCTCCCCTAGCCTAAGGCTAGGGCACCCCTAGGCTTAGGCTAGGGCACCCCTAGGCTTATTCTAGGGCACCCCTAGGCTTAGGCTAGGGCTCAACTAGGCTTAGGCTAGGGCACCCCTAGGCTTAGGCTAGGGCACCCCTAGGCGTAGGCTAAGGCTAGGGCTCCCTTTGCCTAACTCTAGGGCACCCGTAGGCTTGGGCTAGGGCACCCCTAGGCTTAGGCTACGGCACCCCTAAGCTTAGGCTAGGGCACCCCTAGTCTTAGGCTAGGGCACCCCTAGGCTTAGGCTAAGGCTAGGGCCCCCTAGCCTAAGGCTTGGGCATCCCTAGGATTAGGCTAGGGCACCTCTAGGCTTAGGCTTGGGCACCCCTAGGCTTAGGCTAGGTCACCCCTAGGCTTAGGCTAGGGCACCCCTCAACTTAGGCTAGGGCACCCCTAGGCTTAGGCTAAGGCTAGGGCTCCCCTTGCCTAACCCTAAGGCACCCCAAGGCTTAGGCTAGGGCACCCCTAGGCTTAGGCTAGGGCACCCCTAGGCTTAGGCTAGGGCACCCCTAGGCTTAGGCGAAGGCTAGGGCTCCCCTAGCCTAAGGCTAGGGCACCACTAGGCTTAGGTAGGCTGGCCCTAGGCTTAGGCTAGGGCCACACTAGGCTTAGGCTAGGGCACCCCTACACTTAGGCTAGGGAACCCCTAGGCTTAGGCTAAGGCTAGGGATCCCCTAGCCTAAGGCTAACGCACCCCTAGGCGTAGGCTAGGTGACCCCTAGGCTTACGCTTGGGCACCCCTAGGCTTAGGCTAAAGCTAGGGCTCCCCTAGCCTAAGGTTAGGGCACCCATAGGCTTAGGCTAGGGCACCACTAGGCTTAGGCTAGGGCACCCCTAGGTTTAGGCTAAGGCATGGGCTCCCCTAACCTAAGGCTAGGGCACCCCTAGTCTTAGGCTAGGGCACCCCTAGGCTTAGGCTAGGGCACCCGTAGGCTTGGGCTAGGGCACCCCTAGGCTTGGGCTAGGGCACCCCTAGGCTTAGGTTAAGGCTAGGGATCCCCGAGTCTAAGGCTAGGGCACCCTTAGGCTTAGGCTAGGGCACCAATAGGCTTAGGCTAGGGCACCCCTAGGTTTTGGCTAAGGCTAGGGCTCCCCTAACCTAAGGCTAGGGCACCCCTAGGCTTAGGCTAGGGCACCCCTAGGCTTAGGTTAGGGCACCCCTAGGCTTAGGCTAGGGCACCCCTAGGCGTAGGCTAGGGCACCCCTAGGCTCAGGCTAGGGCACCCCTAGGCTTATGCTAGGGCACCCCTAGGCTTAGGCTAGGGCACCCATAGGCTTAGGCTAGGGAACCCCTAGGTTTAGGCAAAGGCTAGGGGACCACTAGGCTTAGGCTAAGGCACCCCTAGGCTTAGGCTAAGGCACCCCTAAGTTTAGGCTAGGACACCCCTAGGCATAAGCTAAAGCTAGGGCTCCCCTAGGCTCAGGCTAGGGCACCCCTAGGCTAAGGCTACGTCACCCCTAGGCTCAGCCTAAGGCACACCTAGGCTTAGGCTAAGGCTAAGGGACCCCTAGGCTTATGCTAGGGCACCCCTAGGCTTAGGCTAGGGCACCCATAGGCTTAGGCTAAAGCTAGGGCTCCCCTAGGCTCAGGCTAGGGCACCCCTAGGCTAAGGCTACGACACCCCAGGCTCAGCCTAAGGCACACCTAGGCTTAGGCTAAGGCTAAGGGACCCCTAGGCTTAGGCTAAGGCACCCCGAGGTTTAAGCTAGGGCACCCCTAGCCTTAGGCTAGGGCACCCCTAGGCTCAGGCTACGGCACCCCTAGGCTTAGGCTAGGGCAAACCTAGGCTTAGGCTAAGGCTAGGGCTACCCTAGTCTAAGGCTAGGGCACCCTTAGGCTTAGACTAGGGCACCCCTAGGCTTAGGCTAGGGCACCCCTAGGCTTAGGCTAGGGCATGCCTAGGCTTAGGCTAAGGCTAGGGCTCCCCTAGCCTAAGGCTAGGGCACCCCTAGCCTTAGGCTAGGGCACCCCTAAGCTTAGGCTAGGGCACCACTAGGCTTAGACTAGGGCACCCCTAGGCTTAGAGTAGGGCACCCCTAGACTTCGGCTAGGGCAGCCCTAGGCTTAGGCTACGGCACCCCTATGCTTAGGTTAAGGCTAGGGCGTCCCTAGCCTAAGTTTAGGGCACCCCTAGGCTTAGGCTAGGGCACTCCTAGGCTTAGGCTAGGGCACCCCTAGGATTAGGCTAGGGCACCCCTAGTCTTAGGCTAGGGCACCCCTAGGCTTAGGCTAAGGCTAGGGCTCCAGAAGGCTTAGGCTAGGGCACCCCTAAGCTAAACTTAGGCCACCCCTAGGCTTAGGCTAGGGCTCCCCTAGGCTTAGGCTAGGGCACCACAATGCTTAGGCTAGGGCAGCCCTAGGCTTAGGCTATGTGTAGGGCTCCCCTAGCCTAAGGCTAGGGCACCCCTAAGCTCAGTCTAGGGTATCCCTAGGCTTAGGCTATGGCACCCCTAGGCTTAGGCTAAGGGTAGGGCTCCCCTAGCCTAAGGCGAGGGCACACGTAGGCTTAGGCTAGGTCACCCCTAGGCTTAGGCTAGGGCACCCCAAGGCTCCGCCTAAGGTGAGGACTCCCCTAGCCTAAGGCTAGGGTACACCTAGGCTTAGGCTAGGGCACCCCTAGGCTTAGGCTAGGGCACCCCTAGGCTTAGGCTAAGGCTAGGGCTCCCCTAGACTAACCCTAGGGCACCCCTAGGCTTAGGCTAGGGCACCCCTAAGCTTAGGCTAGGGCACCGCTAGTCTTAGGCTAGGGCACTCCTAGGCTTAGGCTAAGGTTAGGGCTCGTCTTGCCTAAGCCTATGGCACCCCTAGGCTTATGCTAGGGCACCCCTAGGCTCAGGCTAGGGCACCCCTAGGCTTAGGCTTAGGCTAGGGCTCAGCTAGCCTAAGGCTCGGGGAAACCTAAGCTTACGCTAGGGCACCCCTAGGCTTAGGGTAGGGCACCCCTAGGCGTCGCGTAGGGCACCCCTTGGCTTAGGCTAGGGCACATCTAGGCTTAGGCTAGGGCACCCCTAGGCTTAGGCTAAGGCAAGGGCTCCACTAGACTAAGGCTTGGGCACTCCTAGCCTTAGTTTAGGGCACCCCTAGGCTTCGGCTAGGGCACCCCTAACTTGGGCTAGGGCACCCCTAGGCTTAGGCTAAGGTTAGGGCTCCCCTAGCCTAAGGCTAGGTCACCCCTAGGCTTAGGCTAGGGCACCCCTAGGCTTAGGCTAGGGCACCACTTGGCTTATGCTAGGGCACCCCTAGGCTTAGGCTAGGGCACCCCTAGGCTTAGGCTAGGGCACCCCTAGGCTTAGGCTAAGGCTAGGGCCCCCTAGCCTAAGGCTTGGGCACCCCTAGGCTTAGGCTAGGGCACCCCTAGGCTTAGGTTAGGGCACCCCTAGGCTTAGGCTAGAGCACCCCTAGGCTTAGGCTAGGGCACCCCTAAACTTAGGCTAGGGCACCCCTAGGCTTAGGCTAAGGCTAGGGCTCCCCTTGCCTAACCCTAGGGCACCCCTAGGCTTAGGCTAGGGCACCCCTAAGCTTAGGCTAGGGCACCCCTAAGCTTAGGCTAGGGCAACCCTACTATTAAGCTAGGGCACCCCTAGGCTTAGGCGAAGGCTAGGGCTCCCCTAGCCTAAGGCTAGGGCACCACTAGGCTTAGGCTAGGCTGGCCCTAGGCTTAGGCTAGGGCCACCCTTGGCTAAGGCTTGGGCACCCCTACACTTAGACTAGGGAACCCCTAGGCTTAGGCTAAGGCTAGGGATCCCCTAGCCTAAGGCTAACGCACCCCTAGGCGTAGGCTAGGTGATCCGTAGGCTTATTCTACGGCACCCCTAAGCTTAGGCTAAGGCTAGGGCTCCCCTAGCCTATGGCTAGGGCACCCCTTGCAGCCCTAGGCTTAGGCTAGGGCACCCCTAGGCTTAGGTTAAGGCTAGGGCTCCCCTAGTTTAAGACTAGGGCACCCCTAGGCTTAGGTTAGGGCACCCCTAGGCTTAAGCTAGGGCCCCCCTAGGCTTAGGCTAGGGCACCCCTAGGCTCGGGCTAGGGCACCCCTAGGCTTATGCTAGGGCACCCCTAGGCTTAGGCTAGGGAACCCCTAAGCTTACGCTAGGGCACCCCTAAGCTTAGACTAAGGCTAGGGCTCCCCTAGCCTATGGCTAGGGCACCCCTAGGCTTAGGCTAGGGCACCCATAGGCTTAGGCTAGGGCACCCCTAGGCTAAGGCTAAGGATAGGGGAGCACTAGGCTTAGGCTAAGGCACCCCAAGGCTTAGGCTAGGGCACCCCTAAGTTTAGGCTAGGGCACCCCTAGGCTTAGGCTAAAGCTAGGGCTCCCCTAGGCTCAGGCTAGGGCACCCCTAGGCTAAGGCTACGGCACCCCTAGGCTCAGCCTAAGGCACACCTAGGCTTAGGCTAAGGCTAAGGGACTCCTAGGTTTAGGCTAAGGGACCCCTAGGCTTAGGTTAGGGCACCCCTAGGCTTAGGCTAATGCGAGGGGACCCCTAGGCTTATGCTAAGGCACCCGAGGCTTAGGCTAGGGCACCCCTAGCCTTAGGCTAGGGCACCCCTAGGCTTAGACTAAGGCTAGGGGACCCCTAGGCTTAGGCTAAGGCACCCCTAGGCTTAGGCTAGGGCACCCCTTGGTTTAGGCTAAGGATAGGGCTCCCCTACCCTAAGGCTAGGGCACACCTAGGCTTAGGCTAGGGCACCCAGAGGCTTAGGTTAGGGCAGCCCTAGGCTTAGGCTAAGGCTAGGGCTACCATAGTCTAAGGCTAGGGCACCCTTACGCTTAGACTAGGGCACCCCTAGGCTTAGGCTAGGGCACCCAGAGGCTTAGGCTAGGGCACCCCTAGGCTTAGGCTAAGGCTAGGGATCCCCTAGCCTAAGGCTAACGCACCCCTAGGCGTAGGCTAGGTGACCCGTAGGCTTATGCTAGGGCACCCCTAGGCTTAGGCTAAAGCTAGGGCTCCCCTACCCTAAGGTTAGGTCACCCATAGGCTTAGGCTAGGGCACCCCTAGGCTTAGGCTAGGGCACCCCTAGGTTTAGGCTAAGGCTAGGGATCCCCTAGCCTAAGGTTAGGGCACCCCTAGGCTTAGGCTAGGGCACCCCTAGGCTTAGGCTAGGGCACCCCTAGGCTTAGGCTAGGGCACCCCTAGGCTTGGGCTAGGGCACCCCTAGGCTTAGGTTAAGGCTAGGGCTCCCCTAGCTTAAGACTAGGGCACGCCTAGGCTCAGGCTAGGGCACCCCTAGGCTTAGGCTAGGGAACCCCTAAGCTTAGGCTAGGGCACCCCTAAGCTTAGGCTAAGGCTAGGGCTCCCCAAGCCTATGGCTAGGGCACCCCTAGGCTTAGGCTAGGGCACCCATAGGCTTAGGCTAGGGCACCCCTAGGCTTAGGCTAAGGCTAGGGGACCACTAGATTTAGGCTAGGCACCCCTAGGCTTAGGCTAGGGCACCCATAAGTTTAGGCTAGGGCACCCCTAGGCTTAGGCTAAAGCTAGGGCTCCCCTGGGCTCAGGCTGGGGCACCCCTAGGCTAAGGCTACGGCACCCCTAGGCTCAGCCAAAGGCACACCTAGGCTTAGGGTAAGGCTAAGGGACCCCTAGGTTTAGGCTGAGGGACCCCTAGGCTTAGGTTAGGGCACCCCTAGGCTTAGGCTAATGCTAGGGGACCTCTAGGCTTAGGCTAAGGCACCCCGAGGCTTAGGCTAGGGCACCCCTAGGCTTAGGCTAGGGCACCCCTAGGCTTAGACTAAGGCTAGGGGACCCCTAGGCTTAGGCTAAGGCACCCCTAGGCTTAGGCTAGGGCACCCCTAGGCTAAGGCTAGGGCACCCCTAGGCTCAGGCTACAGCACCCCTAGGCTTAGGCTAGGGCACCCCTTGGTTTAGGGTAAGGATAGGGCTCCCCTAGCCTAAGGCTAGGGCACCCCTAGGCTCAGTCTGGGGCATCCCTAGGCTTAGGCTATGGCACCCCTAGGCTTTGGATAAGGCTTGGGCTCCCCTAGCCTAAGGCGAGGGCACCCGTAGGCTTAGGCTAGGGCACCCCTAGGCTTAGGCTAGGGAACCCCTAGGCTTAGGCTAGGGCACCCCTAGGCTTAGGCTAAGGCTACGGCTCCTCTGGACTCAGGCTAGTGCACCACAAGACTCAGGCTATGGCACCCCTAGGCTTAGGCTAGGGCAATCCTAGGCTAGACTAAGGCTAGGGCTCCCCTAGCCTCAGGCTAGGGCACCCGTAGGCTCAGGCTAGGGCACCCCTAGGCTCAGGCTAGGGCACCCCTAGGCTCAGGCTAGGGCACCCCTAGGCTCAGGCTAGGGCACCCCTAGGCTTATGCTTGGGCACTCCTAGGCTTAGGCTAGGGAACCTCTAAGCTTAGGCTAGGGCACCCCTAAGCTTAGGCTAAGGCTAGGGCTCCCCTAGCCTATGTCTAGGGCACCCCTAGGCTTAGGCTAGGGCACTCATAGGCTTAGGCTAGGGCACCCCTAGGCTTAGGCTAATGCTAGGGGACCACTAGGCTTAGGCTAAGCACCCCTAGGCTTAGGCTAGGGCACCCCTAAGTTTAGGCTAGGGCACCCCTAGGCTTAGGCTAAAGCTAGGGCTCCCCTAGGCTCAGGCTAGGGCACCCCTAGGCTAAGGCTACGGCACCACTAGGCTCAGCCTAAGGCACACCTAGGCTTTGGCTAAGGCTAAGGGACCCCTAGGTTTAGGCTAAGGGACCCCTAGGCTTAGGTTAGGGCTGCCCTAGGCTAAGGCTAATGCGAGGGGACCCCTAGGCTTAGGCTAAGGCACCCCGAGGCTTAGGCTAGGGCACCCCTAGGCTTAGGCTAGGGCACCCCTAGGCTTAGACTAAGGCTAGGGGACCCCTAGGCTTAGGCTAAGGCACCAATAGGCTTAGGCTAGGGCACCCCTAGGCTTAGGCTAGGGCACCCCTAGGCTTAGGCTAGGGCACCCCTAGGCTTAGACTAAGGCTAGGGGACCCCTAGGCTTAGGCTAAGGCACCCCTAAGTTTAGGCTACGGCACCCCTAGGCTTAGGCTAGGGCACCCCTAGGCTAAGGCTAGGGCACCCCTAGGCTCAGGCTTCGGCACCCCTTGGCTTAGGCTAGGGCACCCCTTGGTTTAGGCTAAGGATAGGGCTCCCCTACCCTAAGGCTAGGGCACCCCTAGGCTTAGGCTAGGGCACCCCTAGGCTTAGGCTAGGGCAGCCCTAGGCTTAGGCTAAGGCTAGGGCTACCCTAGTCTAAGGCTAGGGCACCCTTAAGCTTAGACTAGGGCAGCCCTAGGCTTAGGCTAGGGCACCCCTAGGCTTAGGCTAGGGCACCCCTAGGCTTAGGCTAAGGCTAAGGCTCCCCTAGCATAAGGCTAGGGCACCCCTAGGCTTAGGCTAGGGCACCCCTAGGCTTAGGCTAGGGCACCCCTAGGCATAGGCTAGGGCACCCCTAGGCTTAGGCTAGGGCACCCCTAGGATTAGGCTAGGGCAGCCCTAGGCTTAGGCTACGGCACCCCTAAGCTTAGGCTAAGGCTAGGGTTTCCCTAGCCTGAGGTTAGGGCACCCATAGGCTTAGGCTAGGGCACTCCTAGGCTTAGGCTAGGGCACCCCTATGATTAGGCTAAGGCTAGGGCACCCCTAAGCTTAGGCTAGGGCACCCCTAGTCTTAGGCTAGGGCACCCCTAGGCTTAGGCTTAGGCTAGGGCTCCCCTAGCCTAAGGCTAGGGCACCACTAGGCTTAGGCTAGGGCACCACTAAGCTTAGGCTAGGGCACCCCTAGGCTTAGGCTAGGGCTCCCCTAGGCTTAGGCTAGGGCACCCCTAGGCTTAGGCTAGGGCAGCCCTAGGCTTAGGCTATGTCTAGGGCTCCCCTAGCCTAAGGCTATGGCACCCCTAGGCTCAGTCTAGGGCATCCCTAGGCTTAGACTACGGCACCCCTAGGCTTAGGCTAAGGCTACGGCTCCTCTAGAATCAGGCTAGTGCACCACAAGACTCAGGCTATGGCACCCCTAGGCTTAGGCTAGGGCAATCCTAGGCTAGACTAAGGCTAGGGCTCCCCTAGCCTCAGGCTAGGGCACCCGTAGGCTCAGGCTATGGCACCCCCTGGCTTAGGCTAGGGCACCCCTTGGCTTAGGTTAGGGCACCCCTAAGCTTAGGCTAGGGCACCCCTAGGCTTAGGCTAAGGCTAGGGCTCAGCTAGCCTAAGGCTAGGGCACCCCTAGGCTTAGGCTAGGGCACCCCTAGGCTTAGGGTAGGGCACCCCTAGGCTTATCTACGGCACCCCAAAGCTTAGGCTAAGGCTAGGGCGTCCCTAGCCTAAATTTAGGGCACCCCTAGGCTTAGGCTAGGGCACTCCTAGGCTTAGGCTAGGGCACCCCTAGGATTAGGCTAGGGCACCCCTAGTCTTAGGCTAGGGCACCCCTAGGCTTAGGCTAAGGCTAGGGCTCCACTAGGCTTAGGCTAGGGCACCCCTAAGCTAAGCCTAGGGCACCCCTAGGCTTAGGCTAGGGCAGCCCTAGGCTTAGGCTAGGGCACCCCTAGGCTTAGGCTAGGGCAGCCCTAGGCTTAGGCTATGTGTAGGGCTCCCCTAGCCTAAGGCCAGGGCACCCCTAGGCTCAGTCTAGGGTATCCCTAGGCTTAGGCTATGGCATCCCTAGGCTTAGGCTAAGGCTAGGGCTCCCCTAGCCTAAGGCGAGGGCACACGTAGGCTTAGGTTAGAGCACCCCTAGGCTTAGGCTAGGGCACCCCTAGGCTTAGGCTAAGGCTACGGCTCCTCTAGCCTCACGGTAGTGCACCACAAGACTCAGGCTATGGCACCCCTAGGCTTAGGCTAGGGCAATCCTAGGCTAGACTAAGGCGAGGGCTCCCCTAGCCTCAGGCTAGGGCACCCGTAGGCTCAGGCTAGGGCACCCCTAGGCTCAGGCTAGGGCACCCCTAGGCTTATGCTAGGGCACCCCTAGGCTTAGGCTAGGGAACCCCTAAGCTTTGGCTAGGGCACCCCTAAGCTTAGGCTAAGGCTAGGGCTCCCCTAGCCTATGGCTAGGGCACCCCTAGGCTTAGGCTAGGGCACCCCTAGGCTTAGGATAAGGCTAGGACTCCCCTAGCCTAAGGCTAGGACACCCCTAGGCTTAGGCTAGGGCACCCCTAGGCTTAGGATCGGGCACACCTTGGTTTAGGCTAGGGCACCCCTAGGCTTAGGTTAGGGCACCCCTAGGCTTAGGCTAGGGCACCCCTAGGCTTAGGCTAAGGCTAGGGCTCCCCTTGCCTAAGGCTAGGGCACCCCTAGGCTTAGGCTTGGTAACCCCTGGCTTAGGCTAGGGTGCCCCTTGGCTTAGGCTAGGGCACCCCTAAGCTTAGGCTAGGGCACCCCTAGGCTTAGGCTAAGGCTAGGGCTCAGCTAGCCGAAGGCTAGGGCACCCCTAGGCTTAGGCTAGGGCACCCCTAGGCTTAGGGTAGGGCAACCCTAGGCTTAGGCTAGGGCACCCCTAGGCTTAGGCTAGGGCACCCCTAGGCTTAGGCTAGGGCACCACTAAGCTTAGGCTAGGGCACGCCTAGGCTTGTGCTAGGGCACCCCTAGGCTTAGGCTAAGGTTAGGGCTCCCCTAGCCTAAGGCTCGGGCACCCCTAAGAATGTGCTAGGGCACCCCTAGGCTTAGGCTAAGGTTAGGGCTCCCCTAGCCTAAGGCTAGGGCACCACTAGGCTTAGGCTAGGGCACCCCTAAGAATGTGCTACGGCACCCCTAGGCTTAGGCTAAGGTTAGGGCTCCCCTAGCCTAAGGCTAGGGCACCACTAGGCTTAGGCTAGGGCACCATTAAGCTTAGGCTAGGGCACCCCTAGGCTTAGGCTTAGGCTAGGGCTCCCCTAGCCTAAGGCTAGGGCACCACTAGGCTTAGGCTAGGGCACCACTAAGCTTAGGCTAGGGCACCCCTAGGCTTAGGCTAGGGCTCCCCTAGGCTTAGGCTAGGGCACCCCTAGGCTTAGGCTAGGGCAGCCCTAGGCTTAGGCTATGTCTAGGGCTCCCCTAGCCTAAGGCTATGGCACCCCTAGGCTCAGTCTAGGGCATCCCTAGGCTTAGGCTACGGCACCCCTAGGCTTAGGCTAAGGCTACGGCTCCTCTAGACTCAGGCTAGTGCACCACAAGACTCAGGCTATGGCAACCCTAGGCTTAGGCTAGGGCAATCCTAGGCTAGACTAAGGCTAGGGCTCCCCTAGCCTCAGGCTAGGGCACCCGTAGGCTCAGGCTAGGGCACCCCCTGGCTTAGGCTAGGGCACCCCTTGGCTTAGGCTAGGGCACCCCTAAGCTTAGGCTAGGGCACCCCTAGGCTTAGGCTAGGGCACCCCTTGGTTTAGGCTAAGGATAGGGCTCCCCAAGCCTAAGGCTAGGGCACCCCTAGGCTCAGTCTGGGGCATCCCTAGGCTTAGGCTATGGCACCCCTAGGCTTAGGCTAAGGCTTGGGCTCCCCTAGCCTAAGGCGAGGGCACCCGTAGGCTTAGGCTAGGGCACCCCTAGGCTTAGGCTAGGGAACCCCTAGGCTTAGGCTAGGGCACCCCTAGGCTTAGGCTAGGGCACCCCTAGGCTTAGGCTAAGGCTACGGCTCCTCTGGACTCAGGCTAGTGCACCACAAGACTCAGGCTATGGCACCCCTAGGCTTAAGCTAGGGCAATCCTAGGCTAGACTAAGGCTAGGGCTCCCCTAGCCTCAGGCTAGGGCACCCGTAGGCTCAGGCTAGGGCACCCCTAATCTCAGGCTAGGGCACCCCTAGGCTCAGGCTAGGGCACCCCTAGGCTCAGGCTAGGGCACCCCTAGGCTTATGCTTGGGCACCCCTAGACTTAGGCTAGGGCACCCCTAAGCTTAGGCTAGGGCACCCCTAAGCTTAGGCTAAGGCTAGGGCTCCCCTAGCCTATGGCTAGGGCACCCCTAGGCTTAGGCTAGGGGACTCATAGGCTTAGGCTAGGGCACCCCTAGGCTTAGGCTAATGCTTGGGGACCACTAGGCTTAGGCTAAGGCACCCCTAGGCTTAGGCTAGGGCACCCCTAAGTTTAGGCTAGGGCACCCCTAGGCTTAGGCTAAAGCTAGGGCTCCCCTAGGCTCAGGCTAGGGCACCCCTAGGCTAAGGCTACGGCACCACTAGGCTCAGCCTAAGGCACACCTAGGCTTAGGCTAAGGCTAAGGGACCCCTAGGTTTAGGCTAAGGGACCCCTAGGCTTAGGTTAGGGCTGCCCTAGGCTTACGCTAATGCGAGGGGACCCCTAGGCTTAGGCTAAGGCACCCCGAGGCTTAGGCTAGGGCACCCCTAGGCTTAGGCTAGGTCACCCCTAGGCTTAGACTAAGGCTAGGGGACCCCTAGGCTTAGGCTACGGCACCCCTAGGCTTAGGCTAGGGCACCCCTAGGCTAAGGCTAGGGCACCCCTAGGCTCAGGCTTCGGCACCCCTTGGCTTAGGCTAGGGCACCCCTTGGTTTAGGCTAAGGATAGGGCTCCCCTACCCTAAGGCTAGGGCACCCCTAGGCTTAGGCTAGGGCACCCCTAGGCTTAGGCTAGGGCAGCCCTAGGCTTAGGCTAAGGCTAGGGCTACCCTAGTCTAAGGCTAGGGCACCCTTAAGCTTAGACTAGGGCAGCCCTAGGCTTAGGCTAGGGCACCCCTAGGCTTAGGCTAGGGCACCCCTAGGCTTAGGCTAAGGCTAAGGCTCCCCTAGCATAAGGCTAGGGCACCCCTAGGCTTAGGCTAGGGCACCCCTAGGCTTAGGCTAGGGCACCCCTAGGCATAGGCTAGGGCACCCCTAGGCTTAGGCTAGGGCACCCCTAGGATTAGGCTAGGGCAGCCCTAGGCTTAGGCTACGGCACCCCTAAGCTTAGGCTAAGGCTAGGGTTTCCCTAGCCTGAGGTTAGGGCACCCATTGGCTTAGGCTAGGGCACTCCTAGGCTTAGGCTAGGGCACCCCTATGATTAGGCTAAGGCTAGGGCACCCCTAAGCTTAGGCTAGGGCACCCCTAGGCTTAGGCTAGGGCTCCCCTAGGCTTAGGCTAGGGCACCCCTAGGCTTAGGCTAGGGCAGCCCTAGGCTTAGGCTATGTCTAGGGCTCCCCTAGCCTAAGGCTATGGCACCCCTAGGCTCAGTCTAGGGCATCCCTAGGCTTAGACTACGGCACCCCTAGGCTTAGGCTAAGGCTACGGCTCCTCTAGAATCAGGCTAGTGCACCACAAGACTCAGGCTATGGCACCCCTAGGCTTAGGCTAGGGCAATCCTAGGCTAGACTAAGGCTAGGGCTCCCCTAGCCTCAGGCTAGGGCACCCGTAGGCTCAGGCTAGGGCACCCCCTGGCTTAGGCTAGGGCACCCCTTGGCTTAGGTTAGGGCACCCCTAAGCTTAGGCTAGGGCACCCCTAGGCTTAGGCTAAGGCTAGGGCTCAGCTAGCCTAAGGCTAGGGCACCCCTAGGCTTAGGCTAGGGCACCCCTAGGCTTAGGGTAGGGCACCCCTAGGCTTATCTACGGCACCCCAAAGCTTAGGCTAAGGCTAGGGCGTCCCTAGCCTAAATTTAGGGCACGCCTAGGCTTAGGCTAGGGCACTCCTAGGCTTAGGCTAGGGCACCCTTAGGATTAGGCTAGGGCACCCATAGTCTTAGGCTAGGGCACCCCTAGGCTTAGGCTAAGGCTAGGGCTCCACTAGGCTTAGGCTAGGGCACCCCTAAACTAAGCCTAGGGCACCCCTAGGCTTAGGCTAGGGCAGCCCTAGGCTTAGGCTAGGGCACCCCTAGGCTTAGGCTAGGGCAGCCCTAGGCTTAGGCTATGTGTAGGGCTCCCCTAGCCTAAGGCCAGGGCACCCCTAGGCTCAGTCTAGGGTATCCCTAGGCTTAGGCTATGGCATCCCTAGGCTTAGGCTAAGGCTAGGGCTCCCCTAGCCTAAGGCGAGGGCACACGTAGGCTTAGGTTAGAGCACCCCTAGGCTTAGGCTAGGGCACCCCTAGGCTTAGGCTAAGGCTACGGCTCCTCTAGCCTCACGGTAGTGCACCACAAGACTCAGGCTATGGCACCCCTAGGCTTAGGCTAGGGCAATCCTAGGCTAGACTAAGGCGAGGGCTCCCCTAGCCTCAGGCTAGTGCACCCGTAGGCTCAGGCTAGGGCACCCCTAGGCTCAGGCTAGGGCACCCCTAGGCTTATGCTAGGGCACCCCTAGGCTTAGGCTAGGGAACCCCTAAGCTTTGGATAGGGCACCCCTAAGCTTAGGCTAAGGCTAGGGCTCCCCTAGCCTATGGCTAGGGCACCCCTAGGCTTAGGCTAGGGCACCCCTAGGCTTAGGATAAGGCTAGGACTCCCCTAGCCTAAGGCTAGGACACCCCTAGTCTTAGGCTAGGGCACCCCTAGGCTTAGGATCGGGCACACCTTGGTTTAGGCTAGGGCACCCCTAGGCTTAGGTTAGGGCACCCCTAGGCTTAGGCTAGGGCACCCCTAGGCTTAGGCTAAGGCTAGGGCTCCCCTTGCCTAAGGCTAGGGCACCCCTAGGCTTAGGCTAGGTAACCCCTGGCTTAGGCTAGGGTGCCCCTTGGCTTAGGCTAGGGCACCCCTAAGCTTAGGCTAGGGCACCGCTAGGCTTAGGCTAAGGCTAGGGCTCAGCTAGCCGAAGGCTAGGGCACCCCTATGCTTAGGCTAGGGCACCCCTAGGCTTAGGGTAGGGCAACCCTAGGCTTAGGCTAGGGCACATCTAGGCTTAGGTTAGGGCACCCCTAGGCTAAGGCTAGGGCACCCCTAGGCTTAGGCTAGGGCACGCCTAGGCTTGTGCTAGGGCACCCCTAGGCTTAGGCTAAGGTTAGGGCTCCCCTAGCCTAAGGCTAGGGCACCACTAGGCTTAGGCTAGGGCACCCCTAGGCTTATTCTAGGGCAACCCTAGGCTTAGGCTAGGGCACCCCTAGGCTTAGGCTAGGGCTCAACTAGGCTTAGGCTAGGGCACCCCTAGGCTTAGGCTACGGCACCCCTAAGCTTAGGCTAGGACACCCCTAGTCTTAGGCTAGGGCACCCCTAGACTTGGGCTAAGGCTAGGGCCCCCTAGCCTAAGGCTTGGGCACCCCTAGGATTAGGCTAGGGCACCTCTAGGCTTAGGCTAGGGCACCCCTAGGCTTAGGCTAGGTCACCCCTAGGCTTAGGCTAGGGCACCCCTAAACTTAGGCTAGGGCACCCCTAGGCTTAGGCTTAGGCTAGGGTTCCCCTTGCCTAACCCTAAGGCACCCCAAGGCTTAGGCTAGGGCACCCCTAGGCTTAGGCTAGGGCACCCCTAGGCTTAGGCTAGGGCACCCCTAGGCTTAGGCGAAGGCTAGGGCTCCCCTAGCCTAAGGCTAGGGCACCACTAGGCTTAGGTAGGCTGGCCCTCGGCTTAGGCTAGGGCCACACTAGGCTAAGGCTAGGGCACCCCTACACTTAGGCTAGGGAACCCCTAGGCTTAGGCTAAGGCTAGGGATCCCCTAGCCTAAGACTAACGCACCCCTAGGCGTAGGCTAGGTGACCCCTAGGCTTATGCTTGGGCACCCCTAGGCTTAGGCTAAAGCTAGGGCTCCCCTAGCCTAAGGTCAGGGCACCCATAGGCTTAGGCTAGGGCACCACTAGGCTTAGGCTAGGGCACCCCTAGGTTTAGGCTTAGGCTAGGGCTCCCCTAACCTAAGGCTAGGGCACCCCTAGGCTTAGGCTAGGGCACCCCTAGGCTTAGGTTAGGGCACCCGTAGGCTTGGGCTAGGGCACCCCTAGGCTTGGGCTAGGGCACCCCTAGGCTTAGGTTAAGGCTAGGGATCCCCGAGTCTAAGGCTAGGGCACCCTTAGGCTTAGGCTAGGGCACCAATAGGCTTAGGCTAGGGCACCCCTAGGTTTAGGCTAAGGCTAGGGCTCCCCTAACCTAAGGCTAGGGCACCCCTAGGCTTGGGCTAGGGCACCCCTAGGCTTAGGCTAGGGCAGCCCTAGGCTTAGGCTATGTCTAGGGCTCCCCTAGCCTAAGGCTATGGCACCCCTAGGCTCAGTCTAGGGCATCCCTAGGCTTAGGCTACGGCACCCTAGGCTTAGGCTAAGGCTACGGCTCCTCTAGACTCAGGCTAATGCACCACAAGACTCAGGCTATGGCACCCCTAGGCTTAGGCTAGGGCAATCCTAGGCTAGACTAAGGCTAGGGCTCCCCTAGCCTCAGGCTAGGGCACCCGTAGGCTCAGGCTAGGGCACCCCCTGGCTTAGGCTAGGGCACCCCTTGGCTTAGGCTAGGGCACCCCTAAGCTTAGGCTAGGGCACCCCTAGGCTTAGGCTAAGGCTAGGGCTCAACTAGCCTAAGGCTAGGGCACCCCTAGGCTTAGGCTAGGGCACCCCTAGGCTTAGGGTAGGGCACCCCTAGGCTTATCTACGGCACCCCTAAGCTTAGTCTAAGGCTAGGGCGTCCCTAGCCTAAATTTAGGGCACCCCTAGGCTTAGGCTAGGGCACTCCTAGGCTTAGGCTAGGGCACCCCTAGGATTAGGCTAGGGCACCCCTAGTCTTAGGCTAGGGCACCCCTAGGCTTAGGCTAAGGCTAGGGCTCCACTAGCCTTAGGCTAGGGCACCCCTAAGCTAAGCCTAGGGCACCCCTAGGCTTAGGCTAGGGCAGCCCTAGGCTTAGGCTAGGGCACCCCTAGGCTTAGCCTAGGGCAGCCCTAGGCTTAGGCTATGTGCAGGGCTCCCCTAGCCTAAGGCCAGGGCACCCCTAGGCTCAGTCTTGGGTATCCCTAGGCTTAGGCTATGGCATCCCTAGGCTTAGGCTAAGGCTAGGGCTCCCCTAGCCTAAGGCGAGGGCACACGTAGGCTTAGGCTAGAGCACCCCTAGGCTTAGGCTAGGGCACCCCTAGGCTTAGGCTAAGGCTACGGTTCCTCTAGCCTCACGGTAGTGCACCACAAGACTCAGGCTATGGCACCCCTAGGCTTAGGCTAGGGCAATCCTAGGCTAGACTAAGGCTAGGGCTCCCCTAGCCTCAGGCTAGGGCACCCGTAGGCTCAGGCTAGGGCACCCCAAGGCTCAGGCTAGGGCACCCCTAGGCTTATGCTAGGGCACCCCTAGGCTTAGGCTAGGGAACCCCTAAGCTTAGGCTAGGGCACCCCTAAGCTTAGGCTAAGGCTAGGGCTCCCCTAGCCTATGGCTAGGGCACCCCTAGGCTTAGGCTAGGGCACCCCTAGGCTTAGGATAAGGCTAGGACTCCCCTAGCCTAAGGCTAGGACACCCCTAGGCTTAGGCTAGGGCACCCCTAGGCTTAGGATCGGGCACCCCTTGGTTTAGGCTAGGGCACCCCTAGGCTTAGGTTAGGGCACCCCTAGGCTTAGGCTAGGGCACCCCTAGGCTTAGGCTAAGGCTAGGGCTCCCCTTGCCTAAGGCTAGGGCACCCCTAGGCTTAGGCTAGGTAACCCCTGGCTTAGGCTAGGGTGCCCCTTGGCTTAGGCTAGGGCACCCCTAAGCTTAGGCTAGGGCACCCCTAGGCTTAGGCTAAGGCTAGGGCTCAGCTAGCCTAAGGCTAGGGCACCCCTAGGCTTAGGCTAGGGCACCCCTAGGCTTAGGGTAGGGCAACCCTAGGCTTAGGCTTGGGCACATCTAGGCTTAGGCTAGGGCACCCCTAGGCTAAGGCTAGGGCACCCCTAGGCTTAGGCTAGGGCACGCCTAGGCTTGTGCTAGGGCACCCCTAGGCTTAGACTAAGGTTAGGGCTCCCCTAGCCTAAGGCTCGGGCACCCCTAAGAATGTGCTAGGGCACCCCTAGGCTTAGGCTAAGGTTAGGGCTCCCCTAGCCTAAGGCTAGGGCACCCCTAGGCTTAGGCTAGGGCACCCCTAGGCTTATTCTAGGGCACCCCTAGGCTTAGGCTAGGGCTCAACTAGGCTTAGGCTAGGGCACCCCTAGGCTTAGGCTAGGGCACCCCTAGGCGTAGGCTAAGGCTAGGGCTCCCTTTGCCTAACTCTAGGGCACCCGTAGGCTTGGGCTAGGGCACCCCTAGGCTTAGGCTACGGCACCCCTAAGCTTAGGCTAGGGCACCCCTAGTCTTAGGCTAGGGCACCCCTAGGCTTAGGCTAAGGCTAGGGCCCCCTAGCCTAAGGCTTGGGCATCCCTAGGATTAGGCTAGGGCACCTCTAGGCTTAGGCTAGGGCACCCCTAGGCTTAGGCTAGGTCACCCCTAGGCTTAGGCTAGGGCACCCCTCAACTTAGGCTAGGGCACCCCTAGGCTTAGGCTAAGGCTAGGGCTCCCCTTGCCTAACCCTAAGGCACCCCAAGGCTTAGGCTTGGGCACCCCTAGGCTTAGGCTAGGGCACCCCTAGGCTTAGGCTAGGGCACCCCTAGGCTTAGGCGAAGGCTAGGGCTCCCCTAGCCTAAGGCTAGGGCACCACTAGGCTTAGGTAGGCTGGCCATAGGCTTAGGCTAGGGCCACACTAGGCTTAGGCTAGGGCACCCCTACACTTAGGCTAGGGAACCCCTAGGCTTAGGCTAAGGCTAGGGATCCCCTAGCCTAAGGCTAACGCACCCCTAGGCGTAGGCTAGGTGACCCCTAGGCTTACGCTTGGGCACCCCTAGGCTTAGGCTAAAGCTAGGGCTCCCCTAGCCTAAGGTTAGGGCACCCATAGGCTTAGGCTAGGGCACCACTAGGCTTAGGCTAGGGCACCCCTAGGTTTAGGCTAAGGCATGGGCTCCCCTAACCTAAGGCTAGGGCACCCCTAGTCTTAGGCTAGGGCACCCCTAGGCTTAGGCTAGGGCACCCGTAGGCTTGGGCTAGGGCACCCCTAGGCTTGGGCTAGGGCACCCCTAGGCTTAGGTTAAGGCTAGGGATCCCCGAGTCTAAGGCTAGGGCACCCTTAGGCTTAGGCTAGGGCACCAATAGGCTTAGGCTAGGGCACCCCTAGGTTTTGGCTAAGGCTAGGGCTCCCCTAACCTAAGGCTAGGGCACCCCTAGGCTTAGGCTAGGGCACCCCTAGGCTTAGGCTAGGGCACCCCTAGGCTTAGGTTAGGGCACCCCTAGGCTTAGGCTAGGGCACCCCTAGGCGTAGGCTAGGGCACCCCTAGGCTCAGGCTAGGGCACCCCTAGGCTTATGCTAGGGCACCCCTAGGCTTAGGCTAGGGCACCCATAGGCTTAGGCTAGGGAACCCCTAGGTTTAGGCAAAGGCTAGGGGACCACTAGGCTTAGGCTAAGGCACCCCTAGGCTTAGGCTAAGGCACCCCTAAGTTTAGGCTAGGACACCCCTAGGCATAAGCTAAAGCTAGGGCTCCCCTAGGCTCAGGCTAGGGCACCCCTAGGCTAAGGCTACGTCACCCCTAGGCTCAGCCTAAGGCACACCTAGGCTTAGGCTAAGGCTAAGGGACCCCTAGGCTTATGCTAGGGCACCCCTAGGCTTAGGCTAGGGCACCCATAGGCTTAGGCTAAAGCTAGGGCTCCCCTAGGCTCAGGCTAGGGCACCCCTAGGCTAAGGCTACGACACCCCAGGCTCAGCCTAAGGCACACCTAGGCTTAGGCTAAGGCTAAGGGACCCCTAGGCTTAGGCTAAGGCACCCCGAGGTTTAAGCTAGGGCACCCCTAGCCTTAGGCTAGGGCACCCCTAGGCTCAGGCTACGGCACCCCTAGGCTTAGGCTAGGGCAAACCTAGGCTTAGGCTAAGGCTAGGGCTACCCTAGTCTAAGGCTAGGGCACCCTTAGGCTTAGACTAGGGCACCCCTAGGCTTAGGCTAGGGCACCCCTAGGCTTAGGCTAGGGCATGCCTAGGCTTAGGCTAAGGCTAGGGCTACCCTAGTCTAAGGCTAGGGCACCACTAGGCTTAGGCTAGGGCACACCTAGGCTTAGAGTAGGGCACCCCTAGACTTCTGCTAGGGCAGCCCTAGGCTTAGGCTACGGCACCCCTAAGCTTAGGTTAAGGCTAGGGCGTCCCTAGCCTAAGTTTAGGGCACCCCTAGGCTTAGGCTAGGGCACTCCTAGGCTTAGGCTAGGGCACCCCTAGGATTAGGCTAGGGCACCCCTAGTCTTAGGCTAGGGCACCCCTAGGCTTAGGCTAAGGCTAGGGCTCCAGAAGGCTTAGGCTAGGGCACCCCTAAGCTAAACTTAGGCCACCCCTAGGCTTAGGCTAGGGCTCCCCTAGGCTTAGGCTAGGGCACCACAATGCTTAGGCTAGGGCAGCCCTAGGCTTAGGCTATGTGTAGGGCTCCCCTAGCCTAAGGCTAGGGCACCCCTAAGCTCAGTCTAGGGTATCCCTAGGCTTAGGCTATGGCACCCCTAGGCTTAGGCTAAGGGTAGGGCTCCCCTAGCCTAAGGCGAGGGCACACGTAGGCTTAGGCTAGGTCACCCCTAGGCTTAGGCTAGGGCACCCCAAGGCTCCGGCTAAGGTGAGGACTCCCCTAGCCTAAGGCTAGGGTACACCTAGGCTTAGGCTAGGGCACCCCTAGGCTTAGGCTAGGGCACCCCTAGGCTTAGGATAAGGCTAGGACACCCCTAGCCTAAGGATAGGACACCCCTAGGCTTAGGCTAGGGCACCCCTAGGCTTAGGTTCGGGCACCCCTAGGCTTAGGCTAGGGCACCCCTAGGCTTAAGCTAGTGCACCCCTAGGCTTAGGCTAGGGCACCCCTAGGCTTAGGCTAAGGTTAGGGCTCCCCTAGCCTAAGGCTAGGGCACCCCTAGGCTTCGGCTAGGTCACCCCATGGCTTAGGCTAGGGCACCCCTTGGCTTAGGCTAGGGCACCCCTAAGCTTAGGCTAGGGCACCCCTAGGCTTAGGCTAAGGCTAGGGCTCAGCTAGCCTAAGGCTAGGGCACCCCTAGGCTTAGGCTAGGGCACCCCTAGGCTTAGGGTAGGGCACCCCTAGGCTTAGGCTAGGGCACATCTAGGCTTAGGCTAGGGCACCCCTAGGATTAGGCTAGGGCACCCCTAGGCTTAGGCTAGGTCACCCCTAGGCTTGTGCTAGGGCACCCCTAGGTTTAGGCTAAGGTTAGGGCTCCCATAGCCTACGGCAAGGGCACCCCTAGGCTTAGGCTAGGGCACCCCTAGGCTTAGTATAGGGCACCATTAGGCTTAGGCTAGGGCACCCCTAGGCTTAGTATAGGGCACCATTAGGCTTAGGCTAGGGCACCCCTAGGCTTAGGCTAGGGAACCCCTAGACTTATTCTAGGGCACCCCTAGGCTTAGGCTAGGGCACCCCTAGGCTTAGGCTAGGGCACCCCTAGGCTTAGGCTAGGGCACCCCTAGGCTTAGGCTAGGGCACCCCTAGGCTTAGGCTAAGGCTAGGGCTCCCCTTGCCTAACTCTAGGGCACCCCTAGGCTTAGGCTAGGGCACCCCTAGGCTTAGGCTACGGCACCCCTAAGCTTAGGCTAGGGCACCCCTAGTCTTAGGCTAGGGCACCCCTAGGCTTAGGCTAAGGCTAGGGCCCCTTAGCCTAAGTCTTGGGCACCCCTAGGCTTAGGCTAGGGCACCCCTAGGCTTAGGCTAGGGCACCCCTAAACTTAGGCTAGGGCACCCCTAGGCTTAGGCTAAGGCTAGGGCTCCCCTTGCCTAACCCTAGGGTACCCCAAGGCTTAGGCTAGGGCACCCCTAGGCTTAGGCTAGGGCACCCCTAGGCTTAGGAGAAGGCTAGGGTTCCCCTAGCCTAAGGCTAGGGCATCACTAGGCTTAGGCTAGGCTGGCCCTAGGCTTAGGCAAGGGCCACCCTAGGCTAAGGCTAGGGCACCCCTACACTTAGCCTAGGGAACCCCTAGGCTTAGGCTAAGGCTAGGGATCCCCTAGCCTAAGGCTAACGCACCCCTAGGCGTAGGCTAGGTGACCCCTAGGCTTATGCTAGGGCACCACTAGGCTTAGGATAAAACTAGGGCTTCCCTAGCCTAAGGTTAGGGCACCCATAGGCTTAGGCTAGGGCACCCCTAGGCTTAGGCTAGGGCACCCCTAGACTTAGGCTAGGGCACCCCTAGGCTTAGGCTAGGGCACCCCTAGGCTTAGGCTAGGGCACCCCTAGGCTTAGGCTAAGGCTAAGGATCCCCGAGTCTAAGGCTAGGGCACCCTTAGGCTTAGACTAGGCACCCCTAGGCTTAGGCTAGGGCACCCCTAGGCTTAGGCTAGGGCACCCGTAAGCTTAGGTTAAGGCTAGGGCTCCCCTAGCTTAAGTCTTGGGCACCCCTACGCTTAGGTTAGGGCACCCCTAGGCTTAGGCTAGGGCACCCCTAGGCTTAGGCTAGGGCACCCCTAGGCTTAGTCTAGGGCACCCGTAGGCTTAGGCTAGTGCCCCCTAGGCTTAGGCTAAGGCTAGGCCCCCCTAGCCTAAGGCTAGGGCACCCCTAGGCTTAGGGTAGGGCACCCCTGCCCTTAGGCTAGGGCACCCCTAGGCTTAGGCTAGGGCACCCCTAAACTTAGGCTAGGGCACCCCTAGGATTAGGCTAAGGCTAGGGCTCCCCTTGCCTAACCCTAGGGCACCCCTAGGCGTAGGCTAAGGCACCGTTAGGCTTAGGCTAAGGCTAGGGCTCCCCTAGCCTAAGGCTAGGGCACCCCTAGGCTTAGGTTAGGGCACCCCTAGGCGTAGGGTAGGGCACCCCTAGGCTTAGGTTAGGGCACCCCTAGGCTTAGGATAGGGCACCCCAAGGCTTCAGCTAAGGCGAGGACTCCCCTAGCCTAAGGCTAGGGTACACCTAGGCTTAGGCTAGGGCACCCCTAAGCTTAGGCTATGGCACACCTAGTCTTAGGATAAGGCTAGGACTCCCCTAGCCTAAGGCTAGGACACCCCTAGGCTTAGGCTAGGGCACCCCTAAGCTTCGGTTCGGGCACCCCTAGGCTTAGGCTAGGGCACCCCTAGGCTTAGGCTAGGGCACCCCTAGGCTTACGCAAGGGCACCCCTAAGCTTAGGCTAGGGCACCCCTAGTCTTAGGCTCGGGCACCCCTAGTTTTAGGCTAGGGCACCCCTAGGCTTAGGCTAAGGCTAAGGACCCCTAGCCTAAGGCTTGGGTACCCCTAGGCTTAGGCTAGGGCACCCCTAGGCTTAGGCTAGGGCACCCCTAAACTTAGGCTAGGGCACCCCTAGGCTTAGGCTAGGGCACCCCTAGGCTTACGCAAGGGCACCCCTAAGCTTAGGCTAGGGCACCCCTAGTTTTAGGCTAGGGCACCCCTAGGCTTAGGCTAAGGCTAAGGACCCCTAGCCTAAGGTTTGGGCACCCCTAGGCTTAGGCTAGGGAACCCCTAGGCTTAGGCTAGGGCACGCCTAGGCTTAGGCTAGGGCACTCCTAAACTTAGACTAGGGCACACCTAGGCTTAGGCTAAGGCTAGGGCTCCCCTTGCCTAACCCTAGGGCACCCCTCGGCTTAGGCTAGGGCACCCCTAGGCTTAAGTTAGGGCACCCCTAAGCTTAGGCTAGGGCACCCCTAGTCTTAGGCTAGGGCACCCCTAGGCTTAGGCGAAGGCTAGGGCTCCCCTAGCCTAAGGCTAGGGCACCACTAGGCTTAGGCTAGGGCACACCTAGGCGTAGGCTAGGGCACCCCTAGGCTTAGGCTAGGGCACCCCTAGGCTTAGGCTAGGGCACCCCTAGACTTAGGCGAAGGCTAGGGCTCAGCTAGCCTCAGGCTAAGGCACCCCTAAACTTAGGCTAGGGCAACCCTAGGCTTAGACTAAGGCTAGGGGACCCCTAGGCTTAGTCTAAGGCACCCCTAGGCTTAGGCTAGGGCACCCCTAGGCTAAGGCTAGTGCACCCCTACACTTAGGCTAGGGAACCCCTAGGCTTAGGCTAAGGCTAGGGATCCCCTAGGCTAAGACTAAGGCACCCCTAGGCGTAGGCTAGGTGACCCCTAGGCTTATGCTAGGGCACCCCTAGGCTTAGGCTAAAGCTAGGGGTCCCCTAGCCTAAGGTTAGGGCACCCATTGGCTTAGGCTAGGGCACACCTAGGCTTAGGCTAGGGCACCCCTAGGTTTAGGCTAAGGCTAGGGCTCCCCTAGGCTTGGGCTAGGGCACCCCTAGGCTTAGGCTAGGGCACACCTAGGCTTAGGCTAAGGCTAGGGCCCCCTAGCTAAGGCTAGGGCACCCCTAGGCTTAGGCTAGGGCACCCCTACACTTAGGCTAGGGCACCCCTAGGCTTAGGATAGGGCACCCCTAAACTTAGGCTAGGGCACCCCTAGGCTTAGGCTAAGGCTAGGGCTCCCCTTGCCTAACCCTATGGCACCCCTTGGCTCAGGCTAGGGCACCCCTAGGCTTAGGCTAAGGTTAGGGCTCCCCTAGCCTAAGGCTAGGGCACCACTAGGCTTAGGCTAGGGCACCCCTAGGCGTAGGCTAGGGCACCCCTAAGCTTAGGCTAGGGCACCCCTAGGCTTAGGCTAGGGCACCCCAAGGCTTCGGCTAAGGCGAGGACTCCCCTAGCCTAAGGTTAGGACACCCCTAGGCTTTGGCTAGGGCACCCCTAGGCTTAGGTTCGGGCACCCCTAGGCTTACGCTAGGGCACCCCTAAACTTAGGCTAGGGCACCCCTAGTCTTAGGCTAGGGCACCCCTAGGCTTAGGCTAGGGCACCCCTTGGCTTAGGATAGGGCACCCCAAGGCTTAGGCTAGGGCACCCCTAGGCTAAGTCTAAGGCTAGGGCTCAGCTAGCCTAAGGCTAGGGCACCCCTAGGCTTAGGCTAGGGCACCCCGAGGCTTAGGGTAGGGCACTCCTAGGCTTAGGCTATGGCTAGGGCTCCCCTGCCTAACCCTAGGGCACCCCTAGGCTTAGGCTAGGGCACCCCTAGGCTTAGGCTAGTGCACCCCAAGGCTTAGGCTATGGCACCCCTAGGCTTAGGCTAGGGCACCCCTAGGCTTAGGCTATGGCTAGGGCTCCCCTGCCTAACCCTAGGGCACCCCTAGGCTTAGGCTAGGGCACCCCTAGGCTTAGGCTAAAGCTAGGGCTCAGCTAGCCTAAGGCTAGGGCACCCCTAAGCTTAGGATAGGGCACCCCTAGGGTTAGACTAGGGCACCCCAACGCTTTGGCTCTGGCACCCCTAGGCTTAGGCTAGGGCACCCTTAGGCTTAGGCTAAGGCTAAGGCTCCCCTTGCCTAACCCTAGGGCACCCCTAGGCTTAGGTTAGGGCACCCCAAGGCTTAGGCTAGGGCACCCCTAAGCTTAGGCTAGGGCACCCCTAGTCTTAGTCTAGGGCACCTCTAGGCTTAGGCTAAAGCTAGGGCCCCCTAGCCTAAGGCTAGGGCACCCCTAGGCTTAGGCTAGGGCACCCCTAGGCTTAGGCTAGGGCACCCGTAGGCTTAGGCTAGGTCACCCGTAGGCTTAGGCTAGGGCACCCCTAAACTTAGGCTAGGGCACCCCAAGGCTTAGGCTATGGCACCCCTAAGCTTAGGCTAGGGCACCCCTAGGCTTAGGCTAAGGCTAGGGCTCCCCTTGCCTAACCTTAGGGCACCCCTAGGCTTAGGCTAGGGCACACCTAGGCTTAGGCTAGGGCACCCCTAGGCTTAGGCTTAGGCTAGGGCTCCCCTTGCCTAAGACTAGAGTACCCCTAGGCTTCGGCTAGGGCACCCCTAGGCTTACTAGGGCACCCCTAGGCTTAGGCTAGGGCACCCCTAGGCTTAGGCTAGGGCACCCCTAGGCTTAGGCTATGGCTAGGGCTCCCCTAGCCTAAGGCTAGGGGACCCCTAGATTTAGGCTAGGGCACACCTAGGCTTACTAGGGCACCCCTAGTCTTAGGCTAGGGCACCCCAAGGCTTAGGCTAGGGCACCCCTAGGCTTAGGCTAAGGCTAGGGCTCCCCTAGCCTAAGACTAGGGCACACCTAGGCTTAGTCCAGGGCACCCCTAGGCTTAGGCTAGGGCACCCCTACGCTTAGGCTAGGGCACCCCTACGCTTAGGCTAAGGGTAGGGCTCCCCTACCCTAAGGTTAGGGCACCCCTAGACTTAGGCTAGGCCACCCCAAGGCTTATACTAGGACACAACTTGGCTAAGGCTAAGGCTAGGACTCCCCTAGCCTAAGGCTGGGGCACCCCTAGGCTTAGCGTAGGGCACCCATAGGCTTAGGCTAGGGCACCCCTAGGCTTAGGCTAGGACACCCCTAGGCTTAGGCGATGGCGCCCCTAGGCTTAGGCTAGGGCACCCTTAGGCTTAGGCTAAGGCTAGGGCTCCACTAGCCTAAGGCTAGGGCACCTGTAGGCTTAGGCTAGGGCACCAATAGGCTTAGGCTAGGGCACCAATAGGTTTAGGCTAGGGCACCAATAGGCTTAGGCTTAGTCTAGGGCACCCCTAAGCTTAGGCTAGGGCACCCATAGGCTTAGGCTAGGGCACCCCTAGGATTAGGCTAAGACTAGGTCTCCCCTAGCCTAAGGCTAGGGCACCCCTGGGCTTAGGCTAGGGCACCCCTATGCTTAAGCTAGGGCACCCCTAAGCTTAGGCTAGGGCACCCCTAGGCTTAGGCTAAGGCTAGGGCCCCCTAGCCTAAGGCTTGGGCACCCCTAGGATTAGGCTAGGGCACCTCTAGGCTTAGGCTAGGGCACCCCTAGGCTTAGGCTAGGTCACCCCTAGGCTTAGGCTAGGGCACCCCTAAACTTAGGCTAGGGCACCCCTAGGCTTAGGCTTAGGCTAGGGCTCCCCTTGCCTAACCCTAAGGCACCCCAAGGCTTAGGCTAGGGCACCCCTAGGCTTAGGCTAGGGCACCCCTAGGCTTAGGCTAGGGCACCCCTAGGCTTAGGCGAAGGCTAGGGCTCCCCTAGCCTAAGGCTAGGGCACCACTAGGCTTAGGTAGGCTGGCCCTAGGCTTAGGCTAGGGCCACAGTAGGCTAAGGCTAGGGCACCCCTACACTTAGGCTAGGGAACCCCTAGGCTTAGGCTAAGGCTAGGGATCCCCTAGCCTAAGACTAACGCACCCCTAGGCGTAGGCTAGGTGACCCCTAGGCTTATGCTTGGGCACCCCTAGGCTTAGGCTAAAGCTAGGGCTCCCCTAGCCTAAGGTCAGGGCACCCATAGGCTTAGGCTAGGGCACCACTAGGCTTAGGCTAGGGCACCCCTAGGTTTAGGCTAAGGCTAGGGCTCCCCTAACCTAAGGCTAGGGCACCCCTAGGCTTAGGCTAGGGCACCCCTAGGCTTAGGTTAGGGCACCCGTAGGCTTGGGCTAGGGCACCCCTAGGCTTGGGCTAGGGCACCCCTAGGCTTAGGTTAAGGCTAGGGATCCCCGAGTCTAAGGCTAGGGCACCCTTAGGCTTAGGCTAGGGCACCAATAGGCTTAGGCTAGGGCACCCCTAGGTTTAGGCTAAGGCTAGGGCTCCCCTAACCTAAGGCTAGGGCACCCCTAGGCTTGGGCTAGGGCACCCCTAGGCTTAGGCTAGGGCAGCCCTAGGCTTAGGCTATGTCTAGGGCTCCCCTAGCCTAAGGCTATGGCACCCCTACGCTCAGTCTAGGGCATCCCTAGGCTTAGGCTACGGCACCCCTAGGCTTAGGCTAAGGCTACGGCTCCTCTAGACTCAGGCTAGTGCACCACAAGACTCAGGCTATGACACCACTAGGCTTAGGCTAGGGCAATCCTAGGCTAGACTAAGGCTAGGGCTCCCCTAGCCACAGGCTAGGGCACCCGTAGGCTCAGGCTAGGGCACCCCCTGGCTTAGGCTAGGGCACCCCTTGGCTTAGGCTAGGGCACCCCTAAGCTTAGGCTAGGGCACCCCTAGGCTTAGGCTAAGGCTAGGGCTCAGCTAGCCTAAGGCTAGGGCACCCCTAGGCTTAGGCTAGGGCACCCCTAGGCTTAGGCTACGGCACCCCTAAGCTTAGGCTAGGGCACCCCTAGTCTTAGGCTAGGGCACCCCTAGGCTTAGGCTAAGGCTAGGGCCCCTTAGCCTAAGTCTTGGGCACCCCTAGGCTTAGGCTAGGGCACCCCTAGGCTTAGGCTAGGGCACCCCTAAACTTAGGCTAGGGCACCCCTAGGCTTAGGCTAAGGCTAGGGCTCCCCTTGCCTAACCCTAGGGTACCCCAAGGCTTAGGCTAGGGCACCCCTAGGCTTAGGCTAGGGCACCCCTAGGCTTAGGAGAAGGCTAGGGTTCCCCTAGCCTAAGGCTAGGGCATCACTAGGCTTAGGCTAGGCTGGCCCTAGGCTTAGGCAAGGGCCACCCTAGGCTAAGGCTAGGGCACCCCTACACTTAGCCTAGGGAACCCCTAGGCTTAGGCTAAGGCTAGGGATCCCCTAGCCTAAGGCTAACGCACCCCTAGGCGTAGGCTAGGTGACCCCTAGGCTTATGCTAGGGCACCACTAGGCTTAGGATAAAGCTAGGGCTTCCCTAGCCTAAGGTTAGGGCACCCATAGGCTTAGGCTAGGGCACCCCTAGGCTTAGGCTAGGGCACCCCTAGACTTAGGCTAGGGCACCCCTAGGCTTAGGCTAGGGCACCCCTAGGCTTAGGCTAGGGCACCCCTAGGCTTAGGCTAAGGCTAAGGATCCCCGAGTCTAAGGCTAGGGCACCCTTAGGCTTAGACTAGGCACCCCTAGGCTTAGGCTAGGGCACCCCTAGGCTTAGGCTAGGGCACCCGTAAGCTTAGGTTAAGGCTAGGGCTCCCCTAGCTTAAGTCTTGGGCACCCCTACGCTTAGGTTAGGGCACCCCTAGGCTTAGGCTAGGGCACCCCTAGGCTTAGGCTAGGGCACCCCTAGGCTTAGTCTAGGGCACCCGTAGGCTTAGGCTAGTGCCCCCTAGGCTTAGGCTAAGGCTAGGCCCCCCTAGCCTAAGGCTAGGGCACCCCTAGGCTTAGGGTAGGGCACCCCTGCCCTTAGGCTAGGGCACCCCTAGGCTTAGGCTAGGGCACCCCTAAACTTAGGCTAGGGCACCCCTAGGATTAGGCTAAGGCTAGGGCTCCCCTTGCCTAACCCTAGGGCACCCCTAGGCGTAGGCCAAAGCACCGTTAGGCTTAGGCTAAGGCTAGGGCTCCCCTAGCCTAAGGCTAGGGCACCCCTAGGCTTAGGTTAGGGCACCCCTAGGCGTAGGGTAGGGCACCCCTAGGCTTAGGTTAGGGCACCCCTAGGCTTAGGATAGGGCACCCCAAGGCTTCAGCTAAGGCGAGGACTCCCCTAGCCTAAGGCTAGGGTACACCTAGGCTTAGGCTAGGGCACCCCTAAGCTTAGGCTATGGCACACCTAGTCTTAGGATAAGGCTAGGACTCCCCTAGCCTAAGGCTAGGACACACCTAGGCTTAGGCTAGGGCACCCCTAAGCTTCGGTTCGGGCACCCCTAGGCTTAGGCTAGGGCACCCCTAGGCTTAGGCTAGGGCACCCCTAGGCTTACGCAAGGGCACCCCTAAGCTTAGGCTAGGGCACCCCTAGTCTTAGGCTCGGGCACCCCTAGTTTTAGGCTAGGGCACCCCTAGGCTTAGGCTAAGGCTAAGGACCCCTAGCCTAAGGCTTGGGTACCCCTAGGCTAAGGCTAGGGCACCCCTAGGCTTAGGCTAGGGCACCCCTAAACTTAGGCTAGGGCACCCCTAGGCTTAGGCTAGGGCACCCCTAGGCTTACGCAAGGGCACCCCTAAGCTTAGGCTAGGGCACCCCTAGTTTTAGGCTAGGGCACCCCTAGGCTTAGGCTAAGGCTAAGGACCCCTAGCCTAAGGTTTGGGCACCCCTAGGCTTAGGCTAGGGAACCCCTAGGCTTAGGCTAGGGCACGCCTAGGCTTAGGCTAGGGCACTCCTAAACTTAGACTAGGGCACACCTAGGCTTAGGCTAAGGCTAGGGCTCCCCTTGCCTAACCCTAGGGCACCCCTCGGCTTAGGCTAGGGCACCCCTAGGCTTAAGTTAGGGCACCCCTAAGCTTAGGCTAGGGCACCCCTAGTCTTAGGCTAGGGCACCCCTAGGCTTAGGCGAAGGCTAGGGCTCCCCTAGCCTAAGGCTAGGGCACCACTAGGCTTAGGCTAGGGCACACCTAGGCGTAGGCTAGGGCACCCCTAGGCTTAGGCTAGGGCACCCCTAGGCTTAGGCTAGGGCACCCCTAGACTTAGGCGAAGGCTAGGGCTCAGCTAGCCTCAGGCTAAGGCACCCCTAAACTTAGGCTAGGGCAACCCTAGGCTTAGACTAAGGCTAGGGGACCCCTAGGCTTAGTCTAAGGCACCCCTAGGCTTAGGCTAGGGCACCCCTAGGCTAAGGCTAGTGCACCCCTACACTTAGGCTAGGGAACCCCTAGGCTTAGGCTAAGGCTAGGGATCCCCTAGGCTAAGACTAAGGCACCCCTAGGCGTAGGCTAGGTGACCCCTAGGCTTATGCTAGGGCACCCCTAGGCTTAGGCTAAAGCTAGGGGTCCCCTAGCCTAAGGTTAGGGCACCCATTGGCTTAGGCTAGGGCACACCTAGGCTTAGGCTAGGGCACCCCTAGGTTTAGGCTAAGGCTAGGGCTCCCCTAGGCTTGGGCTAGGGCACCCCTAGGCTTAGGCTAGGGCACACCTAGGCTTAGGCTAAGGCTAGGGCCCCCTAGCTAAGGCTAGGGCACCCCTAGGCTTAGGCTAGGGCACCCCTACACTTAGGCTAGGGCACCCCTAGGCTTAGGATAGGGCACCCCTAAACTTAGGCTAGGGCACCCCTAGGCTTAGGCTAAGGCTAGGGCTCCCCTTGCCTAACCCTATGGCACCCCTTGGCTCAGGCTAGGGCACCCCTAGGCTTAGGCTAAGGTTAGGGCTCCCCTAGCCTAAGGCTAGGGCACCACTAGGCTTAGGCTAGGGCACCCCTAGGCGTAGGCTAGGGCACCCCTAAGCTTAGGCTAGGGCACCCCTAGGCTTAGGCTAGGGCACCCCAAGGCTTCGGCTAAGGCGAGGACTCCCCTAGCCTAAGGTTAGGACACCCCTAGGCTTTGGCTAGGGCACCCCTAGGCTTAGGTTCGGGCACCCCTAGGCTTAGGCTAGGGCACCCCTAGGCTTAGGCTAGGGCACCCCTAGGCTTACGCTAGGGCACCCCTAAACTTAGGCTAGGGCACCCCTAGTCTTAGGCTAGGGCACCCCTAGGCTTAGGCTAGGGCACCCCTTGGCTTAGGATAGGGCACCCCAAGGCTTAGGCTAGGGCACCCCTAGGCTTAGTCTAAGGCTAGGGCTCAGCTAGCCTAAGGCTAGGGCACCCCTAGGCTTAGGCTAGGGCACCCCGAGGCTTAGGGTAGGGCACTCCTAGGCTTAGGCTATGGCTAGGGCTCCCCTTCCTAACCCTAGGGCACCCCTAGGCTTAGGCTAGGGCACCCCTAGGCTTAGGCTAGGGCACCCCAAGGCTTAGGCTATGGCACCCCTAGGCTTAGGCTAGGGCACCCCTAGGCTTAGGCTATGGCTAGGGCTCCCCTGCCTAACCCTAGGGCACCCCTAGGCTTAGGCTAGGGCACCCCAAGGCTTAGGCTAAAGCTAGGGCTCAGCTAGCCTAAGGCTAGGGCACCCCTAAGCTTAGGATAGGGCACCCCTAGGGTTAGACTAGGGCACCCCAACGCTTTGGCTCTGGCACCCCTAGGCTTAGGCTAGGGCACCCTTAGGCTTAGGCTAAGGCTAAGGCTCCCCTTGCCTAACCCTAGGGCACCCCTAGGCTTAGGTTAGGGCACCCCAAGGCTTAGGCTAGGGCACCCCTAAGCTTAGGCTAGGGCACCCCTAGTCTTAGTCTAGGGCACCTCTAGGCTTAGGCTAAAGCTAGGGCCCCCTAGCCTAAGGCTAGGGCACCCCTAGGCTTAGGCTAGGGCACCCCTAGGCTTAGGCTAGGGCACCCGTAGGCTTAGGCTAGGTCACCCGTAGGCTTAGGCTAGGGCACCCCTAAACTTAGGCTAGGGCACCCCAAGGCTTAGGCTATGGCACCCCTAAGCTTAGGCTAGGGCACCCCTAGGCTTAGGCTAAGGCTAGGGCTCCCCTTGCCTAACCTTAGGGCACCCCTAGGCTTAGGCTAGGGCACACCTAGGCTTAGGCTAGGGCACCCCTAGGCTTAGGCTTAGGCTAGGGCTCCCCTTGCCTAAGACTAGAGTACCCCTAGGCTTCGGCTAGGGCACCCCTAGGCTTACTAGGGCACCCCTAGGCTTAGGCTAGGGCACCCCTAGTCTTAGGCTAGGGCACCCCTAGGCTTAGGCTATGGCTAGGGCTCCCCTAGCCTAAGGCTAGGGGACCCCTAGATTTAGGCTAGGGCACACCTAGGCTTACTAGGGCACCCCTAGTCTTAGGCTAGGGCACCCCAAGGCTTAGGCTAGGGCACCCCTAGGCTTAGGCTAAGGCTAGGGCTCCCCTAGCCTAAGACTAGGGCACACCTAGGCTTAGTCCAGGGCACCCCTAGGCTTAGGCTAGGGCACCCCTACGCTTAGGCTAGGGCACCCCTACGCTTAGGCTAAGGGTAGGGCTCCCCTACCCTAAGGTTAGGGCACCCCTAGACTTAGGCTAGGCCACCCCAAGGCTTATACTAGGACACACCTTGGCTAAGGCTAAGGCTAGGACTCCCCTAGCCTAAGGCTGGGGCACCCCTAGGCTTAGCGTAGGGCACCCATAGGCTTAGGCTAGGGCACCCCTAGGCTTAGGCTAGGACACCCCTAGGCTTAGGCGATGGCGCCCCTAGGCTTAGGCTAGGGCACCCTTAGGCTTAGGCTAAGGCTAGGGCTCCACTAGCCTAAGGCTAGGGCACCTGTAGGCTTAGGCTAGGGCACCAATAGGTTTAGGCTAGGGCACCAATAGGCTTAGGCTTAGTCTAGGGCACCCCTAAGCTTAGGCTAGGGCACCCATAGGCTTAGGCTAGGGCACCCCTAGGATTAGGCTAAGACTAGGTCTCCCCTAGCCTAAGGCTAGGGCACCCCTGGGCTTAGGCTAGGGCACCCCTATGCTTAAGCTAGGGCACCCCTAAGCTTAGGCTAGGGCACCCCTAGGCTTAGGCTAAGGCTAGGGCCCCCTAGCCTAAGGCTTGGGCACCCCTAGGATTAGGCTAGGGCACCTCTAGGCTTAGGCTAGGGCACCCCTAGGCTTAGGCTAGGTCACCCCTAGGCTTAGGCTAGGGCACCCCTAAACTTAGGCTAGGGCACCCCTAGGCTTAGGCTTAGGCTAGGGCTCCCCTTGCCTAACCCTAAGGCACCCCAAGGCTTAGGCTAGGGCACCCCTAGGCTTAGGCTAGGGCACCCCTAGGCTTAGGCTAGGGCACCCCTAGGCTTAGGCGAAGGCTAGGGCTCCCCTAGCCTAAGGCTAGGGCACCACTAGGCTTAGGTAGGCTGGCCCTAGGCTTAGGCTAGGGCCACAGTAGGCTAAGGCTAGGGCACCCCTACACTTAGGCTAGGGAACCCCTAGGCTTAGGCTAAGGCTAGGGATCCCCTAGCCTAAGACTAACGCACCCCTAGGCGTAGGCTAGGTGACCCCTAGGCTTATGCTTGGGCACCCCTAGGCTTAGGCTAAAGCTAGGGCTCCCCTAGCCTAAGGTCAGGGCACCCAAAAGCTTAGGCTAGGGCACCACTAGGCTTAGGCTAGGGCACCCCTAGGTTTAGGCTAAGGCTAGGGCTCCCCTAACCTAAGGCTAGGGCACCCCTAGGCTTAGGCTAGGGCACCCCTAGGCTTAGGTTAGGGCACCCGTAGGCTTGGGCTAGGGCACCCCTAGGCTTGGGCTAGGGCACCCCTAGGCTTAGGTTAAGGCTAGGGATCCCCGAGTCTAAGGCTAGGGCACCCTTAGGCTTAGGCTAGGGCACCAATAGGCTTAGGCTAGGGCACCCCTAGGTTTAGGCTAAGGCTAGGGCTCCCCTAACCTAAGGCTAGGGCACCCCTAGGCTTGGGCTAGGGCACCCCTAGGCTTAGGCTAGGGCAGCCCTAGGCTTAGGCTATGTCTAGGGCTCCCCTAGCCTAAGGCTATGGCACCCCTACGCTCAGTCTAGGGCATCCCTAGGCTTAGGCTACGGCACCCCTAGGCTTAGGCTAAGGCTACGGCTCCTCTAGACTCAGGCTAGTGCACCACAAGACTCAGGCTATGACACCACTAGGCTTAGGCTAGGGCAATCCTAGGCTAGACTAAGGCTAGGGCTCCCCTAGCCACAGGCTAGGGCACCCGTAGGCTCAGGCTAGGGCACCCCCTGGCTTAGGCTAGGGCACCCCTTGGCTTAGGCTAGGGCACCCCTAAGCTTAGGCTAGGGCACCCCTAGGCTTAGGCTAAGGCTAGGGCTCAGCTAGCCTAAGGCTAGGGCACCCCTAGGCTTAGGCTAGGGCACCCCTAGGCTTAGGGTAGGGCACCCCTAGGTTTATCTACGGCACCCCTAAGCTTAGTCTAAGGCTAGGGCGTCCCTAGCCTAAATTTAGGGCACCCCTAGGCTTAGGCTAGGGCACTCCTAGGCTTAGGCTAGGGCACCCCTAGGATTAGTCTAGGGCACCCCTAGTCTTAGGCTAGGGCACCCCTAGGCTTAGGCTAAGGCTAGGGCTCCACTAGCCTTAGGCTAGGGCACCACTAAGCTAAGCCTAGGGCACCCCTAGGCTTAGGCTAGGGCAGCCCTAGGCTTAGGCTATGTGTAGGGCTCCCCTAGCCTAAGGCCAGGGCACCCCTAGGCTCAGTCTTGGGTATCCCTAGGCTTAGGCTATGGCATCCCTAGGCTTAGGCTAAGGCTAGGGCTCCCCTAGCCTAAGGCGAGGGCACACGTAGGCTTAGGCTAGAGCACCCCTAGGCTTAGGCTAGGGCACCCCTAGGCTTAGGCTAAGGCTACGGCTCCTCTAGCCTCACGGTTGTGCACCACAAGACTCAGGCTATGGCACCCCTAGGCTTAGGCTAGGGCAATCCTAGGCTAGACTAAGGCTAGGGCTCCCCTAGCCTCAGGCTAGGGCACCCGTAGGCTCAGGCTAGGGCACCCCAAGGCTCAGGCTAGGGCACCCCTAGGCTTATGCTAGGGCACCCCTAGGCTTAGGCTAGGGAACCCCTAAGCTTAGGCTAGGGCACCCCTAAGCTTAGGCTAAGGCTAGGGCTCCCCTAGCCCATGGCTAGGGCACCCCTAGGCTTAGGCTAGGGCACCCCTAGGCTTAGAATCGGGCACCCCTTGGTTTAGGCTAGGGCACCCCTAGGCTTAGGTTAGGGCGCCCCTAGGCTTAGGCTAAGGCTAGGGATCCCCTTGCCTAAGGCTAGGGCACCCCTAGGCTTAGGCTAGGTAACCCCTGGCTTAGGCTAGGGTGCCCCTTGGCTTAGGCTAGGGCACCCCTAAGCTTAGGCTAGGTAACCCCTGGCTTAGGCTAGGGCACCCCTAAGCTTAGGCTAGGGCACCCCTAGGCTTATGCTAAGGCTAGGGCTCAGCTAGCCTAAGGATAGGGCACCCCTAGGCTTAGGCTAGGGCACCCCTAGGCTTAGGGTAGGGCAACCCTAGGCTTAGGCTAGGGCACATCTAGGCTTAGGCTAGGGCACCCCTAGGCTAAGGCTAGGGCACCCCTAGGCTTAGGCTAGGGCACGCCTAAGAATGTGCTAGGGCACCCCTAGGCTTAGGCTAAGGTTAGGGCTCCCCTAGCCTAAGGCTAGGGCACCCCTAGGCTTAGGCTAGGGCACCCCTAGGCTTATTCTAGGGCAACCCTAGGCTTAGGCTAGGGCACCCCTAGGCTTAGGCTAGGGCTCAACTAGGCTTAGGCTAGGGCACCCCTAGGCTTAGGCTAGGGCACCCCTAGGCGTAGGCTAAGGCTAGGGCTCCCTTTGCCTAACTCTAGGGCACCCCTAGGCTTGGGCTAGGGCACCCCTAGGCTTAGGCTACGGCACCCCTAAGCTTAGGCTAGGGCACCCCTAGTCTTAGGCTAGGGCACCCCTAGGCTTAGGCTAAGGCTAGGGCCCCCTAGCCTAAGGCTTGGGCACCCCTAGGATTAGGCTAGGGCACCTCTAGGCTTAGGCTAGGGCACCCCTAGGCTTAGGCTAGGTCACCCCTAGGCTTAGGCTAGGGCACCCCTCAACTTAGGCTAGGGCACCCCTAGGCTTAGGCTAAGGCTAGGGCTCCCCTTGCCTAACCCTAAGGCACCCCAAGGCTTAGGCTAGGGCACCCCTAGGCTTAGGCTAGGGCACCACTAGGCTTAGGCTAGGGCAACCCTAGGCTTAGGCGAAGGCTAGGGCTCCCCTAGCCTAAAGCTAGGGCACCACTAGGCTTAGGTAGGCTGGCCCTAGGCTTAGGCTAGGGCCACACTAGGCTAAGGCTAGGGCACCCCTACACTTAGGCTAGGGAAACCCTAGGCTTAGGCTAAGGCTAGGGATCCCCTAGCCTAAGGCTAACGCACCCCTAGGCGTAGGCTAGGTGACCCCTAGGCTTATGCTTGGGCACCCCTAGGCTTAGGCTAAAGCTAGGGCTCCCCTAGCCTAAGGTTAGGGCACCCTTAGGCTTAGGCTAAGGCTAGGGCTCCCCTAGCCTAAGGCTAGGGCACCCGTAGGCTTAGGCTAGGGCACCAATAGGTTTAGGCAAGGGCACCAATAGGCTTAGGCTTAGTCTAGGGCACCCCTAAGCTTAGGCTAGGGCACCCATAGGCTTAGGCTCGGGCACCCCTAGGATTAGGCTAAGACTAGGTCTCCCCTAGCCTAAGGCTAGGGCACCCCTGGGCTTAGGCTAGGGCACCCCTATGCTTAAGCTAGGGCACCCCTAAGCTTAGGCTAGGGCACCCCTAGGCTTAGGCTAAGGCTAGGGCCCCCTAGCCTAAGGCTTGGGCACCCCTAGGATTAGGCTAGGGCACCTCTAGGCTTAGGCTAGGGCACCCCTAGGCTTAGGCTAGGTCACCCCTAGGCTTAGGCTAGGGCACCCCTAAACTTAGGCTAGGGCACCCCTAGGCTTAGGCTTAGGCTAGGGCTCCCCTTGCCTAACCCAAAGGCACCCCAAGGCTTAGGCTAGGGCACCCCTAGGCTTAGGCTAGGGCACCCCTAGGCTTAGGCTAGGGCACCCCTAGGCTTAGGCGAAGGCTAGGGCTCCCCTAGCCTAAGGCTAGGGCACCACTAGGCTTAGGTAGGCTGGCCCTAGGCTTAGGCTACGGCCACAGTAGGCTAAGGCTAGGGCACCCCTACACTTAGGCTAGGGAACCCCTAGGCTTAGGCTAAGGCTAGGGATCCCCTAGCCTAAGACTAACGCACCCCTAGGCGTAGGCTAGGTGACCCCTAGGCTTATGCTTGGGCACCCCTAGGCTTAGGCTAAAGCTAGGGCTCCCCTAGCCTAAGGTCAGGGCACCCATAGGCTTAGGCTAGGGCACCACTAGGCTTAGGCTAGGGCACCCCTAGGTTTAGGCTAAGGCTAGGGCTCCCCTAACCTAAGGCTAGGGCACCCCTAGGCTTAGGCTAGGGCACCCCTAGGCTTAGGTTAGGGCACCCGTAGGCTTGGGCTAGGGCACCCCTAGGCTTGGGCTAGGGCACCCCTAGGCTTAGGTTAAGGCTAGGGATCCCCGAGTCTAAGGCTAGGGCACCCTTAGGCTTAGGCTAGGGCACCAATAGGCTTAGGCTAGGGCACCCCTAGGTTTAGGCTAAGGCTAGGGCTCCCCTAACCTAAGGCTAGGGCACCCCTAGGCTTGGGCTAGGGCACCCCTAGGCTTAGGCTAGGGCAGCCCTAGGCTTAGGCTATGTCTAGGGCTCCCCTAGCCTAAGGCTATGGCACCCCTAGGCTCAGTCTAGGGCATCCCTAGGCTTAGGCTACGGCACCCCTAGGCTTAGGCTAAGGCTACGGCTCCTCTAGACTCAGGCTAGTGCACCACAAGACTCAGGCTATGGCACCCCTAGGCTTAGGCTAGGGCAATCCTAGGCTAGACTAAGGCTAGGGCTCCCCTAGCCTCAGGCTAAAGCATCCGTAGGCTCAGGCTAGGGCACCCCCTGGCTTAGGCTAGGGCACCCCTTGGCTTAGGCTAGGGCACCCCTAAGCTTAGGCTAGGGCACCCCTAGGCTTAGGCTAAGGCTAGGGCTCAGCTAGCCTAAGGCTAGGGCACCCCTAGGCTTAGGCTAGGGCACCCCTGGGCTTAGGGTAGGGCACCCCTAGGTTTATCTACGGCACCCCTAAGCTTAGTCTAAGGCTAGGGCGTCCCTAGCCTAAATTTAAGGCACCCCTAGGCTTAGGCTAGGGCACTCCTAGGCTTAGGCTAGGGCACCCCTAGGATTAGGCTAGGGCACCCCTAGTCTTAGGCTAGGGCACCCCTAGGCTTAGGCTAAGGCTAGGGCTCCACTAGCCTTAGGCTAGGGCACCCCTAAGCTAAGCCTAGGGCACCCCTAGGCTTAGGCTAGGGCAGCCCTAGGCTTAGGCTATGTGTAGGGCTCCCCTAACCTAAGGCCAGGGCACCCCTAGGCTCAGTCTTGGGTATCCCTAGGCTTAGGCTATGGCATCCCTAGGCTTAGGCTAAGGCTAGGGCTCCCCTAGCCTAAGGCGAGGGCACACGTAGGCTTAGGCTAGAGCACCCCTAGGCTTAGGCTAGGGCACCCCTAAGCTTAGGCTAAGGCTACGGCTCCTCTAGCCTCACGGTAGTGCACCACAAGACTCAGGCTATGGCACCCCTAGGCTTAGGCTAGGGCAATCCTAGGCTAGACTAAGGCTAGGGCTCCCCTAGCCTCAGGCTAGGGCACCCGTAGGCTCAGGCTAGGGCACCCCAAGGCTCAGGCTAGGGCACCCCTAGGCTTATGCTAGGGCACCCCTAGGCTTAGGCTAGGGAACCCCTAAGCTTAGGCTAGGGCACCCCTAAGCTTAGGCTAAGGCTAGGGCTCCCCTAGCCTATGGCTAGGTCACCCCTAGGCTTAGGCTAGGGCACCCCTAGGCTTAGGATCGGGCACCCCTTGGTTTAGGCTAGGGCACCCCTAGGCTTAGGTTAGGGCGCCCCTAGGCTTAGGCTAAGGCTAGGGCTCCCCTTGCCTAAGGCTAGGGCACCCCTAGGCTTAGGCTAGGTAACCCCTGGCTTAGGCTAGGGTGCCCCTTGGCTTAGGCTAGGGCACCCCTAAGCTTAGGCTAGGTAACCCCTGGCTTAGGCTAGGGCACCCCTAAGCTTAGGCTAGGGCACCCCTAGGCTTTTGCTAAGGCTAGGGCTCAGCTAGCCTAAGGCTAGGGCACCCCTAGGCTTAGGCTAGGGCACCCCTAGGCTTAGGGTAGGGCAACCCTAGGCTTAGGCTAGGGCACATCTAGGCTTAGGCTAGGGCACCCCTAGGCTAAGGCTAGGGCACCCCTAGGCTTAGGCTAGGGCACGCCTAGGCTTGTGCTAGGGCACCCCTAGGCTTAGGCTAAGGTTAGGGCTCCCCTAGCCTAAGGCTCGGGCACCCCTAAGAATGTGCTAGGGCACCCCTAGGGTTAGGCTAAGGTTAGGGCTCCCCTAGCCTAAGGCTAGGGCACCCCTAGGCTTAGTCTAGGGCACCCCTAGGCTTATTCTAGGGCAACCCTAGGCTTAGGCTAGGGCACCCCTAGGCTTAGGCTAGGGCTCAACTAGGCTTAGGCTAGGGCACCCCTAGGCTTAGGCTAGGGCACCCCTAGGCGTAGGCTAAGGCTAGGGCTCCCTTTGCCTAACTCTAGGGCACCCCTAGGCTTGGGCTAGGGCACCCCTAGGCTTAGGCTACGGCACCCCTAAGCTTAGGCTAGGGCACCCCTAGTCTTAGGCTAGGGCACCCCTAGGCTTAGGCTAAGGCTAGGGCCCCCTAGCCTAAGGCTTGGGCACCCCTAGGATTAGGCTAGGGCACCTCTAGGCTTAGGCTAGGGCACCCCTAGGCTTAGGCTAGGTCACCCCTAGGCTTAGGCTAGGGCAACCCTCAACTTAGGCTAGGGCACCCCTAGGCTTAGGCTAAGGCTAGGGCTCCCCTTGCCTAACCCTAAGGCACCCCAAGGCTTAGGCTAGGGCACCCCTAGGCTTAGGCTAGGGCACCCCTAGGCTTAGGCTAGGGCACCCCTAGGCTTAGGCGAAGGCTAGGGCTCCCCTAGCCTAAGGCTAGGGCACCACTAGGCTTAGGTAGGCTGGCCCTAGGCTTAGGCTAGGGCCACACTAGGCTAAGGCTAGGGCACCCCTACACTTAGGCTAGGGAAACCCTAGGCTTAGGCTAAGGCTAGGGATCCCCTAGCCTAAGGCTAACGCACCCCTAGGCGTAGGCTAGGTGACCCCTAGGCTTATGCTTGGGCACCCCTAGGCTTAGGCTAAAGCTAGGGCTCCCCTAGCCTAAGGTTAGGGCACCCATAGGCTTAGGCTAGGGCACCACTAGGCTTAGGCTAGGGCACCCCTAGGTTTAGGCTAAGGCATGGGCTCCCCTAACCTAAGGCTAGGGCACCCCTAGTCTTAGGCTATGGCACCCCTAGGCTTAGGCTAGGGCACCCGTAGGCTTGGGCTAGGGCACCCCTAGGCTTGGGCTAGGGCACCCCTAGGCTTAGGTTAAGGCTAGGGATCCCCGAGTCTAAGGCTAGGGCAGCCCTTAGGCTTAGGCTAGGGCACCAATAGGCTTAGGCTAGGGCACACCTAGGTTTAGGCTAAGGCTAGGGCTCCCCTAACCTAAGGCTAGGGCACCCCTAGGCTTAGGCTAGGGCACCCCTAGGCTTAGGCTAGGGCACCCCTAGGCTTAGGTTAGGGCACCCCTAGGCTTATGCTAGGGCACCCCTAGGCTTAGGCTAGGGCACCCATAGGCTTAGGCTAGGGAACCCCTAGGTTTAGGCAAAGGCTAGGGGACCACTAGGCTTAGGCTAAGGCACCCCTAGGCTTAGGCTAAGGCACCCCTAAGTTTAGGCTAGGACACCCCTAGGCATAAGCTAAAGCTAGGGCTCCCCTAGGCTCAGGCTAGGGCACCCCTAGGCTAAGGCTACGTCACCCCTAGGCTCAGCCTAAGGCACAACTAGGCTTAGGCTAAGGCTAAGGGACCCCTAGGCTTATGCTAGGGCACCCCTAGGCTTAGGCTAGGGCACCCATAGGCTTAGGCTAAAGCTAGGGCTCCCCTAGGCTCAGGCTAGGGCACCACTAGGCTAAGGCTACGACACCCCAGGCTCAGCCTAAGGCACACCTAGGCTTAGGCTAAGGCTAAGGGACCCCTAGGCTTAGGCTAAGGCACCCCGAGGTTTAAGCTAGGGCACCCCTAGCCTTAGGCTAGGGCACCCCTAGGCTCAGGCTACGGCACCCCTAGGCTTAGGCTAGGGCAAACCTAGGCTTAGGCTAAGGCTAGGGCTACCCTAGTCTAAGGCTAGGGCACCCTTAGGCTTAGACTAGGGCACCCCTAGGCTTAGGCTAGGGCACCCCTAGGCATAGGCTAGGGCATGCCTAGGCTTAGGCTAAGGCTAGGGCTCCCCTAGCCTAAGGCTAGGGCACCCCTAGCCTTAGGCTAGGGCACCCCTAAGCTTAGGCTAGGGCACCACTAGGCTTAGGCTAGGGCACCCCTAGGCTTAGAGTAGGGCACCCCTAGACTTAGGCTAGGGCAGCCCTAGGCTTAGGCTACGGCACCTCTAAGCTTAGGTTAAGGCTAGGGCGTCCCTAGCCTATGTTTAGGGCACCCCTAGGCTTAGGCTAGGGCACTCCAAGGCTTAGGCTAGGGCACCCCTAGGATTAGGCTAGGGCACCCATAGTCTTAGGCTAGGGCACCCCTAGGCTTAGGCTAAGGCTAGGGCTCCAGAAGGCTTAGGCTAGGGCACCCCAAAGCTAAATTTAGGCCACCCCTAGGCTTAGGTTAGGGCTCCCCTAGGCTTAGGCTAGGGCACCCCAATGCTTAGGCTAGGGCAGCCCTAGGCTTAGGCTATGTGTAGGGCTCCCCTAGCCTAAGGCTAGGGCACCCCTAAGCTCAGTCTAGGGTATCTCTAGGCTTAGGTTATGGCACCCCTAGGCTTAGGCTAAGGGTAGGGCTCCCCTAGCCTAAGGCGAGGGCACACGTAGGCTTAGGCTAGGTCACCCCTAGGCTTAGGCTAGGGCACCCCAAGGCTCCGGCTAAGGTGAGGACTCCCCTAGCCTAAGGCTAGGGTACACCTAGGCTTAGGCTAGGGCACCCCTAGGCTTAGGCTAGGGCACCCCTAGGCTTAGGATAAGGCTAGGACACCCCTAGCCTAAGGATAGGACACCCCTAGGCTTAGGCTAGGGCACCCCTAGGCTTAGGTTCGGGCACCCCTAGGCTTAGGCTAGGGCACCCCTAGGCTTAAGTTAGGGCACCCCTAGGCTTAGGCTAGGGCACCCCTAGGCTTAGGCTAAGGTTAGGGCTCCCCTAGCCTAAGGCTAGGGCACCCCTAGGCTTCGGCTAGGTCACCCCATGGCTTAGGCTAGGGCACCCCTTGGCTTAGGCTAGGGCACCCCTAAGTTTAGGCTAGGGCACCCCTAGGCTTAGGCTAAGGCTAGGGCTCAGCTAGCCTAAGGCTAGGGCACCCCTAGGCTTAGGCTAGGGCACCCCTAGGCTTAGGGTAGGGCACCCCTAGGCTTAGGCTAGGGCACATCTAGGCTTAGGCTAGGGAACCCCTAGGATTAGGCTAGGGCACCCATAGGCTTAGGCTAGGGCACCCCTAGGCTTGTGCTAGGGCACCCCTAGGTTTAGGCTAAGGTTAGGGCTCCCATAGCCTACGGCAAGGCCACCCCTAGGCTTAGGCTAGGGCACCCCTAGGCTTAGTATAGGGCACCATTAGGCTTAGGCTAGGGCACCCCTAGGCTTAGTATAGGGCACCATTAGGCTTAGGCTAGGGCACCCCTAGGCTTAGGCTAGGGAACCCCTAGACTTATTCTAGGGCACCCCTAGGCTTAGGCTAGGGCACCCCTAGGCTTAGGCTAGGGCACCCCTAGGCTTAGGCTAGGGCACCCCTAGGCTTAGGCTAGGGCACCCCTAGGCTTAGGCTAAGGCTAGGGCTCCCCTTGCCTAACTCTAGGGCACCCCTAGGCTTAGGCTAGGGCACCCCTAGGCTTAGGCTACGGCACTCCTAAGCTTAGGCTAGGGCACCCCTAGTCTTAGGCTAGGGCACCCCTAGGCTTAGGCTAAGGCTAGGGCCCCTTAGCCTAAGTCTTGGGCACCCCTAGGCTTAGGCTAGGGCACCCCTAGGCTTAGGCTAGGGCACCCCTAAACTTAGGCTAGGGCACCCCTAGGCTTAGGCTAAGGCTAGGGCTCCCCTTGCCTAACCCTAGGGCACCCCAAGGCTTAGGCTAGGGCACCCCTAAGCTTCGGTTCGGGCACCCCTAGGCTTAGGCTAGGGCACCCCTAGGCTTAGGCTAGGGCACCCCTAGGCTTACGCAAGGGCACCCCTAAGCTTAGGCTAGGGCACCCCTAGTCTTAGGCTCGGGCACCCCTAGTTTTAGGCTAGGGCACCCCTAGGCTTAGGCTAAGGCTAAGGACCCCTAGCCTAAGGCTTGGGTACCCCTAGGCTTAGGCTAGGGCACCCCTAGGCTTAGGCTAGGGCACCCCTATGCTTAGGCTAGGGCACCCCTAAACTTAGGCTAGGGCACCCCTAGGCTTAGGCTAGGGCACCCCTAGGCTTACGCAAGGGCACCCCTAAGCTTAGGCTAGGGCACCCCTAGTTTTAGGCTAGGGCACCCCTAGGCTTAGGCTAAGGCTAAGGACCCCTAGCCTAAGGTTTGGGCACCCCTAGGCTTAGGCTAGGGCACCCCTAGGCTTAGGCTAGGGCACCCCTAGGCTTAGGCTAGGGCACCCCTAAACTTAGACTAGGGCACACCTAGGCTTAGGCTAAGGCTAGGGCTCCCCTTGCCTAACCCTAGGGCACCCCTCGGCTTAGGCTAGGGCACCCCTAGAATTAAGTTAGGGCACCCCTAAGCTTAGGCTAGGGCACCCCTAGTCTTAGGCTAGGGCACCCCTAGGCTTAGGCGAAGGCTAGGGCTCCCCTAGCCTAAGGCTAGGGCACCACTAGGCTTAGGCTAGGGCACACCTAGGCGTAGGCTAGGGCACCCCTAGGCTTAGGCTAGGGCACCCCTAGGCTTAGGCTAGGGCACCCCTAGACTTAGGCGAAGGCTAGGGCTCAGCTAGCCTAAGGCTAAGGCACCCCTAAACTTAGGCTAGGGCAACCCTAGGCTTAGACTAAGGCTAGGGGACCCCTAGGCTTAGTCTAAGGCACCCCTAGGCTTAGGCTAGGGCACCCCTAGGTTAAGGCTAGTGCACCCCTACACTTAGGCTAGGGAACCCCTAGGCTTAGGCTAAGGCTAGGGATCCCCTAGGCTAAGGCTAAGGCACCCCTAGGCGTAGGCTAGGTGACCCCTAGGCTTATGCTAGGGCACCCCTAGGCTTAGGCTAAAGCTAGGGGTCCCCTAGCCTAAGGTTAGGGCACCCATTGGCTTAGGCTAGGGCACACCTAGGCTTAGGCTAGGGCACCCCTAGGTTTAGGCTAAGGCTAGGGCTCCCCTAGGCTTGGGCTAGGGCACCCCTAGGCTTAGGCTAGGGCACACCTAGGCTTAGGTTAAGGCTAGGGCCCCCTAGCTAAGGCTAGGGCACCCCTAGGCTTAGGCTAGGGCACCCCTACACTTAGGCTAGGGCACCCCTAGGCTTAGGATAGGGCACCCCTAAACTTAGGCTAGGGCACCCCTAGGCTTAGGCTAAGGCTAGGGCTCCCCTTGCCTAACCCTATGGCACCCCTTGGCTCAGGCTAGGGCACCCCTTGGCTTAGGCTAAGGCTAGGGCTCCCCTAGCCTAAGGCTAGGGCACCACTAGGCTTAGGCTAGGGCACCCCTAGGCGTAGGCTAGGGCACCCCTAAGCTTAGGCTAGGGCACCCCTAGGCTTAGGCTAGGGCACCCCAAGGCTTCGGCTAAGGCGAGGACTCCCCTAGCCTAAGGTTAGGACACCCCTAGGCTTTGGCTAGGGCACCCCTAGGCTTAGGGTCGGGCACCCCTAGGCTTAGGCTAGGGCACCCCTAGGCTTAGGCTAGGGCACCCCTAGGCTTACGCTAGGGCACCCCTAAACTTAGGCTAGGGCACCCCTAGTCTTAGGCTAGGGCACCCCTAGGCTTAGGCTAAGGCTAGGGCTCCCCTAGCCTAAGGCTAGGGCACCCCTAGGCTTAGGCTAGGGCACCCCTTGGCTTAGGATAGGGCACCCCAAGGCTTAGGCTAGGGCACCCCTAGGCTTAGTCTAAGGCTAGGGCTCAGCTAGCCTAAGGCTAGGGCACCCCTAGGCTTAGGCTAGGGCACCCCGAGGCTTAGGGTAGGGCACTCCTAGGCTTAGGTTAGGGCACATCTAGGCTTAGGCTAGGGCACCCCTAGGCTTAGGCTAGGGCACCCCAAGGCTTAGGCTATGGCACCCCTAGGCTTAGGCTAGGGCACCCCTAGGCTTAGGCTATGGCTAGGGCTCCCCTGCCTAACCCTAGGGCACCCCTAGGCTTAGGCTAGGGCACCCCTAGGCTTAGGCTAAAGCTAGGGCTCATCTAGCCTAAGGCTAGGGCACCCCTAAGCTTAGGATAGGGCACCCCTAGGCTTAGATTAGGGCACCCCAAGGCTTTGGCTCTGGCACCCCTAGGCTTAGGCTAGGGCACCCCTAGGCTTAGGCTAAGGCTAAGGCTCCCCTTGCCTAACCCTAGGGCACCCCTAGGCTTAGGTTAGGGCACCCCAAGGCTTAGGCTAGGGCACCCCTAAGCTTAGGCTAGGGCACCCCTAGTCTTAGGCTAGGGCACCTCTAGGCTTAGGCTAAAGCTAGGGCCCCCTAGCCTAAGGCTAGGGCACCCCTAGGCTTAGGCTAGGGCACCCCAGGGCTTAGGCTAGGGCACCCGTAGGCTTAGGCTAGGTCACCCGTAGGCTTAGGCTAGGGCACCCCTAAACTTAGGCTAGGGCACCCCAAGGCTTAGGCTATGGCACCCCTAAGCTTAGGCTAGGGCACCCCTAGGCTTAGGCTAAGGCTAGGGCTCCCCTTGCCTAACCTTAGGGCACCCCTAGGCTTAGGCTAGGGCACCCCTACGCTTAGGCTAAGGCTAGGGCTCCCCAACCTAAGGCTAGGGCACCCCTAGGCTTAGGCTAGGACACCCCAAGGCTTAGGCTAGGGCACCCCTAGGCTTAGGCTAGGGCACCCCTAGGCTTAGGCTTAGGCTAGGGCTCCCCTTGCCTAAGACTAGGGTACCCCTAGGCTTCGGCTAGGGCACCCCTAGGCTTACTAGGGCACCCCTAGGCTTAGGCTAGGGCACCCGTAAGCTTATGCTAGGGCACCCCTACTCTTAGGCTAAGGCTAGGGTTCCCCAAGCCTAAGGCTAGGGCACCCCTAGGCTTAGGCTAGGGCACCCCTAGTCTTAGGCTAGGGCACCCCTAGGATAAGGCTAAGGCTAGGGCTCCCCTATCCTAAGGCTAGGGCACCCCTAGTCTTAGTCTAGGGCACCCCTAGGCTTAGGCTAGGGCACCCCTAAGCTTAGGTTAGGGCACCCGTAGGCTTTGGCTAGGGCACCCCTAAGCTTAGGCTAGGGCACCCGTAGGGTTAGGCTAGGGCACCCCTACGCTTAGGTTAGGGCACCCCTAGGCGTAGGCTAGGGCACCCCTAGGCTTAGGCTAGGGCACCCCTAGGCTTAGGCTAAGGCACCCCAAGGCTTAGGCTAAGGCTAGGGCTCCCCTAGCCTAAGGCTAGTGCACCAATAGGCTTAGGCTTAGACTAGGGCACCCCTAAGCTTAGGCTAGGGCACCCCTAGGCTTAGGCTAGGACACCCCTAGGCTTAGGCTATGGCACCCCAAGGCTTAGGCTAAGGCTAGGGCTCCCCTAGCCTAAGGCTAGGGCACCCCTAGGCTTAGGCTAGGGGACCCATAGGCTTAGGCTAGGGCACCCCTAGGATTAGGCTAAGACTAGGGCTCCCCTAGGTTAAGGCTAGGGAACCCCTGGGCTTCGGCTTCGGCACCCCTAGGCTTAAGCTAGGGCCCCCTATGCTTAGGCTAGGGCACCCGTAGGCTTAGGCTAGGGCACCCCTAAGCTTAAGCTAGGGCAGCCCTAGGCTTAGGCTAGGACACCCCTAGGCTTAGACTAAGGCTAGGGCTCCCCTAGCCTAAGACTAGGGCACCCCTAGCCTTAGGCCAGGGCACCCTTGGCTTAGGATAGGGCACCCCTAGGCTTAGGCTTGGGCACCCCTAGGCTTAGGCTTTGGCACCCCTACGCTTAGGCTAGGGCACCCCTAGGCTTAGGCTAGGGCACCCCTACGCTTAGGCAAGGGCACCCCTAGGCTTAGGCTATGGCTAGGGCTCCCCTAGCCTAAGGCTAGGGGACCCCTAGATTTAGGCTAGGGCACACCTAGGCTTACTAGGGCACCCCTAGTCTTAGGCTAGGGCACCCCAAGGCTTAGGCTAGGGCACCCCTAGGCTTAGGCTAAGGCTAGGGCTCCCCTAGCCTAAGACTAGGGCACACCTAGGCTTAGTCCAGGGCACCCCTAGGCTTAGGCTAGGGCACCCCTACGCTTAGGCTAGGGCACCCAAACGCTTAGGCTAAGGGTAGGGCTCCCCTACCCTAAGGCTAGGGCACCCCTAGACTTAGGCTAGGCCACCCCAAGGCTTATACTAGGACACACCTTGGCTAAGGCTAAGGCTAGGACTCCCCTAGCCTAAGGCTGGGGCACCCCTAGGCTTAGGGTAGGGCACCCCTAGGCTTAGGCTAGGGCACCCCTAGGCTTAGGCTAGGACACCCCTAGGCTTAGGCGATGGCGCCCCTAGGCTTAGGCTAGGGCACCAATAGGTTTAGGCTAGGGCACCAATAGGCTTAGGCTTAGTCTAGGGCACCCCTAAGCTTAGGCTAGGGCACCCATAGGCTTAGGCTAGGGCACCCCTAGGATTAGGCTAATACTAGGTCTCCCCTAGCCTAAGGCTAGGGCACCCCTGGGCTTAGGCTAGGGCACCCCTATGCTTAAGCTAGGGCACCCCTAAGCTTAGGCTAGGGCACCCCTAGGCTTAGGCTAGGGCACCCCTAAGCTTAGGCTAGGGCACTCCTAGGCTTAGGCTAGGGCACCACTAGGCTTAGGCTAGGGCACCCCTAGGCTTAGGCTTGGGCACACCTAGGCTTAGGCTAAGGCTAGGGCTCCCCTAGCCTAGGACTATGGCACCCCTAGCCTTAGGCCAGGGCACCCCTAAGCTTAGGCTAGGGCACCCCTAGGCTTAGGCTAAGGCTAGGGCTCCCATAGCCTAAGGCTAGGGCACCCCTAGGCTTAGGCTTGGGCACCCCTAGACTTAGGCTTGGGCACCCCTAGGCTTAGGCTAGGGCACCCCTACGCTTAGCCTAAGGCTAGGGCTCCCCTAGCCTAAGACTAGGGCACCCCTAGGCTTAGTGCAGGGCACCCCTAGGCTTAGGCTAGGGCACCCCTAGGCTTAGGCTAGGGCACCCCTAGGCTTAGGCTAGGGCACCCCTAGGCTTAGGCTAGGGCACCCCTAGCCTTAGGCTAAGGCATGGGCTCCCTTAGGCTACGACTAGGGCACCCCTAAGCTTAGGCTAGGGCACCACTAGGCTTAGGCTAGGGCTCCACTAGGCTTAGGCTTAGGCTAGGGCTCCCCGAGCCTAAGGATAGGGCACCCTTAGGCTTAGGCTTCGGCACCCCTAGGCTTAGGCTATGGCACCCCTAGGCTTAGGCTAAGGCACCCCTAGGCTTAGGCTAGGGCACCCCTAGGCTTAAGTTAGGGCACCCCTAAGCTTAGGCTAGGGCACCCCTAGTCTTAGGCTAGGGCACCCCTAGGCTTAGGCGAAGGCTAGGGCTCCCCTAGCCTAAGGCTAGGGCACCACTAGGCTTAGGCTATGGCACACCTAGGCGTAGGCTAGGGCACCCCTAGGCTTAGGCTAGGGCACCCCTAGGCTTAGGCTAGGGCACCCCTAGACTTAGGCGAAGGCTAGGGCTCAGCTAGCCTAAGGCTAAGGCACCCCTAAACTTAGGCTAGGGCAACCCTAGGCTTAGACTAAGGCTAGGGGACCCCTAGGCTTAGTCTAAGGCACCCCTAGGCTTAGGCTAGGGCACCCCTAGGCTAAGGCTAGTGCACCCCTACACTTAGGCTAGGGAACCCCTAGGCTTAGGCTAAGGGTAGGGATCCCCTAGGCTAAGGCTAAGGCACCCCTAGGCGTAGGCTAGGTGACCCCTAGGCTTATGCTAGGGCACCCCTAGGCTTAGGCTAAAGCTAGGGGTCCCCTAGCCTAAGGTTAGGGCACCCATTGGCTTAGGCTAGGGCACACCTAGGCTTAGGCTAGGGCACCCCTAGGTTTAGGCTAAGGCTAGGGCTCCCCTAGGCTTGGGCTAGGGCACCCCTAGGCTTAGGCTAGGGCACACCTAGGCTTAGGCTAAGGCTAGGGCCCCCTAGCTAAGGCTAGGGCACCCCTAGGCTTAGGCTAGGGCACCCCTACACTTAGGCTAGGGCACCCCTAGGCTTAGGATAGGGCACCCCTAAACTTAGGCTAGGGCACCCCTAGGCTTAGGCTAAGGCTAGGGCTCCCCTTGCCTAACCCTATGGCACCCCTTGGCTCAGGCTAGGGCACCCCTTGGCTTAGGCTAAGGCTAGGGCTCCCCTAGCCTAAGGCTAGGGCACCACTAGGCTTAGGCTAGGGCACCCCTAGGCGTAGGCTAGGGCACCCCTAAGCTTAGGCTAGGGCACCCCTAGGCTTAGGCTAGGGCACCCCAAGGCTTCGGCTAAGGCGAGGACTCCCCTAGCCTAAGGTTAGGACACCCCTAGGCTATGGCTAGGGCACCCCTAGGCTTAGGGTCGGGCACCCCTAGGCTTAGGCTAGGGCACCCCTAGGCTTAGGCTAGGGCACCCCTAGGCTTACGCTAGGGCACCCCTAAACTTAGGCTAGGGCACCCCTAGTCTTAGGCTAGGGCACCCCTAGGCTTAGGCTAAGGCTAGGGCTCCCCTAGCCTAAGGCTAGGGCACCCCTAGGCTTAGGCTAGGGCACCCCTTGGCTTAGGATAGGGCACCCCAAGGCTTAGGCTAGGGCACCCCTAGGCTTAGTCTAAGGCTAGGGCTCAGCTAGCCTAAGGCTAGGGCACCCCTAGGCTTAGGCTAGGGCACCCCGAGGCTTAGGGTAGGGCACTCCTAGGCTTAGGTTAGGGCACATCTAGGCTTAGGCTAGGGCACACCTAGGCTTAGGCTAGGGCACCCCAAGGCTTAGGCTATGGCACCCCTAGGCTTAGGCTAGGGCACCCCTAGGCTTAGGCTATGGCTAGGGCTCCCCTGCCTAACCCTAGGGCACCCCTAGGCTTAGGCTAGGGCACCCCTAGGCTTAGGCTAAAGCTAGGGCTCATCTAGCCTAAGGCTAGGGCACCCCTAAGCTTAGGATAGGGCACCCCTAGCCTTAGATTAGGGCACCCCAAGGCTTTGGCTCTGGCACCCCTAGGCTTAGGCTAGGGCACCCCTAGGCTTAGGCTAAGGCTAAGGCTCCCCTTGCCTAACCCTAGGGCACCCCTAGGCTTAGGTTAGGGCACCCCAAGGCTTAGGCTAGGGCACCCCTAAGCTTAGGCTAGGGCACCCCTAGTCTTAGGCTAGGGCACCTCTAGGCTTAGGCTAAAGCTAGGGCCCCCTAGCCTAAGGCTAGGGCACCCCTAGGCTTAGGCTAGGGCACCCCTAGGCTTAGGCTAGGGCACCCGTAGGCTTAGGCTAGGTCACCCGTAGGCTTAGGCTAGGGCACCCCTAAACTTAGGCTAGGGCACCCCAAGGCTTAGGCTATGGCACCCCTAAGCTTAGGCTAGGGCACCCCTAGGCTTAGGCTAAGGCTAGGGCTCCCCTTGCCTAACCTTAGGGCACCCCTAGGCTTAGGCTAGGGCACCCCTACGCTTAGGCTAAGGCTAGGGCTCCCCTAGCCTAAGGCTAGGGCACCCCTAGGCTTAGGCTAGGGCACCCCAAGGCTTAGGCTAGGGCACCCCTAGGCTTAGGCTAGGGCACCCCTAGGCTTAGGCTTAGGCTAGGGCTCCCCTTGCCTAAGAATAGGGTACCCCTAGGCTTCGGCTAGGGCACCCCTAGGCTTACTAGGGCACCCCTAGGCTTAGGCTAGGGCACCCGTAGGCTTATGCTAGGGCACCCCTACTCTTAGGCTATGGCTAGGGTTCCCCAAGCCTAAGGCTAGGGCACCCCTAGGCTTAGGCTAGGGCACCCCTAGTCTTAGGCTAGGGCACCCCTAGGATTAGGCTAAGGCTAGGGCTCCCCTATCCTAAGGCTAGGGCACCCCTAGTCTTAGTCTAAGGCACCCCTAGGCTTAGGCTAGGGCACCCCTAAGCTTAGGTTAGGGCACCCGTAGGCTTTGGCTAGGGCACCCCTAAGCTTAGGCTAGGGCACCCGTAGGGTTAGGCTAGGGCACCCCTACGCTTAGGCTAGGGCACCCCTAGGCGTAGGCTAGGGCACTCCTAGGCTTAGGCTAGGGCACCCGTAGGCTTAGGCTAAGGCACCCCAAGGCTTAGGCTAAGGCTAGGGCTCCCCTAGCCTAAGGCTAGTGCACCAATAGGCTTAGGCTTAGACTAGGGCACCCCTAAGCTTAGGCTAGGGCACCCCTAGGCTTAGGCTAGGACACCCCTAGGCTTAGGCTATGGCACCCCAAGGCTTAGGCTAAGGCTAGGGCTCCCCTAGCCAAAGGCTAGGGCACCCCTAGGCTTAGGCTAGGGGACCCATAGGCTTAGGCTAGGGCACCCCTAGGATTAGGCTAAGACTAGGGCTCCCCTAGGTTAAGGCTAGGGAACCCCTGGGCTTCGGCTTCGGCACCCCTAGGCTTAAGCTAGGGCCCCCTATGCTTAGGCTAGGGCACCCGTAGGCTTAGGCTAGGGCACCCCTAAGCTTAAGCTAGGGCAGCCCTAGGCTTAGGCTAGGACACCCTTAGGCTTAGACTAAGGCTAGGGCTCCCCTAGCCTAAGACTAGGGCACCCCTAGCCTTAGGCCAGGGCACCCCTAGGCTTAGGATAGGGCACCCCTAGGCTTAGGCTTGGGCACCCCTAGGCTTAGGCTTGGGCACCCCTACGCTTAGGCTAGGGCACCCCTAGGCTTAGGCTAGGGCACCACTACGCTTAGGCAAGGGCACCCCTAGGCTTAGGCTATGGCTAGGGCTCCCCTAGCCTAAGGCTAGGGGACCCCTAGATTTAGGCTAGGGCACACCTAGGCTTACTAGGGCACCCCTAGTCTTAGGCTAGGGCACCCCAAGGCTTAGGCTAGGGCACCCCTAGGCTTAGGCTAAGGCTAGGGTTCCCCTAGCCTAAGACTAGGGCACACCTAGGCTTAGTCCAGGGCACCCCTAGGCTTAGGCTAGGGCACCCCTACGCTTAGGCTAGGGCACCCAAACGCTTAGGCTAAGGGTTCGGCTCCCCTACCCTAAGGCTAGGGCACCCCTAGACTTAGGCTAGGCCACCCCAAGGCTTATACTAGGACACACCTTGGCTAAGGCTAAGGCTAGGACTCCCCTAGCCTAAGGCTGGGGCACCCCTAGGCTTAGGGTAGGGCACCCCTAGGCTTAGGCGAGGGCACCCCTAGGCTTAGGCTAGGACACCCCTAGGCTTAGGCGATGGCGCCCCTAGGCTTAGGCTAGGGCACCAATAGGTTTAGGCTAGGGCACCAATAGGCTTAGGCTTAGTCTAGGGCACCCCTAAGCTTAGGCTAGGGCACCCATAGGCTTAGGCTAGGGCACCCCTAGGATTAGGCTAATACTAGGTCTCCCCTAGCCTAAGGCTAGGGCACCCCTGGGCTTAGGCTAGGGCACCCCTATGCTTAAGCTAGGGCACCCCTAAGCTTAGGCTAGGGCACCCCTAGGCTTAGGCTAGGGCACCCCTAAGCTTAGGCTAGGGCACTCCTAGGCTTAGGCTAGGGCACCCCTAGGCTTAGGCTAGGGCACCCCTAGGCTTAGGCTTGGGCACACCTAGGCTTAGGCTAAGGCTAGGGCTCCCCTAGCCTAGGACTATGGCACCCCTAGCCTTAGGCCAGGGCACCCCTAAGCTTAGGCTAGGGCACCCCTAGGCTTAGGCTAAGGCTAGGGCTCCCATAGCCTAAGGCTAGGGCACCCCTAGGCTTAGGCTTGGGCACCCCTAGACTTAGGCTTGGGCACCCCTAGGCTTAGGCTAGGGCACCCCTACGCTTAGCCTAAGGCTAGGGCTCCCCTAGCCTAAGACTAGGGCTCCCCTAGCCTAAGACTAGGGCACCCCTAGGCTTAGTGCAGGGCACCCCTAGGCTTAGGCTAGGGCACCCCTAGGCTTAGGCTAGGGCACCCCTAGGCTTAGGCTAGGGCACCCCTAGGCTTAGGCTAGGGCACCCCTAGGCTTAGGCTAAGGCATGGGCTCCCTTAGGCTACGACTAGGGCACCCCTAAGCTTAGGCTAGGGCACCACTAGGCTTAGGCTAGGGCTCCACTAGGCTTAGGCTTAGGCTAGGGCTCCCCGAGCCTAAGGATAGGGCACCCTTAGGCTTAGGCTTCGGCACCCCTAGGCTTAGGCTATGGCACCCCTAGGCTTAGGCTAAGGCACCCCTAGGCTTAGGCTAGGGCACCCCTAGGCTTAGGCTCGGGCACCCCTAGGCTTAGGTTAAGACTAGGGCTCCCCTACCCTATGGCTAGGGCACCCGTAGGCTTAGGCGAGGGCACCCCTAGGCTTAGGTGAGGGCACCCCTAGGCTTAGGCTAGGGCACCCCTAGGCTTAGGCTAAGGCTAGGGCTCCCTTAGGCTACGGCTAGGGCACCCCTAGGCTTAGGCTAGGGCACCACTAGGCTTAGGCTAGGGCTCCACTAGGCTTAGGCTTAGGCTAGGGCTCCCCGAGCCTAAGGCTAGGGCACCCTTAGGCTTAGGCTTGGGCACCCCTAGGCTTAGGCTATGGCACCCCTAGGCTTAGGCTAGGGCACCCCTAGGCTTAGGCTAAGGCTAGGGCTCCCCTAGCCTAAGGCTAGGGCACCCCTAGGCTTAGGTTAGGGCACCCCTAGGCTTAAGCTAGGGCACCCCGATGCTTAGGCGAGGGCACCCCTAGGCTTAGGCTAAGGCTAGGGCTACCCTAGCCTAAGGCAAGGGCACCCCTAGCCTAAGGCTAGGGCACCCCTAGGCTTAGGCTAGGTCACCACTAGGCTTAGGCTAGGGCACCCCTAGGCTTAGGCTAAGGCTAGGGCTACCCTAGCCTAAGGCTAAGGCACCCCTAGCCTAAGGCTAGGGCACCCCTAGGCTTAGGCTAGGGCACCCCTAAGCTTAGGTTAGGGCACCCCTAGGCTTAGGCTAAGGCTTGGGCTCCCCTAGCCCAAGGCTAGGGTACCCCTAGGCTTAGACTAGGGCACCCCTAGGCTTAGGTTAAGGCTAGGGCTCCCATAGCCTAAGGCTAGGGCACCCCTAGGCTTAGGCTAGGGCACCCCTAGGCTTAGGCTAGGGCACCCCTAGTCTTAGGCTGGGGCACCCCTAGGATTAGGCTAAGGCTAGGGCACCCCTAGGCTTAGGCTAGGGAACCCCTAGGCTTAGGCTAGGGCACACCCAAGCTTAGGTTAGGGCACCCGTAGACTTAGGCTAGGGCACCCCTAAGCTTAGGCTAGGGCACCCCTAGGCTTAGGCTAGGGCACCCCTATTCTTAGGCTAGGGCACCCCTAGGCTTAGGCTAAGGCTAGGGCTCCCCTAGCCTAAGGCTAGGGCACCCCTAGCCTAAGGCTAGGGCACCCCTAGGCTTAGGCTAGGGCACCAATAGGTTTAGGCTAGGGCACCAATAGGCTTAGGCTTAGACTACGGCACCCCTAAGCTTAGGCTAGGGCACCCCTAGGCTTAGGCTAGGGCACTCCTAGGCTTAGGCTATGGCACCCCAAGGCTTAGGCTAAAGCTAGGGCTCCCCTAGCCTAAGGCTAGGGCACCCCTAGGCTTAGGGTAGTGCACCCCTAGGCTTAGGCTAGGGCACCCCTAGGATTAGGCTAAGACTAGGGCTCCCCTAGCCTAAGGCTAGGGAACCCCTGGGCTTAGGCTTGGGCACCCCTAGGCTTAAGCTAGGGCACCCCTAAGCTTAGGCTAGGGAACCCCTAGGCTTAGGTTAGGGCACCCCTAAGCTTAGGCTAGGGCACCCCTAGGCTTAGGCTAGGGCACCCCTAGGCTTAGGTTAAGGCTAGGGCTCCCCTAGCCTAAGACTAGGGTACCCCTATCCTTAGGCCAGGGCACCCCTAGGCTTAGGCTAGGGCACCCCTAGGCTTAGGCTTGGGCACCCGTAGGCTTAGGCTTGGGCACCCCTAGGATTAGGCTAGGGCACCCCTACGCTTAGCCTAAGGCTAGGGTCCCCTAGCCTAAGACTAGGGCACCCCTAGGCTTAGTCCAGGGCACCCCTAGGCATAGGCTAGGGCCCCCATTGGCTTAGGCTAGTGCACCCCTAGGCTTAGGCTAGGGCACCCCTAGGCTTAAACTAAGGCTAGGGATCCCCTAGCCTAAGGTTAGTGCACCCCTAGGCTCAGGCTAGCGTACAACAAGGCTTAGGCTACGGCTAGGGCTCCCCTAGCCTAAGGCCAGAGCACCACTAGGCTTAGGCTAGGGCACCCCTAGACTTAGGCTAGGCCACCCCTAGGCTTAAGCTAAAGCTAAGGCTCCCCTAGCCTAAGGCTACGCACCCCTAGGCTTAGGTTAGGGCACACCTAGGCTTAGACTAGGGCACCCCTAGGCTTAAGCTAGGGCACCCCTAGGCTTAGGCTAGGGCACCCCTAAGCTTAGGCTAAGGCTAGGGCTACCCTAGCCTAAGGCTAAGGCACCCCTAGCCTAAGGCTAGGGCACCCCTAGGCTTAGACTAGGGCACCCCTAGGCTTAGACTAAGGCTAGGTCTCCCCTAGCCCAAGGCTAGGGTACCCCTAGGCTTAGACTAGGGCACCCCTAGGCTTAGGCAAAGGCTAGGACTCCCATAGCCTAAGGCTAGGGCACCCCTAGGCTTAGGCTAGGGCACCCCTAGTCTTAGGCTGGGGCACCCCTAGGATTAGGCTAAGGCTAGGGCACCCCTAGGCTTAGGCTAGGGCACCCCCAAGCTTAGGTTAGGGCACCCCTAGGCTTAGGCTAGGGCACCCCTATTCTTAGGCTAGGGCACCCCTAGGCTTAGGCTAGGGCACCCCTAGGCTTAGGCTAGGGCACTCCTAGGCTTAGGCTAGGGCACCCCTAGGCTTAGGCTAAGGCCAGGGCTCCCGTTGCCTAAGGCTAGGGTAACCCTAGGATTAGGCTATGGTACCCCTAGGCTTACTAGGGCACCCCTAGGCTTAGGCTAGGGCACCCCTAGGCTTAGGCTAGGGCACCCCTAAGCTTAGGCTAAGGCTTGGGCTCCCCTAGCCTAAGACTAGGGCTCCCCTAGGCTTAGTCCAGGGCACCCCTAGGCTTAGGCTAAGGCAACCATAGGCTTAGGCTAGGGCACCCCTAGGCTTAGGCTAAGGCTAGGGCTCCCCTACCCTAAGGCTAGGGCACCCCAAGACATAGGCTAGTCCACCCCTAGGCTTATACTAGGACACCCCTTGGTTTAGGCTAAGGCTAAGGCTCCCATAGCCTAAGGCTAGGGCACCCCTAGGCTTAGGCTACGGCACCCCTAGGCTTAGGCTAGGGCACACCGAGGCTTAGGCTAGGGCACCCCTAGGCTTAGGCTAAGGCTAGGGCTACCCTAGCCTAAGGCTAAGGCACCCCTAGCCTAAGGCTGGGGCACCCCTAGGCTTAGGCTAGGGCACCCCTAGGCTTAGGCTAGGGCACCCCTAGGCTTAGACTAGGGCACCCCTAGGCTTAGGCTAAGGCTAGGTCTCCCATAGCCTAAGGCTAGGGCCCCCCTAGGCTCAGGCTAGGGTACCACAAGGCTTAGGCTAAGGCTAGGTCTCCCCTAGCCTAAGGCCAGAGCACCCCTAGGCTTAGGCTAGGGCACACCTAGACTTAGGCTAGGCCACCCCTAGGCTTAAGCTAAGGCTAGGGCTCCCCTAGGCTAAGCATAGGGCACCCCTAGGCTTAGGTTAGGGCACCCCTAGGCTTAGACTAGGGCACTCCTAGGCTTAAGCTAGGGCACCCCTAGGCTTAGGCAAGGGCACCCCTAGGCTTAGGCTAAGGCTAGGGCTACCCTAGCCTAAGGCTAAGGCACCCCTAGCCTAAGGCTGGGGCACCCCTAGGCTTAGGCTAGGGCACCACTAGGCTTAGGCTAGGGCACCCCTAGCCTTAGACTAGGGCACCCCTAGGCTTAGGCTAAGGCTAGGTCTCCCATACCCTAAGGCTAGGGCACCCCTAGGCTCAGGCTAGGGTACCACAAGGCTTAGGCTAAGGCTAGGGCTCCCCTAGCCTAAGGCCAGAGCACCCCTAGGCTTAGGCTAGGGCACCCCTAGGCTTAGGCTAGGGCACCCCTAAACTTTGGCTAGGGCACCCCTATGCTTAGGCTAAGGCTAGGGCTCCCCTAGCCCAAGGCTAGGGTACCCCTAGGCTTAGACTAGGGCACCCCTAGGCTTAGGCAAAGCCTAGGGCTCGCATAGCCTAAGGCTAGGGCACCCCTAGGCTTAGGCTAGGGCACCCCAAGCTTAGGCTAAGGCTAGGGCTCCCCTAGCCTAAGGCTAGGGCACCCCTAGGCTTAGGCTAGGGCACCCCTAGTCTTAGACTGGGGCTACCCTAGGATTAGGCTAAGGCTAGGGCACCCCTAGGCTTAGGCTAGGGCACCCCCAAGCTTAGGTTAGGGCACCCGTAGACTTAGGCTAGGGCACCCCTAACCATAGGCTAGGGCACCCCTAGGCTTAGGCTAGGGCACCCCTATTCTTAGGCTAGGGCACCCATAGGCTTAGGCTAGTGCAACCATAGGCTTAGGCTAGGGCACCCCTGGCTTAGGCTAAGGCCAGGGCTCCCGTTGCCTAAGGCTAGGGTACCACTAGGATTAGGCTAGGGCACCCCTAGGCTTACTAGGGCACCCCTAGGCTTAGGCTAGGGCACCCCTACGCTTAGGCTAGGGCACCCCTAAGCTTAGGCTAAGGCTTGGGCTCCCCTAGCCTAAGATTAGGGCTCCCCTAGGCTTAGTCCAGGGCACCCCTAGGCTTAGGCTAAGGCAACCATAGGCTTAGGCTAGGGCACCCCTAGGCTTAGGCTAAGGCTAGGGCTCCCTTACCCTAAGGCTAGGGCACCCCTAGACTTAGGCTAGGCCACCCCTAGGCTTATACTAGGACACCCCTTGGCTTAGGCTAAGGCTAGGGCTCCCATAGCCTAAGGCTAGGGCACCACTAGGCTTAGGCTAGGGCACCTCTAGGCTTAGGCTAGGGCACACCTAGGCTTAGGCTAGGGCACACCTAGGCTTAGGCTAAGGCTAGGGCTCCCCTAGCCTAAGACTAGGGCACCCCTAGCCTTAGGCCAGGGCACCCCTAGGCTTAGGCTAGGGCACCCCTAGGCTTAGGCTAAGGCTAGGGCTCCCATAGCCTAAGGCTAGGGCACCCCTAGGCTTAGGCTTGGGCACCCCTAGGCTTAGGTTTGGGCACCCCTAGGCTTAGGCTAGGGCACCCCAGGCTTAGGCTAAGGCTAGGGCTCCCCTAGCCTAAGGCTAGGGCACCCCTAGGCTTAGGCTAAGGCACCCCTAGGCTTAGGCTAGGACACCCCTAGGCTTAGGCTGGGGCACCCCTAGGCTTAGGCTAGGGCACCCCTAGGCTTAGGCTAAGGCTAGGGCTCCCCTAGTCTAAGGCTAGGGCACACCTAGGCTTAGGCTAGGGGACCCATAGGCTTAGGCTAGGGCACCCCTAGGATTAGGCTAAGACTAGGGCTCCCCTAGCCTAAGGCTAGGGAACCCCTGGGCTTAGGCTTGGGCACCCCTAGGCTTAAGCTAGGGCACCCCTAAGCTTAGGGTAGGGAACCCCAAGGCTTAGGCTAGAGCACCCCTAAGCTTAGGCTAGTGCAGCCCTAGGCTTAGGCTAGGGCACCCCTAGGCTTAGGCTAAGGCTAGGGCTCCCCTAGCCTAAGACTAGGGCACCCCTAGCCTTAGGCCAGGGCACCCCTAGGCTTAGGCTAGGGCACCCCTAGGCTTAGGCTTGGGCACCCCTAGGCTTAGGCTTGGGCACCCCTAGGCTTAGGCTAGGGCACCCCTACGCTTAGCCTAAGGCTAGGGTCCCCTAGCCTAAGACTAGGGCACCCCTAGGCTTAGTCTAGGGCACCCCTAGGCATAGGCTAGGGCCCCCATTGGCTTAGGCTAGGGCACCCCTAGGCTTAGGCTAAGGCTAGGGCTCCCCTACCCTAAGCCTAGGGCACCCCTAGACTTAGGCTAGGCCACCCCTAGGCTTATACTAGGACACCCCTTGGCTTAGCCTAAGGCTTGGGCTCCCATAGCCTAAGGCTAGGGCACCCCTAGGCATAGGCTAGGGCACCCCTAGGCTTAGGCTAGGGCACCCCTAGGCTTACGCTAAGGCACCCCTAGGCTTAGGCTAGGACACCCCTAAGCTTAGGCTGGGGCACCCCTAAGCTTAGGCTAGGGCACCCCTAGGCTTAGGCTAAGGCTAGGGCTCCCCTAGTCTAAGGCTAGGGCACCCCTAGGCTTAGGCTAGGGGACCCATAGGCTTAGGCTAGGGCACCCCTAGGCTTAGCCTAAGGCTAGGGTCCCCTAGCCTAATGCTAGGGCACCCCTAGGCTTAGGCTAGGGTACCCCTAAGCTTAGGCTAGGGCATCCGTAGTTTAGGCTAATGCTAGGGCTCCCCTAGCCAAAGGCTAGGGCACACCTAGGCTTAGGCTAGGGCACCCCTAGGATTAGGCTAAGGCTAGGGCTCCCCAAGCCTAAGGCTAGGGCAACCTTAGGCTTAGGCTAGGGCAACCCTAACCTTAGGCTAGGGCATCCCTAGGCTTAGACTAGGGCACCCCTAGGCTTAGGTTAAGACTAGGGTTCGCCTACCCTAAGGATAGGGCACCCGTAGGCATAGGCGAAGGCACCCCTAGGCTTAGGCGAGGGCACCCCTAGGCTTAGGCTGGGGCACCCCTAGGCTTAGGCTAAGGCTAGGGCTCCCTTAAGCTACGGCTAGGGCACCCCTAGGCTTAGGCTAGGGCACCACTAGGCTTAGGCTAGGGCTCCACTAGGCTTAGGCTTAGGCTAGGTCTCCCCGAGCCTAAGGCTAGGGCACCCTTAGGCTTAGCCTTGGGCACCCCTAGGCTTAGGCTATGGCACTCCTAGGCTTAGGCTAGGGCACCCCTAGGCTTAGGATAAGGCTAGGGCTCCCCAAGGTTAAGGCTAGGGCACCCCTAGGCTTAGGCTAAGGCACCCCTAGGCTTAGGCTAGGGCAAGCCTAGGTTTAAGCTAAGGCTAGGGCTCCCCTAGCCTAAGGCTAAGGCACCCCTAGGCTTAGGCTAGGGCACCCCTAGGCTTAGGCTCGGGCACCCCTAGGCTTAGGCTAGGGCACCACTAGGCTTAGGCTAAGGCTAGGGCTCCCCTAGCCTAAGGCTCGGGCACCCCTAGAATTAGGCTAGGCCACCCCTAGGCTTAAACTAAGGCTAGGGCTCCCCTAGCCTAAGGCTAGGGCACCCCTAGGCTTAGGTTAGGGCACCCCTAGACTTAGGCTTGGGTACCCCTAAGCTTAGGCTAGGGCATCCGTAGTTTAGGTTAATGCTAGGGCTCCCCTAGCCAAAGGCTAGGGCACACCTAGGCTTAGGATACGGCACCCCTAGGATTAGGCTAAGGCTAGGGCTCCCCAAGCCTAAGGCTAGGGCAACCCTAGGCTTAGGCTAGGTCAACCCTAAACTTAGGCTAGGGCACCCTAGGCTTAGACTAGGGCACCCCTAGGCTTAGGTTAAGACTAGGGCTCCCCTACCCTAAGACTAGGGCACCCGTAGGCTTAGGCGAGGGCACCCCTAGGCTTAGGCTAGGGCACCCTAGGCTTAGGCTAGGGCACCCCTAGGCTTAGGCTAAGGCTAGGGCTCCCTTAAGCTACGGCTAGGGCACCCCTAGGCTTAGGCTAGGGTACCACTAGGCTTAGGCTAGGGCTCCACTAGCCTTAGGCTTAGGCTAGGGCTCCCCGAGCCTAAGGCTAGGGCACCCTTAGGCTTAGCCTTGGGCACCCTTAGGCTTAGGCTATGGCACCCCTAGGCTTAGGCTAGGGCACCCCTAGGCTTAGGCTAAGGCTAGGGCTCCCCAAGCTTAAGGCTAGGGCACCCCTAGGCTTAGGCTAAGGCACCCCTAAGCTTAAGCTAGGGCACCCCTAGGCTTAAGCTAAGGCTAGGGCTCCCCTAGCCTAAGGCTAAGTCACCCCTAGGCTTAGGCTAGGGCACCCCTAGGCTTAGGCTCGGGCACCCCTAGGCTTAGGCTAAGGCTAGGGCTCCCCTAGCCTAAGGCTAGGGAACCCCTAGACTTAGGCTAGGCCACCCCTAGGCTAAAACTAAGGCTAGGGCTCCCCTACCCTAAGGCTAGGGCACCCCTAGGCTCAGGCTAGGGTACCACAAGGTTTAAGCTAAGGCTAGGGCTCCCCTAGCCTAAGGCCAGGGCACCCCTAAGCTTAGGCTAGGGCACCCCTAGACTTAGTCTAGGCCACCCCTAGGCTTAAGCTAAGGCTAGGACTCCCCTAGCCTAAGGCTATGGCACCCCTAGGCTTAAGTTAGGGCACCCCTAGACTTAGGCTAGGGCACACCTAGGCTTAGACTAGGGCACCCCTAGGCTTAGGCTAAGGCTAGGGCTACCCTAGCTTAAGGCTAGGGAACCCCTAGCCTTAGGCTAGGGCACCCCTAGCCTAAGGCTAGGGCACCCCTAGGCTTAGGCTAGGGCACCCCTAAGCTTAGGCTAGGGCACCCCTAGGCTTAGGCTAAGACTAGGGCTCCCCTAGCCCAAGGCTAGGGTACCACTAGGCTTAGACTAGGGCACCCCTAGGCTTAGGCTAAGGCTAGGGCACCCCTAGGCTTAGGCAAGGGCACCCCCAAGCTTAGGTTAGGGCACCCCTAGGCTTAGGCTAGGGCACCCCTATTCTTAGGCTAGGGCACCCCTAGGCTTAGGCTAAGGCTAGGGCTCCCCTAGTCTAAGGCTAGGGCACCCCTAGGCTTAGGCTAGGGGACCCATAGGCTTAGGCTAGGGCACCCCTAGGCTTAGCCTAAGGCTAGGGTTCCCTAGCCTAATGCTAGGGCACCCCTAGGCTTAGGCTAGGGTACCCCTAAGCTTAGGCTATGGCATCCGTAGTTTAGGCTAATGCTAGGGCTCCCCTAGCCAAAGGCTAGGGCACACCTAGGCTTAGGCTAGGGCACCCCTAGGATTAGGCTAAGGCTAGGGCTCCCCAAGCCTAAGGCTAGGGCAACCTTAGGCTTAGGCTAGGGCAACCCTAAACTTAGGCTAGGGCACCCCTAGGCTTAGACTAGGGCACCCCTAGGCTTAGGTTAAGACTAGGGTTCCCCTACCCTAAGGATAGGGCACCCGTAGGCTTAGGCGAAGGCACCCCTAGGCTTAGGCGAGGGCACCCCTAGGCTTAGGCTGGGGCACCCCTAGGCTTAGGCTAAGGCTAGGGCTCCCTTAAGCTACGGCTAGGGCACCCCTAGGCTTAGGCTAGGGCACCACTAGGCTTAGGCTAGGGCTCCACTAGGCTTAGGCTTAGGCTAGGTCTCCCCGAGCCTAAGGCTAGGGCACCCTTAGGCTTAGCCTTGGGCACCCCTAGGCTTAGGCTATGGGACCCCTAGGCTTAGGCTAGGGCACCCCTAGGCTTAGGGTAAGGCTAGGGCTCCCCAAGCTTAAGGCTAGGGCACCCCTAGGCTTAGGCTAAGGCACCCCTAGGCTTAGGCTAGGGCAAGCCTAGGTTTAAGCTAAGGCTAGGGCTCCCCTAGCCTAAGGCTAAGGCACCCCTAGGCTTAGGCTAGGGTACCCCTAGGCTTAGGCTCGGGCACCCCTAGGCTTAGGCTAGGGCACCACTAGGCTTAGGCTAAGGCTAGGGCTCCCCTAGCCTAAGGCTCGGGCACCCCTAGACTTAGGCTAGGCCACCCCTAGGCTTAAACTAAGGCTAGGGCTCCCCTAGCCTAAGGCTAGGGCACCCCTAGGCTTAGGTTAGGGCACCCCTAGACTTAGGCTTGGGTACCCCTAAGCTTAGGCTAGGGCATCCGTAGTTTAGGTTAATGCTAGGGCTCCCCTAGCCAAAGGCTAGGGCACACCTAGGCTTAGGATACGGCACCCCTAGGATTAGGCTAAGGCTAGGGCTCCCCAAGCCTAAGGCTAGGGCAACCCTAGGCTTAGGCTCGGGCACCCCTAGGCTTAGGCTAAGGCTAGGGCTCCCCTAGCCTAAGGCTAGGGAACCCCTAGACTTAGGCTAGGCCACCCCTAGGCTTAAACTAAGGCTAGGGCTCCCCTAACCTAAGGCTAGGGCACCCCTAGGCTCAGGCTAGGGTACCACAAGGCTTAAGCTAAGGCTAGGGCTCCCCTAGCCTAAGGCCAGGGCACCCCTAGGCTTAGGCTAGGGCACCCCTAGACTTAGTCTAGGCCACCCCTAGGCTTAAGCTAAGGCTAGGACTCCCCTAGCCTAAGGCTATGGCACCCCTAGGCTTAGGTTAGGGCACCCCTAGACTTAGGCTAGGGCACACCTAGGCTTAGACTAGGGCACCCCTAGGCTTAGGCTAAGGCTAAGGCTACCCTAGCTTAAGGCTAGGGAACCCCTAGCCTTAAGCTAGGGCACCCCTAGCCTAAGGCTAGGGCACCCCTAGGCTTAGGCTAGGGCACCCCTAAGCTTAGGCTAGGGCACCCCCAGGCTTAGGCTAAGGCTAGGGCTCCCTTGTCCCAAGGCTATGGTACCACTAGGCTTAGACTAGGGCACCCCTAGGCTTAGGCTAAGGCTAGGGCACCCCTAGGCTTAGGCAAGGGCACCCCCAAGCTTAGGTTAGGGCACCCCTAGGCTTAGGCTAGGGCACCCCTATTCTTAGGCTAGGGCACCCCTAGGCTTAGGCTAATGCTAGGGCTCCCGTTGCCTAAGGATAGGGTACCCCTAGGATTAGGCTAGGGCACCCCTAGGCTTACTAGGGCACCCCTAGGCTTAGGCTAGGGCACCACTAGGCTTAGGCTAGGGCACCCGTAGGCTTAGGCTAAGGCTAGGGCTCCCCTGGAATAAGGCTAGGGCACCCCTAGGCTTAGAGTAGGGCACCAATAGGTTTAGGCTAGGGCACCAATAGGCTTTGGCTTAGACTAGGGCACCCATAAGCTTAGGCTAGGGCACCCCTAGGCTTAGGCTAGGGCACCCCTAGGCTTAGGCTACGGCACCCCAAGGCTTAGGCTAAGGCTAGGGCTCCCCTAGCTTAAGGCTAGGGCACCCCTAGGCTTAGGCTAGGGAACCCCTGGGCTTAGGCTTGGGCACCCATAGACATAAGCTAGGGCACCCCTAAGCTTAGGCTTGGGCACCCCAAGGCTTAGGCTAGGGCACCCCTAAGCTTAGGAGAGGGCACCCCTAGGTTTAGGCTAGGGCACCCCAAGGCTTTGGCTAAGGCTAGGGCTCCCCTAGCCTAAGACTCGGGCACCCTTAGCCTTAGGCCAGGGCACCCCTAGGCTTAGGCTAGGGCACCCCTAGGCTTAGGCTTGGGCACCCCTAGGCTTAGGCTAGGGCAACCCTACGCTTAGTCTAAGGCTAGGGTCCCCTAGCCTAATGCTAGGGCATGCCTAGGCTTAGGCTAGGGTACCCCTAAGCTTAGGCTAGGGCATCCGTAGCTTAGGCTAATGCTAGGGCTCCCCTAGCCTAAGGCTAGGGCACCCCTAGGCTTAGGCTAGGGCACCCCTATGATTAGGCTAAGGCTAGGGCTCCCCAAGCGTAAGGCTAGGGCACCCCTAGGCTTAGGCTAGGGCACCCCTAAAATTAGGCTAGGGCACCCCTAGTCTTAGACTAGCGCACCCCTAGGCTTAGGTTAAGAGTAGGGCTCCCCTACCCTAAGGCTAGGGCACCCGTAGGCTTAGGCGAGGGCACCCCTAGGCTTAGGCGAGGGCACCCCTAGGCTTAGGCAAGGGCACCCCTAGGCTTAGGCTAAGGCTAGGGCTCCCTTAGGCTACGGCTAGGGCACCCCTAGGCTTAGGATAGGGCACCACTAGGCTTAGGCTAGGGCTCCACTAGGCTTAGGCTTAGGCTAGGGCTCCCGAGCCTAAGGCTAGGGCACCCTTAGGCTTAGGCTTGGGCACCCCTAGGCTTAGGCTATGGCACCCCTAGGCTTAGGCTAGTGCACCCCTAGGCTTAGGCTAAGGCTAGGGCTCCCCAATCTTAAGGCTAGGGCACCCCTAGGCTTATGTTAGGGCACCCCTAGACTTAGGCTAGGGCACCCCTAGGCTTAGGCTAGGGCACCCCTAGGCTTAAGCTAGGGCACCCTGAGGCTTAGGCTAGGGCACCCCTAGGCTTAGGCTAAGGCTAGGGCTACCCTAGCCTAAGGCTAGGGCACCCCTAGCCTAAGGTTAGGGCACCCCTAGGCTTAGGCTAGGGCACCCCTAGGCTTAGGCTAGGGCACCCCTAGGCTTAGACTAGGGCACCCCTAGGCTTAGGCTAAGGCTAGGGCTCCCATAGCCTAAGGCTAGGGCACCCCTAGGCTTAGGCTAGGGCACCCCTAGACTTAGGCTAAGCCACCCCTAGGCTTAAGCTAAGGCTAGGGCTCCCCTAGCCTAAGGCTAGGGCACCCCTAGGCTTAGGTTAGGGCACCCCTAGACTTAGGCTAGGGCACCCCTAGGCTTAGACTAGGGCAACTCTAGGCTTAAGCTAGGGCACCCCTAGGCTTAGGCTAGGGCACCCGTAGGCTTAGGTTAGGGCACCCCTAGGTTTAGGCTAGGGCACCCCTAGGCTTAGGCTAAGGCTAGGGCTCCCCTAGCCTAAGGCTAGGGCACCCCTAGGCTTAGGCTAGGGCACCCCTAGGCTTAGGCTAGGACACCCCTAGGCTTAGGCTAGGGCACCCCTAGGCTTAGGCTAGGGCACCCTTAGGCTTAGGCTAGGACACCCCTAGGCTTAGGCTAGGGCACCCCTAGACTTAGGCTAGGGCACCCCTAGGCTGAGGCTAGGGCACCCCTAGGCTTAGGTTAAGGCTAGGGCTCCACTAGCCTAAGGCTAGGGCACCCCTAGGCTTAGGCGAGGGCACCCCTAGGCTTAGGCTAGGGCACCCCTAGGCTTAGGCTAGGGCACCCCTAGGCTTAGGCTAGGGCACCCCTAGGCTTAGGCTACGGCACCCCAAGGCTTAGGCTAAGGCTAGGGCTCCCCTAGCTTAAGGCTAGGGCACCCCTAGTCTTAGGCTAGGGAACCCCTGGGCTTAGGCTTGGGCACCCCTAGGCTTAAGCTAGGGCACCCCTAAGCTTAGGCTAGGGCACCCCAAGGCTTAGGCTAGGGCACCCCTAAGCTTAGGAGAGGGCACCCCTAGGTTTAGGCTAGGGCACCCCTAGGCTTTGGCTAAGGCTAGGGGTCCCCTAGCCTAAGACTCGGGCACCCCTAGCCTTAGGCCAGGGCACCCCTAGGCTTAGGCTAGGTCACCCCTAGGCTTAGGCTTGGGCACGCCTAGGCTTAGGCTAGGGGAACCCTACGCTTAGCCTAAGGCTAGGGTCCCCTAGCCTAATAATAGGGCACGCCTAGGCTTAGGCTAGTGTACCCCTAAGCTTAGGCTAGGGCATCCGTAGCTTAGGCTAATGCTAGGGCTCCCCTAGCCTAAGGCTAGGGCACCCCTAGGCTTAGGCTAGGGCTCCCCTATGATTAGGTTAAGGCTAGGGCTCCCCAAGCCTAAGGCTAGGGCACCCCTAGGCTTAGGCTAGGGCACCCCTAAAATTAGGCTAGGGCACCGCTAGGCTTAGACTAGCGCACCCCTAGGCTTAGGTTAAGACTAGGGCTCCCCTACCCTAAGGCTAGGGCACCCGTAGGCTTAGGCGAGGGCACCCCTAGGCTTAGGCGAGGGCACCCCTAGGCTTAGGCTAGGGCACCCCTAGGCTTAGGCTAAGGCTAGGGCTCCCTTAGGCTACGGCTAGGACACCCCTAGGCTTAGGATAGGGCACCACTAGGCTTAGGCTAGGGCTCCACTAGGCTTAGGCTTAGGCTAGGGCTCCCGAGCCTAAGGCTAGGGCACCCTTAGGCTTAGGCTTGGGCACCCCTAGGCTTAGGCTATGGCACCCCTAGGCTACGGCTAGGGCACCCCTAGGCTTAGGCTAAAGCTAGGGGTCCCCAAGCTTAAGGCTAGGGCACCCATAGGCTTAGGCTAGGGCACCCCTAGGCTTAGGCTAAGGCTAGGGCTCCCGTAGCCTAAGGCTAGGGAACCCCTAGGCTTAGGCTAGGCTACCCCTAGGCTTAAACTAAGGCTAGGGCTCCCCTAGCCTAAGGCTAGGGCACCCCTAGGCTTTTGTTAGGGCACCCCTAGACTTAGGCTAGGGCACCCCTAGGCTTATGCTAGGGCACCCCTAGGCTTAAGCTAGGGCACCCCGAGGCTTAGGCTAGGGCACCCCTAGGCTTAGGCTAAGGCTAGGGCTACCCTAGCCTAAGGCTAGGGCACCCCTAGCCTAAGGTTAGGGCACCCCTAGGCTTAGGCTAGGGCACCCCTAGGCTTAGGCTAGGGCACCCCTAAGCTTGGGCTAGGGCACCCCTAGGCTTAGGCTAAGGCTAGGGCTCCCCTAGCCCAAGGATAGGGTACTCCTAGGTTTAGACTAGGGCACCCCTAGGCTTAGGCTAAGGCTAGGGCTCCCATAGCCTAAGGCTAGGGCACCCCTAGGCTTAGGCTAGGGCACCCCAAGGCTTAGGCTAAGGCTAGGGCTCCCCTAGCCTAAGGCTAGGGCACCCCTAGGCTTAGGCTAGGGCACCCCTAGTCTTAGGCATGGGCACTCCTAGGATTAGGCTAAGGCTAGGGCACCCCTAGGCTTAGGCTAGGGCACCCCTAGGCTTAGGCTAGAGCACCCTAAGCTTAGATTAGGGCACCCGTAGACTTAGGCTACGGCACCCCTAAGCTTAGGCTAGGGCACCCCTAGGCTTAGGCTAGGGCACCCCTATTCTTAGGCTAGGGCACCCCTAGGCTTAGGCTAGGGCACCGCTAGTCTTAGGCTAAGGCTAGGGCTCCCCTTGCCTAAGGCTAGGGTACCCCTAGGATTAGGCTAGGGTACCCCTAGGCTTACAAGGGCACCCCTAGGCTTAGGCTAGGGCACCCATAGGCTTAGGCTAGGGCACCCCTAGGCATAGGCTAAGGCTTGGGCTCCCCTAGCCTAAGACTAGGGCACCCCTAGGCTTAGTCCAGGGCACCCCTAGGCTTAGGCTAGGGCAACCCTAGGCTTAGGCTAGGGCACCCCTAGGCTTAGGCTAAGGCTAGGGCTCCCCTACCCTAAGGCTAGGGCACCCCTAGACTTAGTCTAGGCCACCACTAGGCTTATACTAGGACACTCCTTGGCTTAGGCTAAGGCTAGGGCTCCCATAGCCTAAGGCTTGGGCACCCCTAGGCTTAGGCTAGGGCACCCCTAGGCTTAGGTTAGGGCACCCCTAGGTTTAGGCTAGGGCACCCCTAGGCTTAGGCTAAGGCTAGGGCTCCCCTAGCCTAAGGCTAGGGCACCCCTAGGCTTAGGCTAGGGCACCCCTAGGCTTAGGCTAGGGCACCCCGAGGCTTAGGCTAGGGCACCCCTAGGCTTAGGCTAGGGCACCCCTAGGCTTAGGCTAGGGAACCCCTAGGATTAGGTTAAGGCTAGGGCTCCCCTAGCCTAAGGCTAGGGCACCCCTAGGCTTAGGCGAGGGCACCCCTAGACTTAGGCTAGGGCACCCCTAGGCTTAGGCTAGGGCACCCCTAGGCTTAGGCTACGGCACCCCAAGGCTTAGGCTTAGGCTAGGGTTCCCCTAGCTTAAGGCTAGGGCACCCCTAGGCTTAGGCTAGGGAACCCCTGGGCTTAGGCTTGGGCACCCCTAGGCTTAAGCTAGGGCACCCTTAAGCTTAGGCTAGGGCACCCCAAGGCTTAGGCTAGGGCACCCCTAAGCTTAGGAGAGGGCACCCCTAGGTTTAGGCTAGGGCACGCCTAGGCTTTGGCTATGGCTAGGGCTCCCCTAGCCTAAGACTCGGGCACCCCTAGCCTTAGGCCAGGGCACCCCTAGGCTTAGGCTAGGGCACCCCTAGGCTTAGGCTTGGGCACCCCTAGGCTTAGGCTACGGCAACCCTACGCTTAGCCTAAGGCTAGGGTCCCCTAGCCTAATGCTAGGGCACGCCTAGGCTTAGGCTAGGGTACCCCTAAGCTTAGGCTAGGGCATCCGTAGCTTAGGCTAATGCTAGGGCTCCCCTAGCCTAAGGCTAGGGCACCCCTAGGCTTAGGCTAGGGCACCCCTATGATTAGGCTAAGGCTAGGGCTCCCCAAGCCTAAGGCTAGGGCACCCCTAGGCTTAGGCTAGGGCACCCCTAAAATTAGGCTAGGGCACCCCTAGGCTTAGACTAGCGCACCCCTAGGCTTAGGTTAAGACTAGGGCTCCCCTACCCTAAGGCTAGGGCACCCGTAGGCTTAGGCGAGGGCACCCCTAGGCTTAGGCTAGGGCAACCATAGGCTTAGGCTAGGGCACCCCTAGGCTTAGGCTAAGGCTAGGGCTCCCTTAGGCTACGGCTAGGGCACCCCTAGGCTTAGGATAGGGCACCACTAGGCTTAGGCTAGGGCTCCACTAGGCTTAGGCTTAGGCTAGGGCTCCCGAGCCTAAGGCTAGGGCACCCTTAGGCTTAGGCTTGGGCACCCCTAGGCTTAGGCTATGGCACCCCTAGGCTTAGGCTAGGGCACCCCTAAGCTTAAGCTAGGGCACCCCTAGGCTTAGGCTAGGGCACCCCTAGGCTTAGGCTAAGGCTAGGGCTCCCCTAGCCTAAGGCTAGGGAACCCCTAGGCTTAGGCTAGACCACCCCTAGGCTTAAACTAAGGCTAGGGATCCCCTAGCCTAAGGCTAGGGCACCCCTAGGCTTATGTTAGGGCACTCCTAGACTTAGGCTAGGGCACCCCTATGCTTAGGCTAGGGCACCCCTAGGCTTAAGCTAGGGCACCCCGAGGCTTAGGCTAGGGCACCCCTAGGCTTAGGCTAAGGCTAGGGCTACCCTAGCCTAAGGCTAGGGCACCCCTAGCCTAAGGTTAGGGCACCCCTAGGCTTAGGCTAGGGCACCCCAAGGCTTAGGCTAGGGCACCCCTAGGCTTAGACTAGGGCACCCCTAGGCTTAGGCTAGGGTACACCAAGGCTTAGGATAAGGCTAGGGCTCCCCTAGCCTAAGACCAGCGCAACCCTAGGCTCAGGCTAGGGTACACCAAGGCTTAGGATAAGGCTAGGGCTCCCCTAGCCTAAGGCTAGGGCACCCCTAGGCTCAGGCTAGGGTACACCAAGGCTTAGGATAAGGCTAGGGCTCCCCTAGCCTAAGGCCAGGGCACCCCTAGGCTTAGGCTAGGGCACCCCTAGACTTAGGCTAAGCCACCCCTAGGCTTAAGCTAAGGCTAGGGCTCCCCTAGCCTAAGGCTAGGGCACCCCTAGGCTTAGGCTAGGGCACCCCTAGACTTAGGCTAAGCCACCCCTAGGCTTAAGCTAAGGCTAGGGCTCCCCTAGCCTAAGGCTAGGGCACCCCTAGGCTTACACTAGGGCAACCCTAGGCTTAAGCTAGGGCACCCCTAGGCTTAGGCTAGGGCACCCCTAGGCTTAGGCTAAGGCTAGGGCACCCCTAGGCTTAGGCTAGGGCACCCGTAAGCTTGGGCTAGGGCACCCCTAGGCTTAGGCTAAGGCTAGGGCTCCCCTAGCCCAAGGATAGGGTACCCCTATGTTTAGACTAGGGCACCCCTAGGCTTAGGCTAAGGCTAGGGCTCCCATAGCCTAAGGCTAGGGCACCCCTAGTCTTAGGCTAGGGCACCCCAAGGCTTAGGCTAAGGCTAGGGCTCCCCTAGCCTAAGGCTAGGGCACCCCCAGGCTTAGGCTAGGGCACCTCTAGTCTTAGGCTGGGGCACTCCTAGGATTAGGCTAAGGCTAGGGCACCCCTAGGCTTAGGCTAGGGCACCCCTAGGTTTAGGCTAGAGCACCCTAAGCTTAGATTAGGGCACCCGTAGACTTAGGCTACGGCACCCCTAAGCTTAGGCCAGGGCACCCCTAGGCTTAGGCTAGGGCACCCCTATTCTTAGGCTAGGGCACCCCTAGGCTTAGGCTAGGGCACCCCTAGGCTTAGGCTAAAGCTAGGGCTCCCCTTGCCTAAGGCTAGGGTACCCCTAGGATTAGGCTAGGGCACCCCTAGGCTTACTAGGGCACCCCTAGGCTTAGGCTAAGGCTAGGGCACCCCTAGGCTTAGGCTAGGGCACCCGTAAGCTTGGGCTAGGGCACCCCTAGGCTTAGGCTAAGGCTAGGGCTCCCCTAGCCCAAGGATAGGGTACCCCTATGTTTAGACTAGGACACCCCTAGGCTTAGGCTAAGGCTAGGGCTCCCATAGCCTAAGGCTAGGGCACCCCTAGTCTTAGGCTAGGGCACCCCAAGGCTTAGGCTAAGGCTAGGGCTCCCCTAGCCTAAGGCTAGGGCACCCCCAGGCTTAGGCTAGGGCACCTCTAGTCTTAGGCTGGGGCACTCCTAGGATTAGGCTAAGGCTAGGGCACCCCTAGGCTTAGGCTAGGGCACCCCTAGGTTTAGGCTAGAGCACCCTAAGCTTAGATTAGGGCACCCGTAGACTTAGGCTACGGCACCCCTAAGCTTAGGCCAGGGCACCCCTAGGCTTAGGCTAGGGCACCCCTATTCTTAGGCTAGGGCACCCCTAGGCTTAGGCTAGGGCACCCATAGGCTTAGGCTAAAGCTAGGGCTCCCCTTGCCTAAGGCTAGGGTACCCCTAGGCTTAGGCTAGGGCACCCCTAGGCTTAGGCTAGGCACCCCTAAACTTAGGCTAAGGCTAGGTCTCCCCTTGCCTAAAGCTAGGGTACCCCTAGGCTTAGGCTAGGGCACCTCTAGGCTTACTAAGGTACCCCTAGGCTTAGGCTAGGGCACCCCTAGGCTTAGTCCAGGGCACCCCTAGCCTAAGGCTAGGGCACCCCTAGGCTTAGGCTAGGGCACCCCTAGTCTTAGGCTGCGGCACTCCTAGTATTAGGCTAAGGCTAGGGCACCCCTAGGCTTAGGCTAGAGCACCCTAAGCTTAGATTAGGGCACCCGTAGACTTAGGCTATGGCACCCCTAAGCTTAGGCTAGGGCACCCCTAGGCTTAGGCTAGGGCACCCCTATTCTTAGGCTAGGGCACCGCTAGGCTTAGGCTAAGGCTAGGGCTCCCCTTGCCTAAGGCTAGGGTACCCCTAGGATTAGGCTAGGGCACCCCTAGGCTTACTAGGGCACCCCTAGGCTTAGGCTAGGGCACCCCTAGGCTTAGGCTAGGGCACCCCTAGGCTTAGGCTAAGGCTTGGGCTCCCCTAGCCTAAGACTAGGGCACCCCTTGGCTTAGTCCAGGGCACCCCTAGGCTTAGGCTAGGGCAACCCTAGGCTTAGGCTAGGGCACCCCTAGGCTTAGGCAAAGGCTAGGGCTCCCCTACCCTAAGGCTAGGGCACCCCTAGACTTAGTTTAGGCCACCCCTAGGCTTATACTAGGACACTCCTTGGCTTAGGCTAAGGCTAGGGCTCCCATAGCCTAAGGCTAGGGCACTCCTAGGCTTAGGCTAGGGCACCCCTAGGCTTAGGTTAGGGCACCCCTAGGTTTAGGCTAGGGCACCCCTAGGCTTAGGCTAAGGCTTGGGCTCACCTAGCCTAAGACTAGTGCACCCCTAGGCTTAGTCCAGGGCACCCCTAGGCTTAGGCTAGGGCAACCATACGCTTAGGCTAGAGCACCCCTAGGCTTAGGCTAAGGCTAGGGCTCCCCTACCCTAAGGCTAGGGCACCCGTAGGCTTACGCGAGGGCACCCCTAGGCTTAGGCGAAGGCACCCCTAGGCTTAGGCTAGGGCACCCCTAGGCTTAGGCTAAGGCTAGGGCTCCCTTAGGCTACGGCTATGGCACCCCTAGGCTTAGGATAGGGCACCACTAGGCTTAGGCTAGGGCTCCCGAGCCTAAGGCTAGGGCACCCTTAGGCTTAGGCTTGGGCACCCCTAGGCTTAGGCTATGGCACCCCTAGGCTTAGGCTAGGGCACCCCTAGGCTTAGGCTAAGGCTAAGGGTCCCCAAGCTTAAGGCTAGGGCACCCCTAGGCTTTGGCTACGGCACCCCTAGGCTTAGGCTAAGGCTAGGGCTCCCCTAGCCTAAGGCTAGGGCACCCCTAGGCTTTTGTTAGGGCACCCCTAGACTTAGGCTAGGGCACCCCTAGGCTTAGGCTAGGGCACCCCTAGGCTTAAGCTAGGGCACCCCGAGGCTTAGGCTAGGGCACCCCTAGGCTTAGGCTAAGGCTAGGGCTACCCTAGCCTAAGGCTAGGGCACCCCTAGCCTAAGGTTAGGGCACCCCTAGGCTTAGGCTAGGGCACCCCTAGGCTTAGGCTAGGGCACCCCTAGGCTCAGACTAGGGCACCCCTAGACTTAGGCTAAGGCTAGGGCTCCCATAGCCTAAGGCTAGGGCACCCTTGGCTCAGGCTAGGGTACCCCAAGGCTTAGGATAAGGCTAGGGCTCCCCTAGCCTAAGGCCAGGGCACCCCTAGGCTTAGGCTAGGGCACCCCTAGACTTAGGCTAAGCCACCCCTAGGCTTAAGCTAAGGCTAGGGCTCCCCTAGCCTAAGGCTAGGGCACCCCTAGGCTTAGGTTAGGGCACCCCTAGACTTAGGCTAGGGCACCCCTAGGCTTAGACTAGGGCAACCCTAGGCTTAAGCTAGGGCACCCCTAGGCTTAGGCTAGGGCACCCCTAGGCTTAGGCTAAGGCTAGGGCACCCCTAGGCTTAGGCTAGGGCACCCCTAAGCTTGGGCTAGGGCACCCCTAGGCTTAGGCTAAGGCTAGGGCTCCCCTAGCCCAAGGATAGGGTACCCCTAGGTTTAGACTAGGGCACCCCTAGGCTTAGGCTAAGGCTAGGGCTCCCATATCCTAAGGCTAGGGCACCCCTAGGCTTAGGCTAGGGCACCCCAAGGCTTAGGCTAAGGCTAGGGCTCCCCTAGCCTAAGGCTAGGGCACCCCTAGGCTTAGGCTAGGGCACCCCTAGTATTAGGCTGGGGCACTCCTAGTATTAGGCTAAGGCTAGGGCACCCCTAGGCTTAGGCTAGAGCACCCTAAGCTTAGATTAGGGCACCCGAAGATTTAGGCTATGGCACCCCTAAGCTTAGGCTAGGGCACCCCTAGGCTTAGACTAGGGCACCCCTATTCTTAGGCTAGGGCACCCCTAGGCTTAGGCTAGGGCACCGCTAGGCTTAGGCTAAGGCTAGGGCTCCCCTTGCCTAAGGCTAGGGTACCCCTAGGATTAGGCTAGGGCACCCCTAGGCTTACTAGGGCACCCCTAGGCTTAGGCTAAGGCTTGGGCTCCCCTAGCCTAAGACTAGGGCACCCCTAGGCTTAGTCCAGGGCACCCCTAGGCTTAGGCTAGGGAAACCCTAGGCTTAGGCTAGGGCACCCCTAGGCTTAGGCTAAGGCTAGGGCTCCCCTACCCTAAGGCTAGGGCACCCCTAGACTTAGTCTAGGCCACCCCTAGGCTTATACTAGGACACTCCTTGGCTTAGGCTAAGGCTAGGGCTCCCATAGCCTAAGGCTAGGGCACTCCTAGGCTTAGGCTAGGGCACCCCTAGGCTTAGGCTAGGGCACCCCTAGGCTTAGGCTAGGGCACCCCTAGGTTTAGGCTAGGGCACCCCTAGGCTTAGGCTAAGGCTAGGGCTCCCCTAGCGTAAGGCTAGGGCACCACTAGGCTTAGGCTAGGGCACCCCTAGGCTTAGGCTAGGGCACCCCTAGGCTTAGGCTAGGGCACCCCTAGGCTTAGGTTAAGGCTTGGGCTCCCCCAGCCTAAGGCTAGGGCACCCCTAGGCTTAGGCGAGGGCACCCCTAGGCTTAGGCTAGGGCACCCCTAGGCTTAGGCTAGGGCACCCCTAGGCTTAGGCTTCGGCACCCCAAGGCTTAGGCTTAGGCTAGGGCTCCCCTAGCTTAAGGCTAGGGCACCCCTAGGCTTAGGCTAGGGAACCCCTGGGCTTAGGCTTGGGCACCCCTAGGCTTAAGCTAGGGCACCCCTAAGCTTAGGCTAGGGCACCCCAAGGCTTAGGCTAGGGCACCCCTAAGCTTAGGAGAGGGCACCACTAGGTTTAGGCTAGGGCACCCCTAGGCTTTGGCTATGGCTAGCGCTCCCCTAGCCTAAGACTCGGGCACCCCTAGCCTTAGGCCAGGGCACCCCTAAGCTTAGGCTAGGGCACCCCTAGGCTTAGGCTTGGGCACCCCTAGGCTTAGGCTACGGCAACCCTACGCTTAGCCTAAGGCTAGGGTCCCCTAGCCTAATGCTAGGGCACGCCTAGGCTTAGGCTAGGGTACCCCTAAGCTTAGGCTAGGGCATCCGTAGCTTAGGCTAATGCTAGGGCTCCCCTAGCCTAAGGCTAGTGCACCCCTAGGCTTACGCTAGGGCACCCCTATGATTAGGTTAAGGCTAGGGCTCCCCAAGCCTAAGGCTAGGGCACCCCTAGGCTTAGGTTAGGGCACCCCTAAAATTAGGCTAGGGCACCCCTAGGCTTAGACTAGCGCACCCCTAGGCTTAGGTTAAGACTAGGGCTCCCCTACCCTAAGGCTAGGGCACCCGTAGGCTTAGGCAAGGGCACCCCTAGGCTTAGGCGAGGGCACCCCTAGGCTTAGGCTAGGGCACCCCTAGGCTTAGGCTAAGGCTAGGGCTCCCTTAGGCTACGGCTAGGGCACCCCTAAGCTTAGGATAGGGCACCACTAGGCTTAGGCTAAGGCTCCACTAGGCTTAGGCTTAGAATAGGGCTCCCGAGCCTAAGGCTAGGGCACCCTTAGGCTTAGGCTTGGGCACCCCTAGGCTTAGGCTATGGCACCCCTAGGCTTAGGCTAGGGCACCCCTAGGCTTAGGCTAAGGCTAAGGCTCCCCAAGCTTAAGGCTAGGGCACCCCTAGGCTTAGGCTAGGGCACCCTTAAGCTTAAGCTAGGGCACCCCTAGGCTTAGGCTAGGGCACCCCTAGGCTTAGGCTAAGGCTAGGGCTCCCCTAGCCTAAGGCTAGGGAACGCCTAGGCTTAGGCTAGGCCACCCCTATGCTTAAACTAAGGCTAGGGCTCCCCTAGCCTAAGGCTAGGGCACCCCTAGGCTTTTGTTAGGGCACCCCTAGACTTAGGCTAGGGCACCCCTAGGCTTAGGCTAGGGCACCCCTAGGCTTAAGCTAGGGCACCCCGAGGCTTAGGCTAGGGTACCCCTAGGCTTAGGCTAAGGCTAGGGCTACCCTAGCCTAAGGCTAGGGCACCCCTAGCCTAAGGCTAGGGCACCCCTAGCCTAAGGTTAGGGCACCCCTAGGCTTAGGCTAGGGCACCCCTAGGCTTAGGCTAGGGCACCCCTAGGCTTAGGCTAGGGCACCCCTAGGATTAGACTAGGGCACCCCTAGGCTTAGGCTAAGGCTAGGGCTCCCATAGCCTAAGGCTAGGGCACCCCTAGGCTCAGGCTAGGGTACCACAAGGCTTAGGATAAGGCTAGGGCTCCCCTAGCCTAAGGCCAGGGCACCCCTAGGCTTAGGCTAGGGCACCCCTAGACTTAGGCTAAGCCACCCCTAGGCTTAAGCTAAGGCTAGGGCTCCCCTAGCCTAAGGCTAGGGCACCCCTAGGCTTAGGTTAGGGCACCCCTAGACTTAGGCTAGGGCACCCCTAGGGTTAGACTAGGGCAACCCTAGGCTTAAGCTAGGGCACCCCTAGGCTTAGGCTAGGGCACCCCTAGGCTTAGGCTAAGGCTAGGGCACCCCTAGGCTTAGGCTAGGGCACCCCTAAGCTTGGGCTAGGGCACCCCTAGGCTTAGGCTAAGGCTAGGGCTCCCCTAGCCCAAGGATAGGGTACCGCTAGGTTTAGACTAGGGCACCCCTAGGCTTAGGCTAAGGCTAGGCCTCCCATAGCCTAAGGCTAGGGTACCCCTAGGCTTAGGCTAGGGCAACCCAAGGCTTAGGCTAAGGCTAGGGCTCCCCTAGCCTAAGGCTAGGGCACCCCTAGGCTTAGGCTAGGGCACCCCTAGTCTTAGGCTGGGGCACTCCTAGTATTAGGCTAAGGCTAGGGCACCCCTAGGCTTAAGCTAGAGCACCCTAAGCTTAGGCTAGGGCACCCCTAGGCTTAGGCTAGGGCACCCCTATTCTTAGGCTAGGGCACCCCTAGTCTTAGGCTAGGGCACCGCTAGGCTTAGGCTAAGGCTAGGGCTCCCCTTGCCTAAGGCTAGGGTACCCCTAGGATTAGGCTAGGGCACCCCTAGGCTTACTAGGGCACCCCTAGGCTTAGGCTAGGGCACCCCTAGGCTTAGGCTAGGGCACCCCTAGGCTTAGGCTAAGGCTTGGGCTCCCCTAGCCTAAGACTAGGGCACCCCTAGGCTTAGTCCAGGGCACCCCTAGGCTTAGGCTAGGGCAACCCTAGGCTTAGGCTAGGGCACCCCTAGGCTTAGGCTAAGGCTAGGGCTCCCCTACCCTAAGGCTAGGGCACCCCTAGACTTAGTCTAGGCCACCCCTAGGCTTATACTAGGACACTCCTTGGCTTAGGCTAAGGCTAGGGCTCCCATAGCCTAAGGCTAGGGCACCCCTAGGCTTAGGCTAGGGCACCCCTAGGCTTAGGTTAGGGCACCCCTAGGTTTAGGCTAGGGCACCCCTAGGCTTAGGCTAAGGCTAGGGCTCCCCTAGCGTAAGGCTAGGGCACCACTAGGCTTAGGCTAGGGCACCCCTAGGCTTAGGCTAGGACACCCCTAGGCTTAGGCTAGGGCACCCCTAGGCTTAGGCTAGGGCACCCCTAGGCTTAGGCTAGGGCACCCCTAGGCTTAGGCTAGGGCACCGCTAGGCTTAGTCCAGGGCACCCCTAGGCTTAGGCTAGGGCAACCCTAGGCTTAGGCTAGGGCACCCCTAGGCTTAGGCTAAGGCTAGGGCTCCCCTACCCTAAGGCTAGGGCACCCCTAGACTTAGTCTAGGCCACCCCTAGGCTTATACTAGGACACTCCTTGGCTTAGGCTAAGGCTAGGGCTCCCATAGCCTAAGGCTAGGGCACCCCTAGGCTTAGGTTAGGGCACCCCTAGACTTAGGCTAGGGCACCCCTAGGGTTAGACTAGGGCAACCCTAGGCTTAAGCTAGGGCACCCCTAGGCTTAGGCTAGGGCACCCCTAGGCTTAGGCTAAGGCTAGGGCACCCCTAGGCTTAGGCTAGGGCACCCCTAAGCTTGGGCTAGGGCACCCCTAGGCTTAGGCTAAGGCTCCACTAGGCTTAGGCTTAGAATAGGGCTCCCGAGCCTAAGGCTAGGGCACCCTTAGGCTTAGGCTTGGGCACCCCTAGGCTTAGGCTATGGCACCCCTAGGCTTAGGCTAGGGCACCCCTAGGCTTAGGCTAAGGCTAAGGCTCCCCAAGCTTAAGGCTAGGGCACCCCTAGGCTTAGGCTAGGGCACCCTTAAGCTTAAGCTAGGGCACCCCTAGGCTTAGGCTAGGGCACCCCTAGGCTTAGGCTAAGGCTAGGGCTCCCCTAGCCTAAGGCTAGGGAACGCCTAGGCTTAGGCTAGGCCACCCCTATGCTTAAACTAAGGCTAGGGCTCCCCTAGCCTAAGGCTAGGGCACCCCTAGGCTTTTGTTAGGGCACCCCTAGACTTAGGCTAGGGCACCCCTAGGCTTAGGCTAGGGCACCCCTAGGCTTAAGCTAGGGCACCCCGAGGCTTAGGCTAGGGTACCCCTAGGCTTAGGCTAAGGCTAGGGCTACCCTAGCCTAAGGCTAGGGCACCCCTAGCCTAAGGCTAGGGCACCCCTAGCCTAAGGTTAGGGCACCCCTAGGCTTAGGCTAGGGCACCCCTAGGCTTAGGCTAGGGCACCCCTAGGCTTAGGCTAGGGCACCCCTAGGATTAGACTAGGGCACCCCTAGGCTTAGGCTAAGGCTAGGGCTCCCATAGCCTAAGGCTAGGGCACCCCTAGGCTCAGGCTAGGGTACCACAAGGCTTAGGATAAGGCTAGGGCTCCCCTAGCCTAAGGCCAGGGCACCCCTAGGCTTAGGCTAGGGCACCCCTAGACTTAGGCTAAGCCACCCCTAGGCTTAAGCTAAGGCTAGGGCTCCCCTAGCCTAAGGCTAGGGCACCCCTAGGCTTAGGTTAGGGCACCCCTAGACTTAGGCTAGGGCACCCCTAGGGTTAGACTAGGGCAACCCTAGGCTTAAGCTAGGGCACCCCTAGGCTTAGGCTAGGGCACCCCTAGGCTTAGGCTAAGGCTAGGGCACCCCTAGGCTTAGGCTAGGGCACCCCTAAGCTTGGGCTAGGGCACCCCTAGGCTTAGGCTAAGGCTAGGGCTCCCCTAGCCCAAGGATAGGGTACCGCTAGGTTTAGACTAGGGCACCCCTAGGCTTAGGCTAAGGCTAGGCCTCCCATAGCCTAAGGCTAGGGTACCCCTAGGCTTAGGCTAGGGCACCCCAAGGCTTAGGCTAAGGCTAGGGCTCCCCTAGCCTAAGGCTAGGGCACCCCTAGGCTTAGGCTAGGGCACCCCTAGTCTTAGGCTGGGGCACTCCTAGTATTAGGCTAAGGCTAGGGCACCCCTAGGCTTAAGCTAGAGCACCCTAAGCTTAGGCTAGGGCACCCCTAGGCTTAGGCTATGGCACCCCTATTCTTAGGCTAGGGCACCCCTAGGCTTAGGCTAGGGCACCGCTAGGCTTAGGCTAAGGCTAGGGCTCCCCTTGCCTAAGGCTAGGGTACCCCTAGGATTAGGCTAGGGCACCCCTAGGCTTACTAGGGCACCCCTAGGCTTAGGCTAGGGCACCCCTAGGCTTAGGCTAGGGCACCCCTAGGCTTAGGCTAAGGCTTGGGCTCCCCTAGCCTAAGACTAGGGCACCCCTAGGCTTAGTCCAGGGCACCCCTAGGCTTAGGCTAGGGCAACCCTAGGCTTAGGCTAGGGCACCCCTAGGCTTAGGCTAAGGCTAGGGCTCCCCTACCCTAAGGCTAGGGCACCCCTAGACTTAGTCTAGGCCACCCCTAGGCTTATACTAGGACACTCCTTGGCTTAGGCTAAGGCTAGGGCTCCCATAGCCTAAGGCTAGGGCACCCCTAGGCTTAGGCTAGGGCACCCCTAGGCTTAGGTTAGGGCACCCCTAGGTTTAGGCTAGGGCACCCCTAGGCTTAGGCTAAGGCTAGGGCTCCCCTAGCGTAAGGCTAGGGCACCACTAGGCTTAGGCTAGGGCACCCCTAGGCTTAGGCTAGGACACCCCTAGGCTTAGGCTAGGGCACCCCTAGGCTTAGGCTAGGGCACCCCTAGGCTTAGGCTAGGGCACCCCTAGGCTTAGGCTAGGGCACCGCTAGGCTTAGTCCAGGGCACCCCTAGGCTTAGGCTAGGGCAACCCTAGGCTTAGGCTAGGGCACCCCTAGGCTTAGGCTAAGGCTAGGGCTCCCCTACCCTAAGGCTAGGGCACCCCTAGACTTAGTCTAGGCCACCCCTAGGCTTATACTAGGACACTCCTTGGCTTAGGCTAAGGCTAGGGCTCCCATAGCCTAAGGCTAGGGCACCCCTAGGCTTAGGTTAGGGCACCCCTAGACTTAGGCTAGGGCACCCCTAGGGTTAGACTAGGGCAACCCTAGGCTTAAGCTAGGGCACCCCTAGGCTTAGGCTAGGGCACCCCTAGGCTTAGGCTAAGGCTAGGGCACCCCTAGGCTTAGGCTAGGGCACCCCTAAGCTTGGGCTAGGGCACCCCTAGGCTTAGGCTAAGGCTAGGGCTCCCCTAGCCCAAGGATAGGGTACCGCTAGGTTTAGACTAGGGCACCCCTAGGCTTAGGCTAAGGCTAGGCCTCCCATAGCCTAAGGCTAGGGTACCCCTAGGCTTAGGCTAGGGCACCCCAAGGCTTAGGCTAAGGCTAGGGCTCCCCTAGCCTAAGGCTAGGGCACCCCTAGGCTTAGGCTAGGGCACCCCTAGTCTTAGGCTGGGGCACTCCTAGTATTAGGCTAAGGCTAGGGCACCCCTAGGCTTAAGCTAGAGCACCCTAAGCTTAGGCTAGGGCACCCCTAGGCTTAGGCTAGGGCACCCCTATTCTTAGGCTAGGGCACCCCTAGGCTTAGGCTAGGGCACCGCTAGGCTTAGGCTAAGGCTAGGGCTCCCCTTGCCTAAGGCTAGGGTACCCCTAGGATTAGGCTAGGGCACCCCTAGGCTTACTAGGGCACCCCTAGGCTTAGGCTAGGGCACCCCTAGGCTTAGGCTAGGGCACCCCTAGGCTTAGGCTAAGGCTTGGGCTCCCCTAGCCTAAGACTAGGGCACCCCTAGGCTTACTCCAGGGCACCCCTAGGCTTAGGCTAGGGCAACCCTAGGCTTAGGCTAGGGCACCCCTAGGCTTAGGCTAAGGCTAGGGCTCCCCTACCCTAAGGCTAGGGCACCCCTAGACTTAGTCTAGGCCACCCCTAGGCTTATACTAGGACACTCCTTGGCTTAGGCTAAGGCTAGGGCTCCCATAGCCTAAGGCTAGGGCACCCCTAGGCTTCGGCTAGGGCACCCCTAGGCTTAGGTTAGGGCACCCCTAGGTTTAGGCTAGGGCACCCCTAGGCTTAGGCTAAGGCTAGGGCTCCCCTAGCGTAAGGCTAGGGCACCACTAGGCTTAGGCTAGGGCACCCCTAGGCTTAGGCTAGGACACCCCTAGGCTTAGGCTAGGGCACCCCTAGGCTTAGGCTAGGGCACCCCTAGGCTTAGGCTAGGGCACCCCTAGGCTTAGGCTAGGGCACCGCTAGGCTTAGGCTAGGGCACCGCTAGGCTTAGGCTAAGGCTAGGGCTCCCCTTGCCTAAGGCTAGGGTACCCCTAGGATTAGGCTAGGGCACCCCTAGGCTTACTAGGGCACCCCTAGGCTTAGGCTAGGGCACCCCTAGGCTTAGGCTAGGGCACCCCTAGGCTTAGGCTAAGGCTTGGGCTCCCCTAGCCTAAGACTAGGGCACCCCTAGGCTTAGTCCAGGGCACCCCTAGGCTTAGGCTAGGGCAACCCTAGGCTTAGGCTAGGGCACCCCTAGGCTTAGGCTAAGGCTAGGGCTCCCCTACCCTAAGGCTAGGGCACCCCTAGACTTAGTCTAGGCCACCCCTAGGCTTATACTAGGACACTCCTTGGCTTAGGCTAAGGCTAGGGCTCCCATAGCCTAAGGCTAGGGCACCCCTAGGCTTAGGCTAGGGCACCCCTAGGCTTAGGTTAGGGCACCCCTAGGTTTAGGCTAGGGCACCCCTAGGCTTAGGCTAAGGCTAGGGCTCCCCTAGCGTAAGGCTAGGGCACCACTAGGCTTAGGCTAGGGCACCCCTAGGCTTAGGCTAGGACACCCCTAGGCTTAGGCTAGGGCACCCCTAGGCTTAGGCTAGGGCACCCCTAGGCTTAGGCTAGGGCACCCCTAGGCTTAGGCTAGGGCACCCCTAGGCTTATGTTAAGGCTTGGGCTCCCCTAGCCTAAGGCTAGGGCACCCCTAGGCTTAGGCGTGGGCACCCCAAGGCTTAGGCTAGGGCACCCCTAGGCTGAGGCTAGGGCACCCCTAGGCTTAGGCTTCGGCACCCCTAGGCTTAGGCTTAGGCTAGGGCTCCCCTAGCTTAAGGCTAGGGCACCCCTAGGCTTAGGCTAGGGAACCCCTGGGCTTAGGCTTGGGCACCCCTAGGCTTAAGCTAGGGCACCCCTAAGCTTAGGCTAGGGCACCCCAAGGCTTAGGCTAGGGCACCCTTAAGCTTAGGAGAGGGCACCACTAGGTTTAGGCTAGGGCACCCCTAGGCTTTGGCTATGGCTAGGGCTCCCCTAGCCTAAGACTCGGGCACCCCAACCTTAGGCCAGGGCACCCCTAGGCTTAGGCTAGGGCACCCCTAGGCTTAGGCTTGGGCACCCCTAGGCTTAAACTAGGGCAACCCTACGCTTAGCCTAAGGCTAGGGTCCCCTAGCCTAATGCTAGGGCACGCCTAGGCTTAGGCTAGGGTACCCCTAAGCTTAGGCTAGGGCATCCGTAGCTTAGGCTAATGCTAGGGCTCCCCTAGCCTAAGGCTAGGGCACCCCTAGGCTTAGGCTAGGGCACCCCTATGATTAGGCTAAGGTTAGGGCTCCCCAAGCCTAAGGCTAGGGCACCCCTATGCTTAGGCTAGGGCACCCCTAAAATTAGGCTAGGGCACCCCTAGGCTTAGACTAGCGCACCCCTAGGCTTAGGTTAAGACTAGGGCTCCCCTACCCTAAGGCTAGGGCACCCGTAGGCTTAGGCGAGGGCACCCCTAGGCTTAGGCGAGGGCACCACTAGGCTTAGGCTAGGGCACCCCTAGGCTTAGGCTAAGGCAAGGGCTCCCTTAGGCTACGGCTAGGGCACCCCTAAGCTTAGGATAGGGCACCACTAGGCTTAGGCTAGGGCTCCACTAGGCTTAGGCTTAGGCTAGGGCTCCCGAGCCTAAGGCTAGGGCACCCTTAGGCTTAGGCTTGGGCACCCCTAGGCTTAGGCTATGGCACCCCTAGGCTTAGGCTAGGGCACCCCTAGGCTTAGGCTAAGGCTAGGGGTCCCCAAGCTTAAGGCTAGGGCACCCCTAGGCTTAGGCTAGGGCACCCCTAGGCTTAGGCTAAGGCTAGGGCTCCCCTAGCCTAAGGCTAGGGAACCCCTAGGCTTAGGCAAGGCTACCCCTAGGCTTAAACTAAGGCTAGGGCTCACCTAGCCTAATGCTAGGGCACCCCTAGGCTTTTGTTAGGCACCCCTAGACTTAGGCTAGGGCACCCCTAGGCTTAGGCTAGGGCACCCCTAGGCTTAAGCTAGGGCACCCCGAGGCTTAGGCTAGGGCAGCCCTAGGCTTAGGCTAAGGCTAGGGCTACCCTAGCCTAAGGCTACGGCACCCCTAGCCTAAGGTTAGGGCACCCCTAGGCTTAGGCTAGGGCACCCCTAGGCTTAGGCTAGGGCACCCCTAGGCTTAGACTAGGGCACCCCTAGGTTTAGGCTAAGGCTAGGGCTCCCATAGCCTAAGGCTAGGGCACCCCTAGGCTCAGGCTAGGGTACCCCAAGTCTTAGGATAAGGCTAGGGCTCCCCTAGCCTAAGGCCAGGGCACCCCTAGGCTTAGGCTAGGGCACCCCTAGACTTAGGCTAAGCCACCCCTAGGCTTAAGCTAAGGCTAGGGCTCCCCTAGCCTAAGGCTAGGGCACCCCTAGGCTTAGGTTAGGGCACCCCTAGACTTAGGCTAGGGCACCCCTAGGCTTAGACTAGGGCAACCCTAGGCTTAAGCTAGGGCACCCCTAGGCTTTGGCTAGGGCACCCCTAGGCTTAGGCAAAGGCTAGGGCACCCCTAGGCTTAGGCTAGGGCACCCCTAAGCTTGGGCTAGGGCACCCCTAGGCTTAGGCTAAGGCTAGGGCTCCCCTAGCCCAAGGATAGGGTACCCCTAGGTTTAGACTAGGGCACCCCTAGGCTTAGGCTAAGGCTAGGGCTCCCGTAGCCTAAGGCTAGGGCACCCCTAGGCTTATGCTAGGGCACCCCAAGGCTTAGGCTAAGGCTAGGGCTCCCCTAGCCTAAGGCTAGGGCACCCCTAGGCTTAGGCTAGGGCACCCCTAGTATTAGGCTGGGGCACTCCTAGTATTAGGCTAAGGCTATGGCACCCCTAGGCTTAGGCTAGAGCACCCTAAGCTTAGATTAGGGCACCCGTAGACTTAGGCTATGGCACCCCTAAGCTTAGGCTAGGGCACCCCTAGGCTTAGGCTAGGGCACCCCTATTCTTAGGCTAGGGCACCCCTAGGCTTAGGCTAGGGCACCGCTAGGCTTAGGCTAAGGCTAGGGCTCCCCTTGCCTAAGGCTAGGGTACCCCTAGGATTAGGCTAGGGCACCCCTAGGCTTACAAGGGCACCCCTAGGCTTAGGCTAGGGCACCCCTAGGCTTAGGCTAGGGCACCCCTAGGCTTAGGCTAAGGCTTGGGCTCCCCTAGCCTAAGACTAGGGCACCCCTAGGCTTAGTCCAGGGCACCCCTAGGCTTAGGCTAGGGCAACCCTAGGCTTAGGCTAGGGCACCCCTAGGCTTAGGCTAAGGCTAGGGCTCCCCTACCCTAAGGCTAGGGCACCCCTAGACTTAGTCTAGGCCACCCCTAGGCTTATACTAGGACACTCCTTGGCTTAGGCTAAGGCTAGGGCTCCCATAGCCTAAGGCTAGGGCACCCCTAGGCTTAGGCTAGGGCACCGCTAGGCTTAGGTTAGGGCACCCCTAGGTTTAGGCTAGGGCACCCCTAGGCTTAGGCTAAGGCTAGGGCTCCCGAGCGTAAGGCTAGGGCACCACTAGGCTTAGGCTAGGGCACCCCTAAGCTTAGGCTAGGACACCCCTAGGCTTAGGCTAGGGCACCCCTAGGCTTAGGCTAGGGCACCCCTAGGCTTAGGCTAGGGCACCCCTAGGCTTAGGCTAGGGCACCCCTAGGCTTAGGTTAAGGCTTGGGCTCCCCTAGCCTAAGGCTAGGGCACCCCTAGGCTTAGGCGAGGGCACCCCTAGGCTTAGGCGAGGGCACCCCTAGGCTTAGGCTAGGGCACCCCTAGGCTTAGGCTTCGGCACCCCAAGGCTTAGGCTTAGGCTAGGGCTCCCCTAGCTTAAGGCTAGGGCACCCCTAGGCTTAGGCTAGGGAAACCCTGGGCTTAGGCTTGGGCACCCCTAGGCTTAAGCTAGGGCACCCCTAAGCTTAGGCTAGGGCACCCCAAGGCTTAGGCTAGGGCACCCCTAAGCTTAGGAGAGGACACCCCTAGGTTTAGGCTAGGGCACCCCTAGGCTTTGGCTATGGCTAGGGCTCCCCTAGCCTAAGACTCGGGCACCCCTAGCCTTAGGCCAGGGCACCCCTAGGCTTAGGCTAGGGCACCCCTAGGCTTAGGCTTGGGCACCCCTAGGCGTAGGCTAGGGCAACCCTACACTTAGCCTAAGGCTAGGGTCCCCTAGCCTAATGCTAGGGCACGCCTAGGCTTAGGCTAGGGTACCCCTAAGCTTAGGCTAGGGCATCCGTAGCTTAGGCTAATGCTAGGGCTCCCCTAGCCTAAGGCTAGGGCACCCCTAGGCTTAGGCTAGGGCACCCCTATGATTAGGCTAAGGCTAGGGCTCCCCAAGCCTAAGGCTAGGGCACCCCTAGGCTTAGGCTAGGGCACCCCTAAAATTAGGCTAGGGCACCCCTAGGCTTAGACTAGCGCACCCCTAGGCTTAGGTTAAGACTAGGGCTCCCCTACCCTAAGGCTAGGGCACCCGTAGGCTTAGGCGAGGGCACCCCTAGGCTTAGGCGAGGGCACCCCTAGGCTTAGGCTAGGGCACCCCTGGCTTAGGCTAAGGCTAGGGCTCCCTTAGGCTACGGCTAGGGCACCCCTAAGCTTAGGATAGGGCACCACAAGGCTTAGGCTAGGGCTCCACTAGGCTTAGGCTTAGGCTAGGGCTCCCGAGCCTAAGGCTAGGGCACCCGAGCCTAAGGCTAGGGCACCCTTAGGCTTAGGCTTGGGCACCCCTAGGCTTAGGCTATGGCACCCCTAGGCTTAGGCTAGGGCACCCCTAGGCTTAGGCAAAGGCTAGGGCTCCCCAAGCTTAAGGCTAGGGCACCCCTAGGCTTAGGCTAGGGCACCCCTAAGCTTAAGCTAGGGCACCCCTAGGCTTAGGCTTGGGCACCCCTAGGCTTAAACTAAGGCTAGGGCTCCCCTAGCCTAAGACTAGGGCACCCCTAGGCTTATGTTAGGGCACCCCTAGACTTAGGCTAGGGCACCCCTAGGCTTAGGCTAGGGCATCCCTAGGCTTAAGCTAGGGCACCCCGAGGCTTAGGCTAGGGCACCCCTAGACTTAGGCTAAGGCTAGGGCTCCCCTAGCCTAAGGCTAGGGAACCCCTAGGCTTAGGCTAGGCCACCCCTAGGCTTAAACTAAGGCTAGGGCTCCCCTAGCCTAAGGCTAGGGCACCCCTAGGCTTATGTTAGTGCACCCCTAGACTTAGGCTAGGGCACCCCTAGGCTTAGGCTAGGGCATCCCTAGGCTTAAGCTAGGGCACCCCGAGGCTTAGGCTAGGGCACCCCTAGACTTAGGCTAAGCCTAGGGCTACCCTAGCCTAAGGCTAGGGCACCCCTAGCCTAAGGTTAGGGCACCCCTAGGCTTAGGCTAGGGCACCCCTAGGCTTAGGCTAGGGCACCCCTAGGCTTAGACTAGGGCACCCCTAGGCTTAGGCTAAGGCTAGGGCTCCCATAACCTAAGGCTAGGGCACCCCTAGGCTCAGGCTAGGGTACACCAAGGCTTAGGATAAGGCTAGGGCTCCCCTAGCCTTAGGCCAGGGCACCCCTAGGCTTAGGCTAGGGCACCCCTAGACTTAGGCTAAGCCACCCCTAGGCTTAAGCTAAGGCTAGGGCTCCCCTAGCCTAAGGCTAGGGCACCCCTAGGCTTAGGTTAGGGCACCCCTAGACTTAGGCTAGGGCACCCCTAGGCTTAGACTAGGGCAACCCTAGGCTTAAGCTAGGGCACCCCTAGGCTTAGGCTAAAGCTAGGGCTCCCCTTGCCTAAGGCTAGGGTACCCCTAGGATTAGGCTAGGGCACCCCTAGGCTTACTAGGGCACCCCTAGGCTTAGGCTAGGGCACCCCTATGCTTAGGCTAGGGCACCCCTAGGCTTAGGCTAAGGCTTGGGCTCCCCTAGCCTAAGACTAGGGCACCCCTAGGCTTAGTCCAGGGCACCCCTAGGCTTAGGCTAGGGCAACCCTAGGCTTAGGCTAGGGCACCCCTAGGCTTAGGCAAAGGCTAGGGCTTCGCTAGCCTAAGGCTAGGGCACCCCTAGGCTTAGGCTAGGGCACCCCTAGGTTTAGGTTAGGGCACCAATAGGCTTAGGCTTAGGCTAGGGCTCCCCTAGCCTAATGCTAGGGCACCCATAAGCTTAGGCTAGGGCACCTCTAACTTTAGGCTAGGGCATCTAGCTTAGTCTAAGGCTAGGGCTCCCCTAGCCTAAGGCTAGGGCAACCCTAGGCTTAGGCTAGGGCAAACCTAGGCTTAGGCTAAGGCTAGGGCTCCCATAGCCTAAGGCTAGGGCACCCCTAGGCTTAGGTTAGGGCACCCCAAGGCTTAGGCTTAGGCTAGGGCTCCCGAGCCTAAGGCTAGGGCACCCTTAGGCTTAGGCTTGGGCACCCCTAGGCTTAGGCTATGGCACCCCTAGTCTTAGGCTAGGGCACCCCTAGGCTTAGGCTAAGGCTAGGGCTCCCCAAGCTTAAAGCTAGGGCACCCCTAGGCTTAGGCTAGGGCACCCCTAGGCTTAGGCTAAGGCTAGGGCTCCCCTAGCCTAAGGCTAGGGAACCCCTAGGCTTAGGCTAGGCCACCCCTAGGCTTAAACTAAGGCTAGGGCTCCCCTAGCCTAAGGCTAGGGCACCCCTAGGCTTATGTTAGGGCACCCCTAGACTTAGGCTAGGGCACCCCTAGGCTTAGGCTAGGGCATACCTAGGCTTAAGCTAGGGCACCCCGAGGCTTAGGCTAGGGCACCCCTAGACTTAGGCTAAGCCTAGGGCTACCCTAGCCTAAGGCTAGGGCACCACTAGCCTAAGGTTAGGGCACCCCTAGGCTTAGGCTAGGGCACCCCTAGGCTTAGGCTAGGGCACCCCTAGGCTTAGACTAGGGCACCCCTAGGCTTAGGCTAAGGCTAGGGCTCCCATAACCTAAGGCTAGGGCACCCCTAGGCTCAGGCTAGGGTACACCAAGGCTTAGGATAAGGCTAGGGCTCCCCTAGCCTTAGGCCAGGGCACCCCTAGGCTTAGGCTAGGGCACCCCTATACTTAGGCTAAGCCACCCCTAGGCTTAAGCTAAGGCTAGGGCTCCCCTAGCCTAAGGCTAGGGCACCCCTAGGCTTAGGTTAGGGCACCCCTAGACTTAGGCTAGGGCACCCCTAGGCTTAGACTAGGGCAACCCTAGGCTTAAGCTAGGGCACCCCTAGGCTTAGGCTAAGGCTAGGGCACGCCTAGGCTTAGGCTAGGGCACCCCTAAGCTTGGGCTAGGGCACCCCTAGGCTTAGGCTAAGGCTAGGGCTCCCCTAGCCCAAGGATAGGGTAACCCTAGGTTTAGACTAGGGCACCCCTAGGCTTAGGCTAGGGCACCCCTAGGCTTAGGATAGGGCACCCCTAGTCTTAGGCTGGGGCACTCCTAGGATTAGGCTAAGGCTAGGGCACCCCTAGGCTTAGGCTAGGGCACCCCTAGGCTTAGGCTAGAGCACCCTAAGCTTAGATTAGGGCACCCGTAGACTTAGGCTACGGCACCCCTAAGCTTAGGCTAGGGCACCCCTAGACTTAGGCTAGGGCACCGCTATTCTTAGGCTAGGGCACCCCTAGGCTTAGGCTAGGGCACCCCTAGGCTTAGGCTAAAGCTAGGGCTCCCCTTGCCTAAGGCTAGGGTACCCCTAGGATTAGGCTAGGGCACCCCTAGGCTTACTAGGGCACCCCTAGGCTTAGGCTAGGGCACCCCTATGCTTAGGCTAGGGCACCCCTAGGCTTAGGCTAAGGCTTGGGCTCCCCTAGCCTAAGACTAGGGCACCCCTAGGCTTAGTCCAGGGCACCCCTAGGCTTAGGCTAGGGCAACCCTATGCTTAGGCTAGGGCACCCCTAGGCTTAGGCTAAGGCTTGGGCTCCCCTAGCCTAAGAGTAGGGCACCCCTAGGCTTAGTCCAGGGCACCCCTAGGCTTAGGCTAGGGCAACCCTAGGCTTAGGCTAGGGCATCCCTAGGCTTAGGCAAAGGCTAGGGCTTCGCTAGCCCAAGGCTAGGGCACCCCTAGGCTTAGGCTAGGGCACCCCTAGGTTTAGGTTAGGGCACCAATAGGCTTAGGCTTAGGCTAGGGCTCCCCTAGCCTAATGCTAGGGCACCCCTAAGCTTAGGCTAGGGCACCTCTAAGTTTAGGCTAGGGCATCTAGCTTAGTCTAAGGCTAGGGCTCCCCTAGCCTAAGGCTAGGGCAACCCTAGGCTTAGGCTAGGGCAACCCTAGGCTTAGGCTAAGGCTAGGGCTCCCATAGCCTAAGGCTAGGGCACCCCTAGGCTTAGGCTAGGGCACCCCAAGGCTTAGGCTTAGGCTAGGGCTCCCCTAACCTAAGGCTAGGTCACCCCTAGGCTTAGGCTAGGGCACCCCTAGTTTTAGGCTAGGGCACCCCTAGGATTAGGCTAAGGCTAGGGCACACCTAGGCTTAGGCTAGGGCACCCCTAGGCTTAGGCTAGGGCACCCCTAAGCTTAGGTTAGGGCACCAGTAGACTTAGGCTAGGCACCCCTAAGCTTAGGCTAGGGCACCCCTAGGCTTAGGCTAGGGCACCCCTAGGCTTAGGCTAGGGCACCGCTAGGCTTAGGCTAAGGCTAGGGCTCCCCTTGCCTAAGGCTAGGGTACCCCTAGGATTAGGCTAGGGCACCCCTAGGCTTACTAGGGCACCCCTAGGCTTAGGCTAGGGCACCCCTAGGCTTAGGCTAGGGCACCCCTAGGCTTAGGCTAAGGCTTGGGCTCCCCTAGCCTAAGACTAGGGCACCCCTAGGCTTAGTCCAGGGCACCCCTAGGCTTAGGCTAGGGCAACCCTAGGCTTAGGCTAGGGCACCCCTAGGCTTAGGCTAAGGCTAGGGCTCCCCTACCCTAAGGCTAGGGCACCCCTAGACTTAGTCTAGGCCACCCCTAGGCTTATACTAGGACACTCCTTGGCTTAGGCTAAGGCTAGGGCTCCCATAGCCTAAGGCTAGGGCACCCCTAGGCTTAGGCTAGGGCACCCCTAGGCTTAGGTTAGGGCACCCCTAGGTTTAGGCTAGGGCACCCCTAGGCTTAGGCTAAGGCTAGGGCTCCCCTAGCGTAAGGCTAGGGCACCACTAGGCTTAGGCTAGGGCACCCCTAGGCTTAGGCTAGGACACCCCTAGGCTTAGGCTAGGGCACCCCTAGGCTTAGGCTAGGGCACCCCTAGGCTTAGGCTAGGGCACCCCTAGGCTTAGGCTAGGGCACCCCTAGGCTTAGGTTAAGGCTTGGGCTCCCCTAGCCTAAGGCTAGGGCACCCCTAGGCTTAGGCGTGGGCACCCCAAGGCTTAGGCTAGGGCACCCCTAGGCTGAGGCTAGGGCACCCCTAGGCTTAGGCTTCGGCACCCCTAGGCTTAGGCTTAGGCTAGGGCTCCCCTAGCTTAAGGCTAGGGCACCCCTAGGCTTAGGCTAGGGAACCCCTGGGCTTAGGCTTGGGCACCCCTAGGCTTAAGCTAGGGCACCCCTAAGCTTAGGCTAGGGCACCCCAAGGCTTAGGCTAGGGCACCCTTAAGCTTAGGAGAGGGCACCACTAGGTTTAGGCTAGGGCACCCCTAGGCTTTGGCTATGGCTAGGGCTCCCCTAGCCTAAGACTCGGGCACCCCAACCTTAGGCCAGGGCACCCCTAGGCTTAGGCTAGGGCACCCCTAGGCTTAGGCTTGGGCACCCCTAGGCTTAGGCTAGGGCAACCCTATGCTTAGCCTAAGGCTAGGGTCCCCTAGCCTAATGCTAGGGCACGCCTAGGCTTAGGCTAGGGTACCCCTAAGCTTAGGCTAGGGCATCCGTAGCTTAGGCTAATGCTAGGGCTCCCCTAGCCTAAGGCTAGGGCACCCCTAGGCTTAGGCTAGGGCACCCCTATGATTAGGCTAAGGCTAGGGCTCCCCAAGCCTAAGGCTAGGGCACCCCTAGGCTTAGGCTAGGGCACCCCTAAAATTAGGCTAGGGCACCCCTAGGCTTAGACTAGCGCACCCCTAGGCTTAGGTTAAGACTAGGGCTCCCCTACCCTAAGGCTAGGGCACCCGTAGGCTTAGGCGAGGGCACCCCTAGGCTTAGGCGAGGGCACCACTAGGCTTAGGCTAGGGCACCCCTAGGCTTAGGCTAAGGCAAGGGCTCCCTTAGGCTACGGCTAGGGCACCCCTAAGCTTAGGATAGGGCACCACTAGGCTTAGGCTAGGGCTCCACTAGGCTTAGGCTTAGGCTAGGGCTCCCGAGCCTAAGGCTAGGGCACCCTTAGGCTTAGGCTTGGGCACCCCTAGGCTTAGGCTATGGCACCCCTAGGCTTAGGCTAGGGCACCCCTAGGCTTAGGCTAAGGCTAGGGGTCCCCAAGCTTAAGGCTAGGGCACCCCTAGGCTTAGGCTAGGGCACCCCTAGGCTTAGGCTAAGGCTAGGGCTCCCCTAGCCTAAGGCTAGGGAACCCCTAGGCTTAGGCAAGGCTACCCCTAGGCTTAAACTAAGGCTAGGGCTCACCTAGCCTAATGCTAGGGCACCCCTAGGCTTTTGTTAGGGCACCCCTAGACTTAGGCTAGGGCACCCCTAGGCTTAGGCTAGGGCACCCCTAGGCTTAAGCTAGGGCACCCCGAGGCTTAGGCTAGGGCAGCCCTAGGCTTAGGCTAAGGCTAGGGCTACCCTAGCCTAAGGCTACGGCACCCCTAGCCTAAGGTTAGGGCACCCCTAGGCTTAGGCTAGGGCACCCCTAGGCTTAGGCTAGGGCACCCCTAGGCTTAGACTAGGGCACCCCTAGGTTTAGGCTAAGGCTAGGGCTCCCATAGCCTAAGGCTAGGGCACCCCTAGGCTCAGGCTAGGGTACCCCAAGTCTTAGGATAAGGCTAGGGCTCCCCTAGCCTAAGGCCAGGGCACCCCTAGGCTTAGGCTAGGGCACCCCTAGACTTAGGCTAAGCCACCCCTAGGCTTAAGCTAAGGCTAGGGCTCCCCTAGCCTAAGGCTAGGGCACCCCTAGGCTTAGGTTAGGGCACCCCTAGACTTAGGCTAGGGCACCCCTAGGCTTAGACTAGGGCAACCCTAGGCTTAAGCTAGGGCACCCCTAGGCTTTGGCTAGGGCACCCCTAGGCTTAGGCTAAGGCTAGGGCACCCCTAGGCTTAGGCTAGGGCACCCCTAAGCTTGGGCTAGGGCACCCCTAGGCTTAGGCTAGGGCACCCCTAGGCTTAGGCTAGGGCACCCCTAGGCTTAGACTAGGGCACCCCTAGGTTTAGGCTAAGGCTAGGGCTCCCATAGCCTAAGGCTAGGGCACCCCTAGGCTCAGGCTAGGGTACCCCAAGTCTTAGGATAAGGCTAGGGCTCCCCTAGCCTAAGGCCAGGGCACCCCTAGGCTTAGGCTAGGGCACCCCTAGACTTAGGCTAAGCCACCCCTAGGCTTAAGCTAAGGCTAGGGCTCCCCTAGCCTAAGGCTAGGGCACCCCTAGGCTTAGGTTAGGGCACCCCTAGACTTAGGCTAGGGCACCCCTAGGCTTAGACTAGGGCAACCCTAGGCTTAAGCTAGGGCACCCCTAGGCTTTGGCTAGGGCACCCCTAGGCTTAAGCTAAGGCTAGGGTACCCCCAGGCTTAGGCTAGGGCACCCCTAAGCTTGGGCTAGGGCACCCCTAGGCTTAGGCTAAGGCTAGGGCTCCCCTAGCCCAAGGATAGGGTACCCCTAGGTTTAGACTAGGGCACCCCTAGGCTTAGGCTAAGGCTAGGGCTCCCGTAGCCTAAGGCTAGGGCACCCCTAGGCTTATGCTAGGGCACCCCAAGGCTTAGGCTAAGGCTAGGGCTCCCCTAGCCTAAGGCTAGGGCACCCCTAGGCTTAGGCTAGGGCACCCCTAATATTAGGCTGGGGCACTCCTAGTATTAGGCTAAGGCTAGGGCACCCCTAGGCTTAGGCTAGAGCACCCTAAGCTTAGATTAGGGCACCCGTAGACTTAGGCTATGGCACCCCTAAGCTTAGGCTAGGGCACCCCTAGGCTTAGGCTAGGGCACCCCTATTCTTAGGCTAGGGCACCCCTAGGCTTAGGCTAGGGCACCGCTAGGCTTAGGCTAAGGCTAGGGCTCCCCTTGCCTAAGGCTAGGGTACCCCTAGGATTAGGCTAGGGCACCCCTAGGCTTACAAGGGCACCCCTAGGCTTAGGCTAGGGCACCCCTAGGCTTAGGCTAGGGCACCCCTAGGCTTAGGCTAAGGCTTGGGCTCCCCTAGCCTAAGACTAGGGCACCCCTAGGCTTAGTCCAGGGCACCCCTAGGCTTAGGCTAGGGCAACCCTAGGCTTAGGCTAGGGCACCCCTAGGCTTAGGCTAAGGCTAGGGCTCCCCTACCCTAAGGCTAGGGCACCCCTAGACTTAGTCTAGGCCACCCCTAGGCTTATACTAGGACACTCCTTGGCTTAGGCTAAGGCTAGGGCTCCCATAGCCTAAGGCTAGGGCACCCCTAGGCTTAGGCTAGGGCACCCCTAGGCTTAGGTTAGGGCACCCCTAGGTTTAGGCTAGGGCACCCCTAGGCTTAGGCTAAGGCTAGGGCTCCCGAGCGTAAGGCTAGGGCACCACTAGGCTTAGGCTAGGGCACCCCTAAGCTTAGGCTAGGACACCCCTAGGCTTAGGCTAGGGCACCCCTAGGCTTAGGCTAGGGCACCCCTAGGCTTAGGCTAGGGCACCCCTAGGCTTAGGCTAGGGCACCCCTAGGCTTAGGTTAAGGCTTGGGCTCCCCTAGCCTAAGGCTAGGGCACCCCTAGGCTTAGGCGAGGGCACCCCTAGGCTTAGGCGAGGGCACCCCTAGGCTTAGGCTAGGGCACCCCTAGGCTTAGGCTTCGGCACCCCAAGGCTTAGGCTTAGGCTAGGGCTCCCCTAGCTTAAGGCTAGGGCACCCCTAGGCTTAGGCTAGGGAACCCCTGGGCTTAGGCTTGGGCACCCCTAGGCTTAAGCTAGGGCACCCCTAAGCTTAGGCTAGGGCACCCCAAGGCTTAGGCTAGGGCACCCCTAAGCTTAGGAGAGGGCACCCCTAGGTTTAGGCTAGGGCACCCCTAGGCTTTGGCTATGGCTAGGGCTCCCCTAGCCTAAGACTCGGGCACCCCTAGCCTTAGGCCAGGGCACCCCTAGGCTTAGGCTAGGGCACCCCTAGGCTTAGGCTTGGGCACCCCTAGGCGTAGGCTAGGGCAACCCTACGCTTAGCCTAAGGCTAGGGTCCCCTAGCCTAATGCTAGGGCACGCCTAGGCTTAGGCTAGGGTACCCCTAAGCTTAGGCTAGGGCATCCGTAGCTTAGGCTAATGCTAGGGCTCCCCTAGCCTAAGGCTAGGGCACCCCTAGGCTTAGGCTAGGGCACCCCTATGATTAGGCTAAGGCTAGGGCTCCCCAAGCCTAAGGCTAGGGCACCCCTAGGCTTAGGCTAGGGCACCCCTAAAATTAGGCTAGGGCACCCCTAGGCTTAGACTAGCGCACCCCTAGGCTTAGGTTAAGACTAGGGCTCCCCTACCCTAAGGCTAGGGCACCCGTAGGCTTAGGCGAGGGCACCCCTAGGCTTAGGCGAGGGCACCCCTAGGCTTAGGCTAGGGCACCCCTAGGCTTAGGCTAAGGCTAGGGCTCCCTTAGGCTACGGCTAGGGCACCCCTAAGGTTAGGATAGGGCACCACTAGGCTTAGGCTAGGGCTCCACTAGGCTTAGGCTTAGGCTAGGGCTCCCGAGCCTAAGGCTAGGGCACCCGAGCCTAAGGCTAGGGCACCCTTAGGCTTAGGCTTGGGCACCCCTAGGCTTAGGCTATGGCACCCCTAGGCTTAGGCTAGGGCACCCCTAGGCTTAGGCAAATGCTAGGGCTCCCCAAGCTTAAGGCTAGGGCACCCCTAGGCTTAGGCTAGGGCACCCCTAAGCTTAAGCTAGGGCACCCCTAGGCTTAGGCTTGGGCACCCCTAGGCTTAAACTAAGGCTAGGGCTCCCCTAGCCTAAGGCTAGGGCACCCCTAGGCTTATGTTAGGGCACCCCTAGACTTAGGCTAGGGCACCCCTAGGCTTGGGCTAGGGCATCCCTAGGCTTAAGCTAGGGCACCCCGAGGCTTAGGCTAGGGCACCCCTAGACTTAGGCTAAGGCTAGGGCTCCCCTAGCCTAAGGCTAGGGAACCCCTAGGCTTAGGCTAGGCCACCCCTAGGCTTAAACTAAGGCTAGGGCTCCCCTAGCCTAAGGCTAGGGCACCCCTAGGCTTATGTTAGTGCACCCCTAGACTTAGGCTAGGGCACCCCTAGGCTTAGGCTAGGGCATCCCTAGGCTTAAGCTAGGGCACCCCGAGGCTTAGGCTAGGGCACCCCTAGACTTAGGCTAAGCCTAGGGCTACCCTAGCCTAAGGCTAGGGCACCCCTAGGCTTAGGCTAGGGCACCCCTAGGCTTAGGCTAGGGCACCCCTAGGCTTAGACTAGGGCACCCCTAGGCTTAGGCTAAGGCTAGGGCTCCCATAACCTAAGGCTAGGGCACCCCTAGGCTCAGGCTAGGGTACACCAAGGCTTAGGATAAGGCTAGGGCTCCCCTAGCCTTAGGCCAGGGCACCCCTAGGCTTAGGCTAGGGCACCCCTAGACTTAGGCTAAGCCACCCCTAGGCTTAAGCTAAGGCTAGGGCTCCCCTAGCCTAAGGCTAGGGCACCCCTAGGCTTAGGCTAAGGCTTGGGCTCCCCTAGCCTAAGACTAGGGCACCCCTAGGCTTAGTCCAGGGCACCCCTAGGCTTAGGCTAGGGCAACCCTAAGCTTAGGCTAGGGCACCCCTAGGCTTAGGCAAAGGCTAGGGCTTCGCTAGCCTAAGGCTAGGGCACCCCTAGGCTTAGGCTAGGGCACCCCTAGGTTTAGGTTAGGGCACCAATAGGCTTAGGCTTAGGCTAGGGCTCCCCTAGCCTAATGCTAGGGCATCCCTAAGCTTAGGCTAGGGCACCTCTAAGTTTAGGCTAGGGCATCTAGCTTAGTCTAAGGCTAGGGCTCCCCTAGCCTAAGGCTAGGGCAACCTTAGGCTTAGGCTAGGGCAACCCTAGGCTTAGGCTAAGGCTAGGGCTCCCATAGCCTAAGGCTAGGGCACCCCTAGGCTTAGGTTAGGGCACCCCAAGGCTTAGGCTTAGGCTAGGGCTCCCGAGCCTAAGGCTAGGGCACCCTTAGGCTTAGGCTTGGGCACCCCTAGGCTTAGGCTATGGCACCCCTAGGCTTAGGCTAGGGCACCCCTAGGCTTAGGCTAAGGCTAGGGCTCCCCAAGCTTAAGGCTAGGGCACCCCTAGGCTTAGGCTAGGGCACCCCTAAGCTTAAGCTAGGGCACCCCTAGGCTTAGGCTAGGGCACCCCTAGGCTTAGGCTAAGGCTAGGGCTCCCCTAGCCTAAGGCTAGGGAACCCCTAGGCTTAGGCTAGGGCAACCCTAAGCTTAGGCTAGGGCACCCCTAGGCTTAGGCAAAGGCTAGGGCTTCGCTAGCCCAAGGCTAGGGCACCCCTAGGCTTAGGCTAGGGCACCCCTAGGTTTAGGTTAGGGCACCAATAGGCTTAGGCTTAGGCTAGGGCTCCCCTAGCCTAATGCTAGGGCACCCCTAAGCTTAGGCTAGGGCACCTCTAAGTTTAGGCTAGGGCATCTAGCTTAGTCTAAGGCTAGGGCTCCCCTAGCCTAAGGCTAGGGCAACCCTAGGCTTAGGCTAGGGCAACCCTAGGCTTAGGCTAAGGCTAGGGCTCCCATAGCCTAAGGCTAGGGCACCCCTAGGCTTAGGCTAGGGCACCCCAAGGCTTAGGCTAAGGCTAGGGCTCCCCTAACCTAAGGCTAGGTCACCCCTAGGCTTAGGCTAGGGCACCCCTAGTTTTAGGCTAGGGCACCCTAGGATTAGGCTAAGGCTAGGGCACACCTAGGCTTAGGCTAGGGCACCCCTAGGCTTAGGCTAGGGCCCCCCTAAGCTTAGGTTAGGGCACCAGTAGACTTAGGCTAGGCACCCCTAAGCTTAGGCTAGGGCACCCCTAGGCTTAGGCTAGGGCACCCCTAGGCTTAGGCTAGGGCACCGCTAGGCTTAGGCTAAGGCTAGGGCTCCCCTTGCCTAAGGCTAGGGTACCCCTAGGATTAGGCTAGGGCACCCCTAGGCTTACTAGGGCACCCCTAGGCTTAGGCTAGGGCACCCCTAGGCTTAGGCTAGGGCACCCCTAGGCTTAGGCTAAGGCTTGGGCTCCCCTAGCCTAAGACTAGGGCACCCCTAGGCTTAGTCCAGGGCACCCCTAGGCTTAGGCTAGGGCAACCCTAGGCTTAGGCTAGGGCACCCCTAGGCTTAGGCTAAGGCTAGGGCTCCCCTACCCTAAGGCTAGGGCACCCCTAGACTTAGTCTAGGCCACCCCTAGGCTTATACTAGGACACTCCTTGGCTTAGGCTAAGGCCAGGGCTCCCATAGCCTAAGGCTAGGGCACCCCTAGGCTTAGGCTAGGGCACCCCTAGGCTTAGGTTAGGGCACCCCTAGGTTTAGGCTAGGGCACCCCTAGGCTTAGGCTAAGGCTAGGGCTCCCCTAGCGTAAGGCTAGGGCACCACTAGGCTTAGGCTAGGGCACCCCTAGGCTTAGGCTAGGACACCCCTAGGCTTAGGCTAGGGCACCCCTAGGCTTAGGCTAGGGCACCCCTAGGCTTAGGCTAGGGCACCCCTAAGCTTAGGAGAGGGCACCCCTAGGTTTAGGCTAGGGCACCCCTAGGCTTTGGCTATGGCTAGGGCTCCCCTAGCCTAAGACTCGGGCACCCCTAGCCTTAGGCCAGGGCACCCCTAGGCTTAGGCTAGGGCACCCCTAGGCTTAGGCTTGGGCACCCCTAGCCTTAGGCCAGGGCACCCCTAGGCTTAGGCTAGGGCACCCCTAGGCTTAGGCTTGGGCACCCCTAGGCGTAGGCTAGGGCAACCCTACGCTTAGCCTAAGGCTAGGGTCCCCTAGCCTAATGCTAGGGCACGCCTAGGCTTAGGCTAGGGTACCCCTAAGCTTAGGCTAGGGCATCCGTAGCTTAGGCTAATGCTAGGGCTCCCCTAGCCTAAGGCTAGGGCACCCCTAGGCTTAGGCTAGGGCACCCCTATGATTAGGCTAAGGCTAGGGCTCCCCAAGCCTAAGGCTAGGGCACCCCTAGGCTTAGGCTAGGGCACCCCTAAAATTAGGCTAGGGCACCCCTAGGCTTAGACTAGCGCACCCCTAGGCTTAGGTTAAGACTAGGGCTCCCCTACCCTAAGGCTAGGGCACCCGTAGGCTTAGGCGAGGGCACCCTTAGGCTTAGGCGAGGGTACCCCTAGGCTTAGGCTAGGGCACCCCTAGGCTTAGGCTAAGGCTAGGGCTCCCTTAGGCTACGGCTAGGGCACCCCTAAGCTTAGGATAGGGCACCACTAGGCTTAGGCTAGGGCTCCACTAGGCTTAGGCTTAGGCTAGGGCTCCCGAGCCTAAGGCTAGGGCACCCGAGCCTAAGGCTAGGGCACCCTTAGGCTTAGGCTTGGGCACCCCTAGGCTTAGGCTATGGCACCCCTAGGCTTAGGCTAGGGCACCCCTAGGCTTAGGCAAAGGCTAGGGCTCCCCAAGCTTAAGGCTAGGGCACCCCTAGGCTTAGGCTAGGGCACCCCTAAGCTTAAGCTAGGGCACCCCTAGGCTTAGGCTTGGGCACCCCTAGGCTTAAACTAAGGCTAGGGCTCCCCTAGCCTAAGGCTAGGGCACCCCTAGGCTTATGTTAGGGCACCCCTAGACTTAGGCTAGGGCACCCCTAGGCTTAGGCTAGGGCATCCCTAGGCTTAAGCTAGGGCACCCCGAGGCTTAGGCTAGGGCACCCCTAGACTTAGGCTAAGGCTAGGGCTCCCCTAGCCTAAGGCTAGGGAACCCCTAGGCTTAGGCTAGGCCACCCCTAGGCTTAAACTAAGGCTAGGGCTCCCCTAGCCTAAGGCTAGGGCACCCCTAGGCTTATGTTAGTGCACCCCTAGACTTAGGCTAGGGCACCCCTAGGCTTAGGCTAGGGCATCCCTAGGCTTAAGCTAGGGCACCCCGAGGCTTAGGCTAGGGCACCCCTAGACTTAGGCTAAGCCTAGGGCTACCCTAGCCTAAGGCTAGGGCACCCCTAGGCTTAGGCTAGGGCACCCCTAGGCTTAGGCTAGGGCACCCCTAGGCTTAGACTAGGGCACCCCTAGGCTTAGGCTAAGGCTAGGGCTCCCATAACCTAAGGCTAGGGCACCCCTAGGCTCAGGCTAGGGTACACAAAGGCTTAGGATAAGGCTAGGGCTCTCCTAGCCTTAGGCCAGGGCACCCCTAGGCTTAGGCTAGGGCACCCCTAGACTTAGGCTAAGCCACCCCTAGGCTTAAGCTAAGGCTAGGGCTCCCCTAGCCTAAGGCTAGGGCACCCCTAGGCTTAGGTTAGGGCACCCCTAGACTTAGGCTAGGGCACCCCTAGGCTTAGACTAGGGCAACCCTAGGCTTAAGCTAGGGCACCCATAGGCTTAGGCTAAAGCTAGGGCTCCCCTTGCCTAAGGCTAGGGTACCCCTAGGCTTAGGCTAGGGCACCCCTAGGTTTAGGTTAGGGCACCAACAGGCTTAGGCTTAGGCTAGGGCTCCCCTAGCCTAATGCTAGGGCATCCCTAAGCTTAGGCTAGGGCACCTCTAAGTTTAGGCTAGGGCATCTAGCTTAGTCTAAGGCTAGGGCTCCCCTAGCCTAAGGCTAGGGCAACCTTAGGCTTAGGCTAGGGCAACCCTAGGCTTAGGCTAAGGCTAGGGCTCCCATAGCCTAAGGCTAGGGCACCCCTAGGCTTAGGTTAGGGCACCCCAAGGCTTAGGCTTAGGCTAGGGCTCCCGAGCCTAAGGCTAGGGCACCCTTAGGCTTAGGCTTGGGCACCCCTAGGCTTAGGCTATGGCACCCCTAGGCTTAGGCTAGGGCACCCCTAGGCTTAGGCTAAGGCTAGGGCTCCCCAAGCTTAAGGCTAGGGCACCCCTAGGCTTAGGCTAGGGCACCCCTAAGCTTAAGCTAGGGCACCCCTAGGCTTAGGCTAGGGCACCACTAGGCTTAGGCTAAGGCTAGGGCTCCCCTAGCCTAAGGCTAGGGAACCCCTAGGCTTAGGCTAGGGCAACCCTAAGCTTAGGCTAGGGCACCCCTAGGCTTAGGCAAAGGCTAGGGCTTCGCTAGCCCAAGGCTAGGGCACCCCTAGGCTTAGGCTAGGGCACCCCTAGGTTTAGGTTAGGGCACCAATAGGCTTAGGCTTAGGCTAGGGCTCCCCTAGCCTAATGCTAGGGCACCCCTAAGCTTAGGCTAGGGCACCTCTAAGTTTAGGCTAGGGCATCTAGCTTAATCTAAGGCTAGGGCTCCCCTAGCCTAAGGCTAGGGCAACCCTAGGCTTAGGCTAGGGCAACCCTAGGCTTAGGCTAAGGCTAGGGCTCCCATAGCCTAAGGCTAGGGCACCCCTAGGCTTAGGCTAGGGCACCCCAAGGCTTAGGCTAAGGCTAGGGCTCCCCTAACCTAAGGCTAGGTCACCCCTAGGCTTAGGCTAGGGCACCCCTAGTTTTAGGCTAGGGCACCCCTAGGATTAGGCTAAGGCTAGGGCACACCTAGGCTTAGGCTAGGGCACCCCTAGGCTTAGGCTAGGGCACCCCTAAGCTTAGGTTAGGGCACCAGTAGACTTAGGCTAGGCACCCCTAAGCTTAGGCTAGGGCACCCCTAGGCTTAGGCTAGGGCACCCCTAGGCTTAGGCTAGGGCACCGCTAGGCTTAGGCTAAGGCTAGGGCTCCCCTTGCCTAAGGCTAGGGTACCCCTAGGATTAGGCTAGGGCACCCCTAGGCTTACTAGGGCACCCCTAGGCTTAGGCTAGGGCACCCCTAGGCTTAGGCTAGGGCACCCCTAGGCTTAGGCTAAGGCTTGGGCTCCCCTAGCCTAAGACTAGGGCACCCCTAGGCTTAGTCCAGGGCACCCCTAGGCTTAGGCTAGGGCAACCCTAGGCTTAGGCTAGGGCACCCCTAGGCTTAGGCTAAGGCTAGGGCTCCCCTACCCTAAGGCTAGGGCACCCCTAGACTTAGTCTAGGCCACCCCTAGGCTTATACTAGGACACTCCTTGGCTTAGGCTAAGGCTAGGGCTCCCATAGCCTAAGGCTAGGGCACCCCTAGGCTTAGGCTAGGGCACCCCTAGGCTTAGGTTAGGGCACCCCTAGGTTTAGGCTAGGGCACCCCTAGGCTTAGGCTAAGGCTAGGGCTCCCCTAGCGTAAGGCTAGGGCACCACTAGGCTTAGGCTAGGGCACCCCTAGGCTTAGGCTAGGACACCCCTAGGCTTAGGCTAGGGCACCCCTAGGCTTAGGCTAGGGCACCCCTAGGCTTAGGCTAGGGCACCCCTAGGCTTAGGCTAGGGCACCCCTAGGCTTAGGTTAAGGCTTGGGCTCCCCTAGCCTAAGGCTAGGGCACCCCTAGGCTTAGGCGTGGGCACCCCAAGGCTTAGGCTAGGGCACCCCTAGGCTGAGGCTAGGGCACCCCTAGGCTTAGGCTTCGGCACCCCTAGGCTTAGGCTTAGGCTAGGGCTCCCCTAGCTTAAGGCTAGGGCACCCCTAGGCTTAGGCTAGGGAACCCCTGGGCTTAGGCTTGGGCACCCCTAGGCTTAAGCTAGGGCACCCCTAAGCTTAGGCTAGGGCACCCCAAGGCTTAGGCTAGGGCACCCTTAAGCTTAGGAGAGGGCACCACTAGGTTTAGGCTAGGGCACCCCTAGGCTTTGGCTATGGCTAGGGCTCCCCTAGCCTAAGACTCGGGCACCCCAACCTTAGGCCAGGGCACCCCTAGGCTTAGGCTAGGGCACCCCTAGGCTTAGGCTTGGGCACCCCTAGGCTTAGGCTAGGGCAACCCTATGCTTAGCCTAAGGCTAGGGTCCCCTAGCCTAATGCTAGGGCACGCCTAGGCTTAGGCTAGGGTACCCCTAAGCTTAGGCTAGGGCATCCGTAGCTTAGGCTAATGCTAGGGCTCCCCTAGCCGAAGGCTAGGGCACCCCTAGGCTTAGGCTAGGGCACCCCTATGATTAGGCTAAGGCTAGGGCTCCCCAAGCCTAAGGCTAGGGCACCCCTAGGCTTAGGCTAGGGCACCCCTAAAATTAGGCTAGGGCACCCCTAGGCTTAGACTAGCGCACCCCTAGGCTTAGGTTAAGACTAGGGCTCCCCTACCCTAAGGCTAGGGCACCCGTAGGCTTAGGCGAGGGCACCCCTAGGCTTAGGCGAGGGCACCACTAGGCTTAGGCTAGGGCACCCCTAGGCTTAGGCTAAGGCAAGGGCTCCCTTAGGCTACGGCTAGGGCACCCCTAAGCTTAGGATAGGGCACCACTAGGCTTAGGATAGGGCTCCACTAGGCTTAGGCTTAGGCTAGGGCTCCCGAGCCTAAGGCTAGGGCACCCTTAGGCTTAGGCTTGGGCACCCCTAGGCTTAGGCTATGGCACCCCTAGGCTTAGGCTAGGGCACCCCTAGGCTTAGGCTAAGGCTAGGGGTCCCCAAGCTTAAGGCTAGGGCACCCCTAGGCTTAGGCTAGGGCACCCCTAGGCTTAGGCTAAGGCTAGGGCTCCCCTAGCCTAAGGCTAGGGAACCCCTAGGCTTAGGCAAGGCTACCCCTAGGCTTAAACTAAGGCTAGGGCTCACCTAGCCTAATGCTAGGGCACCCCTAGGCTTTTGTTAGGGCACCCCTAGACTTAGGCTAGGGCACCCCTAGGCTTAGGCTAGGGCACCCCTAGGCTTAAGCTAGGGCACCCCGAGGCTTAGGCGAGGGCAGCCCTAGGCTTAGGCTAAGGCTAGGGCTACCCTAGCCTAAGGCTACGGCACCCCTAGCCTAAGGTTAGGGCACCCCTAGGCTTAGGCTAGGGCACCCCTAGGCTTAGGCTAGGGCACCCCTAGGCTTAGACTAGGGCACCCCTAGGTTTAGGCTAAGGCTAGGGCTCCCATAGCCTAAGGCTAGGGCACCCCTAGGCTCAGGCTAGGGTACCCCAAGTCTTAGGATAAGGCTAGGGCTCCCCTAGCCTAAGGCCAGGGCACCCCTAGGCTTAGGCTAGGGCACCCCTAGACTTAGGCTAAGCCACCCCTAGGCTTAAGCTAAGGCTAGGGCTCCCCTAGCCTAAGGCTAGGGCACCCCTAGGCTTAGGTTAGGGCACCCCTAGACTTAGGCTAGGGCACCCCTAGGCTTAGACTAGGGCAACCCTAGGCTTAAGCTAGGGCACCCCTAGGCTTTGGCTAGGGCACCCCTAGGCTTAGGCTAAGGCTAGGGCACCCCTAGGCTTAGGCTAGGGCACCCCTAAGCTTGGGCTAGGGCACCCCTAGGCTTAGGCTAGGGCACCCCTAGGCTTAGGCTAGGGCACCCCTAGGCTTAGACTAGGGCACCCCTAGGTTTAGGCTAAGGCTAGGGCTCCCATAGCCTAAGGCTAGGGCACCCCTAGGCTCAGGCTAGGGTACCCCAAGTCTTAGGATAAGGCTAGGGCTCCCCTAGCCTAAGGCCAGGGCACCCCTAGGCTTAGGCTAGGGCACCCCTAGACTTAGGCTAAGCCACCCCTAGGCTTAAGCTAAGGCTAGGGCTCCCCTAGCCTAAGGCTAGGGCACCCCTAGGCTTAGGTTAGGGCACCCCTAGACTTAGGCTAGGGCACCCCTAGGCTTAGACTAGGGCAACCCTAGGCTTAAGCTAGGGCACCCCTAGGCTTTGGCTAGGGCACCCCTAGGCTTAGGCTAAGGCTAGGGCACCCCTAGGCTTAGGCTAGGGCACCCCTAAGCTTGGGCTAGGGCACCCCTAGGCTTAGGCTAAGGCTAGGGCTCCCCTAGCCCAAGGATAGGGTACCCCTAGGTTTAGACTAGGGCACCCCTAGGCTTAGGCTAAGGCTAGGGCTCCCGTAGCCTAAGGCTAGGGCACCCCTAGGCTTATGCTAGGGCACCCCAAGGCTTAGGCTAAGGCTAGGGCTCCCCTAGCCTAAGGCTAGGGCACCCCTAGGCTTAGGCTAGGGCACCCCTAGTATTAGGCTGGGGCACTCCTAGTATTAGGCTAAGGCTAGGGCACCCCTAGGCTTAGGCTAGAGCACCCTAAGCTTAGATTAGGGCACCCGTAGACTTAGGCTATGGCACCCCTAAGCTTAGGCTAGGGCACCCCTAGGCTTAGGCTAGGGCACCCCTATTCTTAGGCTAGGGCACCCCTAGGCTTAGGCTAGGGCACCGCTAGGCTTAGGCTAAGGCTAGGGCTCCCCTTGCCTAAGGCTAGGGTACCCCTAGGATTAGGCTAGGGCACCCCTAGGCTTACAAGGGCACCCCTAGGCTTAGGCTAGGGCACCCCTAGGCTTAGGCTAGGGCACCCCTAGGCTTAGGCTAAGGCTTGGGCTCCCCTAGCCTAAGACTAGGGCACCCCTAGGCTTAGTCCAGGGCACCACTAGGCTTAGGCTAGGGCAACCCTAGGCTTAGGCTAGGGCACCCCTAGGCTTAGGCTAAGGCTAGGGCTCCCCTACCCTAAGGCTAGGGCACCCCTAGACTTAGTCTAGGCCACCCCTAGGCTTATACTAGGACACTCCTTGGCTTAGGCTAAGGCTAGGGCTCCCATGGCCTAAGGCTAGGGCACCCCTAGGCTTAGGCTAGGGCACCCCTAGGCTTAGGTTAGGGCACCCCTAGGTTTAGGCTAGGGCACCCCTAGGCTTAGGCTAAGGCTAGGGCTCCCGAGCGTAAGGCTAGGGCACCACTAGGCTTAGGCTAGGGCACCCCTAAGCTTAGGCTAGGACACCCCTAGGCTTACGCTAGGGCACCCCTAGGCTTAGGCTAGGGCACCCCTAGGCTTAGGCTAGGGCACCCCTAGGCTTAGGCTAGGGCACCCCTAGGCTTAGGTTAAGGCTTGGGCTCCCCTAGCCTAAGGCTAGGGCACCCCTAGGCTTAGGCGAGGGCACCCCTAGGCTTAGGCGAGGGCACCCCTAGGCTTAGGCTAGGGCACCCCTAGGCTTAGGCTTCGGCACCCCAAGGCTTAGGCTTAGGCTAGGGCTCCCCTAGCTTAAGGCTAGGGCACCCCTAGGCTTAGGCTAGGGAACCCCTGGGCTTAGGCTTGGGCACCCCTAGGCTTAAGCTAGGGCACCCCTAAGCTTAGGCTAGGGCACCCCAAGGCTTAGGCTAGGGCACCCCTAAGCTTAGGAGAGGGCACCCCTAGGTTTAGGCTAGGGCACCCCTAGGCTTTGGCTATGGCTAGGGCTCCCCTAGCCTAAGACTCGGGCACCCCTAGCCTTAGGCCAGGGCACCCCTAGGCTTAGGCTAGGGCACCCCTAGGCTTAGGCTTGGGCACCCCTAGGCGTAGGCTAGGGCAACCCTACGCTTAGCCTAAGGCTAGGGTCCCCTAGCCTAATGCTAGGGCACGCCTAGGCTTAGGCTAGGGTACCCCTAAGCTTAGGCTAGGGCATCCGTAGCTTAGGCTAATGCTAGGGCTCCCCTAGCCTAAGGCTAGGGCACCCCTAGGCTTAGGCTAGGGCACCCCTATGATTAGGCTAAGGCTAGGGCTCCCCAAGCCTAAGGCTAGGGCACCCCTAGGCTTAGGCTAGGGCACCCCTAAAATTAGGCTAGGGCACCCCTAGGCTTAGACTAGCGCACCCCTAGGCTTAGGTTAAGACTAGGGCTCCCCTACCCTAAGGCTAGGGCACCCGTAGGCTTAGGCGAGGGCACCCCTAGGCTTAGGCGAGGGCACCCCTAGGCTTAGGCTAGGGCACCCCTAGGCTTAGGCTAAGGCTAGGGCTCCCTTAGGCTACGGCTAGGGCACCCCTAAGCTTAGGATAGGGCACCACTAGGCTTAGGCTAGGGCTCCACTAGGCTTAGGCTTAGGCTAGGGCTCCCGAGCCTAAGGCTAGGGCACCCGAGCCTAAGGCTAGGGCACCCTTAGGCTTAGGCTTGGGCACCCCTAGGCTTAGGCTATGGCACCCCTAGGCTTAGGCTAGGGCACCCCTAGGCTTAGGCAAAGGCTAGGCCTCCCCAAGCTTAAGGCTAGGGCACCCCTAGGCTTAGGCTAGGGCACCCCTAAGCTTAAGCTAGGGCACCCCTAGGCTTAGGCTTGGGCACCCCTAGGCTTAAACTAAGGCTAGGGCTCCCCTAGCCTAAGGCTAGGGCACCCCTAGGCTTATGTTAGGGCACCCCTAGACTTAGGCTAGGGCACCCCTAGGCTTAGGCTAGGGCATCCCTAGGCTTAAGCTAGGGCACCCCGAGGCTTAGGCTAGGGCACCCCTAGACTTAGGCTAAGGCTAGGGCTCCCCTAGCCTAAGGCTAGGGAACCCCTAGGCTTAGGCTAGGCCACCCCTAGGCTTAAACTAAGGCTAGGGCTCCCCTAGCCTAAGGCTAGGGCACCCCTAGGCTTATGTTAGTGCACCCCTAGACTTAGGCTAGGGCACCCCTAGGCTTAGGCTAGGGCATCCCTAGGCTTAAGCTAGGGCACCCCGAGGCTTAGGCTAGGGCACCCCTAGACTTAGGCTAAGCCTAGGGCTACCCTAGCCTAAGGCTAGGGCACCCCTAGCCTAAGGTTAGGGCACCCCTAGGCTTAGGCTAGGGCACCCCTAGGCTTAGGCTAGGGCACCCCTAGGCTTAGACTAGGGCACCCCTAGGCTTAGGCTAAGGCTAGGGCTCCCATAACCTAAGGCTAGGGCACCCCTAGGCTCAGGCTAGGGTACACCAAGGCTTAGGATAAGGCTAGGGCTCCCCTAGCCTTAGGCCAGGGCACCCCTAGGCTTAGGCTAGGGCACCCCTAGACTTAGGCTAAGCCACCCCTAGGCTTAAGCTAAGGCTAGGGCTCCCCTAGCCTAAGGCTAGGGCACCCCTAGGCTTAGGTTAGGGCACCCCTAGACTTAGGCTAGGGCACCCCTAGGCTTAGACTAGGGCAACCCTAGGCTTAAGCTAGGGCACCCATAGGCTTAGGCTAAAGCTAGGGCTCCCCTTGCCTAAGGCTAGGGTACCCCTAGGATTAGGCTAGGGCACCCCTAGGCTTACTAGGGCACCCCTAGGCTTAGGCTAGGGCACCCCTATGCTTAGGCTAGGGCACCCCTAGGCTTAGGCTAAGGCTTGGGCTCCCCTAGCCTAAGACTAGGGCACCCCTAGGCTTAGTCCAGGGCACCCCTAGGCTTAGGCTAGGGCAACCCTAAGCTTAGGCTAGGGCACCCCTAGGCTTAGGCAAAGGCTAGGGCTTCGCTAGCCTAAGGCTAGGGCACCCCTAGGCTTAGGCTAGGGCACCCCTAGGTTTAGGTTAGGGCACCAATAGGCTTAGGCTTAGGCTAGGGCTCCCCTAGCCTAATGCTAGGGCACCCCTAAGCTTAGGCTAGGGCACCTCTAAGTTTAGGCTAGGGCATCTAGCTTAGTCTAAGGCTAGGGCTCCCCTAGCCTAAGGCTAGGGCAACCTTAGGCTTAGGCTAGGGCAACCCTAGGCTTAGGCTAAGGCTAGGGCTCCCATAGCCTAAGGCTAGGGCACCCCTAGGCTTAGGTTAGGGCACCCCAAGGCTTAGGCTTAGGCTAGGGCTCCCGAGCCTAAGGCTAGGGCACCCTTAGGCTTAGGCTTGGGCACCCCTAGGCTTAGGCTATGGCACCCCTAGGCTTAGGCTAGGGCACCCCTAGGCTTAGGCTAAGGCTAGGGCTCCCCAAGCTTAAGGCTAGGGCACCCCTAGGCTTAGGCTAGGGCACCCCTAAGCTTAAGCTAGGGCACCCCTAGGCTTAGGCTAGGGCACCCCTAGGCTTAGGCTAAGGCTAGGGCTCCCCTAGCCTAAGGCTAGGGAACCCCTAGGCTTAGGCTAGGCCACCCCTAGGCTTAAACTAAGGCTAGGGCTCCCCTAGCCTAAGGCTAGGGCACCCCTAGGCTTATGTTAGGGCACCCCTAGACTTAGGCTAGGGCACCCCTAGGCTTAGGCTAGGGCATACCTAGGCTTAAGCTAGGGCACCCTGAGGCTTAGGCTAGGGCACCCCTAGACTTAGGCTAAGCCTAGGGCTACCCTAGCCTAAGGCTAGGGCACCACTAGCCTAAGGTTAGGGCACCCCTAGGCTTAGGCTAGGGCACCCCTAGGCTTAGGCTAGGGCACCCCTAGGCTTAGACTAGGGCACCCCTAGGCTTAGGCTAAGGCTAGGGCTCCCATAACCTAAGGCTAGGGCACCCCTAGGCTCAGGCTAGGGTACACCAAGGCTTAGGATAAGGCTAGGGCTCCCCTAGCCTTAGGCCAGGGCACCCCTAGGCTTAGGCTAGGGCACCCCTAGACTTAGGCTAAGCCACCCCTAGGCTTAAGCTAAGGCTAGGGCTCCCCTAGCCTAAGGCTAGGGCACCCCTAGGCTTAGGTTAGGGCACCCCTAGACTTAGGCTAGGGCACCCCTAGGCTTAGACTAGGGCAACCCTAGGCTTAAGCTAGGGCACCCCTAGGCTTAGGCTAAGGCTAGGGCACCCCTAGGCTTAGGCTAGGGCACCCCTAAGCTTGGGCTAGGGCACCCCTAGGCTTAGGCTAAGGCTAGGGCTCCCCTAGCCCAAGGATAGGGTAACCCTAGGTTTAGACTAGGGCACCCCTAGGCTTAGGCTAAGGCTAGGGCTCCCATAGCCTAAGGCTAGGGCACCACTAGGCTTAGGCTAGGGCACCCCTAGGCTTAGGATAGGGCACCCCTAGTCTTAGGCTGGGGCACTCCTAGGATTAGGCTAAGGCTAGGGCACCCCTAGGCTTAGGCTAGGGCACCACTAGGCTTAGGCTAGAGCACCCTAAGCTTAGATTAGGGCACCCGTAGACTTAGGCTACGGCACCCCTCAGCTTAGGCTAGGGCACCCCTAGACTTAGGCTAGGGCACCGCTATTCTTAGGCTAGGGCACCCCTAGGCTTAGGCTAGGGCACCCCTAGGCTTAGGCTAAAGCTAGGGCTCCCCTTGCCTAAGGCTAGGGTACCCCTAGGATTAGGCTAGGGCACCCCTAGGCTTACTAGGGCACCCCTAGGCTTAGGCTAGGGCACCCCTATGCTTAGGCTAGGGCACCCCTAGGCTTAGGCTAAGGCTTGGGCTCCCCTAGCCTAAGACTAGGGCACCCCTAGGCTTAGTCCAGGGCACCCCTAGGCTTAGGCTAGGGCAACCCTATGCTTAGGCTAGGGCACCCCTAGGCTTAGGCTAAGGCTTGGGCTCCCCTAGCCTAAGACTAGGGCACCCCTAGGCTTAGTCCAGGGCACCCCTAGGCTTAGGCTAGGGCAACCCTAGGCTTAGGCTAGGGCATCCCTAGGCTTAGGCAAAGGCTAGGGCTTCGCTAGCCCAAGGCTAGGGCACCCCTAGGCTTAGGCTAGGGCACCCCTAGGTTTAGGTTAGGGCACCAATAGGCTTAGGCTTAGGCTAGGGCTCCCCTAGCCTAATGCTAGGGCACCCCTAAGCTTAGGCTAGGGCACCTCTAAGTTTAGGCTAGGGCATCTAGCTTAGTCTAAGGCTAGGGCTCCCCTAGCCTAAGGCTAGGGCAACCCTAGGCTTAGGCTAGGGCAACCCTAGGCTTAGGCTAAGGCTAGGGCTCCCATAGCCTAAGGCTAGGGCACCCCTAGGCTTAGGCTAGGGCACCCCAAGGCTTAGGCTAAGGCTAGGGCTCCCCTAACCTAAGGCTAGGTCACCCCTAGGCTTAGGCTAGGGCACCCCTAGTTTTAGGCTAGGGCACCCCTAGGATTAGGCTAAGGCTAGGGCACACCTAGGCTTAGGCTAGGGCACCCCTAGGCTTAGGCTAGGGCACCCCTAAGCTTAGGTTAGGGCACCAGTAGACTTAGGCTAGGCACCCCTAAGCTTAGGCCAGGGCACCCCTAGGCTTAGGCTAGGCCACCCGTAGCCTTAGGCTAGGGCATCCCTAGGCTTAGGCTAGGGCACCCCTAGGCTTAGGCTAGGCACCCCTAAGCTTAGCCTAAGGCTATGGCTCCCCTTGCCTAAAGCTAGGGTACCCCTAGGCTTAGGCTAGGGCACCTCTAGGCTTACTAAGGTACCCCTAGGCTTAGGCTAGGGCACCCCTAGGCTTAGGCTAGGGCACCCCTAGGCTTAGGCTAAGGTTTGGGCTCACCTAGCCTAAGACTAGGGCACCCCTAGGCTTAGTCCAGGGCACCCCTAGGCTTAGGCTAGGGCAACCATAGGCTTAGGCTAGAGCACCCCTAGGCTTAGGCTAAGGCTAGGGCTCCCCTACCCTAAGGTTAGGGCACCCCTAGACTTAGGCTAGGCCACCCCTAGGCTTATACTAGGACACCCCTTGGCTTAGGCTAAAGCTAGGGCTCCCATAGCCTAAGGCTAGGCACCCCTAGGCTTAGGCTAGGGCACCCCTAGGCTTAGGCTAGGGCACCCCTAGGCTTAGGCTAGGGCACCCCTAGGCTTAGGCTAAGGCTAGGGCTCCCCTAGCCTAAGGCTAGGGCACCCCTAGGCTTAGGCTACGGCACCCCTAGGCTTAGGCTAGGACACCCCTAGGCTTAGGCTAGGGCACCCCTAGGCTTAGGCTGGGGCACCCCTAGGCTTGGGTCAAGGCTAGGGCTCCCCTAGCCTAAGGCTAGGGCACCCCTAGGGTTAGGCGAGGGCACCCCTAGGCTTAGGCTAAGGCTAGGGCTCCCCTAGCCTAAGGCTAGGGCACACCTAGGCTTAGGCTAGGGCACCCCTAGGCTTAGGCTAGGGCACCAATAGGCTTATGCTTAGGTTAGGGCTCCCCTAGCCTAAGGCTAGGGCACCGTTAGGCTTAGGCTAGGGCACCGTTAGGCTTAGGCTTGGGCACCCCTAGGCTTTGGCTAGGGCACCCCTAGGCTTAGGCTAGGGCACACCTAGGCTTAAATTAAGGCTAGGGCTCCCCTAGCCTAAGGCTAAGGCACCCCTAGGCTTAGGCTAGGGCACCCCTAGGCTTAGGCTAGGGCACCCCTAGGCTTAGGCTAGGGCACCCCTAGGCTTAGGCTAGGGCACCCCTAGACTTAGGCTAAGGCTAGGGCTCCCATAGCCTAAGACTAGGGCACCCCAAGCCTTAGGACAGGGCACCCCTAGGCTTAGGCTTGGGAATCCCTAGGCTTAGGGTTGTGCACCCCTAGGCTTCGGCTTGGGCACCTCTAAGTTTAGGCTAGGGCATCCGTAGCTTAGGCTAAGGCTAGGGCTCCCCTATCCTAAGGCTAGTGCACCGCTAGGCTTAGGCTAGGGCACCCCAAGAATTCGGCTAAGGCTAGGGCTCCCCAAGCCTAAGGCTAGGGCACCCCTAGGCTTAGGCTAGGGCACCCCTAACCTTTGGCTAGGGCACCGCTAGGCTTAGACTAGGGCACCACTAGGCTTAAGTTAAGGCTAGGGCTCCCCTAGCCTAAGGCTAAGGCACCCCTAGGCTTAGGCGAGGGCACACCTAGGCTTAGGCGAGGGCACCCCTAGGCTTAGGCTAGGGCACCCCTAGGCTTAGGCTAAGGCTAGGGCTCCCCTAGTCTACGGTAAGGGCACCCCTAGGCTTAGGCTAGGGCACCACTAGGCTTAGGCTAGGGCACCCCTAGGCTTAGGCTAAGGCTAGGGCTCCCCAAGCTTAAGGCTAGGGCACCCCTAGGCTTAGGCTAGGGCACCCCTAGGCTTAGGCTAGGGCACCCCTAGGCTTAAGCTAAGGCTAGGGCTCCCCTAGTCTAAGGCTAAAGCACGCCTAGGCTTAGGCTAGGGCACCCCTAGGCTTAGGCTCGGTCACCCCTAGGCTTATGCTAGGGCACCCCTAGGCTTATGCTAAGGCTAGGGCTCCCCTAGCCTAAGGCTAGGGAAGCTCTAGACTTAGGCTAGGCCACCCCTAGGCTTAAGCTAAGGCTAGGGCTCCCCTAGCCTAAGGCTAGGGCACCCCAAGCAAAGGCTAGGGCACCCCTAGCCTTAGGCTAGGGCACCCCTAGGCTTAGGCTAGGGCACCCCTAGGCTTAGGCTAGGGCACCCCTAGCCTTAGGCTAGGGCACCCCTAGGCTTAGGCTAGGGCACCCGTAGGCTTAGGATAGGGCACCCCCAGGCTTAGGCTAAGGCTAGGGCTCCCCTAGCCCAAGGCAAGGGCACCCCTAGGCTTAGACTAGGGCACCCCTAGGCTTAGGCTAAGGCTAGGGCTCCCATAGCCTAAGGCTAGGGCACCCCTAGGCTTAGGCTAGGGTACCCCAATGCTTAGGCTAAGGCTAGGGCTCCCCTAGCCTAAGGCCAGGGCACCCCTAGGCTTAGGCTAGGGCACCCGTAGGCTTAGGCTAGGGCACCCCTAGGCTTAGACTAAGGCTAGGACTCCCCTAGCACAAGGCAAGGGCACCCCTAGGCTTAGACTAGGGCACCCCTAGGCTTAGGCTAAGGCTAGGGCTCCCATAGCCCAAGGCAAGGGCACTCCTAGGCTTAGACCAGGGCACCCCTAGACTTAGGCTAGGCCACCCCTAGGCTTATACTAGGACACCCCTTGGCTTAGGCTAAGGCTAGGGCTCCCATAGCCTAAGGCTAGGCACCCCTAAGCTTAGGTTACGGCACCCAGGGACTTAGGCTAGGGCACCCCTAAGCTTAGGCTAGGGCACCACTAGGCTTAGGCTAGGGCACACCTAGGCTTAGGCTAGGGCACCCCTAGGCTTACGCTAGGACACCCCTAGGCTTAGGCTAGGGCACCCCTAGGCTTAGGCTAGGGCACCAATAGGCTTAGGCTTAGGCTAGGGCTCCCCTAGCCTAAGGCTAGGGCACCCTTAGGCTTAGGCTTGGGACCCCTAGGCTTAGGCTATCGCACCCCTAGTCTTAGGCTAGGGCACCCCTAGGCTTAGGCTAGGGCACCCCTAGGCTTAGGCTAGGGCACCCCTAAGCTTAGGCTAGGGCTCCCCTAGGCTTAGGCTAGGGCACCCCCAGGCTTAGGCTAGGGCACCCCTAGACTTAGGCTAAGGCTAGGGCTCCCCTAGCCTAAGACTAGGGCAGCCCTAGCCTTAGGCCAGGGCACCCCTAAGCTTAGGCCAGGGCACCCGTAGGCTTAGGCTAGGGCACCACTAGGCTTAGGCTAAGGCTAGGGCTCCCATAGCCTAAGGCTAGGGCACCCCTAGGCTTAGGCTTGGGCATCCCTAGGCTTAGCGTTGGGCACCCCTAGGCTTAGGCTAGGGCACCCCTACGATTAGCCTAAGGCTAGGGCTCCCCTAGCCTAATGCTAGGGCACCCCTAGGATTAGACTAGGGTACCTCTAAGTTTAGGCTAGGGCATCCATAGCTTAGGCTAAGGCTAGGGCTCCCCTAGCCTAAGGCTAGGGCACCCCTAGGCTTAGGCTAGGCCACTCTTAGGCTTAGGCTAAGGCTAGGGTTCCCATAGCCTAAGGCTAGGGCACCCAAGGCTTAGGCTAGGGCACCCCAAGGCTTAGGCTAAGGCTAGGGCTCCCCTAGCCTAAGGCTAGGGCACCCCTAGGCTTAGGCTAGGGCACCCCTAGTCTTAGGCTAGGGCACCCCTAAGCTTAAGTTAGGGCACCCGTAGACTTAGGCTAGGGCACCCCTAAGCTTAGGCTAGGGCACCCGTAGACTTAGGCTAGGGCACCCCTAAGCTTAGGCTAGGGCACCCCTAGGCTTAGGCTAGGGCACCCCTAGGCTTAGGCTAGGGCACCCCTAGGATTAGGCTAGGGCACCCCTAAGCTTAGGCTAAGTCTAGGGCTTACCTTGCCTAAGGCTAGGGCACCCTAGGCTTACTAGGGCATCCTTAGGCTTAGGCTAGGGCACCCCTAGGCTTAGGCTAGGGCACCCCTAGGCTTAGGCTAAGGCTTGGGCTCACCAACCTAAGACTAGGGCACCCCTAGGCTTAGTCCAGGGCACCCCTAGGCTTAGGCTAGGGCACCCCTAGGCTTAGGCTAAGGCTGGGGCTCCTCTACCCTAAGGCTAGGGCACCCCTAGACTTAGGCTAGGCCACCCCTAGGCTTATACTAGGACACCCCTTGGCTTAGGCTAAGGCTAGGGCTCCCATAGCCTAAGGCTAGGCACCCCTAGGCTTAGGCTAGGGCACCCCTAGGCTTAGGCTAGGACACCCCTAGACTTAGGCTAGGGCACCCCTAGGCTTAGGCTAGGGCACCCCTAGGCTTGGATTAAGGCTATGGCTCCCCTAGCCTAAGGCTAGGGAACCCCTAGGCTTAGGCGAGGGCACCCCTAGGCTTAGGCTAGGGCACCCCTAGGCTTAGGCTAAGGCTAGGGCTCCCCTAGCCTAAGGCTAGGGCACTCCTAGGCTTAGGCTAGGGCACCCCTAGGCTTAGGCTAGGACACCCCTAGGCTTAGACTAGGGCACCCCTAGGCTTAGGCTAGGGCACCCCTAGGCTTGGGTTAAGGCTAGGGCTCCCCTAGCCTAAGGCTAGGGCACCCCTAGGCTTAGGCGAGGGCACCCCTAGGCTTAGGCTAGGGCACCCCTGGCTTAGGCTAAGGCTAGGGCTCCCCTAGCCTAAGGCTCGGTCACCCCTAGGCTTAGGCTTGGGCACCCCTAGGCTTAGGCTATCGCACCCCTAGGCTTTGGCTAGGGCACCCCTAGGCTTAGGCTATGGCACCCCTAGGCTTAAGCTAAGGCTAGGGCTCCCCTATCCTAAGGCTAAGGCACCCCTAGGCTTAGGTTAGGGCACCCCTAGGCTTAGGCTCGGGCACCCCTAGGCTTAGACTAGGTCACCCCTAAGCTTAGGCTAGGGCACCCCTAGTCTTAGTCTACGGCACCCCTATCATTATGCTAAGGCTAGGGCACCCCTAGGCTTAGGCTAGGGCACCCCTAGGCTTAGGCTAAGGCTAGGTCTCCCCTTGCCTAAGACTAGGGTACCCCTAGGCTTAGACTAGGTCACCCCTAGGCTTCCTAGGGCACCTCTAGGCTTAGGTTAGGGCACCCCTAGGCTTAGGCTAGGGCACCCCTAGGCTTGAGCTAAGGCTAGGGCTCCCCTAGCCTAAGGCTAAGGCACCCCTAGGCTTAAGCTCGGGCACCCCTAGGCTTAGGCTAGGGCACCCCTAGGCTTAGGCTAAGGCTAGGGCTCCCCTAGCCTAAAGCTAGGGCAACCCTAGACTAAGGCTAGGCCACCCCTAGGCTTAAGCTAAGGCTAGGGCTCCCCTATCCTAAGGCTAGGGCACCCCTAGGCTTAGGTTAGGGCACCCCTAGACTTAGGCTAGGGCACCCCTTGGCTTAGGCTAGGGCACCCCTAGAATTAGGCTAAGTCTAGGGCTACCCTAGCCTAAGGCTAGGGCACCCCTAGCTTATGGCTAGGGCACCCCTAGGCTTAGGCTAGGGCACCCCTAGGCTTTGGCTAGGGCACCCCTAGGCTTAGGCTAGGGCACCCCTAGGCTTAGGCTCGGGCACCCCTAGGCTTAGGCTAAGGCTCGGGCTCCCCTAGCCCAAGGCAAGGGCACCCCTAGGCTGAGACTAGGGCACCCCTAGGCTTAGGCTAAGGCTAGGGCTCCCATAGACTAAGGCTAGGGCACCCCTAGGCTTAGGCTAGGGTACCCCAAGGCTTAGACTTAGGTTAGGGCTCCCCTAGCCTAAGGCCAGGGCACCCCTAGGCTTAGGCTAGGGCACCCCTAGACTTAGGCTAGGCCACCCCTAGGCTTACTCTAAGGCTAGGGCTCCCTTAGCCTAAGGCTAGGGCACCCCTAGGCTTAGGTTAGGGCACCCCTAGACTTAGGCTAGGGCACCCCTAGGCTTAGGCTAGGGCACCCCTAGGCTTAAGCTAGGGCACCTTTAGGCTTAGGCTAGGGCACCCCTAGGCTTAGGCTAAGGCTAGGGCACCCCTAGGCTAAGGCTAGGGCACCCCTAAGCTTAGGCTAGGGCACCCCTAGGCTTAGGCTAAGGCTAGGGCTCCCATAGCCTAAGGCTAGGGCACCCCTAGGCTTAGGCTAGGGCAACCCAAGGCTTAGGCTAAGGCTAGGGCTCCCCTAGCCTAAGGCTAGGGCACCACTAGGCTTAGGCTAGGGCACCCCTAGTCTTAGGCTGGGGCACCCCTAGGAGTAGGCTAAGGCTAGGGCACCCCTAGCCTTAAGCTAGGGCACCCCTAGGCTTAGGCTAGGGCACCCCTAAGCTTAGGTTAGGGCACCCGTAGACTTAGGCTAGGGCACCCCTAAGCTTAGGCTAGGGCACCCCTAGGCTTAGGCTAGGGCACCCCTAGGCTTAGGCTAAGGCTTGGGCTCCCCTAGCCTAAGACTAGGGCACCCCTAGGCTTAGTCCAGGGCACCCCTAGGCTTAGGCTAGGGCAACCCTAGGCTTAGGCTAGGGCACCCCTAGGCTTAGGCTAAGGCTAGGGCTTCCCTACCCTAAGGCTAGGGCACCACTAGACTTAGGCTAGGCCACCCCTAGGCTTATACTAGGACACCCCTTGGCTTAGGCTAAGACTAGGGCTCCCATAGCCTAAGGCTAGGGCACCCTTAGGCTTAGGCTAGGGCACCCCTAGGCTTAGGCTAGGGCACCCCTAGGCTTAGGCTAAGGCTAGGGCTCCCCTAGCCTAAGGCTAGGGCACCCCTAGGCTTAGGCTAGGGCACCCCTAGGCTTAGGCTATGACACCCCTAGGCTTAGGCTAGGGCACCCCTAGGCTTAGGCCATCGAACACCTAGGCTTAGGCCAAGGCACTCCTAGGCTTAGGCTAGGGCACCCCTAGGCTTAAGCTAAATCTAGGGCACCCCTAGGCTTAGGCTAGGGCTCCCCTAGGCTAAGGCTAGGGCACCCTTAGGCTTAGGCTTGGGCACCCCTAGGCTTAGGCTATCGCACCCCTAGGCTTAGGCCAGGGCACCCCTAGGCTTAGGCTAGGGCACCCCTAGGCTTAAGCTAAGGCTAGGGCACCCCTAGGCTTAGGCTAGGGCTCCCCTAGGCTAAGGCTAGGGAACCCTTAGGCTTAGGCTTGGGCACCCCTAGGCTTAGGCTATCGCACCCCTAGGCTTGGACTAGGGCACCCCTAAGCTTAGGCTAGGGCACACCTAGGCTTAGACTAGGTCACCCCTAGGCTTAGGCTAGGGCACCCCAAGGCTTAGATTAAGGCTACGGCTCCCCTAGCCTAAGGCTACGGCACCCCTAGGCTCAGGCTAAGGCTAGGACTCCCCTAGCCCAAGGCAAGGGCACCCCTAGGCTTAGACTAGGGCACCCCTAGGCTTAGGCTAAGGATAGGGCTCCCATAGCCCAAGGCAAGGGCACCCCTAGGCTTAGGCTTGGGTACCCCAAGGCTTAGGCTTAGGCTAGGGCACCCCAAGCCTAAGGCTAGGGCACCCCTAGGCTTAGGCTAGGGCACCCCTAGGCTTAGGCTAGGGCACCCGTAGGCTTAGGATAGGGCACCTCTAAGTTTAGGCTAGGGCATCCGTAGCTTAGGCTAAGGCTAGGGCTCCCCTAGCCTAAGGCTAGGGCACCCCTAGGCTTAGGCTAGGGCACCCTTAGGCTTAGGCTAAGGCTAGGGCTCCCATAGCCTAAGGCTAGGGCACCCAAGGCTTAGGCTAGGGCACCCCAAGGCTTAGGCTAAGGCTAGGGCTCCCCTAGCCTAAGGCTAGGGCACCCCTAGGCTTAGGCTAGGGCACCCGTAGTCTTAGGCTAGGGCACCCCTAAGCTTAGGTTAGGGCACCCGTAGACTTAGGCTAGGGCACCCCTAAGCTTAGGCTAGGGCACCAGCAGACTTAGGCTAGGGCACCCCAAAGCTTAGGCTGGGGCAGCCCTAGGCTTAGGCTAGGGCACCCCTAGGCTTAGGCTAGGGCACCCCTAGGCTTAGGCTAGGGCACCCCTAGGCTTAGGCTAAGTCTAGGGCTTCCCTTGCCTAAGGCTAGGGCACCCCTAGGCTTACTAGGGCATCCTTAGGCTTAGGCTAGGGCACCCATAGGCTTAGGCTAGGGCACCCCTAGGCTTAGGCTAAGGCTTGGGCTCACCAGCCTAAGACTAGGGCACCCCTAGGCTTAGTGCAGTGCACACCTAGGCTTAGGCTAGGGCACCCCTAGGCTTAGGCTAAGGCTGGGGCTCCCCTACCCTAAGGCTAGGGCACCCCTAGACTTAGGCTAGGCCACCCCTAGGCTTATACTAGGACACCGCTTGGTTTAGGCTAAGGCTAGGGCTCCCATAGCCTAAGGCTAGGCACCCCTAGGCTTAGGCTAGGGCACCCCTAGGCTTAGGCTAGGACACCCCTAGGCTTAGGCTAGGGCACCCCTAGGCTTAGGCTAGGGCACCCCTAGGCTTAGGCTAGGGCACCCTTATGCTTAGGCTAGGGCACCCCTAGGCTTAGGCTAAGTCTAGGGCTTCCCTTGCCTAAGGCTAGGGCACCCCTAGGCTTACTAGGGCATCCTTAGGCTTAGGCTAGGGCACCCATAGGCTTAGGCTAGGGCAACCCTAGGCTTAGGCTAAGGCTTGGGCTCACCAGCCTAAGACTAGGGCACCCCTAGGCTTAGTCCAGGGCACCCCTAGGCTTAGGCTAGGGCACCCCTAGGCTTAGGCTAAGGCTGGGGCTCCCCTACCCTAAGGCCAGGGCACCCCTAGACTTAGGCTAGGCCACCCCTAGGCTTATACTAGGACACCCCTTGGTTTAGGCTAAGGTTGGGGCTCCCATAGCCTAAGGCTAGGCACCCCTAGGCTTAGGCTAGGGCACCCCTAGGCTTAGGCTAGGGCACCCCTAGGCTTAGGCTAAGGCTAGGTCTCCCCTAGCCTAAGGCTAGGGCACCCTTAGGCTTAGGCTTGGGCACACCTAGGCTTAGGCTATCGCACCCCTAGGCTTTGGCTAGGGCACCCCTAGGCTTAGGCTATGGCACCCCTAGGCTTAAGCTAAGGCTAGGGCTCCCGTATCCTAAGGCTAAGGCACCCCTAGGCTTAGGTTAGGGCACCCCTAGGCTTAGGCTCGGGCACCCCTAGGCTTAGACTAGGTCACTCATAAGCTTAGGCTAGGGCACCCCTAGTCTTAGGCTAGGGCACCCCTATCATTAGGTTAAGGCTAGGGCACCCCTAGGCTTAGGCTAGGGCACCCCTAGGCTTAGGCTAAGACTAGGGCTCCCCTTGCCTAAGGCTAGGGTACCCCTAGGCTTAGGCTAGGGCACCCCCAGGCTTACTAGGGCACCCCTAGGCTTAGGCTAGGGCACCCCTAGTCTTAGGCTAGGACACCCCTAGGCTTAAGCTAAGGCTAGGGCTCCCCTAGCCTGAAGCTTAGGCACCCCTAGGCTTGGACTCGGGCACCCCTAGGCTTAGGCTAGGGCACCCCTAGGCTTAGGCTAAGGCTAGGGTTCCCCTAGCCTAAGGCTAGGGAACCCCTAGACTTAGGCTAGGCCACCCCTAGGCTTAAGCTAAGGCTAGGGCTCCCCTATCCTAAGGCTAGGGCACCCCTAGGCTTAGGTTAGGGCACCCCTAGACTTAGGCTAGGGCACCCCTTGGCTTAGGCTAGGGCACCCCTAGTCTTAAGCTCAGGCACCCCGAGGCTTAGGCTAGGGCACCCCTAGGCTTAGGCTAAGGCTAGGGCTACCCTAGCCTAAGGCTAGGGCACCCCTAGCCTAAGGCTAGGGCACCCCTAGCCTAAGGCTAGGGCACCCCTAGCCTAAGGCTAGGGCACCCCTAGGCTTAGGCAAGGGCACCCCTAGGCTTAGGCTAGGGCACCCCTAGGCTTAGGCTAGGGCACCCCTAGGCTTAGGCTAGGGCACCCCTAGGCTTAGGTTAAGGCTAGGGCTCCCCTAGCCCAAGGCAAGGGCACCCCTAGGCTTAGACTAGGGCACCCCTAGGCTTAGGCTAAGGCTAGGGCTCCCATAGCCTAAGGCTAGGGCACCCCTAGGCTTAGGCTATGGTACCCCAAGGCTTAGGCTTAGGCTAGGGCACCCCTAGACTTAGGCTAGGGCACCCCTAGGTTTAGGCTAGGGCACCCCTAGGATTAAGCTAGGGCACCCCTAGGCTTAGGCTAGGGCACCCCTAGGCTTAGGCTAAGGCTAGGGCACCCCTAGGCTTAGGCTAGGGCACCCCTAAGCTTAGGCTAGGGCACCCCTAGGCTTAGACTAAGGCTAGGGCTACCCTAGCCCAAGGCTAGGGAACCCCTAGGCTTAGACTAGGGCACGCCTAGGCTTAGGCTAAGGGTAGGGCTCCCATAGCCTAAGGCTAGGTCACCCCTAGGCTTAGGCTAGGGCACCCCAAGGCTTAGGCTAGGCCACTCTTAGGCTTAGGCTAAGGCTAGGGTTCCCATAGCCTAAGGCTAGGGCACCCAAGGCTTAGGCTAGGGCACCCCAAGGCTTAGGCTAGGGCACCCCTATGCTTAGGCTAGGGCACCCCTAAGCTTAGGTTAGGGCACCCGTAGACTTAGGCTAGGGCACCCCTAAGCTTAGGCTAGGGCACCCGTAGACTTAGGCTAGGGCACCCCTAAGCTTAGGCTAGGGCACCCCTAGGCTTAGGCTAGGGCACCCCTAGGCTTAGGCTAGGGCACCCCTAGGATTAGGCTAGGGCACCCCTAGGCTTAGGCTAAGTCTAGGGCTTCCCTTGCCTAAGGCTAGGGCACCCTAGGCTTACTAGGGCATCCTTAGGCTTAGGCTAGGGCACCCCTAGTCTTAGGCTAGGGCAACCCTAGGCTTAGGCTAAGGCTTGGGCTCACCAACCTAAGAATAGGGCACCCCTAGGCTTAGTCCAGGGCACCCCTAGGCTTAGGCTAGGGCACCCCTAGGCTTAGGCTAAGGCTGGGGCTCCTCTACCCTAAGGCTAGGGCACCCCTAGACTTAGGCTAGGCCACCCCTAGGCTTATACTAGGACACCCCATGGCTTAGGCTAAGGCTAGGGCTCCCATAGCCTAAGGCTAGGCACCCCTAGGCTTAGGCTAGGGCACCCCTAGGCTTAGGCTAGGACACCCCTAGACTTAGGCTAGGGCACCCCTAGGCTTAGGCTAGGGCACCCCTAGGCTTGGATTAAGGCTATGGCTCCCCTAGCCTATGGCTAGGGCATCCCTAGGCTTAGGCGAGGGCACCCCTAGGCTTAGGCTAGGGCACCCCTAGGCTTAGGCTAAGGCTAGGGCTCCCCTAGCCTAAGGCTAGGGCACCCCTAGGCTTAGGCTAGGGCACCCCTAGGCTTAGGCTAGGACACCCCTAGGCTTAGGCTAGGGCACCCCTAGGCTTAGGCTAGGGCACCCCTAGGCTTAGGCTAGGGCACCCCTAGGCTTGGGTTAAGGCTAGGGCTCCCCTAGCCTAAGGCTAGGGCACCCCTAGGCTTAGGCGAGGGCACCCCTAGGCTTAGGCTAGGGCACCCCTGGCTTAGGCCAAGGCTAGGGCTCCCCTAGCCTAAGGCTCGGTCACCCCTAGGCTTAGGCTTGGGCACCCCTAGGCTTAGGCTATCGCACCCCTAGGCTTTGGCTAGGGCACCCCTAGGCTTAGGCTATGGCACCCCTAGGCTTAAGCTAAGGCTAGGGCTCCCCTATCCTAAGGCTAAGGCACCCCTAGGCTTAGGTTAGGGCACCCCTAGGCTTAGGCTCGGGCACCCCTAGGCTTAGACTAGGTCACCCCTAAGCTTAGGCTAGGGCACCCCTAGTCTTAGTCTACGGCACCCCTATCATTAGGCTAAGGCTAGGGCACCCCTAGGTTTAGGCTAGGGCACCCCTAGGCTTAGGCTAAGGCTAGGGCTCCCCTTGCCTAAGACTAGGGTACCCCTAGGCTTAGGCTAGGTCACCCCTAGGCTTACTAGGGCACCTCTAGGCTTAGGCTAGGGCACCCCTAGGCTTAGGCTAGGGCACCCCTAGGCTTGAGCTAAGGCTAGGGCTCCCCTAGTCTAAGGCTAAGGCACCCCTAGGCTTAAGCTCGGGTACCCCTAGGCTTAGGCTAGGGCACCCCTAGGCTTAGGCTAAGGCTAGGGCTCCCCTAGCCTAAGGCTAGGGCAACCCTAGACTAAGGCTAGGCCACCCCTAGGCTTAAGCTAAGGCTAGGGCTCCCCTATCCTAAGGCTAGGGCACCCCTAGGCTTAGGCTAGGGCACCCCTAGGCTTAGGCTAGGGCACCCCTAGGCTTAGGCTAGGGCACCCCTAGGCTTAGGCTCGGGCACCCCTAGGCTTAGGTTAAGGCTAGGGCTCCCCTAGCCCAAGGCAAGGGCACCCCTAGGCTGAGACTAGGGCACCCCTAGGCTTAGGCTAAGGCTAGGGCTCCCATAGACTAAGGCTAGGGCACCCCTAGGCTTAGGCTAGGGTACCCCAAGGCTTAGACTTAGGCTAGGGCTCCCCTAGCCTAAGGCCAGGGCACCCCTAGGCTTAGGCTAGGGCACCCCTAGACTTAGGCTAGGCCACCCCTAGGCTTACTCTAAGGCTAGGGCTCCCTTAGCCTAAGGCTAGGGCACCCCTAGGCTTAGGTTAGGGCACCCCTAGGCTTAAGCTAGGTCACCCCTAGGCTTAGGCTAGGGCACCCCTAGGCTTAGGCTAAGGCTAGGGCACCCCTAGGCTTAGGCTAGGGCACGCCTAAGCTTAGGCTAGGGCACCCCTAGGCTTAGGCTAAGGCTAGGGCTCCCCTAGCCCAAGGCTAGGGTACCCCTAGGCTTAGACCAGGGCACCCCTAGGCTTAGGCTAGGGTACCCCAATGCTTAGGCTAAGGCTAGGCCTCCCCTAGCCTAAGGCCAGGGCACCCCTAGGCTTAGGCTAGGGCACCCGTAGGCTTAGGCTAGGGCACCCTTAGGCTTAGGCTAAGGCTAGGACTCCCCTAGCACAAGGCAAGGGCACCCCTAGGCTTAGACTAGGGCACCCCTAGTCTTAGGCTAAGGCTAGGGCTCCCATAGCCCAAGGCAAGGGCACCCCTAGGCTTAGACCAGGGCACCCCTAGACTTAGGCTAGGCCACCCCTAGGCTTATACTAGGACACCCCTTGGCTTAGGCTAAGGCTAGGGCTCCCATAGCCTAAGGCTAGGCACCCCTAGGCTTAGGCTAGGGCCCCCTAGTCTTAGACTGGGGCACCCCTAGGATTAGGCTAAGGCTAGGGCACCCCTAGGCTTAGGCTAGGGCACCCCTAAGCTTAGTTTACGGCACCCAGGGACTTAGGCTAGGGCACCCCTAAGCTTAGGCTAGGGCACCCCTAGGCTTAGGCTAGGGCACACCTAGGCTTAGGCTAGGGCACCCCTAGGCTTACGCTAGGACACCCCTAGGCTTAGGCTAGGGCACCCCTAGGCTTAGGCTAGGGCACCAATAGGCTTAGGCTTAGGCTAGGGCTCCCCTAGCCTAAGGCTAGGGCACCCTTAGGCTTAGGCTTGGGACCCCTAGGCTTAGGCTATCGCACCCCTAGGCTTAGGCTAGGGCACCCCTAGGCTTAGGCTAGGGCAACCCTAGGCTTAGGCTAGGGCACCCCTAAGCTTAGGCTAGGGCTCCCCTAGGCTTAGGCTAGGGCACCCCCAGGCTTAGGCTAGGGCACCCCTAGACTTAGGCTAAGGCTAGGGCTCCCCTAGCCTAAGACTAGGGCAGCCCTAGCCTTAGGCCAGGGCACCCCTAAGCTTAGGCCAGGGCACCCGTAGGCTTAGGCTAGGGCACCACTAGGCTTAGGCTAAGGCTAGGGCTCCCATAGCATAAGGCTAGGGCACCCCTAGGCTTAGGCTTGGGCATCCCTAGGCTTAGCGTTGGGCACCCCTAGGCTTAGGCTAGGGCACCCCTACGATTAGCCTAAGGCTAGGGCTCCCCTAGCCTAATGCTAGGGCACCCCTAGGATTAGACTAGGGTACCTCTAAGTTTAGGCTAGGGCATCCGTAGCTTAGGCTAAGGCTAGGGCTCCCCTAGCCTAAGGCTAGGGCACTCCTAGGCTTAGGCTAGGCCACTCTTAGGCTTAGGCTAAGGCTAGGGTTCCCATAGCCTAAGGCTAGGGCACCCAAGGCTTAGGCTAGGGCACCCCAAGGCTTAGGCTAAGGCTAGGGCTCCCCTAGCCTAAGGCTAGGGCACCCCTAGGCTTAGGCTAGGGCACCCCTAGTCTTAGGTTAGGGCACCCCTATGCTTAGGTTAGGGTACCCGTAGACTTAGGCTAGGGCACCCCTAAGCTTAGGCTAGGGCACCCGTAGACTTAGGCTAGGGCACTCCTAAGCTTAGGCTAGGGCACCCCTAGGCTTAGGCTAGGGCACCCCTAGGCTTAGGCTAGGGCACCCCTAGGATTAGGCTAGGGCACCCCTAGGCTTAGGCTAAGTCTAGGGCTTCCCTTGCCTAAGGCTAGGGCACCCTAGGCTTACCAGGGCATCCTTAGGCTTAGGCTAGGGCACCCCTAGGCTTAGGCTAGGGCACCCCTAGGCTTAGGCTAAGGCTTGGGCTCACCAACCTAAGACTAGGGCACCCCTAGGCTTAGTCCAGGGCACCCCTAGGCTTAGGCTAGGGCACCCCTAGACTTAGGCTAAGGCTGGGGCTCCTCTACCCTAAGGCTAGGGCACCCCTAGACTTAGGCTAGGCCACCCCTAGGCTTATACTAGGACACCCCTTGGCTTAGGCTAAGGCTAGGGCTCCCATAGCCTAAGTCTAGGCACCCCAAGGCTTAGGCTAGGGCACCCCTAGGCTTAGGCTAGGACACCCCTAGACTTAGGCTAGGGCACCCCTAGGCTTAGGCTAGGGCACCCCTAGGCTTGGATTAAGGCTATGGCTCCCCTAGCCTAAGGCTAGGGCACCCCTAGGCTTAGGCGAGGGCACCCCTAGGCTTAGGCTAGGGCACCCCTAGGCTTAGGCTAAGGCTAGGGCTCCCCTAGCCTAAGGCTAGGGCACCCCTAGGCTTAGGCTAGGGAACCCCTAGGCTTAGGCTAGGACACCCCAAGGCTTAGGCTAGGGCACCCCTAGGCTTAGGCTAGGGCACCCCTAGGCTTGGGTTAAGGCTAGGGCTCCCCTAGCCTAAGGCTAGGGCACCCCTAGGCTTAGGCGAGGGCACCCCTAGGCTTAGGCTAGGGCACCCCTGGCTTAGGCTAAGGCTAGGGCTCCCCTAGCCTAAGGCTCGGTCACCCCTAGGCTTAGGCTTGGGCACCCCTAGGCTTAGGCTATCGCACCCCTAGGCTTTGGCTAGGGCACCCCTAGGCTTAGGCTATGGCACCCCTAGGCTTAAGCTAAGGCTAGGGCTCCCCTATCCTAAGGCTAAGGCACCCCTAGGCTTAGGTTAGGGCACCCCTAGGCTTAGGCTCGGGCACCCCTAGGCTTAGACTAGGTCACCCCTAAGCTTAGGCTAGGGCACCCCTAGTCTTAGTCTACGGCACCCCTATCATTAGGCTAAGGCTAGGGCACCCCTAGGCTTAGGCTAGGGCACCCCTAGGCTTAGGCTAAGGCTAGGTCTCCCTTGCCTAAGACTAGGGTACCCCTAGGCTTAGGCTAGGTCACCCCTAGGCTTACTAGGGCACCTCTAGGCTTAGGCTAGGGCACCCCTAGGCTTAGGCTAGGGCACCCCTAGGCTTGAGCTAAGGCTAGGGCTCCCCTAGCCTAAGGCTAAGGCACCCCTAGGCTTAAGCTCGGGCACCCCTAGGCTTAGGCTAGGGCACCCCTAGGCTTAAGCTCGGGCACCCCTAGACTAAGGCTAGGCCACCCCTAGGCTTAAGCTAAGGCTAGGGCTCCCCTATCCTAAGGCTAGGGCACCCCTAGGCTTAGGTTAGGGCACCCCTAGACTTAGGCTAGGGCACCCCTTGGCTTAGGCTAGGGCACCCCTAGAATTAGGCTAAGTCTAGGGCTACCCTAGCCTAAAGCTAGGGCACCCCTAGCCTAAGGCTAGGGCACCCCTAGGCTTAGGCTAGGGCACCCCTAGGCTTAGGCTAGGGCACCCCTAGGCTTAGGCTCGGGCACCCCTAGGCTTAGGCTAAGGCTAGGGCTCCCCTAGCCCAAGGCAAGGGCACCCCTAGGCTGAGACTAGGGCACCCCTAGGCTTAGGCTAAGGCTAGGGCTCCCATAGACTAAGGCTAGGGCACCCCTAGGCTTAGGCTAGGGTACCCCAAGGCTTAGACTTAGGCTAGGGATCCCCTAGCCTAAGGCCAGGGCACCCCTAGGCTTAGGCTAGGGCACCCCTAGACTTAGGCTAGGCCACCCCTAGGCTTACTCTAAGGCTAGGGCTCCCTAGCCTAAGGCTAGGGCACCCCTAGGCTTAGGCTAGGGCACCCCTAGGCTTAAGCTAGGGCACCCCTAGGCTTAGGCTAGGGCACCCCTAGGCTTAGGCTAAGGCTAGGGCACCCCTAGGCTAAGGCTAGGGCACCCCTAAGCTTAGGCTAGGGCACCCCTAGGCTTAGGCTAAGGCTAGGCCTCCCATAGCCTAAGGCTAGGGCACCCCTAGGCTTAGGCTAGGGCACCCCAAGGCTTAGGCTAAGGCTAGGGCTCCCCTAGCCTAAGGCTAGGGCACCACTAGGCTTAGGCTTGGGCACCCCTAGTCTTAGGCTGGGGCACCCCTAGGAGTAGGCTAAGGCTAGGGCACCCCTAGCCTTAAGCTAGGGCACCCCTTGGCTTAGGCTAGGGCACCCCTAAGCTTAGGTTAGGGCACCCGTAGACTTAGGCTAGGGCACCCCTAAGCTTAGGCTAGGGCACCCCTAGGCTTAGGCTAGGGCACCCCTAGGCTTAGGCTAAGGCTTGGGCTCCCCTAGCCTAAGACTAGGGCACCCCTAGGCTTAGTCCAGGGCACCCCTAGGCTTAGGCTAGGGCAACCCTAGGCTTAGGCTAGGGCACCCCTAGGCTTAGGCTAAGGCTAGGGCTCCCCTACCCTAAGGCTAGGGCACCACTAGACTTAGGCTAGGCCACCCCTAGGCTTATACTAGGACACCCCTTGGCTTAGGCTAAGACTAGGGCTCCCATAGCCTAAGTCTAGGGCACCCTTAGGCTTAGGCTAGGGCACCCCTAGGCTTAGGCTAGGGCACCCCTAGGCTTAGGCTAAGGCTAGGGCTCCCCTAGCCTAAGGCTAGGGCACCCCTAGGCTTAGGCTAGGGCACCCCTAGGCTTAGGCTATGACACCCCTAGGCTTAGGCTAGGGCACCCCTAGGCTTAGGCCATCGAACCCCTAGGCTTAGGCCAGGGCACTCCTAGGCTTAGGCTAGGGCACCCCTAGGCTTAAGCTAAGTCTAGGGCACCCCTAGGCTTAGGCTAGGGCTCCCCTAGGCTAAGGCTAGGGCACCCTTAGGCTTAGGCTTGGGCACCCCTAGGCTTAGGCTATCGCACCCCTAGGCTTAGGCCAGGGCACCCCTAGGCTTAGGCTAGGGCACCCCTAGGCTTAAGCTAAGGCTAGGGCACCCCTAGGCTTAGGCTAGGGCTCCCCTAGGCTAAGGCTAGGGAACCCTTAGGCTTAGGCTTGGGCACCCCTAGGCTTAGGCTATCGCACCCCTAGGCTTGGACTAGGGCACCCCTAAGCTTAGGCTAGGGCACCCCTAGGCTTAAACTAGGTCACCCCTAGGCTTAGGCTAGGGCACCCCAAGGCTTAGATTAAGGCTACGGCTCCCCTAGCCTAAGGCTAGGGCACCCCTAGGCTTAGGCTAGGGCACCCTTAGGCTTAGGCTAAGGCTAGGGCTCCCATAGCCTAAGGCTAGGGCACCCAAGGCTTAGGCTAGGGCACCCCAAGGCTTAGGCTAAGGCTAGGGCTCCCCTAGCCTAAGGCTAGGGCACCCCTAGGCTTAGGCTAGGGCACCCGTAGTCTTAGGCTAGGGCACCCCTAAGCTTAGGTTAGGGCACCCGTAGACTTAGGCTAGGGCACCCCTAAGCTTAGGCTAGGGCACCAGCAGACTTAGGCTTGGGCACCCCTAAGCTTAGGCTGGGGCAGCCCTAGGCTTAGGCTAGGGCAGCCCTAGGCTTAGGCTAGGGCACCCCTAGGCTTAGGCTAGGGCACCCCTAGGCTTAGGCTAAGTCTAGGGCTTCCCTTGCCTAAGGCTAGGGCACCCCTAGGCTTACTAGGGCATCCTTAGGCTTAGGCTAGGGCACCCCTAGGCTTAGGCTAAGGCTGGGGCTCCCCTACCCTAAGGCTAGGGCACCCCTAGACTTAGGCTAGGCCACCCCTAGGCTTATACTAGGACACCGCTTGGTTTAGGCTAAGGCTAGGGCTCCCATAGCCTAAGGCTAGGCACCCCTAGGCTTAGGCTAGGGCACCCCTAGGCTTAGGCTAGGACACCCCTAGGCTTAGGCTAGGGCACCCCTAGGCTTAGGCTAGGGCACCCCTAGGCTTAGGCTAGGGCACCCTTATGCTTAGGCTAGGGCACCCCTAGGCTTAGGCTAAGTCTAGGGCTTCCCTTGCCTAAGGCTAGGGCACCCCTAGGCTTACTAGGGCATCCTTAGGCTTAGGCTAGGGCACCCATAGGCTTAGGCTAGGGCACCCCTTGGCTTAGGCTAAGGCTTGGGCTCACCAGCCTAAGACTAGTGCACCCCTAGGCTTAGTCCAGGGCACCCCTAGGCTTAGGCTAGGGCACCCCTAGGCTTAGGCTAAGGCTGGGGCTCCCCTACCCTAAGGCCAGGGCACCCCTAGACTTAGGCTAGGCCACCCCTAGGCTTATACTAGGACACTCCTTGGTTTAGGCTAAGGTTAGGGCTCCCATAGCCTAAGGCTAGGCACCCCTAGGCTTAGGCTAGGGCACCCCTAGGCTTAGGCTAGGGCACCCCTAGGCTTAGGCTAAGGCTAGGTCTCCCCTAGCCTAAGGCTAGGGCACCCTTAGGCTTAGGCTTGGGCACCCCTAGGCTTAGGGTATCGCACCCCTAGGCTTAGGCCAGGGCACTCCTAGGCTTAGGCTAGGGCACCCCTAGGCTTAAGCTAAGTCTAGGGCACCCCTAGGCTTAGGCTAGGGCTCCCCTAGGCTAAGGCTAGGGCACCCTTAGGCTTAGGCTTGGGCACCCCTAGGCTTAGGCTATCGCACCCCTAGGCTTAGGCCAGGGCACCCCTAGGCTTAGGCTAGGGCACCCCTAGGCTTAGGCTAGGGCTCCCCTAGGCTAAGGCTAGGGAACCCTTAGGCTTAGGCTTGGGCACCCCTAGGCTTAGGCTATCGCACCCCTAGGCTTGGACTAGGGCACCCCTAAGCTTAGGCTAGGGCACCCCTAGTCTTAGACTAGGTCACCCCTAGGCTTAGGCTAGGGCACGCCAAGGCTTAGATTAAGGCTACGGCTCCCCTAGCCTAAGGCTAGGGCACCCCTAGGCTTAGGCTTGGGCACCCCTAGGCTTAGGCTGAGCCCCCGTAGGCTTAGGCTACGGCACCCCTAGGCTCAGGCTAAGGCTAGGACTCCCCTAGCCCAAGGCAAGGGCACCCCTAGGCTTAGACTAGGGCACCCCTAGGCTTAGGCTAAGGATAGGGCTCCCATAGCCCAAGGCAAGGGCACCCCTAGGCTTAGGCTTGGGTACCCCAAGGCTTAGGCTTAGGCTAGGGCACCCCAAGCCTAAGGCTAGGGCACCCCTAGGCTTAGGCTAGGGCACCCCTAGGCTTAGGCTAGGGCACCCGTAGGCTTAGGATTGGGCACCTCTAAGTTTAGGCTAGGGCATCCGTAGCATAGGCTAAGGCTAGGGCTCCCCTAGCCTAAGGCTAGGGCACCCCTAGGCTTAGGCTAGGGAACCCTTAGGCTTAGGCTAAGGCTAGGGCTCCCATAGCCTAAGGCTAGGGCACCCAAGGCTTAGGCTAGGGCACCCCAAGGCTTAGGCTAAGGCTAGGGCTCCCCTAGCCTAAGGCTAGGGCACCCCTAGGCTTAGGCTAGGGCACCCGTAGTCTTAGGCTAGGGCACCCCTAAGCTTAGGTTAGGGCACCCGTAGACTTAGGCTAGGGCACCCCTAAGCTTAGGCTAGGGCACCAGCAGACTTAGGCTTGGGCACCCCTAAGCTTAGGCTGGGGCAGCCCTAGGCTTAGGCTAGGGCAGCCCTAGGCTTAGGCTAGGGCACCCCTAGGCTTAGGCTAGGGCACCCCTAGGCTTAGGCTAGTCTAGGGCTTCCCTTGCCTAAGGCTAGGGCACCCCTAGGCTTACTAGGGCATCCTTAGGCTTAGGCTAGGGCACCCCTAGGCTTAGGCTAAGGCTGGGGCTCCCCTACCCTAAGGTTAGGGCACCCCTAGACCTAGGCTAGGCCACCCCTAGGCTTATACTAGGACACCGCTTGGTTTAGGCTAAGGCTAGGGCTCCCATAGCCTAAGGCTAGGCACCCCTAGGCTTAGGCTAGGGCACCCCTAGACTTAGGCTAGGACACCCCTAGGCTTAGGCTAGGGCACCCCTAGGCTTAGGCTAGGGCACCCCTAGGCTTAGGCTAGGGCACCCTTATGCTTAGGCTAGGGCACCCCTAGGCTTAGGCTAAGTCTAGGGCTTCCCTTGCCTAAGGCTAGGGCACCCCTAGGCTTACTAGGGCATCCTTAGGCTTAGGCTAGGGCACCCATAGGCTTAGGCTAGGGCACCCCTAGGCTTAGGCTAAGGCTTGGGCTCACCAGCCTAAGACTAGTGCACCCCTAGGCTTAGTCCAGGGCACCCCTAGGCTTAGGCTAGGGCACCCCTAGGCTTAGGCTAAGGCTGGGGATCCCCTACCCTAAGGCCAGGGCACCCCTAGACTTAGGCTAGGCCACCCCTAGGCTTATACTAGGACACCCCTTGGTTTAGGCTAAGGTTAGGGCTCCCATAGCCTAAGGCTAGGCACCCCTAGGCTTAGGCTAGGGCACCCCTAGGCTTAGGCTAGGGCACCCCTAGGCTTAGGCTAAGGCTAGGTCTCCCCTAGCCTAAGGCTAGGGCACCCTTAGGCTTAGGCTTGGGCACCCCTAGGCTTAGGGTATCGCACCCCTAGGCTTTGGCTAGGGCACCCCTAGGCTTAGGCTATGGCACCCCTAGGCTTAAGCTAAGGCTAGGGCTCCCCTATCCTAAGGCTAAGGCACCCCTAGGCTTAGGTTAGGGCACCCCTAGGCTTAGGCTCGGGCACCCCTAGGCTTAGACTAGGTCACTCATAAGCTTAGGCTAGGGCACCCCTATTCTTAGGCTAGGGCACCCCTATCATTAGGTTAAGGCTAGGCACCCCTAGGCTTAGGCTAGGGCACCCCTAGGCTTAGGCTAAGGCTAGGGCTCCCCTTGCCTAAGGCTAGGGTACCCCTAGGCTTAGGCTAGGGCACCCCCAGGCTTACTAGGGCACCCCTAGGCTTAGGCTAGGGCACCCCTAGTCTTAGGCTAGGGCACCCCTAGGCTTAAGCTAAGGCTAGGGCTCCCCTAGCCTGAAGCTTAGGCACCCCTAGGCTTGGACTCGGACACCCCTAGGCTTAGGCTAGGGCACCCCTAGGCTTAGGCTAAGGCTAGGGTTCCCCTAACCTAAGGCTAGGGAACCCCTAGACTTAGGCTAGGCCACCCCTAGGCTTAAGCTAAGGCTAGGGCTCCCCTATCCTAAGGCTAGGGCACCCCTAGGCTTAGGTTAGGGCACCCCTAGACTTAGGCTAGGGCACCCCTTGGCTTAGGCTAGGGCACCCCTAGCCTTAAGCTCAGGCACCCCGAGGCTTAGGCTAGGGCACCCCTAGGCTTAGGCTAAGGCTAGGGCTACCCTAGCCTAAGGCTAGGGCACCCCTAGCCTAAGGCTAGGGCACCCCTAGCCTAAGGCTAGGGCACCCCTAGCCTAAGGCTAGGGCACCCCTAGCCTAAGGCTAGGGCACCCCTAGGCTTAGGCTAGGGCACCCCTAGGCTTAGGCTAGGGCACCCCTAGGCTTAGGCTAGGGCACCCCTAGGCTTAGGCTAAGGCTAGGGCTCCCCTAGCCCAAGGCAAGGGCACCCCTAGGCTTATACTAGGGCACCCCTAGGCTTAGGCAAAGCTAGGGCTCCCATAGCCTAAGGCTAGGGCACCCCTAGGCTTAGGCTAGGGTACCCCAAGGCTTAGGCTTAGGCTAGGGCACCCCTAGACTTAGGCTAGGGCACCCCTAGGTTTAGGCTAGGGCACCCCTAGGATTAAGCTAGGGCACCCCTAGGCTTAGGCCAGGGCACCCCTAGGCTTAGGCTAAGGCTAGGGCACCCCTAGGCTTAGGTTAGGGCACCCCTAAGCTTAGGCTAGGGCACCCCTAGGCTTAGGCTAAGGCTAGGGCTACCCTAGCCCAAGGCTAGGGTACCCCTAGGCTTAGACTAGGGCACCCCTAGGCTTAGGCTAAGGGTAGGGCTCCCATAGCCTAAGGCTAGGGCACCCCTAGGCTTAGGCTAGGGCACCCCAAGGCTTAGGCTAGGCCACTCTTAGGCTTAGGCTAAGGCTAGGGTTCCCATAGCCTAAGGCTAGGGCACCCAAGGCTTAGGCTAGGGCACCCCAAGGCTTGGGCTAAGGCTAGGGCTCCCCTAGCCTAAGGCTAGGGCACCCCTAGGCTTAGGCTAGGGCACCCCTAGTCTTAGGCTAGGGCACCCCTAAGCTTAGGTTAGGGCACCCGTGGACTTAGGCTAGGGCACCCCTAAGCTTAGGCTAGGGCACCCGTAGACTTAGGCTAGGGCACCCCTAAACTTAGGCTAGGGCACCCCTAGGCTTAGGCTAGGGCACCCCTAGGCTTAGGCTAGGGCACCCCTAGGATTAGGCTAGGGCACCCCTAGGCTTAGGCTAAGTCTAGGGCTTCCCTTGCCTAAGGCTAGGGCACCCTAGGCTTACTAGTGCATCCTTAGGCTTAGGCTAGGGCACCCCTAGGCTTAGGCTAGGGCACCCCTAGGCTTAGGCTAAGGCTTGGGCTCACCAACCTAAGAATAGGGCACCCCTAGGCTTAGTCCAGCGCACCCATAGGCTTAGGCTAGGGCACCCCTAGGCTTAGGCTAAGGCTGGGGCTCCTCTACCCTAAGGCTAGGGCACCCCTAGACTTAGGCTAGGCCACCCCTAGGCTTATACTAGGACACCCCATGGCTTAGGCTAAGGCTAGGGCTCCCATAGCCTAAGGCTAGGCACCCCTAGGCTTAGGCTAGGGCACCCCTAGGCTTAGGCTAGGACACCCCTAGACTTAGGCTAGGGCACCCCTAGGCTTAGGCTAGGGCACCCCTAGGCTTGGATTAAGGCTATGGCTCCCCTAGCCTAAGGCTAGGGCATCCCTAGGCTTAGGCGAGGGCACCCCTAGGCTTAGGCTAGGGCACCCCTAGGCTTAGGCTAAGGCTAGGGCTCCCCTAGCCTAAGGCTAGGGCACCCCTAGGCTTAGGCTAGGGCACCCCTAGGCTTAGGCTAGGACACCCCTAGGCTTAGGCTAGGGCACCCCTAGGCTTAGGCTAGGGCACCCCTAGGCTTGGGTTAAGGCTAGGGCTCCCCTAGCCTAAGGCTAGGGCACCCCTAGCCTTAGGCGAGGGCACCCCTAGGCTTAGGCTAGGGCACCCCTGGCTTAGGCTAAGGCTAGGGCTCCCCTAGCCTAAGGCTCGGTCACCCCTAGGCTTAGGCTTGGGCACCCCTAGGCTTAGGCTATCGCACCCCTAGGCTTTGGCTAGGGCACCCCTAGGCTTAGGCTATGGCACCCCTAGGCTTAAGCTAAGGCTAGGGCTCCCCTATCCTAAGGCTAAGGCACCCCTAGGCTTAGGTTAGGGCACCCCTAGGCTTAGGCTCGGGCACCCCTAGGCTTAGACTAGGTCACCCCTAAGCTTAGGCTAGCGCACCCCTAGTCTTAGTCTACGGCACCCCTATCATTAGGCTAAGGCTAGGGCACCCCTAGGCTTAGGCTAGGGCACCCCTAGGCTTACGCTAAGGCTAGGGCTCCCCTTGCCTAAGACTAGGGTACCCCTAGGCTTAGGCTAGGTCACCCCTAGGCTTACTAGGGCACCTCTAGGCTTAGGCTAGGGCACCCCTAGGCTTAGGCTAGGGCACCCCTAGGCTTGAGCTAAGGCTAGGGCTCCCCTAGCCTAAGGCTAAGGCACCCCTAGGCTTAAGCTCGGGCACCCCTAGGCTTAGGCTAGGGCACCCCTAGGCTTAGGCTAAGGCTAGGGCTCCCCTAGCCTAAGGCTAGGGCAACCCTAGACTAAGGCTAGGCCACCCCTAGGCTTAAGCTAAGGCTAGGGCTCCCCTATCCTAAGGCTAGGGCACCCCTAGGCTTAGGTTAGGGCACCCCTAGACTTAGGCTAGGGCACCCCTTGGCTTAGGCTAGGGCACCCCTAGCCTTAAGCTCAGGCACCCCGAGGCTTAGGCTAGGGCACCCCTAGAATTAGGCTAAGGCTAGGGCTACCCTAGCCTAAGGCTAGGGCACCCCTAGCCTAAGGCTAGGGCACCCCTAGGCTTATGCTAGGGCACCCCTAGGCTTAGGCTAGGGCACCCCTAGGCTTAGGCTAGGGCACCCCTAGGCTTAGGCTCGGGCACCCCTAGGCTTAGGCTAAGGCTAGGGCTCCCCTAGCCCAAGGCAAGGGCACCCCTAGGCTGAGACTAGGGCACCCCTAGGCTTAGGCTAAGGCTAGGGCTCCCATAGACTAAGGCTAGGGCACCCCTAGGCTTAGGCTAGGGTACCCCAAGGCTTAGACTTAGGCTAGGGCTCCCCTAGCCTAAGGCCAGGGCACCCCAGGGTTAGGCTAGGGCACCCCTAGACTTAGGCTAGGCCACCCCTAGGCTTACTCTAAGGCTAGGGCTCCCTAAGCCTAAGGCTAGGGCACCCCTAGGCTTAGGTTAGGGCACCCCTAGACTTAGGCTAGGGCACCCCTAGGCTTAGGCTAGGGCACCCCTAGGCTTAAGCTAGGTCACCCCTAGGCTTAGGCTAGGGCACCCCTAGGCTTAGGCTAAGGCTAGGGCACCCCTAGGCTTAGGCTAGGGCACCCCTAAGCTTAGGCTAGGGCACCCCTAGGCTTAGGCTAAGGCTAGGGCTCCCCTAGCCTAAGGCTAGGGTACCCCTAGGCTTAGACCAGGGCACCCCTAGGCTTAGGCTAAGGCTAGTGCTCCCATAGCCTAAGGCTAGGGCACCCCTAGGCTTAGGTTAGGGCACCCCTAGACTTAGGCTAGGGCACCCCTAGGCTTAGGTTAGGGCACCCCTAGACTTAGGCTAGGGCACCCCTAGGCTTAGGCTAGGGCACCCCTAGGCTTAAGCTAGGGCACCCCTAGGCTTAGGCTAGGGCACCCCTAGGCTTAGGCTAAGGCTAGGGCACACCTAGGCTTAGGCTAGGGCACCCCTAAGCTTAGGCTAGGGCACCCCAATGCTTAGGCTAAGGCAAGGGCTCCCCTAGCCTAAGGCTAGGGCACTGCTAGGCTTAGGCTAGGGCACCCCTAGTCTTAGGCTGGGGCACCCCTAGGAGTAGGCTAAGGCTAGGGCACCCCTAGCCTTAAGCTAGGGCACCCCTAGGCTTAGGCTAGGGCACACCTAAGCTTAGGTTAGTGCACCCGTAGACTTAGGCTAGGGCACCCCTAAGCTTAGGCTAGGGCACCCCTAGGCTTAGGCTAGGGCACCCCTAGGCTTAGGCTAAGGCTTGGGCTCCCCTTGCCTAAGACTAGGGCACCCCTAGGCTTAGTCGAGGGCACCCTAGGCTTAGGCTAGGGCAACCCTAGGCTTAGGCTAGGGCACCCCTAGGCTTAGGCTAAGGCTAGGGCTCCCCTACCCTAAGGCTAGGGCACCCCTAGACTTAGGCTAGGCCACCCCTAGGCTTATACTAGGACACCCCTTGGCTTAGGCTAAGACTAGGGCTCCCATAGCCTAAGGCTAGGGCACCCTTAGGCTTAGGCTAGGGCACCCCTAGGCTTAGGCTAGGGCACCCCTAGGCTTAGGCTAGGGCACCCCTAGGCTTAGGCTAAGGCTAGGGCTCAACTAGCCTAAGGCTACGGCACCCCTAGGCTTAGGCTAGGGCACCCCTAGGCTTAAGCTATGACACCCCTAGGCTTAGGCTAGGGCACCCCTAGGCTTAGGCCATCGAACCCCTAGGCTTAGGCCAGGGCACTCCTAGGCTTAGGCTAGGGCACCCCTAGGCTTAAGCTAAGGCTAGGGCACCCCTAGGCTTAGGCTAGGGCTCCCCTAGGCTAAGGCTAGGGCACCCTTAGGCTTAGGCTTGGGCACCCCTAGGCTTAGGCTATCGCACCCCTAGGCTTAGGCCAGGGCACCCCTAGGCTTAGGCTAGGGCACCCCTAGGCTTAAGCTAAGGCTAGGGCACCCCTAGGGTTAGGCTAGGGCTCCCCTAGGCTAAGGCTAGGGAACCCTTAGGCTTAGGCTTTTGCACCCCTAGGCTTAGGCTATCGCACCCCTAGGCTTGGACTAGGGCACCCCTAAGCTTAGGCTAGGGCACCCCTAGGCTTAGACTAGGTCACCCCTAGGCTTAGGCTAGGGCACCCCAAGGCTTAGATTAAGGCTACGGCTCCCCTAGCCTAAGGCTAGGGCACCCCTAGGCTTAGGCTTGGGCACCCCTAGGCTTAGGCTAGGGCATCCGTAGCTTAGGCTAAGGCTAGGGCTCCCCTAGCCTAAGGCTAGGGCACCCCTAGGCTTAGGCTAGGGCACCCTTAGGCTTAGGCTAAGGCTAGGGCTCCCATAGCCTAAGGCTAGGGCACCCAAGGCTTAGGCTAGGGCACCCCAAGGCTTAGGCTAAGGCTAGGGCTCCCCTAGCCTAAGGCTAGGGCACCCCTAGGCTTAGGCTAGGGCACCCGTAGTCTTAGGCTAGGGCACCCCTAAGCTTAGGTTAGGGCACCCGTAGACTTAGGCTAGGGCACCCCTAAGCTTAGGCTAGGCCACCAGCAGACTTAGGCTAGGGCACCCCTAAGCTTAGGCTGGGGCAGCCCTAGGCTTAGGCTAGGGCACCCCTAGGCTTAGGCTAGGGCACCCCTAGGCTTAGGCTAGGGCACCCCTAGGCTTAGGCTAGGGCACCCCTAGGCTTAGGCTAAGTCTAGGGCTTCCCTTGCCTAAGGCTAGGGCACCCCTAGGCTTACTAGGGCATCCTTAGGCTTAGGCTAGGGCACCCATAGGCTTAGGCTAGGGCACCCCTAGGCTTAGGCTAAGGCTTGGGCTCACCAGCCTAAGACTAGGGCACCCCTAGGCTTAGTCCAGGGCACCCCTAGGCTTAGGCTAGGGCACCCCTAGGCTTAGGCTAAGGCTGGGGCTCCCCTACCTTAAGGCCAGGGCACCCCTAGACTTAGGCTAGGCCACCCCTAGGCTTATACTAGGACACCCCTTGGTTTAGGCTAAGGCTAGGGCTCCCATAGCCTAAGGCTAGGCACCCCTAGGCTTAGGCTAGGGCACCCCTAGGCTTAGGCTAGGGCACCCCTAGGCTTAGGCTAAGGCTAGGTCTCCCCTAGCCTAAGGCTAGGGCACCCTTAGGCTTAGGCTTGGGCACCCCTAGGCTTAGGCTATCGCACCCCTAGGCTTTGGCTAGGGCACCCCTAGGCTTAGGCTATGGCACCCCTAGGCTTAAGCTAAGGCTAGGGCTCCCCTATCCTAAGGCTAAGGCACCCCTAGGCTTAGGTTAGGGCACCCCTAGGCTTAGGCTCGGGCACCCCTAGGCTTAGACTAGGTCACTCATAAGCTTAGGCTAGGGCACCCCTAGTCTTAGGCTAGGGCACCCCTATCATTAGGTTAAGGCTAGGGCACCCCTAGGCTTAGGCTAGGGCACCACTAGGCTTAGGCTAAGGCTAGGGCTCCCCTTGCCTAAGGCTAGGGTACCCCTAGGCTTAGGCTAGGGCACCCCCAGGCTTACTAGGGCACCCCTAGGCTTAGGCTAGGGCACCCCTAGTCTTAGGCTAGGGCACCCCTAGGCTTAAGCTAAGGCTAGGGCTCCCCTAGCCTGAAGCTTAGGCACCCCTAGGCTTGGACTCGGGCACCCCTAGGCTTAGGCTAGGGCACCCCTAGGCTTAGGCTAAGGCTAGGGTTCCCCTAGCCTAAGGCTAGGGAACCCCTAGACTTAGGCTAGGCCACCCCTAGCCTAAGGCTAGGGCACCCCTAGCCTAAAGCTAGGGCACCCCTAGGCTTAGGCTAGGGCACCCCTAGGCTTAGGCTAGGGCACCCCTAGGCTTAGGCTAGGGCACCCCTAGGCTTAGGCTAGGGCACCCCTAGGCTTAGGCTAAGGCTAGGGCTCCCCTAGCCCAAGGCAAGGGCACACCTAGGCTTAGACTAGGGCACCCCTAGGCTTAAGCTAAGGCTAGGGCTCCCCTATCCTAAGGCTCGGGCACCCCTAGGCTTAGGTTAGGGCACCCCTAGACTTAGGCTAGGGCACCCCTTGGATTAGGCTAGGGCACCCCTAGCCTTAAGCTCAGGCACCCCGAGGCTTAGGCTAGGGCACCCCTAGGCTTAGGCTAAGGCTAGGGCACCCCTAGCCTAAGGCTAGTGCACCCCTAGCCTAAGGCTAGGGCACCCCTAGCCTAAGGCTAGGGCACCCCTAGCCTAACGCTAGGGCACCCCTAGGCTTAGGCTAGGGCACCCCTAGGCTTAGGCTAGGGCACCCCTAGGCTTAGGCTAGGGCACCCCTAGGCTTAGGCTAAGGCTAGGGCTCCCCTAGCCCAAGGCAAGGGCACCCCTAGGCTTAGACTAGGGCACCCCTAGGCTTAGGCTAGGGTACCCCAAGGCTTAGGCTTAGGCTAGGGCACCCCTAGACTTAGGCTATGGCACCCCTAGGTTTAGGCTAGGGCACCCCTAGGATTAAGCTAGGGCACCCCTAGGCTTAGGCTAGGGCACCCCTAGGCTTAGGCTAAGGCTAGGGCACCCCTAGGCTTAGGCTAGGGCACCCCTAAGCTTAGGCTAGGGCACCCCTAGGCTTAGGCTAAGGCTAGGGCTACCCTAGCCCAAGGCTAGGGTACCCCTAGGCTTAGACTAGGGCACCCCTAGGCTTAGGCTAAGGCTAGGGCTCCCATAGCCTAAGGCTAGGGCACCCCTAGGCTTAGGCTAGGGCACCCCAAGGCTTAGGCTAAGGCTAGGGCTCCCCTAGCCTAAACTAGGGCACCGCTAGGCTTAGGCTAGGGCACCCCTAGTCTTAGGCTGGGGCACCGCTAGGATTAGGCTAAGGCTAGGGCACCCCTAGCCTTAAGCTAGGGCACCCCCAGGCTTAGGCTAGGGCACCCCTAAGCTTAGGATAGGGCACCCCTAGGCTTAGGCTAGGGCACCCCTAGGCTTAGGCTAGGGCACCCCTAGGCTTAGGCTAAGGCTAGGGCTCCCCTTGCCTAAGGCTAGGGTACCCCTAGGATTAGTCTAGGGTACCCCTAGGCTTACTAGGGCACCCCTAGGCTTAGGCTAGGGCACCCCTAGGCTTAGGCTAGGGCACCCCTAGGCTTAGGCTAAGGCTTGGGCTCCCCTAGCCTAAGACTAGGGCACCCCTAGGCTTAGTCCAGGGCAACCCTAGGCTTAGGCTAGGGCAACCCTAGGCTTAGGCTAGGGCACCCCTAGGCTTAGGCTAAGGCTAGGGCTCCCCTACCCTAAGGCTAGGGCACCCCTAGACTTAGGCTAGGCCACCCCTGGGCTTATACTGGGACACCCCTTGGCTTAGGCTAAGGCTAGGGCTCCCATAGCCTAAGGCTAGGGCACCCCTAGGCTTAGGATAAGGCTAGGGCTCCCCTAGCCTAAGGCTAGGGCACCCCTAGGCTTAGGCTAGGGCACCCCTAGGCTTACGCTATGACACCCCTAGCCTTAGGCTAGGGCACCCCTAGGCTTAGGCCATCGCACCCCTAGGCTTAGGCCAGGGCACCCCTAGGCTTAGGCTAGGGCACCCCTAGGCTTCAGCTAAGGCTAGGGCACCCCTAGGCTTAGGCTAGGGCTCCCCTAGGCTAAGGCTAGGGCACCCTTAGGCTTAGGCTTGGGCACCCCTAGGCTTAGGCTATCACACCCCTAGGCTTAGGCTAGAGCACCCCTAGGATTAAGCTAAGGCTAGGGCTCCCCTAGCCTAAGGCTAAGGCACCCCTAGGCTTAGGTTAGGGCACCCCTAGGCTTAGGCTAGGGCACCGCTAGGCTTAGGCTAGGGCACCCCTAGGCTTAGGCTAGGGCACCCCTAGGCTTAGGCTAGGGTACCCCTAGACATAGGCTAAGGCTAGGGCTCCCCTAGCCTAAGACTAGGGCAGCCCTAGCCTTAGGACAGGGCACCCCTAGGCTTAGGCCAGGGCACCCCTAGGCTTAGGCTAGGGCACCCCTAGGCTTAGGCTAAGGCTAGGGCTCCCATAGCCTAATGCTAGGGCACCCCTAGGCTTAGGCTTGGGCATCCCTAGGCTTAGGGTTGGGCACCCCTAGGCTTAGGCTCGGGCACCCCTACGCTTAGCCTAAGGCTAGGGCTCCCTTAGCCTAATGCTAGGGCACCCCTAGGCTTAGGCTAGGGCACCTCTAAGTTTAGCCTAGGACATCCGTAGCTTAGGCTAAGACTAAGGCTCCCCTAGCCTAAGGCTAGGGCACCCCTAGGCTTAGGTAGGGCACCCCTATGCTTAGGCTAAGGCTAGTGCTCCCATAGCCTAAGGCTAGGGCACCCCTAGGCTTAGGCTAGGGCACCCCAAGGCTTAGGCTAAGGCTCGGGCTCCCCTAGCCTAAGGCTAGGGCACCACTAGGCTTAGGCTAGGGCACCCCTAGTCTTAGGCTAGGGCACCCCTAGGATTAGGCTAAGGCTAGGGCACCCCTAGGCTTAGGCTAGGGCACCCCTAGGCTTAGGCTAGGGCACCCCTAAGCTTAGGTTAGGGCACCCGTAGACTTAGGCTAGGGCACCCCTAATCTTAGGCTAGGAAACCCCTAGGCTTAGGCTAGGGCACCCCTAAGCTTAGGCTAGGGCACCCCTAGTCTTAGGCTAGGGCACCCCTAGGCTTAGGCTAGGGCACACCTAGGCTTACTAGGGCACCCCTAGGCTTAGGCTAGGGCACCCCTAGGCTTAGGCTAGGGCACCCCTATGCTTAGGCTAAGGCTTGGCCTCACCTAGCCTAAGACTAGGGCACCCCTAGACTTAGGCTAGGCCACCCCTAGGCTTATACTAGGACACCCCTTGGCTTAGGCTAAGGCTAGGGCTCCCATAGCCTAAGGCCAGGCACCCCTAGGCTTAGGCTAGGGCACCCCTAGGCTTAGGCTAGGGCACCCCTAGGCTTAGGCTAAGGATAGGGCTCCCCTATCCTAAGGCTAGGGCACCCCTAGGCTTAGGCTAGGGCACCCCTAGTGTTAGGCTAGGACACCCCTAGGCTTAGGCTAGGGCACCCTTGGCTTAGGCTAGGGCACCCCTAGGCTTGGGTTAAGGCTAGGGCTCCCCTAGCCTAAGGCTAGGGCACCCCTAGGCTTAGGCGGTGGCACCCCTAGGCTTAGGCTAGGGCACCCCTAGGCTTAGGCTAAGGCTAGGGCTCCCCTAGCCTAAGGCAAGGGCACCCCTAGGCTTAGGTTAGGGCACCCCTAGGCTTAGGCTATCGTACCCCTAGGCTTTGGATAGGGCACCCCTAGGCTTACTAGGGCACCCCTAGGCTTAGGCTAGGGCACCCCTAGTCTTAGGCTAGGGCACCCCTAGGCTTAAGCTAAGGCTAGGGCTCCCCTAGCCTGAAGCTTAGGCACCCCTAGGCTTGGACTCGGGCACCCCTAGGCTTAGGCTAGGGCACCCCTAGGCTTAGGCTAAGGCTAGGGTTCCCCTAGCCTAAGGCTAGGGAACCCCTAGACTTAGGCTAGGCCACCCCTAGGCTTAAGCTAAGGCTAGGGCTCCCCTATCCTAAGGCTAGTGCACCCCTAGGCTTAGGTTAGAGCACCCCTAGACTTAGGCTAGGGCACCCCTTGGCTTAGGCTAGGGCACCCCTAGCCTTAAGCTCAGGCACCCCGAGGCTTAGGCTAGGGCACCCCTAGGCTTAGGCTAAGGCTAGGGCTACCCTAGCCTAAGGCTAGGGCACCCCTAGCCTAAGGCTAGGGCACCCCTAGCCTAAGGCTAGGGCACCCCTAGCCTAAGGCTAGGGCACCCCTAGCCTAAGGCTAGGGCACCCCTAGGCTTAGGCTAGGGCACCCCTAGGCTTAGGCTAGAGCACCCCTAGGCTTAGGCTAGGGCACCCCTAGGCTTAGGCTAAGGCTAGGGCTCCCCTTGCCTAAGGCTAGGGTACCCCTAGGCTTAGGCTAGGGCACCCCCAGGCTTACTAGGGCACCCCTAGGCTTAGGCTAGGGCACCCCTAGTCTTAGGCTAGGGCACCCCTAGGCTTAAGCTAAGGCTAGGGCTCCCCTAGCCTGAAGCTTAGGCACGCCTAGGCTTGGACTCGGGCACCCCTAGGCTTAGGCTAGGGCACCCCTAGGCTTAGGCTAGGCCACCCCTAGGCTTAAGCTAAGGCTAGGGCTCCCCTATCCTAAGGCTAGGGCACCCCTAGGCTTAGGTTAGGGCACCCCTAGACTTTTGCTAGGGCACCCCTTGGCTTAGGCTAGGGCACCCCTAGCCTTAAGCTCAGGCACCCCGAGGCTTAGGCTAGGGCACCCCTAGGCTTAGGCTAAGGCTAGGGCTACCCTAGCCTAAGGCTAGGGCACCCCTAGCCTAAGGCTAGGGCACCCCTAGCCTAAGGCTAGGGCACCCCTAGCCTAAGGCTAGGGCACGCCTAGCCTAAGGCTAGGGCACCCCTAGGCTTAGGCTAGGGCACCCCTAGGCTTAGGCTAGGGCACCCCTAGGCTTAGGCTAGGGCACCCCTAGGCTTAGGCTAGGGCACCCCTAGGCTTAGGCTAAGGCTAGGGCTCCCATAGCCTAAGGCTAGGGCACCCCTAGGCTTAGGCTAGGGTACCCCAAGGCTTAGGCTTAGGCTAGGGCACCCCTAGACTTAGGCTAGGGCACCCCTAGGTTTAGGCTAGGGCACCCCTAGGATTAAGCTAGGGCACCCTTAGGCTTAGGCTAGGGCACCCCAAGGCTTAGGCTAAGGCTAGGGCACCCCTAGGCTTAGGCTAGGGCACCCCTAAGCTTAGGCTAGGGCACCCCTAGGCTTAGGCTAAGGCTAGGGCTACCCTAGCCCAAGGCTAGGGTACCCCTAGGCTTAGACTAGGGCACCCCTAGGCTTAGGCTAAGGCTCGGGCTCCCATAGCCTAAGGCTAGGTCACCCCTAGGCTTAGGCTAGGGCACCCCAAGGCTTAGGCTAAGGCTAGGGCTCCCCTAACCTAAGGCTAGGGCACCGCTAGCCTTAGGCTAGGGCACCCCTAGTCTTAGGCTGGGGCACCGCTAGGATTAGGCTAAGGCTAGGGCACCCCTAGCCTTAACCTAGGGCACCCCCAGGCTTAGGCTAGGGCACCCCTAAGCTAACGATAGGGCACCCCTAGGCTTAGGCTAGGGCACCCCTAGGCTTAGGCTAGGGCACCCCTAGGCTTAGGCTAAGGCTAGGGCTCCCCTTGCCTAAGGCTAGGGTACCCCTAGGATTAGTCTAGGGTACCCCTAGGCTTACTAGGGCACCCCTAGGCTTAGGCTAGGTCACCCCTAGGCTTAGGCTAGGGCACCCCTAGGCTTAGGCTAAGGCTTGGGCTCCCCTAGCCTAAGACTAGGGCACCCCTAGGCTTAGTCCAGGGCAACCCTAGGCTTAGGCTAGGGCAACCCTAGGCTTAGGCTAGGGCACCCCTAGGCTTAGGCTAAGGCTAGGGCTCCCCTACCCTAAGGCTAGGGCACCCCTAGACTTAGGCTAGGCCACCCCTGGGCTTATACTAGGACACCCATTGGCTTAGGCTAAGGCTAGGGCTCCCATAGCCTAAGGCTAGGGCACCCTTAGGCTTAGGCTAGGGCACCCCTAGGCTTAGGCTAGGGCACCCCTAGGCTTAGGATAAGGCTAGGGCTCCCCTAGCCTAAGGCTAGGGCACCCCTAGGCTTAGGCTAGGGCACCCCTAGGCTTACGCTATGACACCCCTAGCCTTAGGCTAGGGCACCCCTAGGCTTAGGCCATCGCACCCCTAGGCTTAGGCCAGGGCACCCCTAGGCTTAGGCTAGGGCACCCCTAGGCTTCAGCTAAGGCTAGGGCACCCCTAGGCTTAGGCTAGGGCTCCCCTAGGCTAAGGCTAGGGCACCCTTAGGCTTAGGCTTGGGCACCCCTAGGCTTAGGCTATCACACCCCTAGGCTTAGGCTAGAGCACCCCTAGGATTAAGCTAAAGCTAGGGTTCCCCTAGCCTAAGGCTTAGGCACCCCTAGGCTTAGGTTAGGGCACCCCTAGGCTTAGGCTCGGGCACCCCTAAGCTTAGACTAGGGCACCCCTAAACTTAGGCTAGGGCACCCCTAGGCTTAGGCTAGGGCACCCCTAGGCTTAGGCTAGGGCACCCCAAGGCTTAGGCTAAGGCTACGGCTCCTCTAGCCTAAGGCTAGGGCACCCCTAGGCTTAGGCTAGGGCACCGCTAGGCTTAGGCTAGGGCACCCCTAGGCTTAGGCTAGGGCACACCTAGGCTTAGGCTAGGGTACCCCTAGACATAGGCTAAGGCTAGGGCTCCCCTAGCCTAAGACTAGGGCAGCCCTAGCCTTAGGACAGGGCACCCCTAGGCTTAGGCCAGGGCACCCCTAGGCTTAGGCTAGGGCACCCCTAGGCTTAGGCTAAGGCTAGGGCTCCCATAGCCTAATGCTAGGGCACCCCTAGGCTTAGGCTTGGGCATCCCTAGGCTTAGGGTTGGGCACCCCTAGGCTTAGGCTCGGGCACCCCTACGCTTAGCCTAAGGCTAGGGCTCCCTTAGCCTAATGCTAGGGCACCCCTAGGCTTAGGCTAGGGCACCTCTAAGTTTAGCCTAGGACATCCGTAGCTTAGGCTAAGACTAAGGCTCCCCTAGCCTAAGGCTAGGGCACCCCTAGGCTTAGGTAGGGCACCCCTATGCTTAGGCTAAGGCTAGTGCTCCCATAGCCTAAAGCTAGGGCACCCCTAGGCTTAGGCTAGGGCACCCCAAGGCTTAGGCTAAGGCTCGGGCTCCCCTAGCCTAAGGCTAGGGCACCCCTAGGCTTAGGCTAGCGCACCCCTAGTCTTAGGCTAGGGCACCCCTAGGATTAGGCTAAGGCTAGGGCACCCCTAGGCTTAGGCTAGGGCACCCCTAGGCTTAGGCTAGGGCACCCCTAAGCTTAGGTTAGGGCACCCGTAGACATAGGCTAGGGCACCCCTAATCTTAGGCTAGGAAACCCCTAGGCTTAGGCTAGGGCACCCCTAAGCTTAGGCTAGGGCACCCCTAGTCTTAGGCTAGGGCACCCCTAGGCTTAGGCTAGGGCACACCTAGGCTTACTAGGGCACCCCTAGGCTTAGGCTAGGGCACCCCTAGGCTTAGGCTAGGGCACCCCTATGCTTAGGCTAAGGCTTGGCCTCACCTAGCCTAAGACTAGGGCACCCCTAGACTTAGGCTAGGCCACCCATAGGCTTATACTAGGACACCCCTTGGCTTAGGCTAAGGCTAGGGCTCCCATAGCCTAAGGCTAGGCACCCCTAGGCTTAGGCTAGGGCACCCCTAGGCTTAGGCTAGGGCACCCCTAGGCTTAGGCTAAGGATAGGGCTCCCCTATCCTAAGGCTAGGGCACCCCTAGGCTTAGGCTAGGGCACCCCTAGTGTTAGGCTAGGACACCCCTAGGCTTAGGCTAGGGCACCCTTGGCTTAGGCTAGGGCACCCCTAGGCTTGGGTTAAGGCTAGGGCTCCCCTAGCCTAAGGCTAGGGCACCCCTAGGCTTAGGCGGTGGCACCCCTAGGCTTAGGCTAGGGCACCCCTAGGCTTAGGCTAAGGCTAGGGCTCCCCTAGCCTAAGGCAAGGGCACCCCTAGGCTTAGGTTAGGGCACCCCTAGGCTTAGGCTATCGTACCCCTAGGCTTTGGATAGGGCACCCCTAGGCTTAGGCAAGGGGAACCCCTAGGCTTAAGCTAAGGCTAGGGCTCCCCTAGCCTAAGGATAAGGCACCCCTAGGCTTAGGCTAGGGCACCCCTATGCTTGGGCTAGGGCACCCCAAGGCTTAGGATAAGGCTAGGGCTCCCCGAGCCTAAGGCTAGGGCACCCCTAGGCTTAGGCTAGGGCACCCCTAGGCTTAGGCCAGGGGACCCCTAGGCTTAGGATTCGGCACCCCTAGGCTTAGGCTAAGGCTCCCATAGCCTAAGACTAGGGCACCCCTAGCCTTAGGCCAGGGCACCCATAGGCTTAGGCTAGGGCACCCCTAGACTTAGGCTAAGGCTAGGGCTCCCCTAGCCTAAGACTAGGGCACCCCTAGCCTTAGGCCAGGGCACCCATAGGCTTAGGCCAGGGCACCCCTAGGCTTAGGCCAGGGCACCCCTAGGCTTAGGTAAGGGCACCCCTAGGCTTAGGCTAAGGCTAGGGCTCCCATAGCCTAAGGCTAGGATACCCCTAGGCTTAGGCTTGGGCATCCCTAGGCTTAGGGTTGGGCACCCCTAGGCTTAGGCTAGGGCACCCCTACGCTTTGCCTAAGGCTAGGGCTCCCCTAGCCTAATGCTAGGGCACCCCTAGGCTTAGGCGAGGGCACCTCTAAGTTTAGGCTAGGGCATCCGTAGCTTAGGCTAAGACTAATGCTCCCCTAGCCTAAGGCTAGGGCACCCCTAGGCTTAGGCTAGGGCACCCCTATGCTTAGGCTAAGGCTAGGGCTCCCATAGCCTAAGGCTAGGGCACCCCTAGGCTTTGGCTAGGGCACCCCTAGGCTTTGGCTAGGGCACTCCAAGGCTTAGGCTAAGGCTCGGGCTCCCCTAGCCTAAGGCTAGGGCACCCCTAGGCTTAGGCTAGGGCACCCCTAGTCTTAGGCTAGGGCACCCCTAGGATTAGGCTAAGGCTAGGGCACCCCTAGGCTTAGGCTAGGGCACCCCTAGGCTTAGGCTAGGGCACCCCTAGTCTTAGGCTAGGGCACCCCTAGGCTTAGGCTAGGGCACCCCTAGGCTTAGGCTAGGGCACCCCTAGGCTTAGGCTAAGGCTAGGGCTCCCCCTGCCTAAGGCTAGGGTACCCCTAGGCTTAGGCTAGGGCACACCTAGGCTTACTAGGGCACCCCTAGGCTTAGGCTAGGGCACCCCTAGGCTTAGGCTAGGGCACCCCTATGCTTAGGCTAAGGCGAGGGCTCCCATAGCCTAAGGCTAGGCACCCCTAGGCTTAGGCTAGGGCACCCCTAGTCTTAGGCTAGGGCACCCTTAGGCTTAGGCTAAGGCTAGGGCTCCCCTAGCCTAAGGCTAGGGCACCCCTAGGCTTAGGCTAGGGCACCCCTAGTGTTAGGCTAGGACACCCCTAGGCTTAGGCTAGGGCACCCTTGGCTTAGGCTAGGGCACCCCTAAGCTTGGGTTAAGGCTAGGGCTCCCCTAGACTAAGGCTAGGGCACCCCTAGGCTTAGGCGAGGGCACCCCTAGGCTTAGGCTAGGGCACCCCTAGGCTTAGGCTAAGGCAAGGGCTCCCCTAGCCTAAGGCTAGGGCACCCCTAGGCTTAGGCTAGGGCACCCCTAGGCTTAGGTTATCGTACCCCTAGGCTTTGGATAGGGCACCCCTAGGCTTAGGCAAGGGGAACCCCTAGGCTTAAGCTAAGGCTAGGGCTCCCCTAGCCTAAGGCTAAGGCACCCCTAGGCTTAGGCTAGGGCACCCCTATGCTTGGGCTAGGGCACCCCAAGGCTTAGGATAAGGCTAGGGCTCCCCGAGCCTAAGACTAGGGCACCCCTAGGCTTAGGCTAGGGCACCCCTAGGCTTAGGCTAGGGCACCCCTAAGCTTAGGCTAGGGCACCCCTAGGCTTAGGCCAGGGCACCCCTAGGCTTAGGATTGGGCACCCCTAGGCTTAGGCTAAGGCTCCCATAGCCTAAGACTAGGGCACCCCTAGCCTTAGGCCAGGGCACCCATAGGCTTAGGCTAGGGCACCCCTAGACTTAGGCTAAGGCTAGGGCTCCCCTAGCCTAAGACTAGGGCACCCCTAGCCTTAGGCCAGGGCACCCATAGGCTTAGGCCAGGGCACCCCTAAGATTAGGCCAGGGCACCCCTAGGCTTAGGCAAGGGCACCCCTCGGCTTAGGCTAAGGCTAGGGCTCCCATAGCCTAAGGCTAGGATACCCCTAGGCTTAGGCTTGGGCATCCCTTGGCTTAGGGTTGGGCACCCCTAGGCTTAGGCTAGGGCACCCCTATGCTTTGCCTAAGGCTAGGGCTCCCCTAGCCTAATGCTAGGGCACCCCTAGGCTTAGGCGAGGGCACCTCTAAGTATAGGCTAGGGCATCCGTAGCTTAGGCTAAGGCTGGGCTCCCCTAGCCTAAGGTTAGGGCACCCCTAGGCTTAGGCTAGGGCACCCCTAGGCTTAGGCTAAGGCTAGGGCTCCCATAGCCTAAGGCTAGGGCACCCCTAGGCTTAGGCTAGGGCACCCAAAGGCTTAGGCTAAGGCTAGGGCTCCCCTAGCCTAAGGCTCGGGCACCCCTAGGCTTAGGCTAGAGCACCCCTAGTCTTAGGCTAGGGCACCCCTAGGATTAGGCTAAGGCTAGGGCACCCCGTGGCTTAGGCTAGGGCACCCCTAGTCTTAGGCTAGGGCACCCCTAGGCTTAGGCTAGGGCACCCCTAAGCTTAGGCTAGGGCACCCCTACGCTTAGGCCAGGGCACCCCTAGGTTTAGGCTTGGGCACCCCTATTCTTAGGCTAAGGCTCCCATAGCCTAAGACTAGGGCACCCCTAGCCTTAGGCCAGGGCACCCATAGGCTTAGGCTAGGGCACCCCTAGACTTAGGCTAAGGCTAGGGCTCCCCTAGCCTAAGACTAGGGCACCCCTAGCCTTAGGCCAGGGCACCCATAGGCTTAGGCCAGGCACCCCTAGGCTTAGGCCAGGGCACCCCTAAGCTTAGGCAAGGGCACCCCTAGGCTTAGGCTAAGGCTAGGGCTCCCATAGCCTAAGGCTAGGACACCCCTAGGCTTAGGCTTGGGCATCCCTAGGCTTAGGGTTGGGCACCCCTAGGCTTAGGCTAGGGCACCCCTACGCTTAGCCTAAGGCTAGGGCTCCCCTAGCCTAATGCTACAGCACCCCTAGGCTTAGGCAAGGGCACCTCTAAGTTTAGGCTAGGGCATCCGTAGCTTAGGCTAAGTCTGGGCTCCCCTAGCCTAAGGCTAGGGCACCCCTAGGCTTAGGCTAGGGCACCCCTAGGCTTAGGCTAATGCTAGGGCTCCCATAGCCTAAGGCTAGGGCACCCCTAGGCTTAGGCTAGGGCACCCCAAGGCTTAGGCTAAGGCTAGGGCTCCCCTAGCGTAAGGCTAGGGCACCCCTAGGCTTAGGCTAGAGCACCCCTAGTCTTAGGCTAGGGCACCCCTAGGATTAGGCTAAGGCTAGGGCACCCCGAGGCTTAGGCTAGGGCACCCCTAATCTTAGGTTAGGGCACCCCTAGGATTAGGCTAAGGCTAGGGCACCCCTAGGCTTAGGCTAGGGCACCCCTAGGCTTAGGCTTGGGCATCCCTAGGCTTAGGGTTGGGCACCCCTAGGCTTAGGCTAGGGCACCCCTACGCTTAGCCTAAGGCTAGGGCTCCCCTAGCCTAATGCTACGGCACCCCTAGGCTTAGGCAAGGGCACCTCTAAGTTTAGGCTAGGGCATCCGTAGCTTAGGCTAAGTCTGGGCTCCCCTAGCCTAAGGCTAGGGCACCCCTAGGCTTAGGCTAGGGCACCCCTAGGCTTAGGCTAATGCTAGGGCTCCCATAGCCTAAGGCTAGGGCACCCCTAGGCTTAGGCTAGGGCACCCCAAGGCTTAGGCTAAGGCTAGGGCTCCCCTAGCCTAAGGCTAGGGCACCCCTAGGCTTAGGCTAGAGCACCCCTAGTCTTAGGCTAGGGCACCCCTAGGATTAGGCTAAGGCTAGGGCACCCCGAGGCTTAGGCTAGGGCACCCCTAGTCTTAGGCTAGGGCACCCCTAGGATTAGGCTAAGGCTAGGGCACCCCTAGGCTTAGTCTAGGGCACCCCTAGGCTAAGGCTAGGGCACCCCTAAGCTTAGGTTAGGGCACCCGTAGACTTAGGCTAGGGCACCCCTAAGCTTAGGCTAGGGGACCCCTAGGCTTAGGCTAGGGCACCCCTAGGCTTAGGCTAGGGCACCCCTAGGCTTAGGCTATGGCTAGGGCTCCCCTTGCCTAAGGGTAGGGTACCCCTAGGCTTAGGCTAGGGCACCCCTAGGCTTACTAGGGCACCCCTAGGCATAGGCTAGGGCACCCCTAGGCTTATGCTACGGCACCCCTAGGCTTAGGCTAAGGCTTGGGCTCACCTAGCCTAAGACTAAGACACCCCTAGGCTTAGTCCAGGGCACCCCTAGGCTTAGGCTAGGGCAACCCTAAGCTTAGGCTAGGGCACCCCTAGGCTTAGGCTAAGGCTAGGGCTCCCCTACCCTAAGGCTAGGGCACCCCTAGACTTAGGCTAGGCCACCCCTAGGCTTATACTAGGACACACCTTGGCTTAGGCTAAGGCTAGGGCTCCCATAGCCTAAGGCTAGGCACCCCTAGGCTTAGGCTAGGGCACCCCTAGGCTTAGGCTGTCGGCACCCCTAGGCTTAGGCTAAGGCTAGGGCTCTCCTAGCCTAAGGCTAGGGAACCCCTAGCCTAAGGCTAGGGCACCCCTAGGCTTAGGCTAGGTCACCCCTAGGCTTAGGCTAGGACACCGCTAGGCTTAGGCTAGGACACCCCTAAGCTTAGGCTAGGGCACCGCTAGGCTTGGGTTAAGGCTAGGGCTCCCCTAGCCTAAGGCTAGGGCACCCCTAGGCTTAGGCGAGGGCACCCCTAGGCTTAGGCTAGGGCACCCCTAGGCTTAGGCTAAGGCTAGGGCTCCCCTAGCCTAAGGCTAGGGCACCCCTAGGCTTAGGCTAGGGCACCCCTAGGCTTAGGCTAGGGCACCAATAGGCTTATGCTTAGGCTAGGGCTCCCCTAGCCTAAGGCTAGGGCACCCTTAGGCTTAGGATTGGGCACCCGTAGGCTTAGGCTATCGCACCCCTAGGCTTTGGCTAGGGCACCCCTAGGCTTAGACTAGGGCACCCATAGGCTTAAGCTAAGGCTAGGGCTCCCCTAGCCTAAGGCTAAGGCACCCCTAGGCTTAGGTTAGGGCACCCCTAGGCTTAGGCTCGGGCACCCCTAGGCTTAGACTAGGGCACCCCTAAGCTTAGGCTAGGGCACCCCTAGGCTTAGGCTAGGACACCCCTAGGCTTACGCTAGGGCACCCCAAGGCTTTGGCTAAGGCTACGGCTCCCCTAGCCTAAGGCTAAGGTACCCGTAGGCTTAGGCTAAGGCACCCCTAGGCTTAGGCTAGTGCACCCTTAAGCTTAGGCTAGGGCACCCCTAGGCTTAGGCTAGGGCACCCCTAGGCTTAGGCTAGGGCACCCCTAGGCTTAGGCTAAGGCTAGGGCTCCGCTATCCAAATAATAGGGCACCCCTAGCCTTAGGCCAGGGCACCCCTAGGCTTAGGCCAGGGCACCCCTAGGCTTAGGCCAGGGCACCCCTAGGCTTAGGCTTGGGCACCCCTAGGCTTAGGCTAAGGCTAAGGCTCCCATAGCCTAAAACTAGGGCACCCCTAGGCTTAGGCTTGGGCATCCCTAGGCTTAGTGTTGGGCACCCCTAGGCTTAGGCTAGGGCACCCCTACGCTTAGCCTAAGGCTATGGCTCCCCTAGCCTAATGCTAGGGCAACCCTAGGCTTCGGCTAGGGCACCTCTAAGTTTAGGCTAGGGCACCCTTAGGCTTAGGCTAGGGCACCCCTAGGCTTAGGCTAGGGCACCCCTAGGCTTAGGATAGGACACCCCTAGGCTTAGGCTAGGGCACCCCTAAGCTTAGCCTAAAGCTAGGGCTTTCCTAGCCTAAGGCTAGGGAACCCTTAGGCTTAGGCTAGGGCACCCCTAGGCTTAGGCGAGGGCACCCCTAGGCTTAGGCTAGGACACCCCTAGCTTAGGCTAGGACACCCCTAGGCTTAGGCTAAGGCTAGGGTTCCCCTAGCCTAAGGCTAGGGCACCCCTAGCCTTAGGATAGGGCACTCCTAGGCTTAGGCTAGGGCACCCCTAATCTTAGGCTAAGGTACCCCTAGGCTTAGTCTAAAACTAGGGCTCCCCTATCCTAAGGCTAGGGCACCCCTAGGCTTACGCTAGGGTACCCCTCGGCTTACGCTAGGCTACCCCTATGCTTAGGCTAGGGCACCCCTAGGCTTAGGCTAGGTCACCCCTAGGCTTAGGCTAGGTAACCCCTAGGCTGAGGCTAAGGCTAGGGCTCCCCTAGCCCAAGGCTAGGGCACCCCTAGGTTTAGCCTAGGGTACCCTTAGAATTAGCCTAAGGTTAGGGATCCCCTAGCCTAAGGTTAGGGCACCCCTAGGCTTAGGCTAAGGCTAGGGCTCGGATAGCCCAAGGCTAGGGCACCCCTAAGCTTAGGCTAGGGCACCCCTAGGCTTAGGCTAAGGCTAGGGCTCCCCTAGCCTAAGGCTAGGGCACCCCTAGGCTTAGGCTAGGCCACCCCTAGGCTTAGGCTAGGGCACCCCTAGGCTTAGGCTAAGGCTAGGGCTCCCCTAGCCTAAGGCTAGGGCATCCCTAGGCTTATGCTAGGGATCCCCTAGGCTTAGGCTAGGTCACCCCTAGACTTAGGCTAAGGCTAGGGCTCACCTAGCCTAAGACTAGGGCACCCCTAGCCTAAGGCTAGGGCACCCTTAGCCTAAGGCTAGGGCACCCCTAGTCTTAGGCTAGGGCACCCTTTGGCTTAGGCTAGTGCACCCCTAGGCTTAGGCTAAGGCTAGGGCTTCCCTAGCCTAAGGCCAGGGCACCCCTAGGCTTAGGCTAGGGCACACCTAGGCTTAGGCTAGGGCACCCTAGACTTAGGCTAAGGCTAGGGCTTCCCTAGCTTAAGGCTAGGGAACCCCTACGCTTAGGCTAGGGCACCCCTAGGTTTAGGCTAGTGCACCCCTAGGCTTAGGCTAAGGCTAGGGCTTCCCTAGCCTATGGCCAGGGCACCCCTAGGCTTAGGCTAAGGCACCCCTAGGCTTAGGCTAAGGCTAGGGCTTCCCTAGCCAAAGGCTAGGATACCCCTCGGCTTAGGCTAGGGCACCCCTACGCTTAGGCTAGGGCAACACTAGGCTTAGGCTAGGGCACCCCTAGGCATACTAGGGCACCCCTAGGCATACTAGGGCACCCCTGGGCTTAGGCAGGGCACCCCTAGGCTTAGGCTATGGCACCCCTAGGCTTAGGCTAGGGCACCCCTGGGCTTAGGATAGGGCACCCCTAGGCTTAGGCTAAGGCTAGGGCTCACCTAGCCTAAGGCTAGGGCACCCCTATGCTTAGGCTAGGGCACCCCTAGGCTTACGATAGGTCACCCCTAGGCTTAGGCTAGGGCACCCCTAATCTTAGGCTAAGGAACCCCTAGGCTTAGGCTACGCGACCCCTAGGCTTAGGCTAGGGCACCCCTAGGATTAGGCTAGGGCACCCCTAGAATTAGCCTAAGGCTAGGGATCCCCTAGCCTATGGTTAGGGCACCACTAGGCTTAGTCTAGGGAACCCCTAGTCTTAGGCTAGGGCACCCGTAGGCTTAGGCTAGGGCACCCCTAGTCTTAGTCTATGGCACCCCTAGGCTTAGGATAGAGCACCCGTAGGCTTAGGCTAGGGCACCCTTAGGCTTAGCCTTGCACACCCCTAGGCTTAGGCTAAGGCTAGGGCTCCCATAGCCTAAGGCTGGGGAACCCCTAGGCTTAGGCTAGGGCACCCCTAGGCTTAGGCTAGGACACCCCTAGGCTTAGGCTAGGACACCCCTAGGCTTAAACTAAGGCTAGGGCACCCCTAGGCTTACGATAGGGCACCCCTAGGCTTAGGCTTGGGCTAGGGCTCCCATAGCCTAAGGTTATGGCACCCCTAGGCTTAGGCTAGGGCACCCCTAGGCTTAGGCTAGGGCACCCTTAGGCTTACTAGGGCACCCCTAGGCTTAGGCTAGGGCACCACTAGGCTTAGGCTAGGGCACCCCTATGCTTAGGCTAAGTCTAGGTTTCCCCTAGCCTAAGGCTATGGCACCCCTAGACTTAGGCTAGAGCACCCCTAGGCTTAGGCTAGAGCACCCCTAGGCTTAGGCTAGGGCACCCCTAGGCTTAGGCTAGGGCACCCCTAGGCTTAGGCTAGGGCATCCCTTGGCTTAGGCTAAGGCACCCCCAGGCATAGGCCAAGGTTATGGTTCCCAGAGCCTAAACCTAGGGAACATGAAGGCTTAGGCTAGGGTACCCCAAGGCTTAGGCTAAGGCAGCCCTAGGCTTAGGCTAAGGCTAGTGCTCCCCGAACCTAAGGCTATGGCACCCCTAGGCTTAGGCTAGGGCACCCCTAGGCTTAGGCTAGGGCACCCCTAGTCTTACTAGGGCAGCCCTAGGCTTAGGCTAGGGAACCCCTAGGCTTACGCTAAATCTAGGGCTCCCCTAGCCTAAGGCTATGGCACCCCTAGGCTTAGGCTAGGGCACCCCTAGGCTTAGGCTAGGGCACCCCTAGGCTTCGGATAGGGCATCCCTAGGCTTAGGCTAAGGCACCCCCAGGCTTAGGCTAAGGCTAGGGTTCCCATAGCCTAAGGCTAGGGCATCCCAAGGCTTTGGTTAGGGCACCCCTAGGCTTACAATAGGGCACCCCTAGGCTTAGGTTAGGGCACCCCTAGGCTTAGGCTAAGGCTAGGGCTCCCCTAGCCTAAGGATTGGGCACCCCTAGCCTTAGGCTAGGGCACCCCTAGGCTTAGGCTAGGGCATCCCGAGGCTTAATCTAAGGCTAGGGCTCCCCTAACCTAAGGCTAGGGCTCCAATAACCTAAGGCTAGGGCACCCCTAAGCTTAGGCTAGGGCACCCCTAGGCTTAGGCTAGGGCACCCCTAGGCTTAGGCTAGGGCACCCCTAGGCTTACGCTAAGGCACCCCTAGGCTTAGGCTAAGGCTGGGCTCCCCTAGCCAAAGGCTAGGATACCCCTCGGCTTAGGCTAGGGCACCCCTACGCTTAGGCTAGGGCACCACTAGGCTTAGGCTAGGGCACCCCTAGGCATACTAGGGCACCCCTAGGCATACTAGGGCACCCCTGGGCTTAGGCTAGGGCACCCCTAGGCTTATGCTATGGCACCCCTAGGCTTAGGCTAGGGCACCCCTAGGCTTAGGCTAAGGCTAGGGCTCCCATAGCCCAAGGCTTGGGCACCCCTAAGCTTAGGCTAGGGCACCCCTAGGCTTAGGCTAGGGCACCCCTAGACTTAGGCTAAGGCTAGGGCTCCCCTAGCCTAAGACTAGGGCACCCCTAGCCTTAGGCCAGGGCACCCATAGGCTTAGGCCAGGCACCCCTAGGCTTAGGCCAGGGCACCCCTAAGCTTAGGCAAGGGCACCCCTAGGCTTAGGCTAAGGCTAGGGCTCCCATAGCCTAAGGCTAGGACACCCCTAGGCTTAGGCTTGGGCATCCCTAGGCTTAGGGTTGGGCACCCCTAGGCTTAGGCTAGGGCACCCCTACGCTTAGCCTAAGGCTAGGGCTCCCCTAGCCTAATGCTACAGCACCCCTAGGCTTAGGCAAGGGCACCTCTAAGTTTAGGCTAGGGCATCCGTAGCTTAGGCTAAGTCTGGGCTCCCCTAGCCTAAGGCTAGGGCACCCCTAGGCTTAGGCTAGGGCACCCCTAGGCTTAGGCTAATGCTAGGGCTCCCATAGCCTAAGGCTAGGGCACCCCTAGGCTTAGGCTAGGGCACCCCAAGGCTTAGGCTAAGGCTAGGGCTCCCCTAGCGTAAGGCTAGGGCACCCCTAGGCTTAGGCTAGAGCACCCCTAGTCTTAGGCTAGGGCACCCCTAGGATTAGGCTAAGGCTAGGGCACCCCGAGGCTTAGGCTAGGGCACCCCTAATCTTAGGTTAGGGCACCCCTAGGATTAGGCTAAGGCTAGGGCACCCCTAGGCTTAGGCTAGGGCACCCCTAGGCTTAGGCTTGGGCATCCCTAGGCTTAGGGTTGGGCACCCCTAGGCTTAGGCTAGGGCACCCCTACGCTTAGCCTAAGGCTAGGGCTCCCCTAGCCTAATGCTACGGCACCCCTAGGCTTAGGCAAGGGCACCTCTAAGTTTAGGCTAGGGCATCCGTAGCTTAGGCTAAGTCTGGGCTCCCCTAGCCTAAGGCTAGGGCACCCCTAGGCTTAGGCTAGGGCACCCCTAGGCTTAGGCTAATGCTAGGGCTCCCATAGCCTAAGGCTAGGGCACCCCTAGGCTTAGGCTAGGGCACCCCAAGGCTTAGGCTAAGGCTAGGGCTCCCCTAGCCTAAGGCTAGGGCACCCCTAGGCTTAGGCTAGAGCACCCCTAGTCTTAGGCTAGGGCACCCCTAGGATTAGGCTAAGGCTAGGGCACCCCGAGGCTTAGGCTAGGGCACCCCTAGTCTTAGGCTAGGGCACCCCTAGGATTAGGCTAAGGCTAGGGCACCCCTAGGCTTAGTCTAGGGCACCCCTAGGCTAAGGCTAGGGCACCCCTAAGCTTAGGTTAGGGCACCCGTAGACTTAGGCTAGGGCACCCCTAAGCTTAGGCTAGGGGACCCCTAGGCTTAGGCTAGGGCACCCCTAGGCTTAGGCTAGGGCACCCCTAGGCTTAGGCTATGGCTAGGGCTCCCCTTGCCTAAGGGTAGGGTACCCCTAGGCTTAGGCTAGGGCACCCCTAGGCTTACTAGGGCACCCCTAGGCATAGGCTAGGGCACCCCTAGGCTTATGCTACGGCACCCCTAGGCTTAGGCTAAGGCTTGGGCTCACCTAGCCTAAGACTAAGACACCCCTAGGCTTAGTCCAGGGCACCCCTAGGCTTAGGCTAGGGCAACCCTAAGCTTAGGCTAGGGCACCCCTAGGCTTAGGCTAAGGCTAGGGCTCCCCTACCCTAAGGCTAGGGCACCCCTAGACTTAGGCTAGGCCACCCCTAGGCTTATACTAGGACACACCTTGGCTTAGGCTAAGGCTAGGGCTCCCATAGCCTAAGGCTAGGCACCCCTAGGCTTAGGCTAGGGCACCCCTAGGCTTAGGCTGTCGGCACCCCTAGGCTTAGGCTAAGGCTAGGGCTCTCCTAGCCTAAGGCTAGGGAACCCCTAGCCTAAGGCTAGGGCACCCCTAGGCTTAGGCTAGGTCACCCCTAGGCTTAGGCTAGGACACCGCTAGGCTTAGGCTAGGACACCCCTAAGCTTAGGCTAGGGCACCGCTAGGCTTGGGTTAAGGCTAGGGCTCCCCTAGCCTAAGGCTAGGGCACCCCTAGGCTTAGGCGAGGGCACCCCTAGGCTTAGGCTAGGGCACCCCTAGGCTTAGGCTAAGGCTAGGGCTCCCCTAGCCTAAGGCTAGGGCACCCCTAGGCTTAGGCTAGGGCACCCCTAGGCTTAGGCTAGGGCACCAATAGGCTTATGCTTAGGCTAGGGCTCCCCTAGCCTAAGGCTAGGGCACCCTTAGGCTTAGGATTGGGCACCCGTAGGCTTAGGCTATCGCACCCCTAGGCTTTGGCTAGGGCACCCCTAGGCTTAGACTAGGGCACCCATAGGCTTAAGCTAAGGCTAGGGCTCCCCTAGCCTAAGGCTAAGGCACCCCTAGGCTTAGGTTAGGGCACCCCTAGGCTTAGGCTCGGGCACCCCTAGGCTTAGACTAGGGCACCCCTAAGCTTAGGCTAGGGCACCCCTAGGCTTAGGCTAGGACACCCCTAGGCTTACGCTAGGGCACCCCAAGGCTTTGGCTAAGGCTACGGCTCCCCTAGCCTAAGGCTAAGGTACCCGTAGGCTTAGGCTAAGGCACCCCTAGGCTTAGGCTAGTGCACCCTTAAGCTTAGGCTAGGGCACCCCTAGGCTTAGGCTAGGGCACCCCTAGGCTTAGGCTAGGGCACCCCTAGGCTTAGGCTAAGGCTAGGGCTCCGCTATCCAAATAATAGGGCACCCCTAGCCTTAGGCCAGGGCACCCCTAGGCTTAGGCCAGGGCACCCCTAGGCTTAGGCCAGGGCACCCCTAGGCTTAGGCTTGGGCACCCCTAGGCTTAGGCTAAGGCTAAGGCTCCCATAGCCTAAAACTAGGGCACCCCTAGGCTTAGGCTTGGGCATCCCTAGGCTTAGTGTTGGGCACCCCTAGGCTTAGGCTAGGGCACCCCTACGCTTAGCCTAAGGCTATGGCTCCCCTAGCCTAATGCTAGGGCAACCCTAGGCTTCGGCTAGGGCACCTCTAAGTTTAGGCTAGGGCACCCTTAGGCTTAGGCTAGGGCACCCCTAGGCTTAGGCTAGGGCACCCCTAGGCTTAGGATAGGACACCCCTAGGCTTAGGCTAGGGCACCCCTAAGCTTAGCCTAAAGCTAGGGCTTTCCTAGCCTAAGGCTAGGGAACCCTTAGGCTTAGGCTAGGGCACCCCTAGGCTTAGGCGAGGGCACCCCTAGGCTTAGGCTAGGACACCCCTAGCTTAGGCTAGGACACCCCTAGGCTTAGGCTAAGGCTAGGGTTCCCCTAGCCTAAGGCTAGGGCACCCCTAGCCTTAGGATAGGGCACTCCTAGGCTTAGGCTAGGGCACCCCTAATCTTAGGCTAAGGTACCCCTAGGCTTAGTCTAAAACTAGGGCTCCCCTATCCTAAGGCTAGGGCACCCCTAGGCTTACGCTAGGGTACCCCTCGGCTTACGCTAGGCTACCCCTATGCTTAGGCTAGGGCACCCCTAGGCTTAGGCTAGGTCACCCCTAGGCTTAGGCTAGGTAACCCCTAGGCTGAGGCTAAGGCTAGGGCTCCCCTAGCCCAAGGCTAGGGCACCCCTAGGTTTAGCCTAGGGTACCCTTAGAATTAGCCTAAGGTTAGGGATCCCCTAGCCTAAGGTTAGGGCACCCCTAGGCTTAGGCTAAGGCTAGGGCTCGGATAGCCCAAGGCTAGGGCACCCCTAAGCTTAGGCTAGGGCACCCCTAGGCTTAGGCTAAGGCTAGGGCTCCCCTAGCCTAAGGCTAGGGCACCCCTAGGCTTAGGCTAGGCCACCCCTAGGCTTAGGCTAGGGCACCCCTAGGCTTAGGCTAAGGCTAGGGCTCCCCTAGCCTAAGGCTAGGGCATCCCTAGGCTTATGCTAGGGATCCCCTAGGCTTAGGCTAGGTCACCCCTAGACTTAGGCTAAGGCTAGGGCTCACCTAGCCTAAGACTAGGGCACCCCTAGCCTAAGGCTAGGGCACCCTTAGCCTAAGGCTAGGGCACCCCTAGTCTTAGGCTAGGGCACCCTTTGGCTTAGGCTAGTGCACCCCTAGGCTTAGGCTAAGGCTAGGGCTTCCCTAGCCTAAGGCCAGGGCACCCCTAGGCTTAGGCTAGGGCACACCTAGGCTTAGGCTAGGGCACCCTAGACTTAGGCTAAGGCTAGGGCTTCCCTAGCTTAAGGCTAGGGAACCCCTACGCTTAGGCTAGGGCACCCCTAGGTTTAGGCTAGTGCACCCCTAGGCTTAGGCTAAGGCTAGGGCTTCCCTAGCCTATGGCCAGGGCACCCCTAGGCTTAGGCTAAGGCACCCCTAGGCTTAGGCTAAGGCTAGGGCTTCCCTAGCCAAAGGCTAGGATACCCCTCGGCTTAGGCTAGGGCACCCCTACGCTTAGGCTAGGGCAACACTAGGCTTAGGCTAGGGCACCCCTAGGCATACTAGGGCACCCCTAGGCATACTAGGGCACCCCTGGGCTTAGGCAGGGCACCCCTAGGCTTAGGCTATGGCACCCCTAGGCTTAGGCTAGGGCACCCCTGGGCTTAGGATAGGGCACCCCTAGGCTTAGGCTAAGGCTAGGGCTCACCTAGCCTAAGGCTAGGGCACCCCTATGCTTAGGCTAGGGCACCCCTAGGCTTACGATAGGTCACCCCTAGGCTTAGGCTAGGGCACCCCTAATCTTAGGCTAAGGAACCCCTAGGCTTAGGCTACGCGACCCCTAGGCTTAGGCTAGGGCACCCCTAGGATTAGGCTAGGGCACCCCTAGAATTAGCCTAAGGCTAGGGATCCCCTAGCCTATGGTTAGGGCACCACTAGGCTTAGTCTAGGGAACCCCTAGTCTTAGGCTAGGGCACCCGTAGGCTTAGGCTAGGGCACCCCTAGTCTTAGTCTATGGCACCCCTAGGCTTAGGATAGAGCACCCGTAGGCTTAGGCTAGGGCACCCTTAGGCTTAGCCTTGCACACCCCTAGGCTTAGGCTAAGGCTAGGGCTCCCATAGCCTAAGGCTGGGGAACCCCTAGGCTTAGGCTAGGGCACCCCTAGGCTTAGGCTAGGACACCCCTAGGCTTAGGCTAGGACACCCCTAGGCTTAAACTAAGGCTAGGGCACCCCTAGGCTTACGATAGGGCACCCCTAGGCTTAGGCTTGGGCTAGGGCTCCCATAGCCTAAGGTTATGGCACCCCTAGGCTTAGGCTAGGGCACCCCTAGGCTTAGGCTAGGGCACCCTTAGGCTTACTAGGGCACCCCTAGGCTTAGGCTAGGGCACCACTAGGCTTAGGCTAGGGCACCCCTATGCTTAGGCTAAGTCTAGGTTTCCCCTAGCCTAAGGCTATGGCACCCCTAGACTTAGGCTAGAGCACCCCTAGGCTTAGGCTAGAGCACCCCTAGGCTTAGGCTAGGGCACCCCTAGGCTTAGGCTAGGGCACCCCTAGGCTTAGGCTAGGGCATCCCTTGGCTTAGGCTAAGGCACCCCCAGGCATAGGCCAAGGTTATGGTTCCCAGAGCCTAAACCTAGGGAACATGAAGGCTTAGGCTAGGGTACCCCAAGGCTTAGGCTAAGGCAGCCCTAGGCTTAGGCTAAGGCTAGTGCTCCCCGAACCTAAGGCTATGGCACCCCTAGGCTTAGGCTAGGGCACCCCTAGGCTTAGGCTAGGGCACCCCTAGTCTTACTAGGGCAGCCCTAGGCTTAGGCTAGGGAACCCCTAGGCTTACGCTAAATCTAGGGCTCCCCTAGCCTAAGGCTATGGCACCCCTAGGCTTAGGCTAGGGCACCCCTAGGCTTAGGCTAGGGCACCCCTAGGCTTCGGATAGGGCATCCCTAGGCTTAGGCTAAGGCACCCCCAGGCTTAGGCTAAGGCTAGGGTTCCCATAGCCTAAGGCTAGGGCATCCCAAGGCTTTGGTTAGGGCACCCCTAGGCTTACAATAGGGCACCCCTAGGCTTAGGTTAGGGCACCCCTAGGCTTAGGCTAAGGCTAGGGCTCCCCTAGCCTAAGGATTGGGCACCCCTAGCCTTAGGCTAGGGCACCCCTAGGCTTAGGCTAGGGCATCCCGAGGCTTAATCTAAGGCTAGGGCTCCCCTAACCTAAGGCTAGGGCTCCAATAACCTAAGGCTAGGGCACCCCTAAGCTTAGGCTAGGGCACCCCTAGGCTTAGGCTAGGGCACCCCTAGGCTTAGGCTAGGGCACCCCTAGGCTTACGCTAAGGCACCCCTAGGCTTAGGCTAAGGCTGGGCTCCCCTAGCCAAAGGCTAGGATACCCCTCGGCTTAGGCTAGGGCACCCCTACGCTTAGGCTAGGGCACCACTAGGCTTAGGCTAGGGCACCCCTAGGCATACTAGGGCACCCCTAGGCATACTAGGGCACCCCTGGGCTTAGGCTAGGGCACCCCTAGGCTTATGCTATGGCACCCCTAGGCTTAGGCTAGGGCACCCCTAGGCTTAGGCTAAGGCTAGGGCTCCCATAGCCCAAGGCTTGGGCACCCCTAAGCTTAGGCTAGGGCACCCCTAGGCTTAGGCTAGGGCACCCCTAGGCTTAGGCTAAGGCTACGGCTCCCCTAGCCTAAGGTTAGGGCACCCCTAGTCTTAGGCTAGGGCACCCCTAGGCTTAGGCTAGGGCACCCCTAGGCTTAGGCTAGGGCACCCCTAGGCTTAGGCTAGGGCACCCCTAGGTTTAGGCTAAGGCTAGGGATCCCCTAGCCTAAGGCTAGGGCATCCCTAGGCTTAGGCTAGGGCACCCCTAGGCTTAGGCTAGGGCACCCTAGACTTAGGCTAAGGCTAGGCCTTCCCTAGCCTAAGGATAGGGAACAACTACGCTTAGGCAAGGGCACCCCTAGGTTTAGGCTAGTGCACCCCTAGGCTTAGGCTAAGGCTAGGGCTTCCCTAGCCTAAGGCCAGGGCACCCCTAGGCTTTGGCTAGGGCACACCTAGGCTTAGGCTAGGGCACCCCTAGGCTTAAGCCAAGGCTAGGGCTCCCCTAGCCTAAGGATAGGGCACCCCTAGGCTTAGGCTAGGGCACCCCTACACTTAGGCTAGGGCACCCCAAGCCTTAAGCTAAGGGTAGGGCTCCCCTAACCTAAGGCTAGGGCACCCCTAGGCTTAGGCTAGGGCACCCCTAGGCTTAGGCTAGGGCACCCCTAGGCTTAGGCTAGGGCACCCCTAGGCTTAGGCTAAGGCACCCCTAGGCTTAGGGTAGGGAACACCTAAGCTTAGGCTAAGGCTACGGCTCCCTTGCCTAAGGCTAGGGCACCCCTAGTCTTAGGCTAGGGCACCCCTAGGCTTAGGCTAGGGCACCCCTAGGCTTAGGCTAAGGCTAGGGCTTCCCTAGCCTAAGGCCAGGGCACCCCTAGGCTTAGGCTAAGGCAACCCTAGGCTTAGGCTAAGGCTAGGGCTTCCCTAGCCAAAGGCTAGGATACCCCTCGGCTTAGGCTAGGGCACCCCTACGCTTAGGCTAGGGCAACACTAGGCTTAGGCTAGGGCACCCCTAGGCATACTAGGGCACCCCTAGGCATACTAGGGCACCCCTAGGCATACTAGGGCACCCCTAGGCATACTAGGGCACCCCTAGGCATACTAGGGCACCCCTAGGCATACTAGGGCACCCCTAGGCATACTAGGGCACCCCTAGGCATACTAGGGCACCCCTAGGCATACTAGGGCACCCCTAGGCATACTAGGGCACCCCTAGGCATACTAGGGCACCCCTAGGCATACTAGGGCACCCCTAGGCATACTAGGGCACCCCTAGGCATACTAGGGCACCCCTAGGCATACTAGGGCACCCCTAGGCATACTAGGGCACCCCTAGGCATACTAGGGCACCCCTAGGCATACTAGGGCACCCCTAGGCATACTAGGGCACCCCTAGGCATACTAGGGCACCCCTAGGCATACTAGGGCACCCCTAGGCATACTAGGGCACCCCTAGGCATACTAGGGCACCCCTAGGCATACTAGGGCACCCCTAGGCATACTAGGGCACCCCTAGGCATACTAGGGCACCCCTAGGCATACTAGGGCACCCCTAGGCATACTAGGGCACCCCTAGGCATACTAGGGCACCCCTAGGCATACTAGGGCACCCCTGGGCTCAGGCTAGGGCACCCCTAGGCTTAGGCTAGGGCACCCCTGGGCTTAGGATAGGGCACCCCTAGGCTTAGGCTAAGGCTAGGGCTCCCCTAGCCTAAGGCTAGGGCACCCCTAGGCTTAGGCTAGGGCACCCCTAGGCTTACGATAGGGCTCCCCTAGGCTTAGGCTAGGGCACCCCTAATCTTAGGCTAGGGAACTCCTAGGCTTAGGCTAGGGGACCCCTAGGCTTAGGCTAGGGCACACCTAGGCTTAGTCTACGGCACCCCTAGGATTAGGCTAGGGCACCCCTAGAAATAGCCTAAGGCTAGGGATCCCCTAGCCTATGGTTAGGGCACCACTAGGCTTAGGCTAGGGAACCCCTAGTCTTAGGCTAGGGCACCCGTAGGCTTAGGCTAGGGCACCCCTAGTCTTAGTCTATGGCACCCCTAGGCTTAGGATAGAGCACCCGTAGGCTTAGGCTAGGGCACCCTTAGGCTTAGCCTTGCACACCCCTAGGCTTAGGCTAAGGCTAGGGCTCCCATAGCCTAAGGCTGGGGAACCCCTAGGCTTAGGCTAGGGCACCCCTAGGCTTAGGCTAGGACACCCCTAGGCTTAGGCTAGGACACCCCTAGGCTTAAACTAAGGCTAGGGCACCCTTAGGCTTAGGCTAGGGCACCCCTAGGCTTAGGCTAAGGCTAGGGCTCCCATAGCCTAAGGTTATGGCACCCCTAGGTTTAGGCTAGGGCACCCCTAGGCTTAGGCTAGGGCACCCTTAGGCTTACTAGGGCACCCCTAGGCTTAGGCTAGATCACCACTAGGCTTAGTCTAGGGCACCCCTATGCTTAGGCTAAGTCTAGGTTTCCCCTAGCCTAAGGCAATGGCACCCCTAGACTTAGGCGAGGGCACCCTTAGGCTTGGGCTAGGGCACCCCTAGGCTTAGGCTAGGGCACCCCTAGGCTTAGGATAGGGCATCCCTTGGCTTAGGCTAAGGCACTCCCAGGCATAGGCCAAGGTTAGGGTTCCCAGAGCCTAAGCCTAGGGAACATGTAGACTTAGGCTAGGGTACCCCAAGGCTTAGGCTATGGCACCCCTAGGCTTAGGCTAGGGCACCCCTAGGCTTAGGCTAGGGCACCCCTAGTCTTACTAGGGCAGCCCTAGGCTTAGGCTAGGGAACCCCTAGGCTTACGCTAAATCTAGGGCTCCCCTACCCTAAGGCTATGGCACCCCTAGGCTTAGGCTAGGGCACCCCTAGGCTTAGGATAGGGCATCCCAAGGCTTAGGCTAAGGCACCCCCAGGCTTAGGCTAAGGCTAGGGTTCCCATAGCCTAAGGCTAGGGCACCCCTAGGCTTTGGTTAGGGCACCCCTAGGCTTAAAATAGGGCACCCCTAGGCTTAGGTTAGGGCACCCCTAGGCTTAGGCTAAGGCTAGGGCTCCCCTAGCCTAAGGATTGGGCACCCCTAGCCTTAGGCTAGGGCACCCCTAGGCTTAGGCTAGGGCACCCCTAGGCTCAAACTAAGGCTAGGGCTCCCCTAGCCTAAGGATTGGGCACCCCTAGCCTTAGGCTAGGGCACCCCTGGGCTTAGGCTAGTGCATCCCGAGGCTTAATCTAAGGCTAGGGCTCCCCTAACCTAAGGCTAGGGCACCCCTAGGCTTAGGCTAGGGCACCCCTAAGCTTAGGCTATGGCACCCTTAGGCTTACTAGGGCACCCCTAGTCTTAGGCTAGGGCACCCCTAGGCTTAGGCTAGGGCACCCCTATGCTTAGGCTAAGTCTAGGGCTCCCCTAGCCTAAGGTTTTGGCACCCCTAGTCTTAGGCTAGGGCACCCCTAGGCTTAGGCTAGGGCACCCCTAGGCTCAAACTAAGGCTAGGGCACCCCTAGCCTAAGGATTGGGCACCCCTAGCCTTAGGCTAGGGCACCCCTAGGCTTAGGCTAGTGCATCCCGAGGCTTAATCTAAGGCTAGGGCTCCCCTAACCTAAGGCTAGGGCACCCCTAGGCTTAGGCTAGGGCACCCCTAAGCTTAGGCTATGGCACCCTTAGGCTTACTAGGGCACCCCTAGTCTTAGGCTAGGGCACCCCTAGGCTTAGGCTAGGGCACCCCTATGCTTAGGCTAAGTCTAGGGCTCCCCTAGCCTAAGGTTTTGGCACCCCTAGTCTTAGACTAGGGCACCCCTAGGCTTAGGCTAGGGCACCCCTATGCTTAGGCTAAGTCTAGGGCTCCCCTAGCCTAAGGTTTTGGCACCCCTAGGCTTAGTCTAGGGCACCCCTAGGCTTAGGCTAGGGCACCCCTAGGCTTAGGCTAGGGCACCCCTAGGCTTAGGATAGGGAATCCCTTGGCTTAGACTAAGGCACCCCCAGGCATAGGCTAAGGCTAGGGTTTCCATAGCCTAAGGCTAGGGAACCCCTAGGCTTAGGCTTGGGCACCCCAAGGCTTAGGCTAAGGCACCCCTAGGCTTAGGCTAAGGCTAGGACTACCCTAGAACTAAGGCTATGGCACCCCTAGGCTTAGGCTAGGGCACCCCTAGTCTTAAGCTAGGGCACCCCTAGTCTTACTAGGGCACCCCTAGGCTTAGGCTACGGCACCCCTACGCTTAGGCTAAGTCTAGGGCTCCCCTAGCCTAAGGCTATGGCACCCCTAGGCTTAGGCTAGGGCACCCCTAGGCTTAGGCTAGGGCACCCTTAGGCTTAGACTAAGTCTAGGGCTACCCTAGCCTAAGACTATGGCACCCCTAGGCTTAGGCTAGGGCACCCCTAGGCTTAGGATAGGGCATCCCTAGGCTTAGGCTAAGGCTAGGGCTCCCCTAGAACTAAGGCTATGGCACCCCTAGGCTTAGGCTTAGGCTAGGGCTGCCTTATCCTAAGGCTAGGGCACCCTTAGTCTTAGGCTAGGGCACCCCTAGGCTTAGGCTAAGGCTAGGGCTCCCCTAGCCTAAGGCTAGGGCACCCCTAGGCTTAGGCTAGGGCACACCTAGGCTTAGGCTAGGGCACCCCTAGGCTTAAGCCAAGGCTAGGGCTCCCCTAGCCTAAGGCTAGGGCACCCCTAGGCTTAGGCTAGGGCACCCCTAAACTTAGGCTAGGGCACCCATAGGCTTAAGCTAAGGCTAGGGCTCCAATAACCTAAGGCTAGGGCACCCCTAAGCTTAGGCTAGGGCACCCCTAGGCTTAGGCTAGGGCACCCCTAGGCTTAGGCTAGGGCACCCCTAGGCTTACGCTAAGGCACCCCTAGGCTTAGGCTAAGGCTGGGCTCCCCTAGCCAAAGGCTAGGATACCCCTCGGCTTAGGCTAGGGCACCCCTACGCTTAGGCTAGGGCACCACTAGGCTTAGGCTAGGGCACCCCTAGGCATACTAGGGCACCCCTAGGCATACTAGGGCACCCCTGGGCTTAGGCTAGGGCACCCCTAGGCTTATGCTATGGCACCCCTAGGCTTAGGCTAGGGCACCCCTAGGCTTAGGCTAAGGCTAGGGCTCCCATAGCCCAAGGCTTGGGCACCCCTAAGCTTAGGCTAGGGCACCCCTAGGCTTAGGCTAGGGCACCCCTAGGCTTAGGCTAAGGCTACGGCTCCCCTAGCCTAAGGTTAGGGCACCCCTAGTCTTAGGCTAGGGCACCCCTAGGCTTAGGCTAGGGCACCCCTAGGCTTAGGCTAGGGCACCCCTAGGCTTAGGCTAGGGCACCCCTAGGTTTAGGCTAAGGCTAGGGATCCCCTAGCCTAAGGCTAGGGCATCCCTAGGCTTAGGCTAGGGCACCCCTAGGCTTAGGCTAGGGCACCCTAGACTTAGGCTAAGGCTAGGCCTTCCCTAGCCTAAGGATAGGGAACAACTACGCTTAGGCAAGGGCACCCCTAGGTTTAGGCTAGTGCACCCCTAGGCTTAGGCTAAGGCTAGGGCTTCCCTAGCCTAAGGCCAGGGCACCCCTAGGCTTTGGCTAGGGCACACCTAGGCTTAGGCTAGGGCACCCCTAGGCTTAAGCCAAGGCTAGGGCTCCCCTAGCCTAAGGATAGGGCACCCCTAGGCTTAGGCTAGGGCACCCCTACACTTAGGCTAGGGCACCCCAAGCCTTAAGCTAAGGGTAGGGCTCCCCTAACCTAAGGCTAGGGCACCCCTAGGCTTAGGCTAGGGCACCCCTAGGCTTAGGCTAGGGCACCCCTAGGCTTAGGCTAGGGCACCCCTAGGCTTAGGCTAAGGCACCCCTAGGCTTAGGGTAGGGAACACCTAAGCTTAGGCTAAGGCTACGGCTCCCTTGCCTAAGGCTAGGGCACCCCTAGTCTTAGGCTAGGGCACCCCTAGGCTTAGGCTAGGGCACCCCTAGGCTTAGGCTAAGGCTAGGGCTTCCCTAGCCTAAGGCCAGGCCACCCCTAGGCTTAGGCTAAGGCAACCCTAGGCTTAGGCTAAGGCTAGGGCTTCCCTAGCCAAAGGCTAGGATACCCCTCGGCTTAGGCTAGGGCACCCCTACGCTTAGGCTAGGGCAACACTAGGCTTAGGCTAGGGCACCCCTAGGCATACTAGGGCACCCCTAGGCATACTAGGGCACCCCTAGGCATACTAGGGCACCCCTAGGCATACTAGGGCACCCCTAGGCATACTAGGGCACCCCTAGGCATACTAGGGCACCCCTAGGCATACTAGGGCACCCCTAGGCATACTAGGGCACCCCTAGGCATACTAGGGCACCCCTAGGCATACTAGGGCACCCCTAGGCATACTAGGGCACCCCTAGGCATACTAGGGCACCCCTAGGCATACTAGGGCACCCCTAGGCATACTAGGGCACCCCTAGGCATACTAGGGCACCCCTAGGCATACTAGGGCACCCCTAGGCATACTAGGGCACCCCTAGGCATACTAGGGCACCCCTAGGCATACTAGGGCACCCCTAGGCATACTAGGGCACCCCTAGGCATACTAGGGCACCCCTAGGCATACTAGGGCACCCCTAGGCATACTAGGGCACCCCTAGGCATACTAGGGCACCCCTAGGCATACTAGGGCACCCCTAGGCATACTAGGGCACCCCTAGGCATACTAGGGCACCCCTAGGCATACTAGGGCACCCCTAGGCATACTAGGGCACCCCTAGGCATACTAGGGCACCCCTAGGCATACTAGGGCACCCCTAGGCATACTAGGGCACCCCTAGGCATACTAGGGCACCCCTGGGCTCAGGCTAGGGCACCCCTAGGCTTAGGCTAGGGCACCCCTGGGCTTAGGATAGGGCACCCCTAGGCTTAGGCTAAGGCTAGGGCTCCCCTAGCCTAAGGCTAGGGCACCCCTAGGCTTAGGCTAGGGCACCCCTAGGCTTACGATAGGGCTCCCCTAGGCTTAGGCTAGGGCACCCCTAATCTTAGGCTAGGGAACTCCTAGGCTTAGGCTAGGGGACCCCTAGGCTTAGGCTAGGGCACACCTAGGCTTAGTCTACGGCACCCCTAGGATTAGGCTAGGGCACCCCTAGAAATAGCCTAAGGCTAGGGATCCCCTAGCCTATGGTTAGGGCACCACTAGGCTTAGGCTAGGGAACCCCTAGTCTTAGGCTAGGGCACCCGTAGGCTTAGGCTAGGGCACCCCTAGTCTTAGTCTATGGCACCCCTAGGCTTAGGATAGAGCACCCGTAGGCTTAGGCTAGGGCACCCTTAGGCTTAGCCTTGCACACCCCTAGGCTTAGGCTAAGGCTAGGGCTCCCATAGCCTAAGGCTGGGGAACCCCTAGGCTTAGGCTAGGGCACCCCTAGGCTTAGGCTAGGACACCCCTAGGCTTAGGCTAGGACACCCCTAGGCTTAAACTAAGGCTAGGGCACCCTTAGGCTTAGGCTAGGGCACCCCTAGGCTTAGGCTAAGGCTAGGGCTCCCATAGCCTAAGGTTATGGCACCCCTAGGTTTAGGCTAGGGCACCCCTAGGCTTAGGCTAGGGCACCCTTAGGCTTACTAGGGCACCCCTAGGCTTAGGCTAGATCACCACTAGGCTTAGTCTAGGGCACCCCTATGCTTAGGCTAAGTCTAGGTTTCCCCTAGCCTAAGGCAATGGCACCCCTAGACTTAGGCGAGGGCACCCTTAGGCTTGGGCTAGGGCACCCCTAGGCTTAGGCTAGGGCACCCCTAGGCTTAGGATAGGGCATCCCTTGGCTTAGGCTAAGGCACTCCCAGGCATAGGCCAAGGTTAGGGTTCCCAGAGCCTAAGCCTAGGGAACATGTAGACTTAGGCTAGGGTACCCCAAGGCTTAGGCTATGGCACCCCTAGGCTTAGGCTAGGGCACCCCTAGGCTTAGGCTAGGGCACCCCTAGTCTTACTAGGGCAGCCCTAGGCTTAGGCTAGGGAACCCCTAGGCTTACGCTAAATCTAGGGCTCCCCTACCCTAAGGCTATGGCACCCCTAGGCTTAGGCTAGGGCACCCCTAGGCTTAGGATAGGGCATCCCAAGGCTTAGGCTAAGGCACCCCCAGGCTTAGGCTAAGGCTAGGGTTCCCATAGCCTAAGGCTAGGGCACCCCTAGGCTTTGGTTAGGGCACCCCTAGGCTTAAAATAGGGCACCCCTAGGCTTAGGTTAGGGCACCCCTAGGCTTAGGCTAAGGCTAGGGCTCCCCTAGCCTAAGGATTGGGCACCCCTAGCCTTAGGCTAGGGCACCCCTAGGCTTAGGCTAGGGCACCCCTAGGCTCAAACTAAGGCTAGGGCTCCCCTAGCCTAAGGATTGGGCACCCCTAGCCTTAGGCTAGGGCACCCCTGGGCTTAGGCTAGTGCATCCCGAGGCTTAATCTAAGGCTAGGGCTCCCCTAACCTAAGGCTAGGGCACCCCTAGGCTTAGGCTAGGGCACCCCTAAGCTTAGGCTATGGCACCCTTAGGCTTACTAGGGCACCCCTAGTCTTAGGCTAGGGCACCCCTAGGCTTAGGCTAGGGCACCCCTATGCTTAGGCTAAGTCTAGGGCTCCCCTAGCCTAAGGTTTTGGCACCCCTAGTCTTAGGCTAGGGCACCCCTAGGCTTAGGCTAGGGCACCCCTAGGCTCAAACTAAGGCTAGGGCACCCCTAGCCTAAGGATTGGGCACCCCTAGCCTTAGGCTAGGGCACCCCTAGGCTTAGGCTAGTGCATCCCGAGGCTTAATCTAAGGCTAGGGCTCCCCTAACCTAAGGCTAGGGCACCCCTAGGCTTAGGCTAGGGCACCCCTAAGCTTAGGCTATGGCACCCTTAGGCTTACTAGGGCACCCCTAGTCTTAGGCTAGGGCACCCCTAGGCTTAGGCTAGGGCACCCCTATGCTTAGGCTAAGTCTAGGGCTCCCCTAGCCTAAGGTTTTGGCACCCCTAGTCTTAGACTAGGGCACCCCTAGGCTTAGGCTAGGGCACCCCTATGCTTAGGCTAAGTCTAGGGCTCCCCTAGCCTAAGGTTTTGGCACCCCTAGGCTTAGTCTAGGGCACCCCTAGGCTTAGGCTAGGGCACCCCTAGGCTTAGGCTAGGGCACCCCTAGGCTTAGGATAGGGAATCCCTTGGCTTAGACTAAGGCACCCCCAGGCATAGGCTAAGGCTAGGGTTTCCATAGCCTAAGGCTAGGGAACCCCTAGGCTTAGGCTTGGGCACCCCAAGGCTTAGGCTAAGGCACCCCTAGGCTTAGGCTAAGGCTAGGACTACCCTAGAACTAAGGCTATGGCACCCCTAGGCTTAGGCTAGGGCACCCCTAGTCTTAAGCTAGGGCACCCCTAGTCTTACTAGGGCACCCCTAGGCTTAGGCTACGGCACCCCTACGCTTAGGCTAAGTCTAGGGCTCCCCTAGCCTAAGGCTATGGCACCCCTAGGCTTAGGCTAGGGCACCCCTAGGCTTAGGCTAGGGCACCCTTAGGCTTAGACTAAGTCTAGGGCTACCCTAGCCTAAGACTATGGCACCCCTAGGCTTAGGCTAGGGCACCCCTAGGCTTAGGATAGGGCATCCCTAGGCTTAGGCTAAGGCTAGGGCTCCCCTAGAACTAAGGCTATGGCACCCCTAGGCTTAGGCTAGGGCACCCCTAGTCTTAAGCTAGGGCACCCCTAGTCTTACTAGGGCACCCCTAGGCTTAGGCTACGGCACCCCTAGGCTTAGGCTAAGTCTAGGGCTCCCCTAGCCTAATGCTATGGCACCCCTAGGATAAGGCTAGGGCACCCCTAGGCTTGGGCTAGGGCACCCTTAGGCTTAGACTAAGTCTAGGACTACCCTAGCCTAAGGCTATGGCACCCCCAGGCTTAGGCTAGGGCACCCCTAGGCTTAGGATAGGGCATCCCTAGGCTTAGGCTAAGGCACCCCCAGGCTTAGGCTAAGGCTAGGGTTCCCATAGCCTAAGGCTTGGGCACCCCTAGGTTTAGGCTAGGGCACGCCTAGGCTTAGGCTAGGGCAGCCCTAGGCTTAGGCTTAGGCTAGGGCTGCCTTATCCTAAGGCTAGGGCACCCTTAGTCTTAGGCTAGGGCACCCCTAGGCTTAGGCTAATGCTAGGGCTCCCCTAGCCTAAGGCTAGGGCACCCCTAGGCTTAGGCTAGGGCACACCTAGGCTTAGGCTAGGGCACCCCTAGGCTTAAGCCAAGGCTAGGGCTCCCCTAGCCTAAGGATAGGGCACCCCTATGCTTAGGCTAGGAAACCCCTACACTTAGGCTAGGGCACCCATAGGCTTAAGCTAAGGCTAGGGCTCCAATAACCTAAGGCTAGGGCACCCCTAAGCTTAGGCTAGGGCACCCCTAGGCTTAGGCTAGGGCACCCCTAGGCTTAGGCTAGGGCACCCCTAGGCTTACGCTAAGGCACCCCTAGGCTTAGGCTAAGGCTGGGCTCCCCTAGCCAAAGGGTAGGATACCCCTCGGCTTAGGCTAGGGCACCCCTACGCTTAGGCTAGGGCACCACTAGGCTTAGGCTAGGGCACCCCTAGGCATACTAGGGCACCCCTAGGCATACTAGGGCACCCCTGGGCTTAGGCTAGGGCACCCCTAGGCTTATGCTATGGCACCCCTAGGCTTAGGCTAGGGCACCCCTAGGCTTAGGCTAAGGCTAGGGCTCCCATAGCCCAAGGCTTGGGCACCCCTAAGCTTAGGCTAGGGCACCCCTAGGCTTAGGCTAAGGCTACGGCTTCCCTAGCCTAAGGTTAGGGCACCCCTAGTCTTAAGCTAGGGCACCCCTAGGCTTAGGCTAGGGCACCCCTAGGCTTAGGCTAGGGCACCCCTAGGCTTAGGCTAGGGCACCCTAGACTTAGGCTAAGGCTAGGCCTTCCCTAGCCTAAGGATAGGGAACAACTACGCTTAGGCAAGGGCACCCCTAGGTTTAGGCTAGTGCACCCCTAGGCTTAGGCTAAGGCTAGGGCTTCCCTAGCCTAAGGCCAGGGCACCCCTAGGCTTTGGCTAGGGCACACCTAGGCTTAGGCTAGGGCACCCCTAGGCTTAAGCCAAGGCTAGGGCTCCCCTAGCCTAAGGCTAGGGCACCCCTAGGCTTAGGCTAGGGCACCCCTACACTTAGGCTAGGGCACCCCAAGCCTTAAGCTAAGGGTAGGGCTCCCCTAACCTAAGGCTAGGGCACCCCGAGGCTTAGGCTAGGGCACCCCTAGGCTTAGGCTAGGGCACCCCTAGGCTTAGGCTAGGGCACCCCTAGGCTTAGGCTAAGGCACCCCTAGGCTTAGTGTAGGGAACACCTAAGCTTCGGCTAAGGCTACGGCTCCCTTGACTAAGGCTAGGGCACCCCTAGTCTTAGGCTAGGGCACCCCTAGGCTTAGGCTAGGGCACCCCTAGGCTTAGGCTAAGGCTAGGGCTTCCCTAGCCTAAGGCCAGGGCACCCCTAGGCTTAGGCTAAGGCAACCCTAGGCTTAGGCTAAGGCTAGGGCTTCCCTAGCCAAAGGCTAGGATACCCCTCGGCTTAGGCTAGGGCACCCCTCGGCTTAGGCTAAGGCAACCCTAGGCTTAGGCTAAGGCTAGGGCTTCCCTAGCCAAAGGCTAGGATACCCCTCGGCTTAGGCTAGGGCACCCCTCGGCTTAGGCTAGGGCACCCCTCGGCTTAGGCTAGGGCAACACTAGGCTTAGGCTAGGGCACCCCTAGGCATACTAGGGCACCCCTAGGCATACTAGGGCACCCCTAGGCATACTAGGGCACCCCTAGGCATACTAGGGCACCCCTAGGCATACTAGGGCACCCCTAGGCATACTAGGGCACCCCTAGGCATACTAGGGCACCCCTAGGCATACTAGGGCACCCCTAGGCATACTAGGGCACCCCTAGGCATACTAGGGCACCCCTAGGCATACTAGGGCACCCCTAGGCATACTAGGGCACCCCTAGGCATACTAGGGCACCCCTAGGCATACTAGGGCACCCCTAGGCATACTAGGGCACCCCTAGGCATACTAGGGCACCCCTAGGCATACTAGGGCACCCCTAGGCATACTAGGGCACCCCTAGGCATACTAGGGCACCCCTAGGCATACTAGGGCACCCCTAGGCATACTAGGGCACCCCTAGGCATACTAGGGCACCCCTAGGCATACTAGGGCACCCCTAGGCATACTAGGGCACCCCTAGGCATACTAGGGCACCCCTAGGCATACTAGGGCACCCCTAGGCATACTAGGGCACCCCTAGGCATACTAGGGCACCCCTAGGCATACTAGGGCACCCCTAGGCATACTAGGGCACCCCTAGGCATACTAGGGCACCCCTAGGCATACTAGGGCACCCCTAGGCATACTAGGGCACCCCTAGGCATACTAGGGCACCCCTAGGCATACTAGGGCACCCCTAGGCATACTAGGGCACCCCTAGGCATACTAGGGCACCCCTGGGCTCAGGCTAGGGCACCCCTGGGCTCAGGCTAGGGCACCCCTGGGCTCAGGCTAGGGCACCCCTAGGCTCAGGCTAGGGCACCCCTGGGCTCAGGATAGGGCACCCCTAGGCTTAGGCTAAGGCTAGGGCTCCCCTAGCCTAAGGCTAGGGCACCCCTAGGCTTAGGCTAGGGCACCCCTAGGCTTACGATAGGGCTCCCCTAGGCTTAGGCTAAGGCTAGGGCTCCCCTAGCCTAAGGCTAGGGCACCCCTAGGCTTAGGCTAGGGCACCCCTAGGCTTACGATAGGGCTCCCCTAGGCTTAGGCTAGGGCATCCCTAATCTTAGGCTAGGGAACCCCTAGGTTAGGCTAGGGGACCCCTAGGCTTAGGCTAGGGCACACCTAGGCTTAGTCTACGGCACCCCTAGGATTAGGCTAGGGCACCCCAAGGATTAGCCTAAGGCTAGGGATCCCCTAGCCTATGGTTAGGGCACCCTTAGGCTTAGGCTAGGGAACCCCTAGTCTTAGGCTAGGGCACCCGTAGGCTTAGGCTAGGGCACCCCTAGTCTTAGTCTATGGCATCCCTAGGCTTAGGATAGAGCACCCGTAGGCTTAGGCTAGGGCACCCTTAGGCTTAGCCTTGCACACCCCTAGGCTTAGGCTAAGGCTAGGGCTCCCATAGCCTAAGGCTGGGGAACCGCTAGGCTTAGGCTAGGGCACCCCTAGGCTTAGGCTAGGACACCCCTATGCTTAGGCTAGGACACCCCTAGGCTTAAACTAAGGCTAGGGCACCCTTAGGCTTAGGCTAGGGCACCCCTAGGCTTAGGCTAATGCTAGGGCTCCCATAGCCTAAGGTTATGGCACCCCTAGGTTTAGGCTAGGGCACCCCTAGGCTTAGGCTAGGGCACCCTTAGGCTTACTAGGGCACCCCTAGGCTTAGGCTAGAGCACCACTAGGCTTAGGCTAGGGCACCCCTATGCTTAGGCTAAGTCTAGGTTTCCCCTAGCCTAAGGCAATGGCACCCCTAGACTTAGGCGAGGGCACCCTTAGGCTTGGGCTAGGGCACCCCTAGGCTTAGGCTAGGGCACCCCTAGGCTTAGGATAGGGCATCCCTTGGCTTAGGCTAAGGCACCCCCAGGCATAGGCCAAGGTTAGGGTTCCCAGAGCCTAAGCCTAGGGAACATGTAGGCTTAGGCTAGGGTACCCCAAGGCTTAGGCTATGGCACCCCTAGGCTTAGGCTAGGGCACCCCTAGGCTTAGGCTAGGGCACCCCTAGTCTTACTAGGGCAGCCCTAGGCTTAGGCTAGGGAACCCCTAGGCTTACGCTAAATCTAGGGCTCCCCTACCCTAAGGCTATGGCACCCCTAGGCTTAGGCTAGGGCACCCCTAGGCTTAGGATAGGGCATCCCAAGGCTTAGGCTAAGGCACCCCCAGGCTTAGGCTAAGGCTAGGGTTCCCATAGCCTAAGGCTAGGGCACCCCTAGGCTTTGGTTAGGGCACCCCTAGGCTTACAATAGGGCACCCCTAGGCTTAGGTTAGGGCACCCCTAGGCTTAGGCTAAGGCTAGGGCTCCCCTAGCCTAAGGATTGGGCACCCCTAGCCTTAGGCTAGGGCACCCCTAGGCTTAGGCTAGGGCACCCCTAGGCTCAAACTAAGGCTAGGGCTCCCCTAGCCTAAGGATTGGGCACCCCTAGCCTTAGGCTAGGGCACCCCTAGGCTTAGGCTAGTGCATCCCGAGGCTTAATCTAAGGCTAGGGCTCCCCTAACCTAAGGCTAGGGCACCCCTAGGCTTAGGCTAGGGCACCCCTAAGCTTAGGCTATGGCACCCTTAGGCTTACTAGGGCACCCCTAGTCTTAGGCTAGGGCACCCCTAGGCTTAGGCTAGGGCACCCCTATGCTTAGGCTAAGTCTAGGGCTCCCCTAGCCTAAGGTTTTGGCACCCCTAGGCTTAGGCTAGGGCACCCCTAGGCTTAGGCTAGGGCACCCCTAGGCTTAGGCTAGGGCACCCCTAGGCTTAGGCTAGGGCACCCCTAGGCTTAGGATAGGGAATCCCTTGGCTTAGACTAAGGCACCCCCAGGCATAGGCTAAGGCTAGGGTTTCCATAGCCTAAGGCTAGGGAACCCCTAGGCTTAGGCTTGGGCACCCCAAGGCTTAGGCTAAGGCACCCCTAGGCTTAGCTAAGGCTAGGACTACCCTAGAACTAAGGCTATGGCACCCCTAGGCTTAGGCTAGGGCACCCCTAGTCTTAAGCTAGGGCACCCCTAGTCTTACTAGGGCACCCCTAGGCTTAGGCTACGGCACCCCTACGCTTAGGCTAAGTCTAGGGCTCCCCTAGCCTAAGGCTATGGCACCCCTAGGCTTAGGCTAGGGCACCCCTAGGCTTAGGATAGGGCACCCTTAGGCTTAGACTAAGTCTAGGGCTACCCTAGCCTAAGACTATGGCACCCCTAGGCTTAGGCTAGGGCACCCCTAGGCTTAGGATAGGGCATCCCTAGGCTTAGGCTAAGGCTAGGGCTCCCCTAGAACTAAGGCTATGGCACCCCTAGGCTTAGGCTAGGGCACCCCTAGTCTTAAGCTAGGGCACCCCTAGTCTTACTAGGGCACCCCTAGGCTTAGGCTACGGCACCCCTAGGCTTAGGCTAAGGCTAGGTCTCCCCTAGCCTAAGGCTATGGCACCCCTAGGCTTAGGCTAGGGCACCACTAGGCTTAGGCTAGGTCATCCTTAGGCTTACTAGGGCACCCCTAGGCTTAGGCTAGGGCACCCCCAGGCTTAGGCTAGGGCACCCCTAGGCTTAGGCTAAGTCTAGGGCTCGCCTAGCCTAAGGCTATGGCACCCCTAGGCTTAGGCTATGGCACCCCTAGGCTTAGGCTTGGGCACCCCTAGGCTTAGGAAATGGCATCTCTAGGCTTAAGCTAAGGCACACCAGGCATAGGCTAAGGCTAGGGCTCCCCTAGCATAAGGCTATGGCACCGCTAGGCTTAGGCTAGGGCACCCCTAGGCTTACTAGGGCACCCCTAGTCTTAGGCTAGGGCACCCCTTGGCTTAGGCTAGGGCACCCCTAGACTTAGGCTAATCTAGGGCTCCCCTAGCCTAAGGCTATCGCACCCCTAGGCTTAGGCTAGGGCACCCCTAGGCTTAGGATAGGGCATCCCTTGGCTTAGGCTAAGGCACCCCCAGGCATAGGCTAAGGCTAGGGCTCCGCTAGCCTAAGGCTATGGCACCCCTAGGCTTAGGCTAGGGCACCCCTAGTCTTAGGCTAGGGTACCCCTAGTCTTACTAGGACACCCCTAGGCTTAGGCTAGGGCAATCCTAGGCTTAGGCTAGGGCAATCCTAGGCTTAGGCTAAGTCTAGGGCTCCCCTAGCCTAAGGCTACGGCACCCCTAGGCTTAGGCTAGGGCACCCCTAGGCTTAGGGTAGGGCACCCCTAGGCTTAGGCTAAGTCTAGGGCTACCCTAGCCTAAGGCTATGGCACCCCTAGGCTTAGGCTAGGGAACCCCTAGGCTTAGGATAGAGCATCCCTAGGCTTAGGCTAAGGCACCCCCAGGCTTAGGCTAAGGTTAGGGTTCCATTAGCCTAAGTCTAGGGCACCCCTAGGCTTAGGCTAGGGCACCCCTAGGCTTACAATAGGGCACCCCTAGGCTTAGGTTAGGGCACCCCTAGGCTTAGGCTAAGGCTAGGGCTCCCCTAGCCTAAGGTTTGGACACCCCTAGTCTTAGGCTAGGGCACTCCTAGGCTTAGGCTAAGTCTAGGGCTCCCCTAGCCTAAGGCTAGGGCACCCCTAGGCTTAGGCTAGGGCACCCCTAGGCTCAAACTAAGGCCAGGGCTCCCCTAGCCTAAGGCTAGGGCACCCCTAGGCTTAGGCTAGGGCACCCCTAGGCTTAGGGTAGGGTACCCCTAGGCTTAGGCTAAGGCATCCCCAGGCTTAGCCTAAGGCTAGGGTTCCCATAGCCTAAGGCTAGGGCACCCCTAGGCTTTGGTTAGGGCACCACTAGGCTTACAATAGGGCACCCGTAGGATTAGGTTAGGGCACCCCTAGGCTTAGGCTAAGGCTAGGGCTCCGCTAGCCTAAGGCTAGGGCACCCCTAGGCTTAGGCTAGGGCACCCCTAGGCTTAAAATACGGCACCCCTAGGCTTAGGTTAGGGCACCCCTAGGCTTAGGCTAAGGCTAGGGCTCCCATAGCCTAAGGTTTGGGCACCCCTAGGCTTAGGCTAGGACACCCCTAGGCTTAAACTAAGGCTAGGGTTCCCCTAGCCTAAGGCTAGGGCACCACTAAGCTTAGGCTAGGGCACCCCTAGGCTTAGGCTAAGTCTAGGGCTCCCCTAGCCTAAGGCTAGGGCACCCCTAGGCTTAGGCTAGGACACCCCTAGGCTTAAACTAAGGCTAGGGTTCCCCTAGCCTAAGGCTAGGGCACCCCTAGGCTTAGGCTAAGGCACCCCTAGGCTTAGGCTAAGGCACCCCTAGGCTTAGGCTAAGGCATCCCTAGGCTTAGGCTAAGGCTAGGGCTCCCCTAGCCTAAGGCTATGGCACCCCTAGGCTTAGGATAGGGCAAACCTAGGCTTAGGCTAGGTCACCCTTAGGCTTACTAGGTCTCCCTGAGGCTTAGGCTAGGGCACCCCCTGGCTTAGGCTAGGGTACCCCTAGGCTTACGCTAGGGCAACCTTAGGCTTAGGCTTAGGCTAAGGCTCCCCAAACCTAAGGCTAGGGCACCCATAGGCTTAGGAAAAGGCTAGGGCTCCACTAGCCTAAGGCTAGGGCACCCCTAGGCTCAGGCTAGGGCACCCCTAGGCTGAGGATAGGGCACCCATAGGCTTAGGCTAGGGCACCCCTAGGCTTAGCCTAAAGCAACGGCTCCCCTTGCCTCAGGGTAGGGCACCCCTAGACTCAGGATAGGGCACCCCTAATTTTAGGCTAGGGCAATCCTAGGCTTAGGCTAAGGCTAGGGCTCCCCTAGCCTCAGGCTTGGGCACCCCTAGGCTCAGGCTAGGGCACCCCTAGGCTTAGACTAGGGCACCACTAGCCTTAGGCTAGGGCACCCCTAGGCTTATTCAAGGGCACCCCTAGGCTTAGGCTAAGGCTAGGGCTCCCCTAGCCCCAGGCTAGGGCACCTCTAGGCATAGGCTAGGGCACCCCTAGGCTTAGGCTAAGGCTAGGGCTTCCCTAGCCTTAGGCTAGAGCACCCCTAGGCTTAGGCTAGGCCACCCTTAGGCTTCGGCTAGGGCACCCCTAGGCTTAGGTTAAGGCTAGGGCTCCCCAAGCCTAAGGCTAGGGCACCCCTAGGCTTAGGCTAGGGCACCCCTAGGCTTAGGTTAGGGCACCCCTAGGTTTAGGCTAGGTCACCCTTAGGCTTACTAGGTCTCCCTGAGGCTTAGGCTAGGGCACCCCCTGGCTTAGGCTAGGGCACCCCTAGGCTTAGGCTAAGTCTAGGGCTCTCCTAGCCTAAGGCTATGGCACCCCTAGGCTTAGGTTATGGCACCCCTAGGCTTAGGCTAGGGCACCCCTAGGCTTAGTAAAGGGCATCTCTAGGCTTAGGCTAAGGCACACCAGGCATAGGCTTAGGCTAGGTCACCCTTAGGCTTACTAGGGCACCCCTATTCTTAGGCTACGGCACCCCTAGGCTTAGGCTAGGGAACCCCTATACTTAGACTAATCTAGGGCTCCCCTAGCCTAAGGCTATGGCACCCTAGGCTTAGGCTAGGGCAACCCTAGGATTAGGCTAGGGCACCTCTAGGCTTACTAGGGCACCCCTAGGCTAAAGCTAGGGCACCCCTAGGCTTAGGGTAGGGCACCGCTAGGTTTAGGTTAAGGCTAAGGCTCCCCTAGGCTTAGGCTAGGGCACCCCTAGGCTTAGGCTTAGGCTAGGGCTCCCCTAGGCTTAGGCTAGGGCACCCCTAGCCTTAGGCTTGGGCACCCCTAGGCTTAGGCCAGGGCACCCCTAGGCTTAGGCTAGGGCACCCCGAGGCTTAGGCTAGGGCACCCCTATGCTTAGGCTATGGCACCCCTAGGCTTAGGCTAAGGCTACGGCTCCCCTAGAATAAGGCTAGGGCACCCCTAGGTTTAGGCTAGGGCACCCTTAAGCTTAGGCTAGGGAACCCCTAGGCTTAGTCTAAGGCTAGGGCTCCCCTAGCCTAAGGCTAGGGCACCCCTAGGCTTAGGCTAGGGCAGCCCTAGGCTTATGTTAGGACACCCCTAGGCTTAGGCTAGGGCACCCCTATGCTTAGGCTATGGCACCCCTAGGCTTAGGCTAAGGCTACGGCTCCCCTAGCATAAGGCTAGGGCACCCCTAGGTTTAGGCTAGGGCACCCTTAGGCTTAGGCTAGGGAACCCCTAGGCTTAGTCTAAGGCTAGGGCTCCCCTAGCCTAAGGCTAGGGCACCCCTAGGCTTAGGCTAGGGCAGCCCTAGGCTTATGTTAGGGCACCCGTAGGCTTAGGCTAAGGCTAGGGCACCCCGAGGCTTAGGCTAAGGCTAGGGCTTCCCTAGCCTAAGGCTAGGGCACCCCTAGGCTTAGGCTAGGACACCCCTATGCTTAGGCTAGGGCACCCCTAGGCTTAGGCTAGGGCACCCCTAGGCTTAGGCTAGGGAACCCCTAGACTTAGGCTAAGGAAAGGGCTCCCATAGCCTAAAGCTACGGCACCGTAGGCTAAAGCTAGGGCACCGCTAGGCTTAGGCTAGGGCACCCCTAGGCTTAGGAAAAGGCTAGGGCTCCCCTAGCCTAAGGCTAGGGCACCTCTAGGCTTAGTCTTGGGCAACCCTATGCTTAGGCTAGGGCACCCCTAGGCTTAAGCTAGGGCTCCCCTAGGCTTCAGCCAAGGCTACGGCTCACCTAGCCTCAGGCTAGTGCACCCCTAGACTCAGGCTATGGCAACCCTAAGCTTAGGCTAGGGCACCCCTAGGCTTAGGCTAGGGCACGCCTAGGCTTAGGCTAAAGCTAGGGCTCCCCTAGCCTAAGGCTAGAGCAACCCTAGGCTTAGGCTAGGGCCCCCCTAGGCTTACGCTAGGGCAACCTTAGGCTTAGGCTTAGGCTAAGGCTCCCCAAACCTAAGGCTAGGGCACCCATAGGCTTAGGCTTGGGCAACCCTAGGCTTAGGCTAGGGGACCCCTAGGCTTAGGCGATGGCACCCCTAGGCTTAGGCTAAGGTTAGGGCTCCACTAGCCTAAGGCTAGGGCACCCCTAGGCTCAGGCTAGGGCACCCCTAGGCTGAGGCTAGGGCACCCATAGGCTTAGGCTAGGGCACCCCTAGGCTTAGCCTAAAGCAACGGCTCCCCTTGCCTCAGGGTAGGGCACCCCTAGACTCAGGATAGGGCACCCCTAATTTTAGGCTAGGGCAATCCTAGGCTTAGGCTAAGGCTAGGGCTCCCCTAGCCTCAGGCTTGGGCACCCCTAGGCTCAGGCTAGGGCACCCCTAGGCTTAGACTAGGGCACCACTAGCCTTAGGCTAGGGCACCCCTAGGCTTATTCAAGGGCACCCCTAGGCTTAGGCTAAGGCTAGGGCTCCCCTAGCCCCAGGCTAGGGCACCTCTAGGCATAGGCTAGGGCACCCCTAGGCTTAGGCTAAGGCTAGGGCTTCCCTAGCCTTAGGCTAGAGCACCCCTAGGCTTAGGCTAGGCCACCCTTAGGCTTCGGCTAGGGCACCCCTAGGCTTAGGTTAAGGCTAGGACTCCCCAAGCCTAAGGCTAGGGCACCCCTAGGCTTAGGCTAGGGCACCCCTAGGCTTAGGCTAGGGCACCCCTAGGCTTAGGTTAGGGCACCCCTAGGCTTAGGCTAGGGCACCCCTAGGCTTAGTAAAGGGCATCTCTAGGCTTAGGCTAAGGCACACCAGGCATAGGCTTAGGCTAGGTCACCCTTAGGCTTACTAGGGCACCCCTATTCTTAGGCTACGGCACCCCTAGGCTTAGGCTAGGGAACCCCTATACTTAGACTAATCTAGGGCTCCCCTAGCCTAAGGCTATGGCACCCTAGGCTTAGGCTAGGGCAACCCTAGGCTTAGGCTAGGGCACCTCTAGGCTTACTAGGGCACCCCTAGGCTAACGCTAGGGCACCCCTAGGCTTAGGATAGGGCACCGCTAGGTTTAGGTTAAGGCTAAGGCTCCCCTAGGCTTAGGCTAGGGCACCCCTAGGCTTAGGCTAGGGCACCCTTAGGCTTAGGCTAGGGAACCCCTAGGCTTACTAGGGCAGCCCTAGGCTTAGGCTAGGGAACCCCTAGGCTTACGCTAAATCTAGGGCTCCCCTACCCTAAGGCTATGGCACCCCTAGGCTTAGGCTAGGGCACCCCTAGGCTTAGGATAGGGCATCCCAAGGCTTAGGCTAAGGCACCCCCAGGCATAGGCCAAGGTTAGGGTTCCCAGAGCCTAAGCCTAGGGAACATGTAGGCTTAGGCTAGGGTACCCCAAGGCTTAGGCTATGGCACCCCTAGGCTTAGGCTAGGGCACCCCTAGGCTTAGGCTAGGGCACCCCTAGTCTTACTAGGGCAGCCCTAGGCTTAGGCTAGGGAACCCCTAGGCTTACGCTAAATCTAGGGCTCCCCTACCCTAAGGCTATGGCACCCCTAGGCTTAGGCTAGGGCACCCCTAGGCTTAGGATAGGGCATCCCAAGGCTTAGGCTAAGGCACCCCCAGGCTTAGGCTAAGGCTAGGGTTCCCATAGCCTAAGGCTAGGGCACCCCTAGGCTTTGGTTAGGGCACCCCTAGGCTTACAATAGGGCACCCCTAGGCTTAGGTTAGGGCACCCCTAGGCTTAGGCTAAGGCTAGGGCTCCCCTAGCCTAAGGATTGGGCACCCCTAGCCTTAGGCTAGGGCACCCCTAGGCTTAGGCTAGGGCACCCCTAGGCTCAAACTAAGGCTAGGGCTCCCCTAGCCTAAGGATTGGGCACCCCTAGCCTTAGGCTAGGGCACCCCTAGGCTTAGGCTAGTGCATCCCGAGGCTTAATCTAAGGCTAGGGCTCCCCTAACCTAAGGCTAGGGCACCCCTAGGCTTAGGCTAGGGCACCCCTAAGCTTAGGCTATGGCACCCTTAGGCTTACTAGGGCACCCCTAGTCTTAGGCTAGGGCACCCCTAGGCTTAGGCTAGGGCACCCCTATGCTTAGGCTAAGTCTAGGGCTCCCCTAGCCTAAGGTTTTGGCACCCCTAGGCTTAGGCTAGGGCACCCCTAGGCTTAGGCTAGGGCACCCCTAGGCTTAGGCTAGGGCACCCCTAGGCTTAGGCTAGGGCACCCCTAGGCTTAGGATAGGGAATCCCTTGGCTTAGACTAAGGCACCCCCAGGCATAGGCTAAGGCTAGGGTTTCCATAGCCTAAGGCTAGGGAACCCCTAGGCTTAGGCTTGGGCACCCCAAGGCTTAGGCTAAGGCACCCCTAGGCTTAGCTAAGGCTAGGACTACCCTAGAACTAAGGCTATGGCACCCCTAGGCTTAGGCTAGGGCACCCCTAGTCTTAAGCTAGGGCACCCCTAGTCTTACTAGGGCACCCCTAGGCTTAGGCTACGGCACCCCTACGCTTAGGCTAAGTCTAGGGCTCCCCTAGCCTAAGGCTATGGCACCCCTAGGCTTAGGCTAGGGCACCACTAGGCTTAGGATAGGGCACCCTTAGGCTTAGACTAAGTCTAGGGCTACCCTAGCCTAAGACTATGGCACCCCTAGGCTTAGGCTAGGGCACCCCTAGGCTTAGGATAGGGCATCCCTAGGCTTAGGCTAAGGCTAGGGCTCCCCTAGAACTAAGGCTATGGCACCCCTAGGCTTAGGCTAGGGCACCCCTAGTCTTAAGCTAGGGCACCCCTAGTCTTACTAGGGCACCCCTAGGCTTAGGCTACGGCACCCCTAGGCTTAGGCTAAGGCTAGGTCTCCCCTAGCCTAAGGCTATGGCACCCCTAGGCTTAGGCTAGGGCACCACTAGGCTTAGGCTAGGTCATCCTTAGGCTTACTAGGGCACCCCTAGGCTTAGGCTAGGGCACCCCCAGGCTTAGGCTAGGGCACCCCTAGGCTTAGGCTAAGTCTAGGGCTCGCCTAGCCTAAGGCTATGGCACCCCTAGGCTTAGGCTATGGCACCCCTAGGCTTAGGCTTGGGCACCCCTAGGCTTAGGAAATGGCATCTCTAGGCTTAAGCTAAGGCACACCAGGCATAGGCTAAGGCTAGGGCTCCCCTAGCATAAGGCTATGGCACCGCTAGGCTTAGGCTAGGGCACCCCTAGGCTTACTAGGGCACCCCTAGTCTTAGGCTAGGGCACCCCTTGGCTTAGGCTAGGGCACCCCTAGACTTAGGCTAATCTAGGGCTCCCCTAGCCTAAGGCTATCGCACCCCTAGGCTTAGGCTAGGGCACCCCTAGGCTTAGGATAGGGCATCCCTTGGCTTAGGCTAAGGCACCCCCAGGCATAGGCTAAGGCTAGGGCTCCGCTAGCCTAAGGCTATGGCACCCCTAGGCTTAGGCTAGGGCACCCCTAGTCTTAGGCTAGGGTACCCCTAGTCTTACTAGGACACCCCTAGGCTTAGGCTAGGGCAATCCTAGGCTTAGGCTAGGGCAATCCTAGGCTTAGGCTAAGTCTAGGGCTCCCCTAGCCTAAGGCTACGGCACCCCTAGGCTTAGGCTAGGGCACCCCTAGGCTTAGGGTAGGGCACCCCTAGGCTTAGGCTAAGTCTAGGGCTACCCTAGCCTAAGGCTATGGCACCCCTAGGCTTAGGCTAGGGAACCCCTAGGCTTAGGATAGAGCATCCCTAGGCTTAGGCTAAGGCACCCCCAGGCTTAGGCTAAGGTTAGGGTTCCATTAGCCTAAGTCTAGGGCACCCCTAGGCTTAGGCTAGGGCACCCCTAGGCTTACAATAGGGCACCCCTAGGCTTAGGTTAGGGCACCCCTAGGCTTAGGCTAAGGCTAGGGCTCCCCTAGCCTAAGGTTTGGACACCCCTAGTCTTAGGCTAGGGCACTCCTAGGCTTAGGCTAAGTCTAGGGCTCCCCTAGCCTAAGGCTAGGGCACCCCTAGGCTTAGGCTAGGGCACCCCTAGGCTCAAACTAAGGCCAGGGCTCCCCTAGCCTAAGGCTAGGGCACCCCTAGGCTTAGGCTAGGGCACCCCTAGGCTTAGGGTAGGGTACCCCTAGGCTTAGGCTAAGGCATCCCCAGGCTTAGCCTAAGGCTAGGGTTCCCATAGCCTAAGGCTAGGGCACCCCTAGGCTTTGGTTAGGGCACCACTAGGCTTACAATAGGGCACCCGTAGGATTAGGTTAGGGCACCCCTAGGCTTAGGCTAAGGCTAGGGCTCCGCTAGCCTAAGGCTAGGGCACCCCTAGGCTTAGGCTAGGGCACCCCTAGGCTTAAAATACGGCACCCCTAGGCTTAGGTTAGGGCACCCCTAGGCTTAGGCTAAGGCTAGGGCTCCCATAGCCTAAGGTTTGGGCACCCCTAGGCTTAGGCTAGGACACCCCTAGGCTTAAACTAAGGCTAGGGTTCCCCTAGCCTAAGGCTAGGGCACCACTAAGCTTAGGCTAGGGCACCCCTAGGCTTAGGCTAAGTCTAGGGCTCCCCTAGCCTAAGGCTAGGGCACCCCTAGGCTTAGGCTAGGACACCCCTAGGCTTAAACTAAGGCTAGGGTTCCCCTAGCCTAAGGCTAGGGCACCCCTAGGCTTAGGCTAAGGCACCCCTAGGCTTAGGCTAAGGCACCCCTAGGCTTAGGCTAAGGCATCCCTAGGCTTAGGCTAAGGCTAGGGCTCCCCTAGCCTAAGGCTATGGCACCCCTAGGCTTAGGATAGGGCAAACCTAGGCTTAGGCTAGGTCACCCTTAGGCTTACTAGGTCTCCCTGAGGCTTAGGCTAGGGCACCCCCTGGCTTAGGCTAGGGTACCCCTAGGCTTACGCTAGGGCAACCTTAGGCTTAGGCTTAGGCTAAGGCTCCCCAAACCTAAGGCTAGGGCACCCATAGGCTTAGGAAAAGGCTAGGGCTCCACTAGCCTAAGGCTAGGGCACCCCTAGGCTCAGGCTAGGGCACCCCTAGGCTGAGGATAGGGCACCCATAGGCTTAGGCTAGGGCACCCCTAGGCTTAGCCTAAAGCAACGGCTCCCCTTGCCTCAGGGTAGGGCACCCCTAGACTCAGGATAGGGCACCCCTAATTTTAGGCTAGGGCAATCCTAGGCTTAGGCTAAGGCTAGGGCTCCCCTAGCCTCAGGCTTGGGCACCCCTAGGCTCAGGCTAGGGCACCCCTAGGCTTAGACTAGGGCACCACTAGCCTTAGGCTAGGGCACCCCTAGGCTTATTCAAGGGCACCCCTAGGCTTAGGCTAAGGCTAGGGCTCCCCTAGCCCCAGGCTAGGGCACCTCTAGGCATAGGCTAGGGCACCCCTAGGCTTAGGCTAAGGCTAGGGCTTCCCTAGCCTTAGGCTAGAGCACCCCTAGGCTTAGGCTAGGCCACCCTTAGGCTTCGGCTAGGGCACCCCTAGGCTTAGGTTAAGGCTAGGGCTCCCCAAGCCTAAGGCTAGGGCACCCCTAGGCTTAGGCTAGGGCACCCCTAGGCTTAGGTTAGGGCACCCCTAGGTTTAGGCTAGGTCACCCTTAGGCTTACTAGGTCTCCCTGAGGCTTAGGCTAGGGCACCCCCTGGCTTAGGCTAGGGCACCCCTAGGCTTAGGCTAAGTCTAGGGCTCTCCTAGCCTAAGGCTATGGCACCCCTAGGCTTAGGTTATGGCACCCCTAGGCTTAGGCTAGGGCACCCCTAGGCTTAGTAAAGGGCATCTCTAGGCTTAGGCTAAGGCACACCAGGCATAGGCTTAGGCTAGGTCACCCTTAGGCTTACTAGGGCACCCCTATTCTTAGGCTACGGCACCCCTAGGCTTAGGCTAGGGAACCCCTATACTTAGACTAATCTAGGGCTCCCCTAGCCTAAGGCTATGGCACCCTAGGCTTAGGCTAGGGCAACCCTAGGATTAGGCTAGGGCACCTCTAGGCTTACTAGGGCACCCCTAGGCTAAAGCTAGGGCACCCCTAGGCTTAGGGTAGGGCACCGCTAGGTTTAGGTTAAGGCTAAGGCTCCCCTAGGCTTAGGCTAGGGCACCCCTAGGCTTAGGCTTAGGCTAGGGCTCCCCTAGGCTTAGGCTAGGGCACCCCTAGCCTTAGGCTTGGGCACCCCTAGGCTTAGGCCAGGGCACCCCTAGGCTTAGGCTAGGGCACCCCGAGGCTTAGGCTAGGGCACCCCTATGCTTAGGCTATGGCACCCCTAGGCTTAGGCTAAGGCTACGGCTCCCCTAGAATAAGGCTAGGGCACCCCTAGGTTTAGGCTAGGGCACCCTTAAGCTTAGGCTAGGGAACCCCTAGGCTTAGTCTAAGGCTAGGGCTCCCCTAGCCTAAGGCTAGGGCACCCCTAGGCTTAGGCTAGGGCAGCCCTAGGCTTATGTTAGGACACCCCTAGGCTTAGGCTAGGGCACCCCTATGCTTAGGCTATGGCACCCCTAGGCTTAGGCTAAGGCTACGGCTCCCCTAGCATAAGGCTAGGGCACCCCTAGGTTTAGGCTAGGGCACCCTTAGGCTTAGGCTAGGGAACCCCTAGGCTTAGTCTAAGGCTAGGGCTCCCCTAGCCTAAGGCTAGGGCACCCCTAGGCTTAGGCTAGGGCAGCCCTAGGCTTATGTTAGGGCACCCGTAGGCTTAGGCTAAGGCTAGGGCACCCCGAGGCTTAGGCTAAGGCTAGGGCTTCCCTAGCCTAAGGCTAGGGCACCCCTAGGCTTAGGCTAGGACACCCCTATGCTTAGGCTAGGGCACCCCTAGGCTTAGGCTAGGGCACCCCTAGGCTTAGGCTAGGGAACCCCTAGACTTAGGCTAAGGAAAGGGCTCCCATAGCCTAAAGCTACGGCACCGTAGGCTAAAGCTAGGGCACCGCTAGGCTTAGGCTAGGGCACCCCTAGGCTTAGGAAAAGGCTAGGGCTCCCCTAGCCTAAGGCTAGGGCACCTCTAGGCTTAGTCTTGGGCAACCCTATGCTTAGGCTAGGGCACCCCTAGGCTTAAGCTAGGGCTCCCCTAGGCTTCAGCCAAGGCTACGGCTCACCTAGCCTCAGGCTAGTGCACCCCTAGACTCAGGCTATGGCAACCCTAAGCTTAGGCTAGGGCACCCCTAGGCTTAGGCTAGGGCACGCCTAGGCTTAGGCTAAAGCTAGGGCTCCCCTAGCCTAAGGCTAGAGCAACCCTAGGCTTAGGCTAGGGCCCCCCTAGGCTTACGCTAGGGCAACCTTAGGCTTAGGCTTAGGCTAAGGCTCCCCAAACCTAAGGCTAGGGCACCCATAGGCTTAGGCTTGGGCAACCCTAGGCTTAGGCTAGGGGACCCCTAGGCTTAGGCGATGGCACCCCTAGGCTTAGGCTAAGGTTAGGGCTCCACTAGCCTAAGGCTAGGGCACCCCTAGGCTCAGGCTAGGGCACCCCTAGGCTGAGGCTAGGGCACCCATAGGCTTAGGCTAGGGCACCCCTAGGCTTAGCCTAAAGCAACGGCTCCCCTTGCCTCAGGGTAGGGCACCCCTAGACTCAGGATAGGGCACCCCTAATTTTAGGCTAGGGCAATCCTAGGCTTAGGCTAAGGCTAGGGCTCCCCTAGCCTCAGGCTTGGGCACCCCTAGGCTCAGGCTAGGGCACCCCTAGGCTTAGACTAGGGCACCACTAGCCTTAGGCTAGGGCACCCCTAGGCTTATTCAAGGGCACCCCTAGGCTTAGGCTAAGGCTAGGGCTCCCCTAGCCCCAGGCTAGGGCACCTCTAGGCATAGGCTAGGGCACCCCTAGGCTTAGGCTAAGGCTAGGGCTTCCCTAGCCTTAGGCTAGAGCACCCCTAGGCTTAGGCTAGGCCACCCTTAGGCTTCGGCTAGGGCACCCCTAGGCTTAGGTTAAGGCTAGGACTCCCCAAGCCTAAGGCTAGGGCACCCCTAGGCTTAGGCTAGGGCACCCCTAGGCTTAGGCTAGGGCACCCCTAGGCTTAGGTTAGGGCACCCCTAGGCTTAGGCTAGGGCACCCCTAGGCTTAGTAAAGGGCATCTCTAGGCTTAGGCTAAGGCACACCAGGCATAGGCTTAGGCTAGGTCACCCTTAGGCTTACTAGGGCACCCCTATTCTTAGGCTACGGCACCCCTAGGCTTAGGCTAGGGAACCCCTATACTTAGACTAATCTAGGGCTCCCCTAGCCTAAGGCTATGGCACCCTAGGCTTAGGCTAGGGCAACCCTAGGCTTAGGCTAGGGCACCTCTAGGCTTACTAGGGCACCCCTAGGCTAACGCTAGGGCACCCCTAGGCTTAGGATAGGGCACCGCTAGGTTTAGGTTAAGGCTAAGGCTCCCCTAGGCTTAGGCTAGGGCACCCCTAGGCTTAGGCTTAGGCTAGGGCTCCCCTAGGCTTAGGCTAGGGCACCCCTAGCCTTAGGCTTGGGCACCCCTAGGCTTAGGCCAGGGCACCCCTAGGCTTAGGCTAGGGCACCCCTAGGCTTAGGCTAGGGCACCCCTATGCTTAGGCTATGGCACCCCTAGGCTTAGGGTAAGGCTACGGCTCCCCTAGAATAAGGCTAGGGCACCCCTAGGTTTAGGCTAGGGCACCCTTAAGCTTAGGCTAGGGAACCCCTAGGCTTAGTCTAAGGCTAGGGCTCCCCTAGCCTAAGGCTAGGGCACCCCTAGGCTTAGGCTAGGGCAGCCCTAGGCTTATGTTAGGGCACCCCTAGGCTTAGGCTAAGGCTAGGGCACCCCGAGCCTTAGGCTAAGGCTAGGGCTTCCCGAGCCTAAGGCTAGGGCACCCCTAGGCTTAGGCTAGGACACCCCTATGCTTAGGCTAGGGCACCCCTAGGCTTAGGCTAGGGCACCCCTATGCTTAGGCTATGGCACCCCTAGGCTTAGGCTAAGGCTACGGCTCCCCTAGCATAAGGCTAGGACACCCCTAGGTTTAGGCTAGGGCACCCTTAGGCTTAGGCTAGGGAACCCCTAGGCTTAGTCTAAGGCTAGGGCTCCCCTAGCCTAAGGCTAGGGCACCCCTAGGCTTAGGCTAGGGCAGCCCTAGGCTTATGTTAGGGCACCCGTAGGCTTAGGCTAAGGCTAGGGCACCCCGAGGCTTAGGCTAACGCTAGGGCTTCCCTAGCCTAAGGCTAGGGCACCCCTAGGCTTAGGCTAGGGAACCCCTAGACTTAGGCTAAGGAAAGGCCTCCCCTAGCCTAAAGCTACGGCACCGTAGGCTAAAGCTAGGGCACCACTAGGCTTAGGCTAGGGCACCCCTAGGCTTAGGAAAAGGCTAGGGCTCCCCTAGCCTAAGGCTAGGGCACCTCTAGGCTTAGTCTTGGGCAACCCTATGCTTAGCCTAGGGCACCCCTAGGCTTAAGCTAGGGCTCCCCTAGGCTTCAGCCAAGGCTACGGCTCACCTAGCCTCAGGCTAGTGCACCCCTAGACTCAGGCTATGGCAACCCTAAGCTTAGGCTAGGGCACCCCTAGGCTTAGGCTAGGGCACGCCTAGGCTTAGGCTAAAGCTAGGGCTCCCCTAGCCTAAGGCTAGAGCAACCCTAGGCTTAGGCTAGGGCCCCCCTAGGCTTACGCTAGGGCAACCTTAGGCTTAGGCTTAGGCTAAGGCTCCCCAAGCCTAAGGCTAGGGCACCCATAGGCTTAGGCTTGGGCAACCCTAGGCTTAGGCTAGGGGACCCCCAGGCTTAGGCGAGGGCACCCCTAGGCTTAGGCTAAGGTTAGGGCTCCACTAGCCTAAGGCTAGGGCACCCCTAGGCTCAGGCTAGGGCACCCCTAGGCTGAGGCTAGGGCACCCATAGGCTTAGGCTAGGGCACCCCTAGGCTTAGCCTAAAGCAACGGCTCCCCTTGCCTCAGGGTTGGGCACCGCTAGACTCAGGATAGGGCACCCCTAATTTTAGGCTAGGGCAATCCTAGGCTTAGGCTAAGGCTAGGGCTCCCCTAGCCTCAGGCTTGGGCACCCCTAGGCTCAGGCTAGGGCACCCCTAGGCTTAGACTAGGGCACCACTAGCCTTAGGCTAGGGCACCCCTAGGCTTATTCAAGGGCACCCCTAGGCTTAGGCTAAGGCTAGGGCTCCCCTAGCCCCAGGCTAGGGCACCCCTAGGCATAGGCTAGGGCACCCCTAGGCTTAGGCTAAGGCTAGGGCTTCCCTAGCCATAGGCTAGAGCACCCCTAGGCTTAGGCTAGGCCACCCTTAGGCTTCGGCTAGGGCACCCCTAGGCTTAGGTTAAGGCTAGGGCTCCCCAAGCCTAAGGCTAGGGCACCCCTAGGCTTAGGCTAGGGCACCCCTAGGCTTAGGCTAGGGCACCCCTAGGCTTAGGCTAGGGCACCCCTAGGCTTAGGCTAGGGCACCCCTAGGCTTAGGCTAGGGCACCCCTAGGCATACTAGGGCACCCCTAGGCATACTAGGGCACCCCTAGGCATACTAGGGCACCCCTAGGCATACTAGGGCACCCCTAGGCATACTAGGGCACCCCTAGGCATACTAGGGCACCCCTAGGCATACTAGGGCACCCCTAGGCATACTAGGGCACCCCTAGGCATACTAGGGCACCCCTAGGCATACTAGGGCACCCCTAGGCATACTAGGGCACCCCTAGGCATACTAGGGCACCCCTGGGCTCAGGCTAGGGCACCCCTAGGCTCAGGCTAGGGCACCCCTGGGCTCAGGATAGGGCACCCCTAGGCTTAGGCTAAGGCTAGGGCTCCCCTAGCCTAAGGCTAGGGCACCCCTAGGCTTAGGCTAGGGCACCCCTAGGCTTACGATAGGGCTCCCCTAGGCTTAGGCTAAGGCTAGGGCTCCCCTAGCCTAGGCTAGGGCACCCCTAGGCTTAGGCTAGGGCACCCCTAGGCTTACGATAGGGCTCCCCTAGGCTTAGGCTAGGGCATCCCTAATCTTAGGCTAGGGAACCCCTAGGCTTAGGCTAGGGGACCCCTAGGCTTAGGCTAGGGCACACCTAGGCTTAGTCTACGGCACCCTTAGGATTAGGCTAGGGCACCCCAAGGATTAGCCTAAGGCTAGGGATCCCCTAGCCTATGGTTAGGGCACCACTAGGCTTAGGCTAGGGAACCCCTAGTCTTAGGCTAGGGCACCCGTAGGCTTAGGCTAGGGCACCCCTAGTCTTAGTCTATGGCATCCCTAGGCTTAGGATAGAGCACCCGTAGGCTTAGGCTAGGGCACCCTTAGGCTTAGCCTTGCACACCCCTAGGCTTAGGCTAAGGCTAGGGCTCCCATAGCCTAAGGCTGGGGAACCCCTAGGCTTAGGCTAGGGCACCCCTAGGCTTAGTCTAGGACACCCCTATGCTTAGGCTAGGACACCCCTAGGCTTAAACTAAGGCTAGGGCACCCTTAGGCTTAGGCTAGGGCACCCCTAGGCTTAGGCTAAGGCTAGGGCTCCCATAGCGTAAGGTTATGGCACCCCTAGGTTTAGGCTAGGGCACCCCTAGGCTTAGGCTAGGGCACCCTTAGGCTTACTAGGGCACCCCTAGGCTTAGGCTAGAGCACCACTAGGCTTAGGCTAGGGCACCCCTATGCTTAGGCTAAGTCTAGGTTTCCCCTAGCCTAAGGCAATGGCACCCCTAGACTTAGGTGAGGGCACCCTTAGGCTTGGGCTAGGGCACCCCTAGGCTTAGGCTAGGGCACCCCTAGGCTTAGGATAGGGCATCCCTTGGCTTAGGCTAAGGCACCCCCAGGCATAGGCCAAGGTTAGGGTTCCCAGAGCCTAAGCCTAGGGAACATGTAGGCTTAGGCTAGGGTACCCCAAGGCTTAGGCTATGGCACCCCTAGGCTTAGGCTAGGGCACCCCTAGGCTTAGGCTAGGGCACCCCTAGTCTTACTAGGGCAGCCCTAGGCTTAGGCTAGGGAACCCCTAGGCTTACGCTAAATCTAGGGCTCCCCTACCCTAAGGCTATGGCACCCCTAGGCTTAGGCTAGGGCACCCCTAGGCTTAGGATAGGGCATCCCAAGGCTTAGGCTAAGGCACCCCCAGGCTTAGGCTAAGGCTAGGGTTCCCATAGCCTAAGGCTAGGGCACCCCTAGGCTTTGGTTAGGGCACCCCTAGGCTTACAATAGGGCACCCCTAGGCTTAGGTTAGGGCACCCCTAGGCTTAGGCTAAGGCTAGGGCTCCCCTAGCCTAAGGATTGGGCACCCCTAGCCTTAGGCTAGGGCACCCCTAGGCTTAGGCTAGGGCACCCCTAGGCTCAAACTAAGGCTAGGGCTCCCCTAGCCTAAGGATTGGGCACAACTAGCCTTAGGCTAGGGCACCCCTAGGCTTAGGCTAGTGCATCCCGAGGCTTAATCTAAGGCTAGGGCTCCCCTAACCTAAGGCTAGGGCACCCCTAGGCTTAGGCTAGGGCACCCCTAAGCTTAGGCTATGGCACCCTTAGGCTTACTAGGGCACCCCTAGTCTTAGGCTAGGGCACCCCTAGGCTTAGGCTAGGGCACCCCTATGCTTAGGCTAAGTCTAGGGCTCCCCTAGCCTAAGGTTTTGGCACCCCTAGTCTTAGGCTAGGGCACCCCTAGGTTTAGGCTAGGGCACCCCTATGCTTAGGCTAAGTCTAGGGCTCCCCTAGCCTAAGGTTTTGGCACCCCTAGGCTTAGGCTAGGGCACCCCTAGGCTTAGGCTAGGGCACGCCTAGGCTTAGGCTAGGGCACCCCTAGGCTTAGGATAGGGAATCCCTTGGCTTAGACTAAGGCACCCCCAGGCATAGGCTAAGGCTAGGGTTTCCATAGCCTAAGGCTAGGGAACCCCTAGGCTTAGGCTTGGGCACCCCAAGGCTTAGGCTAAGGCACCCCTAGGCTTAGGCTAAGGCTAGGACTACCCTAGAACTAAGGCTATGGCACCCCTAGGCTTAGGCTAGGGCACCCCTAGTCTTAAGCTAGGGCACCCCTAGTCTTACTAGGGCACCCCTAGGCTTAGGCTACGGCACCCCTACGCTTAGGCTAAGTCTAGGGCTCCCCTAGCCTAAGGCTATGGCACCCCTAGGCTTAGGCTAGGGCACCCCTAGGCTTAGGCTAGGGCACCCTTAGGCTTAGACTAAGTCTAGGGCTACCCTAGCCTAAGACTATGGCACCCCTAGGCTTAGGCTAGGGCACCCCTAGGCTTAGGATAGGGCATCCCTAGGCTTAGGCTAAGGCACCCCCAGGCTTAGGCTAAGGCTAGGGTTCCCATAGCCTAAGGCTAGGGCATCCCTAGGCTTAGGCTAGGGCACACATAGGTTTACAATAGGGCACCCCTAGGCTTAGTTTGGGCACCCCTAGGCTTAGGCTAAGGCTAGGGCTCCCCTAGCCTAAGGCTTGGACACCCCTAGGCTTAGGCTAGGGCACCCATAGGCTTAGGCTAGGGCACCCCTAGGCTTAGGCTAGGGCACCCCTAGGCTTAGGCTAAGTCTAGGGCTCCCCTAGCCTAAGGCTAGGGCACCCCTAGGCTTAGGCTAGGGCACCCATAGGCTCAAACTAAGGCTAGGGCTCCCCTAGCCTAAGGCTAGGGCACCCCTAGGCTTAGGCTAGGGCATCCCTAGGCTTAATCTAGGGCTAGGGCTCCCCTAACCCAAGGCTAGGGCACCCCTAGGCTTAGGCTAGGGCACCCCTAAGCTTAGGCTAGGGCACCCCTAGGCTTAGGCTAGGGCACCCCTAGGCTTAGGCTAGGGCACACCTAGGCTTAGGCTATGACTTCCCAAGGATTAGGCTAGGGCCCCCCTAGAATTAACCTAAGGCTAGTGATCCCCTAGCCTAAGGTTAGGGCACCACTAAGCTTAGGCTAGGGCACCCCTAGGCTTAGGCTAAGTCTAGGGCCCCCCTAGCCTAAGGCTAGGGCACCCCTAGGCTTAGGCTAAGGCACCCTAGGCTTAGGCTAAGGCACCCCTATGCTTAGGCTAAGGCACCCTAGGCTTAGGCTAAGGCACCCCTATGCTTAGGCTAAGGCACCCCTAGGCTTAGGCTAAGGCTAGGTCTCCCCTAGCCTAAGGCTATGGCACCCCTAGGCTTAGGCTAGGGCACCACTAGGCTTAGGCTAGGTCATCCTTAGGCTTACTAGGGCACCCCTAGGCTTAGGCTAGGGCACCCCCAGGCTTAGGCTAGGGCACCCCTAGGCTTAGGCTAAGTCTAGGGCTCGCCTAGCCTAAGGCTATGGCACCCCTAGGCTTAGGCTATGGCACCCCTAGGCTTAGGCTTGGGCACCCCTAGGCTTAGGAAAGGGCATCTCTAGGCTTAAGCTAAGGCACACCAGGCATAGGCTAAGTGTAGGGCTCCCCTAGCATAAGGCTATGGCACCGCTAGGCTTAGGCTAGGGCACCCCTAGGCTTACTAGGGCACCCCTAGTCTTAGGCTAGGGCACCCCTTGGCTTAGGCTAGGGCACCCCTAGACTTAGGCTAATCTAGGGCTCCCCTAGCCTAAGGCTATCGCACCCCTAGGCTTAGGCTAGGGCACCCCTAGGCTTAGGATAGGGCATCCCTTGGCTTAGGCTAAGGCACCCCCAGGCATAGGCTAAGGCTAGGGCTCCGCTAGCCTAAGGCTATGGCACCCCTAGGCTTAGGCTAGGGCACCCCTAGTCTTAGGCTAGGGTACCCCTAGTCTTACTAGGACACCCCTAGGCTTAGGCTAGGGCAATCCTAGGCTTAGGCTAGGGCAATCCTAGGCTTAGGCTAAGTCTAGGGCTCCCCTAGCCTAAGGCTACGGCACCCCTAGGCTTAGGCTAGGGCACCCCTAGGCTTAGGGTAGGGCACCCCTAGGATTAGGCTAAGTCTAGGGCTACCCTAGCCTAAGGCTATGGCACCCCTAGGCTTAGGCTAGGGAACCCCTAGGCTTAGGATAGAGCATCCCTAGGCTTAGGCTAAGGCACCCCCAGGCTTAGGCTAAGGTTAGGGTTCCATTAGCCTAAGTCTAGGGCACCCCTAGGCTTAGGCTAGGGCACCCCTAGGCTTACAATAGGGCACCCCTAGGCTTAGGTTAGGGCACCCCTAGGCTTAGGCTAAGGCTAGGGCTCCCCTAGCCTAAGGTTTGGACACCCCTAGTCTTAGGCTAGGGCACTCCTAGGCTTAGGCTAAGTCTAGGGCTCCCCTAGCCTAAGGCTAGGGCACCCCTAGGCTTTGGTTAGGGCACCACTAGGCTTACAATAGGGCACCCGTAGGATTAGGTTAGGGCACCCCTAGGCTTAGGCTAGGGCACCCCTAGGCTTAGGCTAGTGCATCCCGAGGCTTAATCTAAGGCTAGGGCTCCCCTAACCTAAGGCTAGGGCACCCCTAGGCTTAGGCTAGGGCACCCCTAAGCTTAGGCTATGGCACCCTTAGGCTTACTAGGGCACCCCTAGTCTTAGGCTAGGGCACCCCTAGGCTTAGGCTAGGGCACCCCTATGCTTAGGCTAAGTCTAGGGCTCCCCTAGCCTAAGGTTTTGGCACCCCTAGTCTTAGGCTAGGGCACCCCTAGGTTTAGGCTAGGGCACCCCTATGCTTAGGCTAAGTCTAGGGCTCCCCTAGCCTAAGGTTTTGGCACCCCTAGGCTTAGGCTAGGGCACCCCTAGGCTTAGGCTAGGGCACGCCTAGGCTTAGGCTAGGGCACCCCTAGGCTTAGGATAGGGAATCCCTTGGCTTAGACTAAGGCACCCCCAGGCATAGGCTAAGGCTAGGGTTTCCATAGCCTAAGGCTAGGGAACCCCTAGGCTTAGGCTTGGGCACCCCAAGGCTTAGGCTAAGGCACCCCTAGGCTTAGGCTAAGGCTAGGACTACCCTAGAACTAAGGCTATGGCACCCCTAGGCTTAGGCTAGGGCACCCCTAGTCTTAAGCTAGGGCACCCCTAGTCTTACTAGGGCACCCCTAGGCTTAGGCTAAGTCTAGGGCTCCCCTAGCCTAAGGCTATGGCACCCCTAGGCTTAGGCTAGGGCACCCCTAGGCTTAGGCTAGGGCACCCTTAGGCTTAGACTAAGTCTAGGGCTACCCTAGCCTAAGACTAAGGCACCCCTAGGCTTAGGCTAGGGCACCCCTAGGCTTAGGATAGGGCATCCCTAGGCTTAGGCTAAGGCACCCCCAGGCTTAGGCTAAGGCTAGGGTTCCCATAGCCTAAGGCTAGGGCACCCCTAGGCTTAGGCTAGGGCACACATAGGTTTACAATAGGGCACCCCTAGGCTTAGTTTGGGCACCCCTAGGCTTAGGCTAAGGCTAGGGCTCCCCTAGCCTAAGGCTTGGACACCCCTAGGCTTAGGCTAGGGCACCCATAGGCTTAGGCTAGGGCACCCCTAGGCTTAGGCTAGGGCACCCCTAGGCTTAGGCTAAGTCTAGGGCTCCCCTAGCCTAAGGCTAGGGCACCCCTAGGCTTAGGCTAGGGCACCCATAGGCTCAAACTAAGGCTAGGGCTCCCCTAGCCTAAGGCTAGGGCACCCCTAGGCTTAGGCTAGGGCATCCCTAGGCTTAATCTAGGGCTAGGGCTCCCCTAACCCAAGGCTAGGGCACCCCTAGGCTTAGGCTAGGGCACCCCTAAGCTTAGGCTAGGGCACCCCTAGGCTTAGGCTAGGGCACCCCTAGGCTTAGGCTAGGGCACACCTAGGCTTAGGCTACGACTTCCCAAGGATTAGGCTAGGGCCCCCCTAGAATTAACCTAAGGCTAGTGATCCCCTAGCCTAAGGTTAGGGCACCACTAAGCTTAGGCTAGGGCACCCCTAGGCTTAGGCTAAGTCTAGGGCCCCCCTAGCCTAAGGCTAGGGCACCCCTAGGCTTAGGCTAAGGCACCCTAGGCTTAGGCTAAGGCACCCCTATGCTTAGGCTAAGGCACCCCTAGGCTTAGGCTAAGGCTAGGTCTCCCCTAGCCTAAGGCTATGGCACCCCTAGGCTTAGGCTAGGGCACCACTAGGCTTAGGCTAGGTCATCCTTAGGCTTACTAGGGCACCCCTAGGCTTAGGCTAGGGCACCCCCAGGCTTAGGCTAGGGCACCCCTAGGCTTAGGCTAAGTCTAGGGCTCGCCTAGCCTAAGGCTATGGCACCCCTAGGCTTAGGCTATGGCACCCCTAGGCTTAGGCTTGGGCACCCCTAGGCTTAGGAAAGGGCATCTCTAGGCTTAAGCTAAGGCACACCAGGCATAGGCTAAGTGTAGGGCTCCCCTAGCATAAGGCTATGGCACCGCTAGGCTTAGGCTAGGGCACCCCTAGGCTTACTAGGGCACCCCTAGTCTTAGGCTAGGGCACCCCTTGGCTTAGGCTAGGGCACCCCTAGACTTAGGCTAATCTAGGGCTCCCCTAGCCTAAGGCTATCGCACCCCTAGGCTTAGGCTAGGGCACCCCTAGGCTTAGGATAGGGCATCCCTTGGCTTAGGCTAAGGCACCCCCAGGCATAGGCTAAGGCTAGGGCTCCGCTAGCCTAAGGCTATGGCACCCCTAGGCTTAGGCTAGGGCACCCCTAGTCTTAGGCTAGGGTACCCCTAGTCTTACTAGGACACCCCTAGGCTTAGGCTAGGGCAATCCTAGGCTTAGGCTAGGGCAATCCTAGGCTTAGGCTAAGTCTAGGGCTCCCCTAGCCTAAGGCTACGGCACCCCTAGGCTTAGGCTAGGGCACCCCTAGGCTTAGGGTAGGGCACCCCTAGGCTTAGGCTAAGTCTAGGGCTACCCTAGCCTAAGGCTATGGCACCCCTAGGCTTAGGCTAGGGAACCCCTAGGCTTAGGATAGAGCATCCCTAGGCTTAGGCTAAGGCACCCCCAGGCTTAGGCTAAGGTTAGGGTTCCATTAGCCTAAGTCTAGGGCACCCCTAGGCTTAGGCTAGGGCACCCCTAGGCTTACAATAGGGCACCCCTAGGCTTAGGTTAGGGCACCGCTAGGCTTAGGCTAAGGCTAGGGCTCCCCTAGCCTAAGGTTTGGACACCCCTAGTCTTAGGCTAGGGCACTCCTAGGCTTAGGCTAAGTCTAGGGCTCCCCGAGCCTAAGGCTAGGGCACCCCTAGGCTTTGGTTAGGGCACCACTAGGCTTACAATAGGGCACCCGTAGGATTAGGTTAGGGCACCCCTAGGCTTAGGCTAAGGCTAGGGCTCCGCTAGCCTAAGGCTAGGGCACCCCTAGGCTTAGGCTAGGGCACCCCTAGGCTTAAAATACGGCACCCCTAGGCTTAGGTTAGGGCACCCCTAGGCTTAGGCTAAGGCTAGGGCTCCCATAGCCTAAGGTTTGGGCACCCCTAGGCTTAGGCTAGGACACCCCTAGGCTTAAACTAAGGCTAGGGTTCCCCTAGCCTAAGGCTAGGGCACCACTAAGCTTAGGCTAGGGCACCCCTAGGCTTAGGCTAAGTCTAGGGCTCCCCTAGCCTAAGGCTAGGGCACCCCTAGGCTTAGGCTAGGACACCCCTAGGCTTAAACTAAGGCTAGGGTTCCCCTAGCCTAAGGCTAGGGCACCCCTAGGCTTAGGCTAAGGCACCCCTAGGCTTAGGCTAAGGCACCCCTAGGCTTAGGCTAAGGCATCCCTAGGCTTAGGCTAAGGCTAGGGCTCCCCTAGCCTAAGGCTATGGCACCCCTAGGCTTAGGATAGGGCAAACCTAGGCTTAGGCTAGGTCACCCTTAGGCTTACTAGGTCTCCCTGAGGCTTAGGCTAGGGCACCCCCTGGCTTAGGCTAGGGCACCCCTAGGCTTACGCTAGGGCAACCTTAGGCTTAGGCTTAGGCTAAGGCTCCCCAAACCTAAGGCTAGGGCACCCATAGGCTTAGGAAAAGGCTAGGGCTCCACTAGCCTAAGGCTAGGGCACCCCTAGGCTCAGGCTAGGGCACCCCTAGGCTGAGGATAGGGCACCCATAGGCTTAGGCTAGGGCACCCCTAGGCTTAGCCTAAAGCAACGGCTCCCCTTGCCTCAGGGTAGGGCACCCCTAGACTCAGGATAGGGCACCCCTAATTTTAGGCTAGGGCAATCCTAGGCTTAGGCTAAGGCTAGGGCTCCCCTAGCCTCAGGCTTGGGCACCCCTAGGCTCAGGCTAGGGCACCCCTAGGCTTAGACTAGGGCACCACTAGCCTTAGGCTAGGGCACCCCTAGGCTTATTCAAGGGCACCCCTAGGCTTAGGCTAAGGCTAGGGCTCCCCTAGCCCCAGGCTAGGGCACCTCTAGGCATAGGCTAGGGCACCCCTAGGCTTAGGCTAAGGCTAGGGCTTCCCTAGCCTTAGGCTAGAGCACCCCTAGGCTTAGGCTAGGCCACCCTTAGGCTTCGGCTAGGGCACCCCTAGGCTTAGGTTAAGGCTAGGGCTCCCCAAGCCTAAGGCTAGGGCACCCCTAGGCTTAGGCTAGGGCACCCCTAGGCTTAGGCTAGGGCACCCCTAGGCTTAGGTTAGGGCACCCCTAGGTTTAGGCTAGGTCACCCTTAGGCTTACTAGGTCTCCCTGAGGCTTAGGCTAGGGCACCCCCTGGCTTAGGCTAGGGCACCCCTAGGCTTAGGCTAAGTCTAGGGCTCTCCTAGCCTAAGGCTATGGCACCCCTAGGCTTAGGTTATGGCACCCCTAGGCTTAGGCTAGGGCACCCCTAGGCTTAGTAAAGGGCATCTCTAGGCTTAGGCTAAGGCACACCAGGCATAGGCTTAGGCTAGGTCACCCTTAGGCTTACTAGGGCACCCCTATTCTTAGGCTACGGCACCCCTAGGCTTAGGCTAGGGAACCCCTATACTTAGACTAATCTAGGGCTCCCCTAGCCTAAGGCTATGGCACCCTAGGCTTAGGCTAGGGCAACCCTAGGCTTAGGCTAGGGCACCTCTAGGCTTACTAGGGCACCCCTAGGCTAAAGCTAGGGCACCCCTAGGCTTAGGGTAGGGCACCGCTAGGTTTAGGTTAAGGCTAAGGCTCCCCTAGGCTTAGGCTAGGGCACCCCTAGGCTTAGGCTTAGGCTAGGGCTCCCCTAGGCTTAGGCTAGGGCACCCCTAGCCTTAGGCTTGGGCACCCCTAGGCTTAGGCCAGGGCACCCCTAGGCTTAGGCTAGGGCACCCCTAGGCTTAGGCTAGGGCACCCCTATGCTTAGGCTATGGCACCCCTAGGCTTAGGCTAAGGCTACGGCTCCCCTAGAATAAGGCTAGGGCACCCCTAGGTTTAGGCTAGGGCACCCTTAAGCTTAGGCTAGGGAACCCCTAGGCTTAGTCTAAGGCTAGGGCTCCCCTAGCCTAAGGCTAGGGCACCCCTAGGCTTAGGCTAGGGCAGCCCTAGGCTTATGTTAGGGCACCCCTAGGCTTAGGCTAGGGCACCCCTATGCTTAGGCTATGGCACCCCTAGGCTTAGGCTAAGGCTACGGCTCCCCTAGCATAAGGCTAGGGCACCCCTAGGTTTAGGCTAGGGCACCCTTAGGCTTAGGCTAGGGAACCCCTAGGCTTAGTCTAAGGCTAGGGCTCCCCTAGCCTAAGGCTAGGGCACCCCTAGGCTTAGGCTAGGGCAGCCCTAGGCTTATGTTAGGGCACCCGTAGGCTTAGGCTAAGGCTAGGGCACCCCGAGGCTTAGGCTAAGGCTAGGGCTTCCCTAGCCTAAGGGTAGGGCACCCCTAGGCTTAGGCTAGGACACCCCTATGCTTAGGCTAGGGCACCCCTAGGCTTAGGCTAGGGCACCCCTAGGCTTAGGCTAGGGAACCCCTAGACTTAGGCTAAGGAAAGGGCTCCCATAGCCTAAAGCTACGGCACCGTAGGCTAAAGCTAGGGCACCGCTAGGCTTAGGCTAGGGCACCCCTATGCTTAGGAAAAGGCTAGGGCTCCCCTAGCCTAAGGCTAGGGCACCTCTAGGCTTAGTCTTGGGCAACCCTATGCTTAGGCTAGGGCACCCCTAGGCTTAAGCTAGGGCTCCCCTAGGCTTCAGCCAAGGCTACGGCTCACCTAGCCTCAGGCTAGTGCACCCCTAGACTCAGGCTATGGCAACCCTAAGCTTAGGCTAGGGCACCCCTAGGCTTAGGCTAGGGCACGCCTAGGCTTAGGCTAAAGCTAGGGCTCCCCTAGCCTAAGGCTAGAGCAACCCTAGGCTTAGGCTAGGGCCCCCCTAGGCTTACGCTAGGGCAACCTTAGGCTTAGGCTTAGGCTAAGGCTCCCCAAACCTAAGGCTAGGGCACCCATAGGCTTAGGCTTGGGCAACCCTAGGCTTAGGCTAGGGGACCCCTAGGCTTAGGCGAGGGCACCCCTAGGCTTAGGCTAAGGTTAGGGCTCCACTAGCCTAAGGCTAGGGCACCCCTAGGCTCAGGCTAGGGCACCCCTAGGCTGAGGCTAGGGCACCCATAGGCTTAGGCTAGGGCACCCCTAGGCTTAGCCTAAAGCAACGGCTCCCCTTGCCTCAGGGTAGGGCACCCCTAGACTCAGGATAGGGCACCCCTAATTTTAGGCTAGGGCAATCCTAGGCTTAGGCTAAGGCTAGGGCTCCCCTAGCCTCGGGCTTGGGCACCCCTAGGCTCAGGCTAGGGCCCCCCTAGGCTTAGACTAGGGCACCACTAGCCTTAGGCTAGGGCACCCCTAGGCTTATTCAAGGGCACCCCTAGGCTTAGGCTAAGGCTAGGGCTCCCCTAGCCCCAGGCTAGGGCACCTCTAGGCATAGGCTAGGGCACCCCTAGGCTTAGGCTAAGGCTAGGGCTTCCCTAGCCTTAGGCTAGAGCACCCCTAGGCTTAGGCTAGGCCACCCTTAGGCTTCGTCTAGGGCACCCCTAGGCTTAGGTTAAGGCTAGGACTCCCCAAGCCTAAGGCTAGGGCACCCCTAGGCTTAGGCTAGGGCACCCCTAGGCTTAGGCTAGGGCACCCCTAGGCTTAGGTTAGGGCACCCCTAGGTTTAGGCTAGGTCACCCTTAGGCTTACTAGGTCTCCCTGAGGCTTAGGCTAGGGCACCCCCTGGCTTAGGCTAGGGCACCCCTAGGCTTAGGCTAAGTCTAGGGCTCTCCTAGCCTAAGGCTATGGCACCCCTAGGCTTAGGTTATGGCACCCCTAGGCTTAGGCTAGGGCACCCCTAGGCTTAGTAAAGGGCATCTCTAGGCTTAGGCTAAGGCACACCAGGCATAGGCTTAGGCTAGGTCACCCTTAGGCTTACTAGGGCACCCCTATTCTTAGGCTACGGCACCCCTAGGCTTAGGCTAGGGAACCCCTATACTTAGACTAATCTAGGGCTCCCCTAGCCTAAGGCTATGGCACCCTAGGCTTAGGCTAGGGCAACCCTAGGCTTAGGCTAGGGCACCTCTAGGCTTACTAGGGCACCCCTAGGCTAAAGCTAGGGCACCCCTAGGCTTAGGGTAGGGCACCGCTAGGTTTAGGTTAAGGCTAAGGCTCCCCTAGGCTTAGGCTAGGGCACCCCTAGGCTTAGGCTTAGGCTAGGGCTCCCCTAGGCTTAGGCTAGGGCACCCCTAGCCTTAGGCTTGGGCACCCCTAGGCTTAGGCCAGGGCACCCCTAGGCTTAGGCTAGGGCACCCCTAGGCTTAGGCTAGGGCACCCCTATGCTTAGGCTATGGCACCCCTAGGCTTAGGGTAAGGCTACGGCTCCCCTAGAATAAGGCTAGGGCACCCCTAGGTTTAGGCTAGGCCACCCTTAAGCTTAGGCTAGGGAACCCCTAGGCTTAGTCTAAGGCTAGGGCTCCCCTAGCCTAAGGCTAGGGCACCCCTAGGCTTAGGCTAGGGCAGCCCTAGGCTTATGTTAGGGCACCCCTAGGCTTAGGCTAAGGCTAGGGCACCCCGAGCCTTAGGCTAAGGCTAGGGCTTCCCGAGCCTAAGGCTAGGGCACCCCTAGGCTTAGGCTAGGACACCCCTATGCTTAGGCTATGGCACCCCTAGGCTTAGGCTAAGGCTACGGCTCCCCTAGCATAAGGCTAGGACACCCCTAGGTTTAGGCTAGGGCACCCTTAGGCTTAGGCTAGGGAACCCCTAGACTTAGTCTAAGGCTAGGGCTCCCCTAGCCTAAGGCTAGGGCACCCCTAGGCTTAGGCTAGGGCAGCCCTAGGCTTATGTTAGGGCACCCGTAGGCTTAGGCTAAGGCTAGGGCACCCCGAGGCTTAGGCTAACGCTAGGGCTTCCCTAGCCTAAGGCTAGGGCACCCCTAGGCTTAGGCTAGGGAACCCCTAGACTTAGGCTAAGGAAAGGGCTCCCCTAGCCTAAAGCTACGGCACCGTAGGCTAAAGCTAGGGCACCACTAGGCTTAGGCTAGGGCACCCCTAGGCTTAGGAAAAGGCTAGGGCTCCCCTAGCCTAAGGCTAGGGCACCTCTAGGCTTAGTCTTGGGCAACCCTATGCTTAGGCTAGGGCACCCCTAGGCTTAAGCTAGGGCTCCCCTAGGCTTCAGCCAAGGCTACGGCTCACCTAGCCTCAGGCTAGTGCACCCCTAGACTCAGGCTATGGCAACCCTAAGCTTAGGCTAGGGCACCCCTAGGCTTAGGCTAGGGCACGCCTAGGCTTAGGCTAAAGCTAGGGCTCCCCTAGCCTAAGGCTAGAGCAACCCTAGGCTTAGGCTAGGGCCCCCCTAGGCTTACGCTAGGGCAACCTTAGGCTTAGGCTTAGGCTAAGGCTCCCCAAGCCTAAGGCTAGGGCACCCATAGGCTTAGGCTTGGGCAACCCTAGGCTTAGGCTAGGGGACCCCCAGGCTTAGGCGAGGGCACCCCTAGGCGTAGGCTAAGGTTAGGGCTCCACTAGCCTAAGGCTAGGGCACCCCTAGGCTCAGGCTAGGGCACCCCTAGGCTGAGGCTAGGGCACCCATAGGCTTAGGCTAGGGCACCCCTAGGCTTAGCCTAAAGCAACGGCTCCCCTTGCCTCAGGGTTGGGCACCGCTAGACTCAGGATAGGGCACCCCTAATTTTAGGCTAGGGCAATCCTAGGCTTAGGCTAAGGCTAGGGCTCCCCTAGCCTCAGGCTTGGGCACCCCTAGGCTCAGGCTAGGGCACCCCTAGGCTTAGACTAGGGCACCACTAGCCTTAGGCTAGGGCACCCCTAGGCTTATTCAAGGGCACCCCTAGGCTTAGGCTAAGGCTAGGGCTCCCCTAGCCCCAGGCTAGGGCACCCCTAGGCATAGGCTAGGGCACCCCTAGGCTTAGGCTAAGGCTAGGGCTTCCCTAGCCTTAGGCTAGAGCACCCCTAGGCTTAGGCTAGGCCACCCTTAGGCTTCGGCTAGGGCACCCCTAGGCTTAGGTTAAGGCTAGGGCTCCCCAAGCCTAAGGCTAGGGCACCCCTAGGCTTAGGCTAGGGCACCCCTAGGCTTAGGCTAGGGCACCCCTAGGCTTAGGTTAGGGCACCCCTAGGTTTAGGCTAGGGCACCCCTAGGCTTAGGCTAAGGCTACGGCTCCCCTAGCCTCAGGCTAGAGCCGCCCTTCTCCCCTAGCCTCAGGCTAGGGCACCCCTAGACTCAGGCTAGGGCACCCCTAGGCTTAGGCTAGGGCAATCCTAGGCTAGACTAAGGCTAGGGCTCCCCTAGCCTCACACTAGGGCACCCGTAGGCTCACGCTAGGGCACCCCTAAGCTTAGGCTAGGGCACCCATAGGCTTAGGCTAGGGCACCCCTAGGCTTAGGCTAGGGCACCCCTAGGCTTAGGCTAAGGCTAGGGCTCCCCTAGCCTAAGGCTAGGGCACCCCTAGGCTCAGGCTAGGGCAGCCCTAGGCTTAGGCTAGGGCACCCCTAGGCTTAGGCTAAGGCTAGGACTCCCCTAGCCTAAGGCTAGGGCACCCCTATGCTTACGCTAGGACACCCCTATGCTTAGGCTAGGACACCCCTAGGCTTAGGCTAAGGCTACGGCACCCCTAGGCTTAGGCTAAGGCTAGGGCTCCCCTAGCCTAAGGCTAGGGCACCCCTAGGCTTAGGCTAGGGCACCCTTAGGCTTAGGCTAGGGAACCCATAGGCTTAGGAAAGGGCATCTCTAGGCTTAGGCTAAGGCACACCAGGCATAGGCTAAGGCTAGGGCTCCCCTAGCATAAGGCTATGGCACCCCTAGGCTTAGGGTAGGGCACCCCTAGGTTTAGGTTAAGGCTAAGGCTCCCCTAGGATTACTAGGGCAACCCTAGTCTTAGGCTAGGGCACCCCTAGGCTTAGGCTAGGGCACCCCTATACTTAGGATAATCTAGGGCTCCCCTAGCCTAAGGTTATGGCACCCCTAGGCTTAGGCTAGGGCACCCCTAGGCTTAGGCTAGGGCACCTCTAGGCTTACTAGGGCACCCCTAGGCTAAGGCTAGGCACCCCTAGGCTTAGGGTAGGGCACCCCTAGGTTTAGGTTAAGGCTAAGGCTCCCCTAGGCTTAGACTAGGGCACACCTAGGCTTAGGCTAGGGCACCCCTAGGCTTAGGCTAGGGCACCTCTAGGCTTAGGCTAAGGCACCCCTAGGCTTAGGCTAGGGCACCCCTAGGCTTAGGCTAAGGCTACGGCTCCCCTAGCCTCAGGTTAGGGCACCCCTTGACTCAGGCTATGACACCCCTAGGCATAGTCTAGGGCAATCCTAGGCTAGACTAAGGCTAGGGCTCCCTAAGCCTAAGGCTATGGCACCCCTAGGCTCAGGCTAGGGCACCCCTAGGCTTCGACTAGGGCACCCCTAGGCTTAGGAAAAGGCTAGGGCTCCCCTATCCTATGGATAGGGCACCCCTAGGCTCAGGCTAAGGCACCCCTAGGCTTTAGCTAGGTCTCCCCTAGGCTTAGGCTAAGGCTACGGCTCCCCTCGCCTCAGGCTTGTGCACACATAGACTCAGACTATGACACCCCTAGGCTTAGGGTAGGGCAATCCTAGGCTAGACTAACGCTAGGGCTCCCCTAGCTCAGGCTAGGGCACCCGTAGGCTCAGGCTAGTGCAACCCTAGGCTCAGGCTAGGAAACCCTTAGGCTTAGGCTAGGGCACCCATAGGCTTAGGCTAAGGCTAGAGCTCCCGTAGCCCCAGGCTAGGGCACCTCTAGGTTTAGGCTAGGGCACCCCTAGGCTTAGTCTAAGGCTACGGCTCCCCTAGCCTCAGGCTAGAGCACCCCGGCTCCCCTAGCCTCAGGCTAGGGCACCCCTAGACTCAGGCTATGGCACCCCTAGGCTTAGGCTAAGGCAATCCTAGGCTAGACTAAGGCTAGGGCTCCCCTAGCCTCAGATTAGGGCACCCTTAGGCTCACGCTAGGGCACCCCTAAGCTTAGGCTAGGGCACCCATAGGCTTAGGCTAGGGCACCCCTTTGCTTAGGCTAGGGCACCCCTAGGCGTAGGCTAAGGCTAGGGCTCCCCTAGTCTAAGGCTAGGGCACCCCTAGGCTTAGGCTAAGGCTAAGGCACCCCTAGGCTTAGGCTAGGGTACCCCTAGGCTTAGGCTAGGGCACCCCTAGGCTTAGGCTAGGGCACCCCTAGGCTTAGGCTAGGGCACCCCTAGGCTTAGGCTAGGGCACCCCTAGGCTTAGGCTAGGGCACCCCTAGGCTTAGGCTAGGGCACCCCTAGGCTTAGGCTAGGGCACCCCTAGGCTTAGGCTAGGGCACCCCTAGGCTTAGGCTAAGGCTAGGGCTCCCCTAGCCTAAGGCTTTGGCACCCCTAGGCTTAGGCTAGGGCAGCCCTAGGCTTAGGCTAGGTCACCCCTAGGCTTAGGCTAAGGCTAGGACTCCCCTAGCCTAAGGCTAGGGCACCCCTATGCTTTCGCTAGGACACCCCTATGCTTTGGCTAGGACACCCCTAGGCTTAGGCTAAGGCTAGGGCACCCTTAGGCTTAGGCTAGGGAACCCCTAGGCTTAGTCTAAGGCTAGGGCTCCCCTAGCCTAAGGCTAGGGCACCCCTAGGCTTAGGCTAGGGCAGCCCTAGGCTTAGGTTAGGGCACCCCTAGGCTTAGGCTAAGGCTAGGGCACCCCGAGGCTTAGGCTAAGGCTAGGGCTTATCTAGCCTAAGGCTAGGGCACCCCTAGGCTTAGGCTAGGACACCCCTAGGCTTAGGCTAGGGCACCCCTAGGCTTAGGCTAGGGCACCCATAGGCTTAGGCTAGGGAACCCCTAGCCTAAGGCTAGGGCACCCTTAGGCTTAGGCTAGGGCACCCCTAGGCTTAGGCTAAGGCTACGGCACCCCTAGGCTTAGGCTAAGGCTAGGGCTCCCCTAGCCTAAGGCTAGGGCACCCCTAGGCTTAGGCTAGGGCACCCTTAGGCTTAGGCTAGGGAACCCCTAGGCTTAGGAAAGGGCATCTCTAGGCTTAGGCTAAGGCACACCAGGCATAGGCTAAGGCTAGGGCTCCCCTAGCATAAGGCTATGGCACCGCTAGGCTTAGGGTAGGGCACCCCTAGGTTTAGGTTAAGGCTAAGGCTCCCCTAGGATTACTAGGGCACCCCTAGTCTTAGGCTAGGGCACCCCTAGGCTTAGGCTAGGGCACCCCTATACTTAGGATAATCTAGGGCTCCCCTAGCCTAAGGTTATGGCACCCCTAGGCTTAGGCTAGGGCACCCCTAGGCTTAGGCTAGGGCACCTCTAGGCTTACTAGGGCACCCCTAGGCTAAGGCTAGGCACCCCTAGGCTTAGGGTAGGGCACCCCTAGGTTTAGGTTAAGGCTAAGGCTCCCCTAGGCTTAGACTAGGGCACCCCTAGGCTTAGTCTAAGGCTACGGCTCCCCTAGCCTCAGGCTAGAGCACCCCGGCTCCCCAAGCCTCAGGCTAGGGCACCCCTAGACTCAGGCTATGGCACCCCTAGGCTTAGGCTAAGGCAATCCTAGGCTAGACTAAGGCTAGGGCTCCCCTAGCCTCAGACTAGGGCACCCTTAGGCTCACGCTAGGGCACCCCTAAGCTTAGGCTAGGGCACCCATAGGCTTAGGCTAGGGCACCCCTTTGCTTAGGCTAGGGCACCCCTAGGCGTAGGCTAAGGCTAGGGCTCCCCTAGTCTAAGGCTAGGGCACCCCTAGGCTTAGGCTAAGGCTAAGGCACCCCTAGGCTTAGGCTAGGGTACCCCTAGGCTTAGGCTAGGGCACCCCTAGGCTTAGGCTAGGGCACCCCTAGGCTTAGGCTAGGGCACCCCTAGGCTTAGGCTAGGGCACCCCTAGGCTTAGGCTAAGGCTAGGGCTCCCCTAGCCTAAGGCTTTGGCACCCCTAGGCTTAGGCTAGGGCAGCCCTAGGCTTAGGCTAGGTCACCCCTAGGCTTAGGCTAAGGCTAGGACTCCCCTAGCCTAAGGCTAGGGCACCCCTATGCTTTCGCTAGGACACCCCTATGCTTTGGCTAGGACACCCCTAGGCTTAGGCTAAGGCTAGGGCACCCTTAGGCTTAGGCTAGGGAACCCCTAGGCTTAGTCTAAGGCTAGGGCTCCCCTAGCCTAAGGCTAGGGCACCCCTAGGCTTAGGCTAGGGCAGCCCTAGGCTTAGGTTAGGGCACCCCTAGGCTTAGGCTAAGGCTAGGGCACCCCGAGGCTTAGGCTAAGGCTAGGGCTTATCTAGCCTAAGGCTAGGGCACCCCTAGGCTTAGGCTAGGACACCCCTAGGCTTAGGCTAGGGCACCCCTAGGCTTAGGCTAGGGCACCCATAGGCTTAGGCTAGGGAACCCCTAGCCTAAGGCTAGGGCACCCTTAGGCTTAGGCTAGGGCACCCCTAGGCTTAGGCTAAGGCTACGGCACCCCTAGGCTTAGGCTAAGGCTAGGGCTCCCCTAGCCTAAGGCTAGGGCACCCCTAGGCTTAGGCTAGGGCACCCTTAGGCTTAGGCTAGGGAACCCCTAGGCTTAGGAAAGGGCATCTCTAGGCTTAGGCTAAGGCACACCAGGCATAGGCTAAGGCTAGGGCTCCCCTAGCATAAGGCTATGGCACCCCTAGGCTTAGGGTAGGGCACCCCTAGGTTTAGGTTAAGGCTAAGGCTCCCCTAGGATTACTAGGGCACCCCTAGTCTTAGGCTAGGGCACCCCTAGGCTTAGGCTAGGGCACCCCTATACTTAGGATAATCTAGGGCTCCCCTAGCCTAAGGTTATGGCACCCCTAGGCTTAGGCTAGGGCACCCCTAGGCTTAGGCTAGGGCACCTCTAGGCTTACTAGGGCACCCCTAGGCTAAGGCTAGGCACCCCTAGGCTTAGGGTAGGGCACCCCTAGGTTTAGGTTAAGGCTAAGGCTCCCCTAGGCTTAGACTAGGGCACACCTAGGCTTAGGCTAGGGCACCCCTAGGCTTAGGCTAGGGCACCTCTAGGCTTAGGCTAGGGCACCCCTAGGCTTAGGCTAGGGCACCCCTAGGCTTAGGCTAAGGCTACGGCTCCCCTAGCCTCAGGTTAGGGCACCCCTTGACTCAGGCTATGACACCCCTAGGCATAGTCTAGGGCAATCCTAGGCTAGACTAAGGCTAGGGCTCCCTAAGCCTAAGGCTATGGCACCCCTAGGCTCAGGCTAGGGCACCCCTAGGCTTCGGCTAGGGCACCCCTAGGCTTAGGAAAAGGCTAGGGCTCCCCTATCCTATGGATAGGGCACCCCTAGGCTCAGGCTAAGGCACCCCTAGGCTTTAGCTAGGTCTCCCCTAGGCTTAGGCTAAGGCTACGGCTCACCTCGCCTCAGGCTTGTGCACACATAGACTCAGACTATGACACCCCTAGGCTTAGGGTAGGGCAATCCTAGGCTAGACTAACGCTAGGGCTCCCCTAGCTCAGGCTAGGGCACCCGTAGGCTCAGGCTAGTGCAACCCTAGGCTCAGGCTAGGAAACCCTTAGGCTTAGGCTAGGGCACCCATAGGCTTAGGCTAAGGCTAGAGCTCCCGTAGCCCCAGGCTAGGGCACCTCTAGGTTTAGACTAGGGCACCCCTAGGCTTAGTCTAAGGCTACGGCTCCCCTAGCCTCAGGCTAGAGCACCCCGGCTCCCCTAGCCTCAGGCTAGGGCACCCCTAGACTCAGGCTATGGCACCCCTAGGCTTAGGCTAAGGCAATCCTAGGCTAGACTAAGGCTAGGGCTCCCCTAGCCTCAGACTAGGGCACCCTTAGGCTCACGCTAGGGCACCCCTAAGCTTAGGCTAGGGCACCCATAGGCTTAGGCTAGGGCACCCCTTTGCTTAGGCTAGGGCACCCCTAGGCGTAGGCTAAGGCTAGGGCTCCCCTAGTCTAAGGCTAGGGCACCCCTAGGCTTAGGCTAAGGCTAAGGCACCCCTAGGCTTAGGCTAGGGTACCCCTAGACTTAGGCTAGGGCACCCCTAGGCTTAGGCTAGGGCACCCCTAGGCTTAGGCTAGGGCACCCCTAGGCTTAGGCTAGGGCACCCCTAGGCTTAGGCTAAGGCTAGGGCTCCCCTAGCCTAAGGCTTTGGCACCCCTAGGCTTAGGCTAGGGCAGCCCTAGGCTTAGGCTAGGTCACCCCTAGGCTTAGGCTAATGCTAGGACTCCCCTAGCCTAAGGCTAGGGCACCCCTATGCTTACGTTAGGACACCCCTATGCTTTGGCTAGGACACCCCTAGGCTTAGGCTAAGGCTAGGGCACCCTTAGGCTTAGGCTAGGGAACCCCTAGGCTTAGTCTAAGGCTAGGGCTCCCTTAGCCTAAGGCTAGGGCACCCCTAGGCTTAGGCTAGGGCAGCCCTAGGCTTAGGTTAGGGCACCCCTAGGCTTAGGCTAAGGCTAGGGCACCCCGAGGCTTAGGCTAAGGCTAGGGCTTATCTAGCCTAAGGCTAGGGCACCCCTAGGCTTAGGCTAGGACACCCCTAGGCTTAGGCTAGGGCACCCCTAGGCTTAGGCTAGGGCACCCATAGGCTTAGGCTAGGGAACCCCTAGCCTAAGGCTAGGGCACCCTTAGGCTTAGGCTAGGGCACCCCTAGGCTTTGGCTAGGGCACCCCTAGACTTAGGATAAGGAAACGGCTCCCCTAGCCTCAGGCTAGGGCACCCCTAGACTCAGGCTAGGGCACCCCTAAGCTTAGGCTAGGGCAATCCTAGGATGAGGCTAAGGCTGGGGCTCCCCTAGGCTCAGGCTAGGGCACCCCTAAGCTTAGGCTAGGGCAATCCTAGGTTGAGGCTAAGGCTGGGGCTCCCCTAGGCTCAGGCTAGGGCACCCCTAAGCTTAGACTAGGGCACCCCTAGGCTTAGGCTAAGGCTAGGGTTCCCCTAGCTTAAAGCTACGGCACCGTAGGCTAAAGCTAAGGCACCGCTAGGCTTAGGCTAGGGCAACCCTAGGCTTAGGAATAGGCTAGGGCTCCCCTAACCTAAGGCTAGGGCACCCCTAGGCTTAGGCTAGGGCAGCCCTAGGCTTAGGTTAGGGCACCCCTAGGCTTAGGCTAAGGCTATGGCACCCCGAGGCTTAGGCTAGGGCACCCCTAGGCTTAGGCTAAGGCTAGGGCTCCCCTAGCCTAAGGCTTTGGCACCCCTAGGCTTAGGCTAGGGCAGCCCTAGGCTTAGGCTAGGTCACCCCTAGGCTTAGGCTAAGGCTAGGACTCCCATAGCCTAAGGCTAGGGCACCGCTATGCTTACGCTAGGACACCCCTATGCTTTGGCTAGGACACCCCTAGGCTTAGGCTAAGGCTAGGGCACCCTTAGGCTTAGGCTAGGGAACCCCTAGGCTTAGTCTAAGGCTAGGGCTCCCCTAGCCTAAGGCTAGGGCACCCCTAGGCTTAGGCTAGGGCAGCCCTAGGCTTAGGTTAGGGCACCCCTAGGCTTAGGCTAAGGCTAGGGCACCCCGAGGCTTAGGCTAAGGCTAGGGCTTATCTAGCCTAAGGCTAGGGCACCCCTAGGCTTAGGCTAGGACACCCCTAGGCTTAGGCTAGGGCACCCCTAGGCTTAGGCTAGGGCACCCATAGGCTTAGGCTAGGGAACCCTAGCCTAAGGCTAGGGCACCCTTAGGCTTAGGCTAGGGCACCCCTAGGCTTAGGCTAGGGCACCCCTAGACTTAGGATAAGGAAACGGCTCCCCTAGCCTCAGGCTAGGGCACCCCTAGACTCAGGCTAGGGCACCCCTAAGCTTAGGCTAGGGCAATCCTAGGTTGAGGCTAAGGCTGGGGCTCCCCTAGGCTCAGGCTAGGGCACCCCTAAGCTTAGGCTAGGGCAATCCTAGGTTGAGGCTAAGGCTGGGGCTCCCCTAGGCTCAGGCTAGGGCACCCCTAAGCTTAGACTAGGGCACCCCTAGGCTTAGGCTAAGGCTAGGGTTCCCCTAGCTTAAAGCTACGGCACCGTAGGCTAAAGCTAAGGCACCGCTAGGCTTAGGCTAGGGCAACCCTAGGCTTAGGAAAAGGCTAGGGCTCCCCTAACCTAAGGCTAGGGCACCCCTAGGCTTAGGCTAGGGCAGCCCTAGCCTTAGGTTAGGGCACCCCTAGGCTTAGGCTAAGGCTAGGGCACCCCGAGGCTTAGGCTAAGGCTAGGGCTTCCCTAGCCTAAGGCTAGGGCACCCCTAGGCTTAGGCTAGGACACCCCTAGGCTTAGGCTAGGGCACCCCTAGGCTTAAGCTAGGGCTCCCCTAGTCTTGGGCTAAGGCTACGGCTCACCTAGCCTCAGGCTAGTGCACCCCTAGACTCAGGCTATGGCAACCCCAAGCTTGGGCTAGGGCACCCCTAGGCTTAGGCTAGGGCACGCCTAGGCTTAGGCTAAAGCTAGTGCTCCCCAGCCTAAGGCAAGAGCACCCCTAGGCTTAGGCTAGGGCACCCCTAAGCTTAGGATAAGGCTAGGATTCCCCTAGCCTAAGGCTAGGGCACCCCTAGGCTTAGGCTAGGGCACCCCTAGGCTTAGGCTTTGGGACCCCTAGGCTTAGGCTAGGACACCCCTAGGCTTAGGCTAAGGCTAGGGCACCCCTAGGCTTAGGCTAAGGCTAGGGCTCCCCTAGCCTAAGGCTAGTGCACCCCTAGGCTTAGGCTATGGCACCCTTAGGCTTAGGCTAGGGAACCCCTAGGCTTAGTCTAAGGCTAGGGCTCCCCTAGCCTAAGGCTAGGGCACCCCTAGGCTTAGGCTAGGGCAGCCCTAGGCTTAGGTTAGGGCACCCCTAGGCTTAGGCTAAGGCTAGGGCACCCCGAGGCTTAGGCTAAGGCTAGGGCTTCTCTAGCCTAAGGCTAGGGCACCCCTAGGCTTAGGCTAGGGCACCCCTAGGCTTCGGCTAGGGCACCCCTAGGCTTCGGCTAGGGCACCCATAGGCTTAGGCTAGGGAACCCCTAGCCTAAGGCTAGGGCACCCTTAGGCTTAGGCTAGGGCACCCCTAGGCTTAGGCCAGGGCACCCCTAGACTTAGGCTAAGCAAACGGCTTCCCTAGCCTCAGGCTAGGGCACCCCTAGACTCAGGCTAGGGCACCCCTAAGCTTAGACAAGGGCAATCCTAGGATGAGGCTAAGGCTGGGGCTCCCCTAGGCGCAGGCTAGGGCACCCATAAGTTTAGAGTAGGGCACCCCTAGGCTTAGGCTAAGGCTAGGGTTCCCCTAGCCTAAAGCTACGGCACCATAGGCTAAAGCTAGGGCACCGCTAGGCTTAGGCTAGGGAACCCCTAGGCTTAGGAAAAGGCTAGGGCTCCCCTAGCCTAAGGCTAGGGCACCTCTAGGCTTTGCTTGGGCAACCCTATGCTTAGGCTAGGGCACCCCTAGGCTTAAGCAAGGGCTCCCCTAGGCTTGGGCTAAGGCTATGGCTCACCTAGCCTCAGGCTAGTGCACCCCTAGACTCAGGCTATGGCAACCCTAAGCTTAGGCTAGGGCACCCCTAGGCTTAGGCTAGGACACCCCTAGGCTTATGCTGGCGCACCCCCAGGCTTAGGCTAGGGCACCCCTAGGATTAGGCTAAGGCTAGGGCTCCCCTAGCCTAAGGCTAGGGCAAGCCTAGGCTTAGGGTAGGGCAGCCCTAGGCTTAGGCTTAGGCTAGGGCTCCCCTTGGCTTAGGCTAGGGCACCCCTAGGATAGGCTTGGGCACCCCTAGGCTTAGGCCAGGGTACCCCTAGGCTTAGGCTAGGGCACCCCTAGGCTTAGGCTAGGGCACCCCTAGGCTTAGGCTTAGGCTAGGGCTCCCCTAGGCTTAAGCTAGGGCACCCCTAGCCTTAGGCTAGGGCACCCCTAGGCTTAGGCTAGGGCAGCCCTAGGCTTAGGTTAGGGCACCCCTAGGCTTAGCCTAAGGCTAGGGCACCCCGAGGCTTAGGCTAAGGCTAGGGCTTCCCTATCCTAAGGCTAGGGCACCCCTAGGCTTAGGCTAGGGCACCCCTAGGCTTAGGCCAGGGTACCCCTAGGCTTAGGCTAGAGCACCCCTAGGCTTAGGCTAGGGCACCCCTAGGCTTAGGCTAGAGCACCCCTATGCTTAGGCTAAGGCTACGGCTCCCCTAGCCTCAAGTTAGGGCACCCCTTGACTCAGGCTATGACACCCCTAGGTTTAGACTAGGGCAATCCTTGCCTAGACTAAGGCTAGGGCTCCCCAAGCCTAAGGCTATGGCACACCTAGGCTCATGCTAGGGCAGCCCTAGGCTTAGGCTAGGTCACCCCTAGGCTTAGGCTAAGGCTAGGACTCCCCTAGCCTAAGGCTAGGGCACCCCTATGCTTACGCTAGGACACCCCTATGCTTTGGCTAGGACACCCCTAGGCTTAGGCTAAGGCTAGGGCACCCTTAGGCTTAGGCTAGGGAACCCCTAGGCTTAGTCTAAGGCTAGGGCTCCCCTAGCCTAAGGCTAGGGCACCCCTAGGCTTAGGCTAGGGCAGCCCTAGGCTTAGGTTAGGGCACCCCTAGGCTTAGGCTAAGGCTAGGGCACCCCGAGGCTTAGGCTAAGGCTAGGGCTTATCTAGCCTAAGGCTAGGGCACCCCTAGGCTTAGGCTAGGACACCCCTAGGCTTAGGCTAGGGCACCCCTAGGCTTAGGCTAGGGCACCCATAGGCTTAGGCTAGGGAACCCTAGCCTAAGGCTAGGGCACCCTTAGGCTTAGGCTAGGGCACCCCTAGGCTTAGGCTAGGGCACCCCTAGACTTAGGATAAGGAAACGGCTCCCCTAGCCTCAGGCTAGGGCACCCCTAGACTCAGGCTAGGGCACCCCTAAGCTTAGGCTAGGGCAATCCTAGGTTGAGGCTAAGGCTGGGGCTCCCCTAGGCTCAGGCTAGGGCACCCCTAAGCTTAGGCTAGGGCAATCCTAGGTTGAGGCTAAGGCTGGGGCTCCCCTAGGCTCAGGCTAGGGCACCCCTAAGCTTAGACTAGGGCACCCCTAGGCTTAGGCTAAGGCTAGGGTTCCCCTAGCTTAAAGCTACGGCACCGTAGGCTAAAGCTAAGGCACCGCTAGGCTTAGGCTAGGGCAACCCTAGGCTTAGGAAAAGGCTAGGGCTCCCCTAACCTAAGGCTAGGGCACCCCTAGGCTTAGGCTAGGGCAGCCCTAGGCTTAGGTTAGGGCACCCCTAGGCTTAGGCTAAGGCTAGGGCACCCCGAGGCTTAGGCTAAGGTTAGGGCTTCCCTAGCCTAAGGCTAGGGCACCCCTAGGCTTAGGCTAGGACACCCCTAGGCTTAGGCTAGGGCACCCCTAGGCTTAAGCTAGTGCTCCCCTAGTCTTGGGCTAAGGCTACGGCTCACCTAGCCTCAGGCTAGTGCACCCCTAGACTCAGGCTATGGCAACCCCAAGCTTGGGCTAGGGCACCCCTAGGCTTAGGCTAGGGCACGCCTAGGCTTAGGCTAAAGCTAGTGCTCCCCAGCCTAAGGCAAGAGCACCCCTAGGCTTAGGCTAGGGCACCCCTAAGCTTAGGATAAGGCTAGGATTCCCCTAGCCTAAGGCTAGGGCACCCCTAGGCTTAGGCTAGGGCACCCCTAGGCTTAGGCTTTGGGACCCCTAGGCTTAGGCTAGGACACCCCTAGGCTTAGGCTAAGGCTAGGGCACCCCTAGGCTTAGGCTAAGGCTAGGGCTCCCCTAGCCTAAGGCTAGTGCACCCCTAGGCTTAGGCTATGGCACCCTTAGGCTTAGGCTAGGGAACCCCTAGGCTTAGTCTAAGGCTAGGGCTCCCCTAGCCTAAGGCTAGGGCACCCCTAGGCTTAGGCTAGGGCAGCCCTAGGCTTAGGTTAGGGCACCCCTAGGCTTAGGCTAAGGCTAGGGCACCCCGAGGCTTAGGCTAAGGCTAGGGCTTCTCTAGCCTAAGGCTAGGGCACCCCTAGGCTTAGGCTAGGGCACCCCTAGGCTTCGGCTAGGGCACCCCTAGGCTTCGGCTAGGGCACCCATAGGCTTAGGCTAGGGAACCCCTAGCCTAAGGCTAGGGCACCCTTAGGCTTAGGCTAGGGCACCCCTAGGCTTAGGCCAGGGCACCCCTAGACTTAGGCTAAGCAAACGGCTTCCCTAGCCTCAGGCTAGGGCACCCCTAGACTCAGGCTAGGGCACCCCTAAGCTTAGACAAGGGCAATCCTAGGATGAGGCTAAGGCTGGGGCTCCCCTAGGCGCAGGCTAGGGCACCCATAAGTTTAGAGTAGGGCACCCCTAGGCTTAGGCTAAGGCTAGGGTTCCCCTAGCCTAAAGCTACGGCACCATAGGCTAAAGCTAGGGCACCGCTAGGCTTAGGCTAGGGAACCCCTAGGCTTAGGAAAAGGCTAGGGCTCCCCTAGCCTAAGGCTAGGGCACCTCTAGGCTTTGCTTGGGCAACCCTATGCTTAGGCTAGGGCACCCCTAGGCTTAAGCAAGGGCTCCCCTAGGCTTGGGCTAAGGCTATGGCTCACCTAGCCTCAGGCTAGTGCACCCCTAGACTCAGGCTATGGCAACCCTAAGCTTAGGCTAGGGCACCCCTAGGCTTAGGCTAGGACACCCCTAGGCTTATGCTGGCGCACCCCCAGGCTTAGGCTAGGGCACCCCTAGGATTAGGCTAAGGCTAGGGCTCCCCTAGCCTAAGGATAGGGCAAGCCTAGGCTTAGGGTAGGGCAGCCCTAGGCTTAGGCTTAGGCTAGGGCTCCCCTTGGCTTAGGCTAGGGCACCCCTAGGATAGGCTTGGGCACCCCTAGGCTTAGGCCAGGGTACCCCTAGGCTTAGGCTAGGGCACCCCTAGGCTTAGGCTAGGGCACCCCTAGGCTTAGGCTTAGGCTAGGGCTCCCCTAGGCTTAAGCTAGGGCACCCCTAGCCTTAGGCTAGGGCACCCCTAGGCTTAGGCTAGGGCAGCCCTAGGCTTAGGTTAGGGCACCCCTAGGCTTAGCCTAAGGCTAGGGCACCCCGAGGCTTAGGCTAAGGCTAGGGCTTCCCTATCCTAAGGCTAGGGCACCCCTAGGCTTAGGCTAGGGCACCCCTAGGCTTAGGCCAGGGTACCCCTAGGCTTAGGCTAGAGCACCCCTAGGCTTAGGCTAGGGCACCCCTAGGCTTAGGCTAGAGCACCCCTATGCTTAGGCTAAGGCTACGGCTCCCCTAGCCTCAAGTTAGGGCACCCCTTGACTCAGGCTATGACACCCCTAGGTTTAGACTAGGGCAATCCTTGCCTAGACTAAGGCTAGGGCTCCCCAAGCCTAAGGCTATGGCACACCTAGGCTCATGCTAGGGCACACCTAGGCTTCGGCTAGGGCACCCTTAGGCTTAGGCTAGGGCACCCCTAGGCTTAGGTTAAGGCTAGGGCTCCCCTAGCCTAAGGCTTTGGCACCCCTAGGCTTAGGCTAGGGCAGCCCTAGGCTTAGGCTAGGTCACCCCTAGGCTTAGGCTAAGGCTAGGACTCCCCTAGCCTAAGGCTAGGGCACCCCTATGCTTACGCTAGGACACCCCTATGCTTTGGCTAGGACACCCCTAGGCTTAGGCTAAGGCTAGGGCACCCTTAGGCTTAGGCTAGGGAACCCCTAGGCTTTGTCTAAGGCTAGGGCTCCCCTAGCCTAAGGCTAGGGCACCCCTAGGCTTAGGCTAGGGCAGCCCTAGGCTTAGGTTAGGGCACCCCTAGGCTTAGGCTAAGGCTAGGGCACCCCGAGGCTTAGGCTAAGGCTAGGGCTTATCTAGCCTAAGGCTAGGGCACCCCTAGGCTTAGGCTAGGACACCCCTAGGCTTAGGCTAGGGCACCCCTAGGCTTAGGCTAGGGCACCCATAGGCTTAGGCTAGGGAACCCCTAGCCTAAGGCTAGGGCACCCTTAGGCTTAGGCTAGGGCACCCCTAGGCTTAGGCTAGGGCACACCTAGACTTAGGATAAGGAAACGGCTCCCCTAGCCTCAGGCTAGGGCACCCCTAGACTCAGGCTAGGGCACCCCTAAGCTTAGGCTAGGGCAATCCTAGATTGAGGCTAAGGCTGGGGCTCCCCTAGGCTCAGGCTAGGGCACCCCTAAGCTTAGACTAGGGCACCCCTAGGCTTAGGCTAAGGCTAGGGTTCCCCTAGCTTAAAGCTACGGCACCGTAGGCTAAAGCTAAGGCACCGCTAGGCTTAGGCTAGGGCAACCCTAGGCTTAGGAAAAGGCTAGGGCACCCCTAACCTAAGGCTAGGGCACCCCTAGGCTTAGGCTAGGGCAGCCCTAGGCTTAGGTTAGGGCACCCCTAGGCTTAGGCTAAGGCTAGGGCACCCCGAGGCTTAGGCTAAGGCTAGGGCTCCCCAAGCCTAAGGCTAGGGCACCCCTTGGCTTAGGCTTGGGCAACCCTAGGCTTAGGCTAGGGTACCCCTAGGCTTAGGCTAGGGCACCCCTAGGCTTAGGCTAAGGTTAGGGCTCCACTAGCCTAAGGCTAGGGCACCCATAGGCTCAGGCTAGGGCACCCCTAGGCTTAGGCTAAGGCTAGGGCACCCCTAGGCTTAGGCTAGGACACACCTAGGCTTAGGCTAGGGCACCCCTAGGCTTAAGCTAGGGCTCCCCTAGTCTTGGGCTAAGGCTACGGCTCACCTAGCCTCAGGCTAGTGCACCCCTAGACTCAGGCTATGGCAACCCTAAGCTTGGGCTAGGGCACCCCTAGGCTTAGGCTAGGGCACGCCAAGGCTTAGGCTAAAGCTAGTGCTCCCCAGCCTAAGGCAAGAGCACCCCTGGGCTTAGGCTAGGGCACCCCTAAGCTTAGGATAAGGCTAGGATTCCCCTAGCCTAAGGCTAGGGCACCCCTAGGCTTAGGCTAGGGCACCCCTAGGCTTAGGCTACGGCAACCTTAGGCTTAGGCTTAGGCTAGGGCTCCCCAAGCCTAAGGCTAGGGCACCCCTTGGCTTAGGCTTGGGCAACCCTAGGCTTAGGCTAGGGTACCCCTAGGCTTAGGCTAGGGCACCCCTAGGCTTAGGCTAAGGTTAGGGCTCCACAAGCCTAAGGCTAGGGCACCCATAGGCTCAGGCTAGGGCACCCCTAGGCTGAGGCTAGGGCACCCATAGGCTTAGGCTAGGGCACCCCTAGGCTCAGTCTAGGGCACCCCTAGGCTTAGACTAGGGCACCACTAGCCTTAGGCTAGGGCACCCCTAGGCTTATTCAAGGGCACCCCCAGGCTTAGGCTAGGGCACCCCTAGGCTTAGGCTAGGGCACCCCTAGGCTTAGGCTAAGGCTTGGGCACCCCTAGGCTTAGGCTAAGGCTACGGCTCCCCTAGCCTCAGGCTAGAGCACCCCGGCTCCCCTAGCCTCAGGCTAGGGCACCCCTAGACTCAGGCTATGGCACCCCTAGGCTTAGGCTAGGGCAATCCTAGGCTAGACTAAGGCTAGGGCTCTCCTACCCTCAGACTAGGGCACCCGTAGGCTCACGCTAGAGCACCCCTAAGCTTAGGCTAGGGCACCCCTAGGCTTAGGCTAGGGCACCCCTAGGCGTAGGCTAAGGCTAGGGCTCCCCTAGCCTAAGGCTAGGGCACCCCTAGGCTTAGGCTAAGGCACCCCTAGGCTTAGGCTTTGGGACCCCTAGGCTTAGGCTAGGGCACCCCTAGGCTTAGGCTAGGGCATCCCTAGGCTTAGGCTAGGACACCCCTAGGCTTAGGCTAGGACACCCCTAGGCTTAGGCTAAGGCTAGGGCACCCCTAGGCTTAGGCTAAGGCTAGGGCTCCCCTAGCCTAAGGCTAGTGCACCCCTAGGCTTAGGCTATGGCACCCTTAGGCTTAGGCTAGGGAACCCCTAGGCTTAGTCTAAGGCTAGGGCTCCCCTAGCCTAAGGCTAGGGCACCCCTAGGCTTAGGCTAGGGCAGCCCTAGGCTTAGGTTAGGGCACCCCTAGGCTTAGGCTAAGGCTAGTGCACCCCGAGGCTTAGGCTAAGGCTAGGGCTTCTCTAGCCTAAGGCTAGGGAACCCATAGGCTTAGGCTAGGGCACCCCTAGGCTTCGGCTAGGGCACCCCTAGGCTTCGGCTAGGGCACCCATAGGCTTAGGCTAGGGAACCCCTAGCCTAAGGCTAGGGCACCCTTAGGCTTAGGCTAGGGCATCCCTAGGCTTAGGCCAGGGCACCCCTAGACTTAGGCTAAGCAAACGGCTTCCCTAGCCTCAGGCTAGGGCACCCCTAGACTCAGGCTAGGGCACCCCTAAGCTTAGACAAGGGCAATCCTAGGATGAGGCTAAGGCTGGGGCTCCCCTAGGCGCAGGCTAGGGCACCCATAAGTTTAGAGTAGGGCACCCCTAGGCTTAGGCTAAGGCTAGGGTTCCCCTAGCCTAAAGCTACGGCACCATAGGTTAAAGCTAGGGCACCGCTAGGCTTAGGCTAGGGAACCCCTAGGCTTAGGAAAAGGCTAGGGCTCCCCTAGCCTAAGGCTAGGGCACCTCTAGGCTTTGCTTGGGCAACCCTATGCTTAGGCTAGGGCACCCCTAGGCTTAAGCTAGGGCTCCCCTAGGCTTGGGCTAAGGCTATGGCTCACTTAGCCTCAGGCTAGTGCACCCCTAGACTCAGGCTATGGCAACCCTAAGCTTAGGCTAGGGCACCCCTAGGCTTAGGCTAGGACACCCCTAGGCTTATGCTGGCGCACCCCCAGGCTTAGGCTAGGGCACCCCTAGGATTAGGCTAAGGCTAGGGCTCCCCTAGCCTAAGGCTAGGGCAAGACTAGGCTTAGGGTAGGGCAGCCCTAGGCTTAGGCTTAGGCTAGGGCTCCCCTTGGCTTAGGCTAGGGCACCCCTAGGATAGGCTTGGGCACCCCTAGGCTTAGGCCAGGGTACCCCTAGGCTTAGGCTAGGGCACCCCTAGGCTTAGGCTAGGGCACCCCTAGGCTTAGGCTTAGGCTAGGGCTCCCCTAGGCTTAAGCTAGGGCACCCCTAGCCTTAGGCTAGGGCAGCCCTAGGCTTAGGTTAGGGCACCCCTAGGCTTAGGCTAAGGCTAGGGCACCCCGAGGCTTAGGCTAAGGCTAGGGCTTCCCTATCCTAAGGCTAGGGCACCCCTAGGCTTAGGCTAGGGCACCCCTAGGATTAGGCCAGGGTACCCCTAGGCTTAGGCTAGAGCACCCCTAGGCTTAGGCTAGGGCATCCCTAGGCTTAGGCTAGAGCACCGCTATGCTTAGGCTAAGGCTACGGCTCCCCTAGCCTCAAGTTAGGGCACCCCTTGACTCAGGCTATGACACCCCTAGGTTTAGACTAGGGCAATCCTTGCCTAGCCTAAGGCTAGGGCTCCCCAAGCCTAAGGCTATGGCACACCTAGGCTCATGCTAGGGCACACCTAGGCTTCGGCTAGGGCACCCCTAGGCTTAGGAAAAGGCTAGGGCTCCCCTAGCCTAAGGCTAGGGCACCCCTAGGCTCAGGCCAGGCACCCATAGGCTTTAGCTAGGTATCCCCTAGGCTTAGGCTAAGGCTACGGCTCCCCTAGCCTCAGGCTAGTGCACCCATAGACTCAGACTATGACACCCCTAGGCTTAGGGTAGGGCAATCCTAGGCTAGAATAACGCTAGGGCTCCCCTAGCTCAGGCTAGGGCACCCGTAGGCTCAGGCTAGGGCACCCCTAGGCTCAGGCTAGGGAACCCTTAGGCTTAGGCTAGGGCACCCCTAGGCTTTGGCTAAGGCTAGGGCTCCCCTAGCCACAGGCTAGGGCACCTCTAGGCTTAGGCTAGGGCACCCCTAGGCTTAGGCTAGGGCACCCCTAGGCTTAGGCTAAGGCTACGGCTCCCCTAGCCTCAGGCTAGAGCACCCCGGCTCCCCTAGCCTCAGGCTAGGGCACCCCTAGACTCAGGCTATGGCACCCCTAGGCTTAGGCTAGGGCAATCCTAGGCTAGACTAAGGCTAGGGCTCCCCTAGCCTCAGACTAGGGCACCCGTAGGCTCACGCGAGGGCACCCCTAAGCTTAGGCTAGGGCACCCATAGGCTTACGCTAGGGCACCACTAGGCTTAGGCTAGGGCACCCCTAGGCGTAGGCTAAGGCTAGGGCTCCCCTAGCCTCAGGCTAGGGCACCCCTCGGCTTAGGCTAAGGCTAAGGCACCCCTAGGCTTAGGCTAGGGCACCCCTAGCTTAGGCTTAGGCTAGCGCACCCATAGGCTCAGGTCGGGCACCCCTAGGCTTAGGCTAGGGCACCCTAGGCTTAGGCTAAGGCTAGGGCTCCCCTAGCCTAAGGCTAGGGCACCCCTAGGCTTAAATTAGAGAACCCTTAGGCTTAGGCTAGGGAACCCCAAGGCTTAAGCTAAGGCTAGGGCTCCCCTAGCCTAAGGCTAGGGCACCCCTAGGCTTAGGCTAGGGCAACCCTGGGCTTAGGCTAGGGCACCCCTAGGCTTAGGCTAAGGCTAGGGCTGCCCATGCCTAAGGCTAGGGCACCCCTAGGCTTAGGATAGGGCACCTTCGGCTTAGGCTAGGGCAATCCTAGGCTTAGGCTAGGGCACCCCTAGGCTTAGTCTAAGGCTACGGCTCCCCTAGCCTCAGGCTAGGGCACCCCTAGACTCAGGCTATGGCACCCCTAGGCTTAGGCTAGGGCAATCCTAGGCTAGACTAAGGCTAGGGCTCCCCTGTCCTCAGACTAGGGCACCCTTAGGCTCACGCTAGGGCACCCCTAAGCTTAAGCTAGGGCACCCATAGGCTTAGGCTAGGGCACCCCTAGGCTTAGGCTAGGGCACCCCTAGGCGTAGGCTAAGGCTAGGACTCCCCTAGCCTAAGGCTAGGGCACCCCTAGGCTTAGGCTTAGGCTAGGGCACACCTAGGCTTAGGCTAGGGCACCCCTAGGCTTAGGCTAAGGCTAGGGCTCCCCTAGCCTAAGGCTATGGCACCCCTAGGCTTAGGCTAGGGCACCCCTAGGCTTAGGCTATGCCACCTCTAGGCTTAGGCTAAGGCTAGGACTCCCCTAGCCTAAGGCTAGGGCACCCCTATGCTTACGCTAGGACACCCCTAAGCTTTGGCTAGGACACCCCTAGGCTTGGCTAAGGCTAGGGCACCCTTAGGCTTAGGCTAGGGAACCCCTAGGCTTAGTCTATGGCTAGGGCTCCCCTAGCCTAAGGCTAGGGCACCCCTAGTCTTAGGCTAGGGCAGCCCTAGGCTTAGGTTAGGGCACCCCTAGGCTTAGGCTAAGGCTAGGGCACCCCGAGGCTTAGGCTAAGGCTAGGGCTTCCCTAGCCTAAGGCTAGGGCACCCCTAGGCTTAGGCTAGGACACCCCTAGGCTTAGGCTAGGGCAACCCTAGTTTAGGCTAGGGCACCCATAGGCTTAGGCTAGGGAACCCCAACCTAATGCTAGGGCACCCTTAGGCTTAGGCTAGGGCACCCCTAGGCTTAGGCTAGGGCACCCCTAGACTTAGGGTAAGGAAACGGCTCCTCTAGCCTCAGGCTAGGGCACCCCTAGACTCAGGCTAGGGCACCCTTAAGCTTAGGCTAGGGCAATCCTAGGTTGAGTCTAAGGCTGGGGCTCCCCCAGGCTCAGGCTAGGGCACCCCTAAGCTTAGACTAGGGCACCCCTAGGCTTAGGCTAAGGCTAGGGTTCCCCTAGCTTAAAGCTACGGCACCGTAGGCTAAAGCTAAGGCACCGCTAGGCTTTGGCTAGGGCACCCCTAGGCTTAGGAAAAGGCTAGGGCTCCCCTAACCTAAGGCTAGGGCACCCCTAGGCTTAGGCTAGGGCAGCCCTAGGCTTAGGTTAGGGCACCCCTAGGCTTAGGCTAAGGCTAGGGCACCCCGAGGCTTAGGCTAATGCTAGGGCTTCCCTAGCCTAAGGCTAGGGCACCCCTAGGCTTAGGCTAGGACACCCCTAGGCTTAGGCTAGGGCACCCCTAGGCTTAAGCTAGGGCTCCCCTAGGCTTGGGCTAGGGCACCCCTAGACTCAGGCTATGGCAACCCTAAGCTTGGGCTAGGGCACCCCTAGGCTTAGGCTAGGGCACGCCTAGGATTAGGCTAAAGCTAGGGCTCCCCTAGCCTAAGGCTAGAGCACCCCTAGGCTTAGGATAGGGCGCCCCTAAGCTTAGGATAAGGCTAGGATTCCCCTAGCCTAAGGCTAGGGCACCCCTAGGCTTAGGCTAGGGCACCCCTAGGCTTAGGCTAGGGTAACCTTAGGCTTAGGCTAGGGCTCCCCAAGCCTAAGGCTAGGGCACCCCTAGGCTTAGGCTTGGGCAACCCTAGGCTTAGGCTAGGGCACCCCTAGGCTTAGGCTAGGGCACCCCTAGGCTTAGGCTAGGGCAACCTTAGGCTTAGGCTTAGGCTAGGGCTCCCAAAGCCTAAGGCTAGGGCACCCCTAGGCTTAGGCTTGGGCAACCCTAGGCTTAGGCTAGGGCACCCCTAGGCTCAGGCTAGGGCACCCCTAGGCTGAGGCTAGGGCACCCATAGGCTTAGGCTAGGGAACCCCTAGCCTAAGGCTAGGGCACCCTTAGGCTTAGGCTAGGGCACCCCTAGGCTTAGGCTAGGGCACCCCTAGACTTAGGATAAGGAAACGGCTCCCCTAGCCTCAGGCTAGGGCACCCCTAGACTCAGGCTAGGGCACCCCTAAGCTTAGGCTAGGGCAATCCTAGGTTGAGGCTAAGGCTGGGGCTCCCCTAGGCTCAGGCTAGGGCACCCCTAAGCTTAGACTAGGGCACCCCTAGGCTTAGGCTAAGGCTAGGGTTCCCCTAGCTTAAAGCTACGGCACCGTAGTCTAAAGCTAAGGCACCGCTAGGCTTAGGCTAGGGCAACCCTAGGCTTAGGAAAAGGCTAGGGCACCCCTAACCTAAGGCTAGGGCACCCCTAGGCTTAGGCTAGGGCAGCCCTAGGCTTAGGTTAGGGCACCCCTAGGCTTAGGCTAAGGCTAGGGCACCCCGAGGCTTAGGCTAAGGCTAGGGCTTCCCTAGCCTAAGGCTAGGGCACCCCTAGGCTTAGGCTAGGACACACCTAGGCTTAGGCTAGGGCACCCCTAGGCTTAAGCTAGGGCTCCCCTAGTCTTGGGCTAAGGCTACGGCTCACCTAGCCTCAGGCTAGTGCACCCCTAGACTCAGGCTATGGCAACCCTAAGCTTGGGCTAGGGCACCCCTAGGCTTAGGCTAGGGCACGCCAAGGCTTAGGCTAAAGCTAGTGCTCCCCAGCCTAAGGCAAGAGCACCCCTGGGCTTAGGCTAGGGCACCCCTAAGCTTAGGATAAGGCTAGGATTCCCCTAGCCTAAGGCTAGGGCACCCCTAGGCTTAGGCTAGGGCACCCCTAGGCTTAGGCTACGGCAACCTTAGGCTTAGGCTTAGGCTTAGGCTAGGGCTCCCCAAGCCTAAGGCTAGGGCACCCCTTGGCTTAGGCTTGGGCAACCCTAGGCTTAGGCTAGGGTACCCCTAGGCTTAGGCTAGGGCACCCCTAGGCTTAGGCTAAGGTTAGGGCTCCACTAGCCTAAGGCTAGGGCACCCATAGGCTCAGGCTAGGGCACCCCTAGGCTGAGGCTAGGGCACCCATAGGCTTAGGCTAGGGCACCCCTAGGCTCAGTCTAGGGCACCCCTAGCCTTAGACTAGGGCACCACTAGCCTTAGGCTAGGGCACCCCTAGGCTTATTCAAGGGCACCCCTAGGCTTAGGCTAGGGCACCCCTAGGCTTAGGCTAGAGCACCCCTAGGCTTAGGCTAAGGCTAGGGCTCCCCTAGCCTAAGTCTAGGGCAACCCTAGGCTTAGGCTAGGGCAGCCCTAGGTTTGGCTAAGGCTAAAACTCGCCTAGCCTAAGGCTAGGGCACCCCTAGGCTCAGGCTAGGGCACCCGTAGGTTCGGCTAGGGCACCCCTAGGCTTAGGAAAAGGCTAGGGCTCCCGTAGCCTAAGGCTAGGGCACCCCTAGGCTAAGGCTAGGGCACCTCTAGGCTTTAGCTAGGTCTCCCCTAGGCTTAGGCTAAGGCTACGGCTCCCCTAGCCTCAGGCTAGTGCACCCATAGACTCAGACTATGACACCCCTAGGCTTAGGGTAGGGCAATCCTAGGCTAGACTAACGCTAGGGCTCCCCTAGCTCAGGCTAGGGCACCTGTAGGCTCAGGCTAGGGCACCCCTAGGCTCAGGCTAGGGAACCCTTAGGCTTAGGCTAGGGCACCCCTAGGCTTAGGCTAAGGCTAGGGCTCCCCTAGCCCCAGGCTAGGGCACCTCTAGGCATAGGCTAGGGCACCCCTAGGCTTAGGCTAAGGCTAGGGCTTCCCAAGCCTAAGGCTAAGGCACCCCTAGACTTAGGCTAGGGCACCCCTAGGCTTAGACTAGGGCACCCCTAGGTTTAGGCTTGGGCACCCCTAGGCTTAGGCTAAGGCTACGGCTCCCCTAGCCTCAGGCTAGAGCACCCCGGCTCCCCTAGCCTCAGGCTAGGGCACCCCTAGACTCAGGCTATGGCACCCCTAGGCTTAGGCTAGGGCAATCCTAGGCTAGACTAAGGCTAGGGCTCCCCTAGCCTCAGACTAGGGCACCCGTAGGCTCACGCTAGAGCACCCCTAAGCTTAGGCTAGGGCACCCCTAGGCTTAGGCTAGGGCACCCCTAGGCATAGGCTAAGGCTAGGGCTCCCCTAGCCTAAGGCTAGGGCACCCCTAGGCTTAGGCTAAGGCACCCCTAGGCTTAGGCTTTGGGACCCCTAGGCTTAGGCTAGGGCACCCCTAGGCTTAGGCTAGGGCATCCCTAGGCTTAGGCTAGGACACCCCTAGGCTTAGGCTAAGGCTAGGGCACCCCTAGGCTTAGGCTAAGGCTAGGGCTCCCCTAGCCTAAGGCTAGTGCACCCCTAGGCTTAGGCTATGGCACCCTTAGGCTTAGGCTAGGGAACCCCTAGGCATAGTCTAAGGCTAGGGCTCCCCTAGCCTAAGGCTAGGGCACCCCTAGGCTTAGGCTAGGGCAGCCCTAGGCTTAGGTTAGGGCACCCCTAGGCTTAGGCTAAGGCTAGGGCACCCCGAGGCTTAGGCTAAGGCTAGGGCTTCTCTAGCCTAAGGCTAGGGAACCCATAGGCTTAGGCTAGGGCACCCCTAGGCTTCGGCTAGGGCACCCCTAGGCTTCGGCTAGGGCACCCATAGGCTTAGGCTAGGGAACCCCTAGCCTAAGGCTAGGGCACCCTTAGGCTTAGGCTAGGGCATCCCTAGGCTTAGGCCAGGGCACCCCTAGACTTAGGCTAAGCAAACGGCTTCCCTAGCCTCAGGCTAGGGCACCCCTAGACTCAGGCTAGGGCACCCCTAAGCTTAGACAAGGGCAATCCTAGGATGAGGCTAAGGCTGGGGCTCCCCTAGGCGCAGGCTAGGGCACCCATAAGTTTAGAGTAGGGCACCCCTAGGCTTAGGCTAAGGCTAGGGTTCCCCTAGCCTAAAGCTACGGCACCATAGGTTAAAGCTAGGGCACCGCTAGGCTTAGGCTAGGGAACCCCTAGGCTTAGGAAAAGGCTAGGGCTCCCCTAGCCTAAGGCTAGGGCACCTCTAGGCTTTGCTTGGGCAACCCTATGCTTAGGCTAGGGCACCCCTAGGCTTAGGCTAGGGCACCCCTAGGCTTAGGCCAGGGTACCCCTAGGCTTAGGCTAGAGCACCCCTAGGCTTAGGCTAGGGCACCCCTAGGCTTAGGCTAGAGCACCCCTATGCTTAGGCTAAGGCTACGGCTCCCCTAGCCTCAAGTTAGGGCACCCCTTGACTCAGGCTATGACACCCCTAGGTTTAGACTAGGGCAATCCTTGCCTAGACTAAGGCTAGGGCTCCCCAAGCCTAAGGCTATGGCACACCTAGGCTCATGCTAGGGCACACCTAGGCTTCGGCTAGGGCACCCCTAGGCTTAGGAAAAGGCTAGGGCTCCCCTAGCCTGAGGCTAGGGCACCCCTAGGCTCAGGCCAGGCACCCATAGGCTTTAGCTAGGTATCCCCTAGGCTTAGGCTAAGGCTACGGCTCCCCTAGCCTCAGGCTAGTGCACCCATAGACTCAGACTATGACACCCCTAGGCTTAGGGTAGGGCAATCCTAGGCTAGACTAACGCTAGGGCTCCCCTAGCTCAGGCTAGGGCACCCGTAGGCTCAGGCTAGGGCACCCCTAGGCTCAGGCTAGGGAACCCTTAGGCTTAGGCTAGGGCACCCCTAGGCTTTGGCTAAGGCTAGGGCTCCCCTAGCCACAGGCTAGGGCACCTCTAGGCTTAGGCTAGGGCACCCCTAGGCTTAGGCTAGGGCACCCCTAGGCTTAGGCTAAGGCTACGGCTCCCCTAGCCTCAGGCTAGAGCACCCCGGCTCCCCTAGCCTCAGGCTAGGGCACCCCTAGACTCAGGCTATGGCACCCCTAGGCTTAGGCTAGGGCAATCCTTGGCTAGACTAAGGCTAGGGCTCCCCTAGCCTCAGACTAGGGCACCCGTAGGCTCACGCGAGGGCACCCCTAAGCTTAGGCTAGGGCACCCATAGGCTTACGCTAGGGCACCACTAGGCTTAGGCTAGGGCACCCCTAGGCGTAGGCTAAGGCTAGGGCTCCCCTAGCCTCAGGCTAGGGCACCCCTCTGCTTAGGCTAAGGCTAAGGCACCCTTAGGCTTAGGCTAGGGCACCCCTAGGCTTAGGCTAAGGCTAGCGCACCCATAGGCTCAGGTCGGGCACCCCTAGGCTTAGGCTAGGGCACCCTAGGCTTAGGCTAAGGCTAGGGCTCCCCTAGCCTAAGGCTAGGGCACCCCTAGGCTTAAATTAGAGAACCCTTAGGCTTAGGCTAGGGAACCCCAAGGCTTAAGCTAAGGCTAGGGCTCCCCTAGCCTAAGGCTAGGGCACCCCTAGGCTTAGGCTAGGGCAACCCTGGGCTTAGGCTAGGGCACCCCTAGGCTTAGGCTAAGGCTAGGGCTGCCCATGCCTAAGGCTAGGGCACCCCTAGGCTTAGGATAGGGCACCTTCGGCTTAGGCTAGGGCAATCCTAGGCTTAGGCTAGGGCACCCCTAGGCTTAGTCTAAGGCTACGGCTCCCCTAGCCTCAGGCTAGGGCACCCCTAGACTCAGGCTATGGCACCCCTAGGCTTAGGCTAGGGCAATCCTAGGCTAGACTAAGGCTAGGGCTCCCCTAGCCTCAGACTAGGGCACCCTTAGGCTCACGCTAGGGCACCCCTAAGCTTAAGCTAGGGCACCCATAGGCTTAGGCTAGGGCACCCCTAGGCTTAGGCTAGGGCACCCCTAGGCGTAGGCTAAGGCTAGGACTCCCCTAGCCTAAGGCTAGGGCACCACTAGGCTTAGGCTTAGGCTAGGGCACACCTAGGCTTAGGCTAGGGCACCCCTAGGCTTAGGCTAAGGCTAGGGCTCCCCTAGCCTAAGGCTATGGCACCCCTAGGCTTAGGCTAGGGCACCCCTAGGCTTAGGCTATGCCACCTCTAGGCTTAGGCTAAGGCTAGGACTCCCCTAGCCTAAGGCTAGGGCACCCCTATGCTTACGCTAGGACACCCCTAAGCTTTGGCTAGGACACCCCTAGGCTTGGCTAAGGCTAGGGCACCCTTAGGCTTAGGCTAGGGAACCCCTAGGCTTAGTCTAAGGCTAGGGCTCCCCTAGCCTAAGGCTAGGGCACCCCTAGTCTTAGGCTAGGGCTGCCCTAGGCTTAGGTTAGGGCACCCCTAGGCTTAGGCTAAGGCTAGGGCACCCCGAGGCTTAGGCTAAGGCTAGGGCTTCCCTAGCCTAAGGCTAGGGCACCCCTAGGCTTAGGCTAGGACACCCCTAGGCTTAGGCTAGGGCACCCCTAGGCTTAGGCTAGGGCACCCATAGGCTTAGGCTAGGGAACCCCAACCTAATGCTAGGGCACCCTTAGGCTTAGGCTAGGGCACCCCTAGGCTTAGGCTAGGGCACCCCTAGGCTTAGGGTAAGGAAACGGCTCCTCTAGCCTCAGGCTAGGGCACCCCTAGACTCAGGCTAGGGCACCCTTAAGCTTAGGCTAGGGCAATCCTAGGTTGAGTCTAAGGCTGGGGCTCCCCCAGGCTCAGGCTAGGGCACCCCTAAGCTTAGACTAGGGCACCCCTAGGCTTAGGCTAAGGCTAGGGTTCCCCTAGCTTAAAGCTACGGCACCGTAGGCTAAAGCTAAGGCACCGCTAGGCTTTGGCTAGGGCACCCCTAGGCTTAGGAAAAGGCTAGGGCTCCCCTAACCTAAGGCTAGGGCACCCCTAGGCTTAGGCTAGGGCAGCCCTAGGCTTAGGTTAGGGCACCCCTAGGCTTAGGCTAAGGCTAGGGCACCCCGAGGCTTAGGCTGATGCTAGGGCTTCCCTAGGCTAAGGCTAGGGCACCCCTAGGCTTAGGCTAGGACACCCCTAGGCTTAGGCTAGGGCACCCCTAGGCTTAAGCTAGGGCTCCCCTAGGCTTGGGCTAGGGCACCCCTAGACTCAGGCTATGGCAACCCTAAGCTTGGGCTAGGGCACCCCTAGGCTTAGGCTAGGGCACGCCTAGGCTTAGGCTAAAGCTAGGGCTCCCCTAGCCTAAGGCTAGAGCACCCCTAGGCTTAGGATAGGGCACCCCTAAGCTTAGGATAAGGCTAGGATTCCCCTAGCCTAAGGCTAGGGCACCCCTAGGCTTAGGCTAGGGCACCCCTAGGCTTAGGCTAGGGCAACCATAGGCTTAGGCTAGGGCTCCCCAAGCCTAAGGCTAGGGCACCCCTAGGCTTAGGCTTGGGCAACCCTAGGCTTAGGCTAGGGCACCCCTAGGCTTAGGCTAGGGCACCCCTAGGCTTAGGCTAGGGCAACCTTAGGCTTAGGCTTAGGCTAGGGCTCCCAAAGCCTAAGGCTAGGGCACCCCTAGGCTTAGGCTTGGGCAACCCTAGGCTTAGGCTAGGGCACCCCTAGGCTCAGGCTAGGGCACCCCTAGGCTGAGGCTAGGGCACCCATAGGGTTAGGCTAGGGCACCCCTAGGCTCAGGCTAGGGCACCCCTAGGCTTAGACTAGGGCACCACTAGCCTTAGGCTAGGGCACCCCTAGGCTTATTCAAGGGCACCCCTAGGCTTTGGCTAGGGCACCCATAGGCTTAGGCTAGGGCACCCCTAGGCTTAGGCTAAGGCTAGGGCACCCCTAGCCTCAGGCTAGTGCACCCATAGACTCAGACTATGACACCCCTAGGCTTAGGGTAGGGCAATCCTAGGCTAGAATAACGCAAGGGCTCCCCTAGCTCAGGCTAGGGCACCCGTAGGCTCAGGCTAGGGCACCCCTAGGCTCAGGCTAGGGAACCCTTAGGCTTAAGCTAGGGTACCCCTAGGCTTAGGCTAGGACACCCCTAGGCTTATGCTGGCGCACCCCCAGGCTTAGGCTAGGGCACCCCTAGGATTAGGCTAAGGCTAGGGCTCCCCTAGCCTAAGGCTAGGGCAAGCCTAGGCTTAGGGTAGGGCAGCCCTAGGCTTAGGCTTAGGCTAGGGCTCCCCTTGGCTTAGGCTAGGGCACCCCTAGGATAGGCTTGGGCACCCCTAGGCTTAGGCCAGGGTACCCCTAGGCTTAGGCTAGGGCACCCCTAGGCTTAGGCTAGGGCACCCCTAGGCTTAGGCTTAGGCTAGGGCTCCCCTAGGCTTAAGCTAGGGCACCCCTAGCCTTAGGCTAGGGCACCCCTAGGCTTAGGCTAGGGCAGCCCTAGGCTTAGGTTAGGGCACCCCTAGGCTTAGGCTAAGGCTAGGGCACCCCGAGGCTTAGGCTAAGGCTAGGGCTTCCCTATCCTAAGGCTAGGGCACCCCTAGGCTTAGGCTAGGGCACCCCTAGGCTTAGGCCAGGGTACCCCTAGGCTTAGGCTAGAGCACCCCTAGGCTTAGGCTAGGGCACCCCTAGGCTTAGGCTAGAGCACCCCTATGCTTAGGCTAAGGCTACGGCTCCCCTAGCCTCAAGTTAGGGCACCCCTTGACTCAGGCTATGACACCCCTAGGTTTAGACTAGGGCAATCCTTGCCTAGACTAAGGCTAGGGCTCCCCAAGCCTAAGGCTATGGCACACCTAGGCTCATGCTAGGGCACACCTAGGCTTCGGCTAGGTCACCCCTAGGCTTAGGAAAAGGCTAGGGCTCCCCTAGCCTAAGGCTAGGGCACCCCTAGGCTCAGGCCAGGCACCCATAGGCTTTAGCTAGGTATCCCCTAGGCTTAGGCTAAGGCTACGGCTCCCCTAGCCTCAGGCTAGTGCACCCATAGACTCAGACTATGACACCCTTAGGCTTAGGGTAGGGCAATCCTAGGCTAGACTAACGCTAGGGCTCCCCTAGCTCAGGCTAGGGCACCCGTAGGCTCAGGCTAGGGCACCCCTAGGCTCAGGCTAGGGAACCCTTAGGCTTAGGCTAGGGCACCCCTAGGCTTTGGCTAAGGCTAGGGCTCCCCTAGCCACAGGCTAGGGCACCTCTAGGCTTAGGCTAGGGCACCCCTAGGCTTAGGCTAGGGCACCCCTAGGCTTAGGCTAAGGCTACGGCTCCCCTAGCCTCAGGCTAGAGCACCCCGGCTCCCCTAGCCTCAGGCTAGGGCACCCCTAGACTCAGGCTATGGCACCCCTAGGCTTAGGCTAGGGCAATCCTAGGCTAGACTAAGGCTAGGGCTCCCCTAGCCTCAGACTAGGGCACCCGTAGGCTCACGCGAGGGCACCCCTAAGCTTAGGCTAGGGCACCCATAGGCTTACGCTAGGGCACCACTAGGCTTAGGCTAGGGCACCCCTAGGCGTAGGCTAAGGCTAGGGCTCCCCTAGCCTCAGGCTAGGGCACCCCTAGGCTTAGGCTAAGGCTAAGGCACCCCTAGGCTTAGGCTAGGGCACCCCTAGGCTTAGGCTAAGGCTAGCGCACCCCTAGGCTCAGGTCGGGCACCCCTAGGCTTAGGCTAGGGCACCCTAGGCTTAGGCTAAGGCTAGGGCTCCCCTAGCCTAAGGCTAGGGCACCCCTAGGCTTAAATTAGAGAACCCTTAGGCTTAGGCTAGGGAACCCCAAGGCTTAAGCTAAGGCTAGGGCTCCCCTAGCCTAAGGCTAGGGCACCCCTAGGCTTAGGCTAGGGCAGCCCTGGGCTTAGGCTAGGGCACCCCTAGGCTTAGGCTAAGGCTAGGGTTGCCCATGCCTAAGGCTAGGGCACCCCTAGGCTTAGGATAGGGCACCTTCGGCTTAGGCTAGGGCAATCCTAGGCTTAGGCTAGGGCACCCCTAGGCTTAGTCTAAGGCTACGGCTCCCCTAGCCTCAGGCTAGGGCACCCCTAGACTCAGGCTATGGCACCCCTAGGCTTAGGCTAGGGCAATCCTAGGCTAGACTAAGGCTAGGGCTCTCCTAGCCTCAGACTAGGGCACCCTTAGGCTCACGCTAGGGCACCCCTAAGCTTAAGCTAGGGCACCCATAGGCTTAGGCTAGGGCACCCCTAGGCTTAGGCTAGGGCACCCCTAGGCGTAGGCTAAGGCTAGGACTCCCCTAGCCTAAGGCTAGGGCACCCCTAGGCTTAGGCTTAGGCTAGGGCACACCTAGGCTTAGGCTAGGGCACCCCTAGGCTTAGGCTAAGGCTAGGGCTCCCCTAGCCTAAGGCTATGGCACCCCTAGGCTTAGGCTAGGGCACCCCTAGGCTTAGGCTAGGCCACCTCTAGGCTTAGGCTAAGGCTAGGACTCCCCTAGCCTAAGGCTAGGGCACCCCTATGCTTACGCTAGGACACCCCTAAGCTTTGGCTAGAACACGCCTAGGCTTGGCTAAGGCTAGGGCACCCTTAGGCTTAGGCTAGGGAACCCCTAGGCTTAGTCTAAGGCTAGGGCTCCCCTAGCCTAAGGCTAGGGCACTCCTAGTCTTAGGCTAGGGCAGCCCTAGGCTTAGGTTAGGGCACCCCTAGGCTTAGGCTAAGGCTAGGGCACCCCGAGGCTTAGGCTAAGGCTAGGGCTTCCCTAGCCTAAGGCTAGGGCACCCCTAGGCTTAGGCTAGGACACCCCTAGGCTTAGGCTAGGGCACCCCTAGGCTTAGGCTAGGGCACCCATAGGCTTAGGCTAGGGAACCCCAACCTAAGGCTAGGGCACCCTTAGGCTTAGGCTATGGCACCCCTAGGCTTAGGCTAGGGCACCCCTAGACTTAGGCTAAGGAAACGGCTCCTCTAGCCTCAGGCTAGGGCACCCCTAGACTCAGGCTAGGGCACCCTTAAGCTTAGGCTAGGGCAATCCTAGGTTGAGTCTAAGGCTGGGGCTCCCCCAGGCTCAGGCTAGGGCACCCCTAAGCTTAGACTAGGGCACCCCAAGGCTTAGGCTAAGGCTAGGGTTCCCCTAGCTTAAAGCTACGGCACCGTAGGCTAAAGCTAAGGCACCACTAGGCTTTGGCTAGGGCACCCCTAGGCTTAGGAAAAGGCTAGGGCTCCCCTAACCTAAGGCTAGGGCACCCCTAGGCTTAGGCTAGGGCAGCCCTAGGCTTAGGTTAGGGCACCCCTAGGCTTAGGCTAAGGCTAGGGCACCCCGAGGCTTAGGCTAAGGCTAGGGCTTCCCTAGCCTAAGGCTAGGGCACCCCTAGGCTTAGGCTAGGACAACCCTAGGCTTAGGCTAGGGCACCCCTAGGCTTAAGCTAGGGCTCCCCTAGGCTTGGGCTAGGGCACCCCTAGACTCAGGCTATGGCAACCCTAAGCTTGGGCTAGGGCACCCCTAGGCTTAGGCTAGGGCACGCCTAGGCTTAGGCTAAAGCTAGGGCTCCCCTAGCCTAAGGCTAGAGCACCCCTAGGCTTAGGATAGGGCACCCCTAAGCTTAGGATAAGGCTAGGATTCCCCTAGCCTAAGGCTAGGGCACCCCTAGGCTTAGGCTAGGGCACCCCTAGGCTTAGGCAAGGGCAACCTTAGGCTTAGGCTAGGGCTCCCCAAGCCTAAGGCTAGGGCACCCCTAGGCTTAGGCTTGGGCAACCCTAGGCTTAGGCTAGGGCACCCCTAGGCTTAGGCTAGGGCACCCCTAGGCTTAGGCTAGGGCAACCTTAGGCTTAGGCTTAGGCTAGGGCTCCCAAAGCCTAAGGCTAGGGCACCCCTAGGCTTAGGCTTGGGCAACCCTAGGCTTAGGCTAGGGCACCCCTAGGCTCAGGCTAGGGCACCCCTAGGCTGAGGCTAGGGCACCCATAGGGTTAGGCTAGGGCACCCCTAGGCTCAGGCTAGTGCACCCCTAGGCTTAGACTAGGGCACCACTAGCCTTAGGCTAGGGCACCCCTAGGCTTATTCAAGGGCACCCCTAGGCTTAGGCTAGGGCACCCATAGGCTTAGGCTAGGGCACCCCTAGGCTTAGGCTAAGGCTAGGGCTCCCTTAGCCTAAGTCTAGGGCACCCCTAGGCTTAGGCTAGGGCAGCCCTAGGCTTAGGCTAATGCTAGGGCTCGCCTAGCCTAAGGCTAGGGCACCCCTAGGCTCAGGCTAGGGCACCCCTAGGCTTCCGCTAGGGCACCCCTAGGCTTAGACTAAGGCTACGGCTCCCCTAGCCTCAGGCTAGTGCACCCATAGACTCAGACTATGACACCCCTAGGCTTAGGGTAGGGCAATCCTAGGCTAGAATAACGCAAGGGCTCCCCTAGCTCAGGCTAGGGCACCCGTAGGCTCAGGCTAGGGCACCCCTAGGCTCAGGCTAGGGAACCCTTAGGCTTAAGCTAGGGCACCCCTAGGCTTAGCCTAAGGTTAGGGCTCCCCTAGCCCCAGGCTAGAGCACCCCTAGGCTTAGGCTAGGCCACCCTTAGGCTTCGGCTAGGGCACCCCTAGGCTTAGGTTAAGGCTAGGGCTCCCCTAGCCTAAGGCTAGGGCAACCCTAGGCTTAGGCTAAGGCACCCCTAGTCTTAGGCTAGGGCACCCCTAGGCTTAGGCTAGGGCACCCCTAGGCTTAGGCTAGGGCATCCCTAGGCTTAGGCTAGGGTACCCCTAGGCTTAGGCTAAGGCTAGGGCTCCCCTAGGCTTAGGCTAGGGCACCCCTAGGCTTAGGCTAGGGCAGCCCTAGGCTTAGGTTAGGGCACCCCTAGGCTTAGGCTAAGGCTAGGGCACCCCGAGGCTTAGGCTAAGGCTAGGGCTTCCCTAGCCTAAGGCTATGGCACCCCTATGCTTACGCTAGGACACCCCTATGCTTAGGCTAGGACACCCCTAGGCTTAGGCTAAGGCTAGGGCACCCCTAGGCTTAGGCTAAGGCTAGGGCTCCCCTAGCCTAAGGCTAGGGCACCCCTAGGCTTAGGCTAGGGCACCCTTAGGCTTAGGCTAGGGAACCCCTAGGCTTAGTCTAAGGCTAGGGCTCCCCTAGCCTAAGGCTAGGGCACCCCTAGGCTTAGGCTAGGGCAGCCCTAGGCTTAGGTTAGGGCACCCCTAGGCTTAGGCTAAGGCTAGGGCACCCCGAGGCTTAGGCTAAGGCTAGGGCTTCCCTAGCCTAAGGCTATGGCACCCCTAGGCTTAGGCTAGGACACCCCTAGGCTTCGGCTAGGGCACCCCTAGGCTTAGGCTAGGGCACCCATAGGCTTAGGCTAGGGAACCCCTAGCCTAAGGCTAGGGCACCCTTAGGCTTAGGCTAGGGCACCCCTAGGCTTAGACTAGGGCACCCCTAGACTTAGGCTAAGGAAACGGCTCCCCTAGCCTCAGGCTAGGGCACCCCTAGACTCAGGCTAGGGCACCCCTAAGCTTAGGCTAGGGCAATCCTAGGATGAGGCTAAGGCTGGGGCTCCCCTAGGCTCAGGCTAGGGCACCCATAAGCTTAGACTAGGGCACCCCTAGGCTTAGGCTAAGGCTAGGGTTCCGCTAGCCTAAAGCTACGGCACCGTAGGCTAAAGCTAGGGCACCGCTAGGCTTAGGCTAGGGCACCCCTAGGCTTAGGAAAAGGCTAGGGCTCCTCTAGCCTAAGGCTAGGGCACCTCTAAGCTTAGGCTTGGGCACCCCTAGGCTTAGGGTAGGGCAGCCCTAGGCTTAGGCTTAGGCTAGGGCTCCCCTTGGCTTAGGCTAGGGCACCCCTAGGATAGACTTGGGCACCCCTAGGCTTAGGCCAGGGTACCCCTAAGCTTAGGCTTAGGCTAGGGCTCCCCTAGGCTTAGGCTAGGGCACCACTAGTTTAGGCTTGGGCACCCCTAGGCTTAGGCCAGGGCACCCCTAGGCTTAGGCTAGAGCACCCCTAGGCTTAGGCTAGGGCACCCCTAGGCTTAGGCTAGGGCACCCCTATGCTTAGGCTATGGCACCCCTAGGCTTAGGCTATGGCACCCCTAGGCTTAGGCTAAGGCTACGGCTCCCCTAGCCTCATGTTAGGGCACCCCTTGACTCAGGCTATGACACCCCTAGGTTTAGACTAGGGCAATCCTAGGCTAGACTAAGGCTGGGGCTCCCCAAGCCTAAGGCTATGGCACCCCTAGGCTCAGGCTAGGGCACCCCTAGGCTTCGGCTAGGGCACCCCTAGGCTTAGGAAAAGGCTACGGCTCCCCTAGCCTAAGGCTAGGGCACCCCTAGGCTCAGGCCAGGCACCCCTAGGCTTTAGCTAAGTCTCCCCTAGGCTTAGACTAAGGCTACGGCTCCCCTAGCCTCAGCCTAGGGCACCTCTAGGCTTAGGCTAGGGCACTCCTAGGCTTAGGCTAAGGCTAGGGCTTCCCTAGCCTTAGGCTAGAGCACCCCTAGGCTTAGGCTAGGCCACCCTTAGGCTTCGGCTAGGGCACCCCTAGGCTTAGGTTAAGGCTAGGGCTCCCCAAGCCTAAGGCTAGGGCACCCCTAGGCTTAGGCTAGGGCACCCTTAGGCTTAGGCTACGGCACCCCTAGGTTTAGGCTAGGGCACCCCTAGGCTTAGGCTAAGGCTACGGCTCCCCTAGCCTCAGGCTAGGGCACCCCTAGACTCAGGCTATGGCACCACTAGGCTTAGGCTAGGGCAATCCTAGGCTAGACTAAGGCTAGGGCTCCCCTAGCCTCAGATTAGGGCTCCCGTAGGCTCACGCGAGGGCACCCCTAAGCTTAGGCTAGGGCACCCATAGGCTTACGCTAGGGCACCCCTAGGCTTAGGCTAGGGCACCCCTAGGCGTAGCCTAAGGCTAGGGCCCCCTAGCCTCAGGCTAGGGCACCCCTAGGCTTAGGCTAAGGCTAAGGCACCCCTAGGCTTAGGCTAGGGCACCCCTAGGCTTAGGCTAAGGCTAGCGCACCCCTAAGCTCAGGTCGGGCACCCCTAGGCTTAGGCTAAGGCTAGGGCTCCCCTAGCCTAAGGCTAGGGCACCCCTAGGCTTAGGCTAGGGCACCCTTAGGCTTAGGCTAGGGAACCCCTAGGCTTAAGCTAAGGCTAGGGCTCCCCTAGCCTAAGGCTAGGGCACCCCTAGGCTTAGGCTAGGGCAGCCCTTGGCTTAGGCTAGGGCACCCCTAGGCTTAGGCTAAGGCTAGGGCTGCCCAAGCCTAAGGCTAGGGCACCCCTTGGCTTAGGCTAGGGCACCTTAGGCTTAGGCTAGGGCAACCCTAGGCTTAGGCTAGGGCACCCCTAGGCTTAGGCTAGGGCACTCCTAGGCTTAGGCTAAGGTTAGGGCTCCACTAGCCTAAGGCTAGGGCACCCCTAGGCTCAGGCTAGGGCACCCCTAGGCTTAGGCTAGGGCACCCATAGGCTTAGGCTAGGTCACCCCTAGGCTTAGCGTAAGGCAACGGCTCCCCTTGCCTCAGGGTAGGGCACCCCTAGACTCAGGATAGGGCACACCTAAGCTTAGGCTACGGCAATCCTAGGCTTAGGCTAAGGCTAGGGCTCCCCTAGCCTCAGGCTAAGGCACCCCTAGGCTCAGGCTAGGGCACCCCTAGGCTTAGACTAGGGCACCCCTAGGCTTAGGCTATGGCACCCCTCGGCTTATTCTAGGGCACCCATAGGCTTACCCTAGGGTACCCCTAGGCTTAGGCTAGGGCACCCCTAGGCTAAGGCTAAGGCTAGGGCTCCCCTAGCCTAAGGCTAGGGCACCCCTAGGCTTAGGCTAGGGCACCCCTAGGCTTAGGCTAAGGCTAGGGCTCGCCTAGCCTAAGGCTAGGGCACCCCTATGCTTACGCTAGGACACCCCATGCTTTGGCTAGGACACCCCTAGGCTTAGGCTAAGTCTAGGGCACCCTTAGGCTTAGGCTAGGGAACCCCTAGGCTTAGTCTAAGGCTAGGGCTCCCCTAGCCTAAGGCTAGGGCACCCCTAGGCGTAGGCTAGGGCAGCCCTAGGCTTAGGTTAGGGCACCCCTAGGCTTAGGCTAAGGCTAGGGCACCCCGAGGCTTAGGCTAAGGCTAGGGCTTCCCTAGCCTAAGGCTAGGGCAACCCTAGGCTTAGGCTAGGACACCCCTAGGCTTAGGCTAGGGCAACCCTAGGCTTAAGCTAGGGCTCCCCTAGGCTTGGGCTAAGGCTACGGCTCACCTAGCCTCAGGCTAGTGCAGCCCTAGAATCAGGCTATGGCAACCCTAAGCTTGGGCTAGGGCACCCCTAGGCTTAGGCTAGGGCACGCCTAGGCTTAGGCTAAAGGTAGGGCTCCCCTATCCTAAGGCTAGAGCACCCCTAGGCTTAGGCTAGGGCACCCCTAAGCTTAGGATAAGGCTAGGATTCCCCTAGCCTAAGGCTAGGGCACCCCTAGGCTTAGGCTAGGGCACCCCTAGGCTTAGGCTAGGGCAAACATAGGCTTAGGCTTAGGCTAGGGCTCCCCAAGCCTAAGGCTAGGGTATCCCTAGGCTTAGGCTTGGGCAACCCTAGGCTTAGGCTAGGGCACCCCTAGGCTTAAGCTAGGGCACCCCTAGGCTTAGGCTAAGGTTAGGGCTCCACTAGCCTAAGGCTAGGGCACCCATAGGCTCAGGCTAGGGCACCCCTAGGCTGAGGCTAGGGCACCCATAGGCTTAGGCTAGGGCACCCCTAGGCTCAGGCTAGGGCACCCCTAGGCTTAGACTAGGGCACCACTAGCCTTAGGCTAGGGCACCCCTAGGCTTATTCAAGGGCACCACTAGGCTTAGACTAGGGCACCCCTAGGCTTAGGCTAAGGCTAGGGCTCCCCTAGCCTAAGTCTAGGGCACCCCTAGGCTTAGGCTAGGGCAGCCCTAGGCTTAGGCTAAGGCTAGGGCTCGCCTAGCCTAAGGCTAGGGCACCCCTAGGCTCAGGCTAGGGCACCCCTAGGCTTCGGCTAGGGCACCCCTAGGCTTAGGAAAAGGCTAGGGCTCCCGTAGCCTAAGGCTAGGGCACCCTAGGCTAAGGCTAGGGCACCCCTAGACTTTAGCTAGGTCTCCCCTAGGCTTAGGCTAAGGCTACGGCTCCCCTAGCCTCAGGCTTGTGCACACATAGACTCAGACTATGGCACCCCTAGGCTTAGGGTAGGGCAATCCTAGGCTAGACTAACGCTAGGGCTCCCCTAGCTCAGGCTAGGGCACCCGTAGGCTCAGGCTACGGCACCCCTAAGCTCAGGCTAGGGAACCCTTAGGCTTAGGCTAGGGCACCCCAAGGCTTAGGCTAAGGCTAGGGATTCACTAGCCTTAGGCTAGAGCACCCCTAGGCTTAGGCTAGGCCACCCTTAGGCTTCGGCTAGGGCACCCCTAGGCTTAGGTTAAGTCTAGGGCTCCCCAAGGCTAAGGTTAGGGCACCCCTAGGCTTAGGCTAGGGCACCCCTAGGCTTAGGCTAGGGCACCCCTAGGCTTAGGCTAGGGCACCCCTAGGTTTAGGCTAGGGCACCCCTAGGCTTAGGCTAAGGCTACGGCTCCCCTAGCCTCAGGCTAGAGCACCCGGCTCCCCTAGCCTCAGGCTAGGGCACCCCTAGACACAGGCTATGGCACCCCTAGGCTTAGGCTAAGGCAATCCTAGGCTAGACTAAGGCTAGGGCTCCCCAAGCCTAAGGCTATGGCACCCCTAGGCTCTGGCTAAGGCACCCCTGGGCTTCGGCTAGGGCACCCCTAGGCTTAGGAAAAGGCTAGGGCTCCCCTAGCCTAAGGCTAGGGCACCCCTAGGCTCAGGCCAGGCACCCATAGGCTTTAGCTAGGTCTCCCCTAGGCTTAGGCTAAGGCTACGGCTGCCCTAGCCTCAGGCTAGTGCACCCATAGACTCAGACTATGACACCCCTAAGCTTAGGGTAGGGCAATCCTAGGCTAGACTAACGCTAGGGCTCCCCTAGCTCAGGCTAGGGCACCCGTAGGCTCAGGCTAGGGCACCCCTAGGCTCAGGCTAGGGCACCTCTAGGCTTAGGCTAGGGCACCCCTAGGCTTAGGCTAAGGCTAGGGCTTCCCTAGCCTTAGGCTAGAGCACCCCTAGGCTTAGGCTAGGCCACCCTTAGGCTTCGGCTAGGGCACCCCTAGGCATAGGTTAAGGCTAGGGCTCCCCAAGCCTAAGGCTACGGCAACCCTACGCTTACGCTAGGGCACCCCTAGGCTTAGGCTAGGGCACCCCTAGGTTTAGGCTAGGGCACCCCTAGGCTTAGGCTAAGGCTACGGCTCCCCTAGCCTCAGGCTAGAGCACCCCGGCTCCCCTAGCCTCAGGCTAGGGCACCCCTAGACTCAGGCTATGGCACCCCTAGGCTTAGGCTAGGGCAATCCTAGGCTAGACTAAGGCTAGGGCTCCCCTAGCCTCAGACTAGGGCACCCGTAGGCTCACGCGAGGGCACCCCTAAGCTTAGGCTAGGGCACCCATAGGCTTACTCTAGGGCACCCCTAGGCTTAGGCTAGGGCACCCCTAGGCTTAGGCTTGGGTAGCCCTAGGCTTAGGCTAAGGCTAGGGCACCCCCAGGCTTAGGCTAGGGCACCCTTAGGCTTAGGCTAGGGCACCCCTAGGCTTAGGCTAGGGCACCCATATTCTTAGGCTAGGGAACCCCTAGCCTAAGGCTAGGGCACCCTAGGCTTAGGCTAGGGCACCCCTAGACTCAGGCTAGGGCACCCCTAAGCTTAGGCTAGGGCAATCCTAGGCTTAGGCTAAGGCTAGGGCTCCCCTAGGCTGTGGCTAGGGCACCCCTAAGCTTAGACTAGGGCACCCCTAGGCTTAGGCTAAGGCTAGGGTTCCCCTAGCCTAAGGCTACGGCACCGTAGGCTCAAACTGGGGCACCCCTAGGCTTAGGCTAGGGCACCCCTAGGTTTAGGCTAGGGCAACCCTAAGCTTAGGCTAGGGCACCTCTAGGCTTAGGCTAAGGCTACGGCTCCCCTAGCCTCACGCTAGTGCACCCCTCGACTCAGGCTATGGCAACCCTAAGTTAGGCTAGGTCACCCCTAGGCTTAGACTAAGGTTAGGGCTCCACTAGCCTAAGGCTAGGGCATCCCTAGGCTTAGGCTAGGGCACCCCTAGGCTTAGCCTAAGGCAACGCGCCCCTTGCCTCAGGGTAGGGCACCCCTAGACTCAGGATAGGGCACCCCTAAGCTTAGACTAGGGCACCCCTAGGCTTAGGCTAAGGCTAGGGTTCCCCTAGCCTAAGGCTACGGCACCGTAGGCTCAAACTAGGGCACCCCAAGGCTTAGGCTAGGGCACCCCTAGGTTTAGGCTAGGGCAACCCTAAGCTTAGGCTAGGGCACCTCTAGGCTTAGGCTAGGGCAACCCTAAGCTTAGGCTAGGGCTCCTATAGGCTTAGGCTAAGGCTTCGGCTCCCCTAGCCTCAGGCTAGTGCACCCCTAGAGTCAGGCTATGGCAACCCTAAGTTAGTCTAGGTCACCCCTAGGCTTAGACTAAGGTTAGGGCTCCACTAGCCTAAGGCTAGGGCACCCCTAGGCTTAGGCTAGGGCCCCCCTAGGCTTAGCCTAAGGCAACGGCTCCCCTTGCCTCAGGGTAGGGCACCCCTAGACTCAGGATATGGCACCCCTAGGCTCAGGCTAGGGAACCCCTAGGCTTAGACTAGGTCACCCCTAGGCTTAGGCTATGGCACCCCTAGGCTTAGGCGAGGGCACCCCTAGCCTTATTCTAGGGCACCCCTAGGTTAGGCTAGGGCACCCCTAGGCCTAGGCTAGGGCACCCCTAGGCTTAGGCTAAGGCTAGGGCTCCCCTAGCCAAAGGCTAGGGCACCCCTAGGCTTAGGCTAGGGCAGCCCTGGCTTAGGCTAAGGCTAGGGCTCGCCTAGCCTAAGGCTATGGCACCCCTAGGCTTAGGCGAGGGCACCCCTAGGCTCATTCTAGGGCACCCCTAGGCTTAGACTAGGGTACCCCTAGGCTTATGCTAAAACTAGGGCTCGCCTAGCCTAAGGCTAGGGTACCCCTAGGCTTAGGCATGGGCACCCCTAGGCTTAAGCTGGGGCATCCCTAGGTTTAGGCTAAGGCTAGGGCTCCCATAGCCTAAGGCTAGGGCACCCCTAGTTGAAGGCTAGGGCACCCCTAGGCTTAGGCCTGGGCACCCCTAGGCTTAGTCTCAGGCTAGGGCACCCCTAGGCTTAGGCTAGGGCTCCCATAGCCTAAGGCTAGGGCACCCCTAGGTTAAGGCTAGGGCACCCCTAGGCTTAGGCTTGGGCACCCCTAGGCTTAGTCTCAGGCTAGGGCACCCCTAGGCTTAGGCTAGGGCACCCCTAGGCTTAGGCTAAGGATAGGGCTCACCTACCCTAAACCTAGGGCACCCCTAGGCTTAGGCTAGGGAACCCCTAGACTTAGGCTAGGGCAGCCCTAGGCTTAGGCTAGGGCACCCTAGGCTTAGGCTAGGACACCCGTAGGCTTAGGCTAGGGCACCCCTAGGATTAGGCTAGGGCACCCCTATGCTTAGGCTAAGGTAGGGCTCCCCTAGCCTAAGGGTAGGGCACCCCTAGGCTTAGGCTAATGAATCCCTACGCTTAGGCTAGGGCAGCCCTAGGCTTAGGCTAAGGCTAGGTCTCGCCTAGCCTAAGGATAGGGCACCCCTAGGCTTAGGCTAGGCCACCAATAGGCTTAGGCAAGGGCACCCCTAGACTTGGCTAAGGCAACGGCTCCCCTAGCCTCAAGCTAGGGCACCACTAGGCTCAGGCTAGGGCACCCCTAGGCTTAGGCTAGGGCAATCCTAGGCTTAGGCTAAGGCTAGGGCTCCCCTAGCCTCAGGCTACCGCACCCCTAGGCTCAGGTTAGGGCACCCCTAGGCTTAGGCTACGGCACCCCTAGGCTTAGAAAAGGCTAGGGCTCCCCTAGCCTCAGGCTAGGGCACCCGTAGGCTCAGGTTAGGGCACCCCTAGGCTCATGATAGGGCACGCCAAGGCTTAGGCTAAAGCTAGGGCTCCCCTAGACTAAGGCTAGGGCACCCGTAGGCTTAGGCTAGGGCACCCCTAGGCTGAGGCTAGGGAACCCCTAGGCTTAGGCTAGGGAACCACTAGCCTAAGGCTAGGACACCCCTAGGCTTAGGCTAGGGAACCACTAGCCTAAGGCTAGGACACCCCTAGGCTTAGGCTAGGGCACCCCTATGCTTAGGCTAAGGCTAGGGCTCCCCTAGCCTAAGGCTAGGGCACCCCTAGGCTTAGGCAATGGCACCCCTAGACTTGGCTAAGGCAACGGCTCCCCTAGCCTCAAGCTAGTGCACCCCTAGACTCAGGCTAGGGCACCCCTAGGCTTAGGCTAGGGCACCCCTAGGCTTAGGCTAGGGAACCCATAAGCTTAGGCTAGGGAACCCCTAGCCTTAGGCTAGGGCACCCCTAGACTTAGGCTAAGGCAACGGCTCCCCTAGCCTCAGGCTTGGGCACGCCTAGACTCAGGCTAGGGCACCCCTAAGCTTAGGCTATGGTAATCCTAGGCTTAGGCTAAGGCTAGGGCTCCCCTAGGCTCAGGCTAGGGCACCCCTATGCTTAGACTAGGACACCCCTAGGCTTAGGCTAAGGCTAGGGTACCCCTAGCCTAAGGCTACGGCACTGTAGGCTCAAGCTAGGGCACCCCTAGGCTTAGGCTAGGGCACCCCTAAGCTTAGGAAAAGGCTAGGGCTCCCATAGCCTAAGGCTAGGGCACCTCTAGGCTTAGGCTAGGGCAACCCTAAACTTAGGCTAGGGCACCCCTAGGCTTAAGCTAGGGCTCCCCTAGGCTTAGGCTAAGGCTACGGCTCCCCTAGCCTCATTCTAGTGAACCCCTAGACTCAGCCTATGGCAACCCTAAGCTTAGGCTAGGGCACCTCTAGGCGTAGGCTAGGGTACCCCTAGGCTTACGTTAGGGCACCCCTAGGCTTAGGCTAGGTCACCCCTAGGCTTTGGCTAAGGTTAGGGCTCCCCTAGCCTAAGACTAGGGCACCCCTAGGCTTAGGCTAGGGCACCCCTAGGCTCAGCCTAAGGCAACCGCTCGCCTTGGCTCAGGGTAGGGCACCCCTAGACTCAGGATAGGGCACCGCTAAGCTTAGGCTAGGGCAATCCTAGGCTTAGCCTAAGGCTAGGGCTCCCGTAGCCTCAGGCTAGGGCACCCCTAGGTTCAGGCTAGGGCACCTCTAGGCTTAGACTAGGGCACCCCTAGGCTTAGGCTATGGCACCACTAGGCTTAGGCGAGGGCACCCCTAGGCTTATTCTAGGGCAGCCTTAGGTTAGGCTAGGGCACCCCTAGGATTAGGCTAGGGCAGCCCTAGGCTTAGGCTAAGGCTAGGGCTCCCCTAGCCAAAGGCTAGGGCACCCCTAGGCTTAGGCTAGGGCAGCCCTAGGCTTAGGCTAGGGCACCCATAGGCTTAGGCTAGTGCAACTATCTACTCAGGCTATGGCACCCCTAGGCTTAGGCTGGGGTAATCCTAGGCTCGACTAACACTAGGGCTCCCCTAGCCTCAGGCTAGGGCACCCCAAGGCTCAGGATAGGGCACGCCTAGGCTTAGGCTAAGGCTAGGTTTCCCCTAGACTTAGGCTTGGGCACCCTTAGGCTTAGGCTAGGGCACCCCTAGTCTTAGTCTAGGGAACCCCTAGCCTAAGGCTAGGGCACCCATAGGCTTAGGCTAGGGCACCCCTAGGCTTAGGCTTGGGCACCCCTAGACTTAGGCTAAGGCAACGGCTCCCCTAGCCTCAGGCTAGGGCACCCAAAACTCAGGCTATGGCACCCCTAAGCTTAGGCTAGGGCACCCCTAGGCTTAGGCTAGGGCACTCCTAGGCTTAGGCTAGGGCACCCCGAGACTTAGGCTAGGGCACCCCTAGGCTTAGCCTAGGGCGTCCCTAGTCTTAGGCTAGGGCACCCCTAGGCTTAGGCTAAGGCTAGGGCTCCCCTAACCTAAAGCTAGGCCACCACTAGGCTTAGGCTAGGGCACCCCTAGGCTTAGGCTAGGGCAGCCCTAGGCTTAGGATAAGGCTAGGGCTCGCCTAGCCTAAGGCTAGGGCAGTCCTAGGCTTAGGCTAGGGAACCCCTAACCTAAGGCTAGGGCACCCCTAGGCTTAGGCTAGGGCACCCCTAGACTTAGGCTAGGGCACCCTAGGCTTAGGCTAGGACACCCCTAGGCTTAGGCTAGGGCACCCCTAGGCTTAGGCTAGGGCACCCCTAAGCTTAGGCTAGGGCAACCCTAGGCTTAGGCAAGGGCACCCCTAGGCTTAGGCTAAGGCTACGGCTCCCCTAGCCTCAGGCTAGGGTACCCCTAGGCTTAGGCTAGGGCAACCCTAGGCTTAGGCTAAGGCTAGGGCTCCCCTAGCCTCAGGCTAGATCACCCCTAGGCTTAGGCTAGGGCACCCCTAGGTTTAGGTTAAGGCTAAGGCTCCCCTAGCCTAAGGCTAGGGCACCCATAGGCTTAGGCAAGGGCACCCCTGGGCTTAGGCTTAGGCAAGGGCTCCCCTAGGCTGAGGCTACGGCACCCCTAGACATAGGCCAGGGCACCCCTAGGCTTAGGCCAGGGCACCCCTAGGCTTAGGCTAGGGCACCCCTAGGCTTAGGCTAGGGCACCCCTAGGCTTAGGCTAAGGCTAGGGCACCCCTAGGTTTAGGCTAGGGCACCCCTATGCTTAGTCTATGGCACCCCTAGCCTCAGGATAGGGCACCCCTTGACTCAGGCTATGACACCCCTATGCTTAGACTAGGGCAAACCTAGGCTAGACTAAAGCTAGGGCTCCCCTAGCCTAAGGCTACGGCACCCCTAGACTCAGGCTAGGGCACCCCTAAGCTTAGGCTAGGGCTCCCCTAGGCTCAGGCTAGGGCACCCCTAAGCTTAGACTAGGGCACCCCTAGGCCTAGGCTAAGGCTAGGGTTCCCCTAGCCTAAGGCTACGGCACCATAGGCTCAAGCTAGGGCACCCCTAGGCTTAGGCTAGGGCACCCCTAGGCTTAGGAAAAGGCTAGGCTCCCATAGCCTAAGGCTAGGGCACCTCTAGGCTTAGGCTAGGGCAACCCTAAGCTTAGGCTAGGGTAATCCTAGGCTTAGGCTAAGGCTAGGGCTCCCCTAGCCTCAGGCTAGGAAACCCCAAGGCTCAGGCTAGGGTACCCATAGGCTTAGACTAGGGCACCCCTAGGCTTAGGCTATGGCACCCCTAGGCTCAGGCGAGGGGATCCCTAGCCTTATTCTAGGGCACCCCTAGGTTAGGCTAGGGCACCCGTAGGCTTAGGCTAGGGCACCCCTAGGCTTAGGCTAAGGCTAGGGCTCCCCTAGCCAAAGGCTAGGGCACCCCTAGGCTTAGGCTAAGGCAGCCCTAGGCTTAGGCTAAGGCTAGGGCTCACCTAGCATAAGGCTATGGCACCCCTAGGCTTAGGCGAGGGCACCCCAAGGCTTATTCTAGGGCACCCCTAGCCTTAGGCTAGGGCACCCCTAGGCTTAGGCTAGGGCAACCCTAGCCTTAGGCTACGGCACCCCTAGGTTTAGGCTAGGGTACCCCTAGGCTTAGGCTAATGCTACGGCTCCCCTAGCCTCAGGCTAGAGCACCCCGGCTCCCGTAGCCTCAGGCTAGGGCACCCATAGCCTCAGGCTATGTTACCCCTAGGCTTTTGCTAGGGCAATCCTAGGCTAGACTAAGGCTAGGGCTCCACTAGCCTCAGACTAGGGCACCCGTAGGCTCACGCTAGGGCACCCCTAAACTTAGGCTAGGGGACCCATAGGCTTAGGCCTGGGCACCCCTAGGTTTAGGATAAGGCTAAGGCACCCCTAGGCTTAGGCTAGGGCACCCCTAGGCTTAGGCTAAGGCTAGGACACCCCTAGGCTCAGGTCGGGCACCACTAGGCTTAGGCTAGGGCACCCCTAGGTTTAGGCTAAGGCTAGGGCTCCCCTAGCCTAAAGCTACGGAACCGTAGGCTAAAGCTAGGGCACCCTTAGGCTTAGGCTAGGGAACCCCTAGGCTTAAGCTAAGGCTAGGGCTCCCCTAGCCTAAGGCTAGGGCACCCCTAGGCTTAGCCTAGGGCAGCCCTATGCTTAGGCTAGGGCACCCCTAGGCTTAGGCTAAGGCCAGGGCACCCCTAGGCTTAGGCTAGGGCACCCCTAAGCTTAGGTTAGGGCACCCCTAAGCGTAAGCTAGGGCTCCCCTAGGCTTGGGCTAAGGCTACGGCTCCACTAACCTCAGGCTAGTGCACCCCTAGACTCAGGCTATGGCAACCCTAAGCTTAGGCTAGGGCACCCCTAAGCTTGGCTAGGGTACCCCTAACTTAGGATAAGGCTAGGACTCCCCTAGCCTAAGGCTAGGGCACCCCTAGGCTTAGGCTAAGGCACCCCTAGGCTTAGGCTAGGGCAACCTTAGTCTTAGGCTTAGGCTAGGGCTCCCCAAGCCTAAAGCTAGGGCACCCCTAGGCTTAGGCTTGGGCAACCCTAGGCTTAGGCCTGGGCACCCCTAGGCTTAGGCTAAGGCTAGGGCTCCACTAGCCTAAGGCTAGGGCACCCCTAGGTCAGGCTAGGGCACCCCTAAGCTTAGCCTAAGGCAACGGCTCCCCTTGCTTCAGGGTAGGGCACCCCTAGACTCAGGATAGGGCACCCCTAAGTTTGGCTAGGGCAATCCTAGGCTTAGGCTAAGGCTAGGGCTCCCCTAGCCTCAGGCTAGGGCCCCATAGGCTTAGGCTAGGGCACCCCTAAGCTTAGCCTAAGGCAACGGCTCCCCTTGCTTCAGGGTAGGGCACCCCTAGACTCAGGATAGGGCACCCCTAAGTTTGGCTAGGGCAATCCTAGGCTTAGGCTAATGCTAGGGCTCCCCTTGCCTAAAGCTAGGGCACCCCTAGGCTTAGGCTAGGGCACCCCTAGGCTTAGGCTAGGGTAGCCCTAGGCTTAGGCTAAGGCTAGGGCTCGCCTAGCCTGAAGCTAGGGCACCCCTAGGCTTAGGTTAGGGCCCCTAGCCTAAGGCTGTGGCACCCCTAGGCTTAGGCTAGAGCACCCCTAGGCTTAGGCTAGGGCACCCCTAGGCTTAGGCTAGGGCACTCCTAGGCGTAGGCTAGAGGACCCCTAGGCTTAGGCTAGGGCAACCCTAGGCTTAGGATAAGGCTAAGGCTCCCCTAGCCTAAGGCTAGGGCACCCCTAGGCTTAGGCTAGGGCAACCCTAAGCTTAGGCTAGGGCACCCCAAGGCTTAGGCTAGGGCACCCCTAGGCTTAGGTTAGGGCACCCCTAGGCTTAGGATAAGGCTAGGGCTCCCCTAGCCTAAGGCTAGGACACCCCTAAGCTTAGGCTAAGGCACCCCTAGGCTTAGGCTAGGGCACCCCTAGGCTTAGGCTAGGGCACCCCTAGGCTTGGGCTAGGGCACCCCTAGGCTTAGGCTAAGGTTAGGGCTCCCCTAGCCTAAGGTTAGGGCTCCCCTAGCCTTAGGCTAGGGCACCCCTAGGCTTAGGCTAGTGCACCCCTAGGCTTAGGCTAAGGCTAGGGCTCCCCTTGCCTAACCCTAGGGCACCCCTAGCCTAAGGCTAGGGCACCCCTAGGCTTAGGCTAGGGTACTCCTAGGCGTAGGCTAGGGGACCCCTAGGCTTAGGCTAGGGCACCTGTAGGCTTAGGCTAAGGCTAAGGCTCCCCTAGGCTTAGGCTAGGGCACCCCTAGGCTTAGGCTAGGGCACCCCTAGGCTTAGGCTAAGGCTAGGGCTCCACTAAACTAAGGCTAGGGCACCCCTAGCCTTAGGCTAGGGCACCCCTAGGCATAGCCTAGGGCACACCTATGCTTAGGCTAGGGAACCCCTAGACTTAGGCTAAGGCTAGGTCTACCCTAGCCTAAGGCTAGGGCACCCATAGGCTTAGGCTAGGGCACGCCTAGGCTTACGCTGGGGCACCCCTAGGCTTAGACTAAGGCTAGGGCTCCCCTAGGCTTAGGACAGGGCACCCCTTGGCTTAAGCTAGCTCACCCCTAGGCTTAGGCTACGGCACCGCTAGGCTTAGGCTAGGACACCCCTAAGCTTAGGATATGGCTAGGGCTCCCCTAGCCTTAGGGTAGGACACCCCTAGGCTTAGGCTAGCTCACCCCTAGGCTTAGCCTAGGGCACACCTATGCTTAGGCTAGGGAACCCCTAGACTTAGGCTAAGGCTAGGTCTACCCTAGCCTAAGGCTAGGGCACCCCTAGGCTTAGGCTAGGGCACCCCTAGGCTTAGGCTAGGGCACCCCTAGGTTTAGGCTAGGGCACCCCTTGGCTTAGGCTAGGGCACTCGTAGGCTTAGGCTAGGGCACCCCTAGGCTTAGGCTAGGGCACCCCTAGTCTTAGGCTAAGGCTAGGGCACAGCTCGCCTAAGGCTAGGGCACCCCTTGGCTTAGGGTAGGTCACCCCTAGGCTTAGGCTAGGGCACATCTACGCTTAGGCTAGGGCACCCCTAGGTTTAGGCTAGGGCACCCCTAGGCCTAGGCTAGGGCACCCCTAGGCTTAGGCTAAGGCTAGGGCTACCCTAGCCAAAGGCTAGGGCACCCCTAGGCTTAGGCTAGGGCAGCCCTGGCTTAGGCTAAGGCTAGGGCTCGCCTAGCCTAAGGCTATGGCACCCCTAGGCTTAGGCGAGGGCACCCCTAGGCTTATTCTAGGGCACCCCTAGGCTTAGACTAGGGTACCCCTAGGCTTATGCTAAAACTAGGGCTCGCCTAGCCTAAGGCTAGGGTACCCCTAGGCTTAGGCATGGGCACCCCTAGGCTTAAGCTGGGGCATCCCTAGGTTTAGGCTAAGGCTAGGGCTCCCATAGCCTAAGGCTAGGGCACCCCTAGTTGAAGGCTAGGGCACCCCTAGGCTTAGGCCTGGGCACCCCTAGGCTTAGTCTCAGGCTAGGGCACCCCTAGGCTTAGGCTAGGGCTCCCATAGCCTAAGGCTAGGGCACCCCTAGGTTAAGGCTAGGGCACCCCTAGGCTTAGGCTTGGGCACCCCTAGGCTTAGTCTCAGGCTAGGGCACCCCTAGGCTTAGGCTAGGGCACCCCTAGGCTTAGGCTAAGGATAGGGCTCACCTACCCTAAACCTAGGGCACCCCTAGGCTTAGGCTAGGGAACCCCTAGACTTAGGCTAGGGCAGCCCTAGGCTTAGGCTAGGGCACCCTAGGCTTAGGCTAGGACACCCGTAGGCTTAGGCTAGGGCACCCCTAGGATTAGGCTAGGGCACCCCTATGCTTAGGCTAAGGTAGGGCTCCCCTAGCCTAAGGGTAGGGCACCCCTAGGCTTAGGCTAATGAATCCCTACGCTTAGGCTAGGGCAGCCCTAGGCTTAGGCTAAGGCTAGGTCTCGCCTAGCCTAAGGATAGGGCACCCCTAGGCTTAGGCTAGGCCACCAATAGGCTTAGGCAAGGGCACCCCTAGACTTGGCTAAGGCAACGGCTCCCCTAGCCTCAAGCTAGGGCACCACTAGGCTCAGGCTAGGGCACCCCTAGGCTTAGGCTAGGGCAATCCTAGGCTTAGGCTAAGGCTAGGGCTCCCCTAGCCTCAGGCTACCGCACCCCTAGGCTCAGGTTAGGGCACCCCTAGGCTTAGGCTACGGCACCCCTAGGCTTAGAAAAGGCTAGGGCTCCCCTAGCCTCAGGCTAGGGCACCCGTAGGCTCAGGTTAGGGCACCCCTAGGCTCATGATAGGGCACGCCAAGGCTTAGGCTAAAGCTAGGGCTCCCCTAGACTAAGGCTAGGGCACCCGTAGGCTTAGGCTAGGGCACCCCTAGGCTGAGGCTAGGGAACCCCTAGGCTTAGGCTAGGGAACCACTAGCCTAAGGCTAGGACACCCCTAGGCTTAGGCTAGGGAACCACTAGCCTAAGGCTAGGACACCCCTAGGCTTAGGCTAGGGCACCCCTATGCTTAGGCTAAGGCTAGGGCTCCCCTAGCCTAAGGCTAGGGCACCCCTAGGCTTAGGCAATGGCACCCCTAGACTTGGCTAAGGCAACGGCTCCCCTAGCCTCAAGCTAGTGCACCCCTAGACTCAGGCTAGGGCACCCCTAGGCTTAGGCTAGGGCACCCCTAGGCTTAGGCTAGGGAACCCATAAGCTTAGGCTAGGGAACCCCTAGCCTTAGGCTAGGGCACCCCTAGACTTAGGCTAAGGCAACGGCTCCCCTAGCCTCAGGCTTGGGCACCCCTAGACTCAGGCTAGGGCACCCCTAAGCTTAGGCTATGGTAATCCTAGGCTTAGGCTAAGGCTAGGGCTCCCCTAGGCTCAGGCTAGGGCACCCCTATGCTTAGACTAGGACACCCCTAGGCTTAGGCTAAGGCTAGGGTACCCCTAGCCTAAGGCTACGGCACTGTAGGCTCAAGCTAGGGCACCCCTAGGCTTAGGCTAGGGCACCCCTAAGCTTAGGAAAAGGCTAGGGCTCCCATAGCCTAAGGCTAGGGCACCTCTAGGCTTAGGCTAGGGCAACCCTAAACTTAGGCTAGGGCACCCCTAGGCTTAAGCTAGGGCTCCCCTAGGCTTAGGCTAAGGCTACGGCTCCCCTAGCCTCATTCTAGTGAACCCCTAGACTCAGCCTATGGCAACCCTAAGCTTAGGCTAGGGCACCTCTAGGCGTAGGCTAGGGTACCCCTAGGCTTACGTTAGGGCACCCCTAGGCTTAGGCTAGGTCACCCCTAGGCTTTGGCTAAGGTTAGGGCTCCCCTAGCCTAAGACTAGGGCACCCCTAGGCTTAGGCTAGGGCACCCCTAGGCTCAGCCTAAGGCAACCGCTCGCCTTGGCTCAGGGTAGGGCACCCCTAGACTCAGGATAGGGCACCGCTAAGCTTAGGCTAGGGCAATCCTAGGCTTAGCCTAAGGCTAGGGCTCCCGTAGCCTCAGGCTAGGGCACCCCTAGGTTCAGGCTAGGGCACCTCTAGGCTTAGACTAGGGCACCCCTAGGCTTAGGCTATGGCACCACTAGGCTTAGGCGAGGGCACCCCTAGGCTTATTCTAGGGCAGCCTTAGGTTAGGCTAGGGCACCCCTAGGATTAGGCTAGGGCAGCCCTAGGCTTAGGCTAAGGCTAGGGCTCCCCTAGCCAAAGGCTAGGGCACCCCTAGGCTTAGGCTAGGGCAGCCCTAGGCTTAGGCTAGGGCACCCATAGGCTTAGGCTAGTGCAACTATCTACTCAGGCTATGGCACCCCTAGGCTTAGGCTGGGGTAATCCTAGGCTCGACTAACACTAGGGCTCCCCTAGCCTCAGGCTAGGGCACCCCAAGGCTCAGGATAGGGCACGCCTAGGCTTAGGCTAAGGCTAGGTTTCCCCTAGACTAAGGCTTGGGCACCCTTAGGCTTAGGCTAGGGCACCCCTAGTCTTAGTCTAGGGAACCCCTAGCCTAAGGCTATGGCACCCCTAAGCTTAGGCTAGGGCACCCCTAGGCTTAGGCTAGGGCACTCCTAGGCTTAGGCTAGGGCACCCCGAGACTTAGGCTAGGGCACCCCTAGGCTTAGCCTAGGGCGTCCCTAGTCTTAGGCTAGGGCACCGCTAGGCTTAGGCTAAGGCTAGGGCTCCCCTAACCTAAAGCTAGGCCACCACTAGGCTTAGGCTAGGGCACCCCTAGGCTTAGGCTAGGGCAGCCCTAGGCTTAGGATAAGGCTAGGGCTCGCCTAGCCTAAGGCTAGGGCAGTCCTAGGCTTAGGCTAGGGAACCCCTAACCTAAGGCTAGGGCACCCCTAGGCTTAGGCTAGGGCACCCCTAGACTTAGGCTAGGGCACCCTAGGCTTAGGCTAGGACACCCCTAGGCTTAGGCTAGGGCACCCCTAGGCTTAGGCTAGGGCACCCCTAAGCTTAGGCTAGGGCAACCCTAGGCTTAGGCAAGGGCACCCCTAGGCTTAGGCTAAGGCTACGGCTCCCCTAGCCTCAGGCTAGGGTACCCCTAGGCTTAGGCTAGGGCAACCCTAGGCTTAGGCTAAGGCTAGGGCTCCCCTAGCCTCAGGCTAGATCACCCCTAGGCTTAGGCTAGGGCACCCCTAGGTTTAGGTTAAGGCTAAGGCTCCCCTAGCCTAAGGCTAGGGCACCCATAGGCTTAGGCAAGGGCACCCCTGGGCTTAGGCTTAGGCAAGGGCTCCCCTAGGCTGAGGCTACGGCACCCCTAGACATAGGCCAGGGCACCCCTAGGCTTAGGCCAGGGCACCCCTAGGCTTAGGCTAGGGCACCCCTAGGCTTAGGCTAGGGCACCCCTAGGCTTAGGCTAAGGCTAGGGCACCCCTAGGTTTAGGCTAGGGCACCCCTATGCTTAGTCTATGGCACCCCTAGCCTCAGGATAGGGCACCCCTTGACTCTGGCTATGACACCCCTATGCTTAGACTAGGGCAAACCTAGGCTAGACTAAAGCTAGGGCTCCCCTAGCCTAAGGCTACGGCACCCCTAGACTCAGGCTAGGGCACCCCTAAGCTTAGGCTAGGGCTCCCCTAGGCTCAGGCTAGGGCACCCCTAAGCTTAGACTAGGGCACCCCTAGGCCTAGGCTAAGGTTAGGGTTCCCCTAGCCTAAGGCTACGGCACCATAGGCTCAAGCTAGGGCACCCCTAGGCTTAGGCTAGGGCACCCCTAGGCTTAGGAAAAGGCTAGGCTCCCATAGCCTAAGGCTAGGGCACCTCTAGGCTTAGGCTAGGGCAACCCTAAGCTTAGGCTAGGGTAATCCTAGGCTTAGGCTAAGGCTAGGGCTCCCCTAGCCTCAGGCTAGGAAACCCCAAGGCTCAGGCTAGGGTACCCATAGGCTTAGACTAGGGCACCCCTAGGCTTAGGCTATGGCACCCCTAGGCTCAGGCGAGGGGATCCCTAGCCTTATTCTAGGGCACCCCTAGGTTAGGCTAGGGCACCCGTAGGCTTAGGCTAGGGCACCCCTAGGCTTAGGCTAAGGCTAGGGCTCCCCTAGCCAAAGGCTAGGGCACCCCTAGGCTTAGGCTAAGGCAGCCCTAGGCTTAGGCTAAGGCTAGGGCTCACCTAGCATAAGGCTATGGCACCCCTAGGCTTAGGCGAGGGCACCCCAAGGCTTATTCTAGGGCACCCCTAGCCTTAGGCTAGGGCACCCCTAGGCTTAGGCTAGGGCAACCCTAGCCTTAGGCTACGGCACCCCTAGGTTTAGGCTAGGGTACCCCTAGGCTTAGGCTAATGCTACGGCTCCCCTAGCCTCAGGCTAGAGCACCCCGGCTCCCGTAGCCTCAGGCTAGGGCACCCCTAGCCTCAGGCTATGTTACCCCTAGGCTTTTGCTAGGGCAATCCTAGGCTAGACTAAGGCTAGGGCTCCACTAGCCTCAGACTAGGGCACCCGTAGGCTCACGCTAGGGCACCCCTAAACTTAGGCTAGGGGACCCATAGGCTTAGGCCTGGGCACCCCTAGGTTTAGGATAAGGCTAAGGCACCCCTAGGCTTAGGCTAGGGCACCCCTAGGCTTAGGCTAAGGCTAGGACACCCCTAGGCTCAGGTCGGGCACCACTAGGCTTAGGCTAGGGCACCCCTAGGTTTAGGCTAAGGCTAGGGCTCCCCTAGCCTAAAGCTACGGAACCGTAGGCTAAAGCTAGGGCACCCTTAGGCTTAGGCTAGGGAACCCCTAGGCTTAAGCTAAGGCTAGGGCTCCCCTAGCCTAAGGCTAGGGCACCCCTAGGCTTAGCCTAGGGCAGCCCTATGCTTAGGCTAGGGCACCCCTAGGCTTAGGCTAAGGCCAGGGCACCCCTAGGCTTAGGCTAGGGCACCCCTAAGCTTAGGTTAGGGCACCCCTAAGCGTAAGCTAGGGCTCCCCTAGGCTTGGGCTAAGGCTACGGCTCCACTAACCTCAGGCTAGTGCACCCCTAGACTCAGGCTATGGCAACCCTAAGCTTAGGCTAGGGCACCCCTAAGCTTGGCTAGGGTACCCCTAACTTAGGATAAGGCTAGGACTCCCCTAGCCTAAGGCTAGGGCACCCCTAGGCTTAGGCTAAGGCACCCCTAGGCTTAGGCTAGGGCAACCTTAGTCTTAGGCTTAGGCTAGGGCTCCCCAAGCCTAAAGCTAGGGCACCCCTAGGCTTAAGCTTGGGCAACCCTAGGCTTAGGCTTGGGCACCCCTAGGCTTAGGCTAAGGCTAGGGCTCCACTAGCCTAAGGCTAGGGCACCCCTAGGTCAGGCTAGGGCACCCCTAAGCTTAGCCTAAGGCAACGGCTCCCCTTGCTTCAGGGTAGGGCACCCCTAGACTCAGGATAGGGCACCCCTAAGTTTGGCTAGGGCAATCCTAGGCTTAGGCTAAGGCTAGGGCTCCCCTAGCCTCAGGCTAGGGCCCCATAGGCTTAGGCTAGGGCACCCCTAAGCTTAGCCTAAGGCAACGGCTCCCCTTGCTTCAGGGTAGGGCACCCCTAGACTCAGGATAGGGCACCCCTAAGTTTGGCTAGGGCAATCCTAGGCTTAGGCTAATGCTAGGGCTCCCCTTGCCTAAAGCTAGGGCACCCCTAGGCTTAGGCTAGGGCACCCCTAGGCTTAGGCTAGGGTAGCCCTAGGCTTAGGCTAAGGCTAGGGCTCGCCTAGCCTGAAGCTAGGGCACCCCTAGGCTTAGGTTAGGGCCCCTAGCCTAAGGCTGTGGCACCCCTAGGCTTAGGCTAGAGCACCCCTAGGCTTAGGCTAGGGCACCCCTAGGCTTAGGCTAGGGCACTCCTAGGCGTAGGCTAGAGGACCCCTAGGCTTAGGCTAGGGCAACCCTAGGCTTAGGATAAGGCTAAGGCTCCCCTAGCCTAAGGCTAGGGCACCCCTAGGCTTAGGCTAGGGCAACCCTAAGCTTAGGCTAGGGCACCCCAAGGCTTAGGCTAGGGCACCCCTAGGCTTAGGTTAGGGCACCCCTAGGCTTAGGATAAGGCTAGGGCTCCCCTAGCCTAAGGCTAGGACACCCCTAAGCTTAGGCTAAGGCACCCCTAGGCTTAGGCTAGGGCACCCCTAGGCTTAGGCTAGGGCACCCCTAGGCTTGGGCTAGGGCACCCCTAGGCTTAGGCTAAGGTTAGGGCTCCCCTAGCCTAAGGTTAGGGCTCCCCTAGCCTTAGGCTAGGGCACCCCTAGGCTTAGGCTAGTGCACCCCTAGGCTTAGGCTAAGGCTAGGGCTCCCCTTGCCTAACCCTAGGGCACCCCTAGCCTAAGGCTAGGGCACCCCTAGGCTTAGGCTAGGGTACTCCTAGGCGTAGGCTAGGGGACCCCTAGGCTTAGGCTAGGGCACCCGTAGGCTTAGGCTAAGGCTAAGGCTCCCCTAGGCTTAGGCTAGGGCACCCCTAGGCTTAGGCTAGGGCACCCCTAGGCTTAGGCTAAGGCTAGGGCTCCACTAAACTAAGGCTAGGGCACCCCTAGCCTTAGGCTAGGGCACCCCTAGGCATAGCCTAGGGCACACCTATGCTTAGGCTAGGGAACCCCTAGACTTAGGCTAAGGCTAGGTCTACCCTAGCCTAAGGCTAGGGCACCCATAGGCTTAGGCTAGGGCACGCCTAGGCTTACGCTGGGGCACCCCTAGGCTTAGACTAAGGCTAGGGCTCCCCTAGGCTTAGGACAGGGCACCCCTTGGCTTAGGCTAGCTCACCCCTAGGCTTAGGCTACGGCACCGCTAGGCTTAGGCTAGGACACCCCTAAGCTTAGGATATGGCTAGGGCTCCCCTAGCCTTAGGGTAGGACACCCCTAGGCTTAGGCTAGCTCACCCCTAGGCTTAGCCTAGGGCACACCTATGCTTAGGCTAGGGAACCCCTAGACTTAGGCTAAGGCTAGGTCTACCCTAGCCTAAGGCTAGGGCACCCCTAGGCTTAGGCTAGGGCACCCCTAGGCTTAGGCTAGGGCACCCCTAGGTTTAGGCTAGGGCACCCCTTGGCTTAGGCTAGGGCACTCGTAGGCTTAGGCTAGGGCACCCCTAGGCTTAGGCTAGGGCACCCCTAGTCTTAGGCTAGGGCACCCCTAGTCTTAGGCTAAGGCTAGGGCACAGCTCGCCTAAGGCTAGGGCACCCCTTGGCTTAGGGTAGGTCACCCCTAGGCTTAGGCTAGGGCACATCTACGCTTAGGCTAGGGCACCCCTAGGTTTAGGCTAAGGCTAGGGCTCCACTAAATTAAGGCTAGGGTACCCCTAGCCTTAGGCTAGGGCACCCCTAGGCTTAGGTTAGGGAACCCCTAGGCTTAGGCTAGGGCACCCCTAGGCTTGGGCTAGGGCAACCCTAGGGTTAGGCTAGGGCACCCCTAGGCTTAGGGTAAGCTAGGGATCCTCTAGCCTAACGCTAGGGCATCCCTAGGCTTGGGCTAGGTCACCTCTAGGCTTAGGTTAGGGCACCCCTAGGTTTAGAATAGGGCACGCCTAAGCTTAGGCTAAGGCTAGGGCTCCACTAGACTAAGGCTAGGGCACCCCTAGCCTTAGCCTATGGGCACCCCTACGCTTAGGCTAGGTCACCCCTAGTCTTAGGCTAGGGAACCCCTAGGTTTAGGCTAGGGCGCCCCAGGGCTTAGGCTAGGGCACCCCTAGGCTTAGGCTAGGGCACCCCTAGGCTTAGGCTAGGACACCCATAGGCTTAGGCTAGTGTACCCCTAGGCTTAGGCTAGGGCACCCCAAGGCTTAGGCTAAGGCTAGGGCTCCCCTAGCCTAAGGCTAGGGGACCCCTAAGCTTAGGCTAGCTCAACCCTAAGCTTAGGCTAGGGCACCCCTAGGCTTATGCTAGGGCAACCCTAGGCTAATGCTAGGGCACCCATAGGCTTAGGCTAGGGCACCCCTAGGCTTAGGCTAAGGCTAGGGCTCCCATAGCCTAACGCTAGGGCACCCCTAGGCTTAAGCTAGTGCACCTCTAGGCTTAGGCTAGGGCACCCCTAGGCTTAGGCTAGGCAACCCCAAGGCTTAGGCTAAGGATAGGGCTCCCCTAGCCTAAGGCTAGGGCACCCCTAGGCGTAGGCTAGGGCACCCCAAGGCTTACGCTTGGGCACCCCTAAGCTTAGGCTAGGGCACCCCTAGTCTTAGGCTAGGGCACTCCTAGGCTTAGGCTAGGGCACCCCTTGGCTTAGGCTAGGGCACTCCTAGGCTAAGTCTAGGGCACCCCTAGGCTTAGGCTAGGGCACCCCTAGGCTTAGGCTAGGGCACCCCTAGGCTTAGGCTAAGGCTAAGGCTCAGCTAGCCTAAGGCTAGGGCACCCCTAGGCTTATCCTAGGGCACCCCTAGGCTTAGGGTAGGGTACCCCTAGGCTTAGGCTAGGGCACATCTATGCTTAGGCAATGGCACCCCTAGGCTTAGGCTAAGGCTAGGGCTCCACTAGACTAAGGCTAGGGCACCCCTAGCCTTAGGCTTGGGACCCCTAGGCTTAGGCTAGGGCACCCCTAGGCTTAGGCTAGAGCACCACTAGGCTTAGGATAGGGCACCTCTAAGCTTAGGCTAAGGCTAGGGCTCCACTAGACTAAGGCTAGGCCACCCCTAGCATTAGCCTAGGGCACCCCTAGGCTTAGGCTAGCTCACCCCTAGTCTTAGGTTAGGGAACCCCTAGTCTTAGGCTAGGGCACCCCTAGGCTTAGGCTAGGGCACCCCTAGGCTTAGGCTAGGGCACCCCTAGGCTTAGGCTAGGGCACCCCTAGGCTTAGGCAAGGAAACCCCTAGGCTTAGGCTAAGGCTAGGGCTCCCCTAGCCTAAGGCTAGGACACCCCTAGGCTTAGGCTAGGGCACCCCTAGGCTTAGGCTAGGGCACCCCTAGGCTTAGGCTAAGGCTAGGGCTCCCCTAGCCTAAGGCTAAGGCAACCCTAGGCTTAGGCTAGGGCACCCATAGGCTTAGGCTCGGGCACCCCTAGGCTTAGGCTAGGGCACCCCTAGGCTTAGGCTAAGGCTAGGGCTCCCCTAGCCTAAGGCTAGGACACCCCTAGGCTTAGGCTAGGGCACCCCTAGGCTTAGGCTAGGGCACCCCTAGGCTTAGGCTTGTGCACTCCTAGGCTTAGGCTAAGGCAAGGGCTCAGCTAGCCTAAGGCTAGGGCACCCCTAGGCTTAGGCTAGGGCACCCCTAGGCTTAGGCTAGGGCACCCCTAGGCTTAGGCTAGGGCACCCCTATGCTTAGACTATGACACCCCTAAGCTTAGGCTAGGGCACCCATAGTCTTAGGTTAGGGCACCCCTAGGCTTAGGCTAAGACTAGGGCTCCCCTAGCCTAAGGCTAGGGCACACCTAGGCTTAGGCTAGGGCACCCCTAGGCTTAGGTTAGGGCACCCCTAGGCTTAGGATAAGGCTAGGGCTCCCCTAGCCTAAGGCTAGGACACCCCTAAGCTTAGGCTAAGGCACCCCTAGGCTTAGGCTAGGGCACCCCTAGGCTTAGGCTAGGGCACCCCTAGGCTTGGGCTAGGGCACCCCTAGGCTTAGGCTAAGGTTAGGGCTCCCCTAGCATAAGGTTAGGGCTCCCCTAGCCTTAGGCTAGGGCACCCCTAGGCTTAGGCTAGTGCACCCCTAGGCTTAGGCTAAGGCTAGGGCTCCCCTTGCCTAACCCTAGGGCACCCCTAGCCTAAGGCTAGGGCACCCCTAGGCTTAGGCTAGGGTACTCCTAGGCGTAGGCTAGGGGACCCCTAGGCTTAGGCTAGGGCACCCGTAGGCTTAGGCTAAGGCTAAGGCTCCCCTAGCCTAAGGCTAGGGCACACCTAGGCTTAGGCTTGGGCAACCCTAGGCTTAGGCTAGGGCACACCTAGGCTTAGGCTAGGGCACCCCTAGGCTTAGGCTAGGGCACCCCTAGGCTTAGGCTAAGGCTAGGGCTCCACTAAACTAAGGCTAGGGCACCCCTAGCCTTAGGCTAGGGCACCCCTAGGCATAGCCTAGGGCACACCTATGCTTAGGCTAGGGAACCCCTAGACTTAGGCTAAGGCTAGGTCTACCCTAGCCTAAGGCTAGGGCACCCATAGGCTTAGGCTAGGGCACGCCTAGGCTTACGCTGGGGCACCCCTAGGCTTAGACTAAGGCTAGGGCTCCCCTAGGCTTAGGACCGGGCACCCCTTGGCTTAGGCTAGCTCACCCCTAGGCTTAGGCTAGGGAACCCCTAGGTTTAGGCTAGGGCACCCCAAGGCATAGGCTAAGGCTAGGGCTCCCCTAGCCTAAGGCTACGACACCGCTAGGCTTAGGCTAGGGCACCCCTAAGCTTAGGATATGGCTAGGGCTCCCCTAGCCTTAGGGTAGGACACCCCTAGGCTTAGGCTAGCTCACCCCTAGGCTTAGCCTAGGGCACACCTATGCTTAGGCTAGGGAACCCCTAGACTTAGGCTAAGGCTAGGTCTACCCTAGCCTAAGGCTAGGGCACCCCTAGGCTTAGGCTAGGGCACCCCTAGGCTTAGGCTAGGGCACCCCTAGGCTTAGGCTAGGGCACCCCTTGGCTTAGGCTAGGGCACTCGTAGGCTTAGGCTAGGGCACCCCTAGGCTTAGGCTAGGGCACCCCTAGTCTTAGGCTAAGACTAGGGCTCAGCTCGCCTAAGGCTAGGGCACCCCTTGGCTTAGGGTAGGTCACCCCTAGGCTTAGGCTAGGGCACATCTACGCTTAGGCTAGGGCACCCCTAGGTTTAGGCTAAGGCTAGGGCTCCACTAAATTAAGGCTAGGGTACCCCTAGCCTTAGGCTAGGGCACCCCTAGGCTTAGGTTAGGGAACCCCTAGGCTTAGGCTAGGGCACCCCTAGGCTTGGGCTAGGGCAACCCTAGGGTTAGGCTAGGGCACCCCTAGGCTTAGGGTAAGCTAGGGATCCTCTAGCCTAACGCTAGGGCATCCCTAGGCTTGGGCTAGGTCACCCCTAGTCTTAGGCTAGGGAACCCCTAGGTTTAGGCTAGGGCGCCCCAGGGCTTAGGCTAGGGCACCCCTAGGCTTAGGCTAGGGCACCCCTAGGCTTAGGCTAGGACACCCATAGGCTTAGGCTAGTGTACCCCTAGGCTTAGGCTAGGGCACCCCAAGGTTTAGGCTAAGGCTAGGGCTCCCCTAGCCTAAGCCTAGGGGACCCCTAAGCTTAGGCTAGCTCAACCCTAAGCTTAGGCTAGGGCACCCCTAGGCGTAGGCTAGGGCACCCCATGGCTTAGGATAGGGTACCCCTAGGCTTAGGCTAAGGCTAGTGCTCCACTAGACTAAGGCTAGGGCACCCCTAACCTTAGGCTAGGGCACCCCTAGGCTTATGCTAGGGCAACCCTAGGCTAATGCTAGGGCACCCATAGGCTTAGGCTAGGGCACCCATAGGCTTAAGCTACTGCACCTCTAGGCTTAGGCTAGGGCACCCCTAGGCTTAGGCTAGGCAACCCCAAGGCTTAGGCTAAGGATAGGGCTCCCCTAGCCTAAGGCTAGGGCACCCCTAGGCTTAGGTTAGGGAACCCCTAGGCTTAGGCTAGGGCACCCCTAGGCTTGGGCTAGGGCAACCCTAGGGTTAGGCTAGGGCACCCCTAGGCTTAGGGTAAGCTAGGGATCCTCTAGCCTAACGCTAGGGCATCCCTAGGCTTGGGCTAGGTCACCTCTAGGCTTAGGCTAGGGCACCCCTAGGTTTAGAATAGGGCACGCCTAAGCTTAGGCTAAGGCTAGGGCTCCACTAGACTAAGGCTAGGGCACCCCTAGCCTTAGCCTATGGGCACCCCTACGCTTAGGCTAGGTCACCCCTAGTCTTAGGCTAGGGAACCCCTAGGTTTAGGCTAGGGCGCCCCAGGGCTTAGGCTAGGGCACCCCTAGGCTTAGGCTAGGGCACCCCTAGGCTTAGGCTAGGACACCCATAGGCTTAGGCTAGTGTACCCCTAGGCTTAGGCTAGGGCACCCCAAGGTTTAGGCTAAGGCTAGGGCTCCCCTAGCCTAAGCCTAGGGGACCCCTAAGCTTAGGCTAGCTCAACCCTAAGCTTAGGCTAGGGCACCCCTAGGCGTAGGCTAGGGCACCCCATGGCTTAGGATAGGGTACCCCTAGGCTTAGGCTAAGGCTAGTGCTCCACTAGACTAAGGCTAGGGCACCCCTAACCTTAGGCTAGGGCACCCCTAGGCTTATGCTAGGGCAACCCTAGGCTAATGCTAGGGCACCCATAGGCTTAGGCTAGGGCACCCATAGGCTTAAGCTACTGCACCTCTAGGCTTAGGCTAGGGCACCCCTAGGCTTAGGCTAGGCAACCCCAAGGCTTAGGCTAAGGATAGGGCTCCCCTAGCCTAAGGCTAGGGCACCCCTAGGCTTAGGCTAGGGCACCCCTAGGCTTACGCTTGGGCACCCCTAAGCTTAGGCTAGGGCACCCCTAGTCTTAGGCTAGGGCACTCCTAGGCTTAGGCTAGGGCACCCCTTGGCTTAGGCTAGGGCACTCCTAGGCTAAGTCTAGGGCACCCCTAGGCTTAGGCTAGGGCACCCCTAGGCTTAGGCTAGGGCACCCCTAGGCTTAGGATAAGGCTAAGGCTCAGCTAGCCTAAGGCTAGGGCACCCCTAGGCTTATCCTAGGGCACCCCTAGGCATAGGGTAGGGTACCCCTAGGCTTAGGCTAGGGCACATCTATGCTTAGGCAATGGCACCCCTAGGCTTAGGCTAAGGCTAGGGCTCCACTAGACTAAGGCTAGGGCACCCCTAGCCTTAGGCTATGGGACCCCTAGGCTTAGGCTAGGGCACCCCTAGGCTTAGGCTAGAGCACCACTAGGCTTAGGATAGGGCACCTCTAAGCTTAGGCTAAGGCTAGGGCTCCACTAGACTAAGGCTAGGCCACCCCTAGCATTAGCCTAGGGCACCCCTAGGCTTAGGCTAGCTCACCCCTAGTCTTAGGCTAGGGAACCCCTAGTCTTAGGCTAGGGCACCCCTAGGCTTAGGCTAGGGCACCCCTAGGCTTAGGCTAGGGCACCCCTAGGCTTAGGCTAGGGCACCCCTAGGCTTAGGCTAGGGCACCCCTAGGCTTAGGCAAGGAAACCCCTAGGCTTAGGCTAAGGCTAGGGCTCCCCTAGCCTAAGGCTAGGACACCCCTAGGCTTAGGCTAGGGCACCCCTAGGCTTAGGCTAGGGCACCCCTAGGCTTAGGCTAAGGCTAGGGCTCCCCTAGCCTAAGGCTAAGGCAACCCTAGGCTTAGGCTAGGGCACCCATAGGCTTAGGCTCGGGCACCCCTAGGCTTAGGCTAGGGCACCCCTAGGCTTAGGCTAAGGCTAGGGCTCCCCTAGCCTAAGGCTAGGACACCCCTAGGCTTAGGCTAGGGCACCCCTAGGCTTAGGCTAGGGCACCAATAGTCTTAGGCTTGTGCACTCCTAGGCTTAGGCTAAGGCAAGGGCTCAGCTAGCCTAAGGCTAGGGCACCCCTAGGCTTAGGCTAGGGCACCCCTAGGCTTAGGCTAGGGCACCCTAGGCTTAGGCTAGGGCACCCCTATGCTTAGACTATGACACCCCTAAGCTTAGGCTAGGGCACCCATAGTCTTAGGTTAGGGCACCCCTAGGCTTAGGCTAAGACTAGGGCTCCCCTAGCCTAAGGCTAGGGCACCCCTAGGCTTAGGCTAGGGCACTCCTAGGCGTAGGCTAGGGGACCCCTAGGCTTAGGCTAGGGCAACCCTAGGCTTAGGATAAGGCTAAGGCTCCCCTAGCCTAAGGCTAGGGCACCCCTAGGCTTAGGCTAGGGCACCCCTAGGCTTAGGTTAGGGCACCCCTAGGCTTAGGATAAGGCTAGGGCTCCCCTAGCCTAAGGCTAGGACACCCCTAAGCTTAGGCTAAGGCACCCCTAGGCTTAGGCTAGGGCACCCCTAGGCTTAGGCTAGGGCACCCCTAGGCTTGGGCTAGGGCACCCCTAGGCTTAGGCTAAGGTTAGGGCTCCCCTAGCCTTAGGCTAGGGCACCCCTAGGCTTAGGCTAGTGCACCCCTAGGCTTAGGCTAAGGCTAGGGCTCCCCTTGCCTAACCCTAGGGCACCCCTAGCCTAAGGCTAGGGCACCCCTAGGCTTAGGCTAGGGTACTCCTAGGCGTAGGCTAGGGGACCCCTAGGCTTAGGCTAGGGCACCCGTAGGCTTAGGCTAAGGCTAAGGCTCCCCTAGCCTAAGGCTAGGGCACCCCTAGGCTTAGGCTAGGGCAACCCTAGGCTTAGGCTAGGGCACCCCTAGGCTTAGGCTAGGGCACCCCTAGGCTTAGGCTAGGGCACCCCTAGGCTTAGGCTAAGGCTAGGGCTCCACTAAACTAAGGCTAGGGCACCCCTAGCCTTAGGCTAGGGCACCCCTAGGCATAGCCTAGGGCACACCTATGCTTAGGCTAGGGAACCCCTAGACTTAGGCTAAGGCTAGGTCTACCCTAGCCTAAGGCTAGGGCACCCCTAGGCTTAGGCTAGGGCACGCCTAGGCTTACGCTGGGGCACCCCTAGGCTTAGACTAAGGCTAGGGCTCCCCTAGGCTTAGGACAGGGCACCCCTAGGCTTAGGCTAGCTCACCCCTAGGCTTAGGCTAGGGAACCCCTAGGTTTAGGCTAGGGCGCCCCAAGGCATAGGCTAACGCTAGGGCTCCCCTAGCCTAAGGCTACGGCACCCCTAGGCTTAGGCTAGGGCACCCCTAAGCTTAGGATATGGCTAGGGCTCCCCTAGCCTTAGGGTAGGACACCCCTAGGCTTAGGCTAGCTCACCCCTAGGCTTAGCCTAGGGCACACCTATGCTTAGGCTAGGGAACCCCTAGAGTTAGGCTAAGGCTAGGTCTACCCTAGCCTAAGGCTAGGGCACCCCTAGGATTAGGCTAGGGCACCCCTAGGATTAGGCTAGGGCATCCCTAGGCTTAGGGTAGGGCACCCCTTGGCTTAGGCTAGGGCACTCGTAGGCTTAGGCTAGGGCACCCCTAGTCTTAGGCTAAGGCTAGGGCTCAGCTCGCCTAAGGCTAGGGCACCCCTTGGCTTAGGGTAGGTCACCCCTAGGCTTAGGCTAAGGCTAGGGCTCCACTAAATTAAGGCTAGGGTACCCCTAGCCTTAGGCTAGGTCACCCCTAGGCTTAGGTTAGGGAACCCCTAGGCTTAGGCTAGGGCACCCCTAGGATTGGGCTAGGGCAACCCTAGGGTTAGGCTAGGGCACCCCTAGGCTTAGGGTAAGCTAGGGATCCTCTAGCCTAACGCTAGGGCATCCCTAGGCTTGGGCTAGGTCACCTCTAGGCTTAGGCTAGGGCACCCCTAGGTTTAGAATAGGGCACGCCTAAGCTTAGGCTAAGGCTAGGGCTCCACTAGACTAAGGCTAGGGCACCCCTAGCCTTAGCCTATGGGCACCCCTACGCTTAGGCTAGGTCACCCCTAGTCTTAGGCTAGGGAACCCCTAGGTTTAGGCTAGGGCGCCCCAAGGCTTAGGCTAGGGCACCCCTAGGCTTAGGCTAGGGCACCCCTAGGCTTAGGCTAGGACACCCATAGGCTTAGGCTAGTGTACCCATAGGCTTAGGCTAGGGCACCCCAAGGCTTAGGCTAAGGCTAGGGCTCCCCTAGCCTAAGGCTAGGGGACCCCTAAGCTTAGGCTAGCTCAACCCTAAGCTTAGGCTAGGGCACCCCTAGGCGTAGGCTAGGGCACCCCATGGCTTAGGATAGGGTACCCCTAGGCTTAGGCTAAGGCTAGTGCTCCACTAGACTAAGGCTAGGGCACCCCTAGCCTTAGGCTAGGGCACCCCTAGGCTTATGCTAGGGCAACCCTAGACTAATGCTAGGGCACCCATAGGCTTAGGCTAGGGCACCCCTAGGCTTAGGCTAAGGCTAGGGCTCCCATAGCCTAAGGCTAGGGTACCCCTAGGCTTAGGCTAGGGCACTCCTAGACTTAGTCTAGGGAATCCCTAGGCTTAGGCATAGGCTAGGGCTCCTCTAGCCTAACGCTAGGGCACCTCTAGGCTTAAGCTAGTGCACCTCTAGGCTTAGGCTAGGGCATCCCTAGGCTTAGGCTAGGGCACTCCTAGGCTAAGTCTAGGGCACCCCTAGGCTTAGGCTAGGGCACCCCTAGGCTTAGGCTAGGGCACACCTAGGCTTAGGCTAAGGCTAGGGCTCCCCTAGTCTAAGGCTAGGGCTCCCCTAGGCTTAGGCTAGGGCACCCCAAGGCTTAGACTAAGGCTAGGGCTCCCCTAGTCTAAGGCTAGGGCTCCCCTAGGCTTAGGCTAGGGCACCCCAAGGCTTAGGCTAGGACACCACTAGGCTTAGGCTAGGGCACCCCTAGGCTTAGGCTAAGGCTAGGGCACCCCAAGGCTTAGACTAAGGCTAGGGCTCCCCTAGTCTAAGGCTAGGGCTCCCCTAGGCTTAGGCTAGGGCACCCCAAGGCTTAGGCTAGGACACCACTAGGCTTAGGCTAGGGCACCCCTAGGCTTAGGCTAAGGCTAGGGCCCCCTAGCCTAAGGCTAGGGCACCCCTAGGCTTAGGCTAGGGCACCCCTAGGCTTAGGCTAGGTCACGCCTAAACTTAGGCTAGGGCACCGTTCGGCTTAGGCTAAAGCTGGGGCTCCCCTTGCATAAACCTAAGGCACCCCTAGGCTTTGGCTAGGGCACCCCTAGTCTTAGATTAGGGCACCCCTAAGCTTAGGCTAGGGCACCCCTAGTCTTAGGCTAGGGCACCCCTAGGCTTAGGATTAGACTAGGGCTCCCCTAGCCTAAGGCTAGTGCACCCCTAGGCTTAGGCTAGGGCACCCTTAGGCGTAGGCTAGGGCACCCCTAGGCTTAGGCTACGGCCAAGACTCAGCTACCCTAAGGCTAGGGCACCACTAGGCTTAGGTTGGGCACCCCTTGGCTTAGGCTAGGGCACTCCTAGGCTTAGGCTAGGGCACCCCTAGGCTTAAGCTAAGGCTAGGGCTCAGCTAGCCTAAGGTTGGGCACCCCTAGGCTTAGGGTAGGTCACCCCTAGTCTTAGGCTAGGGCACATCTACGCTTAGGTTAGGGCACCCCTAGCCTTAGGCTAAGGCTAGGGCTCCACTAGACTAAGGCTAGGGCACCCCGAGCCTTAGGCTAGGGCACCCCTAGGCTTAGGCTAGGGAACCCCTAGGCTTAGGCTAGGGCACCCCTAGGCTTGGGCTAGGACACCCCTAGGCTTAGGCTAGGGATCCCCTAGGCTTAGGCTATGCTAGAGCTCCTCTAGCCTAACGCTAGGGCATCCCTAGCCTTGGGCTAGTGCACCCCTTGGCTTAAGCTAGGGCACCCTTAGGCGGAGGCTAGGGCACCCCTAGGATTAGGCTACGGCTAGGGCTCAGCTACCCTAAGGCTAGGGCACCCCTAGGCTTAGGCTAGGGCAACCCTAGGCTTAGGCTAAGGCTAGGGCTCCACTAGACTAAGGCTAGGGCACCCCTAGCCTTAGGCTAGGGCACCCCTAGGCTTAGGCTAGGGCACCCCTAGGCTTAGGCAAGGGAACCCCTAGGCTTAGGCTAGGGCACCCCTAGGCTTAGTCTAAGGTTAGGGCTCCCCTAGCCTAAGGCTAAGGCACCCCTAGGCTTAGTCTAGTGCACCCATAGGCTTAGGCTAGGGCACCCCTAGGCTTAGGCTAGGGCAACCCTAGGCTTAGGCTAAGGCTAGGGCTCCACTAGACTAAGGCTAGGGCACCCCTGCCTTAGGCTAGGGCACCCCTAGGCTTAGGCAAGGGAACCCCTAGGCTTAGGCTAGGGCACCCATAGGCTTAGGCTAAGGTTAGGGCTCCCTTAGCCTAAGGCTAAGGCTCCCCTAGGCTTAGGCTAGGACACCCCTAGGCTTAGGCTAGGGCACCCCTAGGCTTAGACTAGGGAACCCCTAGGCTTAGGCTAGGGCACCCCTAAGCTTAGGCTAGTGCTCCCCTTGTCTTATGCTAGGGCACCCCTAGGCTTAGGCTAAGGTTAGGGCTCCCCTAGCCTAAGGCTAAGGCACCCCGAGGCTTAGGCTAGTGCACCCATAGGCTTAGGCTAGGGCACCCCTAGGCTTAGGCTAGGGCAACCCTAGGCTTAGGCTTAGGCTAGGGCTCCACTAGACTAAGGCTAGGGCACCCCTAGCCTTAGGCTAGGGCACCCCTAGGCTTAGGCTAGGGCACCCCTAGGCTTAGGGTAGGGCACCCCTAGGCTTAGGCTAGGGCACCCCTAGGCTTAGGTTAGGGCACACCTAGGCTTAGGATAAGGCTAGGGCTCCCCTAGCCTAATGCTAGGACACCCCTAGACTTAGGCTAAGGCTCCCCTAGGCTTAGGCTAGGGCACCCCTAGGCTTAGGCTTGGGCACCCCTAGGCTTAGGCTAGGGCACCCCTTGGCTTAGCCTACGGCACCCCTAGGCTTAGGCTACGGCACCCCTAGGCTTAGGCTAGGGCACCCCTAGATTTAGGCTAAGGCTAGGGCTCCACTAGACTAAGGCTAGGGCACCCCTAGCCTTAGGCTAGGGCACCCCTAGGCTTAGGCTAGGGCACCCCTAGGCTTAGGCTAGGGCACCCCTAGGCTTAGGCTAGGGCACCCCTAGGCTTAGCCATAGGCTAGGGCACCCCTAGGCTTAGGCTAGGGCACCCCTAGGCTTAGACTAGGGGACCCCTAGGCTTAGGCTAGGGCACCCCTAAGCTTAGGCTAGGGCTCCCCTTGTCTTATGCTAGGGCACCCCTAGGCTTAGGCTAAGATTAGGGCTCCCCTAGCCTAAGGCTAAGGCACCCCTAGGCTTAGGGTAGTGCACTCCTAGGCTTAGGCTAGGGCACCCCTAGGCTTAGGCTAGGGCAACCCTAGGCTTAGGCTAAGGCTATGGCTCCACTAGACTAAGGCTAGGGCACCCCTAGCCTTAGGCTAGGGCACCCCTAGGCTTAGCCTAGGGTACACCTAGACTTAGGCTAGGGAACCCCGAGGCTTAGGCTAGGGCTACCCTAGCCTAAGGCTAGGGCACCCCTAGGCTTAGGCTAGGGCACCCCTAGGCTTAGCCTAAGGCACCCCTAGCCTTAGGCTAGGGGACCCCTAGGCTTAGGCTAACGCTAGGGCTCCCCTAACCTAAGGCTAGGGCACCACTAAGCTTCGGCTAGGGCACCCCTAGGCTTAGGCTAAGGCACCCTTAGGCTTAGGCTAAGGCAAGGGCTCAGCTAGCCTAAGGCTAGGGCACCCCTAGGCTTAGGCTAGGGCACCCCTAGGCTTAAGGTAGGGCACCCCTAGGCTTAGGCTAGGGCACCTCTAGGCTTAGGCTAGGGCACCCCTAGGCTTACACTAGGGCATCCCTTAGCTTAGGCTAGGACACCCCTAGGTTTAGGCTAGGGCATACCTAGGCTTAGGCTTGGGGACCCCTAGGCTTAGGCTCACGCTAGGGCTCCCCTTGCCTAAGGCTAGGGCACCACTAGGCTTAGACTAGGGCACCCCTAGGCTTAGGCTAGGGCACCCCTAGGCTTAGGCTAAGGCAAGGGCTCAGCTAGCCTAAGGCTAGGGCACCCCTAGGCTTAGGCTAGGGCACCCCTAGGCTTAGGCTAAGGAAAGGGCTCAGCTAGCCTAAGGCTAGGGCACCCCTAGGCTTAGGCTTGGGCAACCCCTAGGCTTAGGCTAGGGCACCCCTAGCCTTAGGCTAGGGCACCCCTAGGCTTAGGCTAGGACACCCCAAGGCTTAGGCTAGGGCAACCCTAGGCTTAGGCTAAGGCTAGGGCACCCCTAGGCTTAGGCTAGGGCACCCCTAGGCTTAGGCAAGGGAACCCCTAGGCTTAGGCTAGGGCACCCCTAGGCTTAGTCTAAGGTTAGGGCTCCCCTAGCCTAAGGCTAAGGCACCCCTAGGCATAGTCTAGTGCACCCATAGGCTTAGGCTAGGGCACCCCTAGGCTTAGGCTAGGGCAACCCTAGGCTTAGGCTAAGGCTAGGGCTCCACTAGACTAAGGCTAGGGCACCCCTGCCTTAGGCTAGGGCACCCCTAGGCTTAGGCAAGGGAACCCCTAGGCTTAGGCTAGGGCACCCATAGGCTTAGGCTAAGGTTAGGGCTCCCTTAGCCTAAGGCTAAGGCTCCCCTAGGCTTAGGCTAGGACACCCCTAGGCTTAGGCTAGGGCACCCCTAGGCTTAGACTCGGGAACCCCTAGGCTTAGGCTAGGGCACCCCTAAGCTTAGGCTAGTGCTCCCCTTGTCTTATGCTAGGGCACCCCTAGGCTTAGCCTAAGGTTAGGGCTCCCCTAGCCTAAGGCTAAGGCACCCCTAGGCTTAGGCTAGTGCACCCATAGGCTTAGGCTAGGGCACCCCTAGGCTTAGGCTAGGGCAACCCTAGGCTTAGGCTTAGCCTAGGGCTCCACTAGACTAAGGCTAGGGCACCCCTAGCCTTAGGCTAGGGCACCCCTAGGCTTAGGCTAGGGCACCCCTAGGCTTAGGGTAGGGCACCCCTAGGCTTAGGCTAGGGCACCCCTAGGCTTAGGTTAGGGCACACCTAGGCTTAGGATAAGGCTAGGGCTCCCCTAGCCTAATGCTAGGACACCCCTAGACTTAGGCTAAGGCTCCCCTAGGCTTAGGCTAGGGCACCCCTAGGCTTAGGCTTGGGCACCCCTAGGCTTAGGCTAGGGCACCCCTTGGCTTAGCCTACGGCACCCCTAGGCTTAGGCTACGGCACCCCTAGGCTTAGGCTAGGGCACCCCTAGATTTAGGCTAAGGCTAGGGCTCCACTAGACTAAGGCTAGGGCACCCCTAGCCTTAGGCTAGGGCACCCCTAGGCTTAGGCTAGGGCACCCCTAGGCTTAGGCTAGGGCACCCCTAGGCTTAGACTAGGGCACCCCTAGGCTTAGGCTAGGGCACCCCTAGGCTTAGCCTTAGGCTAGGGCACCCCTAGGCTTAGGCTAGGGCACCCCTAGGCTTAGACTAGGGGACCCCTAGGCTTAGGCTAGGGCACCCCTAAGCTTAGGCTAGGGCTCCCCTTGTCTTATGCTAGGGCACCCCTAGGCTTAGGCTAAGATTAGGGCTCCCCTAGCCTAAGGCTAAGGCACCCCTAGGCTTAGGGTAGTGCACCCCTAGGCTTAGGCTAGGGCACCCCTAGGCTTACGCTAGGGCAAACCTAGGCTTAGGCTAAGGCTAGGGCTCCACTAGACTAAGGCTAGGGCACCCCTAGCCTTAGGCTAGGGCACCCCTAGGCTTAGCCTAGGGTACACCTAGACTTAGGCTAGGGAACCCCGAGGCTTAGGCTAGGGCTACCCTAGCCTAAGGCTAGGGCACCCCTAGGCTTAGGCTAGGGCACCCCTAGGCTTAGGCTAAGGCACCCCTAGCCTTAGGCTAGGGGACCCCTAGGCTTAGGCTAACGCTAGGGCTCCCCTAACCTAAGGCTAGGGCACCACTAAGCTTCGGCTAGGGCACCCCTAGGCTTAGGCTAAGGCACCCTTAGGCTTAGGCTAAGGCAAGGGCTCAGCTAGCCTAAGGCTAGGGCACCCCTAGGCTTAGGCTAGGGCACCCCTAGGCTTAAGGTAGGGCACCCCTAGGCTTAGGCTAGGGCACCTCTAGGCTTAGGCTAGGGCACCCCTAGGCTTACACTAGGGCATCCCTTAGCTTAGGCTAGGACACCCCTAAGTTTAGGCTAGGGCATACCTAGGCTTAGGCTTGGGGACCCCTAGGCTTAGGCTCACGCTAGGGCTCCCCTTGCCTAAGGCTAGGGCACCACTAGGCTTAGACTAGGGCACCCCTAGGCTTAGGCTAGGGCACTCCTAGGCTTAGGCTAAGGCAAGGGCTCAGCTAGCCTAAGGCTAGGGCACCCCTAGGCTTAGGCTAGGGCACCCCTAGGCTTAGGCTAAGGCAAGGGCTCAGCTAGCCTAAGGCTAGGGCACCCCTAGGCTTAGGCTTGGGCAACCCCTAGGCTTAGGCTAGGGCACCCCTAGCCTTAGGCTAGGGCACCCCTAGGCTTAGGCTAGGACACCCCAAGGCTTAGGCTTAGGCACCCCTAGGCTTACGCTAGGGCACCCCTAGCTTAGGCTAGGGCAACCCTAGTCTTAGGCTAGGGCACCCCTAGGCTTAGGCTAAGGATAGGGCTCAGCTAGCCTAAGGCTAGGGTACCCCTAGGCTTAGGGTAGCTCAACCCTAGGCTTAGGCTAGGGCACATCTACGCTTAGGCTAGGGCACCCCTAGGCTTAGGCTTAGGCTAGGGCTCCACTAGACTAAGCTAGGGCACCCCTAGCCTTAGGCTCGGGCACCCCTAGGCTTAGGCTAGGGCACCACTAGGCTTGGGCTAGGGCACCCCTAGGCTTAGGCTAGGGAACCCCTAGGCTTAGGCTAGGGCACCGCTAGGCTTGGGCTATGGCACCCCTAGGCTTAGGCTAGGGCACCCCTAGGCTTAGAATAGGGCACGCCTAAGCGTAGGCTAAGGATAGGGCTCCACTAAACTAAGGCTAGGACACCCCAAGCCTTAGCCTAGGGCACCCCTAGGCTTAGGCTAGGTCACTCCTAGGCTTAGGCTAGGGCACCCCTAGGCTTAGGCTAGGACACCCACAGGCTTAGGCTATGACACCCCTAGGCTTAATCTAGTGCACCTCTAGGCTTAGGCTAGGGCACCCCTAGGCTTAGGCTAGGGCACCCCTAGGCTTAGGCAAGGAAACCCCTAGGCTTAGGCTAAGGCTAGGGCTCCCCTAGCCTAAGGCTAGGACACCCCTAGGCTTAGGCTAGGGCACCCCTAGGCTTAGGCTAGGGCACCCCTAGGCTTAGGCTAAGGCTAGGGCTCCCCTAGCCTAAGGCTAAGGCAACCCTAGGCTTAGGCTAGGGCACCCATAGGCTTAGGCTCGGGCACCCCTAGGCTTAGGCTAGGGCACCCCTAGGCTTAGGCCAAGGCTAGGGCTCCCCTAGCCTAAGGCTAGGACACCCCTAGGCTTAGGCTAGGGCACCCCTAGGCTTAGGCTAGGGCACCCCTAGGCTTAGGCTTGTGCACTCCTAGGCTTAGGCTAAGGCAAGGGCTCAGCTAGCCTAAGGCTAGGGCACCCCTAGGCTTAGGCTAGGGCACCCCTAGGCTTAGGCTAGGGCACCCCTAGGCTTAGGCTAGGGCACCCCTATGCTTAGACTATGACACCCCTAAGCTTAGGCTAGGGCACCCATAGTCATAGGTTAGGGCACCCCTAGGCTTAGGCTAAGACTAGGGCTCCCCTAGCCTAAGGCTAGGGCACCCCCAGGCTTAGGCTAGGGCACTCCTAGGCGTAGGCTAGGGGACCCCTAGGCTTAGGCTAGGGCAACCCTAGGCTTAGGATAAGGCTAAGGCTCCCCTAGCCTAAGGCTAGGGCACCCCTAGGCTTAGGCTAGGGCACCCCTAGGCTTAGGTTAGGGCACCCCTAGGCTTAGGATAAGGCTAGGGCTCCCCTAGCCTAAGGCTAGGACACCCCTAAGCTTAGGCTAAGGCACCCCTAGGCTCAGGCTAGGGCACCCCTAGGCTTAGGCTAGGGCACCCCTAGGCTTGGGCTAGGGCACCCCTAGGCTTAGGCTAAGGTTAGGGCTCCCCTAGCCTAAGGTTAGGGCTCCCCTAGCCTTAGGCTAGGGCACCCCTAGGCTTAGGCTAGTGCACCCCTAGGCTTAGGCTAAGGCTAGGGCTCCCCTTGCCTAACCCTAGGGCACCCCTAGCCTAAGGCTAGGGCACCCCTAGGCTTAGGCTAGGGTACTCCTAGGCGTAGGCTAGGGGACCCCTAGGCTTAGGCTAGGGCACCCGTAGGCTTAGGCTAAGGCTAAGGCTCCCCTAGCCTAAGGCTAGGGCACCCCTAGGCTTAGGCTAGGGCAACCCTAGGCTTAGGCTAGGGCACCCCTAGGCTTAGGCTAGGGCACCCCTAGGCTTAGGCTAGGGCACCCCTAGGCTTAGGCTAAGGTTAGGGCTCCACTAAACTAAGGCTAGGGCACCCCTAGCCTTAGGCTAGGGCACCCCTAGGCATAGCCTAGGGCACACCTATGCTTAGGCTAGGGAACCCCTAGACTTAGGCTAAGGCTAGGTCTACCCTAGCCTAAGGCTAGGGCACCCCTAGGCTTAGGCTAGGGCACCCCTAGGCTTAGGCTAGGGCATCCCTAGGCTTAGGCTAGGGCACCCCTTGGCTTAGGCTAGGGCACTCGTAGGCTTAGGCTAGGTCACCCCTAGTCTTAGGCTAAGGCTAGGGCTCAGCTCGCCTAAGGCTAGGGCACCCCTTGGCTTAGGGTAGGTCACCCCTAGGCTTAGGCTAAGGCTAGGGCTCCACTAAATTAAGGCTAGGGTACCCCTAGCCTTAGGCTAGGGCACCCCTAGGCTTAGGTTAGGGAACCCCTAGGCTTAGGCTAGGGCACCCCTAGGCTTGGGCTAGGGCAACCCTAGGGTTAGGCTAGGGCACCCCTAGGCTTAGGGTAAGCTAGGGATCCTCTAGCCTAACGCTAGGGCTTCCCTAGGCTTGGGCTAGGTCACCTCTAGGCTTAGGCTAGGGCACCCCTAGGTTTAGAATAGGGCACGCCTAAGCTTAGGCTAAGGCTAGGGCTCCACTAGACTAAGGCTAGGGCACCCCTAGACTTAGCCTATGGGCACCCCTACGCTTAGGCTAGGTCACCCCTAGTCTTAGGCTAGGGAACCCCTAGGTTTAGGCTAGGGCGCCCCAAGGCTTAGGCTAGGGCACCCCTAGGCTTAGGCTAGGGCACCCCTAGGCTTAGGCTAGGACACCCATAGGCTTAGGCTAGTGTACCCATAGGCTTAGGCTAGGGCACCCCAAGGCTTAGGCTAAGGCTAGGGCTCCCCTAGCCTAAGGCTAGGGGACCCCTAAGCTTAGGCTAGCTCAACCCTAAGCTTAGGCTAGGGCACCCCTAGGCATAGGCTAGGGCACCCCATGGCTTAGGATAGGGTACCCCTAGGCTTAGGCTAAGGCTAGTGCTCCACTAGACTAAGGCTAGGGCACCCCTAGCCTTAGGCTAGGGCACCCCTAGGCTTATGCTAGGGCAACCCTAGGCTAATGCTAGGGCACCCATAGGCTTAGGCTAGGGCACCCCTAGGCTTAGGCTAAGGCTAGGGCTCCCATTGCCTAAGGCTAGGGTACCCCTAGGCTTAGGCTAGGGCACTCCTAGACTTAGTCTAGGGAATCCCTAGGCTTAGGCATAGGCTAGGGCTCCTCTAGCCTAACGCTAGGGCACCTCTAGGCTTAAGCTAGTGCACCTCTAGGCTTAGGCTAGGGCACCCCTAGGCTTAGGCTAGGGCACCCCTTGGCTTAGGCTAGGGCACTCCTAGGCTAAGTCTAGGGCACCCCTAGGCTTAGGCTAGGGTACCCCTAGGCTTAGGCTAGGGCACACCTAGGCTTAGGCTAAGGCTAGGGCTCCCCTAGTCTAAGGCTAGGGCTCCCCTAGGCTTAGGCTAGGGCACCCCAAGGCTTAGGCTAAGGCTAGGGCTCCCCTAGTCTAAGGCTAGGGCTCCCCTAGGCTTAGGCTAGGGCACCCCAAGGCTTAGGCTAGGACACCACTAGGCTTAGGCTAGGGCACCCCTAGGCTTAGGTTAAGGCTAGGGCCCCCTAGCCTAAGGCTAGGGCACCCCTAGGCTTAGGCTAGGGCACCCCTAGGCATAGCCTAGGGCACACCTATGCTTAGGCTAGGGAACCCCTAGACTTAGGCTAAGGCTAGGTCTACCCTAGCCTAAGGCTAGGGCACCCCTAGGCTTAGGCTAGGGCACCCATAGGCTTAGGCTAGGGCATCCCTAGGCTTAGGTTAGGGCACCCCTTGGCTTAGGCTAGGGCACTCGTAGGCTTAGGCTAGGTCACCCCTAGTCTTAGGCTAAGGCTAGGGCTCAGCTCGCCTAAGGCTAGGGCACCCCTTGGCTTAGGGTAGGTCACCCCTAGGCTTAGGCTAAGGCTAGGGCTCCACTAAATTAAGGCTAGGGTACCCCTAGCCTTAGGCTAGGGCACCCCTAGGCTTAGGTTAGGGAACCCCTAGGCTTAGGCTAGGGCACCCCTAGGCTTGGGCTAGGGCAACCCTAGGGTTAGGCTAGGGCACCCCTAGGCTTAGGGTAAGCTAGGGATCCTCTAGCCTAACGCTAGGGCTTCCCTAGGCTTGGGCTAGGTCACCTCTAGGCTTAGGCTAGGGCACCCCTAGGTTTAGAATAGGGCACGCCTAAGCTTAGGCTAAGGCTAGGGCTCCACTAGACTAAGGCTAGGGCACCCCTAGCCTTAGCCTATGGGCACCCCTACGCTTAGGCTAGGTCACCCCTAGTCTTAGGCTAGGGAACCCCTAGGTTTAGGCTAGGGCGCCCCAAGGCTTAGGCTAGGGCACCCCTAGGCTTAGGCTAGGGCACCCCTAGGCTTAGGCTAGGACACCCATAGGCTTAGGCTAGTGTACCCATAGGCTTAGGCTAGGACACCCCAAGGCTTAGGCTAAGGCTAGGGCTCCCCTAGCCTAAGGCTAGGGGACCCCTAAGCTTAGGCTAGCTCAACCCTAAGCTTAGGCTAGGGCACCCCTAGGCGTAGGCTAGGGCACCCCATGGCTTAGGATAGGGTACCCCTAGGCTTAGGCTAAGGCTAGTGCTCCACTAGACTAAGGCTAGGGCACCCCTAGCCTTAGGCTAGGGCACCCCTAGGCTTATGCTAGGGCAACCCTAGGCTAATGCTAGGGCACCCATAGGCTTAGGCTAGGGCACCCCTAGGCTTAGGCTAAGGCTAGGGCTCCCATAGCCTAAGGCTCGGGTACCCCTAGGCTTAGGCTAGGGCACTCCTAGACTTAGTCTAGGGAATCCCTAGGCTTAGGCATAGGCTAGGGCTCCTCTAGCCTAACGCTAGGGCACCTCTAGGCTTAAGCTAGTGCACCTCTAGGCTTAGGCTAGGGCACCCCTAGGCTTAGGCTAGGGCACCCCTTGGCTTAGGCTAGGGCACTCCTAGGCTAAGTCTAGGGCACCCCTAGGCTTAGGCTAGGGCACCCCTAGGCTTAGGCTAGGGCACACCTAGGCTTAGGCTAAGGCTAGGGCTCCCCTAGTCTAAGGCTAGGGCTCCCCTAGGCTTAGGCTAGGGCACCCCAAGGCTTAGGCTAAGGCTAGGGCTCCCCTAGTCTAAGGCTAGGGCTCCCCTAGGCTTAGGCTAGGGCACCCCAAGGCTTAGGCTAGGACACCACTAGGCTTAGGCTAGGGCACCCCTAGGCTTAGGCTAAGGCTAGGGCCCCCTAGCCTAAGGCTAGGGCACCCCTAGGCTTAGGCTAGGGCACCCCTAGGCTTAGGCTAGGTCACGCCTAAACTTAGGCTAGGGCACCGTTCGGCTTAGGCTAAAGCTGGGGCTCCCCTTGCATAAACCTAAGGCACCCCTAGGCTTTGGCTAGGGCACCCCTAGTCTTAGATTAGGGCACCCCTAAGCTTAGGCTAGGGCACCCCTAGTCTTAGGCTAGGGCACCCTTAGGCTTAGGCTTAGACTAGGGCTCCCCTAGCCTAAGGCTAGTGCACCCCTAGGCTTAGGCTAGGGCACTCCTAGGCTTAGGCTAGGGCACCCCTAGGCTTAGGTTAGGGCACCCCTAGGCTTAGGCTAAGGCTAGGGCTCAGCTAGCCTAAGGCTAGGGCACCCCTAGGCTTAGGGTAGGTCACCCCTAGTCTTAGGCTAGGGCACATCTACGCTTAGGTTAGGGCACCCCTAGCCTTAGGCTAAGGCTAGGGCTCCACTAGACTAAGGCTAGGGCACCCCGAGCCTTAGGCTAGGGCACCCCTAGGCTTATGCTAGGGAACCCCTAGGCTTAGGCTAGGGCACCCCTAGGCTTGGGCTAGGACACCCCTAGGCTTAGGCTAGGGCTCCCCTAGGCTTAGGCTATGCTAGAGCTCCTCTAGCCTAACGCTAGGGCATCCCTAGCCTTGGGCTAGTGCACCCCTTGGCTTAAGCTAGGGCACACTTAGGCGGAGGCTAGGGCACCCCTAGGATTAGGCTACGGCTAGGGCTCAACTACCCTAAGGCTAGGGCACCCCTAGGCTTAGGCTAGGGCAACCCTAGGCTTAAGCAAGGGAACCCCTAGGCTTAGGCTAGGGCACCCCTAGGCTTAGTCTAAGGTTAGGGCTCCCCTAGCCTAAGGCTAAGGCACCCCTAGGCTTAGTCTAGTGCACCCATAGGCTTAGGCTAGGGCACCCCTAGGCTTAGGCTAGGGCAACCCTAGGCTTAGGCTAAGGCTAGGGCTCCACTAGACTAAGGCTAGGGCACCCCTGCCTTAGGCTAGGGCACCCCTAGGCTTAGGCAAGGGAACCCCTAGGCTTAGGCTAGGGCACCCATAGGCTTAGGCTAAGGTTAGGGCTCCCTTAGCCTAAGGCTAAGGCTCCCCTAGGCTTAGGCTAGGACACCCCTAGGCTTAGGCTAGGGCACCCGTAGGCTTAGACTAGGGAACCCCTAGGCTTAGGCTAGGGCACCTCTAAGCTTAGGCTAGTGCTCCCCTTGTCTTATGCTAGGGCACCCCTAGGCTTAGGCTAAGGTTAGGGCTCCCCTAGCCTAAGGCTAAGGCACCCCTAGGCTTAGGCTAGTGCACCCATAGGCTTAGGCTAGGGCACCCCTAGGCTTAGGCTAGGGCAACCCTAGGCTTAGGCTTAGGCTAGGGCTCCACTAGACTAAGGCTAGGGCACCCCTAGCCTTAGGCTAGGGCACCCCTAGGCTTAGGCTAGGGCACCCCTAGGCTTAGGGTAGGGCACCCCTAGGCTTAGGCTAGGGCACCCCTAGGCTTAGGTTAGGGCACACCTAGGCTTAGGATAAGGCTAGGGCTCCCCTAGCCTAATGCTAGGACACCCCTAGACTTAGGCTAAGGCTCCCCTAGGCTTAGGCTAGGGCACCCCTAGGCTTAGGCTTGGGCACCCCTAGGCTTAGGCTAGGGCACCCCTTGGCTTAGCTTACGGCACCCCTAGGTTTAGGCTACGGCACCCCTAGGCTTAGGCTAGGGCACCCCTAGATTTAGGCTAAGGCTAGGGCTCCACTAGACTAAGGCTAGGGCACCCCTAGCCTTAGGCTAGGGTACCCCTAGGCTTAGGCTAGGGCACCCCTAGTCTTAGGCTAGGGCACCCCTAGGCTTAGACTAGGGCACCCCTAGGCTTAGGCTAGGGCACCCCTAGGCTTAGCTTTAGGCTAGGGCACCCCTAGCCTTAGACTAGGGGACCCCTAGGCTTAGGCTAGGGCACCCCTAAGCTTAGGCTAGGGCTCCCCTTGTCTTATGCTAGGGCACCCCTAGGCTTAGGCTAAGATTAGGGCATCCCTAGCCTAAGGCTAAGGCACCCCTAGGCTTAGGGTAGTGCACCCCTAGGCTTAGGCTCGGGCACCCCTAGGCTTAGGCTAGGGCAACCCTAGGCTTAGGCTAAGGCTAGGGCTCTACTAGACTAAGGCTAGGGCACCCCTAGCCTTAGGCTAGGGCACCCCTAGGCTTAGCCTAGGGTACACCTAGACTTAGGCTAGGGAACCCCGAGGCTTAGGCTAGGGCTACCCTAGCCTAAGGCTAGGGCACCCCTAGGCTTAGGCTAGGGCACCCCTAGGCTTAGGCTAAGGCACCCCTAGCCTTAGGCTAGGGGACCCCTAGGCTTAGGCTAACGCTAGGGCTCCCCTAACCTAAGGCTAGGGCAACACTAAGCTTCGGCTAGGGCACCCCTAGGCTTAGGCTAAGGCACCCTTAGGCTTAGGCTAAGGCAAGGGCTCAGCTAGCCTAAGGCTAGGGCACCCCTAGGCTTAGGCTAGGGCACCCCTAGGCTTAAGGTAGGGCACCCCTAGGCTTAGGCTAGGGCACCCCTAGGCTTAGGCTAGGGCACCCCTAGGCTTACGCTAGGGCATCCCTTAGCTTAGGCTAGGACACCCCTAGGTTTAGGCTAGGGCATCCCTAGGCTTAGGCTTAGGGACCCCTAGGCTTAGGCTCACGCTAGGGCTCCCCTAGCCTAAGGCTAGGGCACCACTAGGCTTAGACTAGGGCACCCCTAGGCTTAGGCTAGGGCACCCCTAGGCTTAGGCTAAGGCAAGGGCTCAGCTAGCCTAAGGCTAGGGCACCCCTAGGCTTAGGCTAGGGCACCCCTAGGCTTAGGCTAAGGCAAGGGCTCAGCTAGCCTAAGGCTAGGGCACCCCTAGGCTTAGGCTTGGGCAACCCCTAGGCTTAGGCTAGGGCACCCCTAGGCTTAGGCTAGGGCACCCCTAGGCTTAGGCTAGGGCACCCCAAGGCTTAGGCTTAGGCACCCCTAGGCTTAGGCTAGGGCACCCCTAGGCTTACGCTAGGGCACCCCTAGCTTAGGCTAGGGCAACCCTAGTCTTAGGCTAGGGCACCCTAGGCTTAGGCTAAGATAGGGCTCAGCTAGCCTAAGGCTAGGGTACCCCTAGGCTTAGGGTAGCTCAACCCTAGGCTTAGGCTAGGGCACATCTACGCTTAGGCTAGGGCACCCCTAGGCTTAGGCTTAGGCTAGGGCTCCACTAGACTAAGCTAGGGCACCCCTAGCCTTAGGCTCGGGCACCCCTAGGCTTAGGCTAGGGAACCCCTAGGCTTAGGCTAGGGCACCACTAGGCTTGGGCTAGGGCACCCCTAGGCTTAGGCTAGGGAACCCCTAGGCTTAGGCTAGGGCACCGCTAGGCTTGGGCTATGGCACCCCTAGGCTTAGGCTAGGGCACCCCTAGGCTTAGAATAGGGCACGCCTAAGCGTAGGCTAAGGATTGGGCTCCACTAAACTAAGGCTAGGACACCCCAAGCCTTAGCCTAGGGCACCCCTAGGCTTAGGCTAGGTCACTCCTAGGCTTAGGCTAGGGCACCCCTAGGCTTAGGCTAGGACACCCACAGGCTTAGGCTATGACACCCCTCGGCTTAATCTAGTGCACCTCTAGGCTTAGGCTAGGGCACCCCTAGGCTTAGGCTAGGGCACTCCAAGGCTTCGGCTAAGGCGATGACTCCCCTAACCTAAGGCTAAGGTACCCCTAGGCTTAGGCTAGGGCACCCCTAGACTTAGGCTAGGGCACCCCTAGGTTTAGGCTAGGGCACCCCTAGGCTTAGGCTAAGGCTAGGGCTCCTCCAGCCTAACGCTAGGGCATCCCTAGGCTTGGGCTAGGGCACCCGTAGGCTTAGGCTAGGGCACCCCTAGGCTTAGACTAAGGCTGGGGCTCCCCTAGCCTAAGGCTAGGGCACCCCTAGGCTTATGCAAGGGCACCCCCAGGCTTGGCTAGGGCACCCTCAGGCTTAGGGTAGGGCACCCCTAGGCTTAGGCTAGGGCACCCCTAGGCTTAGGCTAGGGCACCCCTAGGCTTAAGATGGGGCACCCCTAGGCTTAGGCTAAGGCTAGGGCTCCCCTAGCCTAAGGCTAATGTACCCCTAGGCTTAGGATAGGGCACCCCTAGACTTAGGCTAGGGCACCCCAAGTCTTAGGCTAGGGCACCCCTAGGTTTAGGCTAAGGCAAGGGCTCCTCTAGCCTAACGCTAGGGCATCCCTACTTCGTCTAGGGCACCCCTAGGCTTAGGCTAGCGCACCCCTAGGCTTAGGTTAGGGCACCCCATGGCTTCGGCTAAGGCGAGGACTCCCCTAGCCTAAGGCTAGGGTTCCCCTAGGCTTAGGCTAGGGCACCCCTAGACTTAGGCTAGGGCACCCCTAGGCTTAGGCTAGGGCACCCCTAGGCTTAGGCTTGGGCACCCCTAGGCTTAGGCTATGGCACCCCTAGGCTTAGGCTAGGGCACCCCTAGGCTTAGGCTAAGGCTAGGTCTCCTCTAGCCTAACGCTAGGGCATCCTAGGCTTGGGCTAGGGCACCCCTAGGCTTAGACTAAGGCTAGGGTTCGCCTAGCCTAAGGCTACGGCACCCCTAGCCTTAGGCTAGGGCACCTTTAGGCTTAGGCTAGGGCACCCTTAGGCTTAAGATAGGGCACACCTAAGCTTAGGCTAATGCTAGGGCTCTACTAGACTAAGGCTAGGGCACCCCTAGCCTTAGCCTAGGGCACCCCTAGGCTTAGGCTAGGGAACACCTAGGCTTAGGCTAGGGAACCCCTAGGTTTAGGCTAGGGAACCCCTAGGCTAAGGCTAGGGCACCCCTAGGCTTAGGCTAGGGCACCCCTAGGCTTAGGCTAGGGCACCCCTAGGCTTAGGTTTGGGCACCCCTAGGCTTAGGATAAGGCTAGGGTTCCCCTAGCCTAAGGGTAGGACACCCCTAGGCTTAGGCTCAGGCACCCCTAGGCTTAGGCTAGGGCACCTCTAGGCTTAGGCTAGGGCACCCCTAGGCTTAGGCCACGGCACCCCTCGATTTAGGCTAGGGCACCCCTAGGCTTAGGCTACAGCACCCCTAGGCTTAGGGTAGGTCACCCCTAGGTTTAGGCTAAGGCTAGGGCTCCACTAGACTAAGGCTAGGGCACCCCTATCCTTAGTCTAGGGCACCCCTAGGCTTAGGCTAGGGCACCCCTAGGCTTAGTCTAGGGCACCCCTAGGCTTAGGCGACGGCACCCCTCGACTTAGGCTAGGGCACCCCTAGGCTTAGGCTACAGCACACCTAGGCTTAGGCTAAGGCTAGGGCTCCCCTTGCCTAACCCTAGGGCACCCCTAGGCTTAGGCTAGGGCACCCCTAGGCTTAGACTATGGCACCCCTAAGCTTAGGCTAGGGCACCCATAGTCTTAGGCTATGGCACCCCTAGGCTTAGGCTGAGACTAGGGCTCCCCTAGCCTAAGGCTAGGGCACCCCTAGGCTTAGGCTAGGGCACTCCTAGGCGTAGGCTAGGGGACCCCTAGGCTTAGGCTAGGGCACCCATAGGCTTAGGCTAAGGCTAAGGCTCCCCTAGCCTAAGGATAGGGCACCCCTAGGCCTAGGCTAGGGCAACCCTAGGCTTAGGGTAGGGCACCCCTGGGCTTAGGCTAGGGCACCCCTAGGCTTAGGCTAGGGCACCCCTAGGCTTAGGCTAAGGCTAGGGCTCCACTAGACTAAGGCTAGGGCACCCCTAGCCTTAGCCTAGGGCACCCCTAGTCTTAGCCTAGGGCACACCTAGGCTTAGCCTAGGGAACCCCGAGGCTTAGGCTAGGGCTACCCTATCCTAAGGTTAGGGCACCCCTAGGCTTAAGCTAGGGCACCCCTAGGCTTAGGCTAGTGCACCCCTAGGCTTAGGCTAGGGTACCCCTAGGCTTAGGCAAACGCTAGGGCTCCCCTAGCCTAAGGCTAGGGCACCACTAAACTTAGGCTAGGGCACCCATAGGCTTAGGCTAGGGCACCCCTAGGCTTAGGTTAAGGCAAGGGCTAAGCTAGCCTAAGGCTAGGGCACCCCTAGGCTTAGGCTAGGGCACCCCTAGGCTTAGGGTAGGGCACCCCTAGGCTTAGGCTAGGGCACCCCTAGGCTTAGGCTAGGGCACCCCTAGGCTTACGCTAGGGCACCCTTAAGCTTAGGCTAGGGCACCCCTAGTCTTAGCCTAGGGCACCCCTAGGCTTAGGCTTGGGGACCCCTAGGCTTAGGCTCACGCTAGGGCTCCCGTAGCCTAAGGCTAGGGCACCACTAGGCTTAGGCTAGGGCACCCCTAGGCTTAGGCTAGGGCACACTAAGGCTTAGGCTAGGGAACCCCGAGGCTTAGGCTAGGGCTACCCTAGCCTAAGGCTAGGGCACCCCTAGGCTTAGGCTAGGACACCCCTAGGCTTAGGCTAAGGCACCCCTAGCCTTAGGCTAGGGGACCCCTAGGCTTAGGCTAACACTAGGGCTCCCCTAACCTAAGGCTATGGCACCACTAAGCTTAGGCTAGGGCACCCTTAGGCTTAGGCTATGGCAAGGGCTCAGCTAGCCTAAGGCTAGGGCACCCCTAGGCTTAGGCTAAGGCTAGGGCTCCACTAGACTAAGGCTAGGGCACCCCGAGCCTTACCCTAGGGCACCCCTAGGCTTAGGGTAGGGCACCCCTAGCCTTAGGCTAGGGCACCCCTAGGCTTAGGCTAGGGCACCCCTAGGCTTACGCTAGGGCACCCCTAAGCTTAGGCTAGGACACCCCTAGGTTTAGGCTAGGGCACCCCTAGGCTTAGGCTTGGGGACCCCTAGGCTTAGGCTCACGCTAGGGCTCCCCTAGCCTAAGGCTAGGGCACCAATTGGCTTAGACTAGGGCACCCCTAGGCTTAGGCTAGGGCACCCCAAGGCTTAGGCTAAGGCAAGGGCTCAGCTAGCCTAAGGCTAGGGCACCCCTAGGCTTAGGCTAGGGCAGCCCTAGGCTTAGGGGAGGGCACCCCTAGGCTTAGGCTAGGGCACCCCTAGCCTTAGGCTAGGGCACCCGTAGGCTTAGGCTAGGGCACCCCAAGGCTTAGGCTAGGGCACCCATAGGCTTAGGCTAGGGCACACCTAGGCTTACGCTAGGGCACCCCTAGCTTAGGCTAGGGCAACCCTAGTCTTAGGCTAGGGCACCCATAGGCTTAGGCTAAGGATAGGGCTCAGCTAGCCTAAGGCTAGGGTACCCCTAGGCTTAGGGTAGGTCAACCCTAGGTTTAGGCTAGGGCACATCTACTCTTAGGCTAGGGCACCCCGAGGCTTAGGCTAAGGCTAGGGCTCCACTAGACTAAGCTAGGGCATCCCTAGCCTTAGGCTCGGGCACCCCTAGGCTTAGGCTAGGGAACCCCTAGGCTTAGGCTAGGGCACCACTAGGCTTGGGCTAGGGCACCCCTAGGCTTAGGCTAGGGAACCCCTAGGCTTAGGCTAGGGCACCGCTAGGCTTGGGCTACGGCACCCCTAGGCTTAGGTTAGGGCACCCCTAGGCTTAGAATAGGGCACGCCTAAGCGTAGGCTAAGGATAGGGCTCCACTAAACTAAGGCTAGGACACCCCTAGCCTTAGCCTAGGGCACCCCTAGGCTTAGGCTAGGTCACCCCTAGGCTTAGGTTAGGGAACCCCTAGGTTTAGGCTAGGGCGCCCCAAAGCTTAGGCTAAGGCTAGGGCTCCCCTAGCCTAAGGCTAGGGCACTCCTAGGCTTAGGCTAGGGCACCCCTAGGCTTAGGCTAGGACACCCACAGGCTTAGGCTATGGCACCCCTAGGCTTAAGCTAGGGCACCCCTAGGCTTAGGCTAAGGCTAGGGCTCCCCTAGCCTAAGGCTAGGGAACCCCTTTTCTTAGGCTAGGGCAACCCTAGGCTTAGGCTAGGGCACCCCTAGGCGTAGGCTAGGGCACCCCATGGCTTAGGATAGGGCACCCCTAGGCTTAGGCAAAGGCTAGGGCTCCCCTAGCCTAAGGCTACGGCACTCCTAGGCTTAGGCTAGGGCACCCCTAGGCTTAGGCTAGGACACCCACAGGCTTAGGCTATGGCACCCCTAGGCTTAAGCTAGTGCACCTCTAGGCTTAGGCTAGGGCACCCCTAGGCTTAGGCTAGGGCACACCAAGGCTTCGGCTAAGCGATGACTCCCCTAACCTTAAGGCTAAGGTACCCCTAGGCTTAGGCTAGGGCACCCCTAGAATTAGGCTGGGCACCCCTAGGTTTAGGCCAGGGCACCCCTAGGCTTAGGCTAAGGCTAGGGCTCCTCCAGCCTAACGCTAGGGCATCCCTAGGCTTGGGCTGGGGCACCCGTAAGCTTAGGCTAGGGCACCCCTAGGCTTAGACTAAGGCTGGGGCTCCCCTAGCCTAAGGCTAGGGCACCCCTAGGCTTATGCAAGGGCACCCCCAGGCTTTGGTTAGGGCACCCTCAGGCTTAGGCTAGGGCACCCCTAGGCTTAGGCTAGGGCACCCCTAGGGTTAGGTTAGGGCACCCCTAGGCTTAAGCTGGGGCACCCCTAGGCTTAGGCTAAGGCTAAGGCTCCCCTAGCCTAAGGCTAATGTACCCCTAGGCTTAGGATAGGGCACCCCTAGACTTAGGGTAGGGCACCCCAAGGCTTAGGCTAGGGCACCCCTAGGTTTAGGCTAAGGCAAGGGCTCCTCTAGCCTAACGCTCGGACATCCCTACTTGGTCTAGGGCACCCCTAGGCTTAGGCTAGGGCACCCCTAGGCTTAGGTTAGGGCACCCCATGGCTTCGGCTAAGGCGAGGACTCCCCTAGCCTAAGGCTAGGGTACCCCTAGGCTTAGGCTAGGGCACCCCTAGACTTAGGCTAGGGCACCCCTAGGCTTAGGCTAGGGCACCCCTAGGCTTAGGCTAGGGCACCCCTAGGCTTAGGCTAGGGCACCCCAGGCTTAGGCTAAGGCTAGGGCTCCTCTAGCCTAACGCTAGGGCATCCCTAGGCTTGGGCTAGGGCACCCCTAGTCTTAGACTAAGGCTAGGGTTCGCCTAGCCTAAGGCTACGGCACCCCTAGCCTTAGGTTAGGGCACCTTTAGGCTTCGGCTAGGGCCCCGTAGGCTTAAGATAGGGCACACCTAAGCTTAGGCTAATGCTAGGGCTCTACTAGACTAAGGCTAGGGCACCCCTAGCCTTAGGCTAGGGCTCCCCTAGGCTTAGGCTAGGGAACATCTAGGCTTAGGCTAGGGAACCCCTAAGTTTAGGCTAGGGAACCCCTAGGCTAAGGCTAGGGCACCCCTAGGCTTAGGCTAAGGCACCCCTAGGCTTAGGCTAGGGCACCCCTAGGCTTAGGTTTGGGCACCCCTAGGCTTAGGATAAGGCTAGGGCTCCCCTAGCCTAAGGGTAGGACACCCCTAGGCTTAGGCTCAGGCACCCCTAGGCTTAGGCTAGGGCACCTCTAGGCTTAGGCTAGGGCACCCCTAGGCTTAGGCTACGGCACCCCTCGACTTAGGCTAGGGCACCCCTAGGCTTAGGCTACAGCACCCCTAGGCTTAGGCTAGGTCACCCCTAGGTTTAGGCTAAGGCTAGGGCTCCACTAGACTAAGGCTAGGGCACCCCTAGCCTTAGTCTAGGGCACCCCTAGGCTTAGGCTAGGGCACCCCTAGGCTTAGGCTACGGCACCCCTCGACTTAGGCTAGGGCACCCCTAGGCTTAGGCTACAGCACCCCTAGGCTTAGGCTTAGGCTAGGGCTCCCCTTGCCTAACCCTAGGGCACCCCGAGGCTTAGGCTAGGGCACCCCTAGGCTTAGACTATGGCACCCCTAAGCTTAAGCTAGGGCACCCATAATCTTAGGCTAGGGCACCCCTAAGCTTCGGCTGAGACTAGGGCTCCCATAGCCTAAGGCTAGGGCACCCCTAGGCTTAGGCTAGGGCACTCCTAGGCGTAGGCTAGGGGACCCCTAGGCTTAGGCTAGGGCACCCATAGGCTTAGGCTAAGGCTAAGGCTCCCCTAGCCTAAGGCTAGGGCACCCCTAGGCCTAGGCTAGGGCACCCCTAGGCTTAGGCTAAGGCTAGGGCTCCACTAGACTAAGGCTAGGGCATCCCTAGCCTTAGCCTAGGGCACCCCTAGGCTTAGCCTAGGGCACCCCTAGGCTTAGGCTAGGGAACCCCGAGGCTTTGGCTAGGGCTACCCTAGCCTAAGGTTAGGGCACCCCTAGGCTTAGGCTAGGGCACCCCTAGGCTTAGGCAAACGCTAGGGCTCAGCTAGCCTAAGGCTAGGGCACCCCTAGGCTTAGGCTAGGGCACCCCTAGGCTTAGGGTAGGGCACCCCTAGGCTTAGGTTAGGGCACCCCTAGGCTTAGGCTTGGGGACCCCTAGGCTTAGGCTCACGCTAGGGCTCCCGTAGCCTAAGGCTAGGGCACCACTAGGCTTAGGCTAGGGCACCCCTAGGCTTAGGCTAGGGCACACCAAGGCTTAGGCTAGGGCACCCGTAGGCTTAGGCTAGTGCACCCCTAGGCTTACGCTAGGGCACCCTTAAGCTTAGGCTAGGGCACCCCTAGTCTTAGCCTAGGGCACCCCTAGGCTTAGGCTAAGGATTGGGCTCAGCTAGCCTAAGGCTAGGGTACCCCTAGCCTTAGGCTAGGGCACCCCTAGGCTTAGGCTAGGGCACATCTACGCTTAGGCTAGGGCACCCCTAGGCTTAGGCTAAGGCTAGGGCTCCACTAGACTAAGGCTAGGGAACCCCTAGCCTTAGGCTAGGGCACCCCTAGGCTTAGGATAGGGCACAGCTAGACTTGGGCTAGGGCACCCCTAGGCTTAGGCTAGGGCACCCCTAGGCTTAGGCTAAGCTAGGGCTCCTCTAGCCTAACGCTAGGGCTTCCCTAGGCTTGGGCTACGGCACCCCTAGGCTTAGGCTAGGGCACCCCTAGGCTTAGAATAGGGCACGCCTAAGTGTAGGCTAAGGATAGGGCTCAACTAAACTATGGTTAGGGCACCCCTAGCCTTAGCCTAGGGCACCCCTAGGCTTAGGCTAGGGCACCCCTAGGCTTAGGTTAGGGAACCCCTAGGTTTAGGCTAGGGCGCCCCAAGGCTTAGGCTAAGGCTAGGGCTCTCCTAGCCTACGGCTAGGGCACTCCTAGGCTTAGGCTATGGCACCCCTAGGCTTAGGCTAGGACACCCATAGTCTTAGGCTATGGCACCCCTAGGCTTACGCTAGGGAACCCCTAGGCTTAGGGTAAGGCACCCCTAGGCTTAGGCTAGGGCAACCCTAGGCTAATGCTAGGGCACCCCTAGGCTTAGGCTAGGGAACCCCTTGGCTTAGGCTAAGGCTAGGGCTCCTCTAGCCTAACGCTAGGGCATCCCTAGGCTTGGGCTAGCGCAAACCTAGGCTTAGGCTAGGGCACCCCTAGGCTTAGACTAAGGCTGGGGCTCCCCTAGCCTAAGGCTAGGGCACCCCTAGGCTTACGCAAGGGCACCCCCAGCCTTTGGCTAGGGCACCCCCAGGCTTAGGCTATGGCACCCCTAGGCTTAGGCTAGGGCACGCCTAGACTTAGGCTAGGGCACCCCTAGGCTTAGGCTGGGGCACCCCTAGGCTTAGGCTAAGGCTTGGGCTCCCCTAGCCTAAGGCTAGTGTACCCCTAGGCTTAGGCTAGGGCACCCCTAGAATTAGGCTAGGGCACCCCTAGGCTTAGGCTAGGGCACCCCCAGGCTTAGGGGAGGGCACCCCTAGGCTTAGGCTAGGGCACCCCTAGCCTTAGGCAAGGGCACCCCTAAACTTAGGCTAGGGCACCTCAAGGCTTAGGCTAGGGCACCCCTAGGCTTAGGCTAGGGCACCCCTAGGCTTACGCTAGGGCACCCCTAAGCTTAGGCTAGGGCAACCCTAGTGTTAGACTAGGGCACCCCTAGGCTTAGCCTAAGGATAGGGCTCAGCTAGCCTAAGGCTAGGGTACCCCTTGGCTTAGGGTAGGTCAACCCTAGGCTTAGGCTAGGGCACATCTACGCTTAGGCTAGGGCACCCCTAGGCCTAGGCTAGGGCAACCCTAGGCTTAGGGTAGGGCACCCCTAGGCTTAGGCTAGCGCACCCCTAGGCTTAGGCTAGGGAACTCCTAGGCTTAGGCTAGGGCACCACTAGGCTTGGGATAGGGCACCCCTAGGCTTAGGCTAGGGAACCCCTAGGCTTAGACTAGGGCACCGCTAGGCTTGGCTATGGCACCCCTAGGCTTAGGTTAGGGAACTCCTAGGTTTAGGCTAGGGTACCCCAAGGCTTAGGCTAAGGCTAGGGCTCCCCTAGCCTAAGGCTAGGGCACTCCTAGGCTTAGGCTAGGGCACCCCTAGGCTTAGGCTAGGACACCCATAGGCTTAGGGTATGGCACCCCTAGGCTTAAGCTAGGGCACCCCTAGGCTTAGGCTAAGGCTAGGGCTCCCCTAGCCTAAGGCTAGGGAACCCCTTGTCTTAGGCTAGGGCAACCCTAGGCTTAGGCTAGGGCACCCCTAAGCGTAGGCTAGGGCACCCCATGGCTTAGGATAGGGCAACCCTAGGCTTAGGCTAAGGCTTGTGCTCCACTAGACTAAGGCTAGGGCACCCCTAGTCTTAGGCTAGGGCACCCCTAGGCGTAGGCTAGGGCACCCCATGGCTTAGGATAGGGCAACCCTAGGCTTAGGCTAAGGCTTGTGCTCCACTAGACTAAGGCTAGGGCACCACTAGTCTTAGGCTAGGGCACCCCTAGGATTAGGCTAGGGCAACCCTAGGCTAATGCTAGGGCACCCCTAGGCTTAGGCTAGGGCACCCCTAGGATTAGGCTAAGGCTAGGGCACCCCTAGTCTTAGGCTAGGGCACCCCTAGGCGTAGGCTAGGGCACCCCATGGCTTAGGATAGGACACCCCTAGACTTAGGCTAAGGAACCCCTATGCTTAGGCTAAGGCTAGAGCTCCTCTAGCCTAACGCTAGGGCATCCCTAGGCTTGGGCTAGGGCACCCCTAGGCTTAGGCTAGGGCACCCCTAGGCTTAGGCTAGGGCACCCCAAGGCTTCGGCTAAGGCGAGGACTCCCCTAACCTAAGGCTAAGGTACCCCTAGGCTTAGGGTAGGGCACCCCTAGACTTAGGCTAGGGCCCCCCTAGGCTTAGGCTAAGGCTAGGGCTCCTCCAGCCTAACGCTAGGGCATCCCTAGGCTTGGGCTAGGGCACCCGTAGGCTTAGACTAAGGCTGGGGCTCCCCTAGCCTAAGGCTAGGGCACCCCTAAGCTTATGCAAGGGCACCCCCAGGCTTTGGCTAGAGCACCCTCAGGCTTAGGCTAGGGCACCCCTAGGCTTAGGCTAGGGCACGCCTAGGCTTCGGCTAGGGCACCCCTAGGCTTAGGCTAAGGCTAGGGCTCCCCTTGCCTAACCCTAAGGCACCCCTAAGCTTAGGCTAGGGCACCCCAAGGCTTAGGCGAAGGCTAGGGCTCCCCTTGCCTAACCCTAGGGCACCACTAGGCTTAGGCTAGGGCACCCCTAGGCTTAGACTATGGCACCCCTAAGCTTAGGCTAGGGCACCCATAGTCTTAGGCTAGGGCACCCCTAGGCTTAGGCTGAGACTAGGGCTCCCCTAGCCTAAGGCTAGGGCACCCATAGGCTTAGGCTAGGGCACTCCTAGGCATAGGCTAGTGGACCCCTAGGCTTAGGCTAGGGCACCCCAAGGCTTAGGCTAAGGCTAAGGCTCCCCTAGCCTAAGGCTAGGGCACCCCTAGGCCTAGGACAGGTCAACCCTAGGCTTAGGCTAGGGCACCCCTAGGCTTAGGCTAGGGCACCCCTAGGCTTAGGCTAAGGCTAGGGCTCCACTAGACTAAGGCTAGGGAACCCCTAGCCTTAGCCTAGGGCACCCCTAGGCTTAGCCTAGGGCACACCTAGGCTTAGGCTAGGGCACCCCTAGGCTTAGGCTAAGGCAAGGGCTCAGCTAGCCTAAGGCTAGGGCACCCCCAGGCTTGGGGTAGGGCACCCCTAAGCTTAGGCTAGGGCACCCCTAGGCTTAGGCTAGGGCACCCCTAGGCTTAGGCTAAGGCTAGGGCTCCTCCAGCCTAACGCTAGGGCATCCCTAGGCTTGGGCTAGGGCACCCGTAGGCTTAGACTAAGGCTGGGGCTCCCCTAGCCTAAGGCTAGGGCACCCCTAAGCTTATGCAATGGCACCCCCAGGCTTTGGCTAGGGCACCCTCAGGCTTAGGCTAGGGCACCCCTAGGCTTAGGCTAGGGCACGCCTAGGCTTCGGCTAGGGCACCTCTAGGCTTAGGCTAAGGCTAGGGCTCCCCTTGCCTAACCCTAAGGCACCCCTAAGCTTAGGCTAGGGCACCCCAAGGCTTAGGCGAAGGCTAGGGCTCCCCTTGCCTAACCCTAGGGCACCACTAGGCTTAGGCTAGGGCATCCCTAGGCTTAGACTATGGCACCCCTAAGCTTAGGCTAGGGCACCCATAGTCTTAGGCTAGGGCACCCCTAGGCTTAGGCTGAGACTAGTGCTCCCCTAGCCTAAGGCTAGGGCACCCCTAGGCTTAGGCTAGGGCACTCCTAGCCGTAGACTAGGGGACCCCTAGGCTTAGGCTAGGGCACCCCAAGGCTTAGGCTAAGGCTAAGGCTCCCCTAGCCTAAGGCTAGGGCACCCCTAGGCCTAGGACAGGGCAACCCTAGGCTTAGGCTAGGGCACCCCTAGGCTTAGGCTAGGGCACCCCTAGGCTTAGGCTAAGGCTAGGGCTCCACTAGACTAAGGCTAGGGAACCCCTAGCCTTAGCCTAGGGCACCCCTAGGCTTAGCCTAGGGCACACCTAGGCTTAGGCTAGGGAACCCCGAGGCTTTGGCTAGGGCTACCCTAGCCTAAGGTTAGGGCACCCCTAGGCTTAGGCTAGGGCACCCCTAGGCTTACGCTAGGGCACCCCTAGCCTTAGGCTAGGGTACCCCTAGGCTTAGGCTAACGCTAGGGCTCCCATAGCCTAAGGCTAGGGCACCACTAAGCTTAGGCTAGGGCACCCCTAGGCTTAGGCTAGGGCACCCCTAGGCTTAGGCTAAGGCTAGGGCTCAGCTAGCCTAAGGCTAGGGCACCCCCAGGCTTAGGGTAGGGCACCCCTAGGCTTAGGCTGGGGCACCCCTAGGCTTAGGCTAAGGCTTGGGCTCCCCTAGCCTAAGGCTAGTGTACCCCTAGGCTTAGGCTAGGGCACCCCTAGACTTAGGCTAGGGCACCCCTAGGCTTAGGCTAGGGCACCCCCAGGCTTAGTGGAGGGCACCCCTAGGCTTAGGCTAGGGCACCCCTAGCCTTAGGCAAGGGCACCCCTAGGCTTAGGCTAGGGCACCTCAAGGCTTAGGCTAGGGCACCCCTAGGCTTAGGCTAGGGCACCCCTAGGCTTACGCTAGGGCACCCCTAAGCTTAGGCTAGGGCAAGCCTAGTGTTAGACTAGGGCACCCCTAGGCTTAGCCTAAGGATAGGGCTCAGCTAGCCTAAGGCTAGGGTACCCCTTGGCTTAGGGTAGGTCAACCCTAGGCTTAGGCTAGGGCACATCTACGCTTAGGCTAGGGCACCCCTAGGCCTAGGCTAGGGCAACCCTAGGCTTAGGGTAGGGCACCCCTAGGCTTAGGCTAGCGCACCCCTAGGCTTAGGCTAGGGAACTCCTAGGCTTAGGCTAGGGCACCACTAGGCTTGGGATAGGGCACCCCTAGGCTTAGGCTAGGGAACCCCTAGGCTTAGACTAGGGCACCGCTAGGCTTGGCTATGGCACCCCTAGGCTTAGGTTAGGGAACTCCTAGGTTTAGGCTAGGATACCCCAAGGCTTAGGCTAAGGCTAGGGCTCCCCTAGCCTAAGGCAAGGGCACTCCTAGGCTTAGGCTAGGGCACCCCTAGGCTTAGGCTAGGACACCCATAGGCTTAGGGTATGGCATCCCTAGGCTTAAGCTAGGGCACCCCTAGGCTTAGGCTAAGGCTAGGGCTCCCCTAGCCTAAGGCTAGGGAACCCCTTGTCTTAGGCTAGGGCAACCCTAGGCTTAGGCTAGGGCACCACTAGGCGTAGGCTAGGGCACCCCATGGCTTAGGATAGGGCAACCCTAGGCTTAGGCTAAGGCTTGTGCTCCACTAGACTAAGGCTAGGGCACCCCTAGTCTTAGGCTAGGGCACCCCTAGGATTAGGCTAGGGCAACCCTAGGCTAATGCTAGGGCACCCCTAGGCTTAGGCTAGGGCACCCCTAGGATTAGGCTAAGGCTAGGGCTCCCCTAGACTAAGGCTTGGGTATTCCAAGGCTTAGGATAGGACACCCCTAGACTTAGGCTAGGGAACCCCTATGCTTAGGCTAAGGCTAGAGCTCCTCTAGCCTAACGCTAGGGCATCCCTAGGCTTGGGCTAGGGCACCCCTAGGCTTAGGCTAGGGCACCCCTAGGCTTAGGCTAGGGCACCACAAGGCTTCGGCTAAGGCGAGGACTCCCCTAACCTAAGGCTAAGGTACCCCTAGGCTTAGGGTAGGGCACCCCTAGACTTAGGCTAGGGCACCCCTAGGCTTAGGCTAGGGCACCCCTAGGCTTAGGCTAAGGCTAGGGCTCCTCCAGCCTAACGCTAGGGCATCCCTAGGCTTGGGCTAGGGCACCCGTAGGCTTAGACTAAGGCTGGGGCTCCCCTAGCCTAAGGCTAGGGCACCCCTAAGCTTATGCAAGGGCACCCCCAGGCTTTGGCTAGGGCACCCTCAGGCTTAGGCTAGGGCACCCCTAGGCTTAGGCTAGGGCACGCCTAGGCTTCGGCTAGGGCACCCCTAGGCTTAGGCTAAGGCTAGGGTTCCCTTGCCTAACCCTAAGGCACCCCTAAGCTTAGGCTAGGGCACCCCAAGGCTTAGGCGAAGGCTAGGGCTCCCCTTGCCTAACCCTAGGGCACCACTAGGCTTAGGCTAGGGCACCCCTAGGCTTAGACTATGGCACCCCTAAGCTTAGGCTAGGGCACCCATAGTCTTAGGCTAGGGCACCCCTAGGCTTAGGCTGAGACTAGGGCTCCCCTAGCCTTAGGCTAGGGCACCCCTAGGCTTAGGCTAGGGCACTCCTAGGCGTAGGCTAGGGGACCCCTAGGCTTAGGTTAGGGCACCCCAAGGCTTAGGCTAAGGCTAAGGCTCCCCTAGCCTAAGGCTAGGGCACCCCTAGGCCTAGGACAGGGCAACCCTAGGCTTAGGCTAGGGCACCCCTAGGCTTAGGCTAGGGCACCCCTAGGCTTAGGCTAAGGCTAGGGCTCCACTAGACTAAGGCTAGGGAACCCCTAGCCTTAGCCTAGGGCACCCCTAGGCTTAGCCTAGGGCACACCTAGGCTTAGGCTAGGGAACCCCGAGGCTTTGGCTAGGGCTACCCTAGCCTAAGGTTAGGGCACCCCTAGGCTTAGGCTAGGGCACCCCTAGGCTTACGCTAGGGCACCCCTAGCCTTAGGCTAGGGTACCCATAGGCTTAGGCTAACGCTAGGGCTCCCATAGCCTAAGGCTAGGGCACCACTAAGCTTAGGCTAGGGCACCCCTAGGCTTAGGCTAGGGCACCCCTAGGCTTAGGCTAAGGCAAGGGCTCAGCTAGCCTAAGGCTAGGGCACCCCCAGGCTTAGGGTAGGGCACCCCTAGGCTTAGGCTAGGGCACCCCTAGGCTTAGGCTAGGGCACCCCTAGGCTTAGGCTAGGGCACCCCTAAGCTTATGCTAGGGCACCCCTAAGCTTAGGCTAGGGCACCCCTAGGTTTAGGTTGGGCACCCTTAGGCTTAGGCTTGGGGACCCCTAGGCTTAGACTCAGGCTAGGGCTCCCCTAGCCTAAGGCTAGGGCACCACTAGGCTTAGGCTAGGGCACCCATAGGCTTAGGCTAGGGCACCCCTAGGCTTAGGCTAAGGCAAGGGCTCAGCTAGCCTAAGGCTACGGCACCCCTAGGCTTAGGCTAGGGCACCCCTAGGCTTAGGGGAGGGCACCCCTAGGCTTAGGCTAGTGCACCCCTAGGTTTAGGTTAGGGCACACCAAGGCTTAGGCTAGGGCACCCCTAGGCTTAGGCTAGGGCACCTCTAGGCGTAGGCTAAGGATTGGGCTCAGCTAGCCTAACGCTAGGGTACCCCTAGGCTTAGGGTAGGTCAACCCTAGGCTTAGGCTAGGGCACATGTACGCTTAGGCTAGGACACCCCTAGTCTTAGGCTAAGGATAGGGCTCAGCTAGCCTAAGGCTAGGGTACCCCTAGGCTTAGGGTAGGTCAACCCTAGGCTTAGGCTAGGGCACATCTACGCTTAGGCTAGGGCACCCCTAGGCTTAGGCTAAGGCTAGGGCTCCACTAGACTAAGGCTAGGGCACCCCTAGCCTTAGGCTAGGGCACCCCTAGGCTTAGGCTAGGGAACCCCTAGGCTTAGGCACCGCTAGACTTGGGCTAGGGCACCCCTAGGCTTAGGCTAGGGCACCCCTAGGCTTAGGCTAAGCTAGGGCTCCTCTAGGCTAACGCTAGGGCTTCCCTAGGCTTGGGCTACGGCACCCCTAGGCTTAGGCTAGGGCACCCCTAGGCTTAGAATAGGGCACGCCTAAGCGTAGGCTAACGATAGGGCTCCACTAAACTAAGGCTAGGGCACCCCTAGCCTTAGCCTAGGGCACCCCTAGGCTTAGGCAAGATCACCCCTAGGCTTAGGTTAGGGAACCCCTAGGTTTAGGCTAGGATGCCCCAAGGCTTAGGTTAAGGCTAGGGCACCCCTAGCCTTAGCCTAGGGCACCCCTAGGCTTAGCCTAGGGCACACCTAGGCTTAGGCTAGGGAACCCCGAGGCTTAGGCTAGGGCTACCCTAGCCTAAGGTTAGGGCACCCCTAGGCTTAGGCTAGGGCACCCCTAGGCTTAGGCTAGGGCACCCCTAGCCTTAGGCTAGGGTACCCCTAGGCTTAGGCTAACACTAGGGCTCCCATAGCCTAAGGCTAGGGCACCACTAAGCTTAGGCTAGGGCACCCCTAGGCTTAGGCTAGGGCACCCCTAGGCTTAGGCTAAGGCAAGGGCTCAGCTAGCCTAAGGCTAGGGCACCCCTAGGCTTAGGGTAGAGCACCCCTAGGCTTAGGCTAGGTCACCCCTAGGCTTAGGCTAGGGCACCCCTAGGCTTAGGCTAGGGCACCCCTAGGCTTACGCTAGGGCACCCCTAAGCTTAGGCTAGGGCACCCTTAGGCTTAGGCTTGGGGACCCCTAGGCTTAGACTCACGCTAGGGCTCCCCTAGCCTAAGGCTAGGGCACCACTAGGCTTAGGCTAGGGCACCCCTAGGCTTAGGCTAGGGCACCCCTTGGCTTAGGCTAAGACAAGGGCTCAGCTAGCCTAAGGCTAGGGCACCCCTAGGCTTAGGCTAGGGCACCCCTAGGCTTAGGGGAGGGCACCCCTAGGCTTAGGCTATTGCACCCCTAGGCTTAGGCTAGGGCACCCCTAGGCTTAGGGGAGGGCACCCCTAGGCTTAGGCTATTGCACCCCTAGGCTTAGCCTAGGGCACCCCTAGGCTTAGGCTAGGGCACCCCTAGGCTTAGGCTAAGGATTGGGCTCAGCTAGCCTAAGGCTAGGGTACCCCTAGGCTTAGGGTAGGTCAACCCTAGGCTTAGGCTAGGGCACATGTACGCTTAGGCTAGGGCACCCCTAGGCTTAGGCTAAGGATAGGGCTCAGCTAGCCTAAGGCTAGGGTACCCCTAGGCTTAGGGTAAGTCAACCCTAGGCTTAGGCTAGGGCACATCTACGCTTAGGCTAGGGCACCCCTAGGCTTAGGCTAAGGCTAGGGCTCCCCTAGCCTAAGGCAAGGGCACTCCTAGGCTTAGGCTAGGGCACCCCTAGGCTTAGGCTAGGACACCCATAGGCTTAGGGTATGGCATCCCTAGGCTTAAGCTAGGGCACCCCTAGGCTTAGGCTAAGGCTAGGGCTCCCCTAGCCTAAGGCTAGGGAACCCCTTGTCTTAGGCTAGGGCAACCCTAGGCTTAGGCTAGGGCACCACTAGGCGTAGGCTAGGGCACCCCATGGCTTAGGATAGGGCAACCCTAGGCTTAGGCTAAGGCTTGTGCTCCACTAGACTAAGGCTAGGGCACCCCTAGTCTTATGCTAGGGCACCCCTAGGATTAGGCTAGGGCAACCCTAGGCTAATGCTAGGGCACCCCTAGGCTTAGGCTAGGGCACCCCTAGGATTAGGCTAAGGCTAGGGCTCCCCTAGACTAAGGCTTGGGTATTCCAAGGCTTAGGATAGGACACCCCTAGACTTAGGCTAGGGAACCCCTATGCTTAGGCTAAGGCTAGAGCTCCTCTAGCCTAACGCTAGGGCATCCCTAGGCTTGGGCTAGGGCACCCCTAGGCTTAGGCTAGGGCACCCCTAGGCTTAGGCTAGGGCACCACAAGGCTTCGGCTAAGGCGAGGACTCCCCTAACCTAAGGCTAAGGTACCCCTAGGCTTAGGGTAGGGCACCCCTAGACTTAGGTTAGGGCACCCCTAGGCTTAGGCTAGGGCACCCCTAGGCTTAGGCTAAGGCTAGGGCTCCTCCAGCCTAACTCTAGGGCATCCCTAGGCTTGGGCTAGGGCACCCGTAGGCTTAGACTAAGGCTGGGGCTCCCCTAGCCTAAGGCTAGGGCACCCCTAAGCTTATGCAAGGGCACCCCCAGGCTTTGGCTAGGGCACCCTCAGGCTTAGGCTAGGGCACCCCTAGGCTTAGGCTAGGGCACGCCTAGGCTTCGGCTAGGGCACCCCTAGGCTTAGGCTAAGGCTAGGGCTCCCCTTGCCTAACCCTAAGGCACCCCTAAGCTTAGGCTAGGGCACCCCAAGGCTTAGGCGAAGGCTAGGGCTCCCCTTGCCTAACCCTAGGGCACCACTAGGCTTAGGCTAGGGCACCCCTAGGCTTAGACTATGGCACCCCTAAGCTTAGGCTAGGGCACCCATAGTCTTAGGCTAGGGCACCCCTAGGCTTAGGCTGAGACTAGGGCTCCCCTAGCCTTAGGCTAGGGCACCCCTAGGCTTAGGCTAGGGCACTCCTAGGCGTAGGCTAGGGGACCCCTAGGCTTAGGTTAGGGCACCCCAAGGCTTAGGCTAAGGCTAAGGCTCCCCTAGCCTAAGGCTAGGGCACCCCTAGGCCTAGGACAGGGCAACCCTAGGCTTAGGCTAGGGCACCCCTAGGCTTAGGCTAGGGCACCCCTAGGCTTAGGCTAAGGCTAGGGCTCCACTAGACTAAGGCTAGGGAACCCCTAGCCTTAGCCTAGGGCACCCCTAGGCTTAGCCTAGGGCACACCTAGGCTTAGGCTAGGGAACCCCGAGGCTTTGGCTAGGGCTACCCTAGCCTAAGGTTAGGGCACCCCTAGGCTTAGGCTAGGGCACCCCTAGGCTTACGCTAGGGCACCCCTAGCCTTAGGCTAGGGTACCCATAGGCTTAGGCTAACGCTAGGGCTCCCATAGCCTAAGGCTAGGGCACCACTAAGCTTAGGCTAGGGCACCCCTAGGCTTAGGCTAGGGCACCCCTAGGCTTAGGCTAAGGCAAGGGCTCAGCTAGCCTAAGGCTAGGGCACCCCCAGGCTTAGGGTAGGGCACCCCTAGGCTTAGGCTAGGGCACCCCTAGGCTTAGGCTAGGGCACCCCTAGGCTTAGGCTAGGGCACCCCTAAGCTTATGCTAGGGCACCCCTAAGCTTAGGCTAGGGCACCCCTAGGTTTAGGTTGGGCACCCTTAGGCTTAGGCTTGGGGACCCCTAGGCTTAGACTCAGGCTAGGGCTCCCCTAGCCTAAGGCTAGGGCACCACTAGGCTTAGGCTAGGGCACCCATAGGCTTAGGCTAGGGCACCCCTAGGCTTAGGCTAAGGCAAGGGCTCAGCTAGCCTAAGGCTAGGGCACCCCTAGGCTTAGGCTAGGGCACCCCTAGGCTTAGGGGAGGGCACCCCTAGGCTTAGGCTAGTGCACCCCTAGGTTTAGGTTAGGGCACACCAAGGCTTAGGCTAGGGCACCCCTAGGCTTAGGCTAGGGCACCTCTAGGCGTAGGCTAAGGATTGGGCTCAGCTAGCCTAACGCTAGGGTACCCCTAGGCTTAGGGTAGGTCAACCCTAGGCTTAGGCTAGGGCACATGTACGCTTAGGCTAGGACACCCCTAGTCTTAGGCTAAGGATAGGGCTCAGCTAGCCTAAGGCTAGGGTACCCCTAGGCTTAGGGTAGGTCAACCCTAGGCTTAGGCTAGGGCACATCTACGCTTAGGCTAGGGCACCCCTAGGCTTAGGCTAAGGCTAGGGCTCCACTAGACTAAGGCTAGGGCACCCCTAGCCTTAGGCTAGGGCACCCCTAGGCTTAGGCTAGGGAACCCCTAGGCTTAGGCACCGCTAGACTTGGGCTAGGGCACCCCTAGGCTTAGGCTAGGGCACCCCTAGGCTTAGGCTAAGCTAGGGCTCCTCTAGGCTAACGCTAGGGCTTCCCTAGGCTTGGGCTACGGCACCCCTAGGCTTAGGCTAGGGCACCCCTAGGCTTAGAATAGGGCACGCCTAAGCGTAGGCTAACGATAGGGCTCCACTAAACTAAGGCTAGGGCACCCCTAGCCTTAGCCTAGGGCACCCCTAGGCTTAGGCAAGATCACCCCTAGGCTTAGGTTAGGGAACCCCTAGGTTTAGGCTAGGATGCCCCAAGGCTTAGGTTAAGGCTAGGGCACCCCTAGCCTTAGCCTAGGGCACCCCTAGGCTTAGCCTAGGGCACACCTAGGCTTAGGCTAGGGAACCCCGAGGCTTAGGCTAGGGCTACCCTAGCCTAAGGTTAGGGCACCCCTAGGCTTAGGCTAGGGCACCCCTAGGCTTAGGCTAGGGCACCCCTAGCCTTAGGCTAGGGTACCCCTAGGCTTAGGCTAACACTAGGGCTCCCATAGCCTAAGGCTAGGGCACCACTAAGCTTAGGCTAGGGCACCCCTAGGCTTAGGCTAGGGCACCCCTAGGCTTAGGCTAAGGCAAGGGCACAGCTAGCCTAAGGCTAGGGCACCCCTAGGCTTAGGGTAGAGCACCCCTAGGCTTAGGCTAGGTCACCCCTAGGCTTAGGCTAGGGCACCCCTAGGCTTAGGCTAGGGCACCCCTAGGCTTACGCTAGGGCACCCCTAAGCTTAGGCTAGGGCACCCTTAGGCTTAGGCTTGGGGACCCCTAGGCTTAGACTCACGCTAGGGCTCCCCTAGCCTAAGGCTAGGGCACCACTAGGCTTAGGCTAGGGAACCCCTAGGCTTAGGCTAGGGCACCCCTTGGCTTAGGCTAAGACAAGGGCTCAGCTAGCCTAAGGCTAGGGCACCCCTAGGCTTAGGCTAGGGCACCCCTAGGCTTAGGGGAGGGCACCCCTAGGCTTAGGCTATTGCACCCCTAGGCTTAGGCTAGGGCACCCCTAGGCTTAGGGGAGGGCACCCCTAGGCTTAGGCTATTGCACCCCTAGGCTTAGCCTAGGGCACCCCTAGGCTTAGGCTAGGGCACCCCTAGGCTTAGGCTAAGGATTGGGCTCAGCTAGCCTAAGGCTAGGGTACCCCTAGGCTTAGGGTAGGTCAACCCTAGGCTTAGGCTAGGGCACATGTACGCTTAGGCTAGGGCACCCCTAGGCTTAGGCTAAGGATAGGGCTCAGCTAGCCTAAGGCTAGGGTACCCCTAGGCTTAGGGTAAGTCAACCCTAGGCTTAGGCTAGGGCACATCTACGCTTAGGCTAGGGCACCCCTAGGCTTAGGCTAAGGCTAGGGCTCCACTAGACTAAGGCTAGGGCACCCCTAGCCTTAGGCTAGGGCACCCCTAGCCTTAGGCTAGGGCACCCCTAGGCTTAGGCTAGGGCACCCCTAGGCTTGGGCTAGGGCACCGCTAGACTTGGGCTAGGGCACCCCTAGGCTTAGGCTAGGGCACCCCTAGGCTTAGGCTAAGCTAGGGCTCCTCTAGCCTAACGCTAGGGCTTCCCTAGGCTTGGGCTTCGGCACCCCTAGGCTTAAGCTAGGGCACCCCTAGGCTTAGAATAGGGCACGCCTAAGCGTAGGCTAACGATAGGGCTCCACTAAACTAAGGCTAGGGCACCCCTAGCCTTAGCCTAGGGCACCACTAGGCTTAGGCTAGATCACCCCTAGGCTTAGGTTAGGGAACCCCTAGGTTTAGGCTAGGGCACCCCTAGGCTTAGGCTAGGACACCCATAGTCTTAGGCTAGGGCATCCCTAGGCTTACGCTAGGGCACCCCTAGGCTTAGGCTAAGGCACCCCTAGGCTTAGGCTAGGGCAACCCTAGGCTAATGCTAGGGCACCCCTAGGCTTAGGCTAGGGCACCCCTAGGCTTAGGCTAAGGCTAGGGCTCCTCTAGCCTAAGGCTTGGGTATCCCAAGGCTTAGGCTAGGACACCCCTAGACTTAGGCTAGGGAACCCCTAGGCTTAGGCTAAGGCTAAGGCTCCTCTAGCCTAACGCTAGGGCATCCCTAGGCTTGGGCTAGGGCACCCCTAGTCTTAGGCTAGGGCACCCCAAGGCTTAGGCTAGGGCACCCCAAGGCTTCTGCTAAGGCGAGGACTCCCCTAACCTAAGGCTATGGTACCCCTAGTCTTAGGCTAGGACACCCCTAGACTTAGGCTAGGGCACCCCTAGGCTTAGGCTATGGCACCCCAAGGCTTAGGCTAAGGCTAGGGCTCCTCCAGCCTAACGCTAGGGCATCCCTAGGCTTGGGCTAAGGCACCCCTAGGCTTAGACTAAGGCTGGGGCTCCCCTAGCCTAAGGCTAGTGCACCCCTAGGCTTACACAAGGGCACCCCCAGTCTTTGGCTAGGGCACCCCCAGGCTTAGGCTAGGGCACCCCTAGGCTTAGGCTAGGGCACCCCTAGGCTTAGGCTAGGGCACCCCTAGGCTTAGGCTGGGGCACCCCTAGGCTTAGGCTAGGGTACCCCCAGGATTAGGCTACGGCACCCCTCGACTTAGGCTAGGGCACCCCTAGGCTTAGGCTACAGCACCCCTAGGCTTAGGCTAGGTAACCCCTAGGTTTAGGCTAAGGCTAGGGCTCCACTAGACTAAGGGTAGGGCACCCCTAGCCTTAGGCTAGGGCACCCCTAGGCTTAGGATAGGGCACCCCTAGGCTTAGGCTAGGGCACCCCTAGGCTTGGGCTAGGGCACCCCTAGGCTTAGGCTAACGTTAGGGCTCCCCTTGCCTAAGGTTAGGGCTCCCCTAGCCTTAAGCTAGGGCACCTCTAGGCTTAGGCTAGGCCACCCCTAGGCTTAGGCTAAGGCTAGGGCTCCCCTTGCCTAACCCTAAGGCACCACTAAGCTTAGGCTAGGGCACCCCTAGGCTTAGGCGAAGGCTAGGGCTCCCCCTGCCTAACCCTAGGGCACCCCTAGGCTTAGGCTAGGGCACCCCTAGGCTTAGACTATGGCACCCCTAAGCTTAGGCTAGAGCACACATAGTCTTAGGCTAGGGCACCCCTAGGCTTAGGCTGAGACTAGGGCTCCCCTAGCCTAAGGCTTGGGCACCCCTAGGCTTGGGCTAGGGCACTCCTAGGCGTAGGCTAGGGGACCCCTAGGCATAGGGTAGGGCACCCCATGGCTTAGGATAGGGCAACCCTAGGCTTAGGCTAAGGCTTGTGATCCACTAGACTAAGGCTAGGGCACCCCTAGCCTTAGGCTAGGGCACCCCTAGGATTAGGCTAGGGCAACCCTAGGCTAATGCTAGGGCACCCCTAGGCTTAGGCTAGGGCACCCCTAGGATTAGGCTAAGGCTAGGGCTCCCCTAGACTAAGGCTTGGGTATTCCAAGGCTTAGGATAGGACACCCCTAGACTTAGGCTATGGGACCCCTATGCTTAGGCTAAGGCTAGGGCTCCTCTAGCCTAACGCTAGGGCATCCCTAGGCTTGGGCTAGGGCACCCCTAGGCTTAGGCTAGGGCACCCCTAGGCTTAGGCTAGGGCACCCCAAGGCTTCGGCTAAGGCGAGGACTCCCCTAACCTAAGGCTAAGGTACCCTTAGGCTTAGGCTAGGGCACCCATAGACTTAGGCTAGGGCACCCCTAGGCTTAGGCTAGGGCACCCCTAGGCTTAGGCTAAGGCTAGGGCTCCTCCAGCCTAACGCTAGGGCATCCCTAGGCTTGGGCTAGGGCACCCGTAGGCTTAGACTAAGGCCGGGGCTCCCCTAGCCTAAGGCTAGGGCACCCCTAAGCTTATTCAAGGGCACCCCCAGGCTTTGGCTAGGGCACCCTCAGGCTTAGGCTAGGGGACCCCTAGCCTTAGGCTAGGGCACCCCTAGGCTTCGGCTAGGGCACCCCTAGGCTTAGGCTGGGGCACCCCTAGGCTTAGGCTAAGGCTAGGGCTCCCCTAGCCTAAGGCTAGTGTACCCCTAGGCTTAGGATAGGGCAACCATAGACTTAGGCTAGGGAACCCCAAGGCTTAGGCTAGCGCACCCCTAGGTTTAGGCTAAGGCTAGTGCTCCACTAGACTAAGGCTAGGGCACCCCTAGCCTTAGGCTAGGGCACCCCTAGGCTTAGGCTAGGGCACCCCTAGTCTTAGGCTAGGGCACCCCTAGGCTTAGGCTAGGGTACCCCTAGGCTTGGGCTACGGCACCCCTAGGCTTAGGCTAACGTTAGGGCTCCCCTAGCCTAAGGTTAGGGCTCCCCAAGCCTTAGGCTAGGGCACCCCTAGGCTTAGGCTTGGCCACCCCTAGGCTTAGGCTAAGGCTAGGGCTCCCCTTGCCTAACCCTAAGGCACCCCTAAGCTTAGGCTAGGGCACCCCTAGGCTTAGGCGAAGGCTAGGGCTCCCCTTGCCTAACCCTAGGGCACCACTAGGCTTAGCCTAGGGAACCCCTAGGCTTAGACTATGGCACCCCTAAGCTTAGGCTAGGGCACCCAGAGTCTTAGGCTAGGGCACCCCTAGGCTTAGGCTGAGAGTAGGGCTCCCCTAGCCTAAGGCTAGGGTACCCCTAGGCTTAGGCTAGGGCACTCCTAGGCGTAGGCTAGGGGACCCCTAGGCTTAGGCTAGGGCACCCCTAGGCTTAGGCTAGGGCACCCCTAAGCTTATGCTAGGGCACCCCTAGGCTTAGGCTAAGGCTAGGGCTCCACTAGACTAAGGCTAGGGAACCCCTAGCCTTAGCCTAGGGCACCCCTAGGCTTAGCCTAGGGCACACCTAGGCTTAGGCTAGGGAACCCTGAGGCTTAGGCTAGGGCTACCCTAGCCTAAGGTTAGGGCACCCCTAGGCTTAGGCTAACGCTAGGGCTCCCATAGCCTAAGGCTAGGGCACCACTAAGCTTAGGCTAGGGCACCCCTAGGCTTAGGCTAGGGCACCCCTAGGCTTAGGCTAAGGCAAGGGCTCAGCTAGCCTAAGGCTAGGGCACCCCCAGGCTTAGGGTAGGGCACCCCTAGGCTTAGGCTAGGGCACCCCTAGGCTTAGGCTAGGGCACCCCTAGGCTTAGGCTAGGGCACTCCTAAGCTTATGCTAGGGCACACCTAAGCTTAGGCTAGGGCACCCCTAGGTTTAGGCTAGGGCACCCTTAGGCTTAGGCTTGGGGACCCCTAGGCTTAGACTCAGGCTAGGGCTCCCCTAGCCTAAGGCTAGGGCACCACTAGGCTTAGGCTAGGGCACCCATAGGCTTAGGCTAGTGCACCCCTAGGCTTAGGCTAAGGCAAGGGCTCAGCTAGCCTAAGGCTAGGGCACCCCTAGGCTTAGGCTAGGGCACCCCTAGGCTTAGGGGAGGGCACCCCTAGGCTTAGGCTAGTGCACCCCTAGGCTTAGGCTAGGGCACCCCTAGGCTTAGGCTAGGGCACACCAAGGCTTAGGCTAGGGCACCCCTAGGCTTAGGCTAGGGCACCTCTAGGCTTAGGCTAAGGATTGGGCTCAGCTAGCCTAAGGCTAGGGTACCCCTAGGCTTAGGGTAGGTCAACCCTAGGCTTAGGCTAGGGCACATGTACGCTTAGGCTAGGGCACCCCTAGTCTTAGGCTAAGGATAGGGCTCAGCTAGCCTAAGGATAGGGTACCCCTAAGCTTAGGGTAGGTCAACCCTAGGCTTAGGCTAGGGCACATCTACGCTTAGGCTAGGGCACCCCTAGGCTTAGGCTAAGGCTAGGGCTCCACTAGACTAAGGCTAGGGCACCCCTAGCCTTAGGCTAGGGCACATCTATGCTTACGCTAGGGCACCCCTAGGCTTAGGCTAAGGCTAGGGCTCCACTAGACTAAGGCTAGGGCACCCCTAGCCTTAGGCTAGGGCACCCTTGGCTTAGGCTAGGGCACCCCTAGGCTTAGGCTAGGGCACCGCTAGACTTGGGCTAGGGCACCCCTAGGCTTAGGCTAGGGCACCCCTAGGCTTAGGCTAAGCTAGGGCTCCTCTAGCCTAACGCTAGGGCTTCCCTAGCCTTGGGCTTCGGCACCCCTAGGCTTAAGCTAGGGCACCCCTAGTCTTAGAATAGGGCACGCCTAAGCGTAGGCTAACGATAGGGCTCCACTAAACTAAGGCTAGTGCACCCCTAGCCTTAGCCTAGGGCACCCCTAGGCTTAGGCTAGATCACCCCTAGGCTTAGGTTAGGGAACCCCTAGGTTTAGGCTAGGGCGCCCCAAGGCTTAGGTTAAGGCTAGGGCTCCCCTAGCCTAAGGCTAGGGCACTCCTAGGCTTAGGCTAGGGCACCCCTAGGCTTAGGCTAGGACACCCATAGGCTTAGGCTAGGGAACCGCTAGGCTTACGCTAGGGCACCCCTAGTCTTAGGCTAAGGCACCCCTAGGCTTAGGCTAGGGCAACCCTAGGCTAATGCTAGGGCACCCCTAGGCTTAGGCTAGGGCACCCCTAGGCTTAGGCTAAGGCTAGGGCTCCCCTAGCCTAAGGCTTGGGTATCCCAAGGCTTAGGCTAGGACACCCCTAGACTTAGGCTAGGGAACCCCTAGGCTTAGGCTAAGGCTAAGGCTCCTCTAGCCTAACGCTAGGGCATCCCTAGGCTTGGGCTAGGGCACCCCTAGTCTTAGGCTAGGGCACCCCAAGGCTTAGGCTAGGGCACCCCAAGGCTTCCGCTAAGGCGAGGACTCCCCTAACCTAAGGCTATGGTACCCCTAGTCTTAGGCTAGGACACCCCTAGACTTAGGCTAGGGCACCCCTAGGCTTAGGCTATGGCACCCCAAGGCTTAGGCTAAGGCTAGGGCTCCTCCAGCCTAACGCTAGGGCATCCCTAGGCTTGGGCTGGGGCACCCCTAGGCTTAGACTAAGGCTGGGGCTCCCCTAGCCTAAGGCTAGGGCACCCCTAGGCTTACGCAAGGGCACCCCCAGGCTTTTGCTAGGGAACCCCCCGGCTTAGGCTAGGGCACCCCTAGGCTTAGGCTAGGGCACCCCTAGGCTTAGGATGGGGCGCCCCTAGGCTTAGGCTGGGGCACCCCTAGGCTTAGGCTAGGGCACCCCTAGGCTTAGGCTACGGCACCACTCGACTTAGGCTAGGGCACCCCTAGGCTTAGGCTACAGCACCCCTAGGCTTAGGCTAGGTCACCCCTAGGTTTAGGCTAAGGCTAGGGCTCCACTAGACTAAGGCTAGGGCACCCCTAGCCTTAGGCTAGTGCACCTCTAGGCTTAGGCTAGGGCACCCCTAGGCTTAGGCTAGGGCACCCCTAGGCTTAGGCTAGGGCACCCCTAGGCTTAGGCTAACGTTAGGGCTCCCCTAGCCTAAGGTTAGGGCTCCCCTAGCCTTAGACTAGGGCACCTCTAGGCTTAGGCTAGGCCACCCCTAGGCTTAGGCTAAGGCTAGGGCTCCCCTTGCCTAACCCTAAGGCACCACAAAGCTTAGGCTAGGGCACCCCTAGGCTTAGGCGAAGGCTAGGGCTCCCCCTGCCTAACCCTAGGGCACCCCTAGGCTTAGGCTAGGGCACCCCTAGGCTTAGACTATGGCACCCCTAAGCTTAGGCTAGGGCACCCATAGTCTTAGGCTAGGGCACCCCTAGGCTTAGGCTGAGACTAGGGCTCCCCTAGCCTAAGGCTAGGGCACCCCTAGGCTTAGGCTAGGGCACTCCTAGGCGTAGGCTAGGGGACCCCTAGGCTTAGGCTAGGGCACCCCAAGGCTTAGGCTAAGGCTAAGGCTCCCCTAGCCTAAGGCTAGGGCACCCCTAGGCCTAGGACAGGGCAACCCTAGGCTTAGGGTAGGGCACCCCTAGGCTTAGGCTAGGGCACCCCTAGGCTTAGGCTAGGGCACCCCTAAGCTTAGGCTAAGGCTAGGGCTCCACTAGACTAAGGCTTGGGCACCCCTAGCCTTAGCCTAGGGCACCCCTAGGCTTAGCCTAGGGCACACCTAGGCTTAGGCTAGGGAACCCCGAGGCTTAGGCTAGGGCTACCCTAGCCTAAGGTTAGGGCACCCCTAGGCTTAGGCTAGGGCACCCCTAGGCTTAGGCTAGGGCACCCCTAGCCTTAGGCTAGGGTACCCCTAGGCTTAGGCTAACGCTAGGGCTCCCATAGCCTAAGGCTAGGGCACCACTAAGCTTAGGCTAGGGCACCCCTAGGCTTAGGCTAGGGCACCCCTAGGCTTAGGCTAAGGCAAGGGCTCAGCTAGCCTAAGGCTAGGGCACCCCTACGTTTAGGGTAGGGCACCCCTAGGCTTAGGCTAGGGCAACCCTAGGCTTAGGCTAGGGCACCCCTAGGCTTACGCTAGCGCACCCCTAGGCTTAGGCTAGGGCACCCCTAGGTTTAGGCTAGGGCACCGTTAGGCTTAGGCTTGGGGACCCCTAGGCTTAGACTCACGCTAGGGCTCCCCTAGCCTAAGGCTAGGGCACCACTAGGCTTAGGCTAGGGCACCCCTAGGCTTAGGCTAGGGCACCCCTAGGCTTAGGCTAAGGCAAGGGCTCAGCTAGCCTAAGGCTAGGGCACCCCTAAGCTTAGGCTAGGGCACCCCTAGGCTTAGGGGAGGGCACCCCTAGGCTTAGGCTAATGCACCTCTAGGCTTAGGCTAGGGCACCCCTAGGCTTAGGCTAGGGCACACCAAGGCTTAGGCTAGGGCACCCCTAGGCTTAGGCTAGGGCACCCCTAGGCTTACGCTAGGGCACCCCTAAGTTTAGGCTAGGGCACCCCTAGTCTTAGCCTAGGGCACCCCTAGGCTTAGGCTAAGGATTGGGCTCAGCTAGCCTAAGGATAGGGTACCCCTAGGCTTAGGGTAGGTCAACCCTAGGCTTAGGCTAGGGCACATCTACGCTTAGGCTAGGGCACCCCTAGGCTTAGGCTAAGGATAGGGCTCAGCTAGCCTAAGGCTAGGGTACCCCTAGGCATAGGGTAGTTCAACCCTAGGCTTAGGCTAGGGCACACCTACGCTTAGGCTAGGGCACCACTAGGCTTAGGCTAAGGCTAGGGCTCCACTAGACTAAGGCTAGCGCACCCCTAGCCTTAGGCTAGGGCACCCCTAGCTTAGGCTAGGGAACCCCTAGGCTTAGGCTAGGGGCACCGCTAGACTTGGGCTAGGGCACCCCTAGGCTTTCGCTAGGGCACCCCTAGGCTTAGGCTAAGGCACCCCTAGGCTTAGGCTAGGGCAACCCTAGGCTAATGCTAGGGCACCCCTAGGCTTAGGCTAGGGCACCCCTAGGCTTAGGCTAAGGCTAGGGCTCCCCTAGCCTAAGGCTTGGGTATCCCAAGCCTTAGGCTAGGACACCCCTAGACTTAGGCTAGGGAACCCCTAGGCTTAGGCTAAGGCTAAGGCTCCTCTAGCCTAACGCTATGGCATCCCTAGGCTTGGGCTAGGGCACCCCTAGTCTTAGGCTAGGGCACCCCTAGGCTTAGGCTAGGGCTCCCCTGGACTTAGGCTAGGGCACCCCTAGGCTTAGGCTATGGCACCCCAAGGCTTAGGCTAAGGCTAGGGTTCCTCCAGCCTAACGCTAGGGCATCCCTAGGCTTGGGCTAGGGCACCCGAAGGCTTAGGCTAGGGCACCCCTAGGCTTAGACTAAGGCTGGGGCTCCCCTAGCCTAAGGCTAGGGCACCCCTAGGCTTACGCAAGGGCACCCCCAGGCTTTGGCTAGGGCACCCCCAGGCTTAGGCTAGGGCACCCTAGGCTTAGGCTAGGGCACTCCTAGGCTTAGGACAGGGCACCCCTAGGCTTAGGCTGGGGCACCCCTAGGCTTAGGCTAAGGCTAGGGCTCCCCTAGCCTAAGGCTAGTGTACCCCTAGGCTTAGGATAGGGCACCCCTAGACTTAGGCTAGGGCACCCCAATGCTTAGGCTAGGGCACCCCTAGGTTTAGGCTAAGGCTAGGGCTCCTCTAGCCTAACGCTAGGGCATCCCTACTTGGTCTAGGGCACCCCTAGGCTTAGGCTAGGGCACCCCTAGGCTTAGGCTAGGGCACCCCAAGGCTTCGGCTAGGGTACCCCTAGGCTTAGGCTAGGGCACCCCTAGACTTAGGCTAGGGCACTCCTAGGCTTAGGCCAGGGCACCCCTAGGCTTAGGCTAGGGCACCCCTAGGCTTAGGCTAGGGCACCCCTAGGCTTAGGCTAAGGCTAGGGCTCCTGTAGCCTAACGCTAGGGCATCCCTAGGCTTGGGCTAGGGCACCCCTAGGCTTAGACTAAGGCTAGGGTTCCCTTAGCCTAAGGCTAGGACACCCCTAGGCTTAGGCTCAGGCACGCCTAGGCTTAGGCTAAGGCTAGGGCTCCCCTTGCCTAACCCTAGGGCACCCATAGGCGTAGGCTAGGGCACCCCTAGGCTTCGACTATGGCACCCCTAAGCTTAGGCTAGGCACCCATAGTCTTAGGCTAGGGCACCCCTAGGCTTAGGCTAAGACTAGGGCTCCCCTAGCCTAAGGCTAGGGCACCCCTAGGCTTAGGCTAGGGCACGCCTAGGCTTAGGCTAAGACTAAGGCTCCCCTTTCCTAAGGCTAGGGCACCCCTAGCCTTAGCCTAGGGCACCCCTAGGCTTAACCTAGGGCACACCTAGGCTTAGGCTAGGGAACCCCGAGGCTTAGGCTAGGGCTACCCTAGCCTAAGGCTAGGGCACCCCTCGGCTTAGGCTAAGGCACCCCTAGGCTTAGGCTAGGGCACCCCTAGCCTTAGGCTAGGGGACCCCTAGGCTTAGGCTAACGCTAGGGCTCCCCTGTCCTAAGGCTAGGGCACCAATAAGCTTAGGCTAGGGCACCCCTAGGCTTAGGCTAGGGCACCCCTAGGCTTACGCTAGGGCACCCCTAAGCTTAGGCTAGGGCACCCCTAGGTTTAGGCTAGGGCACCCCTAGGCTTAGGCTTGGGGACCCCTAGGCTTAGGCTCACGCTAGGGCTCCCCTAGCCTAAGGCTAGGGCACCAGTAGGCTTAGGCTAGGGCACCCCTAGGCTTAGGCTAGGGCACCCCTAGGCTTAGGCTAAGGCAAGGGCTCAGCTAGCCTAAGGCTAGGGAAACCCTAGGCTTAGGCTAGGGCACCCCTAGGCTTAGGGGAGGGCACCCCTAGGCTTAGGCTAGGGCACCCCTAAGCTTAGGCTAGGGCACCCCTAGTCTTAGGCTAGGGCACCCCTAGGCTTAGGCTAAGGATAGGGCTCAGCTAGCCTAAGGCTAGGGTACCCCTAGGCTTAGGGTAGGTCAACCCTAGGCTTAGGCTAGGGCACATCTACGCTTAGGCTAGGGCACCCCTAGGCTTAGGCTAAGGCTAGGGCTCCACTAGACTAAGGCTAGGGCACCCTAGCCTTAGGCTAGGGCACCCCTAGGCTTAGGCTATGGAACCCCTAGGCTTAGGCTAGGGCACCGCTAGACTTGGGCTAGGGCACCCCTAGGCTTAGGCTAGGGCACCCCTAGGCTTAGGCTAAGCTAGGGCTCCTCTAGCCTAACACTAGGGCTTCCCTAGGCTTGGGTTACGGCACCCCTAGGCTTAGGCTAGGGCAACCCTAGACTTAGAATAGGGCACGCCTAAGCGTAGGCTAAGGATAGGGCTCCACTAAACTAAGGCTAGGGAACCCCTAGCCTTAGCCTAGGGCACCCCTAGGCTTAGGCTAGGTCACCCCTAGGCTTAGGTTAGGGAACCCCTAGGTTTAGGCTAGGGCGCCCCAAGGCTTAGGCTAAGGCTAGGGCTCCCCTAGCCTAAGGCTACGGAACTCCTAGGCTTAGGCTAGGGCACCCCTAGGCTTAGGCTAGGACACCCATAGGCTTAGGCTAGGGCACCCCTAGGCTTACGCTAGGGCACCCCTAGGCTTAGGCTAGGGCACCCCTAGGCTTAGGCTAGGGCACCCCAAGGCTTCGGCTAAGGCGAGGACTCCCCTAACCTAAGGCTATGGTACCCCTAGGCTTAGGCTAGGGCACCCTTAGACTTAGGCTAGGGCAACCCTAGCCTAATGCTAGGGCACCCCTAGGCTTAGGCTAAGGCACCCCTAGCCTTAGGCTAGGGGACCCCTAGGCTTAGGCTAACGCTAGGGCTCCCCTGTCCTAAGGCTAGGGCACCAATAAGCTTAGGCTAGGGCACCCCTAGGCTTAGGCTAGGGCACCCCTAGGCTTACGCTAGGGCACCCCTAAGCTTAGGCTAGGGCACCCCTAGGTTTAGGCTAGGGCACCCCTAGGCTTAGGCTTGGGGACCCCTAGGCTTAGGCTCACGCTAGGGCTCCCCTAGCCTAAGGCTAGGGCACCAGTAGGCTTAGGCTAGGGCACCCCTAGGCTTAGGCTAGGGCACCCCTAGGCTTAGGCTAAGGCAAGGGCTCAGCTAGCCTAAGGCTAGGGAACCCCTAGGCTTAGGCTAGGGCACCCCTAGGCTTAGGGGAGGGCACCCCTAGGCTTAGGCTAGGGCACCCCTAAGCTTAGGCTAGGGCACCCCTAGTCTTAGGCTAGGGCACCCCTAGGCTTAGGCTAAGGATAGGGCTCAGCTAGCCTAAGGCTAGGGTACCCCTAGGCTTAGGGTAGGTCAACCCTAGGCTTAGGCTAGGGCACATCTACGCTTAGGCTAGGGCACCCCTAGGCTTAGGCTAAGGCTAGGGCTCCACTAGACTAAGGCTAGGGCACCCTAGCCTTAGGCTAGGGCACCCCTAGGCTTAGGCTATGGAACCCCTAGGCTTAGGCTAGGGCACCGCTAGACTTGGGCTAGGGCACCCCTAGGCTTAGGCTAGGGCACCCCTAGGCTTAGGCTAAGCTAGGGCTCCTCTAGCCTAACACTAGGGCTTCCCTAGGCTTGGGTTACGGCACCCCTAGGCTTAGGCTAGGGCAACCCTAGACTTAGAATAGGGCACGCCTAAGCGTAGGCTAAGGATAGGGCTCCACTAAACTAAGGCTAGGGAACCCCTAGCCTTAGCCTAGGGCACCCCTAGGCTTAGGCTAGGTCACCCCTAGGCTTAGGTTAGGGAACCCCTAGGTTTAGGCTAGGGCGCCCCAAGGCTTAGGCTAAGGCTAGGGCTCCCCTAGCCTAAGGCTACGGAACTCCTAGGCTTAGGCTAGGGCACCCCTAGGCTTAGGCTAGGACACCCATAGGCTTAGGCTAGGGCACCCCTAGGCTTACGCTAGGGCACCCCTAGGCTTAGGCTAGGGCACCCCTAGGCTTAGGCTAGGGCACCCCAAGGCTTCGGCTAAGGCGAGGACTCCCCTAACCTAAGGCTATGGTACCCCTAGGCTTAGGCTAGGGCACCCCTAGACTTAGGCTAGGGCAACCCTAGGCTAATGCTAGGGCACCCCTAGGCTTAGGCTAAGGCACCCCTAGGCTTAGGCTAAGGCTAGGGCTCCTCTAGCCTAACGCTAGGGCATCCCTAGGCTTGGGCTCGGGCACCCCTAGGCTTAGGCTACGGCACCCCTAGACTAAGGCTAAGGCACACCTAGCCTTAGCCTAGGGCACCCCTAGGCTTAGGCTAGGAAACCCCTAGGCTTAGGCTAGGGCGCCCCAAGGCTTAGGCTAAGGCTAGGGCTCCCCTAGCCTAAGGCTAGGGCACCCCTAGGCTTAGGGTAATGCACCCCTAGTCTTAGGCTAGGACACCCGTAGGCTTAGGCTAGGGCACCCCAAGGCTTAGGCTAGGGCACCCCTAGGCTTAGGCTAAGGCTAGGGCTCCTCTAGCCTAACGCTAGGGCATCCCTAGGCTTGGGTTAGGGCACCCCTAGGCTTAGGCTAGGGCACCCCCAGGCTTAGGCTAGGGAACCCCCAGGCTTAGGCTAGGGCACCCCTAGGCTTAGGCTAGGGCACCCCTAGGCTTAGGCTAGGGCATCCCTAAGCTTAGGCTGGGGCACCCCTAGGCTTAGGCTAAGGCTGGGGCTCCCCTAGCCTAAGGCTAGGTCACCCCTAGGCTTAGGCTAGGGCACCCCCAGACTTAGGCTAGGGCACCGCTAGACTTAGGCTAGGGCACCCCTAGGCTTAGGCTAGGGCACCCCTAGGCTTAGGTTAAGGCTAGGGCTCCTCTAGCCTAACGCTAGGGCATCCCTACTTGGGCTAGGGCACCCCTAACCTTAGGCTAGGGCACCCCTTGGCTTAGGCTAGGGCACCGCAAGGCTTAGGCTAAGGCTAGTGCTCCCTTAGCCTAAGGCTAGGGCACCCCTAGGGTTAGGGTAATGCACCCCTAGTCTTAGGCTAGGACACCCGTAGGCTTAGGCTAGGGCACCCCTAGGCTTGGCTAGGGCACCCCTAGGCTTAGGCTAAGGCTAGGGCTCCCCTAGCCTAAGGCTAGGGCACCCCTAAGCTTAGGCTGGGGCACCCCTAGGCTTAGGCTAAGGCTGGGGCTCCCCTAGCCTAAGGCTAGGGCACGCCTAGGCTTAGGCTAAGGCACCCCATGGCTTAGGATAGGGCACCCCTAGGCTTAGGCTAAGGCTAGGGCTCCCCTAGCCTAAGGCTAGGGCAGCCCTAGTCTTAGGCTAGGGCACCCCTAGTCTTAGGCTAGGGCACCCCTAGTCTTAGGCTAGGGCACCCCTAGGCTTAGGCTAGGGCACCCCTAGGCTTAGGCTAAGGCTAGGGCTCCCCTAGCCTAACCCTTGGGCACCCCAAGGCTTATGGCTAGAGCACCCCTAGTCTTAGGCTACGGCACCCCTAAGCTTAGGCTAGGGCACCCCTAGTCTTAAGCTAGGGCACCGCTAGGCTTAGGCTAAGGCTAGGGCTCCCCTAGCGTAAGGCTAGGGCACCCCTAGGCTTAGGCTAGGGCACCCCTAGACTTAGGCTAGGGCACCCCTAGGCTTAGGCTAAGGCTAGGGCTCAGCTAGCCTAAGGATAGGGCACCCCTAGGCTTATGCTAGGGCACCCCTAGCCTTAGGGTAGGGCACCCATAGGCTTAGGCTAGGGCACTCCTAGTCTTAGGCTAAGGCAATGGCTCCCCTAGCCTCAGACTAGGGCACCCCTAGGCTCAGGATAGGGCACCCCAAGGCTTAGACTAGGGCACCCCTAGCCTTAGGCTACGGCTAGGGCTCCCCTAGCCTAAGGCTACGGCACCCCTAGGCTCAGGCTAGGGCACCCCTAGGCTTAGGCTAGGGCACCCCTAGGCTTAGGCTAGGGCACCCCTGGGCTTCAGATAGGGATCCCGTAGGCTTAGGCTAATGCTACGGCTCCCCTAGCCTCAAGCTAGGGCACCCCTAGGCTCAGGATAGGGCACCCTAAGCTTAGGCTAAGGCAATCGTAGGCTTAGGCTAAGGCTAGGGCTCCCCTAGCCTCAGACTAGGGCACCCCTAGGCTCATGATAGGGCCCCCCTAGGCTTAGACTAGGGCACCCCTAGGCTTAGGCTAAGGCTAGGGCTCCCCTAGCGTAAGGCTACGGCACCCCTAGGCTCAGGCTAGGGCAGCCCTAGGCTTAGGCTAGGGCACCCCTAGGCTTAGGCTAGGGCACCCCTAGGCTTAGGCTAGGGCACCCCTACGCTTTAGATAGGGATCCCCTAGGCTTAGGCTAAGGCTAGGGCTCCCCTAGCCTAAGGCTAACGCACCCCTAGGCTTAGGCTTGGGCACCCCTAGGCTTAGGATAGGGCTCCCCTAGGCTTACGGTAAGGCTAAGGATCCCCTAGCCTAAGGCTAAGGCACCCCTAGGCTTAGGCTAGGGCACCCATAGGCTTTGGCTATGGCACCCCTAGGCTTAGGCTAGGGCTCCCCTAGGGTTAGGGTAACGCTAAGGATCCCCTAGCCTAAGGCTAAGGCACCCCTAGGCTTAGGCTACGGAACCCCTAGCCTTTGGCTAGTGCACCCCTAGGCTTAGGCTAAAGCTTGGGCTCCCCTAGCCTAAGGCTAGGGCACCCATAGGCTTAGGCTAGGGCCCCATAGGCTTAGGCTAAGGCTTGGGCTCCCCTATCCTCAGGCTAGTGCACCCCTAGACTCAGGCTATGACACCCCGAGGCTAGGCTAGGGCAATCCTAGGCTAGAATAACGCTAGGGCTCCCCTAGCCTCAGGCTAGGGCACCCGTATGCTCAGGCTAGGGGACCCCTAGGCTTAGGTTAGGGCACCCCTAGGTTTAGGCTAAGGCTAGGGCTCCCCTAGCCTCAAGCTAGGGCACCCCTAGGCTTAGGCTAGGGCACCGCTAGGCTTAGGCTAGGGCACCCCTAGGCTTAGGCTAGGGTACCCCTAGGCTTAGGCTAGGGCACCCCTCGGCTTAGGCTAAGGCTAGGGCTCTCCTAGCCTAAGGCTAGGGCACCCCTATGCTTAGGCTAGGGCACCGCTAGGCTTAGGCTAGGGCACCACTAGGGGCAGGCTAGGGCAGCCCTAGGCGTAGGCTAGGGCACCCCTACCTTAGGCTAGGGCAGCCCTAGGCTTAGGCTAGGGCACCCCTAGTCTTATGGTAGGGCACCCCTAGGATTAGGCTTGGGCACCCCTAGGCTTAGGCTAGGGCACCCCTAGGCTTAGGCTAGGGCTCCCCTAGGCTTAGGCTAAGGCTAAGGATCCCCTAGCTTAAGGCTAAGGCACCCCTAGGCTTAGGCTAGGGCACCCCTAGGCTTTGGGTAGGGCACCACTAGGCTTAGGCTAAAGCTAAGGCTCCCCTATCCTAAGGCTAGGGCACCCTTAGGCTTAGGCTAGGGCACCCCTAGGATTAGGCTAGGGCACCCCTAGGCTTAGGCTAGGGCACCCGTAGGCTTAGGCTAAGGCTAGGGCTTCCCTAGCCTTAGGCTAGGGCACCCCTAGGCTTACGCTAGGGCACCCCTAGGCTTAGGCTAGGGTACCCCGAGGCTTAGGTTAGGGCACCCCTAGGCTTAGGCTTGGGCATCCCTAGGCTTAGGCTAAGGCTAGGGCTCTACTAGACTAAGGCTAGGGCACCCCTAGGCTTAGGCTAGGGCACCCCTATGATTAGGCTAGGGCACCCCTAGGCTTAGGCTAGGGCACCCGTAGGCTTAGGCTAAGGCTAGGGCTTCCCTAGCCTTAGGCTAGGGCACCCCTAGGCTTAGGCAAGGGTATCCCTAGGCTTACGCTAAGGCACCCCTAGGCTTGGGCTAGGGCACCCCTACGCTTAGGCTAGGGCACCCCTAGGCTTAGGCTAGGGCACCCCTAGCCTTAGGCTAAGGCTAGGGCTCCCCAAGCCTAAGGATCGGGCACCCCTAGGCTTAGGCTTGGGCATCCCTAGGCTTAGGCTAGGGCACCCCTAGGCTTAGGCTAGGGCACGCCTAGGCTTAGGCTAGGGCACCCCTAGGCTTAGGCTAGGGCACCCCTACGCTTAGGCTAGGGTACCCCTAGGCTTAGGCTACGGCACCCCTAAGCTTAGGCTAGGGCACCCCTAGTCTTAAGCTAGGGCACCGATAGGCTTAGGCTAAGGCTTGGGCTCCCCTAGCCTAAGGCTAGGGCACCCCTAGTCTTAGGCAAGGGCACCCCTAGGCTTAGGCTTAGGCTAGGGCTCCCCTAGCCTAACTCTTGGGCACCCCAAGGCTTAGGCTAGGGCATCCCTAGGCTTAGACTAGGGCACCCCTAGGCTTTAGATAGGGATCCCCTAGGCTTAGGTTAAGGCTACGGCTCCCCTAGCCTCAGACTAGGGCACCCCTAGAGTCAGGCTAGGGCACCCCTTAGCTTAGGCTAGGGCAATTGTAGGCTTAGGTTAAGGCTAGGGCTCCCCTAGCCTCAGACTAGGGTACCTCTAGGCTCAGGATAGGGCACCCCTAGGCTTAGACTAGGGCACACCTAGGCTTAGGCTAAGGCTAGGGCTCCCCTAGCCTAAGGCTACGGCACCTCTAGGCTCAGGCTAGGGCAGCCCTAGGCTTAGGCTAGGGAACCCCTAGGCTTAGGCTAAGGCTAGGGCTCTCCTAGCCTAAGGCTAGGGCACCCCTAGGCTTAGGCTAGAGCACCCCTAGGCTTAGGCTAGTGCACCCATAGGCTTAGGCTAGGGCAATCGTAGGCTTAGGCTAAGGGTAGGGCTCCCCTAGCCTAAGGCTAGTGCACCCCTAGGCTTAGGCTTGGGCACCCCTAGGGTTAGGCTAGGGCTCTCCTAGGCTTAGGGTAAGGCTAAGGATCCCCTAGCCTAAGGTTAAGGCACCCTTAGGCTTAGGCTAGGGCACCCCTAGGCTTTGGCTACGGCACCGCTAGTCTTAAGCTAAAGCTAGGGCTCCCCTAGCCTAAGGCTAGGGCTCCCATAGGCTTAGACTAGTCCACCCCTAGGCTAAGGCTTGGGCTCCCCTATCCTCAGGCTAGTGCACCCTTAGACTCAGGCTATGACACCCCTAGGCTTAGGATAGGGCAATCCTAGGCTAGACTAACCCTAGGGCTCCCCTAGCCTCAGGCTAGGGCACACGTAAGCTCAGGCTAGGACACCCCTAGGCTCAGGCTAGGGCACCCCTATGCTTAGGCTAGGGCACCCCTAGGTTTAGGCTAAGGCTAGGGCTCCCCTAGCCTCAGGCTAGGGCACCCCTAGGCTTAGGCTAGGGCACGCCTAGGCTTAGGCTAAGGCACGCCTAGGCTTACACTATGGTTAAGGCTCCCCTAGCCTAAGGCTAGGGCACCCCTAGGCTTAGGCTAGGGCACCCCTAGGCTTAGGCTAGGGCACCCCTTGGATTAGGCTAAGGCTAGGGCTCTCCTAGCCTAAGGCTAGGGCACCCCTATGCTTAGGCTAGGGCACCCCTAGGCTTAGGTTAGGGCACCCCTAGGCGTAGGCTAGGGCAGCCCTAGGCGTAGGCTAGGGCAGCCCTAGGCGTAGGCTAGGGCACCCCTAGGCTTAGGCTAGGGCAGGCCTAGGCTTAGGCTAGGGTACCCCTAGGCTTAGGGTAGGGTACCCCTAGGATTAGGCTTGGGCACCCCTAGGCTTAGGCTAGGGATCCCCTAGGCTTAGGCTTGGGAACCCCTAAGCTTAGGCTATTGCTCCCTTAGGCTTAGGCTAAGGCTAAGGATCCCCTAGCTTAAGGCTAAGGCACCCCTAGGCTTAGGCTAGGGCACCCCAAGGCTTTGGGTAGGGAACCCCTAGGCTTAGGCTAAAGCTAGGGCTCCCCTAGCCTAAGGCTAGGGCACCCCTAGGCTTAGGCTAGGGCACCCCTAGGCTTAGGCTAGGGCACCCCTAGGCTTAGGCTAGGGCACCCGTAGGCTTAGGCTAAGGCTAGGGCTTCCCTAGCCTAAGGCTAGGGCACCCCTAGGCTTAGGCTAGGGCACCCCTAGGCTTAGGCTAGGGCACCCCGAGGCTTAGGCTAGGGCACCCCTAGGCTTAGGTTAGGGCACCCCTAGGCTTAGGCCAGGGCACCCCTAGGCTTAGGCTAAGGCTAGGGCTCTACTAGACTAGGGCTAGGGCTCCCCTAGCCTAAGGCTTGGGCACCCCTAGGCTTAGGCTAGGGCACCCCTAGGCTTAGGCTAAGGCTAGGGCACCCCTAGGCTTAGACTTGGGCACCCCTAGGCTTAGGCTAGGGCAGCCCTAGGCTTAGGCTAAGGCTAGGGCTCCCCTAGCCTAAGGCTAGGGCACCCCTAGGCTTAGGCTAGGACACCCCTAGGCTTAGGCTAAGGCAAGGGCTCCTTAAGCCTAAGACTAGGGGACCCCTAAGCTTAGGCTAGGAGACCCCTTGGCTTAGGCTAGAGCACCGCTAGGCTTAGGCTAGGCCACCCCTAGGCTTAGGCTAGGGCACCCCTAGGCTTAGGCTAGGGCACCCTAGTCTAAGGCTAGGGCACCCCTAGGGGTAGGCTAGGGCAACCTTAGGCTTAGGCTAAGGCTAGGGCTCATCTAGCCTAAGGCTAGGGCACACCTAGGCATAGGCTAGGGCACCCCTAAACTTAGGATAGGGCAACCCAAGGCTTAGGCTAAGGCTAGTGCTCCACTAGCCTAAGGCTAGGGCACCCCTAGGCTTAGGTTAGGGCACCCGTTGGCTTAGCCCAAGTAGCCTAGGCTTAGGCTACGGCAGCCATAGGCTTAGGTTAAGGCTAGGGCTCCCCTAGAATAAGGCCTGGGCACCCCTAGGCTTAGGCTAGGGCACCCCTAGGCTTAGGCTATGGCACCCCTAGGCTTAGGCTAGGGCACCCCTAGGCTTAGGCTAGAGCACCCTTAGGCTTAGGCAAGGGCACCCTTTGCCATAGGCTAGGGCACCCCTAGGCTTAGGCTAGGGCACCCCTAGGCTTAGGCTAAGGCTAGGGCTCCCCTAGCCCAAGGCTAGGGAACCTCTAGGCTCAGGCTAGGGCATCCCTAGGCTTAGGCTAGGGCACCCCAAGGCTTAGGCTAAGGCTAGGGCTCCCCGAGCCTAAGGTGAGGGCACCCGCAGGCTTAGGCTAGGGCACCCTTAGGCTTAGGCTAGGGCACCCCTAGGCTTAGGCTATGGCACCCCTAGGCTTAGACTAAGGCTACGGCTCCCCTAGCTCAACCTAGGGCACCCCTAGACTCAGGCTATGGCACCCCTAGGCTTAAGCTATGGTAATCCTAGGCTAATCTAAGGCTAGGGCTCCCCTTGTCTCAGGCTAGGGCACCCGTAGGCTCAGGCTAGGGCACCCCTAGGCTCAGGATAGGGCACCCCTAGGTTTAGGCTATGGCACCCCTAGGCTTAGGCTAGGGCACCCCTAGGCTTTGGCAAAGGCTAGGCTCACCTAACTTATGGCTAGGGCACTCCTAGGCTTAGGCTAGGGCACCCATAGTCTTAGGCTAGGGCATCCCTAGGCTTAGGCTAAGGCTAGGGGACCCCTAGGCTTACGCTAGGGCACCACTAGGTTTAGGCTAGGGCACCCATAGGCTTAGGCTAAAGCTAGAGCTCCCCTAGGCTTAGGCTAGGGCACCCCTAGGCTAAGGCTATGGCACCCCTAGGCTCAGGCTAGGGCACCCCTAGGCTTAGGCTAAGGCTAGGGGACCCCTAGGTTTAGGCTAAGGCACCCCTAGGCTTAGGCTAAGGCTAGGGGACCCCGAGGCTTAGGTTAAGGCACCTCGAGGCTTAGGCTAGGGCACCCCTAGGCTTAGATTAGGGCACCCCTAGGCTTAGGCTAGGGCACCCCTAGGCTTAGGTTAGGGCACCACTAGGCTTAGGCTAGGGCACCCCTAACCTTAGGCTAGGGCTTCCCTAGCCTAAGGCTAGGGCACCCCTAGGCTTAGGCTAGGGCACCCGTAGTCTTAGGCTAGGGCACACCTAGGCTTAGGTAGGGAACCCCTAGGCTTAGGTTAGGGCACCCCTAAGCTTAGGCTAGGAACCCCTAGACTTAGGCTAGGGCACCCCTAGGCTTAGGCTAGGGCACCCCTAGGCTTCGACTAGGGCACCCGTAGGCTTAGGCTAGGGCACCCCTAGAATTAGGTAGGGATCCCCCTAGGCTTAGGTTAGGGCACCTCTATGCTTAGGCTTGGCACCCCGAGACTTAGGCTAGGGCACCCCTAGGCTTAGGCTAGGGCACCCCTAGACTTAGGCTAGGGCACCCCTTGGCTTAGGCTAGGGCACCCCTAGGCTTAGACTAGGGCACACCTAGGTTTAGGCTAAGGATAGGGCTCCTCTAGCCTAAAGCTAGGGCATCCCTAGGCTTGGGTACGGCACCCCTAGGCTTAGGCTAGGGCACCCCTAGGCTTAGACTAAGGCTAGGGCTCCCCTAGCCTAAGGCTAGGTCACCCCTAGGCTTAGGCTAGGGCACCCCTAGGCTTAGGCTAGGGCACCCGTAGGCTTAGGCTAAGGCACCCCTAGAATTAGGTAGGGATTCCCCTAGGCTTAGGTTAGGAAACCTCTATGCTTAGGCTTGGCACCCGAGACTTAGGTTAGGGCACCCCTAGGCTTACCCTAGGGCACCCCTCAGCTTAGGCTAGGACACCCGTAGGCTTAGGTTAGGGCACCCCTAGTCTTAGGATAGGGAACCCCTAGGCTTAGGCTAAGGCTAGGGCTCCCCTAGCCTAAGGCTAGGGCACCCCTAGGCTTAGGCTAAGGCACCCCTAGGCTTAGGCTAGGGCACCCCTAGGCTTAGGCTAGGGCACCGCTAGACTTGGGCTAGGGCACCCCTAGGCTTAGGCTAGGGCACCCCTAGGCTTAGGCTAAGCTAGGGCTCCTCTAGCCTAACGCTAGGGCTTCCCTAGGCTTGGGCTTCGGCATCCCTAGGCTTAAGCTAGGGCACCCCTAGGCTTAGAATAGGGCACGCCTAAGCATAGGCTAACGATAGGGCTCCACTAAACTAAGGCTAGTGCACCCCTAGCCTTAGCCTAGGGCACCCCTAGGCTTAGGCTAGATCACCCCTAGGCTTAGGTTAGGGAACCCCTAGGCTTAGGCTAGGGCACCCCTAGGCTTAGGCTAGGACACCCATAGGCTTAGGCTAGGGCACCCCTAGGCTTACGCTAGGGCACCCCTAGGCTTAGGCTAAGGCACCCCTAGGCTTAGGCTAGGGCACCCCTAGGCTTAGGCTAGGGCACCCCTAGGCTTGGGCTAGGGCACCCCTAGGCTTAGGCTAACGTTAGGGCTCCCCTAGCCTAAGGTTAGGGCTCCCCTAGCCTTAGGCTAGGGCACCTCTAGGCTTAGGCTAGGCCACCCCTAGGCTTTGGCTACGGCACCGCTAGGCTTAAGCTAAAGCTAGGGCTCCCCTAGCCTAAGGCTAGGGCTCCCATAGGCTTAGACTAGTCCACCCCTAGGCTAAGGCTTGGGCTCCCCTATCCTCAGGCTAGTGCACCCTTAGACTCAGGCTATGACACCCCTAGGCTTAGGCTAGGGCAATCCTAGGCTAGACTAACCCTAGGGCTCCCCTAGCCTCAGGCTAGGGCACACGTAAGCTCAGGCTAGGACACCCCTAGGCTCAGGCTAGGGCACCCCTATGCTTAGGCTAGGGCACCCCTAGGTTTAGGCTAAGGCTAGGGCTCCCCTAGCCTCAGGCTAGGGCACCCCTAGGCTTAGGCTAGGGCACGCCTAGGCTTAGGCTAAGACACGCCTAGGCTTACTCTATGGTTAAGGCTCCCCTAGCCTAAGGCTAGGGCACCCCTAGGCTTAGGCTAGGGCACCCCTAGGCTTAGGCTAGGGCACCCCTAGGATTAGGCTAAGGCTAGGGCTCTCCTAGCCTAAGGCTAGGGCACCACTATGCTTAGGCTAGGGCACCCCTAGGCTTAGGTTAGGGCACCCCTAGGCGTAGGCTAGGGCAGCCCTAGGCGTAGGCTAGGGCAGCCCTAGGCGTAGGCTAGGGCACCCCTAGGCTTAGGCTAGGGCAGGCCTAGGCTTAGGCTAGGGTACCCCTAGGCTTAGGGTAGGGTACCCCTAGGATTAGGCTTGGGCACCCTAGGCTTAGGCTAGGGCTCCCCTAGGCTTAGGCTTGGGAACCCCTAAGCTTAGGCTATTGCTCCCCTAGGCTTAGGCTAAGGCTAAGGATCCCCTAGCTTAAGGCTAAGGCACCCCTAGGCTTAGGCTAGGGCACCCCAAGGCTTTGTGTAGGGAACCCCTAGGCATAGGCTAAAGCTAGGGCTCCCCTAGCCTAAGGCTAGGGCACCCCTAGGCTTAGGCTAGGGCACCCCTAGGCTTAGGCTAGGGCACCCCTAGGCTTAGGCTAGGGCACCCCTAGGCTTAGGCTAAGGCTAGGGCTTCCCTAGCCTAAGGCTAGGGCACCCCTAGGCTTAGGCTAGGGCACCCCTAGGCTTAGGCTAGGGCACCCCGAGGCTTAGGCTAGGGCACCCCTAGGCTTAGGTTAGGGCACCCCTAGGCTTAGGCTAGGGCACCCCTAGGCTTAGGCTAAGGCTAGGGCTCTACTAGACTAGGGCTAGGGCTCCCCTAGCCTAAGGCTTGGGCACCCCTAGGCTTAGGCTAGGGCACCCCTAGGCTTAGGCTAAGGCTAGGGCACCCCTAGGCTTAGACTTGGGCACCCCTAGGCTTAGGCTAGGGCAGCCCTAGGCTTAGGCTAAGGCTAGGGCTCCCCTAGCCTAAGGCTAGGGCACCCCTAGGCTTAGGCTAGGACACCCCTAGGCTTAGGCTAAGGCTAGGGCTCCTTAAGCCTAAGACTAGGGGACCCCTAAGCTTAGGCTAGGAGACCCCTTGGCTTAGGCTAGAGCACCGCTAGGCTTAGGCTAGGGCACCCCTAGGCTTAGGCTAGGGCACCCCTAGGCTTAGGCTAGGGCACCCTAGTCTTAGGCTAGGGCACCCCTAGGGGTAGGCTAGGGCAACCTTAGGCTTAGGCTAAGGCTAGGGCTCATCTAGCCTAAGGCTAGGGCACACCTAGGCATAGGCTAGGGCACCCCTAAACTTAGGATAGGGCAACCCAAGGCTTAGGCTAAGGCTAGTGCTCCACTAGCCTAAGGCTAGGGCACCCCTAGGCTTAGGTTAGGGCACCCGTTGGCTTAGCCCAAGTAGCCTAGGCTTAGGCTACGGCAGCCATAGGCTTAGGTTAAGGCTAGGGCTCCCCTAGAATAAGGCCTGGGCACCCCTAGGCTTAGGCTAGGGCACCCCTAGGCTTAGGCTATGTCACCCCCAGGCTTAGGCTAGGGCACCCCTAGGCTTAGGCTAGAGCACCCTTAGGCTTAGGCAAGGGCACCCTTTGCCATAGGCTAGGGCACCCCTAGGCTTAGGCTAGGGCACCCCTAGGCTTAGGCTAAGGCTAGGGCTCCCCTAGCCCAAGGCTAGGGAACCCCTAGGCTCAGGCTAGGGCATCCCTAGGCTTAGGCTAGGGCACCCCAAGGCTTAGGCTAAGGCTAGGGCTCCCCGAGCCTAAGGTGAGGGCACCCGCAGGCTTAGGCTAGGGCACCCTTAGGCTTAGGCTAGGGCACCCCTAGGCTTAGGCTATGGCACCCCTAGGCTTAGACTAAGGCTACGGCTCCCCTAGCTCAACCTAGGGCACCCCTAGACTCAGGCTATGGCACCCCTAGGCTTAAGCTATGGTAATCCTAGGCTAATCTAAGGCTAGGGCTCCCCTTGTCTCAGGCTAGGGCACCCGTAGGCTCAGGCTAGGGCACCCCTAGGCTCAGGATAGGGCACCCCTAGGTTTAGGCTATGGCACCCCTAGGCTTAGGCTAGGGCACCCCTAGGCTTTGGCAAAGGCTAGGCTCACCTAACTTATGGCTAGGGCACCCCTAGGCTTAGGCTAGGGCACCCATAGTCTTAGGCTAGGGCACCCCTAGGCTTAGGCTAAGGCTAGGGGACCCCTAGGCTTACGCTAGGGCACCACTAGGTTTAGGCTAGGGCACCCATAGGCTTAGGCTAAAGCTAGAGCTCCCCTAGGCTTAGGCTAGGGCACCCCTAGGCTAAGGCTATGGCACCCCTAGGCTCAGGCTAGGGCACCCCTAGGCTTAGGCTAAGGCTAGGGGACCCCTAGGTTTAGGCTAAGGCACCCCTAGGCTTAGGCTAAGGCTAGGGGACCCCGAGGCTTAGGTTAAGGCACCTCGAGGCTTAGGCTAGGGCACCCCTAGGCTTAGATTAGGGCACCCCTAGGCTTAGGCTAGGGCACCCCTAGGCTTAGGTTAGGGCACCACTAGGCTTAGGCTAGGGCACCCCTAACCTTAGGCTAGGGCTTCCCTAGGCTAAGGCTAGGGCACCCCTAGGCTTAGGCTAGGGCACCCGTAGTCTTAGGCTAGGGCACACCTAGGCTTAGGTAGGGAACCCCTAGGCTTAGGTTAGGGCACCCCTAAGCTTAGGCTAGGCACCCCTAGACTTAGGCTAGGGCACCCCTAGGCTTAGGCTAGGGCACCCCTAGGCTTCGACTAGGGCACCCGTAGGCTTAGGCTAGGGCACCCCTAGAATTAGGTAGGGATCCCCCTAGGCTTAGGTTAGGGCACCTCTATGCTTAGGCTTGGCACCCTGAGACATAGGCTAGGGCACCCCTAGGCTTAGGCTAGGGCACCCCTAGACTTAGGCTAGGGCACCCCTTGGCTTAGGCTAGGGCACCCCTAGGCTTAGACTAGGGCACACCTAGGTTTAGGCTAAGGATAGGGCTCCTCTAGCCTAAAGCTAGGGCATCCCTAGGCTTGGGTACGGCACCCCTAGGCTTAGGCTAGGGCACCCCTAGGCTTAGACTAAGGCTAGGGCTCCCCTAGCCTAAGGCTAGGTCACCCCTAGGCTTAGGCTAGGGCACCCCTAGGCTTAGGCTAGGGCACCCGTAGGCTTAGGCTAAGGCACCCCTAGAATTAGGTAGGGATTCCCCTAGGCTTAGGTTAGGGCACCTCTATGCTTAGGCTTGGCACCCGAGACTTAGGTTAGGGCACCCCTAGGCTTACCCTAGGGCACCCTTCGGCTTAGGCTAGGACACCCGTAGGCTTAGGTTAGGGCACCCCTAGTCTTAGGATAGGGCACCCCTAGGCTTAGGCTAAGGCTAGGGCTCCCCTAGCCTAAGGCTAGGGCACCCCTAGGCTTAGGCTAAGGCACCCCTAGGCTTAGGCTAGGGCACCCCTAGGCTTAGGCTAGGGCACCGCTAGACTTGGGCTAGGGCACCCCTAGGCTTAGGCTAGGGCACCCCTAGGCTTAGGCTAGGACACCCATAGGCTTAGGCTAGGGCACCCCTAGGCTTACGCTAGGGCACCCCTAGGCTTAGGCTAAGGCACCCCTAGGCTTAGGCTAGGGCAACCATAGGCTAATGCTAGGGCACCCCTAGGCTTAGGCTAGGGCACCCCTAGGCTTAGGCTAAGGCTAGGGCTCCCCTAGCCTAAGGCTTGGGTATCCCAAGGCTTAGGCTAGGACACCCCTATACTTAGGCTAGGGAACCCCTAGGCTTAGGCTAAGGCTAAGGCTCCTCTAGCCTAACGCTAGGGCATCCCTAGGCTTGGGCTAGGGCACCCCTAGTCTTAGGCTAGGGCACCCCAAGGCTTAGGCTAGGGCACCCCAAGGCTTAGACTAAGGCTGGGGCTCCCCTAGCCTAAGGCTAGGGCACCCCTAGTCTTAGGCTAGGACACCCCTAGACTTAAGCTAGGGCACCCCTAGGCTTAGGCTATGGCACCCCAAGGCTTAGGCTAAGGCTAGGGCTCCTCCAGCCTAACGCTAGGGCATCCCTAGGCTTGGGCTAGGGCACCCCTAGGCTTAGACTAAGGCTGGGGCTCCCCTAGCCTACGGCTAGGGCACCCCTAGGCTTACGCAAGGGCACCCCCAGGCTTTGGCTGGGGCACCCCCAGGCTTAGGCTAGGGCACCCCTAGGCTTAGGCTAGGGCACACCTAGGCTTAGGCTGGGGCACCCCTAGGCTTAGGCTGGGGCACCCCTAGGCTTAGGCTAGGGCACCCCTAGGCTTAGGCTACGGCACCCCTCGATTTAGGCTAGGGCACCCCTAGGCTTAGGCTACAGCACCCCTAGGCTTAGGTTAGGTCACCCCTAGGTTTAGGCTAGGGCTAGGGTTCCACTAGACTAAGGCTAGGGCACCCCTAGCCTTAGGCTAGGGCACCCCTAGGCTTGGCTAGGGCACCCCTAGGCTTAGGCTAGGGCACCCCTAGGCTTAGGCTAGGGCACCCCTAGGCTTGGGCTAGGGCACCCCTAGGCTTAGGCTAACGTTAGGGCTCCCCTAGCCTAAGGTTAGGGCTCCCCTAGCCTTAGGCTAGGGCACCTCTAGGCTTAGGCTAGGCCACCCCTAGGCTTAGTCTAAGGCTAGGGCTCCCCTTGCCTAACCCTAAGGCACCACTAAGCTTAGGCTAGGGCACCCCTAGGCTTAGGCGAAGGCTAGGGCTCCCCCTGCCTAATCCTAGGGCACCCCTAGGCTTAGGCTAGGGCACTCCTAAGCGTAGGCTAGGGGACCCCTAGGCTTAGGCTAGGGCACCCCAAGGCTTAGGCTAAGGCTAAGGCTCCCCAAGCCTAAGGCTAGGGCACCCCTAGGCCTAGGGTAGGGCAACCCTAGGCTTAGGGTAGGGCACGCCTAGGCTTAGGCTAGGGCACCCCTAGGCTTAGGCTAGGGCACCCATAGGCTTAGGCTAAGGCTAGGGCTCCACTAGACTAAGGCTAGGGCACCCCTAGCCTTAGCCTAGGGCACCCCTAGGCTTAGCCTAGGGCACACCTAGGCTTAGGCTAGGGAACCCCAAGGCTTTGGCTAGGGCTACCCTAGCCTAAGGTTAGGGCACCCCTAGGCTTAGGCTAGGGCACCCCTAGGCTTAGGCTAGGGTACCCGTAGGCTTAGGCTAACGCTAGGGCTCCCATAGCCTAAGGCTAGTGCACCACTAAGCTTAGGCTAGGGCACCCCTAGGCTTAGGCTAGGGCACCCCTAGGCTTAGGCTAAGGCAAGGGCTCAGCTAGCCTAAGGCTAGGGCACCCCTAGGCTTAGGGGAGGGCACCCCTAGGCTTAGGCTAGGGCACCCCTAGGCTTAGGCTAGGGCACCCCTAGGCTTACGCTAGCGAACCCCTAAGCTTAGGCTAGGGCACCCCTAGGTTTAGGCTAGGGCACCCTTAGGCTTAGGCTTGGGGACCCCTAGGATTAGACTCACGCTAGGGCTCCCCTAGCCTAAGGCTAGGGCACCACTAGGCTTAGGCTAGGGCACCCCTAGGCTTAGGCTAGGTCACCCCTAGGCTTAGGCTAAGGCAAGGGCTCAGCTAGCCTAAGGCTAGGACACCCTTAAGCTTAGGCTAGGGCACCCCTAGGCTTAGGGGAGGGCACCCCTAGGCTTAGGCTAGTGCACCCCTAGGCTTAGGCTAGGGCACCCCTAGGCTTAGGCTAGGGCACACCAAGGCTTAGGCTAGGGCACCCCTAGGCTTAGGCTAGGGCACCCCTAGGCTTACGCTAGGGCACCCCTAAGCTTAGGCTAGGGCACCCCTAGTCTTAGCCTAGGGCACCCCTAGGCTTAGGCTAAGGATAGGGCTCAGCTAGCCTAAGGCTAGGGTACCCCTAGGCTTAGGGTAGTTCAACCCTAGGCTTAGGCTAGGGCACATCTACGCTTAGGCTAGGGCACCCCTAGGCTTAGGCTAAGGCTAGGGCTCCACTAGACTAAGGCTAGGGCACCCCTAGCCTTAGGCTAGGGCACCCCTAGCTTAGGCTAGGGAACCCCTAGGCTTAGGCTAGGGCACCGCTAGACTTGGGCTAGGGCACCCCTAGGCTTTCGCTAGGGCACCCCTAGGCTTAGGCTAAGGCACCCCTAGGCTTAGGCTAGGGCAACCCTAGGCTAATGCTAGGGCACCCCTAGGCTTAGGCTAGGGCACCACTTGGCTTAGACTAAGGCTAGGGCTCCCCTAGCCTAAGGCTTGGGTATCCCAAGCCTTAGGCTAGGACACCCCTAGACTTAGGCTAGGGAACCCCTAGGCTTAGGCTAAGGCTAAGGCTCCTCTAGCCTAACGCTAGGGCATCCCTAGGCTTGGGCTAGGGCACCCCTAGTCTTAGGCTAGGGTACCCCAAGGCTTAGTCTAAGGTTAGGGCTCCTCTAGCCTAACGCTAGGGCATCCCTAGGCTTGGGCTAGGGCACCCGTAGGCTTAGGCTAGGGCACCCCTAGGCTTAGAATAAGGCTGGGGCTCCCCTAGCCTAAGGCTAGGGCACCCCTAGGCTTACGCAAGGGCACCCCCAGGCTTTGGCGAGGGCACCCCCAGGATTAGGCTAGGGCACCCTAGGCTTAGGCTAGGGCACCCCTAGGCTTAAGATAGGGCACCCCTAGGCTTAGGCTGGGGCACCCCTAGGCTTAGGCTAAGGCTAGGGCTCCCCTAGCCTAAGGCTAGTGTACCCCTAAGCTTAGGATGGGGCACGCCTAGACTTAGGCTAGGGCACCCCAAGGCTTAGGCTAGGGCACCCCTAGGTTTAGGCTAAGGCTAGGGCTCCTCTAGCCTAACGCTAGGGCATCCGTACTTGGACTAGGGCACCCCTAGGCTTAGGCTAGGGCACCCCTAGGCTTAGGCTAGGGCACCCCAAGGCTTCGGCTAGGGCACCCCAAGGCTTCGGCTAAGGCGAGTACTCCCCTAGCCTAAGACTAGGGTACCCCTAGGCTTAGGCTAGGGCACCCCTAGACTTAGGCTAGGGCACCCCTAGGCTTAGGCCAGGGCACCCCTAGGCTTAGGCTAGGGCACCCCTAGGCTTAGGCTCAGGCACGCCTAGGCTTAGGCTAAGGCTAGGGCACCCCTTGCCTAACCCTAGGGCACCCCTAGGCTTAGGCTAGGGCACCCCTAGGCTTCGACTATGGCACCCCTAAGCTTAGGCTAGGGCACCCATAGTCTTAGGCTAGGGCACCCCTAGGCTTAGGCTAAGACTAGGGATCCCCTAGTCTAAGGCTAGGGCACCCCTAGGCTTAGGCTAGGGCACTCCTAGGCATAGGCTAGGGAACCCCGAGGCTTAGGCTAGGGCTACCCAAGCCTAAGGCTAGGGCACCGCTCGGCTTAGGCTAGGGCACGCCTAGGCTTAGGCTAAGGCACCCCATGGCTTAGGATAGGGCACCCCTAGGCTTAGGCTAAGGCTAGGGCTCCCCTAGCCTAAGGCTAGGGCACCCCTAGTCTTAGGCTAGGGCACCCCTAGTCTTAGGCTAGGGCACCCCTAGTCTTAGGCTAGGGCACCCCTAGTCTTAGGCTAGGGCACCCCTAGGCTTAGGCTAAGGCTAGGGCTCCCCTAGCCTAACCCTTGGGCACCCCAAGGCTTATGGCTAGGGCACCCCTAGTCTTAGGCTACGGCACCCCTAAGCTTAGGCTAGGGCACCCCTAGTCTTAAGCTAGGGCACCGCTAGGCTTAGGCTAAGGCTAGGGCTCCCCTAGCGTAAGGCTAGGGCACCCCTAGGCTTAGGCTAGGGCACCCCTAGGCTTAGGCTAGGGCACCCCTAGGCTTAGGCTAAGGCTAGGGCTCAGCTAGCCTAAGGATAGGGCACCCCTAGGCTTATGCTAGGGCACCCCTAGCCTTAGGGTAGGGCACCCATAGGCTTAGGCTAGGGCACTCCTAGTCTTAGGCTAAGGCAATGGCTCCCCTAGCCTCAGACTAGGGCACCCCTAGGCTCAGGATAGGGCACCCCAAGGCTTAGACTAGGGCACCCCTAGCCTTAGGCTACGGCTAGGGCTCCCCTAGCCTAAGGCTACGGCACCCCTAGGCTCAGGCTAGGGCACCCCTAGGCTTAGGCTAGGGCACCCCTAGGCTTAGGCTAGGGCACCCCTAGGCTTCAGATAGGGATCCCGTAGGCTTAGGCTAATGCTACGGCTCCCCTAGCCTCAAGCTAGGGCACCCCTAGGCTCAGGATAGGGCACCCTAAGCTTAGGCTAAGGCAATCATAGGCTTAGGCTAAGGCTAGGGCTCCCCTAGCCTCAGACTAGGGCACCCCTAGGCTCATGATAGGGCCCCCCTAGGCTTAGACTAGGGCACCCCTAGGCTTAGGCTAAGGCTAGGGCTCCCCTAGCGTAAGGCTACGGCACCCCTAGGCTCAGGCTAGGGCAGCCCTAGGCTTAGGCTAGGGCACCCCTAGGCTTAGGCTAGGGCACCCCTAGGCTTAGGCTAGGGCACCCCTACGCTTTAGATAGGGATCCCCTAGGCTTAGGCTAAGGCTAGGGCTCCCCTAGCCTAAGGCTAACGCACCCCTAGGCTTAGGCTTGGGCACCCCTAGGCTTAGGATAGGGCTCCCCTAGGCTTACGGTAAGGCTAAGGATCCCCTAGCCTAAGGCTAAGGCACCCCTAGGCTTAGGCTAGGGCACCCATAGGCTTTGGCTACGGCACCCCTAGGCTTAGGCTAGGGCTCCCCTAGGGTTAGGGTAACGCTAAGGATCCCTTAGCCTAAGGCTAAGGCACCCCTAGGCTTAGGCTACGGAACCCCTAGCCTTTGGCTAGTGCACCCCTAGGCTTAGGCTAAAGCTTGGGCTCCCCTAGCCTAAGGCTAGGGCACCCATAGGCTTAGGCTAGGGCCCCATAGGCTTAGGCTAAGGCTTGGGCTCCCCTATCCTCAGGCTAGTGCACCCCTAGACTCAGGCTATGACACCCCTAGGCTAGGCTAGGGCAATCCTAGGCTAGAATAACGCTAGGGCTCCCCTAGCCTCAGGCTAGGGCACCCGTATGCTCAGGCTAGGGGACCCCTAGGCTTAGGTTAGGGCACCCCTAGGCTTAGGCTAGGGCACACCTAGGCTTAGGCTGGGGCACCCCTAGGCTTAGGCTGGGGCACCCCTAGGCTTAGGCTAGGGCACCCCTAGGCTTACGCTGCGGCAGCCCTCGATTTAGGCTAGGGCACCCCTAGGCTTAGGCTACAGAACCCCTAGGCTTAGGCTAGGTCACCCCTAGGTTTAGGCTAGGGCTAGGGTTCCACTAGACTAAGGCTAGGGCACCCCTAGCCTTAGGCTAGGGCACCCCTAGGCTTGGCTAGGGCACCCCTAGGCTTAGGCTAGGGCACCCCTAGGCTTAGGCTAGGGCACCCCTAGGCTTGGGCTAGGGCACCCCTAGGCTTAGGCTAACGTTAGGGCTCCCCTAGCCTAAGGTTAGGGCTCCCCTAGCCTTAGGCTAGGGCACCTCTAGGCTTAGGCTAGGCCACCCCTAGGCTTAGTCTAAGGCTAGGGCTCCCCTTGCCTAACCCTAAGGCACCACTAAGCTTAGGCTAGGGCACCCCTAGGCTTAGGCGAAGGCTAGGGCTCCCCCTGCCTAACCCTAGGGCACCCCTAGGCTTAGGCTAGGGCACTCCTAGGCGTAGGCTAGGGGACCCCTAGGCTTAGGCTAGGGCACCCCAAGGCTTAGGCTAAGGCTAAGGCTCCCCTAGCCTAAGGCTAGGGCACCCCTAGGCCTAGGGTAGGGCAACCCTAGGCTTAGGGTAGGGCACGCCTAGGCTTAGGCTAGGGCACCCCTAGGCTTAGGCTAGGGCACCCATAGGCTTAGGCTAAGGCTAGGGCTCCACTAGACTAAGGCTAGGGCACCCCTAGCCTTAGCCTAGGGCACCCCTAGGCTTAGCCTAGGGCACACCTAGGCTTAGGCTAGGGAACCCCAAGGCTTTGGCTAGGGCTACCCTAGCCTAAGGTTAGGGCACCCCTAGGCTTAGGCTAGGGCACCCCTAGGCTTAAGCTAGGGTACCCCTAGGCTTAGGCTAACGCTAGGGCTCCCATAGCCTAAGGCTAGGGCACCACTAAGCTTAGGCTAGGGCACCCCTAGGCTTAGGCTAGGGCACCCCTAGGCTTAGGCTAAGGCAAGGGCTCAGCTAGCCTAAGGCTAGGGCACCCCTAGGCTTAGGGGAGGGCACCCCTAGGCTTAGGCTAGGGCACCCCTAGGTTTAGGCTAGGGCACCCCTAGGCTTACGCTAGCGAACCCCTAAGCTTAGGCTAGGGCACCCCTAGGTTTAGGCTAGGGCACCCTTAGGCTTAGGCTTGGGGACCCCTAGGATTAGACTCACGCTAGGGCTCCCCTAGCCTAAGGCTAGGGCACCACTAGGCTTAGGCTAGGGCACCCCTAGGCTTAGGCTAGGTCACCCCTAGGCTTAGGCTAAGGCAAGGGCTCAGCTAGCCTAAGGCTAGGGCACCCCTAAGCTTAGGCTAGGGCACCCCTAGGCTTAGGGGAGGGCACCCCTAGGCTTAGGCTAGTGCACCCCTAGGCTTAGGCTAGGGCACCCCTAGGCTTAGGCTAGGGCACACCAAGGCTTAGGCTAGGGCACCCCTAGGCTTAGGCTAGGGCACCCCTAGGCTTACGCTAGGGCACCCCTAAGCTTAGGCTAGGGCACCCCTAGTCTTAGCCTAGGGCACCCCTAGGCTTAGGCTAAGGATTGGGCTCAGCTAGCCTAAGGCTATTGTACCCCTAGGCTTAGGGTAGTTCAACCCTAGGCTTAGGCTAGGGCACATCTACGCTTAGGCTAGGGCACCCCTAGGCTTAGGCTAAGGCTAGGGCTCCACTAGACTAAGGCTAGGGCACCCCTAGCCTTAGGCTAGGGCACCCCTAGCTTAGGCTAGGGAACCCCTAGGCTTAGGCTAGGGCACCGCTAGACTTGGGCTAGGGCACCCCTAGGCTTTCGCTAGGGCACCCCTAGGCTTAGGCTAAGGCACCCCTAGGCTTAGGCTAGGGCAACCCTAGGCTAATGCTAGGGCACCCCTAGGCTTAGGCTAGGGCACCACTAGGCTTAGACTAAGGCTAGGGCTCCCCTAGCCTAAGGCTTGGGTATCCCAAGCCTTAGGCTAGGACACCCCTAGACTTAGGCTAGGGAACCCCTAGGCTTAGGCTAAGGCTAAGGCTCCTCTAGCCTAACGCTAGGGCATCCCTAGGCTTGGGCTAGGGCACCCCTAGTCTTAGGCTAGGGTACCCCAAGGCTTAGTCTAAGGTTAGGGCTCCTCTAGCCTAACGCTAGGGCATCCCTAGGCTTGGGCTAGGGCACCCGTAGGCTTAGGCTAGGGCACCCCTTGGCTTAGAATAAGGCTGGGGCTCTCCTAGCCTAAGGCTAGGGCACCCCTAGGCTTACGCAAGGGCACCCCCAGGCTTTGGCGAGGGCACCCCCAGGATTAGGCTAGGGCACCCTAGGCTTAGGCTAGGGCACCCCTAGGCTTAAGATAGGGCACCCCTAGGCTTAGGCTGGGGCACCCCTAGGCTTAGGCTAAGGCTAGGGCTCCCCTAGCCTAAGGCTAGTGTACCCCTAAGCTTAGGATGGGGCACGCCTAGACTTAGGCTAGGGCACCCCAAGGCTTAGGCTAGGGCACCCCTAGGTTTAGGCTAAGGCTAGGGCTCCTCTAGCCTAACGCTAGGGCATCCCTACTTGGTCTAGGGCACCCCTAGGCTTAGGCTAGGGCACCCCTAGGCTTAGGCTAGGGCACCCCAAGGCTTCGGCTAGGGCACCCCAAGGCTTCGGCTAAGGCGAGGACTCCCCTAGCCTAAGACTAGGGTACCCCTAGGCTTAGGCTAGGGCACCCCTAGACTTAGGCTAGGGCACCCCTAGGCTTAGGCCAGGGCACCCCTAGGCTTAGGCTAGGGCACCCCTAGGCTTAGGCTCAGGCACGCCTAGGCTTAGGCTAAGGCTAGGGCACCCCTTGCCTAACCCTAGGGCACCCCTAGGCTTAGGCTAGGGCACCCCTAGGCTTCGACTATGGCACCCCTAAGCTTAGGCTAGGGCACCCATAGTCTTAGGCTAGGGCACCCCTAGGCTTAGGCTAAGACTAGGGATCCCCTAGTCTAAGGCTAGGGCACCCCTAGGCTTAGGCTAGGGCACTCCTAGGCGTAGGCTAGGGAACCCCGAGGCTTAGGCTAGGGCTACCCAAGCCTAAGGCTAGGGCACCGCTCGGCTTAGGCTAGGGCACGCCTAGGCTTAGGCTAAGGCACCCCATGGCTTAGGATAGGGCACCCCTAGGCTTAGGCTAAGGCTAGGGCTCCCCTAGCCTAAGGCTAGGGCACCCCTAGTCTTAGGCTAGGGCACCCCTAGTCTTAGGCTAGGGCACCCCTAGTCTTAGGCTAGGGCACCCCTAGTCTTAGGCTAGGGCACCCCTAGGCTTAGGCTAAGGCAAGGGCTCCCCTAGCCTAACCCTTGGGCACCCCAAGGCTTATGGCTAGGGCACCCCTAGTCTTAGGCTACGGCACCCCTAAGCTTAGGCTAGGGCACCCCTAGTCTTAAGCTAGGGCACCGCTAGGCTTAGGCTAAGGCTAGGGCTCCCCTAGCGTAAGGCTAGGGCACCCCTAGGCTTAGGCTAGGGCACCCCTAGGCTTAGGCTAGGGCACCCCTAGGCTTAGGCTAGGGCACCCCTAGGCTTAGGCTAAGGCTAGGGCTCAGCTAGCCTAAGGATAGGGCACCCCTAGGCTTATGCTAGGGCACCCCTAGCCTTAGGGTAGGGCACCCATAGGCTTAGGCTAGGGCACTCCTAGTCTTAGGCTAAGGCAATGGCTCCCCTAGCCTCAGACTAGGGCACCCCTAGGCTCAGGATAGGGCACCCCAAGGCTTAGACTAGGGCACCCCTAGCCTTAGGCTACGGCTAGGGCTCCCCTAGCCTAAGGTTACGGCACCCCTAGGCTCAGGCTAGGGCACCCCTAGGCTTAGGCTAGGGCACCCCTAGGCTTAGGCTAGGGCACCCCTAGGCTTCAGATAGGGATCCCGTAGGCTTAGGCTAATGCTACGGCTCCCCTAGCCTCAAGCTAGGGCACCCCTAGGCTCAGGATAGGGCACCCTAAGCTTAGGCTAAGGCAATCATAGGCTTAGGCTAAGGCTAGGGCTCCCCTAGCCTCAGACTAGGGCACCCCTAGGCTCATGATAGGGCCCCCCTAGGCTTAGACTAGGGCACCCCTAGGCTTAGGCTAAGGCTAGGGCTCCCCTAGCGTAAGGCTACGGCACCCCTAGGCTCAGGCTAGTGCAGCCCTAGGCTTAGGCTAGGGCACCCCTAGGCTTAGGCTAGGGCACCCCTAGGCTTAGGCTAGGGCACCCCTACGCTTTAGATAGGGATCCCCTAGGCTTAGGCTAAGGCTAGGGCTCCCCTAGCCTAAGGCTAACGCACCCCTAGGCTTAGGCTTGGGCACCCCTAGGCTTAGGATAGGGCTCCCCTAGGCTTACGGTAAGGCTAAGGATCCCCTAGCCTAAGGCTAAGGCACCCCTAGGCTTAGGCTAGGGCACCCATAGGCTTTGGCTACGGCACCCCTAGGCTTAGGCTAGGGCTCCCCTAGGGTTAGGGTAACGCTAAGGATCCCCTAGCCTAAGGCTAAGGCACCCCTAGGCTTAGGCTACGGAACCCCTAGCCTTTGGCTAGTGCACCCCTAGGCTTAGGCTAAAGCTTGGGCTCCCCTATCCTCAGGCTAGTGCACCCCTAGACTCAGGCTATGACACCCCTAGGCTAGGCTAGGGCAATCCTAGGCTAGAATAACGCTAGGGCTCCCCTAGCCTCAGGCTAGGGCACCCGTATGCTCAGGCTAGGGGACCCCTAGGCTTAGGTTAGGGCACCCCTAGGTTTAGGCTAAGGCTAGGGCTCCCCTAGCCTCAAGCTAGGGCACCCCTAGGCTTAGGCTAGGGCACCGCTAGGCTTAGGCTAGGGCACCCCTAGGCTTAGGCTAGGGTACCCCTAGGCTTAGGCTAGGGCACCCCTCGGCTTAGGCTAAGGCTAGGGTTCTCCTAGCCTAAGGCTAGGGCACCCCTATGCTTAGGCTAGGGCACCGCTAGGCTTAGGCTAGGGCACCACTAGGGGCAGGCTAGGGCAGCCCTAGGCGTAGGCTAGGGCACCCCTACCTTAGGCTAGGGCAGCCCTAGGCTTAGGCTAGGGCACCCCTAGTCTTATGGTAGGGCACCCCTAGGATTAGGCTTGGGCACCCCTAGGCTTAGGCTAGGGCACCCCTAGGCTTAGGCTAGGGCTCCCCTAGGCTTAGGCTAAGGCTAAGGATCCCCTAGCTTAAGGCTAAGGCACCCCTAGGCTTAGGCTAGGGCACCCCTAGGCTTTGGGTAGGGCACCACTAGGCTTAGGCTAAAGCTAAGGCTCCCCTATCCTAAGGCTAGGGCACCCTTAGGCTTAGGCTAGGGCACCCCTAGGATTAGGCTAGGGCACCCCTAGGCTTAGGCTAGGGCACCCGTAGGCTTAGGCTTAGGCTAGGGCTTCCCTAGCCTTAGGCTAGGGCACCCCTAGGCTTACGCTAGGGCACCCCTAGGCTTAGGTTAGGGTACCCCGAGGCTTAGGTTAGGGCACCCCTAGGCTTAGGCTTGGGCATCCCTAGGCTTAGGCTAAGGCTAGGGCTCTACTAGACTAAGGCTAGGGCACCCCTAGGCTTAGGCTAGGGCACCCCTATGATTAGGCTAGGGCACCCCTAGGCTTAGGCTAGGGCACCCGTAGGCTTAGGCTAAGGCTAGGGCTTCCCTAGCCTTAGGCTAGGGCACCCCTAGGCTTAGGCAAGGGTATCCCTAGGCTTACGCTAAGGCACCCCTAGGCTTGGGCTAGGGCACCCCTACGCTTAGGCTAGGGCACCCCTAGGCTTAGGCTAGGGCACCCCTAGCCTTAGGCTAAGGCTAGGGCTCCCCAAGCCTAAGGATCGGGCACCCCTAGGCTTAGGCTTGGGCATCCCTAGGCTTAGGCTAGGGCACCCCTAGGCTTAGGCTAGGGCACGCCTAGGCTTAGGCTAGGGCACCCCTAGGCTTAGGCTAGGGCACCCCTACGCTTAGGCTAGGGCACACCTAGGCTAAGGCTAGGGCTCCCCTAGCCTAAGGCTAAGGCACCCGTAGTCTTAGGCTAGGGCACCGCTAGGCTTAGGCTAAGGCTAGGGCTCCCCTAGCCTAACCCTTGGGCACCCCAAGGCTTAGGCTAGGGTACCCCTAGGCTTAGGCTACGGCACCCCTAAGCTTAGGCTAGGGCACCCCTAGTCTTAAGCTAGGGCACCGCTAGGCTTAGGCTAAGGCTTGGGCTCCCCTAGCCTAAGGCTAGGGCACCCCTAGTCTTAGGCAAGGGCACCCCTAGGCTTAGGCTAAGGCTAGGGCTCCCCTAGCCTAACCCTTGGGCACCCCAAGGCTTAGGCTAGGGCATCCCTAGGCTTAGACTCGGGCACCCCTAGGCTTTAGATAGGGATCCCCTAGGCTTAGGTTAAGGCTACGGCTCCCCTAGCCTCAGACTAGGGCACCCCTAGAGTCAGGCTAGGGCACCCCTTAGCTTAGGCTAGGGCAATTGTAGGCTTAGGTTAAGGCTAGGGCTCCTCTAGCCTCAGACTAGGGTACCTCTAGGCTCAGGATAGGCCACCCCTAGGCTTAGACTAGGGCACACCTAGGCTTAGGCTAAGGCTAGGGCTCCCCTAGCCTAAGGCTACGGCACCTCTAGGCTCAGGCTAGGGCAGCCCTAGGCTTAGGCTAGGGAACCCCTAGGCTTAGGCTAAGGCTAGGGCTCTCCTAGCCTAAGGCTAGGGCACCCCTAGGCTTAGGTTAGAGCACCCCTAGGCTTAGGCTAGTGCACCCATAGGCTTAGGCTAGGGCAATCGTAGGCTTAGGCTAAGGGTAGGGCTCCCCTAGCCTAAGGCTAGCGCACCCCTAGGCTTAGGCTTGGGCACCCCTAGGGTTAGGCTAGGGCTCTCCTAGGCTTAGGGTAAGGCTAAGGATCCCCTAGCCTAAGGTTAAGGCACCCTTAGGCTTAGGCTAGGGCACCCCTAGGCTTTGGCTACGGCACCGCTAGTCTTAAGCTAAAGCTAGGGCTCCCCTAGCCTAAGGCTAGGGCTCCCATAGGCTTAGACTAGTCCACCCCTAGGCTAAGGCTTGGGCTCCCCTATCCTCAGGCTAGTGCACCCTTAGACTCAGGCTATGACACCCCTAGGCTTAAGCTAGGGCAATCCTAGGCTAGACTAACCCTAGGGCTCCCCTAGCCTCAGGCTAGGGCACACGTAAGCTCAGGCTAAGACACCCCTAGGCTCAGGCTAGGGCACCCCTATGCTTAGGCTAGGGCACCCCTAGGTTTAGGCTAAGGCTAGGGCTCCCCTAGCCTCAGGCTAGGGCACCCCTAGGCATAGGCTAGGGCACGCCTAGGCTTAGGCTAAGGCACGCCTAGGCTTACACTATGGTTAAGGCTCCCCTAGCCTAAGGCTAGGGCACCCCTAGGCTTAGGCTAGGGCACCCCTAGGCTTAGGCTAGGGCACCCCTTGGATTAGGCTAAGGCTAGGGCTCTCCTAGCCTAAGGCTAGGGCACCCCTATGCTTAGGCTAGGGCACCCCTAGGCTTAGGTTAGGGCACCCCTAGGCGTAGGCTAGGGCAGCCCTAGGCGTAGGCTAGGGCAGCCCTAGGCGTAGGCTAGGGCACCCCTAGGCTTAGGCTAGGGCAGGCCTAGGCTTAGGCTAGGGTACCCCTAGGCTTAGGGTAGGGTACCCCTAGGATTAGGCTTGGGCACCCCTAGGCTTAGGCTAGGGCTCCCCTAGGCTTAGGCTTGGGAAGCCCTAAGCTTAGGCTATTGCTCCCTTAGGCTTAGGCTAAGGCTAAGGATCCCCTAGCTTAAGGCTAAGGCACCCCTAGGCTTAGGCTAGGGCACCCCAAGGCTTTGGGTAGGGAACCCCTAGGCTTAGGCTAAAGCTAGGGCTCCCCTAGCCTAAGGCTAGGGCACCCCTAGGCTTAGGCTAGGGCACCCCTAGGCTTAGGCTAAGGCACCCCTAGGCTTAGGCTAGGGCACCCGTAGGCTTAGGCTAAGGCTAGGGCTTCCCTAGCCTAAGGCTAGGGCACCCCTAGGCTTAGGCTAGGGCACCCCTAGGCTTAGGCTAGGGCACCCCGAGGCTTAGGCTAGGGCACCCCTAGGCTTAGGTTAGGGCACCCCTAGGCTTAGGCTAGGGCACCCCTAGGCTTAGGCTAAGGCTAGGGCTCTACTAGACTAGGGCTAGGGCTCCCCTAGCCTAAGGCTTGGGCACCCCTAGGCTTAGGCTAGGGCACCCCTAGGCTTAGGCTAAGGCTAGGGCACCCCTAGGCTTAGACTTGGGCACCCCTAGGCTTAGGCTAGGGCAGCCCTAGGCTTAGGCTAAGGCTAGGGCTCCCCTAGCCTAAGGTTAGGGCACCCCTAGGCTTAGGCTAGGACACCCCTAGGCTTAGGCTAAGGCTAGGGCTCCTTAAGCCTAAGACTAGGGGACCCCTAAGCTTAGGCTAGGAGACCCCTTGGCTTAGGCTAGAGCACCGCTAGGCTTAGGCTAGGGCACCCCTAGGCTTAGGCTAGGGCACCCCTAGGCTTAGGCTAGGGCACCCTAGTCTAAGGCTAGGGCACCCCTAGGGGTAGGCTAGGGCAACCTTAGGCTTAGGCTAAGGCTAGGGCTCATCTAGCCTAAGGATAGGGCACACCTAGGCATAGGCTAGGGCACCCCTAAACTTAGGATAGGGCAACCCAAGGCTTAGGCTAAGGCTAGTGCTCCACTAGCCTAAGGCTAGGGCACCCCTAGGCTTAGGTTAGGGCACCCGTTGGCTTAGCCCAAGTAGCCTAGGCTTAGGCTACGGCAGCCATAGGCTTAGGTTAAGGCTAGGGCTCCCCTAGAATAAGGCCTGGGCACCCCTAGGCTTAGGCTAGGGCACCCCTAGGCTTAGGCTATGGCACCCCTAGGCTTAGGCTAGGGCACCCCTAGGCTTAGGCTAGAGCACCCTTAGGCTTAGGCAAGGGCACCCTTTGCCATAGGCTAGGGCACCCCTAGGCTTAGGCTAGGGCACCCCTAGGCTTAGGCTAAGGCTAGGGCTCCCCTAGCCCAAGGCTAGGGAACCCCTAGGCTCAGGCTAGGGCATCCCTAGGCTTAGGCTAGGGCACCCCAAGGCTTAGGCTAAGGCTAGGGCTCCCCGAGCCTAAGGTGAGGGCACCCTTAGGCTTAGGCTAGGGCACCCCTAGGCTTAGGCTATGGCACCCCTAGGCTTAGACTAAGGCTACGGCTCCCCTAGCTCAACCTAGGGCACCCCTAGACTCAGGATATGGCACCCCTAGGCTTAAGCTATGGTAATCCTAGGCTAATCTAAGGCTAGGGCTCCCCTTGTCTCAGGCTAGGGCACCCGTAGGCTCAGGCTAGGGCACCCCTAGGCTCAGGATAGGGCACCCCTAGGTTTAGGCTATGGCACCCCTAGGCTTAGGCTAGGGCACCCCTAGGCTTTGGCAAAGGCTAGGCTCACCTAACTTATGGCTAGGGCACTCCTAGGCTTAGGCTAGGGCACCCATAGTCTTAGGCTAGGGCACCCCTAGGCTTAGGCTAAGGCTAGGGGACCCCTAGGCTTACGCTAGGGCACCACTAGGTTTAGGCTAGGGCACCCATAGGCTTAGGCTAAAGCTAGAGCTCCCCTAGGCTTAGGCTAGGGCACCCCTAGGCTAAGGCTATGGCACCCCTAGGCTCAGGCTAGGGCACCCCTAGGCTTAGGCTAAGGCTAGGGGACCCCTAGGTTTAGGCTAAGGCACCCCTAGGCTTAGGCTAAGGCTAGGGGACCCCGAGGCTTAGGTTAAGGCACCTCGAGGCTTAGGCTAGGGCACCCCTAGGCTTAGATTAGGGCACCCCTAGGCTTAGGCTAGGGCACCCCTAAGCTTAGGTTAGGGCACCACTAGGCTTAGGCTAGGGCACCCCTAACCTTAGGCTAGGGCTTCCCTAGCCTAAGGCTAGGGCACCCCTAGGCTTAGGCTAGGGCACCCGTAGTCTTAGGCTAGGGCACACCTAGGCTTAGGTAGGGAACCCCTAGGCTTAGGTTAGGGCACCCCTAAGCTTAGGCTAGGAACCCCTAGACTTAGGCTAGGGCACCCCTAGGCTTAGGCTAGGGCACCCCTAGGCTTCGACTAGGGCACCCGTAGGCTTAGGCTAGGGCACCCCTAGAATTAGGTAGGGATCCCCCTAGGCTTAGGTTAGGGCACCTCTATGCTTAGGCTTGGCACCCCGAGACTTAGGCTAGGGCACCCCTAGGCTTAGGCTAGGGCACCCCTAGACTTAGGCTAGGGCACCCCTTGGCTTAGGCTAGGGCACCCCTAGGCTTAGACTAGGGCACACCTAGGTTTAGGCTAAGGATAGGGCTCCTCTAGCCTAAAGCTAGGGCATCCCTAGGCTTGGGTACGGCACCCCTAGGCTTAGGCTAGGGCACCCCTAGGCTTAGACTAAGGCTAGGGCTCCCCTAGCCTAAGGCTAGGTCACCCCTAGGCTTAGGCTAGGGCACCCCTAGGCTTAGGCTAGGGCACCCGTAGGCTTAGGCTAAGGCACCCCTAGAATTAGGTAGGGATTCCCCTAGGCTTAGGTTAGGGCACCTCTATGCTTAGGCTTGGCACCCGAGACTTAGGTTAGGGCACCCCTAGGCTTACCCTAGGGCACCCCTCGGCTTAGGCTAGGACACCCGTAGGCTTAGGTTAGGGCACCCCTAGTCTTAGGATAGGGCACCCCTAGGCTTAGGCTAAGGCTAGGGCTCCCCTAGCCTAAGGCTAGGGCACCCCTAGGCTTAGGCTAGGGCACCGCTAGACTTGGGCTAGGGCACCCCTAGGCTTAGGCTAGGGCACCCCTAGGCTTAGGCTAAGCTAGGGCTCCTCTAGCCTAACGCTAGGGCTTCCCTAGGCTTGGGCTTCGGCATCCCTAGGCTTAAGCTAGGGCACCCCTAGGCTTAGAATAGGGCACGCCTAAGCGTAGGCTAACGATAGGGCTCCACTAAACTAAGGCTAGTGCACCCCTAGCCTTAGCCTAGGGCACCCCTAGGCTTAGGCTAGATCACCCCTAGGCTTATGTTAGGGAACCCCTAGGCTTAGGCTAGGGCACCCCTAGGCTTAGGCTAGGACACCCATAGGCTTAGGCTAGGGCACCCCTAGGCTTACGCTAGGGCACCCCTAGGCTTAGGCTAAGGCACCCCTAGGCTTAGGCTAGGGCACCCCTAGGCTTAGGCTAGGGCACCCCTAGGCTTGGGCTAGGGCACCCCTAGGCTTAGGCTAACATTAGGGCTCCCCTAGCCTAAGGTTAGGGCTCCCCTAGCCTTAGGCTAGGGCACCTCTAGGCTTAGGCTAGGCCACCCCTAGGCTTTGGCTACGGCACCGCTAGGCTTAAGCTAAAGCTAGGGCTCCCCTAGCCTAAGGCTAGGGCTCCCATAGGCTTAGACTAGTCCACCCCTAGGCTAAGGCTTGGGCTCCCCTATCCTCAGGCTAGTGCACCCTTAGACTCAGGCTATGACACCCCTAGGCTTAGGCTAGGGCAATCCTAGGCTAGACTAACCCTAGGGCTCCCCTAGCCTCAGGCTAGGGCACACGTAAGCTCAGGCTAGGACACCCCTAGGCTCAGGCTAGGGCACCCCTATGCTTAGGCTAGGGCACCCCTAGGTTTAGGCTAAGGCTAGGGCTCCCCTAGCCTCAGGCTAGGGCACCCCTAGGCTTAGGCTAGGGCACGCCTAGGCTTAGGCTAAGGCACGCCTAGGCTTACACTATGGTTAAGGCTCCCCTAGCCTAAGGCTAGGGCACCCCTAGGCTTAGACTAGGGCACCCCTAGGCTTAGGCTAGGGCACCCCTAGGATTAGGCTAAGGCTAGGGCTCTCCTAGCCCAAGGCTAGGGCACCACTATGCTTAGGCTAGGGCACCCCTAGGCTTAGGTTAGGGCACCCCTAGGCGTAGGCTAGGGCAGCCCTAGGCGTAGGCTAGGGCAGCCCTAGGCGTAGGCTAGGGCACCCCTAGGCTTAGGCTAGGGCAGGCCTAGGCTTAGGCTAGGGTACCCCTAGGCTTAGGGTAGGGTACCCCTAGGATTAGGCTTGGGCACCCCTAGGCTTAGGCTAGGGCTCCCCTAGGCTTAGGCTTGGGAACCCCTAAGCTTAGGCTATTGCTCCCCTAGGCTTAGGCTAAGGCTAAGGATCCCCTAGCTTAAGGCTAAGGCACCCCTAGGCTTAGGCTAGGGCACCCCAAGGCTTTGTGTAGGGAACCCCTAGGCATAGGCTAAAGCTAGGGCTCCACTAGCCTAAGGCTAGGGCACCCCTAGGCTTAGGCTAGGGCACCCCTAGGCTTAGGCTAGGGCACCTGTAGGCTTAGGCTAAGGCTAGGGCTTCCCTAGCCTAAGGCTAGGGCACCCCTAGGCTTAGGCTAGGGCACCCCTAGGCTTAGGCTAGGGCACCCCGAGGCTTAGGCTAGGGCACCCCTAGGCTTAGGTTAGGGCACCCCTAGGCTTAGGCTAGGGCACCCCTAGGCTTAGGCTAAGGCTAGGGCTCTACTAGACTAGGGCTAGGGCTCCCCTAGCCTAAGGCTTGGGCACCCCTAGGCTTAGGCTAGGGCACCCCTAGGCTTAGGCTAAGGCTAGGGCACCCCTAGGCTTAGACTTGGGCACCCCTAGGCTTAGGCTAGGGCAGCCCTAGGCTTAGGCTAAGGCTAGGGCTCCCCTAGCCTAAGGCTAGGGCACCCCTAGGCTTAGGCTAGGACACCCCTAGGCTTAGGCTAAGGCTAGGGCTCCTTAAGCCTAAGACTAGGGTACCCCTAAGCTTAGGCTAGGAGACCCCTTGGCTTAGGCTAGAGCACCGCTAGGCTTAGGCTAGGGCACCCCTAGGCTTAGGCTAGGGCACCCCTAGGCTTAGGCTAGGGCACCCTAGTCTTAGGCTAGGGCACCCCTAGGGGTAGGCTAGGGCAACCTTAGGCTTAGGCTAAGGCTAGGGCTCATCTAGCCTAAGGCTAGGGCACACCTAGGCATAGGCTAGGGCACCCCTAAACTTAGGATAGGGCAACCCAAGGCTTAGGCTAAGGCTAGTGCTCCACTAGCCTAAGGCTAGGGCTCCCCTAGGCTTAGGTTAGGGCACCCGTTGGCTTAGCCCAAGTAGCCTAGGCTTAGGCTACGGCAGCCATAGGCTTAGGTTAAGGCTAGGGCTCCCCTAGAATAAGGCCTGGGCACCCCTAGGCTTAGGCTAGGGCACCCCTAGGCTTAGGCTATGTCACCCCCAGGCTTAGGCTAGGGCACCCCTAGGCTTAGGCTAGAGCACACTTAGGCTTAGGCAAGGGCACCCTTTGCCATAGGCTAGGGCACCCCTAGGCTTAGGCTAGGGCACCCCTAGGCTTAGGCTAAGGCTAGGGCTCCCCTAGCCCAAGGCTAGGGAATCCCTAGGCTCAGGCTAGGGCATCCCTAGGCTTAGGCTAGGGCACCCCAAGGCTTAGGCTAAGGCTAGGGCTCCCCGAGCCTAAGGTGAGGGTACCCGCAGGCTTAGGCTAGGGCACCCTTAGGCTTAGGCTCGGGCACCCCTAGGCTTAGGCTATGGCACCCCTAGGCTTAGACTAAGGCTACGGCTCCCCTAGCTCAACCTAGGGCACCCCTAGACTCAGGTTATGGCACCCCTAGGCTTAAGCTATGGTAATCCTAGGCTAATCTAAGGCTAGGGCTCCCCTTGTCTCAGGCTAGGGCACCCGTAGGCTCAGGCTAGGGCACCCCTAGGCTCAGGATAGGGCACCCCTAGGTTTAGGCTATGGCACCCCTAGGCTTAGGCTAGGGCACCCCTAGGCTTTGGCAAAGGCTAGGCTCACCTAACTTATGGCTAGGGCACCCATAGGCTTAGGCTAGGGCACCCATAGTCTTAGGCTAGGGCACCCCTAGGCTTAGGCTAAGGCTAGGGGACCCCTAGGCTTACGCTAGGGCACCACTAGGTTTAGGCTAGGGCACCCATAGGCTTAGGCTAAAGCTAGAGCTCCCCTAGGCTTAGGCTAGGGCACCCCTAGGCTAAGGCTATGGCACCCCTAGGCTCAGGCTAGGGCACCCCTAGGCTTAGGCTAAGGCTAGGGGACCCCTAGGTTTAGGCTAAGGCACCCCTAGGCTTAGGCTAAGGCTAGGGGACCCCGAGGCTTACGTTAAGGCACCTCGAGGCTTAGGCTAGGGCACCCCTAGGCTTAGATTAGGGCACCCCTAGGCTTAGGCTAGGGCACCCCTAGGCTTAGGTTAGGGCACCACTAGGCTTAGGCTAGGGCACCCCTAACCTTAGGCTAGGGCTTCCCTAGCCTAAGGCTAGGGCACCCCTAGGCTTAGGCTAGGGCACCCGTAGTCTTAGGCTAGGGCACACCTAGGCTTAGGTAGGGAACCCCTAGGCTTAGGTTAGGGCACCCCTAAGCATAGGCTAGGCACCCCTAGACTTAGGCTAGGGCACCCCTAGGCTTAGGCTAGGGCACCCCTAGGCTTCGACTAGGGCACCCGTAGGCTTAGGCTAGGGCACCCCTAGAATTAGGTAGGGATCCCCCTAGGCTTAGGTTAGGGCACCTCTATGCTTAGGCTTGGCACCCCGAGACATAGGCTAGGGCACCCCTAGGCTTAGGCTAGGGCACCCCTAGACTTAGGCTAGGGCACCCCTTGGCTTAGGCTAGGGCACCCCTAGGCTTAGACTAGGGCACACCTAGGTTTAGGCTAAGGATAGGGCTCCTCTAGCCTAAAACTAGGGCATCCCTAGGCTTGGGTACGGCACCCCTAGGCTTAGGCTAGGGCACCCCTAGGCTTAGACTAAGGCTAGGGCTCCCCTAGCCTAAGGCTAGGTCACCCCTAGGCTTAGGCTAGGGCACCCCTAGGCTTAGGCTAGGGCACCCGTAGGCTTAGGCTAAGGCACCCCTAGAATTAGGTAGGGATTCCCCTAGGCTTAGGTTAGGGCACTTCTATGCTTAGGCTTGGCACCTGAGACTTAGGTTAGGGCACCCCTAGGCTTACCCTAGGGCACCCCTCGGCTTAGGCTAGGACACCCGTAGGCTTAGGTTAGGGCACCCCTAGTCTTAGGATAGGGCACCCCTAGGCTTAGGCTAAGGCTAGGGCTCCCCTAGCCTAAGGCTAGGGCACCCCTAGGCTTAGGCTAAGGCACCCCTAGGCTTAGGCTAGGGCACCCCTAGGCTTAGGCTAGGGCACCGCTAGACTTGGGCTAGGGCACCCCTAGGCTTAGGCTTGGGCACCCCTAGGCTTAGGCTAAGCTAGGGCTCCTCTAGCCTAACGCTAGGGCTTCCCTAGGCTTGGGCTTCGGCATCCCTAGGCTTAAGCTAGGGCACCCCTAGGCTTAGAATAGGGCACGCCTAAGCGTAGGCTAACGATAGGGCTCCACTAAACTAAGGCTAGTGCACCCCTAGCCTTAGCCTAGGGCACCCCTAGGCTTAGGCTAGATCACCCCTAGGCTTAGGTTAGGGAACCCCTAGGCTTAGGCTAGGGCACCCCTAGGCTTAGGCTAGGACACCCATAGGCTTAGGCTAGGGCACCCCTAGGCTTACGCTAGGGCACCCCTAGGCTTAGGCTAAGGCACCCCTAGGCTTAGGCTAGGGCAACCCTAGCCTAATGCTAGGGCACCCCTAGGCTTAGCCTAGGGCACCCCTAGGCTTAGGCTAAGGCTAGGGCTCCCCTAGCCTAAGGCTTGGGTATCCCAAGGCTTAGGCTAGGACACCCCTAGACTTAGGCTAGGGAACCCCTAGGCTTAGGCTAAGGCTCCTCTAGCCTAACGCTAGGGCATCCCTAGGCTTGGGCTAGGGCACCCCTAGTCTTAGGCTAGGGCACCCCAAGGCTTATGCTAGGGCACCCCAAGGCTTAGACTAAGGCTGGGGCTCCCCTAGCCTAAGGCTAGGGCACCCCTAGTCTTAGGTTAGGACACCCCTAGACTTAGGCTAGGGCACCCCTAGGCTTAGGCTATGGCACCCCAAGGCTTAGGCTAAGGCTAGGGCTCCTCCAGCCTAACGCTAGGGCATCCCTAGGCTTGGGCTAGGGCACCCCTAGGCTTAGACTAAGGCTGGGGCTCCCCTAGCCTAAGGCTAGGGCACCCCTAGGCTTACGCAAGGGCACCCCCAGGCTTTGGCTGGGACACCCCCAGGCTTAGGCTAGGGCACCCCTAGGCTTAGGCTAGGGCACACCTAGGCTTAGGCTGGTGCACCCCTAGGCTTAGGCTGGGGCACCCCTAGGCTTAGGCTAGGGCACCCCTAGGCTTAGGCTACGGCACCCCTCGATTTAGGCTAGGGCACCCCTAGGCTTAGGCTACAGCACCCCTAGGCTTAGGCTAGGTCACCCCTAGGTTTAGGCTAGGGCTAGGGTTCCACTAGACTAACGCTAGGGCACCCCTAGCCTTAGGCTAGGGCACCCCTAGGCTTGGCTAGGGCACCCCTAGTCTTAGGCTAGGGCACCCCTAGGCTTAGGCTAGGGCACCCCTAGGCTTGGGCTAGGGCACCCCTAGGCTTAGGCTAACGTTAGGGCTCCCCTAGCCTAAAGTTAGGGCTCCCCTAGCCTTAGGCTAGGGCACCTCTAGGCTTAGGCTAGGCCACCCCTAGGCTTAGTCTAAGGCTAGGGCTCCCCTTGCCTAACCCTAAGGCACCACTAAGCTTAGGCTAGGGCACCCCTAGGCTTAGGCGAAGGCTAGGGCTCCCCCTGCCTAACCCTAGGGCACCCCTAGGCTTAGGCTAGGGCACTCCTAGGCGTAGGCTAGGGGACCCCTAGGCTTAGGCTAGGGCACCCCAAGGCTTAGGCTAAGGCTAAGGCTCCCCTAGCCTAAGGCTAGGGCACCCCTAGGCCTAGGCTAGGGCAACCCTAGGCTTAGGGTAGGGCACGCCTAGGCTTAGGCTAGGGCACCCCTAGGCTTAGGCTAGGGCACCCATAGGCTTAGGCTAAGGCTAGGGCTCCACTAGACTAAGGCTAGGGCACCCCTAGCCTTAGCCTAGGGCACCCCTAGGCTTAGCCTAGGGCACACCTAGGCTTAGGCTAGGGAACCCCAAGGCTTTGGCTAGGGCTACCCTAGCCTAAGGTTAGGGCACCCCTAGGCTTAGGCTAGGGCACCCCTAGGCTTAGGCTAGGGTACCCCTAGGCTTAGGCTAACGCTAGGGCTCCCATAGCCTAAGGCTAGGGCACCACTAAGCTTAGGCTAGGGCACCCCTAGGCTTAGGCTAGGGCACCCCTAGGCTTAGGCTAAGGCAAGGGCTCAGCTAGCCTAAGGCTAGGGCACCCCTAGGCTTAGGGGAGGGCACCCCTAGGCTTAGGCTAGGGCACCCCTAGGCTTAGGCTAGGGCACCCCTAGGCTTACGCTAGCGAACCCCTAAGCTTAGGCTAGGGCACCCCTAGGTTTAGGCTAGGGCACCCTTAGGCTTAGGCTTGGGGACCCCTAGGATTAGACTCACGCTAGGGCTCCCCTAGCCTAAGGCTAGGGCACCACTAGGCTTAGGCTAGGGCACCCCTAGGCTTAGGCTAGGGCACCCCTAGGCTTAGGCTAAGGCAAGGGCTCAGCTAGCCTAAGGCTAGGGCACCCCTAAGCTTAGGCTAGGGCACCCCTAGGCTTAGGGGAGGGCACCCCTAGGCTTAGGCTAGTGCACCCCTAGGCTTAGGCTAGGGCACCCCTAGGCTTAGGCTAGGGCACACCAAGGCTTAGGCTAGGGCACCCCTAGGCTTAGGCTAGGGCACCCCTAGGCTTACGCTAGGGCACCCCTAAGCTTAGGCTAGGGCACCCCTAGTCTTAGCCTAGGGCACCCCTAGGCTTAGGCTAAGGATTGGGCTCAGCTAGCCTAAGGCTAGGGTACCCCTAGGCTTAGGGTAGTTCAACCCTAGGCTTAGGCTAGGGCAAATCTACGATTAGGCTAGGGCACCCCTAGGCTTAGGCTAAGGCTAGGGCTCCACTAGACTAAGGCTAGGGCACCCCTAGCCTTAGGCTAGGGCACCCCTAGCTTAGGCTAGGGAACCCCTAGGCTTAGGCTAGGGCACCGCTAGACTTGGGCTAGGGCACCCCTAGGCTTTCGCTAGGGCACCCCTAGGCTTAGGCTAAGGCACCCCTAGGCTTAGGCTAGGGCAACCCTAGGCTAATGCTAGGGCACCCCTAGGCTTAGGCTAGGGCACCACTAGGCTTAGACTAAGGCTAGGGCTCCCCTAGCCTAAGGCTTGGGTATCCCAAGCCTTAGGCTAGGACACCCCTAGACTTAGGCTAGGGAACCCCTAGGCTTAGGCTAAGGCTAAGGCTCCTCTAGCCTAACGCTAGGGCATCCCTAGGCTTGGGCTAGGGCACCCCTAGTCTTAGGCTAGGGTACCCCAAGGCTTAGTCTAAGGTTAGGGCTCCTCTAGCCTAACGCTAGGGCATCCCTAGGCTTGGGCTAGGGCACCCGTAGGCTTAGGCTAGGGCACCCCTAGGCTTAGAATAAGGCTGGGGCTCCCCTAGCCTAAGGCTAGGGCACCCCTAGGCTTACGCAAGGGCACCCCCAGGCTTTGGCGAGGGCACCCCCAGGATTAGGCTAGGGCACCCTAGGCTTAGGCTAGGGCACCCCTAGGCTTAGGATAGGGCACCCCTAGGCTTAGGCTGGGGCACCCCTAGGCTTAGGCTAAGGCTAGGGCTCCCCTAGCCTAAGGCTAGTGTACCCCTAAGCTTAGGATGGGGCACGCCTAGACTTAGGCTAGGGCACCCCAAGGCTTAGGCTAGGGCACCCCTAGGTTTAGGCTAAGGCTAGGGCTCCTCTAGCCTAACGCTAGGGCATCACTACTTGGTCTAGGGCACCCCTAGGCTTAGGCTAGGGCACCCCTAGGCTTAGGCTAGGGCACCCCAAGGCTTCGGCTAGGGCACCCCAAGGCTTCGGCTAAGGCGAGGACTCCCCTAGTCTAAGACTAGGGTACCCCTAGGCTTAGGCTAGGGCACCCCTAGACTTAGGCTAGGGCACCCCTAGGCTTAGGCCAGGGCACCCCTAGGCTTAGGCTAGGGCACCCCTAGGCTTAGGCTCAGGCACGCCTAGGCTTAGGCTAAGGCTAGGGCTCCCCTTGCCTAACTCTAGGGCACCCCTAGGCTTAGGCTAGGGCACCCCTAGGCTTCGACTATGGCACCCCTAAGCTTAGGCTAGGGCACCCATAGTCTTAGGCTAGGGCACCCCTAGGCTTAGGCTAAGAGTAGGGATCCCCTAGCCTAAGGCTAGGGCACCCCTAGGCTTAGGCTAGGGCACTCCTAGGCGTAGGCTAGGGAACCCCGAGGCTTAGGCTAGGGCTACCCAAGCCTAAGGCTAGGGCACCGCTCGGCTTAGGCTAGGGCACCCCTAGGCTTAGGCTAGGGCACCCCTAGCCTTAGGCTAGGGGACCCCTAGGCTTAGGCTAACGCTAGGGCTCCCCTGTCTTAAGGCTAGGGCACCACCAAGCTTAGGCTAGGGCACCACTAAGCTTAGGCTAGGGCACCCCTAGGCTTAGGCTAGGGCACCCCTAGGCTTAGGCTAAGGCAAGGGCCCAGCTAGCCTAAGGCTAGGGCACCCCTAGGCTTAGGCTAGGGCACCCCTAGGCTTAGGCTAGGGCACCCCTAGGCTTACGCTAGGGCACCCCTAAGCTTAGGCTAAGGCACCCCTAGGTTTAGGCTAGGGCACCCCTAGGCTTAGGCTTGGGGACCCCTAGGCTTAGGCTCACGCTAGGGCTCCCCTAGCCTAAGGCTAGGGCACCACTAGGCTTAGGCTAGGGCACCCCTAGGCTTAGGCTAGGGCACCCCTAGGCTTAGGCTAAGGCAAGGGCTCAGCTAGCCTAAGGCTAGGGCACCCCTAGGCTTAGGCTAGGGCACCCCTAGGCTTAGGGGAGGGCACCCCTAGGCTTAGGCTAGGGCACCCCTAAGCTTAGGCTAGGGCACACCTAGTCTTAGGCTAGGGAACCCCTAGGCTTAGGCTAAGGATAGGGCTCAGCTAGCCTAAGGCTAGGGTACCCCTAGGCTTAGGGTAGGTCAACCCTAGGCTTAGGCTAGGGCACATCTACGCTTAGGCTAGGGCACCCCTAGGCTTAGGCTAAGGCTAGGGCTCCACTAGACTAAGGCTAGGGCACCCTAGCCTTAGGCTAGGGCACCCCTAGGCTTAGGCTAGGGAACCCCTAGGCTTAGGCTAGGGCACCGCTAGACTTGGGCTAGGGCACCCCTAGGCTTAGGCTAGGGCACCCCTAGGCTTAGGCTAAGCTAGGGCTCCTCTAGCCTAACACTAGGGCTTCCCTATGCTTGGGTTATGGCACCCCTAGGCTTAGGCTAGGGCAACCCTAGGCTTAGAATAGGGCACGCCTAAGCGTAGGCTAAGGATAGGGCTCCACTAAACTAAGGCTAGGGAACCCCTAGCCTTAGCCTAGGGCACCCCTAGGCTTAGGCTAGGTCACCCCTAGGCTTAGGTTAGGGAACCCTTAGGTTTAGGCTAGGGCGCCCCAAGGCTTAGGCTAAGGCTAGGGCTCCCCTAGCCTAAGGCTAGGGCACTCCTAGGCTTAGGCTAGGGCACCCCTAGGCTTAGGCTAGGACACCCATAGGCTTAGGCTAAGGCACCCCTAGGCTTAGGCTAGGGCAACCCTAGGCTAATGCTAGGACACCCCTAGGCTTATTCTAAGGCTAGGGCTCCCCTAGCCTAAGGCTAGGGCACTCCTAGGCTTAGGCTAGGGCACCCCTAGGCTTACGCTAGGGAACCCCTAGGCTTAGGCTAAGGCACAACTAGGCTTAGGCTAGGGCAACCCTAGGCTAATGCTAGGACACCCCTAGGCTTATGCTAAGGCTAGGGCTCCCCTAGCCTAAGGCTTGGGTATCCCAAGGCTTAGGCTAGGACACCCCTAGACTTAGGCTAGGGAACCCCTAGGCTTAGGCTAAGGCTAGGGCTCCTCTAGCCTAACGCTAGGGCATCCCTAGGCTTGGGCTAGGGCACCCCTAGGCTTAGGCTAGGGCACCCCTAGGCTTAGGCTAGGGCACCCCTAGGCTTAGGCTAAGGCGAGGGCTCAGCTAGCCTAAGGCTAGGGCACCCCTAGGCTTAGGCTACGGCACCCCTAGGCTTAGGCTAGGGCACCCCTTGGCTTACGCTAGGGCACCCCTAGGCTTAGGCTACGGCACCCCTAGGTTTAGGCTAGGGCACCCCTAGGCTTAGGCTTGGGGACCCCTAGGCTTAGGCTCACGCTAGGGCTCCCCTAGCCTAAGGCTAGGGCACCACTAGGCTTAGGGTAGGTCACCCCTAGGCTTAGGCTAGGGCACCCCTAGGCTTAGGCTAAGGCAAGGGCTCAGCTAGCCTAAGGCTAGGGCACCCCTAGGCTTAGGCTAGGGCACCCCTAGGCTTAGGGGAGGGCACCCCTAGGCTTAGGCTAGGGCACCCCTAAGCTTAGGCTAGGGCACCCCTAGTCTTAGGCTAGGGCATCCCTAGGCTTAGGCTAAGGATAGGGCTCAGCTAGCCTAAGGCTAGGGTACCTCTAGGCTTAGGGTAGGTCAACCCTAGGCTTAGGCTACGGCACATCTACGCTTAGGTTAGGGCACCCCTAGGCTTAGGCTAAGGCTAGGGCTCCACTAGACTAAGGCTAGGGCACCCTAGCCTTAGGCTAGGGCACCCCTAGGCTTAGGCTAGGGAACCCCTAGGCTTAGGCTAGGGCACCGCTAGACTTGGGCTAGGGCACCCCTAGGCTTAGGCTAGGGCACCCCTAGGCTTAGGTTAGGGAACCCCTAGGTTTAGGCTAGGGCGCCCCAAGGCTTAGGCTAAGGCTAGGGCTCCCCTAGCCTAAGGCTAGGGCACTCCTAGGCTTAGGCTAGGGCACCCCTAGGCTTAGGCTAGGACACCCATAGGCTTAGGCTAGGACACCCCTAGGCTTACGCTAGGGCACCCCTAGGCTTAGGCTAAGGCACCCCTAGGCTTAGGCTAGGGCAACCCTAGGCTAATGCTAGGACACCCCTAGGCTTAGGCTAGGACACCCCTAGGCTTAGGCTAAGGCTAGGGCTCCCCTAGCCTAAGGCTTGGGTATCCCAAGGCTTAGGCTAGGACACCCCTAGACTTAGGCTAGGGAACCCCTAGGCTTAGGCTAAGGCTAGGGCTCCTCTAGCCTAATGCTAGGGCATCCCTAGGCTTGGGCTAGGGCACCCCTAGGCTTAGGCTAGGTCACCCCTAGGCTTAGGCTAGGGCACCCCAAGGCTTCGGCTAAGGCGAGGACTCCCCTAACCAAAGGCTGTGGTACCCCTAGGCTTAGGCTAGGGCACCCCTAGACTTAGGCTAGGGCAACCCTAGGCTAATGCTAGGGCACCCCTAGGTTTAGGCTAGGGCACCCCTAGGCTTAGGCTAAGGCTAGGGCTCCCCTAGCCTAAAGCTTGGGTACCCCTAGGCTTAGGCTAGGACTCCACTAGACTTAAGCTAGGAAACCCCTAGGCTTAGGTTAAGGCTAGGGCTCCTCTAGCCTAACGCTAGGGCATCCCTAGGCTTGGGCTCGGGCACCCCTAGGCTTAGGCTACGGCACCCCTAGACTAAGGCTCAGGCACCCCTAGACTTAGCCTAGGGCACCCCTAGGCTTAGGCTAGGGAACCCCTAGGCTTAGGCTAGGGCGCCCCAAGGCTTAGGCTAAGGCTAGTGCTCCCCTAGCCTAAGGCTAGGGCACCCCTAGGCTTAGGGTAATGCACCCCTAGTCTTAGGCTAGGACACCCGTAGGCTTAGGCTAGGGCACCCCTAGGCTTAGGCTAAGGCTAGGGCTCCTCTAGCCTAACGCTAGGGCATCCCTAGGCTTGGGTTAGGGCACCCCTAGGCTTAGGCTAGGGCACCCCCAGGCTTAGGCTAGGGAACCCCCAGGCTTAGGCTAGGGCACCCCTAGGCTTAGGCTAGGGCACCCCTAGGCTTAGGCTAGGGCACCCCTAAGCTTATGCTGGGGCATCCCTAGGCTTAGGCTAAGGCTGGGGCTCCCCTAGCCTAAGGCTAGGGCACCCCTAGGCTTAGGCTAGGGCACCCCCAGGCTTAGGCTAGGGCACCCCTAGACTTAGGCTAGGGCACCCCTAGGCTTAGGCTAGGGCACCCCTAGGCTTAGGTTAAGGCTAGGGCTCCTCTAGATTAACGCTAGGGAATCCCTACTTGGGCTAGGGCACCCCTAAGCTTAGGCTAGGGCACCCCTTGGCTTAGGCTAGGGCACCCCAAGGCTTAGGCTAAGGCTAGTGCTCCCCTAGCCTAAGGCTAGGGCACCCCTAGGCTTAGGGTAATGCACCCCTAGTCTTAGGCTAGGACACCCGTAGGCTTAGGCTAGGGCACCCCTAGGCTTGGCTAGGGCACCCCTAGGCTTAGGCTAAGGCTAGGGCTCCCCTAGCCTAAGGCTAGGGCACCCGTAAGCTTAGGCTGGGGCACCCCTAGGCTTAGGCTAAGGCTGGGGCTCCCCTAGCCTAAGGCTAGGGCACCCCTAGGCTTAGGCTAAGGCACCCCATGGCTTAGGCTAGGGAACCCCCAGGCTTAGGCTAGGGCACCCCTAAGCTTAGGCTAGGGCACCCCTAGCCTTAGGCTAGGGCACCCCTAGGCTTAGGCTAGGGAAACCCTAGGCTTATGCTTGGGCACCCCTAGTCTTAGGCCAGGGCACCCCTAGGCTTAGGCTAAGGCTAGGGCTTCTCTAGGCTTAGTCTAGGACACAACTAGGCTTAGGCTAGGGCACCCCTAGGCTTAGGCAAGGGCACCCCTAGCTTAGGCTAGGGCACCCCTAGGCATAGGCTAGGGTACCCATAGGCTTAGGCTAGGCAGCCCTAGGCTTAGGCTAGGGCACCCCTAGGCTTAGGCTAGGGCACCACTAGGATTAGGCTAAGGCTAGGGCTCACCTAACCTAAGGCTAAGGCACCCCTAGGCTTAGGCAAGGGTACCCCTAGGCTTTGGCTAGTGCACCCCTAGGCTTAGGCTAAAGCTAGGGCTCCCCTATCCTAAGGCTAGGGCACCCATAAGCTTAGGCTAGGGCACCCCTAGGCTTAGGCTAGGGCACCCTTAAGTTTAGGCTTAGGCTAGGGCACCCCTAGGCTTAGGCTAGGGCACCCCTAGACTTAGCCTAGGGTACCCCTAGCCTTAGGCTAGGGCACCCGTAGGCTTAGGCTAGGGAACCCGTAGGCTTAGGCTAGGGCACCTCTAGGCTTAGGCTAGTGCACCCCTAGGCTTAGGCTAAGGCTAGGGCTTCCCTAGCCTAAGGCGAGGGCACCCCTAGGCTTAGGCTAGGGCACCCCTAGGCTTAGTTAGGGAACCCCTGGCTTAGGTTAGAGCACCCCTATGCTTAGGCTAGGGCACCCAAGACGTAGGCTAGGGCACCCCTAGGCTTAGGCTGGGGCAGCCCTATACTTAGGCTAGGGCACCCCTAGGCTTAGGCTAAGGCTACCTCCTCTAGCCTAATGCTAGGGCATCCTTAGGCTTGGGCTAGGGCATCACTAGGCTTAGGCTAGGGCACCCTTAGGCTTACCCTAGGGCACCCCTAAGCTTCGGGTAAGGGGAGGACTCCCCTAGCCTAAGGATAGGGCACCCCTATGCTTAGGCGAGGGCACCACTAGTCTTAGACTAAGGCTAGGGCTCCCCTAGCCTAAGGCTAGGGAACCCCTAAGCTTAGGCTAGGGCACCCCTAGGTTTAGGCTAGGGTGCCCTTAGGCTTAGGCTAAGGCTAGGGCTCCCCTAGCCTAAGCCTAGGGTACCGCTAGGCTTAGGCTAGGGCACCCCTAGGCTTAGGCTAGGGCACCCCTAGGCTTAGGATAGGGCACCACTAAGCTTAGGCTAGGGCACCCCTAGGCTTAGGCTAAGGCTAGGTCTCCCTTAGCCTAAGGCTAGGGCACCCCTAAGCTTAGGCTAGGGCACCCCTAAGCTTAGGCTAGGGCACCCTAGTCTTAGGCTAGGGCACCCCTAGGCATAGGCTACGGCACCCATAGGCTTAGGCTAAGGCTAGGGCTCCCCTAGCCTAAGTCTAGGGCACCCCTAGTCTTAGGCTAGGGCACCCCTAGGCTTAGGCTAAGGCTAGGGCTCCCCTAGCCTAACCGTTGGGCACCCCAAGGCTTAGGCTAGGGCACCCCTAGGCTTAGGCTACGGCACCACTAAGCTTAGGCTAGGGCACCCCTAGTCTTAAGCTAGGGCACCGCTAGGCTTAGGCTAAGGCTAGGGCCCCCCTAGGCTTAGGCTAGTGCACCCCTAGGCTTACGCTAAGGCTAGGGCTTCCCTAGCCTAAGGCGAGGGCACCCCTAGGCTTAGGCTAGGGCACCCATAGGCTTAGTTAGGGAACCCCTGGCTTAGGTTAGAGCACCCCTATGCTTAGGCTAGGGCACCCCTAGGCTTAGGCTGGGGCAGCCCTAGACTTAGGCTAGGGCACCCGTAGGCTTAGGCTAAGGCTAGGCCTCCTCTAGCCTAATGCTAGGGCATCCTTGGGCTTGGGCTAGGGCATCACTAGGCTTAGGCTAGGGCACCCCTAGGCTTACCCTAGGGCACCCCTAAGCTTCGGGTAAGGGGAGGACTCCCCTAGCCTAAGGATAGGGCACCCCTATGCTTAGGCGAGGGCACCACTAGTCTTAGACTAAGGCTAGGGCTCCCCTAGCCTAAGGCTAGGGAACCCCTAAGCTTAGGCTAGGGCACCCCTAGGTTTAGGCTAGGGTGCCCTTAGGCTTAGGCTAAGGCTAGGGCTCCCCTAGCCTAAGCCTAGGGTACCGCTAGGCTTAGGCTAGGGCACCCCGAGGCTTAGGTTAGGGCACCCCTAGGCTTAGGATAGGGCACCACTAAGCTTAGGCTATTGCACCCCTAGGCTTAGGCTAAGGCTAGGTCTCCCCTAGCCTAAGGCTAGGGCACCCCTAGGCTTAGGCTTGGGCACCCCTAAGCTTAGGCTAGGGCACCCCTAGGCTTAGGCTAGGGCACCCCTAGGCTTAGGCTACGGTAGCCCTAGGCTTAGGCTAAGGCTAGGGTTCCCCTAGCCTAAGGCTAGGGCACCCCTAGTCTTAGGCTAGGGCACCCCTAGGCTTAGGCTAAGGCTAGGGCTCCCCTAGCCTACCCCTTGGGCACCCCAAGGCTTATGGCTAGGGCACCCCTAGTCTTAGGCTACGGCACCCCTAAGCTTAGGCTAGGGCACCCCTTGTCTTAAGCTAGGGCGCCGCTAGGCTTAGGCTAAGGCTAGGGCTCCCCTAGCCTAAGGCTAGGGCACCCGTAGGCTTAGGCTAGGGCACCCCTAGGCTTAGGCTAGGGCACCCCTAGGCTTAGGCTAAGGCTAGGGCTCAGCTAGCCTAAGGATAGGGCACCCCTAGGCTTAGGCTAGGGCATCCCTAGGCTTAGGCTAGGGCACCCCTAGGCTTAGGCTACGGTAGCCCTAGGCTTAGGCTAAGGCTAGGGTTCCCCTAGCCTAAGGCTAGGGCACCCCTAGTCTTAGGCTAGGGCACCCCTAGGCTTAGGCTAAGGCTAGGGCTCCCCTAGCCTACCCCTTGGGCACCCCAAGGCTTATGGCTAGGGCACCCCTAGTCTTAGGCTACGGCACCCCTAAGCTTAGGCTAGGGCACCCCTAGTCTTAAGCTAGGGCGCCGCTAGGCTTAGGCTAAGGCTAGGGCTCCCCTAGCCTAAGGCTAGGGCACCCGTAGGCTTAGGCTAGGGCACCCCTAGGCTTAGGCTAGGGCACCCCTAGGCTTAGGCTAAGGCTAGGGCTCAGCTAGCTTAAGGATAGGGCACCCCTAGGCTTAGGCTAGGGCACCCCTAGCCTTAGGGTAGGGCACCCATAGGCTTAGGCTAGGGCACTCCTAGTCTTAGGCTAAGGCAATGGCTCCCCTAGCCTCAGACTAGGGCACCCCTAGGCTCAGGATGGGGCACCCCTAGGCTTAGAATAGGGCACCCCTAGGCTTAGGCTACGGCTAGGGCTCCCCTAGCCTAAGGCTACGGCACCCCTAGGCTCAGGCTAGGGAAGCCCTAGGCTTAGGCTAGGGCACCCCTAGGCTTAGGCTAGGGCACCCCTAGGCTTAGGCTAGGGCACCCCTACGCTTTAGATAGGGATCCCCTAGGCTTAGGCTAAGGCTAGGGCTCCCCTAGCCTAAGGCTAATGCACCCCTAGGCTTAGGCTTGGGCACCCCTAGGCTTAGGCTAGGGTCCCCTAGGCTTAGGGTAAGCCTAAGGATCCCCTACCCTAAGGCTAAGGCACCCCTAGGCTTAGGCTAGGGCACCCATAGGCTTTGGCTACGGCACCCCTAGGCTTAGGCTAGGGCTCCCCTAGGGTTAGGGTAACGCTAAGGATCCCCTAGCCTAAGGCTAAGGCACTCCTAGGCTTAGGCTACGGAACCCCTAGGCTTTGGCTAGTGCACCCCTAGGCTTAGGCTAAAGCTTGGGCTCCCCTAGCCTAAGGCTAGGGCACCCATAGGCTTAGGCTAGGGCCCCATAGACTTAGGCTAAGGCTTGGGCTCCCCTATCCTCAGGCTAGTGCACCCCTAGACTCAGGCTATGACACCCCTAGGCTAGGCTAGGGCAATCCTAGGCTAGAATAACGCTAGGGCTCCCCTAGCCTCAGGTTAGGGCACCCGTATGCTCAGGCTAGGGGACCCCTAGGCTCAGGCTAGGGCACCCCTAGGCTTAGGTTAGGGCACCCCTAGGTTTAGGCTAAGGCTAGGGCTCCCCTAGCCTCAAGCTAGGGCACCCCTAGGCTTAGGCTAGGGCACCGCTAGGCTTAGGCTAGGGCACGCCTAGGCTTAGGCTAGGGTACCCCTAGGCTTAGGCTAGGGCACCCCTCGGCTTAGGCTAAGGCTAGGGCTCTCCTAGCCTAAGGCTAGGGCACCCCTATGCTTAGGCTAGGGCACCGCTAGGCTTAGGCTAGGGCACCCCTAGTCTTAGGGTAGGGCACCCCTAGGATTAGGCTTGGGCACCCCTAGGCTTAGGCTAGGGCACCCCTAGGCTTAGGCTAGGGCTCCCCTAGGCTTAGGCTAAGGCTAAGGATCCCCTAGCTTTCGGCTAAGGCACCCCTAGGCTTAGGCTAGGGCACCCCTAGGCTTTGGGTAGGGCACCACTAGGCTTAGGCTAAAGCTAAGGCTCCCCTATCCTAAGGCTAGGGCACCCTTAGGCTTAGGCTTGGGCACCCCTAGGATTAGGCTAGGGCACCCCTAGGCTTAGGCTAGGGCACCCGTAGGCTTAGGCTAAGGCTAGGGCTTCCCTAGCCTAAGGCTAGGGCACCCCTAGGCTTACGCTAGGGCACCCCTAGGCTTAGGCTAGGGTACCCCTAGGCTTAGGTTAGGGCACCCCTAGGCTTAGGCTGGGCATCCCTAGGCTTAGGCTAAGGCTAGGGCTCTACTAGACTATGGCTAGGGCACCCCTAGGCTTAGGCTAGGGCACCCCTATGATTAGGCTAGGGCACCCCTAGGCTTAGGCTAGGGCACCCGTAGGCTTAGGCTAAGGCTAGGGCTTCCCTAGCCTTAGGCTAGGGCACCCCTAGGCTTAGGCAAGGGTATCCCTAGGCTTACGCTAAGGCACCCCTAGGCTTGGGCTAGGGCACCCCTACGCTTAGGCTAGGGCACCCCTAGGCTTAGGCTAGGGCACCCGTAGCCTTAGGCTAAGGCTAGGGCTCCCCAAGCCTAAGGATCGGGCACCCCTAGGCTTAGGCTTGGGCATCCCTAGGCTTAGGCTAGGGCACCCCTAGGCTTAGGCTAGGGCACCCCTAGGCTTAGGCTAGGGCACCCCTACGCTTAGGCTAGGGAACACCTAGGCTAAGGCTAAGGCTCCCCAAGCCTAAGGCTATGGCACCCCTAGTCTTAGGCTAGGGCACCGCTAGGCTTAGGCTAAGGCTAGGGCTCCCCTAGCCTAACCCTTGGGCACCCCAAGGCTTAGGCTAGGGTACCCCTAGGCTTAGGCTACGGCACCCCTAAGCTTAGGCTAGGGCACCCCTAGTCTTAAGCTAGGGCACCGCTAGGCTTAGGCTAAGGCTTGGGCTCCCCTAGCCTAAGGCTAGGGCACCCCTAGTCTTAGGCAAGGGCACCCCTAGGCTTAGGCTAAGGCTAGGGCTCCCCTAGCCTAACCCTTGGGCACCCCAAGGCTTAGGCTAGGGCATCCCTAGGCTTAGACTAGGGCACCCCTAGGCTTTAGATAGGGATCCCCTAGGCTTAGGTTAAGTCTACGGCTCCCCTAGCCTCAGACTAGGGCACCCCTAGAGTCAGGCTAGGGCACCCCTTAGCTTAGGCTAGGGCAATTGTAGGCTTAGGTTAAGGCTAGGGCTCCCCTAGCCTCAGACTAGGGTACCTCTAGGCTCAGGATAGGGCACCCCTAGGCTTAGACTAGGGCACACCTAGGCTTAGGCTTAGGCTAGGGCTCCCCTAGCCTAAGGCTACGGCACCTCTAGGCTCAGGCTAGGGCAGCCCTAGGCTTAGGCTAGGGAACCCCTAGGCTTAGGCTAAGGCTAGGGCTCTCCTAGCCTAAGGCTAGGGCACCCCTATGATTAGGCTAGGGCACCCCTAGGCTTAGGTTAGGGCACCCCTAGGCGTAGGCTAGGGCAGCCCTAGGCGTAGGCTAGGGCAGCCCTAGGCGTAGGCTAGGGCACCCCTAGGCTTAGGCTAGGGCAGGCCTAGGCTTAGGCTAGGGTACCCCTAGGCTTAGGTTAGGGTACCCCTAGGATTAGGCTTGGGCACCCCTAGGCTTAGGCTAGGGCTCCCCTAGGCTTAGGCTTGGGAACCCCTAAGCTTAGGCTATTGCTCCCCTAGGCTTAGGCTAAGGCTAAGGATCCCCTAGCTTAAGGCTAAGGCACCCCTAGGCTTAGGCTAGGGCACCCCAAGGCTTTGGGTAGGGAACCCCTAGGCTTAGGCTAAAACTAGGGCTCCCCTAGCCTAAGGCTAGGGCACCCCTAGGCTTAGGCTAGGGCACCCCTAGGCTTAGGCTAGGGCACCCCTAGGCTTAGGCTAGGGCACCCGTAGGCTTAGGCTAAGGCTAGGGCTTCCCTAGCCTAAGGCTAGGGCACCCCTAGGCTTAGGCTAGGGCACCCCTAGGCTTAGGCTAGGGCACCCCGAGGCTTAGGCTAGGGCACCCCTAGGCTTAGGTTAGGGCACCCCTAGGCTTAGGCTAGGGCAACCCTAGACTTAGGCTAAGGCTAGGGCTCTACTAGACTAGGGCTAGGGCTCCCCTAGGCTAAGGTTTGGGCACCCCTAGGCTTAGGCTAGGGCACCCCTAGGCTTAGGCTAAGGCTAGGGCACCCCTAGGCTTAGGCTTGGGCACCCCTAGGCTTAGGCTAGGGCAGCCCTAGGCTTAGGCTAAGGCTAGGGCTTCTCTAGCCTAAGACTAGGGGACCCCTAAGCTTAGGCTAGGGGACCCCTTGGCTTAGGCTAGAGCACCGCTAGGCTTAGGCTAGGGCACCCCTAACCTAACACTAGGGCACCCCTAGGGTTAGGCTAGGGCACCCCTAGGCTTAGGCTAGGGCACCCTAGTCTTAGGCTAGGGCACCAATAGGCGTAGGCTAGGGCAACCTTAGGCTTAGGCTAAGGCTAGGGCTCACCTAGCCTAAGGCTAGGGCACACCTAGGCATAGGCTAGGGCACCCCTAAACTTAGGCTAGGGCAACCCTAGGCTTAGGCTAAGGCTAGGGCTCACCGAGCCTAAGGCTAGGGCACCCCTAGGCATAGGCTAGGGAAACCCTAGGCTTTGGCTAGGGCACCCCTAGGCTTAGGATAGGGCACCCCAAGGCTTAGGCTAAGGCTATTGCTCCACTAGCCTAAGGCTAGGGCACCCGTAGGCTTAGGTTAGGGCACCCGTTGGCTTAGCCTAAGTAGCCTAGGCTTAGGCTACGGCAGCCATAGGCTTAGGTTAAGGCTAGGGCTCCCCTAGATTAAGGCCTGGGCACCCCTAGGCTTAGGCTAGGGCACCCCTAGGCTTAGGCTATGGCACCCCTAGGCTTAGGCTAGGGCACCCCTAGGCTTAGGCTAGAGCACCCTTAGGCTTAGGCAAGGGCACCCTTTGCCATAGGCTAGGGCACCCCTAGGCTTAGGCTAGGGCACCCCTAGGCTTAGGCTAAGGCTAGGGCTCCCCTAGCCCAAGGCTAGGGAACCCCTTGGCTCAGGCTAGGGCATCCCTAGGCTTAGGCTAGGGCACCCCAAGGCTTAGGCTAAGGCTAGGGCTCCCCGAGCCTAAGGTGAGGGCACCCGTAGGCTTAGGCTAGGGCACCCTTAGGCTTAGGCTAGGGCACCCCTAGGCTTAGGCTATGGCACCCCTAGGTTTGGACTAAGGCTACGGCTCCCCTAGCCTCAGCCTAGGGCACCCCTAGACTCAGGCTATGGCACCCCTAGGCTTAAGCTATGGTAATCCTAGGCTAATCTAAGGCTAGGGCTCCCCTAGTCTCAGGCTAGGGCACCCTTAGGCTCAGGCTAGGGCACCCCTAGGCTCAGGCTAGGGCACCCCTAGGTTTAGGCAATGGCACCACTAGGCTTAGGCTAGGGCACCCCTAGGCTTTGGCAAAGGCTAGGCTCACCTAGCTTATGGCTAGGGCACCCCTAGGCTTAGGTTAGGGCACCCATAGGCTTAGGCTAGGGCACCCCTAGGCTTAGGCTAAGGCTAGGGGACCCCTAGGCTTAGGCTAGGGCACCACTAGGTTTAGGCTAGGGCACCCATAGGCTTAGGCTAAAGCTAGAGCTCCCCTAGGCTTAGGCTAGGGCACCCCTAGGCTAAGGCTATGGCACCCCTAGGCTCAGGTTAGGGCACCCCTAGGCTTAGGCTAAGGCTAGGGGACCCCTAGGTTTAGTCTAAGGCACCCCTAGGCTTAGGCTTGGGCACCCCTAGGCTTAGGCTAACCTAGGGGACCCCGAGGCTTAGGTTAAGGCACCTCGAGGCTTAGGCTAGGGCACCCCTAGGCTTAGATTAGGGCACCCCTAGGCTTAGGCTAGGGCACCCCTAGGCTTAGGTTAGGGCACCACTAGGCTTAGGCTAGGGCACCCCTAACCTTAGGCTAGGGCTTCCCTAGCCTAAGGCTAGGGCACCCCTAGGCTTAGGCTAGGGCACCCGTAGTCTTAGGCTAGGGCACACCTAGGCTTAAGTAGGGAACCCCTAGGCTTAGGTTAGGGCACCCCTAAGCGTAGGCTAGGCACCCCTAGACTTAGGCTAGGGCACCCCTAGGCTTAGGTTAGGGCACCCCTATACTTAGTCTAGCGCACCCCTTGGCCTAGGCTAGGGCACCCCTAGGCTTAGGCTAAGGCTAGGGTTCCTCTAGCCTTACGCTCGGGCATCCCTAGCCTGGGCTAGGGCACCCCTAGGCTTAGGCTAGGGCACCCCTAGGCTTAGGCTAGGGCACCCGTAGGTTTAGGCTAGGGCACCCATAGAATTAGGTAGGGATCCCCCTAGACTTAGGTTAGGGCACCTCTATGCTTAGGCTTGGCACCCCGAGACTTAGGCTAGGGCACCCCTAGGCTTAGGCTAGGGCACCCCTAGACTTAGGCTAGGGCACCCCTTGGCTTAGGCTAGGGCACCCCTAGGCTTAGACTAGGGCACACCTAGGCTTAGGCTAAGGATAGGGCTCCTCTAGCCTAAAGCTAGGGCATCCCTAGGCTTGGGCTACAGCACCCCTAGGCTTAGGTTAGTGCACCCCTAGGCTTAGACTAAGGCTAGGGCTCCCCTAGCCTAAGGCTAGGTCACCCCTAGGCTTAGGCTAGGGCACCCCTAGGCTTAGGCTAGGGCACCCCTAGAATTAGGTAGGGATTCCCCTAGGCTTAGGTTAGGGCACCTCTATGCTTAGGCTTGGCACCCGAGATTTAGGTTAGGGCACCCCTAGGCTTACCCTAGGGCACCCCTAGGCTTAGGCTAAGGCACCCCTAGGCTTAGGCTAGGGCACCCCATGGCTTAGGATAGGGCACCCCTAGGCTTAGGCTAAGGCTAGGGCTCCCCTAGCCTAAGGCTAGGGCACCCCTAGTCTTAGGCTAGGGCACCCCAAGCCTTCGGCTAAGGCGAGGACTCCCCTGGCCTAAGGCTATGGTACCCCTAGGGTTAGGCTAGGGCACCCCTAGACTTAGGCTAGGGCAACCCTAGGCTTAGGCTAGGGCACACCTAGGCTTAAGCTAAGGCTAGGGCTCCTCTAGCCTAACACTAGGGCATCCCTAGGCTTGGGCTAGGGCACCCCTAGGCTTAGGCAAGGGCACCCGTGGGCTTAGGCTAGGGCACCCCTAGGCTTAGGTAGGGAACCCCTAGGCTTAGGTTAGGGTACCTCTATGCTTAGGCTAGGCACCCCTAGACTTAGGCTAGGGCACCCCTAGGCTTAGGCTGGGGCACCCCTAGGCTTAGGCTAAGGCTAGGGCTCCACTAGCCTAAGGCTAGGGTACCCCGAGGCTTAGGCTAGGGCACCCCTAGACTTAGGCTAGGGCACCCCTAGGCTTATGCTAGGGCACCCCTAGGCTTAGGCTAAGGCTAGGGCTACCCTAGTCTAAGGTTAGAGCACCCTTACGCTTAGACTAGGGCACCCCTAGGCTTAGGCTAGGTCACCCCTAGGCTTAGGTTAAGGCTAGGGCTCCCCTAGCTTAAGGCTAGGTCACACCTAGGCTTAGGTTAGAGCACCCCTAGGCTTAGGCTAGGGCACCCCTAGGCTTAGACTAGGGCACCCCTAGGCTTAGGCTCGGGCACCCCTAGGATTAGGTAGGGATCCCCCTAGGCTTAGGTTAGGGCTCCTCTATGCTTAGGCTAGGCACCCCTAGACTTAGGCTACGGCACCCCTAGGCTTAGGCTGGGGCACCCCTAGGCTTAGGCTAAGGCTAGGGCTCCCCTAGCCTAAGGCTAGGGTACCCCTAGGCTTAGGCTAGGGCATCCCTAGACTTAGACTAGGGCACCCTTAGGCTTAGGCTAGGGCACCCCTAAGCTTAGGCTAGGACACCCCATGGCTTAGGATAGGGCACCCCTAGGCTTAGGCTAAGGCTAGGGCTCCAATAGACTAAGCCTAGGGCACCCCTAGCCTTAGGCTAGGGCACCCCTAGACTTAGGCTAGGGCACCCCTTGGCTTAGGCTGAGGCACCCCTAGGCTTAGGCTAAGGCTAGGGCTCCTGTAGCCTAATGCTAGGGCATCCCTAGCCCGGGCTAGGGCACCCTTAGGCTTAGGCTAGGGCACCCCTAGTCTTAGGCTAGGGCACCCCAAGGCTTCGGCTAAAGCGAGGACTCCCCTGGGCTAAGGCTAGGGTACCACTAGGCTTAGGCTAGGGCACCCCTAGACTTAGGCAAGGGCAACCCTAGGCTTAGGCTAGGGCACCCTTAGGCTTAGGCTAAGGCTAGGGCTCCCCTAGCCTAAGGCTAGGGTACCCCTAGGCTTAGGCTAGGGCACCCCTAGACTTAGGCTAGGGCATCCCTAGGCTTGGGCTACCGCACCCCGAGGCTTAGGCTAGGGCACCCCTAGGCTTAGACTAAGGCTAGGGCTCCCCTAGCCTAAGGCTAGGTCACCCCTAGGCTTAGGCTAGGGAACCACTAGGTTTAGGCTAGGGCGCCCCAAGGCTTAGGCTAAGGCTAGGGCTCCCCTAGCCTAAGGTTAGGGCACCCCTAGGCTTAGGCTAGGGCACCCCTCGGCTTAGGCTAGGACACCCGTAGGCTTAGGCTATGGCACCCCTAGTCTTAGGATAGGGCACCCCTAGGCTTAGGCTAAGGCTAGGGCTCCCCTAGCCTAAGGCTAGGGCACCCCTAGGCTTAGGCTAGGGCACCCCTAGGCTTAGGCTAGGGCACCCAATGGCTTAGGATAGGGCACCCCTAGGCTTAGGCTAAGGCTAGGGCTCCAATAGACTAAGGCTAGGGCACCCCTAGCCTTAGGCTAGGGCACCCCTAGACTTAATCTAGGGCACCCCTAGACTTAATCTAGGGCACCCCTTGGCTTAGGCTGAGGCACCCCTAGGATTAGGCTAGGGCACCCCATGGCTTAGGATAGGGCACCCCTAGGCGTAGGCTAGGGCACCCCTAGGCTTAGGCTAGGGCACCCCTAGGCTTAGGCTAGGGCACCCTTAGGCTTAGGCTAAGGCTAGGGCTCCACTAGACTAAGGCTAGGACACCGCTAGGCTTAGGCTAGGGCACCCCTAGGCGTAGGCTCGTGTACACCTGGGCTTAGGCTAGGGCACCCCTAGGCTTAGGCTAGGGCACACCTAGGCTTACGCTAGGGCACACCTAAGCTTGGGCTAGGGCACCCCTAATCTTAGGCTAGGGCACCCCTAGGCTTAGGCTAAGGCTAGGGCTCAGCTAGCCTAAGGCTAAGGCACCCCTAGGCTTAGGCTAGGGCACCCCTTGGCTTATCCTGGGCACCCATAGGCTTAGGCTAGGGCACCCCTAGGCTTACGCTAAGGCTAGGGCTCAGCAAGCCTAAGGCTAGGGCACCCCTAGGCTTAGGCTAGGGCACCCCTAGGCTTAGGGTAGGGCACCCCTAGGCTTAGGCTAGGTCACCCCTAGCCTTAGGCTAGGGCACCCCTAGGCTTAGGCTAGGGCACCCCTAGTCTTAAGCTAGGGCACCCCAAGTCTTGGGATAGGGCACCCCTAGGCTTAGGCTAAGGTTAGGGCTCTCCTAGCCTAAGGCTAGGGTACCCCTAGGCTTAGGCTAGGGCACCCCTAGGCTTAGGATAGGGCACCAAAGCTTAGGCTAGGGCACCCCTAGGGTTAGGCTAAGGCTAGGGCTCCCCAAGCCTAAGGTTAAGGCACCCCTAGGCTTAGGCTAGGGCACCCCAAGGCGTAGGTTAGGGCACCCCTAGGCTTAGGCTAGGGCACCCAAGGCTTTGGCGAAGGCTAGGGCTCCCCTAGCCTAACCCTAGGGCACCCCTAGGCTTAGGCTAGGGCACCCCAAGGCTTAGGATAGGGCACCCCTAAGCTTAGGCTAGGGCACCCCTAGTCTTAGGCTAGGGCACGCCTAGGCTTAGGCTAAGGCTAGGACTCCTCTAGCCTAAGGCTAGGGCACCCCTAGGATTAGGCTAGGGCACCCTTAGGCTTAGGCCAGGGCACCCCTAGGCTTAGGCTAGGGCAACCCTAGGCTTAAGGTAGGGCACGCCTAGAATTAGGCTAAGGCTAGGGCTCCCGTAGACTAACCCTAGGGCACCGCTAGGCTTAGGCTAGGGCACCCCAAGGCTTAGGCTAGGGCACCCCTAAGCTTAGGCTAGGGCACCCCTAGTCTTAGGCTAGGGCACCCCTAGGCTTAGGCTAAGGCTAGGGCTACTCTAGCCTAAGGCTATGGCACCCCTAGGCTTATGCTAGGGCACCCCTAGGCTTAGGCTAGGGCACCCCTAGGCTTAGGCTTAGGCTAGGGCTCAGCTAGCCTAAGGCTAGGGCAAGCCTAGGCTTAGGCTAGGGCACCCCTAGGCTTAGGGTAGGGCACCCCTTGGCGTAGGGTAGGGCACCCCTCTGCTTTGGCTAGGGCACATCTAGGCTTAGGCTAGGGCACCCCTAGGCTTAGGCTAAGGCTAGGGCTCCACTAGCCTAAGGCTAGGGCACCCCTAGCCTTAGGCTAGGGCACCCCGAGGCTTAGGCTAGGGCACCCCTAGGCTTAGGCTAGGGCACCCTTAGGCTTAGGCTAGGGCACCCCTAGGCTTGGGCTAGGGCACCCCTAGGCTTAGGCTAAGGTTAGGGCTCCCCTAGCCTAAGGTTAGGGCACGCCTAAGCTTAGGCTAGGGCACCCCTAGGCTTAGGCTAAGGCTAGTGTTCCCCTAGCCTAAGGCTAGGGCACCAGTAGGGTTAGGCTAGGGCACCCCTAGGCTGAGGCTAGGGCACCCCTAGGTTTAGGCTTAGGCTAGGTCTCAGGTAGCCTAAGGCTAGGGCAAGCCAAGGCTTAGGCTAGGTCACCCCTAGTCTTAGGCTGGGGCACCCCTAGGCTTAGGCTAAGGCTAGGGCTCCTCTAGCCTAAGGCTATGGCACCCCTAGGCTTTGGCTACGGCACCCATAGGCTTAAGCTAGGGCACCTCTAGGCTTAGGCTTAGGCTAGGGCTCCCCTAGACTATCTCTAGGGCACCCCTAAGCTTAGGCTAGGGCACCCCAAGGCTTAGGCTAAGGCACCCCTTAGCTTAGGCTCGCGCACCCTAGTCTTAGGCTAGGGCACCCCTAGGCTTAGGCTAAGGCTAGAGCTCCTCTAGCGTAAGGCTATGGCACCCGTAGGCTTAGGTTAGGGTACCCCTAGGCTTAGGCTAGGGCACCCCTAGGCTTAGGCTTAGGCTAGGGCTCAGCTAGCCTAAGGCTAGGGCAAGCCTAGGCTTAGGCTAGGACACCCCAAGGCTTAGGGTAGGGCACCCCTAGGCTTAGGGTAGGACATCCCTCGGCTTATGCTAGGGCACAACTAGGCTTAGGCTAGGGCACCCCTAGGCTTAGGCTAGGGCACCCCTAGGCTTAGGCTAGGGCACCCCTAGGCTTAGGCTAGGGCACCCCTAGGCTTAGGCTAGGGCACCCCAAGGCTTAGGCTAAGGCACCCCTAAGCTTAGGCTAGGGCACCCCTAGTCTTAGGCTAGAGCTCCTCTAGCCTAAGGCTATGGCACCCCTAGGCTTAGGCTAGGGCACCCCTAGGCTTAGGCTAGGGCACCCCTAGGCTTAGGCTAGGGCACCCCTAGGCTTAGGCTAGGGCATATCTAGGCTTAGGCTAGGTCACCACTAGGCTTAGGCTAAGGCTAGGGATCCACTAGACTAAGGCTAGGGCACCGCTAGGCTTAGGCTAGGGCACCCCTAGGCTTAGGCTTGGGCACCCCTAGGCTTAGGCTAGGGTACCCCTAGGCTTAGGCTAGGGCACCCCTAGGCTTGGGCTAGGGCACACCCAGGCTTAGGCTAAGGTTAGGGCTCCCCTAGCCTAAGGCTAGGACACCCCTAGGCTTAAGCTAGGGCACCCCTAGGCTTAGGATAGGGCACCACTAGGCTTAGGCTAGGGCACCTCTAGGCTTAGGCTAGGGCACCCCTAGGCTTAGGCTAAGGCTAGGGCTCCGCTAGCCTAAGGCTAGGGCACCCCTAGGCTTAGGCTAGGGCACCCCTAGGCTAAGGCTAGGGCACCCCTAGGCTTAGGCTAAGGATACGGCTCCCGTAGCCTAACCCTAGGGCACCCCTAGGCGTAGGCAAGGTCACCCCAAGGCTTAGGTTGGGCACCCCTAAGCTTAGGCTAGGGCACCCCTAGTCTTAGGCTAGGACACCCCTAGGCTTAGGTTCAGGCTAGGGCTCCTCTAGCCTAAGGCTAATACATCCCAAGGCTTAGGCTAGGGCACCCCTAGGCTTAGGCTAGGGCACCGCTAGGCTTAGTCTTAGGCTAGGGCTCAGCTAGCCTAAGGCTAGGGCAAGCCTAGGCTTCGGCTAGGGCACCCCTAGGCTTAGGGCAGGGCACCCCTAGGCTTAGGGTAGGGCACCCCTCGGCTTAGGCTAGGGCACGCCTAGGCTTAGGCTATGGCACCCCTAGGCTTAGCCTAAGGCTAGTGTTCCCCAAGCCTAAGGCAAGGGCACCACTAGGGTTAGGCTAGGACACCCCTAGGCTTAGGCTAGGGCACCCCTAGGTTTAGGCTTAGGCTAGGGCTCAGCTAGCCTAAGGCTAGGGCAATCCTAGGCTTAGGCTAGGTAACCCCTAGTCTTAGGCTGGGGCACGCCTAGGCTTAGGCTAAGGCTAGGGCTCCTCTAGCCTAAGGATATGGCACCCATAGGCTTAGGCTAATTCACCAATAGGCTTAGGCTAGTGCACCTCTAGGCTTAGACTTAGGCCAGGGCTCAGCTAGCCTAAGGCTAGGGCAATCCTAGGCTTAGGCTAGCGCACCCCTAGGCTTAGGTTAGGGCACTCCTAGGCTTAGGCTAAGGCTAGGGCTCCCATAGACTAACCCTAGGGCACCCCTAGGCTTAGGCTAGGGCACCCCTAGGCTTAAGCTAAGGCTAGGGTACGTCTAGCCTAAGGCTATGGCACCCCTATGCTTAGGCTAGGGCACCCTTAGGCTTAGGCTTAGGCTAGGGCTCAGCTACCCTAAGGCTCGGGCAAACCTAAGCTTAGGCTAGGGCACCCCTAGGCTTAGGGTAGGGCACCCCTAGGCGTAGGGTAGGGCACCCCTCGGCTTAGGCTAGGGCACATCTAGGCTTAGGCTAGGGCACCCTTAGGCTTAGGCTAAGGCTAGGTCTCCACTAGACTAAGGCTAGGGCACCCCTAGACTTAGGCTATGGCACCCCTAGCCTTAGGCTAGGGCACCCCTAGGCTTGGGCTAGGGCAGCCCTAGGCTTAGGCTAAGTTTAGGGCTCTCCTAGCCTAAGGATAGGGCACCACTAGGCTTAGGATAGGGCACCACTAAGCTTAGGCTAGGGCACCGCTAGACTTAGGCTAAGGCTAGCGCTCCCCTAACCTAAGGCTAGGGCACCCCGAGGCTTAGGCTAGGTCACCCCTAGGCTTAGGCTAGGGCACCCCTAGGCTTAGGCTAGGGCACCCCTAGGCTTAGGCTAGGGCACCCATAGGCGTAGGCTAAGGTTAGGGCTCCCCTAGCCTAACCCTAGGGCACCCCTAGGCTTAGGATAGGGCACCACTAAGCTTAGGCTAGGGCACAGCTAGGCTTAGGCTAAGGCTAGGGCTCCCCTAACCTAAGGCTAGGGCACCCCTAGGCTTAGGCTAGGGCACCCCTAGGCTTAGGCTAGGGCACCCCTAGGCTTAGGCTAGGGCATCCCTAGGCTTTGGCTAGGGCACCCATAGGCTTTGGCTAAGAATAGGGCTCCCCTAGCCTAACCCTAGGGCACCCCTAGGCTTAGGAAAGGGCACCCCAAGGCTTAGGCTAGGGCACCACTAAGCTTAGGCTAGGGCACCCCTAGTCTTAGCCTAGGGCACGCCTAGGCTTAGGGTAAGGCTAGGGCTCCTCTAGCCTAAGGCTATGGCACCCCTAGGCTTAGGCTTGTGCAACCCTAGGCTTAGGCTAGGGCACCCCTAGGCTTAGGCTTAGGCTAGGGCTCAGCTAGCCTAAGGCTAGGGCAAGCCTAGGCTTAGGCTAGGGCACCCCTAGGCTAAGGCTAGGGCACCCCAAGGCTTAGGCTATGGCTAGGGTTCCCTTAGCCTAACCCTAGGGCACCCCTAGGCTTAGGCTAGGGCACCCCAAGGCTTAGGCTAGGGCACCCCTATGCTTAGGCTAGGGCACCCCTAGTCTTAGGCTAGGGCACCCCTAGGCTTAGGGTAGGGCACATATAGGCTTAGGCTAGGGCACCCCTAGGCTTAGGCTTAGGTTAGGGCTCCACTAGACTAAGGCTACAGCACCCCTAGGCTTAAGCTAGGGCACCCCTAGGCTTAGGTTAGGGCACCCCTAGGCTTAGCTTAGGGCACCCCTAGGCTTAGGCTAAGGCTAGGACTCCTCTAGCCTAACGCTAGGGCATCCCTAGGCTTGGGCAAGGGCACCCCTAGGCTTAGGCTAGGGCACCCCTAGGCTTAGACTAAAGCTAGGGCTCCCCTAGCCTAAGGCTAGGTCACCCCTAGGCTTAGGCTAGGGAACCCCTAGGTTTAGGCTAGGGCGCCCCAAGGCTTACGCTAAGGCTACCGCTCCCCTAGCCTAAGGTTAGGGCACCCCTAGGCTTAGGCTAGGGCACCCCTAGGCTTAGGCTAGGGCACCCCTAGGCTTAGGCTACGGCACCCCATGACTTTGGATAAGGCACCCCGAGGCTTAGGCTAGGGCACCCCTAGGCTTAGGCTAGGGCACCCCTAGCCTTAGGCTAGGGCACCCCTAGGCTTAGGCTAAGGCTAGGGCTCCACTAGACTAAGGCTAGGACACCCCTAGGCTTAGGCTAGGGCACCCCTAGGCGTAGGCTCGTGTACCCCTAGGCTTAGGCTAGGGCACCCCTAGGCTTAGGCTAGGGCACAACTAGGCTTACGCTAGGGCACACCTAAGCTTGGGCTAGGGCACCCCTAATCTTAGGCTAGGGCACCCCTAGGCTTAGGCTAAGGCTAGGGCTCAGCTAGCCTAAGGCTAAGGCACCCCTAGGCTTAGGCTAGGGCACCCCTTGGCTTATCCTGGGCACCCATAGGCTTAGGCTAGGGCACCCCTAGGCTTACGCTAAGGCTAGGGCTCAGCTAGCCTAAGGCTAGGGCACCCCTAGGCTTAGGCTAGGGCACGCCTAGGCTTAGGGTAGGGTACCCCTAGGCTTAGGCTAGGGCACCCCTTGGCTTAGGCTAGGGCACCAAAGCTTAGGCTAGGGCACCCCTATGGTTAGGCTAAGGCTAGGGCACCCCTAGTCTTAGGCTAGGGCACGCCTAGGCTTAGGCTAAGGCTAGGACTCCTCTAGCCTAAAGCTAGGGCACCCCTAGGCTTAGGCTAGGGCACCCTTAGGCTTAGGCTAGGGCACCCCTAGGCTTAGGCTAGGGCACCCCTAGGCTTAAGGTAGGGCACGCCTAGAATTAGGCTAAGGCTAGGGCTCCCCTAGACTAACCATAGGGCACCACTAGGCTTAGGCTAGGGCACCCCAAGGCTTAGGCTAGGGCACCCCTAAGCTTAGGCTAGGGCACCCCTAGGCTTAGGCTAGGGCACCCCTAGGCTTAGGCTTAGGCTAGGGCTCAGCTAGCCTAAGGCTAGGGCAAGCCTAGGCTTAGGCTAGGGCACCCCTAGACTTAGGGTAGGGCACCCCTTGGCGTAGGGTAGGGCACCCCTCTGCTTTGGCTAGGGCACATCTAGGCTTAGGCTAGGGCACCCCTAGGCTTAGGCTAAGGCTAGGGTTCCACTACCTAAGGCTAGGGCACCCCTAGCCTTAGGCTAGGGCACCCCTAGGCTTAGGCTAGGGCACCCCTAGGCTTAGGCTAGGGCACCCTTAGGCTTAGGCTAGGGCAACCGTAGGCTTGGGTTGGGCACCCATAGGCTTAGGCTAAGGTTAGGGCTCCCCTAGCCTAATGCTAGGGCACCACTAGGCTTAGGCTAATGCACCCCTAGGCTTAGGCTAGAGCACCCCTAGGCTTAGGATAGGGCACCACTAGGCTTAGGCTAGGGCACCCCTAGGCTTAGGCTAAGGCTAGGGCTCCCCTAGCCTAAGGCTAGGGTACCCCTAGGCTTAGGCTAGGGCACCCCTAGGCTTAGGCTAGGGCACCCCTAGGCTTAGGCTAGGGCACCCCTAGGCTTAGGCTAGGTCACCCCTAGGCTTAGGCTAAGGCTAGGGCTCCCTTAGCCTAACCCTAGGGCACCCCTAGGCTTAGGCTAGGTTACCGCAGGGCTTAGGCTAGGGCACCCCTAAGCTTAGGCTTAGGGTAGGGCTCAGCTAGCCTAAGGCTAGGGTAAGCCTAGGCTTAGGCTAGGGCACCCCTAGGCTTAGGGCAGGGCACCCCTAGGCTTAGGGTAGGGCACCCATCGGCTTATGCTAGGGCACGCCTAAGCTTAGGCTAGGGCACCCCTAGGCTTAGGCTAAGGCTAGTGTTCCCCTAGCCTAAGGCTAGGGCACCAGTAGGGTTAGGCTAGGGCACCCCTAGGCTTAGGCTTAGGCTAGGGCTCAGGTAGCCTAAGGCTAGGGCAAGCCTAGCCTTAGGCTTGGTCACCCCTAGTGTTAGGCTGGGGCACCCCTAGGCTTAGGCTAAGGCTAGGGCTCCTCTAGCCTAAGGCTATGGCACCCCTAGGCTTAGGCTAGGGCACCCCTAGACTTAGCCTAGGGCAACCCTAGGCTTAGGCTAGGGCACACCTAGGCTTAAGCTAAGGCTAGGGCTCCTCTAGCCTAACACTAGGGCATCCCTAGGCTTGGGCTAGGGCACCCCTAGGCTTATGCAAGGGCACCCGTGGGCTTAGGCTAGGGCACCCCTAGGCTTAGGTAGGGAACCCCTAGGCTTAGGTTAGGGCACCTCTATGCTTAGGCTAGGCACCCCTAGACTTAGGCTAGGGCACCCCTAGGCTTAGGCTGGGGCACCCCTAGGCTTAGGCTAAGGCTAGGGCTCCACTAGCCTAAGGCTAGGGTACCCCGAGGCTTAGGCTAGGGCACCCCTAGACTTAGGCTAAGGCACCCCTAGGCTTATGCTAGGGCACCCCAAGGCTTAGGCTAAGGCTAGGGCTCCTCTAGCCTAACGCTACGGCATCCCTAGGCTTGGGCTAGGGCACCCCTAGGCTTAGGCTAGGGCACCCCTAGGCTTAGGTTAAGGCTAGGGCTACCCTAGTCTAAGGTTAGAGCACCCTTACGCTTAGACTAGGGCACCCCTAGGCTTAGACTAGGTCACCCCTAGGCTTAGGTTAAGGCTAGGGCTCCCCTAGCTTAAGGCTAGGTCACACCTAGGCTTAGGTTAGAGCACCCCTAGGCTTAGGCTAGGGCACCCCTATGCTTAGGCTAGGGCACCCCTAGGCTTAGGCTAGGACACCCCATGGCTTAGGATAGGGCACCACTAGGCTTAGGCTAAGGCTAGGGCTCCAATAGACTAAGGCTAGGGCACCCCTAGCCTTAGGCTAGGGCACCCGTAGACTTAGGCTAGGGCACCCCTTGGCTTAGGCTGAGGCACCCCTAGGCTTAGGCTAAGGCTAGGGCTCCTGTAGCCTAATGCCAAGGCATCCCTAGCCTGGGCTAGGGCACCCTTAGGCTTAGGCTAGGGCACCCCTAGTCTTAGGCTAGGGCACCCCAAGGCTTCGGCTAAAGCGAGGACTCCCCTGGGCTAAGGCTAGGGTACCACTAGGCTTAGGCTAGGGCACCCCTAGACTTAGGCTAGGGCAACCCTAGGCTTAGGCTAGGGCACCCTTAGGCTTAGGCTAAGGCTAGGGCTCCCCTAGCCTAAGGCTAGGGTACCCCTAGGCTTAGGCTAGGGCACCCCTAGACTTAGGCTAGGGCATCCCTAGGCTTGGGCTACCGCACCCCGAGGCTTAGGCTAGGGCACCCCTAGGCTTAGACTAAGGCTAGGGCTCCCCTAGCCTAAGGCTAGGTCACCCCTACGCTTAGGCTAGGGCACCCCTCGGCTTAGGCTAGGACACCCGTAGGCTTAGGCTATGGCACCCCTAGTCTTAGAATAGGGCACCCCTAGGCTTAGGCTAAGGCTAGGGCTCCCCTAGCCTAAGGCTAGGGCACCCCTAGGCTTAGGCTAGGGCACCCCTAGGCTTAGGCTAGGGCAACCCTAGGCTTAGGCTAGGGCACCCCATGGCTTAGGATAGGGCACCCCTAGGCTTAGGCTAAGGCTAGGGTTCCAATAGACTAAGGCTAGGGCACCCCTAGCCTTAGGCTAGGGCACCCCTAGACTTAATCTAGGGCACCCCTTGGCTTAGGCTGAGGCACCCCTAGGATTAGGCTAGGGCACCCCATGGCTTAGGATAGGGCACCCCTAGGCGTAGGCTAGGGCACACCTAGGCTTAGGCTAGGGCACCCCTAGGCTTAGGCAAGGGCACCCCTAGGCTTAGGCTAAGGCTAGGGCTCCACTAGACTAAGGCTAGGACACCCCTAGGCTTAGGCTAGGGCACCCCTAGGCGTAGGCTAGGGCACACCTAGGCTTACGCTAGGGCACACCTAAGCTTGGGCTTGGGCACCCCTAATCTTAGGCTAGGGCACCCCTAGGCGTAGGCTAAGGCTAGGGCTCAGCTAGCCTAAGGCTAAGGCACCCCTAGGCTTAGGCTAGGGCACCCCTTGGCTTATCCTGGGCACCCATAGGCTTAGGCTAGGGCACCCCTAGGCTTACGCTAAGGCTAGGGCTCATCTAGCCTAAGGCTAGGGCACCCCTAGGCTTAGGCTAGGGCACCCCTAGGCTAAGGGTAGGGCACCCCTAGGCTTAGGCTAGGTCACCCCTAGCCTAAGGCTAGGGCACCCCTAGGCTTAGGCTAGGGCACCCCTAGGCTTAGGCTAGGGCACCCCAAGTCTTGGGATAGGGCACCCCTAGGCTTAGGCTAAGGTTAGGGCTCTCCTAGCCTAAGGCTAGGGTACCCCTAGGCTTAGGCTAGGGCACCCCTAGGCTTAGGATAGGGCACCAAATCTTAGGCTAGGGCACCCCTAGGGTTAGGCTAAGGCTAGGGCTCCCCAAGCCTAAGGTTAAGGCACCCCTAGGCTTAGGCTAGGGTACCCCAAGGCGTAGGTTAGGGCACCCCTAGGCTTAGGCTAGGGCACCCCTAGGCTTTGGCGAAGGCTAGGGCTCCCCTAGCCTAACCCTAGGGCACCCCTAGGCTTAGGCTAGGGCACCCTAGGCTTAGGCTAGGGCACCCCTAAGCTTAGGCTAGGGCACCCCTAGTCTTAGGCTAGGGCACGCCTAGGCTTAGGCTAAGGCTAGGACTCCTCTAGCCTAAGGCTAGGGCACCCCTAGGATTAGGCTAGGGCACCCTTAGGCTTAGGCTAGGGCACCCCTAGGCTTAGGCTAGGGCACCCCTAGGCTTAGGGTAGGGCACCCCTTGGCGTAGGGTAGGGCACCCCTCTGCTTTGGCTAGGGCACATCTAGGCTTAGGCTAGGGCACCCCTAGGCTTAGGCTAAGGCTAGGGCTCAACTAGCCTAAGGCTAGGGCACCCCTAGCCTTAGGCTAGGGCACCCCTAGGCTTAGGCTAGGGCACCCCTAGGCTTAGGCTAGGGCACCCTTAGGCTTAGGCTAGGGCACCCCTAGGCTTGGGCTAGGGCACCCCTAGGCTTAGGCTAAGGTTAGGGCTCCCCTAGCCTAAGGCTAGGGCACCACTAGGCTTAGGCTAATGCACCCCTAGGCTTAGGCTAGGGCAACCCTAGGCTTAGGATAGGGCACCACTAGGCTTAGGCTAGAGCACCCCTAGGCTTAGGCTAAGGCTAGGGCTCCCCTAGCCTAAGGCTAGGGCACCCCTAGGCTTAGGCTAGGTTACCGCAAGGCTTAGGCTAGGGCACCCCTAAGCTTAGGCTTAGGCTAGGGCTCAGCTAGCCTAAGGCTAGGGTAAGCCTAGGCTTAGGCTAGGGCACCCCTAGGCTTAGGGCAGGGCACCCCTAGGCTTAGGGTAGGGCACCCATTGGCTTAGGCTAGGGCACGCCTAAGCTTAGGCTAGGGCACCCCTAGGCTTAGGCTAAGGCTAGTGTTCCCCTAGCCTAAGGCTAGGGCACCAGTAGGGTTAGGCTAGGGCACCCCTAGGCTGAGGCTAGGCACCCCTAGGCTTAGGCTTAGGCTAGGGCTCAGGTAGCCTAAGGCTAGGGCAAGCCTAGGCTTAGGCTAGGTCACCCCTAGTCTTAGGCTGGGGCACCCCTAGGCTTAGGCTAAGGCTAGGGCTCCTCTAGCCTAAGGCTATGGCACCCCTAGGCTTAGGCTAGGGCACCCATAGGCTTAGGCTTAGGCTAGGGCTCAGCTAGCCTAAGGCTAGGGCAAGCCTAGGCTTAGGCTAGGACACCCCAAGGCTTAGGGTAGGGCACCCCTAGGCTTAGGGTAGGGCACCCCTCGGCTTATGCTAAGGCACAATTAGGCTTAGGCTAGGGCACCCCTAGGCTTAGGCTAGGGCACCCATAGGCTTAGGCTAGGGCACCCCTAGGCTTAGGCTAGGTCACCCCTAGGCTTAGGCTAGGGCACCCCAAGGCTTAGGCTAAGGCACCCCTAAGCTTAGGCTAGGGCACCCCTAGTCTTAGGCTAGGGCTCCTCTAGCCTAAGGCTATGGCACCCCTAGGCTTAGGCTAGGGCACCCCTAGGCTTAGGCTAGGGCACCCCTAGGCTTAGGCTAGGGCACCCCTAGGCTTAGGCTAGGGCATATCTAGGCTTAGGCTAGGTCACCCCTAGGCTTAGGCTAAGGCTAGGGATCCACTAGACTAAGGCTAGGGCACCCCTAGGCTTAGGCTTGGGTACCCCTAGGCTTAGGCTAGGGTACCCCTAGGCTTAGGCTAGGGCACCCCTAGGCTTGGGCTAGGGCACCCCCAGGCTTAGGCTAAGGTTAGGGCTCCCCTAGCCTAAGGCTAGGACACCCCTAGGCTTAGGCTAGGGCACCCCTAGGCTTAGGATAGGGCACCACTAGGCTTAGGCTAGGGCACCCCTAGGCTTAGGCTAGGGCACCCCTAGGCTTAGGCTAGGGCACCCCTAGGCTTAGGCTAAGGCTAGGGCTCCGCTAGCCTAAGGCTAGGGCACCCCTAGGCTTAGGCTAGGGCACCCCTAGGCTAAGGCTAGGGCACCCCTAGGCTTAGGCTAAGGATACGGCTCCCGTAGCCTAACCCTAGGGCACCCCTAGGCGTAGGCAAGGTCACCCCAAGGCTTAGGCTTGGGCACCCCTAAGCTTAGGCTAGGGCACCCCTAGTCTTAGGCTAGGACACCCCTAGGCTTAGGCTCAGGCTAGGGCTCCTCTAGCCTAAGGCTATGGCATCCCAAGGCTTAGGCTAGGGCACCCCTAGGCTGAGGCTAGGGCACCCCTAGGCTTAGGCTTAGGCTAGGGCTCAGGTAGCCTAAGGCTAGGGCAAGCCTAGGCTTAGGCTAGGTCACCCCTATTCTTAGGCTGGGGCACCCCTAGGCTTAGGCTAAGGCTAGGGATCCTCTAGCCTAAGGCTATGGCACCCCTAGGCTTTGGCTAGGGCACCCATAGGCTTAGGCTAGGGCACCGCTAGGCTTAGTCTTAGGCTAGGGCTCAGCTAGCCTAAGGCTAGGGCAAGCCTAGGCTTGGGCTAGGGCACCCCTAGGCTTAGGGCAGGGCACCCCTAGGCTTAGGGTAGGGCACCCCTCGGCTTAGGATAGGGCACGCCTAGGCTTAGGCTAGGGCACCCCTAGGCTTAGCCTAAGACTAGTGTTCCCCAAGCCTAAGGCAAGGGCACCACTAGGGTTAGGCTAGGGTACCCCTAGGCTTAGGCTAGGGCACCCCTAGGCTTAGGCTTAGGCTAGGGCTCAGCTAGCCTAAGGCTAGGGCAATCCTAGGCTTAGGCTAGGTCACCCCTAGTCTTAGGCTGGGGCACCCCTAGGCTTAGGCTAAGGCTAGGGCTCCTCTAGCCTAAGGATATGGCACCCATAGGCTTAGGCTAATTCACCAATAGGCTTAGGCTAGTGCACCTCTAGGCTTAGACTTAGGCTAGGGCTCAGCTAGCCTAAGGCTAGGGCAATCCTAGGCTTAGGCTAGCGCACCCCTAGGCTTAGGTTAGGGCACTCCTAGGCTTAGGCTAAGGCTAGGGCTCCCATAGACTAACCCTAGGGCACCTCTAGGCTTAGGCTAGGGCACCCCTAGGCTTAAGCTAAGGCTAGGGTATGTCTAGCCTAAGGCTATGGCACCCCTATGCTTAGGCTAGGGCACCCTTAGGCTTAGGCTTAGGCTAGGGCTCAGCTACCCTGTCTCGGGCAAACCTAAGCTTAGGCTAGGGCACCCCTAGGCTTAGGGTAGGGCACCCCTAGGCGTAGGGTAGGGCACCCCTCGGCTTAGGCTAGGGCACATCTAGGCTTAGGCTAGGGCACCCTTAGGCTTAGGCTAAGGCTAGGGCTCCACTAGACTAAGGCTAGGGCACCCCTAGACTTAGGCTATGGCACCCATAGCCTTAGGCTAGGGCACCCCTAGGCTTGGGCTAGGGCACCGCTAGGCTTAGGCTAAGTTTAGGGCTCTCCTAGCCTAAGGATAGGGCACCGCTAGGCTTAGGATAGGGCACCACTAAGCTTAGGCTAGGGCACCGCTAGGCTTAGGCTAAGGATAGGGCTCCCCTAACCTAAGGCTAGGGCACCCCGAGGCTTAGGCTAGGTCACCCCTAGGCTTAGGCTAGGGCACCCCTAGGCTTAGCCTAGGGCACCCCTAGGCTTAGGCTAGGGCACCAATAGGCTTAGGCTAAGGATAGGGCTCCCCTTGCCTAACCCTAGGGCACCCCTAGGCTTAGGATAGGGCACCACTAACCTTAGGCTAGGGCACAGCTAGGCTTAGGCTAAGGCTAGGGCTCCCCTAACCTAAGGCTAGGGCACCCCTAGGCTTAGGCTAGGGCACCCCTAGGCTTAGGCTAGGGCACCCCTAGGCTTAGGCTAGGGCACCCCTAGGCTTTGGCTAGGGCACCCATAGGCTTAGGCTAAGGATAGGGCTCCCCTAGCCTAACCCTAGGGCACCCCTAGGCTTAGGATAGGGCACCCCAAGGCTTAGGCTAGGGCACCACTAAGCATAGGCTAGGGCACCCCTAGTCTTAGCCTAGGGCATGCCTAGGCTTAGGCTAAGGCTAGGGCTCCTCTAGCCTAAGGCTATGGCACCCCTAGGCTTAGGCTGGTGCAACCCTAGGTTTAGGCTAGGGCACCCCTAGGCTTAGGCTTAGGCTAGGGCTCAGCTAGCCTAAGGCTAGGGCAAGCCTAGGCTTAGGCTAGGGCACCCCTAGGCTAAGGCTAGGGCACCCCAAGGCTTAGGCTATGGCTAGGGTTCCCTTAGCCTAACCCTAGGGCACCCCTAGGCTTAGGCTAGGGCACCCCAAGGCTTAGGCTAGGGCACCCCTATGGTTAGGCTAGGGCACCCCTAGTCTTAGGCTAGGGCAACCCTAGGCTTAGGGTAGGGCACATATAGGCTTAGGCTAGGGCACCCCTAGGCTTAGGCTTAGGTTAGGGCTCCACTAGACTAAGGCTAGAGCACCCCTAGGCTTAAGCTAGGCCACCCCTAGGCTTAGGTTAGGGCACCCCTAGGCTTAGCTTAGGGCACCCCTAGGCTTAGGCTAAGGCTAGGGCTCCTCTAGCCTAACGCTAGGGCATCCCTAGGCTTGGGCTAGGGCACCCCTAGGTTTAGGCTAGGGCACCCCTAGGCTTAGACTAAAGCTAGGGCTCCCCTAGCCTAAGGCTTGGTCACCCCTAGGCTTAGGCTAGGGAACCCCTAGGTTTAGGCTAGGGCGCCCCAAGGCTTAGGTTTGGACACCCGTAGGCTTAGGCTAGGGCACCTCTAGTCTTAGGCTTGGGCACCCCTAGGCTTAGGCTAAGGCTAGGGCTCCCCTAGCCTAAGGCTAGGGCACCCCTAGGCTTAGGTTAGGGCACCCCTAGGCTTAGGCTAGGGCACCCCATGGCATAGGATAGGGCACCCCTAGGCGTAGGCTAGGGCACCCCTAGGCTTAGGCTAGGGCACCCCTAGCCTTAGGCTAGGGCACCCCTAGGCTTAGGCTAAGGCTAGGGCTCCACTAGACTAAGGCTAGGACACCCCTAGGCTTAGCCTAGGGCACCCCTAGGCGTAGGCTCGTGTACCCCTAGGCTTAGGCTAGGGCACCCCTAGGCTTAGGCTAGGGCACACCTAGGCTTACGCTAGGGCACACCTAAGCTTGGGCTAGGGCACCCCTAGGCTTACGCTAAGGCTAGGGCTCAGCTAGCCTAAGGCTAAGGCACCCCTAGGCTTAGGCTAGGGCACCCCTTGGCTTATCCTGGGCACCCATAGGCTTAGGCTAGGGCACCCCTAGGCTTACGCTAAGGCTAGGGCTCAGCTAGCCTAAGGCTAGGGCACCCCTAGGCTTAGGGTAGGGTACCCCTAGGCTTAGGCTAGGGCACCCCTTGGCTTAGGATAGGGCACCAAAGCTTAGGCTAGGGCACCCCTATGGTTAGGCTAAGGCTAGGGCTCCCCAAGCCTAAGGTTAAGGCACCCCTAGGCTTAGGCTAGGGCACCCCTAGGCTTAGGTTAGGGGACCCCTAGGCTTAGGCTAGGGCACCCCTAGGCTTAGGCGAAGGCTAGGGCTCCCCTAGCCTAACCCTAGGGCACCCCTAGGCTAAGGCTAGGGCACCCCAAGGCTTAGGCTTGGGCACCCCTAAGCTTAGGCTAGGGCACCCGTAGTCTTAGGCTAGGGCACGCCTAGGCTTAGGCTAAGGCTAGGACTCCTCTAGCCTAAGGCTAGGGCACCCCTAGGCTTAGGCTAGGGCACCCTTAGGCTTAGGCTAGGACACCCCTAGGCTTAAGGTAGGGCACGCCTAGAATTAGGCTAAGGCTAGGGCTCCCCTAGACTAACCATAGGGCACAACTAGGCTTAGGCTAGGGCACCCCAAGGCTTAGGCTAGGGCACCCCTAAGCTTAGGCTAGGGCACCCCTAGTCTTAGGCTAGGGCACCCCTAGGGTTAGGCTAAGGCTAGGGCTCCTCTAGCCTAAGGCTATGGCACCCCTAGGCTTATGCTAGGGCACCCCTAGGCTTAGGCTAGGGCACCCCTAGGGTTAGGCTAAGGCTAGGGCTCCTCTAGCCTAAGGCTATGGCACCCCTAGGCTTACGCTAGGGCACCCCTAGGCTTAGGCTAGGGCACCCCTAGGCTTAGGCTTAGGCTAGGGATCAGCTAGCCTAAGGCTAGGGCAAGCCTAGGCTTAGGCTAGGGCACCCCTAGGCTTAGGGTAGGGCACCCCTTGGCGTAGGGTAGGGCACCCCTCTGCTTTGGCTAGGGCACCCCTAGGCTTAGGCTAGGGCACCCCTAGGCTTAGGCTAGGGCACCCTTAGGCTTAGGCTAGGGCAACCCTAGGCTTGGGTTGGGCACCCCTAGGCTTAGGCTAAGGTTAGGGCTCCCCTAGCCTAAGGCTAGGGCACCACTAGGCTTAGGCTAATGCACCCCTAGGCTTAGGCTAGGGCACCCCTAGGCTTAGGATAGGGCACCACTAGGCTTAGGCTAGGGCACCCCTAGGCTTAGGCTAAGGCTAGGGCTCCCCTAGCCTAAGGCTAGGGTACCCCTAGGCTTAGGCTAGGGCACCCCTAGGCTTAGGCTAGGGCACCCCTAGGCTTAGGCTAGGTCACCCCTAGGCTTAGGCTAAGGCTAGGGCTCCCCTAGCCTAACCCTAGGGCACCCCTAGGCTTAGGCTAGGTTACCGCAAGGCTTAGGCTAGGGCACCCCTAAGCTTAGGCTTAGGGTAGGGCTCAGCTAGCCTAAGGCTAGGGTAAGCCTAGGCTTAGGCTAGGGCACCCCTAGGCTTAGTGCAGGGCACCCCTAGGCTTAGGGTAGGGCACCCATCGGCTTAGGCTAGGGCACGCCTAAGCTTAGGCTAGGGCACCCCTAGGCTTAGGCTAAGGCTAGTGTTCCCCTAGCCTAAGGCTAGGGCACCAGTAGGGTTAGGCTAGGGCACCCCTAGGCTTAGGCTTAGGCTAGGGCTCAGGTAGCCTAAGACTAGGGCAAGCCTAGGCTTAGGCTAGGTCACCCCTAGTCTTAGGCTGGGGCACCCCTAGGCTTAGGCTAAGGCTAGGGCTCCTCTAGCCTAAGGCTATGGCACCCCTAGGCTTAGGCTAGGGCACCCCTAGACTTAGGCTAGGGCAACCCTAGGCTTAGGCTAGGGCACCCCTAGACTTAGGCTAGGGCATCCCTAGGCTTGGGCTAGGGCACCCCTAGGCTTAGGCAAGGGCACCCGTGGGCTTAGGCTAGGGCACCCCTAGGCTTAGGTAGGGAACCCCTAGGCTTAGGTTAGGGCACCTCTATGCTTAGGCTAGGCACCCCTAGACTTAGGCAAGGGCACCCCTAGGCTTAGGCTGGGGCACCCCTAGGCTTAGGCTAAGGCTAGGGCTCCACTAGCCTAAGGCTAGGGTACCCCGAGGCTTAGGCTAGGGCACCCGTAGACTTAGGCTAGGGCACCCCTAGGCTTATGCTAGGGCACCCCTAGGCTTAGGCTAGGGCACCCCTAGGCTTAGGCTAAGGCTAGGGCTACCCTAGTCTAAGGTTAGAGCACCCTTACGCTTAGAATAGGGCACCCCTAGGCTTAGGCTAGGTCACCCCTAGGCTTAGGTTAAGGCTAGGGCTCCCCTAGCTTAAGGCTAGGTCACACCTAGGCTTAGGTTAGAGCACCCCTAGGTTTAGGCTAGGGCACCCCTAGGCTAAGGCTAGGGCACCCCTAGGCTTACGCTAGGGCACCCCTAGGCTTAGGCTAGGGCACCCCTAGGATTAGGTAGCGATCCCCCTAGGCTTAGGTTAGGGCACCACTATGCTTAGGCTAGGCACCCCTAGACTTAGGCTACGGCACCCCTAGGCTTAGGCTGGGGCACCCCTAGGCTTAGGCTAAGGCTAGGGCTCCCCTAGCCTAAGGCTAGGGTACCCCTAGGCTTAGGCTAGGGCATCCCTAGACTTAGGCTAGGGCACCCCTAGGCTTAGGCTAGGGCACCCCTAAGCTTAGGCTAGGACACCCCATGGCTTAGGATAGGGCACCCCTAGGCTTAGGCTAAGGCTAGGGCTCCAATAGACTAAGGCTAGGGCACCCCTAGCCTTAGGCTAGGGCACCCCTAGACTTAGGCTAGGGCACCCGTTGGCTTAGGCTGAGGCACCCCTAGGCTTAGGCTAAGGCTAGGGCTCCTGTAGCCTAATGCTAGGGCATCCCTAGCCTGGGCTAGGGCACCCTTAGGCTTAGGCTAGGGCACCCCTAGTCTTAGGCTAGGGCACCCCAAGGCTTCGGCTAAAGCGAGGACTCACCTGGGCTAAGGCTAGGGTACCACTAGGCTTAGGCTAGGGCACCCCTAGACTTAGGCTAGGGCAACCCTAGACTTAGGCTAGGGCACCCTTAGGCTTAGGCTAAGGCTAGGGCTCCCCTAGCCTAAGGCTAGGGTACCCCTAGGCTTAGGCTAGGGCACCCCTAGACTTAGGCTAGGGCATCCCTAGGCTTGGGCTACCGCACCCCGAGGCTTAGGCTAGGGCACCCCTAGGCTTAGACTAAGGCTAAGGCTCCCCTAGCCTAAGGCTAGGTCACCCCTAGGCTTAGGCTAGGGAACCACTAGGTTTAGGCTAGGGCGCCCCAAGGCTTAGGCTAAGGCTAGGGCTCCCCTAGCCTAAGGTTTGGGCACCCCTAGGCTTAGGCTAGGGCACCCCTCGGCTTAGGCTAGGACACCCGTAGGCTTAGGCTATGGCACCCCTAGTCTTAGGATACGGCACCCCTAGGCTTAGGCTAAGGCTAGGGCTCCCCTAGCCTAAGGCTAGGGCACCCCTAGGCTTAGGCTAGGGCACCCCATGGTTTAGGATAGGGCACCCCTAGGCTTAGGCTAAGGCTAGGGCTCCAATAGACTAAGGCTAGGGCACCCCTAGCCTTAGGCTAGGGCACCCCTAGCCTGAGGCTAGGGCACCCCTAGACTTAATCTAGGGCACCTCTTCGCTTAGGCTGAGGCACCCCTAGGATTAGGCTAGGGCACCCCATGGCTTAGGATAGGGCACCCCTAGGCGTAGGCTAGGGCACCCCTAGGCTTAGGCTAGGGCACCCCTAGGCTTAGGCTAGGGCACCCCTAGTCTTAGGCTAAGGTTAGGGCTCTCCTAGCCTAAGGCTAGGGTACCCCTTGGCTTAGGCTAGGGCACCCCTAGGCTTAGGATAGGGCACCAAAGCTTAGGCTAGGGCACCCCTAGGGTTAGGCTAAGGCTAGGGCTAACCATGCCTAAGGTTAAGGCACCCCTAGGCTTAGGCTAGGGCACCACAAGGCGTAGGTTAGGGCACCCCTAGGCTTAGGCTAGGGCACCCCTAGGCTTAGGCGAAGGCTAGGGCTCCCCTAGCCTAACCCTAGGGCACCCCTAGGATTAGGCTAGGGCACCCTTAGGCTTAGGCTAGGGCACCCCTAGGCTTAGGCTAGGGCACCCCTAGGCTTAGGATAGGGCACCAAAGCTTAGGCTAGGGCACCCCTAGGGTTAGGCTAAGGCTAGGGCTCCCCATGCCTAAGGTTAAGGCACCCCTAGGCTTAGGCTAGGGCACCCCAAGGCGTAGATTAGGGCACCCCAAGGCTTAAGGTAGGGCACGCCTAGAATTAGGCTAAGGCTAGGGCTCCCCTAGACTAACCCTAGGGCACCACTAGGCTTAGGCTAGGGCACCCCAAGGCTTAGGCTAGGGCACCCCTAAGCTTAGGCTAGGGCACCCCTAGTCTTAGCCTAGGGCACCCCTAGGCTTAGGCTAAGGCTAGGGCTCCTCTAGCCTAAGGCTATGGCACCCCTAGGCTTACGCTAGGGCACCCCTAGGCTTAGGCTAGGGCACCCCTAGGCTTAGGCTTAGGCTATGGCTCAGCTACCCTAAGGCTAGGGCAAGCCTAGGCTTAGGCTAGGGCACCCCTAGGCTTAGGGTAGGGCACCCCTTGGCGTAGGGTAGGGCACCCCTCTGCTTTGGCTAGGGCACATCTAGGCTTAGGCTAGGGCACCCCTAGGCTTAGGCTAAGGCTAGGGCTCCACTAGCCTAAGGCTAGGGCACCCCTAGCCTTAGGCTAGGGCACCCCTAGGCTTAGGCTAGGGCACCCCTAGGCTTAGGCTAGGGCACCCTTAGGCTTGGGCTAGGGCACCCCTAGGCTTGGGCTAGGGCACCCCTAGGCTTAGGCTAAGGTTAGGGCTCCCCTAGCCTAAGGCTAGGGCACCACTAGGCTTAGGCTAATGCACCCCTAGGCTTAGGCTAGGGCAACCCTAGGCTTAGGATAGGGCACCACTATTCTTAGGCTAGAGCACCCCTAGGCTTAGGCTAAGGCTAGGGCTCCCCTAGCCTAAGGCTAGGGTACCCCTAGGCTTAGGCTAGGGCACCCCTAGGCTTAGGCTAGGGCAACCCTAGGCTTGGGCTAGGGCACCCCTAGGCTTAGGCTAAGGTTAGGGCTCCCCTAGCCTAAGGCTAGGGCACCACTAGGCTTAGGCTAATGCACCCCTAGGCTTAGGCTAGGGCACCACTATTCTTAGGCTAGAGCACCCCTAGGCTTAGGCTAAGGCTAGGGCTCCCCTAGCCTAAGGCTAGGGTACCCCTAGGCTTAGGCTAGGGCACCCCTAGGCTTAGACTAGGGCACCCCTAGGCTTAGGCTAGGGCACCCCTAGGCTTAGGCTAAGGCTAGGGCTCCCCTAGCCTAACCCTAGGGCACCCCTAGGCTTAGGCTAGGTTACCGCAAGGCTTAGGCTAGGGCACCCCTAAGCTTAGGCTTAGGCTAGGGCTCAGCTAGCCTAAGGCTAGGGTAAGCCTAGGCTTAGGCTAGGGCACCCCTAGGCTTAGGGCAGGGCACCCCTAGGCTTAGGGTAGGGCACCCATCGGCTTAGGCTAGGGCACGCCTAAGCTTAGGCTAGGGCACCCCTAGGCTTAGGCTAAGGCTAGTGTTCCCCTAGCCTAAGGCTAGGGCACCAGTAGGGTTAGGCTAGGGCACCCCTAGGCTGAGGCTAGGGCACCCCTAGGCTTAGGCTTAGGCTAGGGCTCAGGTAGCCTAAGGCTAGGGCAAGCCTAGGCTTAGGCTAGGTCACCCCTAGTCTTAGGCTGGGGCAGCCCTAGGCTTAGGCTAAGGCTAGGGCTCCTCTAGCCTAAGGCTATGGCACCCCTAGGCTTTGGCTAGGGCACCCATAGGCTTAGGCTAGGGCACCTCTAGGCTTAGGCTTAGGCTAGGGCTCCCCTAGACTATCTCTAGGGCACCCCTAAGCTTAGGCTAGGGCACCCCAAGGCTTAGGCTAAGGCACCCCTTAGCTTAGGCTCGCGCACCCCTAGTCTTAGGCTAGGGCACCCCTAGGCTTAGGCTAAGGCTAGGGCTCCTGTAGCGTAAGGCTATGGCACCCGTAGGCTTATGCTAGGGTACCCCTAGGCTTAGGCTAGGGCACCCCTAGGCTTAGGCTTAGGCTAGGGCTCAGCTAGCCTAAGGCTAGGGCAAGCCTAGGCTTAGGCTAGGACACCCCAAGGCTTAGGGTAGGGCACCCCTAGGCTTAGGGTAGGGAACCCCTCGGCTTATGCTAGGGCACAACTAAGCTTAGGCTAGGGCACCCCTAGGCTTAGGCTAGGGCACCCATAGGCTTAGGCTAGGGCACCCCTAGGCTTAGGCTAGGGCACCCCTAGGCTTAGTCTAGGGCACCCCAAGGCTTAGGCTAAGGTACCCCTAAGCTTAGGCTAGGGCACCCCTAGTCTTAGGCTAGGGCTCCTCTAGCCTAAGGCTATGGCACCCGTAGGCTTAGGCTAGGGCACCCCTAGGCTTAGGCTAGGGCACCCCTAGGCTTAGGCTAGGGCACCCCTAGGCTTAGGCTAGGGCATATCTAGGCTTAGGCTAGTTCACCCCTAGGCTTACGCTAAGGCTAGGGCTCCACTAGACTAGGGCTAGGGCACCCCTAGGCTTAAGCTAGGGCACCCCTAGGCTTAGGCTTGGGCACCCCTAGGCTTAGGCTAGGGTACCCCTAGGCTTAGGCTAGGGCACCCCTAGGCTTGGGATAGGGCACCCCCAGGCTTAGGCTAAGGTTAGGGCTCCCCTAGACTAAGGTTAGGACACCCCTAGGCTTAGGCTAGGGCACCCCTAGGCTTAGGATAGGGCACCACTAGGCTTAGGCTAGGGCACCCCTAGGCTTAGGCTAGGGCACCCCTAGGCTTAAGCTAAGGCTAGGGTACGTCTAGCCTAAGGTTATGGCACCCCTATGCTTAGGCTAGGGCACCCTTAGGCTTAGGCTTAGGCTAGGGCTCAGCTACCCTAAGGCTCGGGCAAACCTAAGCTTAGGCTAGGGCACCCCTAGGCTTAGGGTAGGGCACCCCTAGGCGTAGGGTAGGGCACCCCTCGGCTTAGGCTAGGGCACATCTAGGCTTAGGCTAGGGCACCCTTAGGCTTAGGCTAAGGCTTGGGCTCCACTAGACTAAGGCTAGGGCACCCCTAGACTTAGGCTGTGGCACCCCTAGCCTTAGGCTAGGGCACCCCTAGGCTTGGGCTAGGGCACCCCTAGGCTTAGGCTAAGTTTAGGGCTCTCCTAGCCTAAGGATAGGGCACTGCTAGGCTTAGGCTAGGGCACCCCTAGGCTTAGGCTAGGGCACCCCTAGGCTTAAGCTAAGGCTAGGGTACGTCTAGCCTAAGGCTATGGCACCCCTATGCTTAGGCTAGGGCACCCTTAGGCTTAGGCTTAGGCTAGGGCTCAGCTACCCTAAGGCTCGGGCAAACCTAAGCTTAGGCTAGGGCACCGCTAGGCTTAGGCTAAGGCTAGGGCTCCCCTAACCTAAGGCTAGGGCACCCCTAGGCTTAGGCTAAGGCACCCCTAGGCTTAGGCTAGGGCACCCCTAGGCTTAGGCTAGGGCACCCCTAGGCTTAGGCTAGGGCACCCACAGGCTTAGGCTAAGGATAGGGCTCCCCTAGCCTAACCCTAGGGCACCCCTAGGCTTAAGATAGGGCACCACTAAGCTTAGGCTAGGGCACCGCTAGGCTTAGGCTAAGGCTAGGGCTCCCCTAACCTAAGGCTAGGGCACCCCTAGGCTTAGGCTAGGGCACCCCTAGGCTTAGGCTAGGGCACCCCTAGGCTTAGGCTAGGGCACCCCTAGGCTTAGGCTAGGGCACCCATAGGCTTAGGCTAAGGATAGGGCTCCCCTAGCCTAACCCTAGGGCACCCCTAGGCTTAGGATAGGGCACCCCAAGGCTTAGGCTAGGGCACCACTAAGCTTAGGCTAGGGCACCCCTAGGCTTAGGCTAGGGCACCCCTATGCTTAGGCTAGGGCACCCCTTGGCTTATCCTGGGCACCCATAGGCTTAGGCTAGGGCACCCCTAGGCTTAGGCTAGGGCACCCCTAGGCTTAGGCTAGGGCACCCCAAGTCTTGGGATAGGGCACCCCTAGGCTTAGGCTAAGGTTAGGGCTCTCCTAGCCTAAGGCTAGGGTACCCCTATGCTTAGGCTAGGGCACCCCTAGGCTTAGGATAGGGCACCAAAGCTTAGGCTAGGGCACCCCTAGGGTTAGGCTAAGGCTAGGGCTCCCCAAGCCTAAGGTTAAGGCACCCCTAGGCTTAGGCTAGGGCACCCCTAGGCTTAGGTTAGGGCACCCCTAGGCTTAGGCTAGGGCACCCCTAGGCTTAAGGTAGGGCACGCCTAGAATTAGGCTAAGCCTAGGGCTCCCCTAGACTAACCCTAGGGCACAACTAAGCTTAGGCTAGGGCACCCCTAAGCTTAGGCTAGGGCACCCCTAGTCTTAGGCTAGGGCACCCCTAGGCTTAGGCTAAGGCTAGGGCTCCTCTAGCCTAAGGCTATGGCACCCCTAGGCTTACGCTAGGGCACCCCTAGGCTTAGGCTAGGGCACCCCTAGGCTTAGGCTTAGGCTAGGGCTCAGCTAGCCTAAGGCTAGGGAAAGCCTAGGCTTAGGCTAGGGCACCCCTAGGCTTAGGGTAGGGCACCCCTTGGCCTAGGGTAGGGCACCCCTCTGCTTTGGCTACGGTACATCTAGGCTTAGGCTAGGGCACCCCTAGGCTTAGGCTAAGGCTAGGGCTCCACTAGCCTAAGGCTAGGGCACCCCTAGCCTTAGGCTAGGGCACCCCTAGGCTTAGGCTAGGGCACCTCTAGGCTTAGGCTAGGGCACCCTTAGGCTTAGGATAGGGCACCCCTAGGCTTGGGCTAGGGCACCCCTAGGCTTAGGCTAAGGTTAGGGCTCACCTAGCCTAAGGCTAGGGCACCACTAGGCTTAGGCTAATGCACCCCTAGGCTTAGGCTAGGGCACCCCTAGGCTTAGGATAGGGCACCACTAGGCTTAGGCTAGGGCACCCCTAGGCTTAGGCTAAGGCTAGGGCTCCCCTAGCCTAAGGCTAGGGTACCCCTAGGCTTAGGCTAGGGCACCCCTAGGCTTAGGTTAGGGCACCCCTAGGCTTAGGCTAGGGCACCCCTAGGCTTAGGGTAGGGCACCCCTAGGCGTAGGGTAGGGCACCCCTCGGCTTAGGTTGGGCACATCTAGGCTTAGGCTAGGGCACCCTTAGGCTTAGGCTAAGTCTAGGGCTCCACTAGACTAAGGCTAGGGCACCCCTAGACTTAGGCTATGGCACCCCTAGCCTTAGGCTAGGGCACCCCTAGGCTTGGGCTAGGGCACCCCTAGGCTTAGGCTAAGTTTTGGGCTCTCCTAGCCTAAGGATAGGGCACCGCTAGGCTTCGGATAGGGCACCACTATGCTTAGGCTAGGGCACCGCTAGGCTTAGGCTAAGGCTAGGGCTCCCCTAACCTAAGGCTAGGGCACCCCTAGGCTTAGGCTAGGGCACCCCTAGGCTTAGGCTAGGGCACCCCTAGGCTTAGGCTAGGGCACCCCTAGGCTTAGGCTAGGGCACCCATAGGCTTAGGCTAAGGATAGGGCTCCCCTAGCCTAACCCTAGGGCACCCCTAGGCTTAGGATAGGGCACCACTAAGCTTAGGCTAGGGCACCGCTAGGCTTAGGCTAAGGCTAGGGCTCCCCTAACCTAAGGCTAGGGCACCCCTAGGCTTAGGCTAGGGCACCCCTAGGCTTAGGCTAGGGCACCCCTAGGCTTAGGCTAGGGCACCCATAGGCTTAGGCTAAGGATAGGGCTCCCCTAGCCTAACCCTATGGCACCCCTAGGCTTAGGATAGGGCACCCCTAGGCTTACGCTAAGGCTAGGGCTCAGCTAGCCTAAGGCTAGGGCACCCCTAGGCTTAGGCTAGGGCACCCCTAGGCTTAGGGTAGGGCACCCCTAGGCTTAGGCTACGTCACCCCTAGCCTTATGCTAGGGCACCCCTAGGCTTAGGCTAGGGCACCCCTAGGCTTAGGCTAGGGCACCCCAAGTCTTGGGATAGGGCACCCCTAGGCTTAGGCTAAGGTTAGGGCTCTCCTAGCCTAAGGCTAGGGTACACCTAAGCTTAGGCTAGGGCACCCCTAGGCTTAGGATAGGGCACCAAAGCTTAGGCTAGGGCACCCCTAGGGTTAGGCTAAGGCTAGGGCTCCCCAAGCCTAAGGTTAAGGCACCCCTAGGCTTAGGCTAGGGCACCCCTAGGCTTAGGTTAGGGCACCCCTAGGCTTAGGCTAGGGCACCCCTAGGCTTAGGCGAAGGCTAGGGCTCCCCTAGCCTAACCCTAGGGCACCCCTAGGCTTAGGCTAGGGCACCCCAACGCTTAGGCTAGGGCACCCCTAAGCTTAGGCTAGGGCACCCCTAGTCTTAGGCTAGGGCACGCATAGGCTTAGGCTAAGGCTAGTACTCCTCTAGCCTAAGGCTAGGGCACCCCTAGGCTTAGGCTAGGGCACCCTTAGGCTTAGGCTAGGGCACCCCTAGGCTTAGGCTAGGGCACCCCTAGGCTTAAGGTAGGGCACGCCTAGAATTAGGCTAAGGCTAGGGCTCCCCTAGACTAACCCTAGGGCACCACTAGGCTGAGGCTAGGGCACCCCAAGGCTTAGGCTAGGGCACCCCTAAGCTTAGGCTAGGGCACCCCTAGGCTTAGGCTAAGGCTAGGGCTCCTATAGCCTAAGGCTATGGCACCCCTAGGCTTACGCTAGGGCACCCCTAGGCTTAGGCTAGGGCACCCCTAGGCTTAGGCTTAGGCTAGGGCTCAGCTAGCCTAAGGCTAGGGCAAGCCTAGGCTTAGGCTAGGGCACCCCTAGGCTTAGGGTAGGGCACCCCTTGGCGTAGGGTAGGGCACCCCTCTGCTTTGGCTAGGGCACATCTAGGCTTAGGCTAGGGCACCCCTAGGCTTAGGCTAAGGCTAGGGCTCCACTAGCCAAAGGCTAGGGCACCCCTAGCCTTAGGCTAGGGCACCCCTAGGCTTAGGCTAGGGCATCCCTAGGCTTAGGCTAGGGCACCCTTAGGCTTAGGCTAGGGCACCCCTAGGCTTGGGCTAGGGCACCCCTAGGCTTAGGCTAAGGTTAGGGCTCCCCTAGCCTAAGGCTAGGGCACCACTAGGCTTAGGCTAATGCACCCCTAGGCTTAGGCTAGGGCACCCCTAGGCTTAGGATAGGGCACCACTAGGCTTAGGCTAGGGCACCCCTAGGCTTAGGCTAAGGCTAGGGCTCCCCTAGCCTAAGGCTAGGGTACCCCTAGGCTTAGGCTAGGGCACCCCTAGGCTTAGGCTAGGGCACCCCTAGGCTTAGGCTAGGTCACCGCTAGGCTTAGGCTAAGGCTAGGGCTCCCCTAGCCTAACCCTAGGGCACCCCTAGGCTTAGGCTAGGTTACCGCAAGGCTTAGGCTAGGGCACCCCTAAGCTTAGGCTTAGGGTAGGGCTCAGCTAGCCTAAGGCTAGGGTAAGCCTAGGCTTAGGCTAGGGCACCCCTAGGCTTAGGCTAAGGCTAGTGTTCCCCTAGCCTAAGGCTAGGGCACCAGTAGGGTTAGGCTAGGGCACCCCTAGGCTGAGGCTAGGGCACCCCTAGGCTTAGGCTTAGGCTAGGGCTCAGGTAGCCTAAGGCTAGGGCAAGCCTAGGCTTAGGCTAGGTCACCCCTAGTCTTAGGCTGGGGCACCCCTAGGCTTAGGCTAAGGCTAGGGCTCCTCTAGCCTAAGGCTATGGCACCCCTAGGCTTTGGCTAGGGCACCCATAGGCTTAGGCTAGGGCACCGCTAGGCTTAGTCTTAGGCTAGGGCTCAGCTAGCCTAAGGCTAGGGCAAGCCTAGGCTTGGGCTAGGGCACCCCTAGGCTTAGGGCAGGGCACCCCTAGGCTTAGGGTAGGGCACCCCTCGGCTTAGGCTAGGGCATGCCTAGGCTTAGGCTAGGGCACCCCTAGGCTTAGGCTAAGGCTAGTGTTCCCCAAGCCTAAGGCAAGGGCACCACTAGGGTTAGGCTAGGGCACCCCTAGGCTTAGGCTAGGGCACCCCTAGGCTTAGGCTTAGGCTAGGGCTCAGCTAGCCTAAGGCTAGGGCAATCCTAGGCTTAGGCTAGGTCACCCCTAGTCTTAGGCTGGGGCACCCCTAGGCTTAGGCTAAGGCTAGGGCTCCTCTAGCCTAAGGATATGGCACCCATAGGCTTAGGCTAATTCACCAATAGGCTTAGGCTAGTGCACCTCTAGGCTTAGACTTAGGCTAGGGCTCAGCTAGCCTAAGGCTAGGGCAATCCTAGGCTTAGGCTAGCGCACCCCTAGGCTTAGGCTAGGGCACTCCTAGGCTTAGGCTAAGGCTAGGGCTCCCATAGACTAACCCTAGGGCACCCCTAGGCTTAGGCTAGGGCACCCATAGGCTTAAGCTAAGGCTAGGGTACGTCTAGCCTAAGGCTATGGCACCCCTATGCTTAGGCTAGGGCACCCTTAGGCTTAGGCTTAGGCTAGGGTTCAGCTACCCTAACGCTCGGGCAAACCTAAGCTTAGGCTAGGGCACCCCTAGGCTTAGGGTAGGGCACCCCTAGGCGTAGGGTAGGGCACCCCTCGGCTTAGGCTAGGGCACATCTAGGCTTAGGCTAGGGAACCCTTAGGCTTAGGCTAAGGCTAGAGCTCCACTAGACTAAGGCTAGGGCACACCTAGACTTAGGCTATGGCACCCCTAGCCTTAGGCTAGGGCACCCCTAGGCTTGGGCTAGGGCACCCCTAGGCTTAGGCTAAGTTTAGGGCTCTCCTAGCCTAAGGATAGGGCACCGCTAGGCTTAGGATAGGGCACCACTAAGCTTAGGCTAGGGCACCGCTAGGCTTAGGCTAAGGCTAGGGCTCCCCTAACCTAAGGCTAGGGCACCCCTAGGCTTAGGCTAGGTCACCCCTAGGCTTAGGCTAGGGCACCCCTAGACTTAGGCTAGGGCACCCGTAGGCTTAGGCTAGGGCACCCATAGGCTTAGGCTAAGGATAGGGCTCCCCTAGCCTAACCCTAGGGCACCCCTAGGCTTAGGATAGGGCACCACTAAGCTTAGGCTAGGGCACCGCTAGGCTTAGGCTAAGGCAAGGGCTCCCCTAAACTTAGGCTAGGGCACCCCTAGGCTTAGGCTAGGGCACCCCTAGGCTTAGGCTAGGGCACCCCTAGGCTTAGGCTAGGGCACCCCTAGGCTTTGGCTAGGGCACCCATAGGCTTAGGCTAAGGATAGGGCTCCCCTAGCCTAACCCTAGGGCACCCCTAGGCTTAGGATAGGGCACCCCAAAGCTTAGGCTAGGGCACCACTAAGCTTAGGCTAGGGCACCCCTAGTCTTAGCCTAGGGCACGCCTAGGCTTAGGCTAAGGCTAGGGCTCCTCTAGCCTAAGGCTATGGCACCCCTAGGCTTAGGCTGGTGCAACCCTAGGCTTAGGCTAGGGCACCCCTAGGCTTAGGCTTAGGCTAGGGCTCAGCTAGCCTAAGGCTAGGGCAAGCCTAGGCTTAGGCTAGGGCACCCCTAGGCTAAGGCTAGGGCACCCCAAGGCTTAGGCTATGGCTAGGGTTCCCTTAGCCTAACCCTAAGGCACCCCTAGGCTAAGGCTAGGGCACCTCAAGGCTTAGGCTAGGGCACCCCTATGCTTAGGCTAGGGCACCCCTAGTCTTAGGCTAGGTCACCCCTAGGCTTAGGGTAGGGCACATATAGGCTTAGGCTAGGGCACCCCTAGGCTTAGGCTTAGGCTAGTGCTCCACTAGACTAAGGCTAGAGCACCCCTAGGCTTAAGCTATGGCACCCCTAGGCTTAGGTTAGGGCACCCCTAGGCTTAGGCTAGGGCACCCCTAGGCTTAGGCTAAGGCTAGGGCTCCTCTAGCCTAACGCTAGGGCATCCCTAGGCTTGGGCTAGGGCACCCCTAGGCTTAGGCTAGGGCACCCCTAGGCTTAGACTAAAGCTAGGGCTCCCCTAGCCTAAGGCTATGTCACCCCTAGGCTTAGGCTAGGGAACCCCTAGGTTTAGGCTAGGGCGCCCCAAGGCTTACGCTAAGGCTAGCGCTCTCCTAGCCTAAGGTTAGGGCACCCCTAGGCTTAGGCTAGGGCACCCCTAGGCTTAGGCTAGGGCACCCCTAGGCTTAGGTTTGGACACCCGTAGGCTTAGGCTAGGGCACCTCTAGTCTTAGGCTTGGGCACCCCTAGGCTTAGGCTAAGGCTAGGGCTGCCCTAGCCTAAGGCTAGGGCACCCCTAGGCTTAGGCTAGGGCACCCCTAGGCTTAGGCTAGGGCACCCCATGGCTTAGGATAGGGTACCCCTAGGCTTAGGCTAGGGCACCCCTAGGCTTAGGCTAAGGCTAGGGCTCCACTAGACTAAGGCTAGGACACCCCTAGGCTTAGGCTAGGGCACCCCTAGGCGTAGGCTCGTGATCCCCTAGGCTTAGGCTAGGGCACCCCTAGGCTTAGGCTAGGGCACACCTAGGCTTACGCTAGGGCACACCTAAGCTTGGGCTAGGGCACCCCTAATCTTAGGCTAGGGCACCCCTAGGCTTAGGCTAAGGCTAGGGCTCAGCTAGCCTAAGGGTAAGGCACCCCTAGGCTTAGGCTAGGGCACCCCTTGGCTTATCTTGGGCACCCATAGGCTTAGGCTAGGGCACGCCTAGGCTTACGCTAAGGCTAGGGCTCAGCTAGCCTAAGGCTAGGGCACCCCTAGGCTTAGGCTAGGGCACCCCTAGGCTTAGGGTAGGGTACCCCTAGGCTTAGGCTAGGGCACCCCTAGGCTTAGGATAGGGCACCAAAGCTTAGGCTAGGGCACCCCTAGGGTTAGGGTAAGGCTAGGGCTCCCCAAGCCTAAGGTTAAGGCACCCCTAGGCTTAGGCTAGGGCACCCCTAGGCTTAGGTTAGGGCACCCCTAGGCTTAGGCTAGGGCACCCCTAGGCTTAGGCGAAGGCTAGGGCTCCCCTAGCCTAACCCTAGGGCACCCCTAGGCTTAGGCTAGGGCACCCCAAGGCTTAGGCTAGGGCACCCCTAAGCTTAGGCTAGGGCACCCCTACTCTTAGGCTAGGGCACCCCTAGGCTTAGGCTAGGGCACCCCTAGGCTTAGGCTAGGGCACCCCTAGGCTTAAGGTAGGGCACGCCTAGGCTTAGGCTAAGGCTAGGACTCCTCTAGCCTATGGCTAGGGCACCCCTAGGCTTAGGCTAGGGCACCCTTAGGCTTAGGCTAGGGCACCCCTAGGCTTAGGCTAGGGCACCCCTAGGCTTAAGGTAGGGCACGCCTAGAATTAGGCTAAGGCTAGGGCTCCCCTAGACTAACCCTAGGGCACCACTAGGCTTAGGCTAGGGCACCCCAAGGCTTAGGCTAGGGCACCCCTAAGCTTAGGCTAGGGCACCCCTCTGCTTTGGCTAGGGCACATCTAGGCTTAGGCTAGGGCACCCCTAGGCTTAGGCTAAGGCACCCTTAGGCTTAGGCTAGGGCACCCCTAGGCTTGGGCTAGGGCACCCCTAGGCTTAGGCTAAGGTTAGGGCTCCCCTAGCCTAAGGCTAGGGCACCACTAGGCTTAGGCTAATGCACCCCTAGGCTTAGGCTAGGGCACCCCTAGGCTTAGGATAGGGCACCACTAGGCTTAGGCTAGGGCACCCCTAGGCTTAGGCTAAGGCTAGGGCTCCCCTAGCCTAAGGCTAGGGTACCCCTAGGCTTAGGCTAGGGCACCCCTAGGCTTAGGCTAGGGCACCCCTAGGCTTAGGCTAGGTCACCGCTAGGCTTAGGCTAAGGCTAGGGCTCCCCTAGCCTAACCCTAGGGCACCCCTAGGCTTAGGCTAGGTTACCGCAAGGCTTAGGCTAGGGCACCCCTAAGCTTAGGCTTAGGGTAGGGCTCAGCTAGCCTAAGGCTAGGGTAAGCCTAGGCTTAGGCTAGGGCACCCCTAGGCTTAGGCTAAGGCTAGTGTTCCCCTAGCCTAAGGCTAGGGCACCAGTAGGGTTAGGCTAGGGCACCCCTAGGCTGAGGCTAGGGCACCCCTAGGCTTAGGCTTAGGCTAGGGCTCAGGTAGCCTAAGGCTAGGGCAAGCCTAGGCTTAGGCTAGGTCACCCCTATTCTTAGGCTGGGGCACCCCTAGGCTTAGGCTAAGGCTAGGGCTCCTCTAGCCTAAGGCTATGGCACCCCTAGGCTTTGGCTAGGGCACCCATAGGCTTAGGCTAGGGCACCGCTAGGCTTAGTCTTAGGCTAGGGCTCAGCTAGCCTAAGGCTAGGGCAAGCCTAGGCTTGGGCTAGGGCACCCCTAGGCTTAGGGCAGGGCACCCCTAGGCTTAGGGTAGGGCACCCCTCTGCTTAGGCTAGGGCATGCCTAGGCTTAGGCTAGGGCACCCCTAGGCTTAGGCTAAGGCTAGTGTTCCCCAAGCCTAAGGCAAGGGCACCACTAGGGTTAGGCTAGGGCACCCCTAGGCTTAGGCTAGGGCACCCCTAGGCTTAGGCTTAGGCTAGGGCTCAGCTAGCCTAAGGCTAGGGCAATCCTAGGCTTAGGCTAGGTCACCCCTAGTCTTAGGCTGGGGCACCCCTAGGCTTAGGCTAAGGCTAGGGCTCCTCTAGCCTAAGGATATGGCACCCATAGGCTTAGGCTAATTCACCAATAGGCTTAGGCTAGTGCACCTCTAGGCTTAGACTTAGGCTAGGGCTCAGCTAGCCTAAGGCTAGGGCAATCCTAGGCTTAGGCTAGCGCACCCCTAGGCTTAGGCTAGGGCACTCCTAGGCTTAGGCTAAGGCTAGGGCTCCCATAGACTAACCCTAGGGCACCCCTAGGCTTAGGCTAGGGCACCCCTAGGCTTAAGCTAAGGCTAGGGTACGTCTAGCCTAAGGCTATGGCACCCCTATGCTTAGGCTAGGGCACCCTTAGGCTTAGGCTTAGGCTAGGGTTCAGCTACCCTAACGCTCGGGCAAACCTAAGCTTAGGCTAGGGCACCCCTAGGCTTAGGGTAGGGCACCCCTAGGCGTAGGGTAGGGCACCCCTCGGCTTAGGCTAGGGCACATCTAGGCTTAGGCTAGGGAACCCTTAGGCTTAGGCTAAGGCTAGAGCTCCACTAGACTAAGGCTAGGGCACCCCTAGACTTAGGCTATGGCACCCCTAGCCTGAGGCTAGGGCACCCCTAGGCTTGGGCTAGGGCAGCCCTAGGCTTAGGCTAAGTTTAGGGCTCTCCTAGCCTAAGGATAGGGCACCGCTAGGCTTAAGATAGGGCACCACTAAGCTTAGGCTAGGGCACCGCTAGGCTTAGGCTAAGGCTAGGGCTCCCCTAACCTAAGGCTAGGGCACCCCTAGGCTTAGGCTAGGTCACCCCTAGGCTTAGGCTAGGGCACCCCTAGACTTAGGCTAGGGCACCCGTAGGCTTAGGCTAGGGCACCCATAGGCTTAGGCTAAGGATAGTGCTCCCCTAGCCTAACCCTAGGGCACCCCTAGGCTTAGGATAGGGCACCACTAAGCTTAGGCTAGGGCACCGCTAGGCTTAGGCTAAGGCAAGGGCTCCCCTAAACTTAGGCTAGGGCACCCCTAGGCTTAGGCTAGGGCACCCCTAGGCTTAGGCTAGGGCACCCCTAGGCTTTGGCTAGGGCACCCATAGGCTTAGGCTAAGGATAGGGCTCCCCTAGCCTAAGCCTAGGGCACCCCTAGGCTTACGATAGGGCACCCCAAAGCTTAGGCTAGGGCACCACTAAGCTTAGGCTAGGACACCCCTAGGCTTAGGCTAGGGCACCCCTTGGCTTATCTTGGGCACCCATAGGCTTAGGCTAGGGCACGCCTAGGCTTACGCTAAGGCTAGGGCTCAGCTAGCCTAAGGCTAGGGCACCCCTAGGCTTAGGCTAGGGCACCCCTAGGCTTAGGGTAGGGTACCCCTAGGCTTAGGCTAGGGCACCCCTAGGCTTAGGATAGGGCACCAAAGCTTAGGCTAGGGCACCCCTAGGGTTAGGGTAAGGCTAGGGCTCCCCAAGCCTAAGGTTAAGGCACCCCTAGGCTTAGGCTAGGGCACCCCTAGGCTTAGGTTAGGGCACCCCTAGGCTTAGGCTAGGGCACCCCTAGGCTTAGGCGAAGGCTAGGGCTCCCCTAGCCTAACCCTAGGGCACCCCTAGGCTTAGGCTAGGGCACCCCAAGGCTTAGGCTAGGGCACCCCTAAGCTTAGGCTAGGGCACCCCTAGTCTTAGGCTAGGGCACGCCTAGGCTTAGGCTAAGGCTAGGACTCCTCTAGCCTATGGCTAGGGCACCCCTAGGCTTAGGCTAGGGCACCCTTAGGCTTAGGCTAGGGCACCCCTAGGCTTAGGCTAGGGCACCCCTAGGCTTAAGGTAGGGCACGCCTAGAATTAGGCTAAGGCTAGGGCTCCCCTAGACTAACCCTAGGGCACCACTAGGCTTAGGCTAGGGCACCCCAAGGCTTAGGCTAGGGCACCCCTAAGCTTAGGCTAGGGCACCCCTCTGCTTTGGCTAGGGCACATCTAGGCTTAGGCTAGGGCACCCCTAGGCTTAGGCTAAGGCACCCTTAGGCTTAGGCTAGGGCACCCCTAGGCTTGGGCTAGGGCACCCCTAGGCTTAGGCTAAGGTTAGGGCTCCCCTAGCCTAAGGCTAGGGCACCACTAGGCTTAGGCTAATGCACCCCTAGGCTTAGGCTAGGGCACCCCTAGGCTTAGGATAGGGCACCACTAGGCTTATGCTAGGGCACCCCTAGGCTTAGGCTAAGGCTAGGGCTCCCCTAGCCTAAGGCTAGGGTACCCCTAGGCTTAGGCTAGGGCACCCCTAGGCTTAGGCTAGGGCACCCCTAGGCTTAGGCTAGGTCACCGCTAGGCTTAGGCTAAGGCTAGGGCTCCCCTAGCCTAACCCTAGGGCACCCCTAGGCTTAGGCTAGGTTACCGCAAGGCTTAGGCTAGGGCACCCCTAAGCTTAGGCTTAGGGTAGGGCTCAGCTAGCCTAAGGCTAGGGTAAGCCTAGGCTTAGGCTAGGGCACCCCTAGGCTTAGGCTAAGGCTAGTGTTCCCCTAGCCTAAGGCTAGGGCACCAGTAGGGTTAGGCTAGGGCACCCCTAGGCTGAGGCTAGGGCACCCCTAGGCTTAGGCTTAGGCTAGGGCTCAGGTAGCCTAAGGCTAGGGCAAGCCTAGGCTTAGGCTAGGTCACCCCTATTCTTAGGCTGGGGCACCCCTAGGCTTAGGCTAAGGCTAGGGCTCCTCTAGCCTAAGGCTATGGCACCCCTAGGCTTTGGCTAGGGCACCCATAGGCTTAGGCTAGGGCACCGCTAGGCTTAGTCTTAGGCTAGGGCTCAGCTAGCCTAAGGCTAGGGCAAGCCTAGGCTTGGGCTAGGGCACCCCTAGGCTTAGGGCAGGGCACCCCTAGGCTTAGGGTAGGGCACCCCTCTGCTTAGGCTAGGGCATGCCTAGGCTTAGGCTAGGGCACCCCTAGGCTTAGGCTAAGGCTAGTGTTCCCCAAGCCTAAGGCAAGGGCACCACTAGGGTTAGGCTAGGGCACCCCTAGGCTTAGGCTAGGGCACCCCTAGGCTTAGGCTTAGGCTAGGGCTCAGCTAGCCTAAGGCTAGGGCAATCCTAGGCTTAGGCTAGGTCACCCCTAGTCTTAGGCTGGGGCACCCCTAGGCTTAGGCTAAGGCTAGGGCTCCTCTAGCCTAAGGATATGGCACCCATAGGCTTAGGCTAATTCACCAATAGGCTTAGGCTAGTGCACCTCTAGGCTTAGACTTAGGCTAGGGCTCAGCTAGCCTAAGGCTAGGGCAATCCTAGGCTTAGGCTAGCGCACCCCTAGGCTTAGGCTAGGGCACTCCTAGGCTTAGGCTAAGGCTAGGGCTCCCATAGACTAACCCTAGGGCACCCCTAGGCTTAGGCTAGGGCACCCCTAGGCTTAAGCTAAGGCTAGGGTACGTCTAGCCTAAGGCTATGGCACCCCTATGCTTAGGCTAGGGCACCCTTAGGCTTAGGCTTAGGCTAGGGTTCAGCTACCCTAACGCTCGGGCAAACCTAAGCTTAGGCTAGGGCACCCCTAGGCTTAGGGTAGGGCACCCCTAGGCGTAGGGTAGGGCACCCCTCGGCTTAGGCTAGGGCACATCTAGGCTTAGGCTAGGGAACCCTTAGGCTTAGGCTAAGGCTAGAGCTCCACTAGACTAAGGCTAGGGCACCCCTAGACTTAGGCTATGGCACCCCTAGCCTGAGGCTAGGGCACCCCTAGGCTTGGGCTAGGGCAGCCCTAGGCTTAGGCTAAGTTTAGGGCTCTCCTAGCCTAAGGATAGGGCACCGCTAGGCTTAGGATAGGGCACCACTAAGCTTAGGCTAGGGCACCGCTAGGCTTAGGCTAAGGCTAGGGCTCCCCTAACCTAAGGCTAGGGCACCCCTAGGCTTAGGCTAGGTCACCCCTAGGCTTAGGCTAGGGCACCCCTAGACTTAGGCTAGGGCACCCGTAGGCTTAGGCTAGGGCACCCATAGGCTTAGGCTAAGGATAGGGCTCCCCTAGCCTAACCCTAGGGCACCCCTAGGCTTAGGATAGGGCACCACTAAGCTTAGGCTAGGGCACCGCTAGGCTTAGGCTAAGGCAAGGGCTCCCCTAAACTTAGGCTAGGGCACCCCTAGGCTTAGGCTAGGGCACCCCTAGGCTTAGGCTAGGGCACCCCTAGGCTTTGGCTAGGGCACCCATAGGCTTAGGCTAAGGATAGGGCTCCCCTAGCCTAAGCCTAGGGCACCCCTAGGCTTAGGATAGGGCACCCCAAAGCTTAGGCTAGGGCACCACTAAGCTTAGGCTAGGGCACCCCTAGTCTTAGCCTAGGGCACGCCTAGGCTTAGGCTAAGGCTAGGGCTCCTCTAGCCTAAGGCTATGGCACCCCTAGGCTTAGGCTGGTGCAACCCTAGGCTTAGGCTAGGGCACCCCTAGGCTTAGGCTTAGGCTAGGGCTCAGCTAGCCTAAGGCTAGGGCAAGCCTAGGCTTAGGCTAGGGCACCCCTAGGCTAAGGCTAGGGCACCCCAAGGCTTAGGCTATGGCTAGGGTTCCCTTAGCCTAACCCTAAGGCACCCCTAGGCTAAGGCTAGGGCACCTCAAGGCTTAGGCTAGGGCACCCCTATGCTTAGGCTAGGGCACCCCTAGTCTTAGGCTAGGGCACCCCTAGGCTTAGGGTAGGGCACATATAGGCTTAGGCTAGGGCACCCCTAGGCTTAGGCTTAGGCTAGTGCTCCACTAGACTAAGGCTAGAGCACCCCTAGGCTTAAGCTAGGGCACCCCTAGGCTTAGGTTAGGGCACCCCTAGGCTTAGGCTAGGGCACCCCTAGGCTTAGGCTAAGGCTAGGGCTCCTCTAGCCTAACGCTAGGGCATCCCTAGGCTTGGGCTAGGGCACCCCTAGGCTTAGGCTAGGGCACCCCTAGGCTTAGACTAAAGCTAGGGCTCCCCTAGCCTAAGGCTAGGTCACCCCTAGGCTTAGGCTAGGGAACCCCTAGGTTTAGGCTAGGGCGCCCCAAGGCTTACGCTAAGGCTAGCGCTCTCCTAGCCTAAGGTTAGGGCACCCCTAGGCTTAGGCTAGGGCACCCCTAGGCTTAGGCTAGGGCACCCCTAGGCTTAGGTTTGGACACCCGTAGGCTTAGGCTAGGGCACCTCTAGTCTTAGGCTTGGGCACCCCTAGGCTTAGGCTAAGGCTAGGGCTGCCCTAGCCTAAGGCTAGGGCACCCCTAGGCTTAGGCTAGGGCACCCCTAGGCTTAGGCTAGGGCACCCCATGGCTTAGGATAGGGTACCCCTAGGCTTAGGCTAGGGCACCCCTAGGCTTAGGCTAAGGCTAGGGCTCCACTAGACTAAGGCTAGGACACCCCTAGGCTTAGGCTAGGGCACCCCTAGGCGTAGGCTCGTGATCCCCTAGGCTTAGGCTAGGGCACCCCTAGGCTTAGGCTAGGGCACACCTAGGCTTACGCTAGGGCACACCTAAGCTTGGGCTAGGGCACCCCTAATCTTAGGCTAGGGCACCCCTAGGCTTAGGCTAAGGCTAGGGCTCAGCTAGCCTAAGGGTAAGGCACCCCTAGGCTTAGGCTAGGGCACCCCTTGGCTTATCTTGGGCACCCATAGGCTTAGGCTAGGGCACCCCTAGGCTTACGCTAAGGCTAGGGCTCAGCTAGCCTAAGGCTAGGGCACCCCTAGGCTTAGGCTAGGGCACCCCTAGGCTTAGGGTAGGGTACCCCTAGGCTTAGGCTAGGGCACCCCTAGGCTTAGGATAGGGCACCAAAGCTTAGGCTAGGGCACCCCTAGGGTTAGGGTAAGGCTAGGGCTCCCCAAGCCTAAGGTTAAGGCACCCCTAGGCTTAGGCTAGGGCACCCCTAGGCTTAGGTTAGGGCACCCCTAGGCTTAGGCTAGGGCACCCCTAGGCTTAGGCGAAGGCTAGGGCTCCCCTAGCCTAACCCTAGGGCACCCCTAGGCTTAGGCTAGGGCACCCCAAGGCTTAGGCTAGGGCACCCCTAAGCTTAGGCTAGGGCACCCCTAGACTTAGGCTAGGGCACGCCTAGGCTTAGGCTAAGGCTAGGACTCCTCTAGCCTATGGCTAGGGCACCCCTAGGCTTAGGCTAGGGCACCCTTAGGCTTAGGCTAGGGCACCCCTAGGCTTAGGCTAGGGCACCCCTAGGCTTAAGGTAGGGCACGCCTAGAATTAGGCTAAGGCTAGGGCTCCCCTAGACTAACCCTAGGGCACCACTAGGCTTAGGCTAGGGCACCCCAAGGCTTAGGCTAGGGCACCCCTAAGCTTAGGCTAGGGCACCCCTCTGCTTTGGCTAGGGCACATCTAGGCTTAGGCTAGGGCACCCCTAGGCTTAGGCTAAGGCACCCTTAGGCTTAGGCTAGGGCACCCCTAGGCTTGGGCTAGGGCACCCCTAGGCTTAGGCTAAGGTTAGGGCTCCCCTAGCCTAAGGCTAGGGCACCACTAGGCTTAGGCTAATGCACCCCTAGGCTTAGGCTAGGGCACCCCTAGGCTTAGGATAGGGCACCACTAGGCTTAGGCTAGGGCACCCCTAGTCTTAGGCTAAGGCTAGGGCTCCCCTAGCCTAAGGCTAGGGTACCCCTAGGCTTAGGCTAGGGCACCCCTAGGCTTAGGCTAGGGCACCCCTAGGCTTAGGCTAGGGCACCCCTAGGCTTAGGCTAAGGCTAGGGCTCCCCTAGCCTAACCCTAGGGCACCCCTAGGCTTAGGCTAGGTTACCGCAAGGCTTAGGCTAGGGCACCCCTAAGCTTAGGCTTAGGGTAGGGCTCAGCTAGCCTAAGGCTAGGGTAAGCCTAGGCTTAGGCTAGGGCACCCCTAGGCTTAGGGCAGGGCACCCCTAGGCTTAGGGTAGGGCACCCATCGGCTTAGGCTAGGGCACGCCTAAGCTTAGGCTAGGGCACCCCTAGGCTTAGGCTAAGGCTAGTGTTCCCCTAGCCTAAGGCTAGGGCACCAGTAGGGTTAGGCTAGGGCACCCCTAGGCTGAGGCTAGGGCACCCCTTGGCTTAGGCTTAGGCTAGGGCTCAGGTAGCCTAAGGCTAGGGCAAGCCTAGGCTTAGGCTAGGTCACCCCTAGTCTTAGGCTGGGGCACCCCTAGGCTTAGGCTAAGGCTAGGGCTCCTCTAGCCTAAGGCTATGGCACCCCTAGGCTTTGGCTAGGGCACCCATAGGCTTAGGCTAGGGCACCTCTAGGCTTAGGCTTAGGCTAGGGCTCCCCTAGACTATCTCTAGGGCAACCCTAAGCTTAGGCTAGGGCACCCCAATGCTTAGGCTAAGGCACCCCTAAGCTTAGGCTCGCGCACCCCTAGTCTTAGGCTAGGGCACCCCTAGGCTTAGGCTAAGGCTAGGGCTCCTCTAGCGTAAGGCTATGGCACCCGTAGGCTTAGGCTAGGGTACCCCTAGGCTTGGGCTAGGGCACCCCTAGGCTTAGGCTTAGGCTAGGGCTCAGCTAGCCTAAGGCTAGGGCCAGCCTAGGCTTAGGCTAGGACACCCCAAGGCTTAGGGTAGGGCACCCCTAGGCTTAGGGTAGGGCACCCCTCGGCTTATGCTAGGGCACAACTAGGCTTAGGCTAGGGCACCCCTAGGCTTAGACTAGGGCACCAATAGGCTTAGGCTAGGGAACCACTAGGCTTAGGCTAGGGCACCCCTAGGCTTAGGCTAGGGCACCCCTAGGCTTAGGCTAGGGCACCCCAAGGCTTAGGCTAAGGCACCCCTAAGCTTAGGCTAGGGCACCCCTAATCTTATGCTAGGGCTCCTCTAGCCTAAGGCTATGGCACCCCTAGGCTTAGGCTGGGCACCCCTAGGCTTAGGCTAGGGCACCCCTAGGCTTAGGCTAGGGCACCCCTAGGCTTAGGCTAGGGCATATCTAGGCTTAGGCTAGGTCACCCCTAGGCTTAGGCTAAGGCTAGGGCTCCACTAGACTAAGGCTAGGGCACCCCTAGGCTTAGGCTTGGGCACCCCTAGGCTTAGGCTAGGGTACTCCTAGGCTTAGGCTAGGGCACCCCTAGGCTTGGGCTAGGGCACCCCCAGGCTTAGGCTAAGGTTAGGGCTCCCCTAGCCTAAGGCTAGGACACCCCTAGGCTTAGGCTAGGGCACCCCTAGGCTTAGGCTAGGGCACCCCTAGGCTTAGGCTAGGGCACCACTAGACTTAGGCTAGGGCACCCCTAGGCTTAGGCTAAGGCTAGGGCTCCGCTAGCCTAAGGCTAGGGCACCCCTAGGCTTAGGCTAGGGCACCCCTAGGCAAAGGCTAGGGCACCCCTAGGCTTAGGCTAGGATACGGCTCCCCTAGCCTAACCCTTGGGCACCCCTAGGCGTAGGCAAGGTCACCCCTAGGCTTAGGCTAAGGATAGGGCTCCTCTAGCCTAAGGCTATGGCATCCCTAGGCTTAGGCTAGGGCACCCCTAGGCTTAGGCTAGGGCACCGCTAGGCTTAGTCTTAGGGTAGGGCTCAGCTAGCCTAAGGCTAGGGCAAGCCTAGGCTTGGGCTAGGGCACCCCTAGGCTTAGGGCAGGGCACCCCTAGGCTTAGGGTAGGGCACCCCTCGGCTTAGGCTAGGGCACGCCTAGGCTTAGGCTAGGGCACCCCTAGGCTTAGGCTAAGGCTAGTGTTCCCCAAGCCTAAGGCAAGGGCACCACTAGGGTTACGCTAGGGCACCCCTAGGCTTAGGCTAGGGCACCCCTAGGCTTAGGCTTAGGCTAGGGCTCCACTAGACTAAGGCTAGAGCACCCCTAGGCTTAAGCTAGGGCACCCCTAGGCTTAGGTTAGGGCACCCCTAGGCTTAGGCTAGGGCACCCCTAGGCTTAGTCTAAGGCTAGGGCTCCTCTAGCCTAACGCTAGGGCATCCCTAGGCTTGGGCTAGGGCACCCCTAGGCTTAGGCTAGGGCACCCCTAGGCTTAGACTAAAGCTAGGGCTCCCCTAGCCTAAGGCTAGGTCACCCCTAGGCTTAGGCTAGGGAACCCCTAGGTTTAGGCTAGGGCGCCCCAAGGCTTACGCTAAGGCTAGCGCTCTCCTAGCCTAAGGTTAGGGCACCCCTAGGCTTAGGCTAGGGCACCCCTAGGCTTAGGCTAGGGCACCCCTAGGCTTAGGTTTGGACACCCGTAGGCTTAGGCTAGGGCACCTCTAGTCTTAGGCTTGGGCACCCCTAGGCTTAGGGTAAGGCTAGGGCTCCCCTAGCCTAAGGCTAGGGCACCCCTAGGCTTAGGCTAGGGCACCCCTAGGCTTAGGCTAGGGCACCCCATGGCTTAGGATAGGGCACCCCTAGGCGTAGGCTAGGGCACCCCTAGGCTTAAGGTAGGGTACCCCTAGGCTTAGGCTAGGGCACCCCTAGGCTTAGGCTAAGGCTAGGGCTCCACTAGACTAAGGCTAGGACACCCCTAGGCTTAGGCTAGGGCACCCCTAGGCGTAGGCTCGTGATCCCCTAGGCTTAGGCTAGGGCACCCCTAGGCTTAGGCTAGGGCACACCTAGGCTTACGCTAGGGCACACCTAAGCTTGGGCTAGGGCACCCCTAATCTTAGGCTAGGGCACCCCTAGGCTTAGGCTAAGGCTAGGGCTCAGCTAGCCTAAGGGTAAGGCACCCCTAGGCTTAGGCTAGGGCACCCCTTGGCTTATCTTGGGCACCCATAGGCTTAGGCTAGGGCACCCCTAGGCTTACGCTAAGGCTAGGGCTCAGCTAGCCTAAGGCTAGGGCACCCCTAGGCTTAGGCTAGGGCACCCCTAGGCTTAGGGTAGGGTACCCCTAGGCTTAGGCTAGGGCACCCCTAGGCTTAGGATAGGGCACCAAAGCTTAGGCTAGGGCACCCCTAGGGTTAGGCTAAGGCTAGGGCTCCCCAAGCCTAAGGTTAAGGCACCCCAAGGCTTAGGCTAGGGCACCCCTAGGCTTAGGTTAGGGCACCCCTAGGCTTAGGCTAGGGCACCCCTAGGCTTAGGCGAAAGCTAGGGCTCCCTAGCCTAACCCTAGGGCACCCCTAGGCTTAGGCTAGGGCACCCCAAGGCTTAGGCTAGGGCACCCCTAAGCTTAGGCTAGGGCACCCCTAGTCTTAGGCTAGGGCACGCCTAGGCTTAGGCTAAGGCTAGGACTCCTCTAGCCTATGGCTAGGGCACCCCTAGGCTTAGGCTAGGGCACCCTTAGGCTTAGGCTAGGGCACCCCTAGGCTTAGGCTAGGGCACCCCTAGGCTTAAGGTAGGGCACGCCTAGAATTAGGCTAAGACTAGGGCTCCCCTAGATTAACCCTAGGGCACCACTAGGCTTAGGCTAGGGCACCCCAAGGCTTAGGCTAGGGCACCCCTAGGCTTAGGCTAGGGCACCCCTCTGCTTTGGCTAGGGCACATCTAGGCTTAGGCTAGGGCACCCCTAGGCTTAGGCTAAGGCACCCTTAGGCTTAGGCTAGGGCACCCCTAGGCTTAGGCTAAGGTTAGGGCTCCCCTAGCCTAAGGCTAGGGCACCACTAGGCTTAGGCTAATGCACCCCTAGGCTTAGGCTAGGGCACCCCTAGGCTTAGGATAGGGCACCACTAGGCTTAGGCTAGGGCACCCCTAGGCTTAGGCTAAGGCTAGGGCTCCCCTAGCCTAAGGCTAGGGCACCCCTAGGCTTAGGCTAGGGCACCCCTAGGCTTAGGCTAGGGCACCCCTAGGCTTAGGCTAGGGCACCCCTAGGCTTAGGCTAAGGCTAGGGCTCCCCTAGCCTAACCCTAGGGCACCCCTAGGCTTAGGCTAGGTTACCGCAAGGCTTAGGCTAGGGCACCCCTAAGCTTAGGCTTAGGGTAGGGCTCAGCTAGCCTAAGGCTAGGGTAAGCCTAGGCTTAGGCTAGGGCACCCCTAGGCTTAGGGCAGGGCACCCCTAGGCTTAGGGTAGGGCACCCATCGGCTTAGGCTAGGGCACGCCTAAGCTTAGGCTAGGGCACCCCTAGGCTTAGGCTAAGGCTAGTGTTCCCCTAGCCTAAGGCTAGGGCACCAGTAGGGTTAGGCTAGGGCACCCCTAGGCTGAGGCTAGGGCACCCCTTGGCTTAGGCTTAGGCTAGGGCTCAGGTAGCCTAAGGCTAGGGCAAGCCTAGGCTTAGGCTAGGTCACCCCTAGTCTTAGGCTGGGGCACCCCTAGGCTTAGGCTAAGGCTAGGGCTCCTCTAGCCTAAGGCTATGGCACCCCTAGGCTTTGGCTAGGGCACCCATAGGCTTAGGCTAGGGCACCTCTAGGCTTAGGCTTAGGCTAGGGCTCCCCTAGACTATCTCTAGGGCAACCCTAAGCTTAGGCTAGGGCACCCCAATGCTTAGGCTAAGGCACCCCTAAGCTTAGGCTCGGGCACCCCTAGTCTTAGGCTAGGGCACCCCTAGGCTTAGGCTAAGGCTAGGGCTCCTCTAGCGTAAGGCTATGGCACCCGTAGGCTTAGGCTAGGGTACCCCTAGGCTTAGGCTAGGGCACCCCTAGGCTTAGGCTTAGGCTAGGGCTCAGCTAGCCTAAGGCTAGGGCCAGCCTAGGCTTAGGCTAGGACACCCCAAGGCTTAGGGTAGGGCACCCCTAGGCTTAGGGTAGGGCACCCCTCGGCTTATGCTAGGGCACAACTAGGCTTAGGCTAGGGCACCCCTAGGCTTAGGCTAGGGCACCAATAGGCTTAGGCTAGGGCACCACTAGGCTTAGGCTAGGGCACCCCTAGGCTTAGGCTAGGGCACCCCTAGGCTTAGGCTAGGGCACCCCAAGGCTTAGGCTAAGGCACCCCTAAGCTTAGGCTAGGGCACCCCTAATCTTATGCTAGGGCTCCTCTAGCCTAAGGCTATGGCACCCCTAGGCTTAGGCTGGGTACCCCTAGGCTTACGCTAGGGCACCCCTAGGCTTAGGCTAGGCCATATCTAGGCTTAGGCTAGGTCACCCCTAGGCTTAGGCTAAGGCTAGGGCTCCACTAGACTAAGGCTAGGGCACCCCTAGGCTTAGGCTTGGGCACCCCTAGGCTTAGGCTAGGGTACCCCTAGGCTTAGGCTAGGGCACCCCTAGGCTTGGGCTAGGGCACCCCCAGGCTTAGGCTAAGGTTAGGGCTCCCCTAGCCTAAGGCTAGGACACCCCTAGGCTTAGGCTAGGGCACCACTAGACTTAGGCTAGGGCACCCCTAGGCTTAGGCTAAGGCTAGGGCTCCGCTAGCCTAAGGCTAGGGCACCCCTAGGCTTAGGCTAGGGCACCCCTAGGCAAAGGCTAGGGCACCCCTAGGCTTAGGCTAGGATACGGCTCCCCTAGCCTAACCCTTGGGCACCCCTAGGCGTAGGCAAGGTCACCCCTAGGCTTAGGCTAAGGCTAGGGCTCCTCTAGCCTAAGGCTATGGCATCCCTAGGCTTAGGCTAGGGCACCCCTAGGCTTAGGCTAGGGCACCGCTAGGCTTAGTCTTAGGCTAGGGCTCAGCTAGCCTAAGGCTAGGGCAAGCCTAGGCTTGGGCTAGGGCACCCCTAGGCTTAGGGCAGGGCACCCCTAGGCTTAGGGTAGGGCACCCCTCGGCTTAGGCTAGGGCACGCCTAGGCTTAGGCTAGGGCACCCCTAGGCTTAGGCTAAGGCTAGTGTTCCCCAAGCCTAAGGCAAGGGCACCACTAGGGTTAGGCTAGGGCACCCCTAGGCTTAGGCTAGGGCACCCCTAGGCTTAGGCTTAGGCTAGGGCTCAGCTAGCCTAAGGCTAGGGCAATCCTAGGCTTAGGCTAGGTCACCCCTAGTCTTAGGCTGGGGCACCCCTAGGCTTAGGCTAAGGCTAGGGCTCCCATAGACTAACCCTAGGGCACCCCTAGGCTAAGGCTAGGGCACCCCTAGGCTTAAGCTAAGGCTAGGGTACGTCTAGCCTAAGGCTATGGCACCCCTATTCTTAGGCTAGGGCACCCTTAGGCTTAGGCTTAGGCTAGGGCTCAGCTACCCTAAGGCTCGGGCAAACCTAAGCTTAGGCTAGGGCACCCCTAGGCTTAGGGTAGGGCACCCCTAGGCGTAGGGTAGGGCACCCCTCGGCTTAGGCTAGGGCACATCTAGGCTTAGGCTAGGGCACCCTTAGGCTTAGGCTAAAGCTAGGGCTCCACTAGACTAAGGCTAGGGCACCCCTAGACTTAGGCTATGGCACCCCTAGCCTTAGGCTAGGGCACCCCTAGGCTTGGGCTAGGGCACCCCTAGGCTTAGGCTAAGTTTACGGCTCTCCTAGCCTAAGGATAGGGCACCGCTAGGCTTAGGATAGGGCACCACTAAGCTTAGGCTAGGGCACCGCTAGTCCTAGGCTAAGGCTAGGGCTCCCCTAACCTAAGGCTAGGGCACCCCTAGGCTTAGGCTAGGTCACCCCTAGGCTTAGGCTAGGGCACCCCTAGGCTTAGGCTAGGGCACCCCTAGGCTTAGGCTAGGGCACCCATAGGCTTAGGCTAAGGATAGGGCTCCCCTAGCCTAACCCGAGCGCACCCCTAGGCTTAGGATAGGGCACCACTAAGCTTAGGCTAGGGCACTGCTAGGCTTAGGCTAAGGCTAGGGCTCCCCTAACCTAAGGCTAGGGCACCCCTAGGCTTAGGCTAGGGCACCCCTAGGCTTAGGCTAGGGCACCCCTAGGCTTAGGTTTGGACACCCGTAGGCTTAGGCTAGCGCACCTCTAGTCTTAGGCTTGGGCACCCCTAGGCTTAGGCTAAGGCAAGGGCTCCCCTAGCCTAAGGCTAGGGCACCCCTAGGCTTAGGCTAGGGCACCCCGTGGCTTAGGATAGGGCACCCCTAGGCGTAGGCTAGGGCACCCCTAGGCTTAGGCTAGGGCACCCCTAGGCTTAGGCTAGGGCACCCCTAGGCTTAGGCTAAGGCTAGGGCTCCACTAGACTAAGGCTAGGACACCCCTAGGCTTAGGCTAGGGCACCCCTAGGCGTTGGCTCGTGTACCCCTAGGCTTAGGCTAGGGCACCCCTAGGCTTAGGCTAGGGCACACCTAGGCTTACGCTAGGGCACACCTAAGCTTGGGCTAGGGCACCCCTAATCTTAGGCTAGGGCACCCCTAGGCTTAGGCTAAGGCTAGGGCTCAGCTAGCCTAAGGCTAAGGCACCCCTAGGCTTAGGCTAGGGCACCCCTTGGCTTATCCTGGGCACCCATAGGCTTAGGCTAGGGCACCCCTGGGCTTACGCTAAGGCTAGGGCTCAGCTAGCCTAAGGCTAGGGCACCCCTAGGCTTAGGCTTGGGCACCCCTAGGCTTAGGGTAGGGCACCCCTAGGCTTAGGCTAGGTCACCCCTAGCCTTAGGCTAGGGCACCCCTAGGCTTAGGCTAGGGCACCCCTAGGCTTAGGCTAGGGCACCCCAAGTCTTGGGATAGGGCACCCCTAGGCTTAGGCTAAGGTTAGGGCTCTCCTAGCCTAAGGCTAGGGTACCCCTAGGCTTAGGCTAGGGCACCCCTAGGCTTAGGATAGGGCACCAAAGCTTAGGCTAGGGCACCCCTAGGGTTAGGCTAAGGCTAGGGCTCCCCAAGCCTAAGGTTAAGGCACCCCTAGGCGTAGGCTAGGGCACCCCTAGGCTTAGGTTAGGTCACCCCTAGGCTTAGGCTAGGGCACCCCTAGGCTTAGGCGAAGGCTAGGGCTCCCCTAGCCTAACCCTAGGGCACCCCTAGGCTTAGGCTAGGGCACCCCAAGGCTTAGGCTAGGGAACCCCTAGGTTTAGGCTAGGGCGCCCCAAGGCTTACGCTAAGGCTAGCGCTCTCCTAGCCTAAGGTTAGGGCACCCCTCGGCTTAGGCTAGGGCACCCCTAGGCTTAGGCTAGGGCACCCCTAGGCTTAGGTTTGGACACCCGTAGGCTTAGGCTAGGGCACCTCTAGTCTTAGGCTTGGGCACCCCTAGGCTTAGGGTAAGGCTAGGGCTCCCCTAGCCCAAGGCTAGGGCACCCCTAGGCTTAGGCTAGGGCACCCCTAGGCTTAGGCTAGGGCACCCCATGGCTTAGGATAGGGCACCCCTAGGCGTAGGCTAGGGCACCCCTAGGCTTAAGGTAGGGTACCCCTAGGCTTAGGCTAGGGCACCCCTAGGCTTAGGCTAAGGCTAGGGCTCCACTAGACTAAGGCTAGGACACCCCTAGGCTTAGGCTAGGGCACCCCTAGGCGTAGGCTCGTGATCCCCTAGGCTTAGGCTAGGGCACCCCTAGGCTTAGGCTAGGGCACACCTAGGCTTACGCTAGGGCACACCTAAGCTTGGGCTAGGGCACCCCTAATCTTAGGCTAGGGCACCCCTAGGCTTAGGCTAAGGCTAGGGCTCAGCTAGCCTAAGGGTAAGGCACCCCTAGGCTTAGGCTAGGGCACCCCTTGGCTTATCTTGGGCACCCATAGGCTTAGGCTAGGGCACCCCTAGGCTTACGCTAAGGCTAGGGCTCAGCTAGCCTAAGGCTAGGGCACCCCTAGGCTTAGGCTAGGGCACCCCTAGGCTTAGGGTAGGGTACCCCTAGGCTTAGGCTAGGGCACCCCTAGGCTTAGGATAGGGCACCAAAGCTTAGGCTAGGGCACCCCTAGGGTTAGGCTAAGGCTAGGGCTCCCCAAGCCTAAGGTTAAGGCACCCCAAGGCTTAGGCTAGGGCACCCCTAGGCTTAGGTTAGGGCACCCCTAGGCTTAGGCTAGGGCACCCCTAGGCTTAGGCGAAAGCTAGGGCTCCCTAGCCTAACCCTAGGGCACCCCTAGGCTTAGGCTAGGGCACCCCAAGGCTTAGGCTAGGGCACCCCTAAGCTTAGGCTAGGGCACCCCTAGTCTTAGGCTAGGGCACGCCTAGGCTTAGGCTAAGGCTAGGACTCCTCTAGCCTATGGCTAGGGCACCCCTAGGCTTAGGCTAGGGCACCCTTAGGCTTAGGCTAGGGCACCCCTAGGCTTAGGCTAGGGCACCCCTAGGCTTAAGGTAGGGCACGCCTAGAATTAGGCTAAGGCTAGGGCTCCCCTAGATTAACCCTAGGGCACCACTAGGCTTAGGCTAGGGCACCCCAAGGCTTAGGCTAGGGCACCCCTAGGCTTAGGCTAGGGCACCCCTCTGCTTTGGCTAGGGCACATCTAGGCTTAGGCTAGGGCACCCCTAGGCTTAGGCTAAGGCACCCTTAGGCTTAGGCTAGGGCACCCCTAGGCTTGGGCTAGGGCACCCCTAGGCTTAGGCTAAGGTTAGGGCTCCCCTAGCCTAAGGCTAGGGCACCACTAGGCTTAGGCTAATGCACCCCTAGGCTTAGGCTAGGGCACCCCTAGGCTTAGGATAGGGCACCACTAGGCTTAGGCTAGGGCACCCCTAGGCTTAGGCTAAGGCTAGGGCTCCCCTAGCCTAAGGCTAGGGTACCCCTAGGCTTAGGCTAGGGCACCCCTAGGCTAAGGCTAGGGCACCCCTAGGCTTAGGCTAGGGCACCCCTAGGCTTAGGCTAATGCTAGGGCTCCCCTAGCCTAACCCTAGGGCAACCCTAGGCTTAGGCTAGGTTACCGCAAAGCTTAGGCTAGGGCACCCCTAAGCTTAGGCTTAGGGTAGGGCTCAGCTAGCCTAAGGCTAGGGTAAGCCTAGGCTTAGGCTAGGGCACCCCCAGGCTTAGTGCAGGGCACCCCTAGGCTTAGGGTAGGGCACCCATCGGCTTAGGCTAGGGCACGCCTAAGCTTAGGCTAGGGCACCCCTAGGCTTAGGCTAAGGCTAGTGTTCCCCTAGCCTAAGGCTAGGGCACCAGTAGGGTTAGGCTAGGGCACCCCTAGGCTGAGGCTAGGGCACCCCTTGGCTTAGGCTTAGGCTAGGGCTCAGGTAGCCTAAGGCTAGGGCAAGCCTAGGCTTAGGCTAGGTCACCCCTAGTCTTAGCCTGGGGCACCCCTAGGCTTAGGCTAAGGCTAGGGCTCCTCTAGCCTAAGGCTATGGCACCCCTAGGCTTTGGCTAGGGCACCCATAGGCTTAGGCTAGGGCACCTCTAGGCTTAGGCTTAGGCTAGGGCTCCCCTAGACTATCTCTAGGGCAACCCTAAGCTTAGGCTAGGGCACCCCAATGCTTAGGCTAAGGCACCCCTAAGCTTAGGCTCGCGCACCCCTAGTCTTAGGCTAGGGCACCCCTAGGCTTAGGCTAAGGCTAGGGCTCCTCTAGCGTAAGGCTATGGCACCCGTAGGCTTAGGCTAGGGTACCCCTAGGCTTAGGCTAGGGCACCCCTAGGCTTAGGCTTAGGCTAGGGCTCAGCTAGCCTAAGGCTAGGGCCAGCCTAGGCTTAGGCTAGGACACCCCAAGGCTTAGGGTAGGGCACCCCTAGGCTTAGGGTAGGGCACCCCTCGGCTTATGCTAGGGCACAACTAGGCTTAGGCTAGGGCACCCCTAGGCTTAGGCTAGGGCACCAATAGGCTTAGGCTAGGGCACCACTAGGCTTAGGCTAGGGCACCCCTAGGCTTAGGCTAGGGCACCCCTAGGCTTAGGCTAGGGCACCCCAAGGCTTAGGCTAAGGCACCCCTAAGCTTAGGCTAGGGCACCCCTAATCTTATGCTAGGGCTCCTCTAGCCTAAGGCTATGACACCCCTAGGCTTAGGCTGGGCACCCCTAGGCTTAGGCTAGGGCACCCCTAGGCTTAGGCTAGGGCACCCCTAGGCTTAGGCTAGGGCATATCTAGGCTTAGGCTAGGTCACCCCTAGGCTTAGGCTAAGGCTAGGGCTCCACTAGACTAAGGCTAGGGCACCCCTAGGCTTAGGCTTGGGCACCCCTAGGCTTAGGCTAGGGTACCCCTAGGCTTAGGCTAGGTCACCCCTAGGCTTAGGCTAAGGCTAGGGCTCCACTAGACTAAGGCTAGGGCACCCCTAGGCTTAGGCTTGGGCACCCCTAGGCTTAGGCTAGGGTACCCGTAGGTTTAGGCTAGGGCACCCCTAGGCTTGGGCTAGGGCACCCCCAGGCTTAGGCTAAGGTTAGGGCTCCCCTAGCCTAAGGCTAGGACACCCCTAGGCTTAGGCTAGGGCACCCATAGGTTTAGGCTAGGGCACCCCTAGGCTTAGGCTAGGGCACCACTAGACTTAGGCTAGGGCACCCCTAGGCTTAGGCTAAGGCTAGGGCTCCGCTAGCCTAAGGGTAGGGCACCCCTAGGCTTAGGCTAGGGCACCCCTAGGCAAAGGCTAGGGCACCCCTAGGCTTAGGCTAGGATACGGCTCCCCTAGCCTAACCCTTGGGCACCCCTAGGCGTAGGCAAGGTCACCCCTAGGCTTAGGCTAAGGCTAGGGCTCCTCTAGCCTAAGGCTATGGCATCCCTAGGCTTAGGCTAGGGCACCCCTAGGCTTAGGCTAGGGCACCGCTAGGCTTAGTCTTAGGCTAGGGCTCAGCTAGCCTAAGGCTAGGGCAAGCCTAGGCTTGGGCTAGGGCACCCCTAGGCTTAGGGCAGGGCACCCCTAGGCTTAGGGTAGGGCACCCCTCGGCTTAGGCTAGGGCACGCCTAGGCTTAGGCTAGGGCACCCCTAGGCTTAGGCTAAGGCTAGTGTTCCCCAAGCCTAAGGCAAGGGCACCACTAGGGTTAGGCTAGGGCACCCCTAAGCTTAGGCTAGGGCACCCCTAGGCTTAGGCTTAGGCTAGGGCTCAGCTAGCCTAAGGCTAGGGCAATCCTAGGCTTAGGCTAGGTCACCCCTAGTCTTAGGCTGGGGCACCCCTAGGCTTAGGCTAAGGCTAGGGCTCCTCTAGCCTAAGGATATGGCACCCATAGGCTTGGGCTAATTCACCAATAGGCATAGGCTAGTGCACCTCTAGGCTTAGACTTAGGCTAGGGCTCAGCTAGCCTAAGGCTAGGGCAATCCTAGGCTTAGGCTAGCGCACCCCTAGGCTTAGGCTAGGGCACTCCTAGGCTTAGGCTAAGGCTAGGGCTCCCATAGACTAACCCTAGGGCACCCCTAGGCTAAGGCTAGGGCACCCCTAGGCTTAAGCTAAGGCTAGGGTACGTCTAGCCTAAGGCTATGGCACCCCTATTCTTAGGCTAGGGCACCCTTAGGCTTAGGCTTAGGCTAGGGCTCAGCTACCCTAAGGCTCGGGCAAACCTAAGCTTAGGCTAGGGCACCCCTAGGCTTAGGGTAGGGCACCCCTAGGCGTAGGGTAGGGCACCCCTCGGCTTAGGCTAGGGCACATCTAGGCTTAGGCTAGGGCACCCTTAGGCTTAGGCTAAAGCTAGGGCTCCACTAGACTAAGGCTAGGGCACCCCTAGACTTAGGCTATGGCACCCCTAGCCTTAGGCTAGGGCACCCCTAGGCTTGGGCTAGGGCACCCCTAGGCTTAGGCTAAGTTTAGGGCTCTCCTAGCCTAAGGATAGGGCACCGCTAGGCTTAGGATAGGGCACCACTAAGCTTAGGCTAGGGCACTGCTAGTCCTAGGCTAAGGCTAGGGCTCCCCTAACCTAAGGCTAGGGCACCCCTAGGCTTAGGCTAGGTCACCCCTAGGCTTAGGCTAGGGCACCCCTAGGCTTAGGCTAGGGCACCCCTAGGCTTAGGCTAGGGCACCCATAGGCTTAGGCTAAGGATAGGGCTCCCCTAGCCTAACCCTAGGGCACCCCTAGGCTTAGGATAGGGCACCACTAAGCTTAGGCTAGGGCACTGCTAGGCTTAGGCTAAGGCTAGGGCTCCCCTAACCTAAGGCTAGGGCACCCCTAGGCTTAGGCTAGGGCACCCCTAGGCTTAGGCTAGGGCACCCCTAGGCTTAGGTTTGGACACCCGTAGGCTTAGGCTAGCGCACCTCTAGTCTTAGGCTTGGGCACCCCTAGGCTTAGGCTAAGGCTAGGGCTCCCCTAGCCTAAGGCTAGGGCACCCCTAGGCTTAGGCTAGGGCACCCCTATGCTTAGGCTAGGGCACCCCGTGGCTTAGGATAGGGCACCCCTAGGCGTAGGCTAGGGCACCCCTAGGCTTAGGCTAGGGCACCCCTAGGCTTAGGCTAGGGCACCCCTAGGCTTAGGCTAAGGCTAGGGCTCCACTAGACTAAGGCTAGGACACCCCTAGGCTTAGGCTAGGGCACCCCTAGGCGTAGGCTCGTGTACCCCTAGGCTTAGGCTAGGGCACCCCTAGGCTTAGGCTAGGGCACACCTAGGCTTACGCTAGGGCACACCTAAGCTTGGGCTAGGGCACCCCTAATCTTAAGCTAGGGCACCCCTAGGCTTAGGCTAAGGCTAGGGCTCAGCTAGCCTAAGGCTAAGGCACCCCTAGGCTTAGGCTAGGGCACCCCTTGGCTTATCCTGGGCACCCATAGGCTTAGGCTAGGGCACCCCTAGGCTTACGCTAAGGCTAGGGCTCAGCTAGCCTAAGGCTAGGGCACCCCTAGGCTTAGGCTTGGGCACCCCTAGGCTTAGGGTAGGGCACCCCTAGGCTTAGGCTAGGTCACCCCTAGCCTTAGGCTAGGGCACCCCTAGGCTTAGGCTAGGGCACCCCTAGGCTTAGGCTAGGGCACCCCAAGTCTTGGGATAGGGCACCCCTAGGCTTAGGCTAAGGTTAGGGCTCTCCTAGCCTAAGGCTAGGGTACCCCTAGGCTTAGGCTAGGGCACCACTAGGCTTAGGATAGGGCACCAAAGCTTAGGCTAGGGCACCCCTAGGGTTAGGCTAAGGCTAGGGCTCCCCAAGCCTAAGGTTAAGGCACCCCTAGGCGTAGGCTAGGGCACCCCTAGGCTTAGGTTAGGGCACACCTAGGCTTAGGCTAGGGCACCCCTAGGCTTAGGCGAAGGCTAGGGCTCCCCTAGCCTAACCCTAGGGCACCCCTAGGCTTAGGCTAGGGCACCCCAAGGCTTAGGCTAGGGCAACCCTAAGCTTAGGCTAGGGCACCCCTAGTCTTAGGCTAGGGCACGCCTAGGCTTAGGCTAAGGCTAGGACTCCTCTAGCCTAAGGCTAGGGCACCCCTAGGCTAAGGCTAGGGCACCCTTAGGCTTAGGCTAGGGCACCCCTAGGCTTAGGCTAGGGCACCCCTAGGCTTAAGGTAGGGCACGCCTAGAATTAGGCTAAGGCTAGGGCTCCCCTAGACTAACCCTAGGGCACCACTAGGCTTAGGCTAGGGCACCCCAAGGCTTAGGCTAGGGCACCCCTAAGCTTAGGCTAGGGCACTCCTAGTCTTAGGCTAGGGCACCCCTAGGCTTAGGCTAAGGCTAGGGCTCCTCTAGCCTAAGGCTATGGCACCCCTAGGCTTACGCTAGTGCACCCCTAGTCTTAGGCTAGGGCACCCCTAGGCTTAGGCTTAGGCTAGGGCTCAGCTAGCCTAAGGCTAGGGCAAGCCTAGGCTTAGGCTAGGGCACCCCTAGGCTTACGGTAGGGCACCCCTTGGCGTAGGGTAGGGCACCCCTCTGCTTTGGCTAGGGCACATCTAGGCTTAGGCTAGGGCACCCCTAGGCTTAGGCTAAGGCTAGGGCTCCACTAGCCTAAGGCTAGGGCACCCCTAACCTTAGGCTAGGGCACCCTTAGGCTTAGGCTAGGGCACCCCTAGGCTTAGGCTAGGGCACCCTTAGGCTTAGGCTAGGGCACCCCTAGGCTTGGGCTAGGGCACCCTAGGCTTATGCTAAGGTTAGGGCTCCCCTAGCCTAAGGCTAGGGCACCACTAGGCTAAGGCTAATGCACCCCTAGGCTTAGGCTAGGGCACCCCTAGGCTTAGGATAGGGCACCACTAGGCTTAGGCTAGGGCACCCCTAGGCTTAGGCTAAGGCTAGGGCTCCCCTAGCCTAAGGCTAGGGTACCCCTAGGCTTAGGCTAGGGCACCCCTAGGCTTAGGCTAGGGCACCCCTAGGCTTAGGCTAGGTCACCCCTAGGCTTAGGCTAAGGCTAGGGCTCCCCTAGCCTAACCCTAGGGCACCCCTAGGCTTAGGATAGGTCACCGCAAGGCTTAGGCTAGGGCACCCCTAAGCTTAGGCTTAGGCTAGGGCTCAGCTAGCCTAAGGCTAGGGTAAGCCTAGGCTTAGGCTAGGGCACCCCTAGGCTTAGGGCAGGGCACCCCTAGGCTTAGGGTAGAGCACCCATCGGCTTAGGCTAGGGCACGCCTAAGCTTAGGCTAGGGCACCCCTAGGCTTAGGCTAAGGCTAGTGTTCCCCTAGCCTAAGGCTAGGGCACCAGTAGGGTTAGGCTAGGGCACCCCTAGGCTGAGGCTAGGGCACCCCTAGGCTTAGGCTTAGGCTAGGGCTCAGGTAGCCTAAGGCTAGGGCAAGCCTAGGCTTAGGCTAGGTCACCCCTAGTCTTAGGCTGGGGCACCCCTAGGCTTAGGCTAAGGCTAGGGCTCCTCTAGCCTAAGGCTATGGCACCCCTAGGCTTTGGCTAGGGCACCCATAGGCTTAGGCTAGGGCACCTCTAGGCTTAGGCTTAGGCTAGGGCTCCACTATAGACTATCTCTAGGGCACCCCTAAGCTTAGGCTAGGGCACCCCAAGGCTTAGGCTACGGCACCCCTAAGCTTAGGCTCGCGCACCCCTAGTCTTAGGCTAGGGCACCCCCAGCCTTAGGCTTATTCTAGGGCTCCTCTAGCGTAAGGCTATGGCACCCGTAGGCTTAGGCTAGGGTACCCCTAGGCTTAGGCTAGGACACCCCTAGGCTTAGGCTAAGGCTAGGGCTCCTCTAGCCTAAGGCTATGGCATCCCTAGGCTTAGGCTAGGGCACCCCTAGGCTTAGGCTAGGGCACCGCTAGGCTTAGTCTAAGGCTAGGGCTCCTCTAGCCTAAGGATATGGCACCCATAGGCTTAGGCTAATTCACCAATAGGCTTAGGCTAGTGCACCTCTAGGCTTAGACTTAGGCTAGGGCTCAGCTAGCCTAAGGCTATGGCAATCCTAGGCTTAAGCTAGCGCACCCCTAGGCTTAGGCTAAGGCACTCCTAGGCTTAGGCTAAGGCTAGGGCTCCCATAGACTAACCCTAGGGCACCCCTACGCTTAGGCTAGGGTACCCCTAGGCTTAAGCTAAGGCTAGGGTACGTCTAGCCTAAGGCTATGGCACCCCTATGCTTAGGCTAGGGCCCCCTTAGGCTTAGGCTTAGGCTAGGGCTCAGCTACCCTAAGTCTCGGGCAAACCTACGCTTAGGCTAGGGCACCCCTAGGCTTAGGGTAGGGCACCCCTAGGCGTAGGGTAGGGCACCCCTCGGCTTAGGCTAGGGCACATCTAGGCTTAGGCTAGGGCACCCTTAGGCTTAGGCTAAGGCTAGGGCTCCACTAGACTAAGGCTAGGGCACCCCTAGACTTAGGCTAGGGCACCCCTAGGCTCAGGCTATGGCACCCCTAGGCTTAGGCTAGGGCACCCCTTGGCTTAGGCTAGGGCACAGCTAGGCTTGGGCTAGGGCACCCCTAGGCTTAGGCTAAGGTTACGGCTCCCCTAGCCTAAGGCTAGGGCATCCCTAGGTTTAGGCTTGGGCACCCCTAGGCTTAGGATAGGGCACCCCTAGGCTTAGGCTAGAGCACCCCTAGGCTTAGTCTAAGGCTCAGGCTCCCCTAGCCTAAACCTAGGGCACCCCTAGCGTTAGGCAAGGTCACCCCTAAGCTTAGGCTAGTGCACCCCTAGTCTTAGGCTAGGACACCCCTAGGCTTAGGCTAAGGCTACGGCTCCTCTAGCCTAAGGCTATGGCAACCCTAGGCTTAGGCTAGGGCAACCATAGGCTTAGGCTAGGGCACCTCTAGGCTTAGGCTTAGGCTAGGGCTCAGCTAGCCTAAGGCTAGGGCAAGCCTAGGCTTAGGCTGGGACACCCCAAGGCTTAGGGTAGGGCACCCCTAGGCTTAGGGTAGGGCACCCCTCGTCTTATGCTAGGGCACAACTAGGCTTAGGCTAGGCCACCCCTAGGCTTAGGCTAGGGCACCCCTAGGCTTAGGCTGGGGCACCCCTCGGCTTAGGCTAGGGCACCCCAAGGCTTAGGCTAAGGCACCCCTAAGCTTAGGCTAGGGCACCCCTAGTCTTAGGCTAGGGCTCCTCTAGCCTAAGGCTATGGCACCCCTAGGCTTAGGCTAGGGCACCCCTAGGCTTAGGCTAGGGCACCCCTAGGCTTAGGCTAGGGCACCCCTAGGCTTAGGCTAGGGCATATTTAGGCTTAGGCTAGGTCACCCCTAGGCTTAGGCTAAGGCTAGGGCTCCACTAGACTAAGGCTAGGGCCCCCCTAGGCTTAGGCTAGGGCACCCCTAGGCTTAGGCTTGGGCACCCCTAGGCTTAGGCTAGGGTACTCCTAGGCTTAGGCTAGGGCACCCCTAGGCTTGGGCTAGGGCACCCCCAGGCTTAGGCTAAGGTTAGGGCTCCCCTAGCCTAAGGCTAGGACACCCATAGGCTTAGGCTAGGGCACCCCTAGGCTTAGGCTAGGGCACCACTAGGCTTAAGCTAGGGCACCCCTAGGCTTAGGCTAAGGCTAGGGCTCCGCTAGCCTAAGGCTAGGGCACCCCTAGGCTTAGGCTAGGGCACCCCTAGGCTTAGGCTAGGGCACCCCTAGGCTAAGGCTAGGGCACCCCTAGGCTTAGGCTAAGGATACGGCTCCCCTAGCCTAACCCTAGGGCACCCCTAGGCGTAGGCAAGGTCACCCCAAGGCTTAGGCTTGGGCACCCCTAAGCTTAGGCTAGGGCACCCCTAGTCTTAGGCTAGGACACCCCTAGGCTTAGGCTAAGGCTAGGGCTCCTCTAGCCTAAGGCTATGGCATCCCTAGGCTTAGGCTAGGGCACCCCTAGGCTTAGGCTAGGGCACCGCTAGGCTTAGTCTTAGGCTAGGGCTCAGCTAGCCTAAGGCTAGGGCAAGCCTAGGCTTGGGCTAGGGCACCCCTAGGCTTAGGGCTGGGCACCCCTAGGCTTAGGGTAGGGCACCCCTCGGCATAGGCTAGGGCACGCCTAGGCTTAAGCTAGGGCACCCCTAGGCTTAGGCTAAGGCTAGTGTTCCCCAAGCCTAAGGCAAGGGCACCACTAGGGTTAGGCTAGGGCACCCCTAGGCTTAGGCTAGGGCACCCCTAGGCTTAGGCTTAGGCTAGGGCTCAGCTAGCCTAAGGCTAGGGCAATCCTAGGCTTAGGCTAGGTCACCCCTAGTCTTAGGCTGGGTCACCCCTAGGCTTAGGCTAAGGCTAGGGCTCCTCTAGCCTAAGGATATGGCACCCATAGGCTTAGGCTAATTCACCAATAGGCTTAGGCTAGTGCACCTCTAGGCTTAGACTTAGGCTAGGGCTCAGCTAGCCTAAGGCTAGGGCAATCCTAGGCTTAGGCTAGCGCACCCCTAGGCTTAGGCTAAGGCACTCCTAGGCTTAGGCTAAGGCTAGGGCTCCCATAGACTAACCCTAGGGCACCCCTAGGCTTAGGCTAGGGCACCCCTAGGCTTAAGCTAAGGCTAGGGTACGTCTAGCCTAAGGCTATGGCACCCCTATGCTTAGGCTAGGGCCCCCTTAGGCTTAGGCTTAGGCTACGGCTCAGCTACCCTAAGTCTCGGGCAAACCTAAGCATAGGCTAGGGCACCCCTAGGCTTAGGGTAGGGCACCCCTAGGCGTAGGGTAGGGCACCCCTCGGCTTAGGCTAGGGCACATCTAGGCTTAGGCTAGGGCACCCTTAGGCTTAGGCTAAGGCTAGGGCTCCACTAGACTAAGGCTAGGGCACCCCTAGACGTAGGCTAGGGCACCCCTAGGCTCAGGCTATGGCACCCCTAGGCTTAGGCTAGGGCACCCCTTGGCTTAGGCTAGGGCACACCTAGGCTTGGGCTAGGGCACCCCTAGGCTTAGGCTAAGGTTACGGCTCCCCTAGCCTAAGGCTAGGGCATCCCTAGGTTTAGGCTTGGGCACCCCTAGGCTTAGGATAGGGCACCCCTAGGCTTAGGCTAGAGCACCCCTAGGCTTAGTCTAAGGCTCAGGCTCCCCTAGCCTAAACCTAGGGCACCCCTAGGGTTAGGCAAGGTCACCCCTAAGCTTAGGCTAGTGCACCCCTAGTCTTAGGCTAGGACACCCCTAGGCTTAGGCTAAGGCTACGGCTCCTCTAGCCTAAGGCTATGGCAACCCTAGGCTTAGGCTTGTGCAACCATAGGCTTAGGCTAGGGCACCTCTAGGCTTAGGCTTAGGCTTAGGCTAGGGTTCAGCTAGCCTAAGGCTAGCGCAATCCTAGGCTTAGGCTAGGGCACCCCGAGGCTTAGGCTAGGGCACCTCTAGGCTTAGGCTAAGGCTAGGGCTCCCCTAGACTAACCCTAGGGCACCCCTAGGCTTTGGCTAGGGCACCCAAAGGCTTCAGCTAGGGCACTCCTAAGCTTAGGCTAGGGCACCCCTAGGCTTAGGCTTAGGCTAGGGCTCAGCTAGCCTAAGGCTAGGGCAAGCCTAGGCTTAGGCTAGGGCACCCCTAGTCTTAGGGTAGGGCACCCCTCGGCTTAGGCTAGGGCACAACTAGGCTTAGGCTAGGGCACCCCTAGGCTTAGGCTAGGGCACACCTAAGCTTAGGCTAGGGCACCCCTAGGCTTAGGCTATGGCACCGCTAGGCTTAGGGTAGGGCACCCCTAGGCTTAGGCTAGGGCACATCTTGGCTTAGGCTAGGGCACCCCTAGATTTAAGCTAAGGCTAGGGCTCCACTAGACTAAGGCTAGGGCACCCCTAGGCTTAGGCTAGTGCACCCCTAGGCTTAGGCTAGGCTAGGGCTCAGCTAGCCTAAGGCTAGGGAAAGCCTAGGTTTAGGCTAGGGCACCCCCAGGCTTAGGGTAGGGCACCGCTCGGCTTAGGCTAGGGCACGCCTAGGCTTAGGCTAGGGCACCCCTAGGCTTAGGCTAAGGCTAGGGCTCAGCTAGCCTAAGGCTGAGGCACCCTAAACTTAGGTTAGGGCACCCCTTGGCTTAGGCTGGGCACCCATAGGCTTAGGCTAGGGCACCCCTAGGCTTAGGCTAAGGCTAGGGCTCAGCTAGCCTTAGGCTAGGGCACCCCTAGGCTTAGGCTAGGGCACCCCTAGGCTTAGGCTATGGCACCCCAAGGCTTGGGATAGGGCACCCCTAGGCTTAGGCTAAGGTTAGGGCTCTCCTAGCCTAAGGCTAGGGCACCCCTAGGCTTAGGCTAGGGCACCCCTAGGCTTAGGATAGGGCAGCAAAGCTTAGGCTAGGGCATCCCTAGGGTAGGCTAAGGCTAGGGCTCCCCAAGCCTAACCCTAGGGCATCCCTAGGCTTAGGCTAGGGCACCCCAAGGCTTAGTCTAGGGCACCCCTAAGCTTAGGCTAGGGCACCCCTAGTTTTAGGCTAGGGCACGCCTAGGCTTAGGCTAAAGCTAGGGCTCCTCTAGCCTAAGGCTAGGGCACCCCTAGGCTTAGGCTAGGGCACCCCTAGGCTTAGGCTAGGGCACCCCTAGGCTTAGGCTAGGGCACGCCTAGGCTTAGACTAGGGCACCCCTAGGCTTAGGCTAAGGCTAGGGCTCCCCTAGACTAACCCTAGGGCACCCCTAGGCTTAGGCTAGGGCACCCCAAAGCTTAGGCTAGGGCACCCCTAAGCTTAGGCTAGGGCACCCCTAGTCTTAGGCTAGGGCACTCCTAGGCTTAGGCTAAGGTTAGGGCTCATCTTGCCCAAGGCTATGGCACCCCTCGGCTTAGGCTAGGGCACCCCTAGGCTCAGGCTAGGGCACCCCTAGGCTTAGGCTTAGGCTAGGGCTCAGCTAGCCTAAGGCTCGGGCAAACCTAAGCTTAGGCTAGGGCACCCCTAGGCTTAGGGTAGGGCACCCCTAGGTGTCGGGTAGGGCACCCCTCGGCTTAGGCTAGGGCACATCTAGGCTTAGGCTAGGGCACCCCTAGGCTTAGGCTAAGGCAAGGGCTCCACTAGACTAAGGCTTGGGCACCCCTAGCCTTAGGCTAGGGCACCCCTAGGCTTAGGCTAGGGCACCCCTAGGCTTGGGCTAGGGCACCCCTAGGCTTAGGCTAAGGTTAGGGCTCCCCTAGCCTAAGGCTAGGTCACCCCTAGGCTTAGGCTAGGGCACCCCAAGGCTTAGGCTAGGGCACCCCTAAGCTTAGGCTAGGGCACCCCTAGTCTTAGGCTAGGGCACTCCTAGGCTTAGGCTAAGGTTAGGGCTCGTCTTGCCTAAGGCTATGGCACCCCTAGGCTTAGGCTAGGGCACCCCTAGGCTCAGGCTAGGGCACCCCTAGGCTTAGGCTTAGGCTAGGGCTCAGCTAGCCTAAGGCTCGGGCAAACCTAAGCTTAGGCTAGGGCACCCCTAGGCTTAGGGTAGGGCACCCCTAGGCGTCGGGTAGGGCACCCCTCGGCTTAGGCTAGGGCACATCTAGGCTTAGGCTAGGGCACCCCTAGGCTTGGGCTAGGGCACCCCTAGGCTTAGGCTAAGGTTAGGGCTCCCCTAGCCTAAGGCTAGGTCAACCCTAGGCTTAGGCTAGGGCACCCCTAGGCTTAGGCTAGGGCACCACTTGGCTTATGCTAGGGCACCCCTAGGCTTAGGCTAGTGCACCCCTAAGCTTAGGCTAGGGCACCCCTAGGCTTAGGCTAAGGCAAGGGCTCCCCTTGCCTAACTCTAGGGCACCCCTAGGCTTAGGCTACGGCACCCCTAGGCTTAGGCTACGGCACCCCTAAGCTTAGGCTAGGGCACCCCTAGTCTTAGGCTAGGGCACCCCTAGGATTAGGCTAAGGCTAGGGCCCCCTAGCCTAAGGCTTGGGCACCCCTAGGCTTAGGTTAGGGCACCCCTAGGCTTAGGTTAGGGCACCCCTAGGCTTAGGCTAGGGCACCCCTAGGCTTAGGCTAGGGCACCCCTAAACTTAGGCTAGGGCACCCCTAGGCTTAGGCTAAGGCTAGGGCTCCCCTTGCCTAACCCTAGGGCACCCCTAGGCTTAGCCTAGGGCACCCCTAGGCTTAGGCTAGGGCACCCCTAAGCTTAGGCTAGGGCAACCCTACTATTAGGCTAGGGCACCCCTAGGCTTAGGCGAATGCTAGGGCTCCCCTTGCCTAACCCTAGGGCACCCCTAGGCTTAGCCTAGGGCACCCCTAGGCTTAGGCTAGGGCACCCCTAAGCGTAGGCTAGGGCAACCCTACTATTAGGCTAGGGCACCCCTAGGCTTAGGCGAAGGCTAGGGCTCCCCTAGCCTAAGGCTATGGCACCACTAGGCTTAGGCTAGGCTGGCCCTAGGCTTAGGCTAGGGCCACCCTAGGCTAAGGCTAGGGCACCCCTACACTTCTGCTAGGGAACCCCTAGGCTTAGGCTAAGGCTAGGGATCCCCTAGCCTAAGGCTAACGCACCCCTAGAAGTAGGCTAGGTGACCCGTAGGCTTATGCTAGGGAACCCCTAGGCTTAGGCTAAAGCTAGGGCACCCCTACCCTAAGGTTAGGTCACCCATAGGCTTAGGCTAGGGCACCCCAAGGCTTAGGGTAAGGCACCCCTAGGTTTAGGCTAAGGCTAGGGATCCCCTAGCCTAAGGCTAGGGCACCCCTAGGCTTAGGCCAGGGCACCCCGAGGCTTAGGATAGGGCACCCCTAGGCTTAGGCTAGGGCACCCCTAGGCTTGGGCTAGGGCACCCCTAGGCTCGGGCTAGGGCACCCCTAGGCTTATGCTAGGGCACCCCTAGGCTTAGGCTAGGGAACCCCTAAGCTTACGCTAGGGCACCCATAAGCTTAGGCTAAGGCTAGGGCTCCCCTAGCCTATGGCTAGGGCACCCCTAGGCTTAGGCTAGGGCACCCATAGGCTTAGGCTTAGGCTAGGGCTCAGCTACCCTAAGGCTCGGGCAAACCTAAGCTTAGGCTAGGGCACCCCTAGGCTTAGGGTAGGGCACCCCTAGGCTTAGGTTAAGGCTAGGGCTCCCCTAGTTTAAGACTAGGGCACCCCTAGGCTTAGGTTAGGGCACCCCTAGGCTTAAGCTAGGGCACCCCTAGGCTTAGGCTAGGGCACCCCTAGGCTCGGGCTAGGGCACCCCTAGGCTTATTTTAGGGCACCCCTAGGCTTAGGCTAGGGAACCCCTAAGCTTACGCTAGGGCACCCATAAGCTTAGGCTAAGGCTAGGGCTCCCCTAGCCTATGGCTAGGGCACCCCTAGGCTTAGGCTAGGGCACCCATAGGCTTAGGCTTAGGCTAGGGCTCAGCTACCCTAAGGCTCGGGCAAACCTAAGCTTAGGCTAGGGCACCCCTAGGCTTAGGGTAGGGCACCCCTAGGCGTAGGGTAGGGCACCCCTCGGCTTAGGCTAGGGCACATCTAGGCTTAGGCTAGGGCACCCTTAGGCTTAGGCTAAGGCTAGGGCTCCACTAGACTAAGGCTAGGGCACCCCTAGACTTAGGCTATGGCACCCCTAGCCTTAGGCTAGGGCACCCCTAGGCTTGGGCTAGGGCACCCCTAGGCTTAGGCTAAGTTTAGGGCTCTCCTAGCCTAAGGATAGGGCACCGCTAGGCTTAGGATAGGGCACCACTAAGCTTAGGCTAGGGCACCGCTAGGCTTAGGCTAAGGCTAGGGCTCCCCTAACCTAAGGCTAGGGCACCCCTAGGCTTAGGCTAGGTCACCCCTAGGCTTAGGCTAGGGCACCCCTAGGCTTAGGCTAGGACACCCCTAGGCTTAGGCTACGGCACCCATAGGCTTAGGCTAAGGATAGGGCTCCCCTAGCCTAACCCTAGGGCACCCCTAGGCTTAGGATAGGGCACCACTAAGCTTAGGCTAGGGCACTGCTAGGCTTTGGCTAAGGCTAGGGCTCCCCTAACCTAAGGCTAGGGCACCCCTAGGCTTGGGCTAGGGCACCCCTAGGCTTAGGCTAGGGCACCCCTAGGCTTAGGCTAGGGCACCCATAGGCTTAGGCTAAGGATAGGGCTCCCCTAGCCTAACCCTAGGGCACCCCTAGGCTTAGGATAGGGCACCCCAAGGCTTAGGCTAGGGCACCACTAAGCTTAGGCTAGGGCACCCCTAGTCTTAGCCTAGGGCACGCCTAGGCTTAGGCTAAGGCTAGGGCTCCTCTAGCCTAAGGCTATGGCACCCCTAGGCTTAGGCTGGTGCAACCCTAGGCTTAGGCTAGGGCACCCCTAGGCTTAGGCTTAGGCTAGGGTTCAGCTAGCCTAAGGCTAGGGCAAGCCTAGGCTTAGGCTAGGGCAACCCTAGGCTAAGGCTAGGGCACCCCAAGGCTTAGGCTATGGCTAGGGTTCCCTTAGCCTAACCCTAGGGCACCCCTAGGCTTAGGCTAGGGCACCCCAAGGCTTAGGCTAGGGCACCCCTATGCTTAGGCTAGGGCACCCCTAGTCTTAGGCTAGGGCACCCCTAGGCTTAGGGTAGGGCACATATAGGCTTAGGCTAGGGCACCACTAGGCTTAGGCTTAGGCTAGGGTTCCACTAGACTAAGGCTAGAGCACCCCTAGGCTTAAGCTAGGGCACCCCTAGTCTTAGGTTAGGGCACCCCTAGGCTTAGGCTAGGGCACCCCTAGGCTTAGGCTAAGGCTAGGGCTCCTCTAGCCTAACGCTAGGGCATCCCTAGGCTTGGGCTAGGGAACCCCTAGGCTTAGCCTAGGGCACCCATAGGCTTAGACTAAAGCTAGGGCTCCCCTAGCCTAAGGCTAGGTCACCCCTAGGCTTAGGCTAGGGAACCCCTAGGTTTAGGCTAGGGCGCCCCAAGGCTTACGCTAAGGCTAGCGCTCCCCTAGCCTAAGGTTAGGGCACCCCTAGGCTTAGGCTAGGGCACCCCTAGGCTTAGGCTAGGGCACCCCTAGGCTTAGGGTAGGGCACCCCTAGGCGTAGGGTAGGGCACCCCTCGGCTTAGGCTAGGGCACATCTAGGCTTAGGCTAGGGCACCCTTAGGCTTAGGCTAAGGCTAGGGCTCCACTAGACTAAGGCTAGGGCACCCCTAGACTTAGGCTATGGCACCCCTAACCTTAGGCTAGGGCACCCCTAGGCTTGGGCTAGGGCACCCCTAGGCTTAGGCTAAGTTTAGGGCTCTCCTAGCCTAAGGATAGGGCACCGCTAGGCTTAGGATAGGGCACCACTAAGCTTAGGCTAGGGCACCGCTAGG